>NC_092715.1:84147335-85397335 GCF_047496885.1 Scyliorhinus torazame | reverse complement strand
AACAAGCTATATTGAGTGCTTGTGAGCTAGTACCATAGGCGTCCAGTTGTTTCAAAATGTGAGAAACCGGTCTTAACGGACTTATGTTACATTGACTTTCAAAGGGTTGAAAAAGTAATCTTAATAGATGGGTGAGAGCATTTAAAATGGAAGGAACCTGTGAGGTTCTTTTTAAAATAGAAGGAATCTGTGAGGTTCTTAGAGAAGTAATTCTGCAGTGATAAGAATTCATGAGGAGGAACAAAGAGGTAAAACTGTGAGGCAAACCGTTCAGCGTGCTAGTAGGTCAAAATCCTTTTCTTGACACCTATCAAGCATGAAAGCTAGAAAATGGGAAAGTGCGAGAAAAGACATTCAAGCAAGAGAGGGAATGATTGACAATTTTGAGGAGATTTCACCTCAAAGTAAAAGAGATGGTACTGAAGGAATGGGGGACATGAGGAAAGTTATATGCTTTCATTATAACAAATTGGGCCGTACAAAATCATTATGCTGGTGTCGGAAAATAGTTAAAATCCAAGTTTTAAAAATCTTGTAACTGCAGTTGAAACAGAAGCTGCATTGTTCTCGGTACGTCAAGGTCAGCTTGGCAGTGAAACCTTACACCAGTGTAATAAGTCCACGGAGGCAGAAGTCTGTCACCAGAATTCCTTTTATTTACAAACCCAACAGCTGAACAACTATGGCCATTCAGTCTGCTGTCAACACCGGGAGTGCAGACGATCTGACACTCCCTGTTATATACACAGAAAGGTGTTCCCTGATTGGGCCACTAATTAGGGAACTCTTATTCTAATTGGCCAATCTCAAAGACCTGGCCTACACCCCTCTCCCCCAAAGTCCGAGGAGCCTCCATGGCCCTCGTGACTCATGGGTCTCCTGCTTCATTTTTGTGCCGTGTCCGGCTGCTCCACTTCGGCCTCCGACGTAGGGGGGGTATAACGACCAGGCGCCCGTCTTTTCTGATGTGAGCGCCTGAGGGGCAGTTCGCCCCTTTCATCCGGCGGCAGGGTTACAGCTGCGGCATCATCCAGTGTGTCCATATCCGAGTCCAAAACCCTCACCAGTGGTGTCGGAGGGGCATGAATAGTTTGCCGGGGAGGACTCTCCACCGTCCTTGGTATGCTGGTCTGAGTCAGCTCCAGAGGAGGAAACAAGTCTGAGGCCAGCACCTGGTCCAGGTGTTTCTTTATTACGTGTTTTCCCACACGTATCTCATACGACACAGGTCCTGTCCTGGCCTTGACTGTTCCTGCAACCCATGTGGGGCCATTCACATAATTTCTGACCCATACATTTTCACCCGTGTTGAACTGCCTTTCTCGGCGAGTGTTGTCGTGGCCCCTGCATTGGGCCTCTTGGTGTCGCTCTATTCTGCCACCGAAATTTGGCAATAGTAGACTCAGCCGGGTTCGGAGTTGTCTGCCCATGAGTAGCTCCGCCGGTGCTATTCCTGTTGTGTGTAGGGTTGTTCTGTAGTCAAATAGCCAGTGCGACAGTTTGGTGTCCAATGACACAGCTGACTGTTTATTCAACCCGACTTTTAAAGTCTGGACGGCTCTCTCCGCCAAACCATTCGATGCCGGGTGGTATGGTGCCGTCCTTATGTGCCGAATGCCATTCGACTTTATAAATTTTGTGAAGTCCTGGCTGGTGAAAACCGATCCATTATCCAAAACTAACACCTCCGGGATACCATGAGTTGCGAACAAGGTGCGGAGTTTTTCAATGGTAGTTGTTGAATTTGCAGAGTTCATTTTGTAGACGTCCAGCTATTTGGAATGGGCGTGTACTATTACAAAAAAACATTGAACCCATAAACGGGCCTGCAAAATCGACATGATGTCACGACCTTGGTCTACCTGGCCATTCCCATGGGTGCAGTGGCACCTTTTGCCCTTGTTGGCATTCTTGGCACTGACCTACCAATGGCGCTATGTCTGTGTGCAGACCCGGCCACCAGACATTTCTGGCCAGCATCTTCATTTTTGAGACTCCAGGGTGCCCATGATGTAGTTCAGCCAGTATGGCTCGACAGCCTTGACTTGGGAACTATTACTCTAGCCCCCCATAGCAGGATCCCATCTTCCATGGTGATCTGCTCTCTTCTGCTCCAGTAAGTGTGGAATTCTGCCTGGACCGGTCTTTCCATCTCCCCAGTTAGCACCGTGTGTTTTATTTTTTATAAAACCGGGTCCCTTTTGTTGTTGAAAACTCACCACTATTCTTAGAAGTCCCCCTATACCAAAAAGGGCCGACATTCTAAATGGTGAACAGGGATTCTCACTCCCTGACTCCTATGCAGACTTAGGTGGGTGCTATTCAGGTCAAACTATGTTTTCAAGTTATCTCCCAGTATAACCCATACCTTCACAGAAGAATTTGACCTACTTACCACTTAGTAGCATCGATATCCTGGGTCCTGCGTTGCTAAGTAAGTAAAGTAGGCTTTGTAATAACCACCGTTTCAGGTTAAAACTTTTAAGTTATTTTATTATTATATTTTTTTCTTTTAAAAGATGCAATCATCGTCTTTACAGAAAAGTTAAAAAGATCTTGCTTCTGGATCCTTCTGGTTGGTTGAAGGGACCTTCAGGCCCAACTTGCCAATCAATCTTCTTTTTAAAATTTGGTCTTCTTTAGATGTATTCGCTGTTCTGCTCGGTTGCTATGCTCTATCTTTCCCATGTACCGAGCTGTGAGAGCTGGCTCTGAGCTTACTCTGAGCTGACTCTGCCTCCTCTTTAAATTCTGGTCTTCCTTAAATGTATTAGCTGCTTTGGCTCAGCTGCTTTGCTCTGTCCCTTTCCCATGACCGAGCTATGAGAGCTGACTCTGAACTGACTCTTGTTCCTTCTCTCTGCCTCTCTGTCCCTTTCTCAGGGTTTATATATTTTTCCAACAGTTATTACGTTTTTATGACTTTATTGTAAAGTAACTTTTGTTTCACTTGGATTGTAAAAGGTACCTTTAATCTGAATTTTTCTAACACGGCTAAGTATTCATTTTGAGCATGACCTCAGCTCATAGATCTGATTACATTGTTTCCTTTGTGATGTTCAAAAATGCTTTGATTTCAAAGGTAGTGTGACTTTTGATTCCTGTCATTTCTATTGTTTTATTATTATCAAATTGTGTCCCCAGCTCATAATTTTGACTTTGATTTGGGTCTAATTTGTGTTCTCGTAGACACATTGACTCCAGCTTTCTATATTCACCTGGTGTCAGCAAAGTTTCACCCCTAGAATTGTCACCTAATTCAACTGAACCTCATCCATTCTTTTCCAGCTGCTTACTTAACTTCAATGAAGGTGTGAAATATTGCTTTTTGCTTTCTAATAAAGATTCAATTGGTGGTGAGTTTAAAAGACTTGTCTCACATTTAAACATTGATCACCTAATTCAGCTGAACCTCATCCATTCTTTTCCATCTGCTTACCTAACTTCAATGAAGGTGCGAAACATTGCTTTTAACTGTATACTAAGATTCACTCGATTGTGACTTGAAAGAGTTGTTTGTTTTGTTTGCTAAGCCTGCTTGACTATCTGCTGAAGGCTATTTGACAATCCTCTCCTGGCAGCTGCTGTTAACCCTTCGTGGGATTTTTCCCTACATTCTCTCATGTTTCTTAAATCAGGTATTGCCAGACTTCCATGTTTCAAATGACATATCTTTCCATATTTTCAATTACACTTTGGGTCCACAAACAAATGTTTTGTGCAGCCACTGGAAGGGTGTTCAGGAAATGTAACGTCATTACCGTTCCTCTATTTTGGGTACGAATGGCGGGATGTCCGGTAATGGCAGCCTGCTCAGTGCATCAACGTTTGCCACCTGGGTTCCTGGCCGATGTTCCAGTTGATGCTGGTACGCCAACAGTAGTAGGGCTCAGCGTAGATCCGGGCCGAAGCTATTGGTGGTATTGCTTTGACTTCTTTCAACAAACCCAGCAATGGCTTGTGGTCTGTAATTATAGTGAATTTCCGCCCGTACAAGTACTGGTGAAATTTCTTCACCGCGAAGATCACAGCCAGTCCTTCCTTTTCGATTTGGGCATACTTTCGTTCTGCTGCTGCCAGCATCCTGGAAACAAACGCTCTAGGTCGTTGCTGTCCGTTTTGCCCTCTGTGTGCCAAAACTGCACCAACGCCATATGGAGACGCGTCGCACGTGAGCACCAACTCTTTCCTGGGGTCATAGTGTGCCAAGACGTTCTCTGAGGAAAGATGTTCTTTTATCTTCTTGAAGGCCCTGTCTTGGCAGGCAGACCACTCCCAGGCTTGCCCCTTTTTTAGTAATTGGTGTAGGGGGTCCAAGATGGAAGCTCTGTTCTGTATGAACTTTCCATAATATGTCACCAGTCCTAAAAAAGACCTTAACTCCTGGATTGTGGTGGGGGCATCTTTAATCGCCCTCACCCGATCTCCAAAGGGTGCAGCCCTGATTAGTCCACCTTGTACCCAAGATAGGTTACTTGAGGTGCTAGGAAAACAAATTTCTCCCTCTTTAGGCACACGCCTGCTGCTGAAAACCTCCTAAGGACTTCCTCCAGGTTTTGCAGGTGTTCTGCCTTTGTTTTTCCTGTAATGAGGACGTCGTCCAGGTAAATCGCGACTTGTGGTAGCCCTTGCAATATATTCTCCATTGTCCTCTGGAATATCGCACAAGCTGACGATACCCCGAAGGGTAATCTTGTACACTGAAAAAGGCCCTTCAGGGTGTTTATCGTTGAGAATTTTTGGGACACTTCATCCAGCTCCAGCTGTAGATATGCATGGCTCATATCCAGCTTTGAGAATAGGAGTCCTCCAGCCAGCTTTGCATACAAACCCTCAATCGGGGAATTGGGTATTTGTCCAGTTGTGAGTAGCGATTAATCGTTTGTTTGAAACATCCACAAAGGCGGACCAGCTTAAGGATAGGCACCACGGGTGCCGCCCACTTTGCAAACCAGACTGGTTTTATTATTCCCTCACGCTCTAATTGTTTTATTTCCATATCGACTTTCTGCCTTAATGCGAAGGGTACTGGTTGCGTATGTAGAATTTTGGGACTGCCTCTGGATCTACATGCAATGTCGCCTTTGCTCCCTTTATTGTTTCGAGCCCTTCTCGGAAAACCTCTGGGTATTTGCACAGGAGCTCGCTCAGGCGGCCATTTTCCAGCTGGAAAATATTTACCCAATCCAGCTGGATCTCTTTTAGCCAGTTTCGTCCCAATAAGCTTGGCCCCACATCTTTCACTACCATTAAAGGCTGTCTAACCAGTTGCTCTCCATAAGCCACAGTTACATGCGTCGTGCCCAACACTTCAGTGGTTCCCCTGTGTATGTCCTCAGCTTTGCCGAGGTCTTGGTTAGGATTAAGGGTTGGAGTCCAGTGCGAATTTTATTGAATACTGTTTCCCCTATCACTGATACAGCTGCTCCAGTGTCGACTTCCATCAGTGTGGGACGTCCATTCATCCTCATGGATAATTTAATGGGTTTTGATTTCCCCATCGTTACACAATTTAGTTGCTCCTTGTCGGAGGTAGGTGGGGCTTCTAGGGTATGCATTCTCCTGTACCGTGGCCTACGTGACCTTCTCCAAAATGATGGTTTTGGTCTTCTATTTCTCCTTTCTGGCTCCAATCTCTGGCCAGTGAAACAGCTACAATATTTTGCTGGGCGAAAGGCTGCAGGGGATGTCTGTCTGGACCTAATTTTCCCTTGTTTAATAGGGCTTCTACGAGTGGGCCTGGTTAACTTAGTATCCGAGTCGTTCCTGAGGGTGGCTATGCAGTTGCCTATCCCCCAGCGATCGTCCCTTAACTCAGTTTCACTGATATGGCCGTCTACCTCCATCGGAGTACCCTGTAACTCATGCGCTCCACTTGCCGCTTTATCTAAGGAGAAAGCCAGCTGCAATGCTTGTTTGCAATCCAGCTCAGCCTCTGCTAACAGACATTCCTGTATTGCTAAATTATTTATTCCACATACCAAACGGTCTCAGAGCATCTCATTTAGCATCAGGCCAAATTCGCAAGCCTCTGCTAATCGCCTTAATCTTGTTAAAAAGTTTGTAATTGACTCCCCAGTGTCTTGGAATGCTGAGTAAAACCGGTACCTTCACAGTATCAGAGGTGGCTTAGGGTCATCGTACTCTTTTACTAAGTCCGTCAATTCCTGGAATGTTTTCGTATCCGGTGCCTCCAGAAAAGTGAGACTGCGCATAATGGCAAAGGCTGCTGGCCCACACGCGGTCAGCAGAATGACCCGTTGCTTTTCATCCGGAATTGATTATTTGCTCTGAAGAAGTACTTCACACCTAAGAGGAACCATCAAGAATGACATCGGGCTAGATTCTCCGCATCCCGACGCCAAAATCGCGGCTAGCGTATGGGCGGAGAATCCACTGCCGCGCACGAAATCGGGACAGGCGCCTGTTCCCCGATTCTCTAGGCCCCGAAAAGCATGTACTCGGAGAGTACTCCACGCTGTGTATCATCTACCTGTGGCCATTGCTGGAGGTCCGCTCCGTCTTTCTCCACCCCCGACCAGCCAAAGTCCCGATACTAGTGTGGTTGGGACACTAGTGTGGCGGCTGTGGACTCAGTCTGTGGCCGCCATGGTCGGGAGTGGGCTGATCGGAGGGCAGGGGGGGCCTCATACAGGGCGGGTGCTCAGGGGAGGGCGTGCGGCAGATCGGTGTCACTATTTGGAGGCACTATTTGGGAGGTCCAGCTCGGCGGTCTGAGTCTGCCAAGGAGCACGGCGCGGCTGCTGGAGGCCGCTGCCGTGCGCAATGCCTGACCTCTGACCCAGAAGTGTTGGAGCCCATATCTGCAGCAAAAAACTGCTAGATTCACAACGGGTCCCTGCTAACCCCCTGCTGGGCTTTGAATATGTGGCTCTTGCACGCTGTAAGGTTTTCGGGCAATTCGGCCCTTTTTGGACTGCCCAAGAATAAAACTCAGAGACTGTAAACTGACTTTTCAGCCAAGAGAACGGAACCAGTTCTCCCAGCAGGCTTGGTCCGCTGAGCTGAGTAGGGACATAAGTACATAAGTATTTACAAACCCCCCCCTAGGAGCTACAAGGAAGAAGGAGCCAGACAACGAGATAACATCAAAACACAGACAAAGGGGCACGGGAATACACAGGAGGCCTGCCTGCAAGCAGGACAATGGGATGGTCATAGCCCCATGCAAATGTAAATGACCTGGCCTCCACCAGAGCAGAATCCAATCAACACCCCATCAACATAGCAGCTATCTCCGGAGCAGATGGAAGACGTTGAAAATCTTCACAAGGGAGCTCAACCTCGTTATCTCGAAAAGCAGACTGGAGGCGGACCTAGGGGAGGTACTCCCATCTCGACAGGTCTGACCGGCTCAAAGGGGGCAGGACCAGCGGGAACTTTAAACCTTACCTTTTTCAATGCAAAAGGGGCTGGCCGATCACAGGACAAAGCCAGGTAAAACAATATAAAAGGGGCTGTGTTTTCGATTGGGGCTCGCTTGGCTCTTGGCTCGACCTCTCCACCTTTGACTTGACCTCTGCAGCCTGTGACCGTAAGTACCCTGCAGCAGCTTGCGAAACTCCCTTGACTTTAATAGTGGTTGAGGCTTTGGGGAAGGGAACCTGTTTTGTGCCTTGTGCTATTGCTAAAACTGTGTAATCATAAGAATTTTCGTTGTGTCCGTTTTAGTACTTTTGAATAGATTTAGTTTGTATTAGAGCATAAGATTTTATTGTATTTCTTCTGTTGATGATTTTGACCTGGGTTTTGCAATAAACCTTGATTTGATGATAATTGGAGTCGTTTAAATTCTTCAATCTTTCACCAGCGATCTCTGACCAAGTCATTGTTAAAATACTCCTCACCTTAATTCCGGGTTCAAGAATCGAGGGTCATCTTGAGCGATTCACTCAGGACAGACTGCTGGTTAGGAAATAAACAGCAGTGTCCTATTCTCTCTCTTGGGAAAGCTACTCTAGCAAAGTAGGAACCGGGTGGGTGTTGCACCACCGGCAAGAGAGAGAATCACCTGGGTATTGGTAGGGGTCTGGAGATCTGTGTGATATAAGCCTCAGGCTGCCGGTTAGGAATAAACGGCAGGCTTGAAGCAGTGCTCTCTTCAGTGGAAGTGTCCCAGTGCGACATCCCCTGGCCTCTGAAGTTTCAGTGCCAGCTGGAGAGAGACACACACAGATATTCAAACCCCAGGTATCGGCCCAGTAGTGGAGGAGCGGAGATGGCACCCTCTACAATGGCGAGTCAGGCAGGAGCCCGGTGGTTTGGAGTATGTGACTTGGCAGAGGGGGTGAGGGAACGAAGCAAAATGGAGGAGAGAATATCCTCGTATTTGTGGCAAAAGGTCAACCTCACCAAACCTTGGGTTTCAGAATTAATCAATGCGGAGCAACCGGTAATGGCAGCGGCTGCATGGACAGAAAGCAAGGCGCACAAAAGGCACTTGGAGAAGGCAGTTTGGCTGGTTTGCCTGTCCGAGCAGGTAGTCAAGACAGAGGATAGGGTCGAAGAGTTAGAGCAGGAGTTGAGAGAAGTGAGGGCCAGCGCAGGGGACAGTGCTAGCGCAGCGGAACGACTGCGGGAGGAATTGGCAGAAATTAAACAGGACAGCGCGAGTGTAGCGGAACGACTGCGGGAAGAAATGGCAGAAATGAAACAGGAAAGCGAGTCTAACCGGTGTGAGAAGGACTATCTCCACTGCCAGATAATGGAGGGTAAAGAAAAGGAACGGAGGCTCCAGGAACTCTATGCTCGGAGTACAGAGCAGTGTAGGAAGCTGGAGGGGAAGTTCCAGGACATCCAGGCAGCGTACCGAGTGGCTCGCGAGGAAATAGGGGACTGTGCCCATGGGCCGTGCCAGGCACGAATAACGGAGTTGGAGGAGGCCTTGTCCAAGGTCAGGGGACAGGTACACCTGGTAGGTCCAGGGGGGTTCCCAAGGGGCAAGGTGCTCCTCGCAGCGGATGATTCCCCACAGGCCAAGGGGAATAGACCGCCTCCTGAGGCACCGGGATTGTGTCCGGGCCGGCAGGGGGGGATCGGACTGCACGTTCAGGGGCAAGTCCAAGGGGGGTCGGCAGGGTACCCCCAGCTGGCGGCGTGTCCGCCTGGTTTCGTATGTGGGTCCCCATGGGATGGGGACAGACCGCTGCCTGGGATGCCGGTGATGGGGCCGGGTCAGCAGGTAGGGTTTGGACCGCCCGGTCAGGGGCAGGTCCAAGGGGGGTCAGTGGTGTATCCCCAGATAGCGGCGTCTCCTATATGGGTAGTTAGCCCGGGGACAGGGGGGCTACCCAACGGGGCAGGAGAGCTGGACAGTGGGGAGGAGGAGCAGGAACCCCAGGTAGGGCGGATGTGCCCTGTCAGACAAAGAAGGTATGGTCCCCCGGCGGGGCTGGCGAATAGGGGACCGGTTGAGGGCGACATTATCATTCCTCATGGGGCATCCGCGCTCAGGGGGATGGTGGCCCACGTTCCCAGGCTAACTCCAAAGGGGGATCCGTCGCTTCATTTTATGGAGGTGGAACAGGCGGCCAGCATTAATGACTGCGACGAGGGGGAGCAAATAAGGATGCTCCTGATGACCCTAGATGCACAGCTATGCAGGACAGTGACCTCGGGGAATGGGGGAAGACCTGACACATGGGCGGCAGCACAGACTGCTGTTCTGGAGGCGATGGGCTTGAATCTGGGGAGCCCTTTCATGAGGGTGGGGGAAACCAAGCAGCAACCAGGGGAATCTCCCACCATGTTCGCAGACAGACTGTGGACTGTCTATATGGAGGCATGCGGGGTTCCCGGGGATAGACGGAATTTAGGGGAAAGAACCGCCCACTGGCTGAAGACCCTAGTTGCCAACTGTCTCCCTAACGTTAGGGCAAAAGCCGAACACTGGTTCGACCCGCAGACCCCGGCCCTTAATGAGGAAGAGGTCCTTAGGAAACTTACCCTCGCATATCGTAATGGGGAGAGGGGTGAGGACAAGCCCCTTAAGGGTAGGGTGCATGAAATCGCGCCAGCAGCCCCTAAGAGAGAGTGGAAGCATGAGGGCACCCGGACCTCCGACGAGAAACCGGTATGCTACGGGTGTGGGAAGGCCGGGCATTTCAAGAGGGAATGTAGAAACCCTAGCAAGCAGGAGAGGGCTCCCGCAGTAGAGAGTCAGACCCCGGCGGTAGGAGCAGCTGCCCCGGGAACCATCGAGATAAGTAAAATTTTAGCCCTTTTGCAAGGCTCAGGACAGGTGGCAATGGCAACGGGCCAGGGCCTGCCCGCACCCACACCACAAGAACCCGTATGACTACCCAGGGAGCAGCCTCAGGAAAAAGGGAGCGCAGGGGTAGTTCTAGCCCCAGACCCTGGTCCGGTCCAGGTGCAGGGTCCCATTCTGGAGGCTGCCTCAGGGGCTATTTGCAGTTTAAATCCCTTAAGGTGGGACCCATGCGAACGCCACATCAGTCAATTTAAATTGTTCCACCCCATAAGGACAAGAAAGAGCAAGGTGGGGGGAAGACTGGGGGTGGTAGTGGAGAAACCCCCCGTAGAATTAACGACGGTGGGGGAGGTCCCTGACTCCACGGTCACACAACCGGTGACAAGGTGCTGTCCCGAAGGGGCAGTCCCAAAGAGACCGACAGTGCTGCAAGCACCCAGCCCAGGGACAGTAACGATTCCCAAGCCCTTACCTGTGGGTCAGGTGGCCTGCCTTAGTATAGAGGCTAAGGAGGCGGAGGAAGTGGAGGTATCACCTTGGGTTTGGGAACCAGTCAGGGGACGAAGGAGCAATCGGGTCTCCAAGCCCCCTCTAAGATGGTCCCCATCACACCTCCCTAGAACCCGGTCCCGCAGTAAGGGGGCCCGAGTAGAAGGGAACGCTGAGGGATCCCCGAACCCTGTCGGGGAAGGAGAGGCAAGGGGCAGCCCGAACCCCCGGGAGGGGACGGTCTGGCCCGAGCCGTTGGACCAAACAGGTGAACTGCCCCAGTTTAGCGGGGCACAGTTTTAATTTGGCCACCCGGAGACGGATGGCATTGTATATATCATATTCCTTTTTCTTTCCCCCTGCTAGTTCTAATTAGTGTGTAGTTGTGTGTGAAGTATTTAGGATCGTGGGAACACAGAAGCGCCTAGTGCAATGGTAAAATGATGAAGCACCAGGCACTAGGACCCTGGTGCAGCCGGGCTGTAAACACAGAATCACAGACAGGCTGCGGCAACTTCAAAGCGGGAGCTGCTGCTGCCGCCGGATAGCAGCAGGCACTAGGACCCTGGGGAGCCGGTCTGTAAACACAGAATCACAGACAGGCTGCGGCAACTTCAAAGCAGGAGCTGCTGCCGCCGCTGGATAGAACCCATGCACTTTAAGGTAGGTAGTTCTGTAGAGGCAAGGATGTGTTTTGTTTTTTTACAGATGGGGCACCCGACGGTGTGGAGTTTGCTGATCCTGGCGATGGTGGGACCGGGAGAACTCCGCAGAGGCGAGACAGAAGAGTCCTTGGTCTATGGGTGTTCTGGCGGCAGAGCCCCTCTGGTCACTACCGGACAGGGAAACCAGGTGGCCATAGAGCAGGCCCGCTACTCACACCTGGGGAGGTGGCCTGGGTGGCTAGGGTCGAATTCGACCAGGTACTCCAGCCACCAGAGCTTCACCTATGGAGAGGCCTCGGTACTCTGCGAGGAGATACAGGTGGCGACTGACCGGGTTAGGGTGACTGAGGGCAGGCGGGTGTGTTTAACCTGTGAGGGGGACGTTCCTTTGGGGAGATGGTGGTGGCTCAGGAAGCTGAGCCTGGACATGAGGGATCGGACCTCGGACTGGGAACGAATGGACAACGACACCTACCGGACCATCACGGGGTCACCGGGTAAGATCACCGTTTGCTGGGATAAGTGGTGGGCTTCCGACCAGGGCATTTATTTGTGTTCATGGGGATCTACCAAGGCATGTCCACAAGGGGCATTAATCACTTTTGTAAGGTGGTGGCAGAACCCAGGGAACGGGATAAATTGACCGCAGTGGGGAGGGATGTGTAACGCCCAGGGAAGGGATGACTGTAAAAGCTACCGAACTGCTGGTTCAGGTAAAGCGACCCCTGCCCACAGCCCAACCGATCGACCCTCACAACTGTCCGATCACCACCAGGGGGGCCTGAGAATGGTTTAGTGTTTGCCCCCACAAAGAAAATGTTGTACAGGGGGTACATTATGCTGTCGCCTCAGTTGGACTAAACCTCTCAGCTGCAGGTATCGACGATGGAGGAAAAATGAAGAGCCTTCAACGGGAAGAAGCGAAGTGCAGCCAAGAAAGGAGGATCCTTGGTGAAATAAAGAGATGCAATTGTAAATAGTTGTATGGATTCGCGGGTTTCAGTTACTTGATTGTGATATATGTACAGGGACCCTTAAGTTTGGGGTTCCGGTGAAATGTGTATATGTTACTGTGTGTTTGAATTAAGTATGGTCTTGTCTTTCCCTTTCATTGAAATCAGGGGTAGCCTAGATTAAGGGAACTGTCTTGGGACTTGTAGTTTCGCATGTTGTTGAGGGGGGGCCTACGGTCCACACAAAAGGAAATAATTGCCCTTCACCTGTGTCGATACGGTCCAAGCAGGTAGGGACGTATCGAAGGGGCATCTGTAAGGTTTTCGGGCAATTCGGCCCTTTTTGGACTGCCCAAGAATAAAACTCAGAGACTGTAAACTGACTTTTCAGCCAAGAGAATGGAACCAGTTCTCCCAGCAGGCTTGGTCCGCTGAGCTGAGTAGGGACATAAGTACATAAGTATTTACAAACCCCCCCCCTAGGAGCTACAAGGAAGAAGGAGCCAGACAACGAGATAACATCAAAACACAGACAAAGGGGCACGGGAATACACAGGAGGCCTGCCTGCAAGCAGGACAATGGGATGGTCATAGCCCCATGCAAATGTAAATGACCTGGCTTCCACCAGAGCAGAATCCAATCAACACCCCATCAACATAGCAGCTATCTCCGGAGCAGATGGAAGACGTTGAAAATCTTCACAAGGGAGCTCAACCTCGTTATCTCGAAAAGCAGACTGGAGGCGGACCTAGGGGAGGTACTCCCATCTCGACAGGTCTGACCGGCTCAAAGGGGGCAGGACCAGCGGGAACTTTAAACCTTACCTTTTTCAATGCAAAAGGGGCTGGCCGATCACAGGACAAAGCCAGGTAAAACAATATAAAAGGGGCTGTGTTTTCGATTGGGGCTCGCTTGGCTCTTGGCTCGACCTCTCCACCTTTGACTTGACCTCTGCAGCCTGTGACCGTAAGTACCCTGCAGCAGCTTGCGAAACTCCCTTGACTTTAATAGTGGTTGAGGCTTTGGGGAAGGGAACCTGTTTTGTGCCTTGTGCTATTGCTAAAACTGTGTAATCATAAGAATTTTCGTTGTGTCCGTTTTAGTACTTTTGAATAGACTTAGTTTGTATTAGAGCATAAGATTTTATTGTATTTCTTCTGTTGATGATTTTGACCTGGGTTTTGCAATAAACCTTGATTTGATGATAATTGGAGTCGTTTAAATTCTTCAATCTTTCACCAGCGATCTCTGACCAAGTCATTGTTAAAATACTCCTCACCTTAATTCCGGGTTCAAGAATCGAGGGTCATCTTGAGCGATTCACTCAGGACAGACTGCTGGTTAGGAAATAAACAGCAGTGTCCTATTCTCTCTCTTGGGAAAGCTACTCTAGCAAAGTAGGAACCGGGTGGGTGTTGCACCACCGGCAAGAGAGAGAATCACCTGGGTATTGGTAGGGGTCTGGAGATCTGTGTGATATAAGCCTCAGGCTGCCGGTTAGGAATAAACGGCAGGCTTGAAGCAGTGCTCTCTTCAGTGGAAGTGTCCCAGTGCGACATCCCCTGGCCTCTGAAGTTTCAGTGCCAGCTGGAGAGAGACACACACAGATATTCAAACCCCAGGTATCGGCCCAGTAGTGGAGGAGCGGAGATGGCACCCTCTACAACGCCAGTTTTTCTGTCGCGAAAGGCCACAGTTTTTACAATGGCATGGGGACAAAAACAGAGTAGTCAGCACACCATATTCCAGTTAACCTAAGGTTTAAGGCATGGCAGGAGATCCCAGACCCGTGTCATGCTCTTCATGTGCAATGTGGGAGTTCAGGGACACGTCAACTGCCCTGGCCCCTTCACGTGCAAGAAGTGTATCCAGCTACAGCTCCTGTTAGACCGCTTGACGGCTCTGGAGCTGCGGATGGACTCACTTTGCAGCATCCACGATGCTGAGGAAATCGTGGATAGCATGTTTAGCAAGTTGGTCACACCACAGATAAAGAGTACTGGGGGAAATAGGAAATGGGTGACCATCAGACAGTGGTAGAGTAGGAAGGCAGTGCAGGAGTCCCCTGCGGTCATCTCCCTCCAAAACAAGTATACCGTTTTGGATACTGTTGGGGGAGATGGCTCACCAGGGGAAGGCAGAAGTAGCTAGGCTCATGGCACCGTGGCTGCCTCTGCTGCGCAGGAGGGCAGGAAAAAGAGTGATAGAGCTCTAGTGATAGGGGATTTGATTGAAAGGGGAGTAGACAGGCGTTTCTGCGGACGCAAACGAGATTCCAAGGTGCAAGGGTCCTGGATGTCTCAGAGAGGCTGCAGGACATTCTAAAGGGGGAGGGTGAACAGTCAGCTGTCATGGTGCATATAGGCACCAACAATATTGGCAAAAAACGTGATGAGGTCCTACATACTGAATTTAGGGAGTTAAGAGTTAAACTAAAAAGTAGGACATCAAAGGTAGCAATCGCGGGATTGCTACCAGTGTCACGTGCTGGTCAGAGTAGGAATGACAGGATAGACAGGATGAATGCATGGCTTGAGAGATGGTGCAGGAGGGAGGGATTCTGATTTTACGCTAATTCTAAAAATATTGTGCTGGAAGGAAGCTCACCTACAAAACTAGCCATCTCCCTGGATGAATTCCCAAGGCGAATCTCCTTCTAACCAAGCTGTTTTTTGTTCTATCATGAAATATGGGCATCTCTGGCAAGGCCAGCATTTGTTATTCATCCCTAACTGCCCTTGAATTAACTGGCTTGCTGGGCCACTTTAAAGGGCAGTTAAGAGACAAGTAGATAGGTATGGGGCTGGAGTCACATGTAAGCCAGACCAGGTAAGGATGGCAGATTTCCTTCCCATAAGGACATTAGTGAACCAAATGGGCTTTTTTTTAAATGACAATTGATGATATCGTTACTGAGGCCAGCTTTCATTAACTGAATTTAAATTCCATCAGCTACTGCAATTGTGTTTGAACCCATTTCCCCAGGATTACTAGTTCAGTGACAGCAGCACGGTAGCATTGTGGGGCAGCACGGTAGCGTTGTGGATAGCACAATTGCTTCAGAGCTCCAGGGTCCCAGGTTCGATTCCGGCTTGGGTCACTGTCTGTGCGGAGTCTGCACATCCTCCCCGTGTGTGCATTGTTTTCTCCGGGTGCTCCGGTTTCCTCCCACAGTCCAAAGATGTGCAGGTTAGGTGGATTGGCCATGATAAATTGCCCTTAATGTTCAAAATTGCCCTTGGTGTTGGGTGGGGTTACTGGGTTATGGGGATAGGGTGGAGGTGTGGGCTTGGGTAGGGTGCTCTTTCCAAGAGCTGGTGTAGATTTGATGGGCCGAATGGCCTCCTTCTGCGCTGTAAATTCTATGATTCTATGACATTGGGCACGATCTGGGGCTGGAACATCCCTACCCGATGATCTGAACAAGTTTTATGCCCGCTTTGAGCAGTCAGCCAATGTATCAATGCCACCCGCCCCAACAGCCCTGGGCACACCCATATCCACTATTACAGCATCAGAGGTAAGAGCTGCCTTCATGAAAGTGAATCCGCAGAAAGCGACGGGCCCCGACGGAGTCCCTGGGTGAGCATTCAGAGCCTGCACAGACCAGCTGGCGAGTGTATTTGCAGATATCTTCACCACCTCACTTCTCTGCTCTGAGGTCGCTACCTCCTTCAAGAAGAACATCATAATACCAGTACCAAAGAAGAGGGGACATGAGAAGTATTTGGCAGGAAGGATCAAGGAAAACCCAAAAGCTTTCTATAGGTATGTCAGGAATAAGCGAATGACTAGGGAAAGAGTAGGACCAGTCAAGGACAGGGATGGGAAATTGTGTGTGGAGTCTGAAGAGATAGGCGAGATACTAAATGAATATTTTTCGTCAGTATTCACACTCAGGAAAAAGATAATGTTGTGGAGGAGAATGCTGAGCCCCAGGCTAATAGAATAGATGGCATTGAGGTACGTAGGGAAGAGGTGTTGGCAATTCTGGACAGGCTGAAAATAGATAAGTCCCCGGGACCTGATGGGATTTATCCTAGGATTCTATGGGAGGCCAGGGAAGAGATTGCTGGACCTTTGGCTTTGAATTTTATGTCATCATTGGCTACAGGAATAGTGCCAGAGGACTGGAGGACAGCAAATGTGGTCCCTTTGTTCAAAAAGGGGAGCAGAGACAACCCCGGCAACTATAGACCGGTGAGCCTCACGTCTGTAGTGGGTAAAGTCTTGGAGGGGATTATAAGGGACAAGATTTATAATCATCTAGATAGGAATAATATGATCAGGGATAGTCAGCATGGCTTTGTGAAGGGTAGGTCATGCCTCACAAACCTTATTGAGTTCTTTGAGAAGGTGACTGAACAGGTAGACGAGGGTAGAGCAGTTGATGTGGTGTATATGGATTTCAGCAAAGCGTTTGATAAGGTTCCCCACGGTAGGCTATTGCAAAAAATACGGAGGCTGGGGATTGAGGGTGATTTAGAGATGTGGATCAGAAATTGGCTAGCTGAAAGAAGACAGAGGGTGGTGGTTGATGGGAAATGTTCAGAATGGAGTACAGTCACAAGTGGAGTACCACAAGGATCTGTTCTGGGGCCGTTGCTGTTTGTCATTTTTATCAATGACCTAGAGGAAGGCGCAGAAGGGTGGGTGAGTAAATTTGCAGACGATACTAAAGTCGGTGGTGTTGTCGATAGTGTGGAAGGATGTAGCAGGTTACAGAGGGATATAGATAAGCTGCAGAGCTGGGCTGAGAGGTGGCAAATGGAGTTTAATGTAGAGAAGTGTGAGGTGATTCACTTTGGAAGGAATAACAGGAATGCGGAATATTTGGCTAATGGTAAAGTTCTTGAAAGTGTGGATGAGCAGAGGGATCTAGGTGTCCATGTACATAGATCCCTGAAAGTTGCCACCCAGGTTGATAGGGTTGTGAAGAAGGCCTATGGAGTTTTGGCCTTTATTGGTAGAGGGATTGAGTTCCGGAGTCGGGAGGTCATGTTGCAGCTGTACAGAACTCTGGTACGGCCGCATTTGGAGTATTGCGTACAGTTCTGGTCACCGCATTATAGGAAGGACGTGGAGGCTTTGGAGCGGGTGCAGAGGAGATTTACCAGGATGTGCCTGGTATGGAGGGAAAATCTTATGAGGAAAGGCTGATGGACTTGAGGTTGTTTTCGTTGGAGAGAAGAAGGTTAAGAGGAGACTTAATAGAGGCATACAAAATGATCAGGGGGTTGGATAGGGTGGACAGTGAGAGCCTTCTCCCGCGGATGGATATGGCTGGCACGAGGGGACATAACTTTAAACTGAGGGGTAATAGATATAGGACAGAGGTCAGAGGTAGGTTCTTTACGCAAAGAGTAGTGAGGCCGTGGAATGCCCTACCTGCTACAGTAGTGAACTCGCCAACATTGAGGGCATTTAAAAGTTTATTGGATAAACATATGGATGATAATGGCATAGTGTAGGTTAGATGGCTTTTGTTTTGGTGCAACATCGTGGGCCGAAGGGCCTGTACTGCGCTGTATTGTTCTATGTTCTATGTTCGAAGAACAAGGTAGCATGCCTCAACAACTACCGACCGGTGGCCCTGACGTCTGTTATCATGAAATGCTGCGAGCGGCTAGTCATGAGGCGGATCACTGCCAGCCTCCCAGACGGTCTCGATCCACTGCGGTTTGCTTATCACCGCAACCGGTCCACAGCAGATGCTATCTCCCTGGCTCTACAATCAACACTCGAACACCTCGACAACAAAGACACCAATGTAAGACTGCTGTTCACTGACTAAAGCTCTGCCTTCAACACCATTATCCCAACAAGACTAATAACCAAACTCCGTAATCTTGGACTTGACCCCTTCCTGGCATTGTCGTACTCAACTTAGAGACGTGCTGAGGCCATTAAACCTCACAAGAGGCTTCTCAAGAGATTTGCGACACTCGGAATGCCTCGCGAAATCTAACAAGATTTCGGGAAATGTCACCTTCTGGATCTCGCCCTCACTGGACGAGATCGACATTTACGTATTCACGTGCGCCATTAGGCTCATTTAAATATGTCGGGGACTGATTCTTCCGAGGCCCGGGAACAAACGCCCGCGCTTTGGAGACTTCATCATGGCGCTGTTCGGCACTGGTCCGAACAAATGTGGACCCGGCAGAGCGGCACCTGGAGGGGTCTCCCAGGCCATCGAAGACCCCCGGGTGGTCGGGCTCTGGGCAGGGAGGTACCCAGGCAGTATGAGAGGGAACATATCCGAGGGTTTGCCCAATCAGCGTCAAAGAAGTGAAATTGAACGTAATTTGTACTTAAAATGTTGTGACCTTTGTGCCGGTTATGCTGATTATGGATGAATTATACAAAAAAACTCAGCAGAATGGAACAAAGATTCTGACACTCGACAGTTCTAAGTCCATATAAGGGTGGAGATCATGGGAACTTTTACTTCAGTGTCAAGGGGCAGCACGGTTGCGCAGTGGTTAGCACTGTTGCTTCACAGCTCCAGGGTCCCAGGTTCAATTCCCGGCTTGGTTCCCCATGTCTGCTTGGGTTTCTTCTGGGTGCTCCAGTTTCCTCCCACAAGTCCCGAAAGACATTCTATTCGGTGAATTGGATACTCTGAATTCTCCCTCTGTGTACCCGAACAGCCACCAGAATGTGGCAACTATGGCTTTCACATTAACTTCATGGCAGTGTTAATGTAAGCCTACTTGTGACAATAAAGTGTATTATTATTATTATTTTCTTAAGTCTATCAAATTCTGATCCTTCCTCCTAGGCATTTAACAGATCCTAGTTATGTAGCACTGTTGCTTCACAGCTCCAGGGTCCCAGGTTCATTTCCCAGCTTGGTTCCCCATGTCTGCTTGGGTTTCCTCTGGGTGCTCCAGTTTCCTCCCACAAGTCCCGAAAGACATGCTATTGGGTGAATTGGATACTCTGAATTCTCCCTCTGTGTACCCGAACAGCCACCGGAATGTGGCAACTACGGCTTTCACATTAACTTCATGGCAGTGTTAATGTAAGCCTACTTGTGACAATAAAGTGTATTATTATTATTATTTTCTTAAGTCTATCAAATTCTGATCCTTCCTCCTAGGCATTTAACAGATCCTAGTTGTGTAGCTTTCATCCAAGAACTCTATTGGAAGATCTAAACCTTCATCGTTACTAAACTAATGGACATTCTTCCAACAAAATTCATTGTTTCTGATTTTACTTCTTGTAGGAAATACAATGCCAAGGTCACACCTTTCTTTCTCTTTGGTAGCATGTAATCTATGCAATACATGGACTACAGTGGTTCAAGAAGGCAGCTCACTGCCACCTTCTCAAGTGCATTTAGGGATGGGCAATAAAAGCTGGCCTAACCTACGATGCCTACATCCCATGAATAAAAAAAAACTTGACGCATTCAATTCATTCTTCCACTAGTGATAGCCTAAGAATTTCAGAGGGTAATCATAACCCAACAATTACAGTCACCTTCTGCCATTTTCCACAATGGACACTAGGATTTTAGTTTTATGTCTGATTTTATTTTCTTGGCTTCAAACATTCGCCAATAGATAACGTTTATACGGCCACGAAGGAGTACACACCGAGTAGTTCAAAGAAACTTAGTTTATTTACAATCACGAGTATATACACCACACGGTAGACCCCACCTTGGTCTGCCTTGCTGGTGTCTAACTGGCTGGCTTTATGTACCTTACAAGTATACATTATTTAGAGGTCCCCTACCCCCTTAACGGGGGAGCTCATATTCTGCAAGGTCAAGGGGGAAGTTAATTGTTCCCATCCCGTAAGGTACTTGTGGGTTATAACAATAACCATTCTCTGCAACAATATTCTATTCTAGAAAGCCTGGTAGTGAAGAATAGAATTGAAACCAATTTGCATAAAATAATGTATTCATACGGCTAAAAAAAGCTAATCAATGAATGAAGCAAAAAAGCGACTGCCTGAAGAGGATTAAACAAAACAAAATGACAGGGAAAGGAAAAATGGAGATTTCACAAAGGCATTCCTTCAGAATTCTGTTATTCAGATTAGCCAGGTTATTTATTTTCTTTGTCACTTTGAACTCTGGGCTAGTATCCTCTTTAATGATGATTACCAATATTGATTCTTGACCAAAAGAGAGGGATTTTAACTCTACAGATTTTATTCACTGAGACATTTCACAAAACATGTACCGCCTAACGCAACAGCCCTGGTTTCAGTCTGTTCCTATTCATAGGAGTGCAAGTGAATGTCCACCACCTGCTCCAATTAAATACTATTAATACACAATTTGCAACTCTGGCCTGGCTGTTAAGTACCATTGGGTTTCTGGCAAAAAAAACTGCATTGGCATGTTCACTCCCACTGAATAGTGACATACTGAGACCTAGCCAATTTTAATGGCTGCATCGCAATTAAATTCTACCAGCCATTCTCCTTCCCGTTCACATTGGGGAGTTGGCATGAAGTACGATAAGATTGCATAGCATTGGAGGTTGCCTGCCAACATTAGTTAAATGGTGGAATAGGCTGCCAGTGCTGTCTCACACGGGTCAAATGCTTGTAAAGGGGGTGATTTTGCATTCACAGCAGAGGAGGTCGAAGCTTTCCTAATGGAGCACAAATGGAGCACAAAGAAAAATGCAACTATTCCATCCCTCTTTTGGAGCTGATTTTCTTCCCTACTGTCTTCAGCTGGCAGGAGAAGAATTGAAGTCACCAAAGAGAAAATGCCGGAAAATCTCAGTAGGTCTGGCAGCAACAGTAGGGAGAGAAAAGAGCTAACGTTTTGAGTTCAGGTGACCCTTTGTCAAAGCTAAAGACAGAGAAAGTGGGAAATATTTATACCGTGGAGTGAGAATGAAAGATGAGTGATGCCACAGAAACCCAGGGAAGCAGGGTGCTAATAGCCACAGAAACCAAGGGGAAAGAGTGCTAACGGTAGTCCCCAGAGAGAATAAAAGGTGTGAAAGGCCAAACAGCAGAGAAACTAACATCAGAGGGTAAACTGTGACAGATGTAGATGTAGGGGGAGAGGAAGGGGGATGCAAAGGGGAGAAAGGGTAAGGAAAGGTGGATAAGATGGGGGGAGGGGTAAATATTTATAAAGAAAGACAAGAGAGAAAGAAACGGCAACAAACAGTTAAAATGAAATGGGATGAAAACAAATGGGTGGAGATGGGGTACAGCTAATCATCTGAAGTTGTTGAATTCGATGTTGAGACCGGGAGTCTGTAGCGTGCCTAACCAGAAGATGAGGTGTTGTTCCTCCAGTTTGCGTTGAGCTTCACTGGAACATTGCAGCAGGCCAAGGACAGACATGTGGGCATGGGAGCAGGGTCTTTTGTTAAAATGGCAAGCAACGGGAAGGTCAGGGTCCTGAATGCGCACAGACCGAAGATGCTCAGCAAAGCGATCATCCAGTCTGCATTTGGTTTCTCCGATATAGAGGAGACCACATTGGGAGCAGCAAACGCAATAGACCAAATTAGAAGAGGTGCAAGTGAAACGCTGCTAAACCTGGAATGTGTGTTTTGGGCCTGAGATGTTAAGTATGGAAGAGGTAAAGGGGCAGGTGTTACACCTTCTGCGATTGCATGGGAAGGTGCCATGTGTGATGGGAGAGGTGTTGGGTGTGGTGGACGAGTGGACTAGATTGTCTCGGAGGGAACGGTCTCTGTGGAATGCTGACAGAGGGAGTGAAGGGAAGATATGTTTAGTGCTGGTATCACGCTGAAGTTGGCGAAAATGCAGGAGGATTATGCTTTGCATACGGAGGCTGGTGGGGTGAAATGTGAGAACGAAGGGGACTCTATCCTTGTTCTGGGAGGGGGCGAGGGCAGTGGCGTGGGAGATGGACCACACACTGTTGAGTGCCCTGTCAACAATGTAGATGGGAAATCATGGTTGAGGAAGAAGGAACACATTTTCAAAGCACCATTTTGGAAAGTGGCATCGTCGGAACAAATGCGACAGAGGCGAAGGAGCTGAGAGAAGATATGGAGCCCTTACAGGATGTAAGGTGTGACGAGCTGCAGTCCAGATAGCTGTGGGAGTCAGTGGACTTGTAGTCGATATTTGTAGATTGTCTATTGCCGGGAATGGAGATAGAAAGACCAAGGAAGGGAAGGAAAGTATCTGATATGGACCAGATGAAAGTGATGGAGGGGTGGAAATTGGAAGCAAAGTTGATGAATTTTTCCAGGTCCAGACGAGAGCATGAAGTGGCACCAAAATAGTCATCAATGTACTGGTAAAGGAGTTGTGGGAGGGACCCAGGTCGGCCTGGAACAAGGAATATTCCACATACTCCATAAAAAGGCAAGCGTAGCTCGGACCCATGCACGTACCCATTGCTACACCTTTGATTTGGAGAAAATGGGATGAGTTAAAGGAGAAGTTGTTGATAGATAGAACGAGTTCAGCCAGGTGGAGGAGAGTGGTGGTGGATGGGAATTGTCTCGGCCTCTTTTCGAGAAATAAGCAAAGAGCTCTCAGGCCATCCTGGTGTGGGATGGAGGTATAAAGAGATTGCACATCCATGGTAAATAGGATGCTGTCAGGCCCGCGAACTGGAAGCTGTCACTATGACGCAGGACATCAGAGGAATCCCGGATGTAGGTGGGGAGGGAATGGACCAGAAGAGTGAGGATGGAGTCAAGATAAGAGGAAATAGGTTTGGTGGGGCAGGAGCATGCTGACACAATGGGCCTGCAGGGACAGTCCTTTTTGTGGATTTTGGGAAGTAGGTAAAAGCTGGGCTGTCCGAGGTTGACAGACATTGAGGTTGGAAGCCGTAGGGGGAAGGCATCTGGAGGAAATGAGGTCGCTAACGTGGTTGGAAATAATGGCTTGATGTTCAGTGGTCTGGTCATGGTCCAGGGGGAGGGAGGAGGAAGTATCTGAGAGTTGGCGCTCAGCCTCTGTGAGGTAGAGGTCAGTACGCCAGATGACAACAGCACCCACTTTGTTGGCAGGTTTGATGACAAAGTCAGGTTTAGACCTGATGGAGTGAAGATCAGATAGCTTGGAAGGATAGAGGTTGGAATGGGTGAGGGGGGCAGAAACATTAAGGCGGCCAATGTCCCGTCGACAGTTTTCAATGAAAAGATCGAGGGCAGGCAATTGTCCCGGCGGGGGTGTCCACTTGGAGGCAGAATGTTGGAGGTACATGAAAGGATCTGTGGAACGGGGGGGAAGACTCTTGCCCAAAGAAGTGGGCACGGATTCGAAGGCGACAAAAGAAAAGTTCAACATCATGTCGTACCCGGAATTCATTGAGGTGGGGACGTAAGGGTACAAAGCTGAGTCCTTTGCTGAGAACAAAGATCCTTTGCTCATCCTCAGAGAGGGAAGGTCGGAGGGTAAGCTGAACACGCGGCAAGGGCTGATCCTCTTCAGCTGCGGCTGGGAGAAATGGGGTACGAGGCATTGGGACTGGTGAAGGGCCTAGGATCGGCAGTGGTGTTGATGAGTTGTTGAAACTTGCATTCCTTAACATCTGCAAGAAACAGGAAAAGATTCTTGTTCAGGCGTCGAATGATGCGAAGGATGAAATGAAACTGGGGACAGGGACAGCTTTGAGAGAGAGGAAGACGGTGCTGCTGGAGAGAGATGTTGAGTGTCTTCATGTGGCGGCGCATGGCACCTCATGAGTGTGGTTTTCAGGATGCGGCGAGAGCAACAGTTGGAAGAACGTCGTATATCCTGGAGGTACCTGTAATCCTGGAGGTTACATGCAGGGTGGAATTTATGTTGAAATCCCCGTAGGGTAAGTCGGAGACGAAGACCGTCACTGAGGAAAGAAATGTGGCTGTGGGAGTTACCTCCAGTTAATTGAAGTTACCTGCAGGCTGCCAAATTCAAACTTTCAATCGGATCCCAATGGATATAAAGAACGTCACCACTGGGATTTAGTTCCTTCTGTCTGGTTGGTAACGGAGGTTAAAGTCAGAACAGGTCAGCTCCCAGCTGTAGAGGTAAAATCTCTCTTTTGGTCAAGAATCAACATCGGTAATCATCATTAAGGAGAATACTAGCGCAAAGTTCTAAGGGACAAAAAAAAAATAACCTGAAATCTGAATGACAGAACTCTGAAGGAATGCCTTCAGTTTGACTCTTGTGAAATCTCAATTGCTTCTTTCCCTGTCTTTTTGCTTTGTTTGATCCTCTTCAGGCAGTCACATTTTTGCTTTCTTCACTGACTAGCTTTTTTGGCCATATGAATACATTATTTAATGTACATTTTCTTCATTAAAACTCAAATAATTTTCTAAACTTTCAGCCACCACTTACCCTTATACTGCAGAAACATCCCAGTCCATTAAAATAATGTCACATAAATATTTAATTGGCCTGTACTTGCCAGTCCGAGGACAATTCAAAGCAATTTTGAAGCAAACTGTATGTGCTTGCTAATAATAACACTGCCACTGTGATTAGATCTCACAATTCATTGTTATACAGCCCAGGAAACAGAGATGCAGTGCACTTGCTGAATTGCTGTCCCCATATTCTTCAATTTGCTGTCAGTGTGATAATTTATGCAGAAAGCAATTTCCAGGCTTACGTCTATTCATGCCCACAAACCTTAACTTCATATAATCCTCCTACTTGAATGAATAATAATGTGAAAAAAAGATTTGCAATGCTAATGTTTGCTCTGTTGAGCATTTTCTGCGGGATAATAATATCTGGGGGCGGACTTTGATGAACTAGCTAATCGGTAGACATTTGCTTTTTCCAGACATGTAATGTTCCCAAATCGTGCATCGCCACTTTTGGAAGGGAACTGGCAAGTGATCACACTAATTGATCTGGTTGCCAAGAACGGTGTTCATTTTTCCACTCTGCTGATTTTTGAAAGTGACACTGGGCTCAGATCACTCCTCTCAAGGCCCCTTTTGCCCTGTGATTCAAACCAACCAGCCCGCCTTGCACGTCACCTCCTCTTCATATGTAGACCTTCAGTTGTTGCAGGAATTCAATTCTCACAGTTGTATGAGGGTTTCCAGGTCTCCCTGGGCCCAAATCTCAGTTGTTTCCTGCTGATGCTGAGAAATGTTCTGGCCACAGTGGCGCAGATGCGGAGCCGGTGGAAATGGTTGTCCACCACAATCACTTCCCCGTCTCTGCCCCACCCCCGCACTTTACTGGCATAGTGGGTGGCCAGAAAATTGAGGCCAGTAAGGTAAAACAGGATTAGTGCTGATTTTAGTCATTCAGAGCCATCAGTAGGAGAGTGTTCGTTTGTGCAAAGTGCACTAAATTCACCAGAGGGCAAAATCACCTCCAGGAATATGCTAATATATAAAAGTAAGTAGTACATTTGCTGTTGTAGCAGGAAGTTTTGGTCTTGTCTATTTATAGCCACTAAAATCCAATTATAGCTGTTACTCTTGAGTCTATATTCTTTGAAAGAAATGCTGCAAGTGAAAATCAAAGGTTTGCATTTATATAGACTGGGATTTTCCACTCCCACCCATGGCAGGAATAGACACAGGCAGGACTGGAAAATTTGGAGAGCAGCCTAAGGTGCATTGGTGGGACCCGGAAATCCTGCCAATGCGTCATTCATGACCGCCATTTTACAGCTAATGAAGTATTTTTTGAAGTGCAGTCACTGCTGGGATGTCGGAAAAGCAGCAGCAAATAAGCGCACAGCAAGTTGTCGCAAACAGCAATGTGATGATGACCAGAAAATCTGTATACTGTGCTGTTGATTGAGGGACAAATATCAATCAAGATCATGAGGATAACCCTTCTAAATCGTGCCATGGGATCTTTTATGTCCAATTGAGGCGACTACTGGAGCCTCGACTTCCCATCTCATATAAAAGAGAGCAATTCAGAAAGTGCAACACTCGTGTGCACTGCATTGGATCATCAACCTCTACTTTTGTATTGTATTTGTAAGTGCATTGAACCCACAGTCTTCTGATTCAGAGGCAAGAATGCCACAACAGGGCCACAACTGGCAAGTGCATATCAAATCTGTCAGCATCTATAAAGTAAAAGCACTGGTCAAGTGTCGGTCTTCTTCAGTTCTGAAGCACATTGCATTTCTGAGTAAGTTAACCTATCTTTTCTCTTATCACTAACAACAGCACTGTAATTGAGAGGTTCATCAGGTGGCAGGTATGCTGCCATCCTGACAGAGGGATAGTATGTGTCTTTCCCATGGTATCACTGCCATCTCATAGCATTGAGCCTCAACATTCCCACTGTTCTGTATGAGTGACTGATGGCTCTTCAAGCCCCTTTCTATCGTGGCTTTCCAGGCTTGAAAGACAGAAGCAGTAACAATACGCTCACTTCCCAGCAAAGCTGTTGGAGCAGTCACCAGAGGCTTCCCCCCCGGCCTCTCCTGCTCCATGGTTGACTCCGGTGTTGTGATAGCCGATTGGATTTGTGTAAGTTGGAGTTTACTGGAGTTCTGTGGAATCATACATTAGTATTGTGTTCAATGAATCCAAATGTGAAGGTAGGGAGATTTGTAGATTAGGCCAATATGTCGACAATAGATAGTAAAATGTTGAGATAAGAGGAATAGAGTTCGGAGCTGCAATTCATGATTGTTTAAAACTGTGGAGCCCTGTGTGAGTTTGAGTTAGTGATATTCAAGGGAGAGATTCAGAGGATGTGCATGGCATACAGTATAGACAAGTTGGTTGAGGTGTGGGGAAGTGAAGGAAGGAATCTATCAGGAAAGTATGTGAATAGTAGCACAAGGGGGTGCAATGAAATTTAATGCAGTGATTTTGGGAGAGAGAAGGGAAACGGGAACAGAGTGGCTTAAGAGTAGCAAAACTAAATGGAGCAGAGCTGAGAGGCGAGAAAATGCAACATTCTACCTGAGCAAACCATGTAGTCATTAAACTTCTGACAGCTTAGCAGCCTGGGTGTAATGCTCCTGGCATTGACATCTTCGAACATCTCGTGCCATTACTGCCTGGCAATTGTGTGAAGACTCTTTGGACACCCGGTGGAAACATCACCTCATTCCTCCAGTGGCTCACCTGTAGAACCCCCAGAGAAGCATCCAGGAATGAAAACCCTCACAGCAGTTGTTTCAGGCACATCTGAAGGAGATTCCAGTATTCAGTAGCTGAAGACCACTTCATCCTTAAGAAGTACAGGCTACCTTTAAATAGCAGCATGGACATACCATTTTAGGGCCATCAATTGGGCAAGAAGCAGCACAAGTAGCACTGGCAGTCTGGTTTATGAGGCATAGCTATCAATTTTCTACCTAACAGCTGCTGCAGGTTCGGGCACAGGCTGCATGTGCAGCATTGATTTGATACCTGAAACCAATTTCCATCCACCTGTCGTTTGGTTGAGACATTGTTCTGGATTTTAGCTACTGAGGTGAATAGTTTGAGTAAGGAAATTTCCCAACGGACCGGACTTGTCTTGGTAGAGAACCCCCCAAACGTTGTGATATTCGCTTCGTGGGACGTGGTGTGTTATTCACCCTGGGGTAACACGGACTGCAACAGGATGCAGATGAACAGTAAAGCATACACCAAACGTAAGCGTTGCTTCAATACGATTTATTGAACTTCTGTAACAATGCACACAGCTGGCTGTGGGTGGACACTCTCCTACTCTAAGTGTACCAACTCTAACTTACTAGACCAGGCTAGCTCTGATCCATGTGTAGAAGGTGCTGACTGATATATACACCCTGACTGTCACTACAGTTGTCACCAATGGAAAGAGGTGGAGTGCTGATGCCTCGTGTGTTTTATAGTTGGAAGCCCCCCCTCTGATGTTCTGTCTGGTGATTGGTTGTGTTCTTTCCTGTGTGTTGATTGGCTAACCTGGGTGTCTGTCACTGCCTGCTTTTACCTCATGATGTGCATGGGTGCATATTATGACAGGGTGGCGGGGAGGGTTGGGATTGCCAGTGTGGAATGGAGTTTAACCAGCCAGTCCTGAAACCCTGGAAGCAGAGTCTAGGCAGCCATTGGGACGACCAAACGTCAGGGCAGGTGATTAATAACTAATAAGGCCAGTTCCGCTGAAAGCATTCTTACACCAAATCTAATTGCACATGCTTGGCTGAATGCTCAACTCATAAGATGATTATTTCAGCATGAACATGCGAACATACGAATTAGGACCAAGAGGAGGTCACTCAACCCGTCCAGCTTGCTCTGCCATTCAGTAAGATCGTCACTGATCAGATTTTAATCTCAACTTCACATTCCTGCCTCCCACTGATAACCTTTCACCCCCTTACTTATCAAGAATCTATTTACCTCTGCGTTAAAGACATTCAAGAAGTCTGCCTCAACCAGTTTTTGAGAAAGGGAGGCACGGTAGCACAGTGGCTAGCACTGTTGCTTCACAGCTCCAGGGTCCCAGGTTCGATTCCCGGCTTGGGTCACTGTCTGTGTGGAGTCTGCTCGTTCTGCCCGTGTCTGCGTGGGTTTCCTCCGGGTGATCCGGTTTCCTCCCACAGTCTAAAGATGCAGGTTAGGTGGATTGGCCATGCTAAATTGCCCTAAGGTTAGGTGGGGTCACTGGGTTATGGGGTTAGGGTGTAGGTGTGGGCTTAAGTAGGGTATTCTTTCCAAGAGCCGGTGCAGATTCGATGGGCCGAGTGGCCCCCTTCTGCACTGTAAATTCTATGATTCTATGAAAGAGAATTCCAGAGGCTTACAACCTACAGAGGATTTTTTCCCCTTCATCTCTGTTTGAAATGGGATTCCCCTTATTGTGAAACAGTGACCCCGATTTGTGGATTCTCCCATCAGAGGAAATGTCTTTTCCACATTGACCCTGTCAGGAATCCTCAGGATCATATCAGGAGGATTCACCATTTGGGAGACAATGCCAGAGCTGAATTGCACTCGTTTTACGTGCCCTTTGCGGTTGTAAAGCACGATGCAATTCAGTGTTCCATGCCATGCAAATTTATCCATGGCATGGAATAAGAGGGATTCATGGGCAAGTCCTGATATTGGGCTACCATCTTGAGCGGATGGTCCGATAGCGGAGCCCAGTGGCCGGCCACACCCCCACTCGCCAAACCACAAGTTGGCCCCAACTCTACCCTGCACTGCAAGGCAGCCACGCTCCCACCCCCCCTCCACCGCCCCACTGCAAGGTAGCACCCACCCCCGGATTGTCTGGGTGCCCCCCACCCCAACTACAGGGGTGATATGTCCTGTCCCCGTCCCCCATGTAATAGGGGATCCCCCCCCAGGGACTCTTGTAATGGGAGTCCCTCCAACAACCCCCATAAAAGGGGGATTCCCCCATAGGGACCTCTGCAATAGAGGAACCCTTCCAGGGACCCCTGTAATTTGCCAACCCTACTCAGGGGCCCCTCACAAAAGAACCCCCTCCGCAGACCCCCCACACACATTCATATCCCTTCCTGCTTCAGTAGCCTAAGTGGTGAAATCCCAATGTTTGTAAACATTTCCCACACAAAGAGAGGTAAATGAATGAAATTGCACGCTTGAGTGATTGGATTGCACTTCGTGAACGTACATCAGCCACCTCTCGCACCTCCAAGGTGATCACTCATCCAGCCACCTCACAGGTTGCTCATCTGTCACATGGCCCTCTAACCCCCCCTCCCCCACCCCAATTCCCATGGTGGTGTAAGAGGAGAGGGTGTGAGGCTTAGTGGAGAGACATCACTAAGGGGGAAGCGCGTGGCTGAGGGTCAGGTTTTCTTCTCTTTTCAGTGCATGATCCTGGCGAGTCATGGAGCCTGTAGAATTGGCACTAATGATAGAGCAGCAACTGAGACAGAGACATGCCATTGCACATGACCAGGACCAGTGCCTTGCAGCGGAGGGGGAGGTTAGGCCCATAGCTGTGCAGGGAGCAGCATCACAGAGGGTCAATCCCCATTGGAGACAGTACTGGCCAAGGATATTCTGACGTCGGGCATCCTATCTGCAGATGTTGGAGCCACAGTGCTGGAAAAAACTGCACCTGCCCTGGGGGACGTGGATTCTCTACCCCTAATCATCCCCCCCATTAAATAATCTATTCATGTCATCCTGAGGGCACGCTGGCATGAATTTCCCGTGGCACTGCCTAGAGAGTGGCAGGAGTGGTGGTGGTGGAGAGGAGGGGGGGGGGGGAAATGAGAGGTGTTGGGTGCTGTGTGGACTGTCAAGAGGGTTCCATTTTAAATTTTTTCCATTGGGGAAGCCTTTGAAGAGGGCACACTGATATTGAAAGACTAAGGGCTGGATTCTCCACTGACGGAATTCTCCTTTGCACTGGCGGCGCACCCGTGTCCGCAGGTTTCCCGGCTGCGTGGGGTGTGAACAATGGGAAATCCCATTGGCAGGTGGTGGGAACAGAGAATCCTGCTGCCTGCAGTGGCCCGCCGCCCAGGAAAATGCAGCTGGTGGACCGGGGAATCCTGTCCAAAGTTTCTGGTGGGGTGGTCCCAATCCGAGAAAGCTGTTGTTGGCACTGGCAGCTTCAAACAGCTTTTCCCATCTGCTGCCACACTCGCCAAAAAATGGTACAGATCCGCCTATGAAAATAGACAGGAAGAGTTTCTGCCAGCAGCATTTAAAAAGGAAAAGAGTAGCTAAATTAAGCAATGGACATTTACAGGGTGTACTAAGAGTTAATGATGGAAACAAGGAAATGGTGATAGTGTTGAAAAGGTATTGGGCGGGATTCTCCGACCCCCCCCCCCCACCGGGTCGGAGAATCGGCCGGGGGCGGCATGAATCCCACCCCGCTGCTCCGACGCCGGCTGCCGAAATCTCTGGCGCCGTTTTTTTGGGCGGGGGTGGGGATCGCTCCGCGCCGGTCGGGGGCCGTTGGCAGCGACCCCCCCCCCGGCGATTCTCCGGGCCCCGATGGGCCGAGCGACCGCCCATTTTCAGCCAGTCCTGCCGGTGTGGATTAGACAAGGTCCATACCGGCGGGACCTGGCTTGGAGGGCGGCTTGCGGAGTCCTCGGGGAGGTGCGGGGGGATCCGACCCTGGGGGGTGGGGGGGTGGGGGTGGGGGTCCCTACGGCGGCCTGGCCCACGATCGGGGCCCACTGATCTGGGAGCAGGCATGTGCCATGGGGGCACTCTTTCTCTCCGCGCCGGCCCCTGTAAGGCTCGGCAATAGCCAGCGCAGAGAACACGCTGGCGCTCCTGAGCATGCACCAACTCGCCCCGGCCGGCGGAGGCCCTCCGCTGCCAGTTGGCACGGCGCCAGCCACTCTTGCTCCGGCCTAGCCCCTGGAAGTGCAGAGGAATCCACACCTTACGGGCAGCCCAACGCCAGAGTGGTTCACGCCACTCTTTGGCGCTGGTACACCCCGTCAATTGCGGGAGAATCCCGGCTATTTTGTTTCTTTCTTCACTGCAGAAGTCCAAAAAGCAGATCAAGAGTACTTGACAATCAAGGGGTAAAAAGGAATGGGGAATATAAAACAATCACAGTCACGAGGGAAAAGTCACTGGGAAAACTATCAGAAGTAAAGATGGGCATCACCTAGAACGAGAATGGCTTGCATCCTCGGGTCTTAACATAAGTGGTTACAGAGATAGTAGATTGTGATCATCCTAAAATTCCTAGATTCTGCAGATGAAAAAGTTGCACATGTAACAGCTCCATTCAAGAAAGGGGAGACAAAAATAAGGAAATTTTAGGCCAGTTAGCCTAACATTTGTCATAGGATAAATGCTAGAATCCGTTATTAAGGAGGTAATCATAGCATATTAAAACAATTGTAATGCATTTATGCAGGGTCAAAATGGTTTTGTGAGAGGTTAATCAAACCCCTGGGAAGTGTCATCTAATTTGAGCTGCTAGTATGTGGCTCCTATCTAGCTTTGTGTAAGGCTGACTTCCTGCCGGCTTTGCATACTTTGCCGGCTTTGCATACAGGTCTTCAATTCTCAAGATTAGATAATTATCCAACTTGGTGGCCTGATTAACTGTTAGTTTACAGTCGCTGCAAATGCGGATGGTCTTGTTTAATTATAGGTTCTGTCCATTCCAAGAATTGAACTGGCTGGATAATGCCTAGTTCTTCAGTATCCATTTTAACTCAGTATCCACTTTCTCTCAAAAGACGTACGGTAACATTCTTGCTCTAAAAATTGGGGAGTCACCCCTTCATCCACATAAATCTTAGCTTGTAGCCCTTGGATTTTGCCTAATTCATCACAGAAGACGCTCATATTTTCTTATCAGTTTGTCAACTCCCCCTTCCCACACTTGGAAAATCCCAGTCCAATTCAATTTGTTTTCTTTCAGCCAATTGCAGCTGAGCAGGTTTGGTACTTCACCTGTCACTATTATCACTGGGAGCTGGGTAGATTGTTGATCATTGCTTACAGGTACCATTGTGGTGTCTTTTATTTCTATTTCTTCTCCCATATTAGTCTTCAACTTGACCGAACTGCTCTTCAAGTTCAATGGTTGGACTCCCTCTCTTAGGGACCGAAATGTATGCTCGCGCCTCATAGGACTGCTGCCCTGTATTCACTTCCACCTGAAGAGGCTTCCCGTTTACCCGGAGCATTGCAGTCATAGGGTCCATCTTGCTGTTTTGAGATTAAATAGAGTGTGAATAGCAGAATCATGGGTGCTAGGCTCATCCACATTGTATACTTATAAAATCTTAGTTGATCAATTACTCAGAGATTATGATTACCTCTGCACTGCTTTATCAAATGTCCCCAATTGAGACAATAAAAACACTCCCCCTTTATTTCCCAGAGAGCTGTGTTGGCTGGGTCATTGGACATATTCAAGGCTGAGTTAGATCAAAATGGCTAATGGAATGCTTGCCTTTATAGATAGAGGGTTGGAGTATAAAGACACAGGGGTATGCTGCAGCTGTTAGACCCCACTTGGAGTACTGTGAGCAGTTCTGGGCACCATCCATTAGGATGGATATTGTGGCCTTCGAGGGAGTGCAATATAGGTTTACAAAATGTAGCCTGGATGACAGGGGTTAAGTTACGAGGAGAGATTTCTCAAATTCGACCTGTTTTTCCTAGAATTGAGAAGGTTAAGGGGTGATCTGACAGGGTTGATAAAGATATTTCCACTGGTTGGAGATTCTAAAACTAGGGGGCAGAGTCTAAAAATTAGGGCTCGACGTTCAGAAGAGATCTTAGGAAGCACTTCTTCACTCGAAGGATGGTAGAGGTTTGGGACTCGCTCAAAAAACAGCAATTGAAGCTGGAACAGTTGTTAATTTTAAATCTGGGGTAGATAGATATTTGTTAAGCAAAGATATTAAGGGAACTGGACCAAAGGCAGGTATATGGAGTTAGTTCGCAGGTCATCCATGATCTCATTGAATGGGGCTGAATGGCCTATTTCTGTTCCGATGTCCTAAGTCCCTATGTCTTGTCAAGAGTTGACACGGGAGCAATGAATTGGAATGGAGGCAAAACGGATAATACCTCTTGGACAAATCTTCTAAAGGCTCCTGCAGCCAGACTTTGGTTCACAACTCACAAACCATGAATCATGGAGAAGCTGGCCTGACTCTGTGAAAATTGCAGGGTGAGCCGGGAGACAGCCTACCCACAATGGAGCCAGCCAGGACATTAATGCAGGGTGCGGGATCGCTAGCTACACACTTATTGTGTGTCATTAAAAATTGTGGTTGCTGGGAATGGGGGTGGGAATTCAGGAATTAGATCCTATCCTTTTAAATTAATTCAGAGTTGTACCAACTGTGCAAAATTCCAGGCCATTAACTCTGTCAATGCCTCTCGGGTATGGCGTGGCGCAGGAAGTGTTTCCAGTTGCAGCTCCTGGAAGCCCAGGCTTTGGAGCTGGAGCAGTGGAGCATCCGCAAGGCGGAGAGGATCGTGGATAGCACATATAGAGAGGTGGTCACATACACTAACAGACTCCAAAGGCAGAAAGGAAATGGGTGACCACCAGGCATAGTACAAAGACTAGGCAGGCAGTGCAAGAATTTCCTGTGGTCATTCCCCTGCAAAAGAGATACACGGCTTTGGATACTGTTGAGGGGAATGACCTGTCAGGGGAAAGCAGCAACAGACAAATTTATTGCACCATGTTTGGCTGTGCTGCACAGAAGAGGGGTAAAATGTGTGAGAATGCAATAGTTATAGGGGATTCAATTATAAGGGGAACAGATAGGCATTTCTCTGGCCGTAAACGAGACTCCATAATTGAATGTTGCAACCCTGATGCTAGGGTTATGGATGTCTCAGAACGGTTACAGGACATTCTGGAGGGGCAGGGTGAACAGCTAGTAGTCATGGCACACATTAGTACAAACGACATAGGTAAATATAAGGGATGATGTCTGAAGGGCAGAATATAGGGAGTTAAGAAAAATGTTGAAAAGTTGGACCTCAAAGGTAGTGATCTCAGGATTATTACCAGTGCCATGTGCTAGTCAGAGTAGAAATAGCAGGATGTATCAAATAAATATATGACTAAAGAGATGGGAGGGGGAGAGTTTCAGATTCTTAGGGCATTGCGACCGGTTCTGTACAAACTAGGCTGGTTACACCTGGGCAGGACCGGAACTGATATCCTGGGGGGAGTTTTTGCAAGAGTGGTTGGGGAGGGTTTAATTTAAAATGGCAGGGTGATGGGAAACTGTGCAAGGAATCAGAGGAGGGAGGATGAAGGGCAAGAACAAAAGATAGAAAGGGGAATAAGAAGAGTGATAGGCAAAGAAACCAAGAGCCAATTTCAAACAGGGCCACAGTGAACAATAGTGGGAACGGGACAAGTAATGTTAAAAATACAATCCTTAAGGCTTTGCGCCTTAACACGCAGAGCATTTGCAATTAAGTGGATGAATTAATTGCGCAAATAGATGTGAACGGATATGATGTAGTCAGGAATATGGAGACATGGCTGCAGGGTGACTAGGGATGGAAATTGAGCATCCAGGGGTATTCAGCATTTAGGAAGGACAGACAAAAAGGAAAAGGTGATGCAGTTGCATTGCTGAGGAGATTAAATCAATAGAGAGGAACGATATTTAGCTCTGACAATGTGGAATCTGGATGGGTAGAGTTGAGAAACACCAAGGTACCAAAAACATTAGTGAGTGTTGTATATCAGCCCCCAAACTGTAGTGGTAATTTTGGAAATGGCATTAAACAAGAAATTACTGTATGCGATAAAGGAACAACTCTAATTATGGGTGACTTTAATCTGGATATAGGTTGCGCAAATCAAATTAGTCACAATACCATAAAGACGGAATTCCTGGAATGTGTGTGGAATGATTTTCTGAGTCAATACATTGAGGAACCAACTTGAGAACAGGTCATCCTAGACTGGGTAATTTGTATTGAGAAAGGAATAATTTGCAATCTAGTTGCACGAGATTCCTTGGGGATCAGCGACCATAATATGATAGAATCTTTCATAAGGATGCAAAATGACGTAGTTGATTCTGGGACTAGGGTCCTGAACCTAAATAAAGGAAACTAAGATGATATGAGGTGCAAGTTGGCTATGGTGGAATGGGAAACGTTACTTAAAGGGATCGCGATGAATAGGCAATTCAAGGCGCGCATGGGTGAAGTGGAACAATTATTTATGCCCGTCTGGTGCAAACGTAAAACAAAAAAGGTGGAGAAACCATGGTTTGCAAGAGAAATCAGAGATAATATTAGGTCCAAGAAAGAAGCATACAAATTAGCCAAGATATACAACAGACCTTAGGATTGGGAGAAGTTGGGCAGCACGGTGGCGCAGTGGTTAGCATTGCTGCCTCACGGCGCTGAGGTCCCAGATTTGATCCCGACTCTGCGACAATGTCCGTGTGGAGTTTGCACATTCTCCCCGTGTTTGCGTGGGTTTTGCCCCCACAACTCAAAGACGTGCAGGGTAGGAGGATTGGCCATGCTAAGTTGCTCCTTAATTAGAAAAAATGAATTGGGTACACTAAATGTATTAAAAAATAAATTTTTTAAAAAAGGATTGGGAGAAGTTTAGAATTCAGCAAAGGACCAAGGGATTGATTAAGAAGGAGAAAATAACATATGAGCGTAAACTTGTGGGGAATGGACTGAAAAAGTATGGGTGTGTGAAGAGAAAAAGATTGGTGAAGACAAATGCAGGACCTTTACAGCCAGAAATAGGGGAATTTATAATGGGGAACAAAGAAATGCCTGGCCAACTAAATACATATTTTTATTCCGTATTCACAAATGAGGACATAAATAACATACCAGAAATGTTGGGCAACTCAGCGTTTTAGTGAGAGGGAGGAACAGAAGGAGATCAGTATTAATCGAGAAATAGTATTGGGGAAATTGATGGGATTGAAGGCCAGTAAATCCCCAGATCCTGATTATCTATATCCCAGGGTACTGAAGGAAGTGGCTCTAGAAATAGTGGTTGCATTGGTGGTCATCTTCCAAGATCCTATAGTCTCTGGAACAGTTCCTACCGATTGAAGGGTAGATAATGTAATTCCACTATTTAAAAAGGGAGGTAGAGTAAAAGCAGGGAATTATTGACCCGTGAGCCTGACGTTGGGGGTGGAGAAAATTCTAGAATCCATGATCAAGGACTTTAAAGCAGAACGCTTGGAAAACATGTGGCAGGATCGGACTGAGTCAGCATGGATTTACGAAAGGGGAATCAAGCTTGACAAATCTACTGGAATTTTTTGATGATGTAAATAATAGAGATGATGAAGGGGAGCCAGAGAATGTGGTTTATTTGGACCTCAAGAAGGCTTTCAACAAAGGCCCAGATAAGAGGTTAGCGTGTAAAATTAAAGCGAATGGGATGAGGGTAGCGTATTGAGATGGATAGAAAACAGGTTGGCACACAGGAAACAAAGAGTGGGAACAAACAGGTCTTTTCCAAATGACAGGCAGTGACTCGTGGGGTACTGCAGGGATCGGTGCTAGAACCTCAGCCAGTCATAATATATATTGATGATTTAGACGAGGGACGAAATGTAAAATCTCCATATTTGCAGATGACACAAAGCTGGGTGTGAGTGTGAGCTGTGAGGAGAATGCAGAGATCCTTCAGTATGATTTGGACAAGTTGAGTAAATTGGCAAATGAAACGCAGATGTAATATAATTTAGATAAATGTGAAGCTATCCACTTCAGTAGCAAAAACAGGAATGCAGATTATTATCTGAATGGTCATAAATTAGGAGAGGGGTATGTTCAATGAGACCTGGATGTCCTCAAACACCAGTCGCTGAAGATAAGGATGCAGCTTCAGCAGGCAGTAAAGAAGGCAAATGATATGTTGGCCTTCCTAGCGAAAGGATTTGAGTACAGGAGCAGGGATGTCTTGCTGCAATTATACAGGGGCTTGGTGTGGCCACACCTGGAATATTGTCTGCAGCATGCATGGAAGTATCTCATGCATCAAAATGTTGATGTCATGACGTGTATAGATGTGGAACCGCCCATTCAAAGAGGAAATGTCCAGCACATGGAAAACAATGCTTTAAGTGTGGCAAACTTAATCATTATGCTTTGCAGTGTAGATCTTCTCTCAATGTTAACCTCCTGAACAAAAATACAGGAACATCAACGTTCGGAGTGTAGATTCAACAGGGAAAGAAACCAAAGAAAATTTTTCGTCAGACAATGACAATTTTTCACTCGAAAATACATTTTTCGTTCGAATTATAGAAAATGTGAGGAAACAAAAGAAACTTCAAGCATTCCTCAGCAAATCAATTCAATCAACATCAATAATGAATGGAATTCTGTCGTTCAAGCTAACAACTGCCCTATTTTGTTGACACGGGAGCTTCAGCAAATCTACTGTCAAGACTGGATCTCAGTAAGATTCAAGAAGAACCTGAGATACTTCCAGCAGCTTGCAGACTGAATGACTATAACGGCAACCTGATTTCTTCAATAGGATCATGCCATTTGAAAGTCTCGAACAAACAAATCAAGAAACTCTTAAGATTTGAAATCATAAACAGTGATAAATCTTCACTTCTAGGAGCACAAGCATGTAAAGACTTGCAGCTTGTACAGCACATATACACAGCTACGCAATTTACACCAAGTTTGGATGAGGAAATCCAATGCATCTTGAATCAGTACCCTGATGTTTTTAGAGGCATGGGCACACAACCGTTCCAGTATAAAACTTTACTCAAGAAGGATGCCAAGCCAGTTATTCATCCGCCTAGGATAATTCCTGCTCCTTTGCGAGAAAGGTTAAACAAGAACGAGACCGACTTCAAACCCAAGGCTTTATATCTCAAGTAACACAACCGACTGACTGGCTCAGCTCATTGGTTTGCGTAAAAAAAAGTCCGCTGATCTTCGCATCTGCATTGATCCTAAAGATCTCAATAAGAATATAAGAAGGGAACACTATCCCATACCAAAACACGAGAAAATCACAAGTGAGATGGCACGCATCTTCACAAAGTTAGACGCGTCGCAGGGATTTTGGCAAATGCAACTCGATGACTCGAGCAGACTACTATGTGCATTTAACACGCCCTTTGGATGATTTTGATTCAACTGTATGCCGTTTGGTATCATACCTGCACCTGAGATATTCCACAGGATCATGGAGCAAGTGACAGAAGGAATTGCAGGTGTGAGGATGTATGTTGACGGCATCATTATTTGGTCTACAACCAAGGAAGAGCACATTGAAAGTTTAAAACAAGTATTCAAATGCATTAACAAGTATGGACTTAAACTAAATCAAGCAAATGAACCTTTGCACAGTCTTCACTTAAATTTCTGGGAGATACCATTTCTCATCAAGGCCTGATGATGGACAAATTGCAGCAATTCAGAACATGAAACCAAGCTTTGATTTATGAACTAATTCATAGCCATCTGTCATTTCTGCTGCTAACTTCACAGTTTTAACTCTCTGCTCTTCCACATGAATTCTCACTACATTAGGAATTGAATTTTTAAACTCCTCCAAAAGTATAATTTCTCTGAGAGCTTCATATGTTTGGTCTATTTTCAAAGCCCTTATCTACCTATCAAAATTACTCTGTTTGCTCCTTTCAAACTCCATGTATGTTTGACCAGGTTCTTTCCTTAAATTTCTAAACCTTTGTCTGTAGGCTTCAGGCACTAGTTCATATGCACCTAAGATGGATTTTTTCACCTCCTCATACGTCCCAGATACCTCCTCTGATAGTGATGCAAACACGTCACTAACCCTATCAAGCAGCTTTGTTTGAATATTTGAATCAGTAATACCCACATGCCCTGTGGCCATTTAATTTGTTTAGCTACTTTCTCAAATGAAATGAAAAAGGCTTCTACCTCCTTCTCATCAAACCTTGGCACTGCGTGGACATATTTAAATAGATCCCCACTAAGCCTTCGACTATGACGCTCAAGCTCATTATCCTCATCACTCTCCTCAGAACATATGTTTTTCATTCCATCCGCCAATGTTAACTGACTGTCATGTTTCATGGCCATTTTCTGAAGTTCAAACTCTCTCTCTTTTTCCCTTTCCTCTCTCTCCTTTTCTTTTTCTTCTCTATCTCTTTCTCTTTTTCTTTTTCCCTGATCTGTATCCCCCTTTCTCTTTCTTTTTGTTCTGCAAGGGCTATTCTTTCTTTTGTTCTTTCTTCTCTCTCCTTTTCCTTTTCCCTGATCTGTATCTCCCTTTCTCTCTCTTTTTCTCTCATTTCATATCCAAGCTGCTTTAATTCTTTTTCATGTTCACTTTGCTTAATCTGCAACTGGATCTTTGCCATTTCCAATGGCTCAGACTGTATCTCAGGCAATTTTAAATGCTCAGCAAGCGCCGTAAGTATCTCACCTTTTCGCATTCTGTCAGGTAATATTAACTGCAATTTTTTTGCCAAATCTAAAAGCCTGTTTTTAGTCTCTGTCCATAAGGTATTGTGTGTGAACTTCTCCACCCCCAAAAACGTCAGAGCCTCTGAAAGAGCCATTGTCCTCCATGCACTCCCTACTTCAACTGGAATACCACATCTGAAAAGCAACCACAATATGCTCACCCCTCAAGTACACTAAGCCAATCCAATAGATTGACTTTTATCCTGGACGAACCCCCAATTTGTTATGGGCCAGGGTTTAGAGAATCCCAAAGTGTATCATGGAGTTCATCTGACCCACACTTTTAATAGATTGTGGTTATGGGGCGCACACGGGCCTACCTTACAGGTGTAGTGCAATGGAGAGATAAACTACTTTTAAACTAAAACAATGTTTATTTATGAAACCCGTTAACACTTTACAAACCCGCAGTAAACATCTTAACAACTATCAACACCAATAAATCCCTTAAAGAATACAGTACTCTATAAGTAACTCTTAATCTTTCCTTGCAACATCCATACGACAAAAAAAAAAACTTTTTACAGAAAGACATCAGGTTTAACTTCTCTACAGAAACAGGTATTATTTTTAAATCACCAAAGGATCTGGAGACAGTCTTTAGATTGCAGAGAGAGAGAGAGACTAATACACCTTCTTGCTGTGACTGCAGCTCCAAGTCTGCAAAACAAAACTAAACACACCCTGTAGCTGCGAGCCCAAAGCGAAAGTAAAGGCAGATAGACAGCCCAGCTCCACCCACACTCTGATATCACTGCAGAAATAAACACCCATTTCTTAAAGGTACACCCACTACAGCTATTTGAAAAACACCCATTTCTTAAAGGTACTCTTACATGACAATACTACAACAGACATGCATCTCAATTGGAACCACTAACAACGGATGACCTTGTCAGAATCAAAAATCCAGAAGGAGGATTGTCCGCTCAAGCTACAATCATTAGGCAAGCAGTTCCACGTTCCTACATAGTAAAATCAGCGGAAGGCACCATTTTCCGACGAAACAGACATGCTTTGCAAAGAATTCGACTGAACCACCAAATTTTTCCAAATTTAAACTTCACAGAGTCAATATTTCATGACAATGTACTGCATACTAGAACTTCAGGTGACATGCACAAGACTGTGAAAGATTCAAATTCACCACCTCAGCTAAGAAGATTGACAAGATGAAAAAAGAAAACCCAACAGACTGAACTTGTAAAATATTGAATTATTATGTACAGTCATTACTCAAGTTTTGCTTGTACAGATATACACCTCATGATTTACAGTTATCTTGTTATACAACTTTCTCTGCTACATAGGAAATATGTTAAAAAAAGGGGGGTATGTAGCGATCTGCGCTGGTATGATTAAAGAGTTAACAACTGTATTATCGTGCTAGACAGCCACTAGATGGCAGCACCAGATCCATTTATTTCAACTCTACTCAGAGGAGATTTCTGCCTCTTCATATCAAGAGTGGCTGGAGAGCAGCATGTTAGAGATATAGCATAGCTGGCACGTGTAGTTAAACATTATTTATACTTCTTAATTACTTAATCATCAGTTATAGTTGTAGAAGAGCGAACAAACTCATAGATATTTATATTTGTTATTCAATAAATGTTATTTGCTTAATTTGTAGACTGATAGTTTTACTGAACTACAACCATCCGACCATTCTGGAAGTAAGCAAAAGAGTAACGACGTATTACAATCACGCAATATAACATTTTAGTCTCCTTATCTGAGGAAGGATGTTCTTGCAGTCGAGGGAGTGCAGCGAAGGTTTACCAGACTGATTCCTGGGATGGCAGGACTGACATATGAGGAGAGATTGAGTCAGTTAGGATTGTACTTGCTGGAATTCAGAAGAATGAGGGGGGAATCTCATAGAAACCTATAAAATTTTAACTGGACTAGTCAGGGTAGATGTAGGAAGGATATTCCCGAAGGCGGGGTGTCCAAAACCAGGGGTTACAGTCTGAGGATACGGGGCAGAACATTTAGGACTGAGATGAGGAGACATTTCTTCACCCAGAGAGTGGTCGGCCAGTGGTATTCACTACCACAGAAAGCAGTTGAGGCCAAAGCATGGTATGTTTTCATGAAAGCAGTTAGATATAGCACTTGGGATCTAAGGATATGGGAAGAAGGTGGGATCAGGCTCTTGATTTGGGTGATCAGCCATGATCATAATGAATGGGAGAGAAAGCTGAAAGGGCCAAATGACCACCTCCTTCTCCTATTTTCTATGTTTATATGTTTATATTCAAAGTAGAGGTGGGAAGCTCTACTGGATAAAAGCAAATTACTGCGGATGCTTTGACAAAGGGTCATCTGGACTTGAAACGTTAGCTCTTTTCTCGCCTTACAGATGCTGCCAGACTACTGAGATTTTCCAGCATTTTCTCTTTTGGGAAGTTCTACTGGTGGCTCCAATATTTATCTTTCGAGTAGTGTCGCTAAAATTAATTACCTTCTCAATGTTGTTTACGAGATCTTGCCGTGTGCAAACTAGATATTGCATTTCTCTACACTGCAATAATGATTACAATCATAAAGTACTTCTGTGGAGCTGTGTTGATGCATATCTTGAGGTCATGAAAGATGTTCTTGCTTTCTGATATAATGTGGAGAGGCCGGCATTGGACTGGGGTGGGCACAGTAAGAAGTCTTACAACACCAGGTTAAAGTCGAACAGGTTTGTTTCGATTCACTCACTTTCGGAGTGCAGCTCCTTCATCAGGTGAGTGTTTCTGATAGGTTTTTCTTCCCTCAATGCCCATCAGAAGATCCAGGGGCTCCTGGTCCTGACTTCATGTCATAACACCAACACTGATGTGTTACTGAATCTGGGAACCCTTTTTGTTGCTGCAGCACCTTTGATAATCTTGCAACAAACTCTCACTGCCCTTTCACTGATTGAACCTATCAGGAGTACTTCTGGAAACCCGCCCTTCATATAAACATGGGTCTTTTGGAGATTATAATGCATTATTTGCAGATTCCCATAAGTAGGCAGTTACTCACATTCCTCCGAGTGCCTGCTAATGAGAGTTCTGGGAATTCAAGCAAGTGCTGTGGAAAGCCAGCAAAGTTACAGGTGCAGAGTGGGAGCAGCTCCAAAGAAATTCTCTGTCAGAATTTCAAAGTAAGAAAGGAAATATTTTAAACTTATATGATAGAAAACCGAGTTTTCTCCCAGGAACTAAAATTAGATCCCTAAAACAATTCCTGGGTTCAGTAAAAGCAAATTACTGCGGATGCTGGAACCTGAAACAAAAAGAGAAAATTCTGGAAAATCTCAACGGGTTTGACAGCATCTGAGGAGAAACACAGCCGTTTTGAGTCTGGATGACTCTTTGTCAGAGCCAGACTCGAAACGTTAGCTCAGTTCTCCCTCACAGACGCTGTCAAACTCGCTGAGATTTTCCAGCATTTTCTCATTTTGTTCCTGATCTCAGCAGTTCTTTTCCTTCTGGTGCAGTACTGGCACTGTGTCACGTTAAAAGGTTTCCAATGGGGATGTAACAATCAGTCCTTCAGCAAAGCTTCTTTATTCCTTACAGTTGCACTTTTGAATTTGCCTTTGATCATGTGTAGAATTTCGATAGGATGTCTGTTCAATTACACACCAATTTATTGCAGCAAATTCTAGATGCAGCGAACACTGATCTCAAGTGAGATGCCTGACTGCCTTGAAGAGGTCATTCTATTATTCTGTTAAGCATGACTTAAAAAGCACAAATCCATCACCAGAGGTGAAATGTAGGACACAAGATGTACAGGATTCTATTCGAATTGTACTGCTAATAAAGAGGATTATTCTTAATGCTGTTAGTAACTCACAAATACAGTGTTGAATATAACAAGCTGAATCTTTCAAAATGGATACCATAATAATGAGAGGACATCGTAATGATTGTGGGGTTCATTGATATCACTGGGCCAAGGATACCAGCACAGATATAATGGGCTGAATGGCCATCTGTTGTGCTGTACTATGTTTTTAAGGTTGGCCTCAGTGATTAGCCACAGTGATCTCCCATCCTGGATTATGCCACCGCAGGATTTTGCTCTCAGCAGAGTCTGGATATAGTGTTTCCGCATCAGTCCTCAATGATTGTAGCTGCTCTTTCGTGGGGCTGTTCCATTCCAGAGGAAGAAGCAGGCTGGGCAGAATTGCAGAGGACTCATTTTCCGACAAGAAATTTTGTGGGGCTGAGGGCAAAAGTGCAGCAAAGACGTTTCATCTTTTTACATTTTTAAAATATATTCATTCAATGGTAAGGTGAAAGGTAAAGTCGCCATAATCCCAGATGACCATATGACCCCTTTGAGGGGGAGAGCTGCCTGGTGGTGATTTAAACTGAGGATCACCACATCTCAGACAAGGGGCAAGGTTGAGAAGGCAGGGCCTTCATGAATTACCTCAGCCGATACGGGAATTAAACATGTGCTGTTGGCCTTGCTCTGCACCATGAACCGGCTGTGCAGTCAACTTAACTAAACTAGCCCCAAACCGGCCCCTATGTCATTCAAGAGCTTCATTGGCTCGGCCAGCATTCATTGCCCAACCCTAATTGCCCTTCAGCCAGTGGCGGTGAGCTGCCTCCCTGGACCACTGCAGTCCATGTGGTGTAGGTAAACCCACAGTGCTGTTAATGAGGGAGTTCAGGATTTTGACCCAGTGACATTGAAATGAAATGAAATGAAATGAAAATTGCTTATTGTCACAAGTAGGCTTCATATTAAGTTGCTGTGAAAAGCCCCTAGTCGCCACATTCTGGCACCTGTTCGGGGAGGCTGGTATAGGAATTGAACCATGCTTCTGGCCTGCCTTGGTCTGCTTTCAAAGCCAGCGATTTAGCCCTGTGCTAAACCAGCCCCTAGCCAAGGAACGGCGATATATTTCCAAGTCAGGGTGGGGTGGTGTTCCCATGTATCTACTGATCTTGGACTTCTGAATGGTTGTGGTCGTGGGCTTGGAAGGTGCAGTTATGGTGGGTTGGTGAGTTCCTACGGTGCATTTTATAGATGGTACACGCTGTTGCTACTATGCTTCAGTGGTGGAGGGAGTGAATTATTGTGGAACGGATGCTAATCAAGTCGGCTGCTTTATCCCTCGGTATCAAGCTTCTGGAGTGTTGTTGGAGCTACACTCATCCAGGCAGTGGAGAGTATCCCATCACACCCCTGACTTGTGGTTTGTAGATTGTGCAGACTTTGGGGAGTCAGAAGGTGAGTTACTCGCTGCTGGATTCCTAGCCTATGACCTGCTCTGGTGGCTACAGAATTTATATGGCTAGTCCAGTTCAGTTTCAGGTCAATGGTAACTCTCAGGATGCTGATCATGGGAGTAATACCATTGAACATCAAGGGGCAATGGTTAGATTCTCTATTGTTGACCATGTCATGCCCTGGCACTTCTCTGCTGCAAATGTTATTTGCCACATGACAGACCAACCCTGGATATTGCCGGGCGGGATTCTCCCCTACCTGGTGGGGCGGGGGGTCCCGGCGTGATGGAGTGGCGGGAACCACTCCGGCATCGGGCCGCCCCAAAGGTGCGGAAGTCTCCGCACATTTAGGGGCCAAGCCCTCACCTTGAGGGGCTAGGACCCCGCCGGAGTGGTTGGCGCTCTGCTGGCTGGTATGGACGGCCTTTGACGCCACGCCAGCCGGGGCCGAAAGGTCTTCGCCGATTGGCGGTAGTCCGTGCATGCGCGGGAGCGTCAGTGGCTGCTGACGTCGTCCCCGCCCATGCGCAGGGGAGGGGGTCACTTCCGCCTCCGCCACGGGACAGGCCCGCCCGCCGATCGGTGGGCCTGATTGCGGGCCAGGCCACCGTGGGGGCACCCCCTGGGGCCAGATCGCCCTGCGCCCCCCCCAGGACCCTGGAGCCCACCCACGCCGCCTGCTCCCTCCGGTAAGGTAGGTGGTTTAATCCACGCCGGCGGGAGAGGGTTGACAGCGGCGGGACTTCGGCCCATCGCGGGGCAGAGAATCGCCGGGGGGGGGGCTGGCCAACCGGCGCGGCGCGATTCCCGCCCCCGCCAAATCTCTGGTGGGGGAGAATTCGGGACACAGCGGGGGCGGGATTCATGCCAGCCCCCGGCGATTCTCCGACCCGGCGGGGGGTCGGAGAATCCCGCCCCAGATCTTGTATCTTTTGGACATAGGCTACAGATCTCCCTTCTTGTTAAATCAAAGAGTAGTTTTGGTTGGTCGGAGGTGCCTGGCTTTCTTACATCAACTTTGAACAAATAAAAGCAATGATGGTAAATAAACAGTTTAAAAGTCTCAAGGAGAATGACATGTTAATACCAAACAGCATTTCTCAATTGAAGGTTACTGGCAAATCTATATATGCTGTCATGTTATTGAGAGTGCAAAATACAAGTTCAGAAAATATTTCCCCATGATCTTTATGTGCACCATATTGCCACAGGGCTCACTTTAAACTGTCACATCAAACTGATGATTACCATTTGAAAATCAATCTTACAGCTCAGCTAACCCCCAAAGTGGAATCATATTGGGCTTCAAATGTTACTCTCTCCACAGATTCTGCCAGACACGTTGAGTTTTTCCAGCATTTTCTGACTTTATTTCGGATCTGCAGCATCTGAAGTATTTTGCTTTTATTATAGGAAATGAATGAATTATACATAGAAACATACATAGAAAATAGAAGCATGAGGAGGCCATTCGGCCCTTTGAACCTGCTCCGCCATTCATTATTATCATGGTTGATCATCAAGTTCAATTGCCTGATGTCAATATCCCTTGATCCCTTTAGTCCCAGGAGCTATATCTTATTCCTTCTTGAAAGCACACAAAGTTTTGGCCTCAACTATAATAATAACAATCTTTCGAATGAATAATAATGAAGTTACTGTGAAAATTCCCTAGTCGCCACACTCCGCTGCCTGTTTGGGTACACTGAGAGAGAATTCAGAATGTCCAATTCATCTAACAAACACATCTTTCGGGACTTGTGGGAGGAAACCAGATCACCCGGATGAAACTCACGCAAACACGGGGAGAACGTGCAGACTCCACACAGACAATGACCCAGGCCGGGAATCGAACATGGGTCACTTGTGCTGTGAAGCAACAGTGCTAACCACTGTGCTACCGTGCCACCACTACTTTCTGCAGTAGTGAATTCCACAGATTCACCACTCTCTGGGTGAAGAAATTTCTCCTCACCTCAGTCCTAAAAGGTTTAACCCTTTATCCTCAAACTATGACAGCGAGTTCTGAATTCCACTACCATCGGGAACATTCTTTCTGAATCTACCCTGTCAAAACTGTTAAAATTTTATGTTTATATGAGATCACCTCTCACTCTTCTAAACTCCAATGAATTTAATCCTAACCGACTTAGTCACTCCTCATATGACAGTCCCGCCATCCCAGGAATCAGCCTGGTAAACATTCGCTGCACTCCCTCCATAGCAAGAGCATCTTTCCTCAGGTAACCTCACCAAAACTGCACACAATACTCCAGGTGTAGCCTCACCAATGCCCCATACAATTGCAGTAAAATATCTCTACTCCTATCCTCAAAACCTCTCGCTAGGTAGGTCAACATACCTTTTGCCTTCTTTACTGCCTGCTGTACCTGCAAGCTTACTTTCAACGACTGATGCACGAGGACACCAAGGTGTGAGAATCCATTTTTAATTGCTTACCTGAGAAGACCACTTGGCTCACCTTTCGATAGTGCAATGGGATATTTTACTTACAAAATTCCTGGGATGGATTTCCGAGATTAAGTGTTGATGCCGGCTCAGGATTCATGGAGCTCCACGACAGCAAAACTGGCGCCGCACCTGGACCGATTCAGCTCCTGGTGAGGGGCTGGCACCGGTGCCAGGCAGAACACAATCGATTCCAATGAGAAATGGTGCCGGATTCACCAGGTCCGAGATTTACACTCAGGAGGCTGACAAGCTGCAGCCGCAGAAACACACGCCACTCCCCACACACCATCCCAGCTAACAAGATGGCAGGGGGGAGAGTAGCCCCAAGATTCAGTGGCGGGGTCCCTCATCAAGGTGGGGACCCTCCTGGATGCCGTGGGGGAGAGGTGGTTGACCCTGTATCCTGGATCGGGAAGGAGAATGCCAGCCACTACCATTTGCCAGGCCTGGTCGCAGGTGGCAGAGGTTCTGAATGCCGTGTGCAACACCTTCTGGACCGGCCAGCAGTGCCGTAAAAATCTGTACAACCTCCTCAGGGTGGCCAGGGTGAGTAAGCAGCACTGTGCCCCTGGCAGTAACCCCGTCCCAGACACCCATTACCTCCCCCCCACCCCCACCCGGAGGGAGGCCAAATTCCCAGCCTGCCACATGTTGGCAACCATACCGGCTGCTATGGCTGGGTGCCCTGGCCACTGAGGCCACCAGCTATCTACTCCTGGGCTGCGTTGGATTGTCTAGCACTGTCGCTTTCCGTTTGCTTCCCCGCAGGAGAAGGCTGCCCATAACCTCCAGGAGCTGGAGAACATTGGAGAAGGACTGCCAGACCTGACCTGCGGCCCCTCCCCGTGGTTGTGCATCAGTCGGCCCACTGGCCTAATTGATCAAGATCCCGTTGCAATCCTAGATAACCTTCTTCACTATCCACTGTGCCACCAATCTTGGTGTCATCTGCAAACTTACTAACCATGCCTCCTAAATTCTCATCCAAATCATTAATATAAATCACAAATAACAGTGGACCCAGCACCGATCCCTGAGGCACACCACTGGTCACAGGCCTCCAGTTTGAAAAACAACCCTCTACAACCACCCTCTGCCTTCTGTCGTCCAGCCAATTTTGAATCCATTTGGCAACCTCACCCTGGATCCCGTGAGCTTTAACCTTCTGCAACAACCTACCATGCGGTACCTTGTCAAAGGCTTTGCTAAAGTCCATGTAGACAACGTCTACTGCACTGCCCTCATCTACCTTCTTTGTCACCCCCTCAAAAAACTCAATCAAATTTGTGAGACATGATTTTCCACGCACAAAGCCATGCTGACTCCCCCGAATCAGTCCTTGCCTCTCTAAATGCTTGTAGATCCTGTCTCTCAGAATACCTTCTAGCAACTTACCTACTACAGACGTTAGGCTCACCGGTCTGTAGTTCCCAGGCTTTTCCCTGCTGCCCTTCTTAAACAAGGGCACAACATTCGCCACTCTCCAATCTTCAGGCACCTCACCTGTGGCTGCCGATGATTCAAATATCTCTGTTAGGGGACCCGCAATTTCCTCCCTAGCCTCCCACAACACCCTGGGATACATTTCATCAGGTCCCGGGGATTTATCTACCTTGATGCGCTTTAAGACTTCCAGCACCTCCTTCTCTGTAATATGCACACTTCTCAAGACATCACTATTTATTTCCCTTAGTTTCCTAACATCCATGCCTTTCTCCACCGTGAATACCGATGAGAAATATTCATTCAGGATCTCACCCAACTCTTGTGGCTCTGCACATAGATGCCCTTGTTGATCCTTAAGAGGCCCTACTCTGTCCCTAGTTACTCTTTTCCCCTTTATGTATTTGTAGAATCTCTTTGGATTCTCCCTTGCATTATTTGCCAAAGCAATTTCATGTCCCCTTTTTGCCCTCCTGATTTCCCTCTTAACTCTATTTTGACAATCTCTATACTCTTCAAGGGATCCACTTGATCCCAGTTGCTTATGTACGTCATATGCCTCCTTCTTCTTTTTGGCCAGAGTCTCAATATCTCGAGTCATCCAGGGTTCCCTACTTCTACCAGCCTTACCCTTCACTCTAAAGGGAATCTGCTTACCCTGCACCCTGGTTAACACATTTTTAAAAGCCTCCCATTTACCAGCCGTCCCTTTGCCTGCCAACAGTCTCCCCCAATCTACCTCTGCAAGTTCCTGTCTGATACCATCAAAATTGGCCTTGCCCCAATTAAGAATTTTAACTCTTGGGCTAGACCTATCATTCTCCATAGCTATCTTAAAACTAATGGAGTTATGGTCACTTGTCCCAAAGTGATCTCTCACTAGCACTTCTGTCACTTGCCCTTCCTTATTTCCCAAGACGAGGTCAAGTTTTGCCCCCTCTCTAGTCGGTCCATCCACATACTGAATGAGAAATTCCTCCTGAATACACTCAACAAATTTCCCTCCATCCAAGCCCCTAATGCTCTGGCTGTCCCAGTCAATGTTGGGAAAGTTAAAGTCCCCTACTACTACCACCCTATTATTCTTGCAGCTATCTGTAATCTCCTTACATATTTGCTCCTCAATTTCCCGCTGACTATTTGGGGGCCTGTAGTACAGTCCTACCAAGGTGATCTCTCCCTTCTTATTTTTCAGTTCCACCCATATAGACTCAGTGGGCGAACCCTCGGATATATCCCCTCTAAGTACTGCCGTGATGTTCTCCCTAATCAAAAACGCCACTCCCCCTCCTCTCTTACCTCCTGTTCTATCCTTTCTATAGCATCTGTACCCCGGAACATTGAGCTGCCAGTCCTGCCCCTCCCTTAGCCATGTTTCAATCATAGCTATAATATCCCAGTCCCATGTGCCCGTCCATGCCCTGAGTTCATCCGCTTTGCCCGTCAGGCCCCTTGCATTGAAATAAATGCAGTTTAATGTAGACCTTCCTTGCTCTCTGCCCTGCTTTCTCAGGTCATGCTTTACACACTCTCCCTTCCTGCCTTTTGTTTCTGTCCCCACTGACTTCCTACATCGGTTCCCATCCCCCTGCCACATTAGTTTAAACCCTCCCCAACTGCACTAGCAAACACACCCCCGAGAACATTGGTTCCGGTCCCACCCAGATGCAGACCGTCCGATTTGTACAGGTCCCACCTCCCCCAGAACCGGTCCCAATGTCCCAGGAATTTGAAACCCTCCCTCTTGCACCATCTCTCAAGCCACGTATTCATCCTAGCTATCCTGTCATTCCTACTCTGACTATCACGTGGCACTGGTAGCAATCCTGAGATTACTACCTTTGAGGTCCTACTTTTTAGTTTAACTCCTAACACCCCAAATTCAGCTTGTAGGACCTCATCCCGTTTTTTACCTATATCATTGGTGCCTTTATGCACCACGACAGCTGGCTGTTCACCCTCCCCCTCCAGAATGCCCTGCAGCCGCTCCGAGACATCCTTGACCCTTGCACCAGGGAGGCAACATACCAACCTGGATTCTCGTTTGCGTCCACAGAAACACCTGTCTATTCCCCTTACAATTGAATCCCCTATCACTATAGCTCTGCCACTCTTTTTCCCGCCCTTCTGTGCAGCAGAGCCAGCCACGGTGCCATGAACCTGGCTGCTGCCACCTTCCCCTGGTGAGCCATCTCCCCCAACAGTTTCCAAAACGGTAAATCTGTTTTGGAGGGAGATGACCGCAGGGGATCCCTGCACTGCCTTCCTACTCTTCCTCTGTCTGTTGGTCACCCATTCCCTATCTGCCTCAGTAATTTTAATCTGCGGTGTGACCAACTCACTGAATGTGCTATCCACAACTTCCTCAGCATCGCGGATGCTCCAAAGTGAGTCCATCCGCAGCTCCAGAGCCGTCAAGCGGTCTAACAGGAGCTGCAGTTGGACACACTTCTTGCAGATGAAGGAGTCAGGGACACCAGAAGGGTCCCTGACTTGCCACATCTCACAAGAGGAGCATGACACGGGTCTGAGCTCTCCTGCCATGACTTAAACCTGAAGTTAAATTTGAACTACACTACACAGCTAAGAGAGTCAAAGAGAGAGAAATCACTTACCAGTTACAAGCCAATCACTCACCTGCTGGCTGTGATGTAATTGCTCCCGAGGCTCCCTCACAGGTCTGCTTCTCTGCACCTCAAGATGAGCACCAAATTCCCTTAACTAGTTAATTAATTTACTTAATTAATTGGATTTTTTTTTTTTTTTGGGTGGGGGGGGGGGGAAACTCAACCCCAAACACCAAACTCCAAAAAACAAACACAGCCCTCACTCACCTCTTACCCGAACTCAGCCTTACCCAAACTTAGATACACTCTGTTTGCCTCCAGCACTCTGTTTCTATAGGCATTTCAGACACACCCTTTGTATCCTTCCTGATTTACAGTCAGCCAATAGGCCTGCTCCCAAAACTGATCTCCTGAAACTAACAGCTGACCTGCAAGGTAAGGAAGTTGTTAATCAGTACTTACCTCACACAGGCAGCGACCTTTTATTCTGTCCCCTCTGCCTCGCAGCTCCCGCACTTTTTCAAACTCCCGCGCTGTTTCCAAGGTCCCAGCTCCCTCTCTCTCCCGAACAGCTCACCTGCAAGGTAAGGAAGTTGTTAATCAGAACTTACCTCACCCAGACAGCGACCTTTTATTCTGTCCCCTCTGCCTCGCATCTCCCGCGCTTTTTCAAACTCCCGCGCTGTTTCCAAGGTCCCGGCTCCCTCTCTCTCCCGAATAGCTGACCTGCAAGGTAAGGAAGTTGTTAATCAGTACTTACCTCACCCAGGCAGCGACCCTTTATTCTGTCCCCTCTGCCTCGCAGCTCCCGCGCTTTTTCAAACTCCCGCGCTGTTTCCAAGGTCCCGGCTCCCTCTCTCTCCCGAACAGCTGACCTGCAAGGTAAGGAAGTTGTTAATCAGTACTTACCTCACCCAGGCAGCGACCTTTTATTCTGTCCCCTATGCCTCGCAGCTCCCGCGCTTTTCAAACTCCCGCGCTGTTTCCAAGGTCCCGGCTCCCTCTCTCTCCCGAACAGCTGACCTGCAAGGTAAGGAAGTGGTTAATCAGTACTTAACTCACCCAGGCAGCGACCTATTATTCTGTCCCCTCTGCCTCGCAGCTCCCGCGCTTTTTCAAACTCCCGCGCTGTTTCCAAGGTCCCGGCTCCCTCTCTCTCCCGAACAGCTGACCTGCAAGGTAAGGAAGTGGTTAATCAGTACTTACCTCACCCAGGCAGCGACCTTTTATTCTGTCCCCTCTGCCTCGCAGCTCCCGCGCTTTTTCAAACTCCCGCGCTGTTTCCATCAATGTATTGGATTCATTTATCATTAGTAGAGTGGTATTGAGATTTTCAGTATTGTTACTAACACAATAATCATCTAACCCGAATATCTCTGCCATATCTGAGTAATATTCTTCAATGTTTGAATTACCTTCTGTATTTTCATATTGGTTAAAATTGTCTTCTTTTTTCACTGCTCTCTTTCTGGAGTCTTTTGGTGCTTTTACTGTGGAGTCTTTCATTGTGTAAACTGCTTGTTCAATGTTGCTGCAAAAGCCTTCTTTTTCAGTTGTTCGTTTAAATTCAATCAGTGTTCTGCCTTGCGAGTTAAAATGCTACTGCTTGTTGTATTTAAAATGTGTGTTTTAAATTGCCGGGCATTTTTGTTCTGAAGTGGTGGGGCTACAACATCCTGAAATCATCACGTCCGTGACGTCATGTGCAAACTTCCACTGCACATGTGTAAATCGATCCTCATCCAGAGTGCGCTCTTTTTTCAAGTGCGCATGTGCAGAACGGTATTCTTCCGGATCGCGTTGTTTTTTAAAGTGGATTCGCATATGCGCAGAAAGTTCAAAATTCGAATCATGTCTGAAATGTCCAACTTCGGGGCGAAATTCTCCGTTATCGTCGCAAAGTCCGCCGATCGGCGGCAAAAATGGCGCAAGTCCCACCTGCATCATGCCGCCAAAAACGTCGCAAAGTCTCCGGCCTGGAATGGGCTAGCAGCGACGTGACGCTATCCGCGCTGGCTCACATGGATCACGCCGTGCGGCTCATTAAGGACGCGCTGCTCCCCCCACCCGACCAGAACACCCGACCGGATGGCCGCCCGCCGCTCAGCCCCGAGGTTCTAGTCTCGTGACATTGAGGCGCTCCTGGACGCAGTGGAGCAGAGGAGGGAGACCCTGTATCCCGGGCACGGCCGCAGAGTTGCCCCACGCCACAGCCGGCGTCTGTGGAGGGAGGTGGCAGAGGCCGTCACCGCTGTGGCCCTGACACCACGGACAGGCACCCAGTGCCACAAGAAGGTGAACGACCTCGTCAGAGTAGCCAGGGTGAGCCTCTCCCCCTGCCCGATATCCATATCCCCCATATCCCCCCTCCCCCAAATCCACCATATCCCCCCTCCCCCATATCCCCCCTCCGCCATATCCCCCATATCCCCCTCCCTCATATCCCCCATATCCCCCCTCCCCATATCCCCCCTCCCCCATATCCCCCATATCCCCCTCCCATATCCCCCATATCCCCCCTCCCCCATATCCCCCCTCCCCCATATACCCCATCCCCATATCCCCCATATCCCCCCTCCCCCATATCCCCCCTCCCCATATCCCCCATATCCCCCCTCCCCATATCCCCCCTCCCCATATCCCCCCTCCCCCATATCCCCCCTCCCCATATCCCCCTCCCCATATCCCCCATATCCCCCCTCCCCCATATCCCCATATCCCCCCTCCCCATATCCCCCATATGCCCCCCTCCCCCATATCGCCCGTCCCCATTTCCCCCCCTCCCCCATATCCCCCCTCCCCATATCCCCCCCCCATATCCCCCTCCCCATATCCCCATATCCCCCCTCCCCCATATCCCCCCTCCCCCATATCCACCTTCCCCCATTTCCCCAAGTGAATCCAGCCCTAACCTTAACCTCTGCAATGCACGCGCAACCGATGGCGTGCATTCATATACCTGTCTAACACTGTTGCCTTTTACCCCTGCCACCAACCCCCCCCCAGACAGGAGAAACGCGCACACAACACCAGGGAGCATTTGAGGACTGGAGGAGGCCCCGCTGATGAGAGGCCACTGACCGAACATGAGGGAAGGGCCCTGGAACTGGCTGGCGGACCTGAGGACCGGGAGGTTGCTGATGCAGAGGTCGGGGGCCCACCAGCAAGTGAGCCACCAACAGCCCGTCCCCATATCCCCCCTCCCCATATCACCTGATCACTGCCTGCGTGTCTAACCATGCATGCTTCATTGTGTATCGCAGGAGCAAACGTCGAGGCACCCATCCCCGCAGATGCAGACCGCACGCATGATGCCCCTCGGAGACCGCGGGGGATGGAGAGACCCGGACCCTCTGGCATGCGACGCCCGCAGGATGCCCCTCGGAGACCACTGGAGATGGAGAGACCCGGACCCTCTGGCATGCGACGCCCGCAGGATGCCCCTCGGAGACCACTGGAGATGGAGAGACCCGGACCCTCTGGCATGCGACGCCCGAAGGATGCCCCTTGGAGACCACTGGAGATGGAGAGACCCGGACCCTCTGGCATGCGAAACCCGAAGGATGCCCCTTGGAGACCACTGGAGATGGAGAGAGCCGGACCCTCTGGCATGCGAAACCCGCACGATGTCCCTCGGAGACCACTGGAGATGGAGAGACCTGGAGCAACAGGGAGACGACGCCCCCGTCCCATGCGAGTGCGATGACGCAGGCGTGTGCCACCCAGCGACGAGAGGGGCAGCCACAGGCACCCGTCACAGCCGAGCCACGAAACCACTACCCAGGACACCACTACCCAGGACACCACTACCCAGGAAACTGAAATACAGGACAGTGACACAGATTGGATGGGCGGAGACGAACTGCCACCCCAAAGTGCCATGGACTCAGAGTGGGACGATGCGCACGACACAATGCCACTGCTGTCACCAACACCCTCCACCATCGCAGAGACGCTCACCTCGGTTGGGCACTTTAGTGATGAGGCGTCTGGTACACTCACTGGTGCGCACAACACAGCCGTCCCGGTACAGCAGGTGGAGGTAGGAGCAGCAGAGGGGCCGGGCAGTCCGAGGGCAGCCCAGCCCAAGCAAACATCTGCCGCCCAGGTGGATCCCGGGTTCCTGGAGTTACCCACCCATAGATCCGATGCAACCACCGAACCGGAGACGAGCGAAGAGGGTGACGGCCGGCTTGCGGCGGCTGCAGTCGCAGGTGGAGGAGTCCACCCGCGTCCAGGAGCTGGGAGTGGTGCCGGTCATGCGTGCCACCCAGGCCGACACCGCACGGGTGGCGTCCGCGGTGGAGGCAATGGGTGCTACGGTGTCAGGCATGGGGAACGGTTTGCGAGGCCTGGGGCTTTCCATGCAGGCAGCGTCTGTGGCCCAGGACATGGCTGCACTCTCACAGGAGGCCATGAGCCAGCGCCAGCGGCAGATGGCAGAGGCGCTCAACGCCATAGCCCAGTCTCTGCAGGCCATGGCCCAGATTCTGCAGGCCATGGCCCAGTCTCAGCAGGCCATAGCCCAGTCTCAGCAGGCCATAGCCCAGTCTCAGCAGGCCATAGCCCAGTCTCTGCAGGCCATGGCCCAGTCTCAGCAGGCCATAGCCCAGTCTCTGCAGGCCATGGCCCAGTCTCTGCAGGCCATGGCCCAGTCTCTGCAGGCCATCGCTGAGGGCATCGGCGCCATTGCCCATGTGCAAGCCGGCGTCGCACAGTCACAGACAGTGTTTGCCAATCCCCTGAGCTCCATGGCTGCAAACCTGCAGACCCCTGTCGATACCAGCACGGGCCTCCAGGACTGGCAGCGCCTGATGTCGGGGGGGGGCGTCGGATGGCCAGTCCGTTCGCATCCCCCACCCATGTAGAGGCCTGGGGGCCATCGGGCACCCCGAGGGAGGAGGAGGTGGTGTGGTCCGTCCCGGATCCCCCTGTAGGGGAGGTCCCGGCACACCGCGACACCTGGGACTCCCCCCCTTCCGTCCCAGATGCATCGGGTGGGCAACGGGCAGGACAGGCTGGCAGCTCGCCATCCCAGTCGCCCGGGCCGCAGCCTGGCCCATCTAGGCCAGGACGCCCCAGGAAACGGCCGCCAAAGGGATCCCGTGTCAGAGGGCAGGAATCACAGTGCACCTCCAGTTCTGCTGCACCGTCTGGGGAACCACGTCGACGTAGTCAAAGGGCCCGTAAGGCCAAACAACTAGACACTGAGTAAGTTGGCACGGGTGCAGGGCACAGATGAGTTTTAGGGGCTAGGGCACGTGCATGAACTCTGTTCGTTATTCAAGTCAATGTTACACCTACAGAAGCTGCCTTTGTGCTCTGTCCAAAGCGTGCGGGGGTGTCATGTACGTTGAGCGCAAGTGTGTGTGTGTGTGAGGGGTGGTCTTACCTCAGCCCCAGGTGAGACTGCCCCCTTCCCCCTGGGCCGCCATCAACATCCCCCCCGGACAGAGGACGGGACCGTGCGCTGCAGTGTCACAGCCGCATGCAGGAATGGGCCGGGTGGATGGTGGTACTGTGGCCATGGGTCAGACATAGTCAAACGATGTGGAGCCAGGAGCTCATCGCAGGGTGGGTTGTCATCATCCTCCATGGCCTGCAATAGACACGCGTCCACCCACAACTGTGTGAGCCCGGCCATTGTGCCGCAGGTGGATCGGCAATGGGGGGGTGGTGTGCATGCGGGTGGGGTGGGTGAGGTTGGGGAGGGGGGGTGAGGGTGCTGGGTGGGTGGATGGGTGGGGGGTGTGGGTGGTCGGCTGTTGCCATGATGTGCGGTCTGTGGCCATACTACCCGATTCCCACGCCCATCTAGTCAGTGAAGCAGGCGGCTATCAGTCTGTCCCGTGCCCGCTGGCCCAGCCGGTAACGGTGGACAGCCACCCGCCTGTGTCTAGCCCGTCTGTCCTGACCATTGCCCCCATCCCCCTCATCTGGGGAGGACTGCGCCTCTTCCTGCTGCTTCTCCACTCCGCCCTCCTCTGCCTGCGGCACATCGCCCCTCTGCTGGGCTATATTGTGCAGGACGCAGCACACCACAATGATGCGGCCGACCCTATCTGACCGATACTGGAGGGCGCCCCCAGAGAGGTCCAGGCACTTGAAACGCATCTTCAGCACGCCAAAGCACCCCTCGATCACTCCCCTTGTCGCTACATGGGCATCATTGTAGCGGTTCTCCGCCTCATTGCGTGGCCTCCGTACAGGCGTCATCAGCCACGATCGCAATGGGTAGCCCCTGTCGCCCAGCAACCAGCCCCTCAGCCAGGGATGGCGTCCCTATCATCGTGCATGCCGGTGATGTCTGACCGCGACAACACGTATGAGTCGTGTACACTGCCCGGGTAACGGGCGCAGACGTGCAGGATCATCATGCGGTGGTCGCAGACCACCTGTATGTTCATCGAATAGGTCCCCTTCCTATTGGTGAACACGGCCCTGTTATCTGCAGGTGGCCGTACTGCGACGTGCATCCCATCAATCGCGCCCTGGACCATGGGGAACCCGGCCACGGCAGAGAAACCCACGGCCCGGGCTTCTTGGCTGGCCCGGTCCACAGGGAAGCGGATGTAGCGGTGCGCCATGGCATATAGGGCGTCTGTCACTGCCCGGATGCACCGGTGCACCGCTGTCTGCGATATGCCGGACAGGTCCCCACTCGGTGCCTGGAATGACCCCGTTGCATAAAAGTTCAGGGCCACCATAACCTTGACGGACACGGGGAGAGGGTGTCCCCCGCCAGTGCCACGCGGTGACAGGTGCGCCAGCAGGTGGCAGATGTGTGCCACGGTTTCCCGGCTCATCCGGTGTCTCCTCCTGCATTCTCGGTCCGTGAGGTCCTGGTATGACTGCCGGGGCCGGTACACACGGCGCGCCCTCGGGTGCCTCCGTTGCCGTGGGGCCGCGACGTCGTCCTCCCCCTCCACGTCCTGTCGCTCAGGTGCCCCTCCAGCCTGGTCGGCTGCCGCCTGCCCCTCTGCGGCAGCCTGCGCCGCCTCTCTGGCACGCTCCTCCTCCTCCTCATCCAGGGCAACATGGACATTAACAGCTGCCGCCACGGCGGCCAACATCGCTGGCTGATCGGAAAACATGACGGCCTGTGGGGGGGGGGGGGGGCGAACGACGGCATGTCATCATTGCCCATACCCCATCCTCCCCCCAGCCAGGTGGCATGGACCGCATGGGTCCGACTGTTGGAGGCTGGCACCAGGCCAGGTGGACCAACTCACTTGACCCCCCCGCAACGTCCCTCCCCGGCACGGACCCCATCCCCCCATGGCCCTCCCCGGCACGGACCCCAACCTTCTCCCCGGCACGGACCCCATCCCCCTCCCCGGCACGCCCCCCCCCCCATCCTCCTCCACGGCACGGACCCCATCCCCCTCCCCGGCACGGCCCCATCCTCCTCCCCGGCATGGACCCCATCCCCCTCCCCGGCACGGACCCCGGCACAGACCCCGTCCCCCTCCCCGGCACGGACCCCGTCCCCCCATCCCCCTCCCCGGCACGGACCCCATCCTCCTCCCTGGCACGGACCCCAACCCCCTCCCCGGCATGGACCCCCCCCCCCATCCTCCTCCCCAGCACGGACCCAATCCCCCTCCCCGGCACGGACCCCCCCCATCCCCCTTCCCGGCACGGAGCCCATCCTCCTCCCGGCACGGCCCCCATCCCCCTCCCCGGCACGGACCCCGTCCCCCTCCCCGGCACGGACCCCTTGCCCCCATCCCCCTCCCCGGCACGGACCCCCCCCATCCTCCTCCCCGGCACGGACCCCATCCCCCTCACCGGCACGGACACCCCCATCACCCTCCCCGGCACGGACCCCATCCTCCTCCCCGGTACGGACCCCATCCCCCTCCCCGGCACAGACCCCCCCCCCATCCTCCTCCCCAGCACGGACCCCCCTCTCCGGCACGGACCCCCCCATCCCCCTTCCCGGCACGGACCCCATGCTCCTCCCGGCACGGCCCCCATCCCCCTCCCCGGCACGGACCCCATCCCCCTCCCCGGCAAGGACGCCCCCCCCATCCTCCTCCCCGGCACGGACCCCATCCCCCTCCCCCGCACGGAACCCCCCCCCCATCCCCCTCCCCGGCACGGACCCCATCCTCCTCCCCGGCACGGACCCCATCCCCCTCCCCGGCACGGACCCCGTCCCACTCCCTGGCACGGACCCTGTCCCCCATCCCCCTCCCCGGCACGGACCCCATCCCCCTCCCCGGCACGGACCCCAACCTTCTCCCCGGCACGGACCACATCCCCCTCCCCGGCACGGCCCCCCCCATCCTCCTCCACGGCACGGACCCCATCCCCCTCCCCGGCAGGGACCCCCCCCATCACCCTCCCCGGCACGGCCCCATCCTCCTCCCCGGCATGGACCCCATCCCCCTCCCCGGCACGGACCCCGGCACAGACCCCGTCCCCCTCCCCGGCACGGACCCCGTCCCCCCATCCCCCTCCCCGGCACGGACCCCATCCTCCTCCCCGGCACGGACCCCAACCCCCTCCCCGGCATGGACCCCCCCCCCAACCTCCTCCCCAGCACGGACCCAATCCCCCTCCCCGGCACGGACCCCCCCCCATCCCCCTCCCTGGCACGGAGCCCATCCTCCTCCCGGCACGGCCCCCACCCCCCTCCCCGGCACGGACCACGTCCCCCTCCCCGGCACGGACCCCTTGCCCCCATCCCCCTCCCCGGCACGGACCCCCCCCATCCTCCTCCCCGGCACGGACCCCATCCCCCTCCCCGGCACGGACCGCCCCATCCTCCTCCCCGGCACGGACCCCATCCCCCTCCCCCGCACGGACCCCCCCCCCCATCCCCCTCCCCGGCACGGACCCCATCCTCCTCCCCGGCACGGACCCCATCCCCCTCCCCTGCACGGACCCCGTCCCACTCCCTGGCACGGACCCCGTCCCCCATCCCCCTCCCCGGCACGGACCCCATCCCCCTCCCCGGCACGGACCCCGTCCCCCTCCCCGGCACAGACCCCCCCCATCCTCCTCCCCAGCACGGACCCCCCTCTCCGGCATGGACCCCCCCCCCATCCCCCTCCCCGGCACGGACCCCATGCTCCTCCCGGCACGGCCCCCATCCCCCTCCCCGGCACGGACCTCGTCCACCTCCCCGGCATGGACCCCTTCCCCCCATCACCCTCCCCGGCACAGACCCCATCCCCCTCCCCGGCAAGGACGCCCCCCCCATCCCCCTCCCCGGCACGGACCCCATCCCCCTCCCCGGCACGGACCCCATCCTCCTCCCCGGCACGGACCCCATCCCCCTCCCCGGCACGGACCCCGTCCCACTCCCTGGCACGGACCCTGTCCCCCATCCCCCTCCCCGGCACGGACCCCATCCCCCTCCCCGGCACGGACCCCGTCCCCCCATCCCCCTCCCCGGCACGGACACCAACCTTCTCCCCGGCACGGACCCCATCCCCCTCCCCGGCACGGCCCCCCCCATCCTCCTCCACAGCACGGACCCCATTCTCCTCCCCGGCATGGACCCCATCCCCTCCTCGGCACGGACCCCGGCACAGACCCCGTCCCCCTCCCCGGCACGGACCCCGTCCCCCCATCCCCCTCCCCGGCACGGACCCCATCCAACTCCCCGGCACGGACCACAACCCCCTCCCCGGCATGGACCCCCCCCCCATCCTCCTCCCCAGCACGGACCCAATCCCCCTCCCCGGCACGGACCCCCCCCATCCCCCTCCCTGGCACGGAGCCCATCCTCCTCCCGGCACGGCCCCCATCCCCCTCCCCGGCACGGACCCCGTCCCCCTCCCCGGCACGGACCCCTTGCTCCCATCCCCCTCCCCGGCACGGACCCCCCCCATCCTCCTCCCCGGCACGGACCCCATCCCCCTCCCCGGCACGGACCCCCCCATCACCCTCCCCGGCACGGACCCCATCCTCCTCCCCGTCACGGACCCCATCCCCCTCCCCGGCACGGACCCCATGCTCCTCCCGGCACGGCCCCCATCCCCCTCCCCGGCACGGACCTCGTCCACCTCCCCGGCATGGACCCCTTCCCCCCATCACCCTCCCCGGCACGGACCCCATCCCCCTCCCCGGCACGGACGCCCCCCCCCCCATCCTCCTCCCCGGCACGGACCCCATCCCCCTCCCCCGCACGGACCCCCCCCCATCCCCCTCCCCGGCACGGGCCCCATCCTCCTCCCCGGCACGGACCCCATCCCCCTCCCCGGCACGGACCCCGTCCCACTCCCTGGCACGGACCCCGTCCCCCATCCCCCTCCCCGGCACGGACCCCATCCCCCTCCCCGGCACGGACCCCGTCCCCCCATCCCCCTCCCCGGCACGGACCCCATCCCCCTCCCCGGCACGGACCCCGTCCCCCCATCCCCCTCCCCGGCATGGACCCCATCCTCCTCCCCGGCACGGACCCCCCCTCATCCCCCTCCCCGGCACGGACCCCATCCTCCTCCCTGGCACGGCCCCCCCCCATCCCCCTCCCCGGCATGGACCCCATCCTCCTCCCCGGCACTCACCCCCCCTCCCGGCACTCCCCCGGAGCCCAGCCCACTCTAACCCCCCCCCGCCGCACACACACACACAAAACCCTACACACACCTCTCCCCCACACATTCAGACTGCGGCCACGCCATCGCCTCTCCAGCGGCCAACCCCCCAGGCCGTCACCCACCTCCACGCTGGTCGGCGTGAACCTTGAGCACTGGTTGACGCCGTTTGAAAGGTGGTTTGATTTACGCCGACGTGACCCGTCATCATGTCGGCGGGACTTCGGCCCATCCGGACGGGAGGTTATCGGCAGCCCCAAAATCCATTGCCTTGCGCCCACCCGTGCCATTCTCCGGGGTGTGCAGCGCCATTGACTCCCCGCCGACTTTTCACCCTTCAGAGACTTCGGCGGGGGCGGAATTCACGGCGGCTAACGGCCATTCTCCGACCCGCTGGGGGGTCGGAGAATCTCGCCCCTGAAGTGTGCATTTCTTTCGGGTGCGCTTGCGCAAATCGGTCTTCTTTTCCACCACAATGCAATATTAACTGCGCCACAGCTTCAACGGAGACAAAAAAATGTTTTACTTTGCCAAGTCAACATTTTGGCACTTCTATTTTTAGATTCTTTACTCGCAAGGGCCATTGTAATTGAATCATCCAGCATTATTTTCATTGCTGTTGCAGTCGTTTACACAGATTTTCATTTCTTTTAAGCTCACAATAACTATCAAATTTTGCAATAACCACTTCAAACTTATGTTTTTCAACTTCATTCTCAAAGTGGAATGAGTTATACACTTTGCTGAGCTCCTTCGGTTTGTGCGCATTCAGGACCCTGACCTTCCTGTTGGTTGTCATTTCAATACAAGACCCTGCTTCCATGCCCACATCATAGAATATCATAGAATTTACAGTGCAGAAGGAAGCCATATGACCCATCAAGTCTGCACCGGCTCCTGAAAAGAGCACCCTACTTAAGCCCATAGCTCCACCCTATCCCCATAACCCTGTAACCCCATCTAACCTAAGGGTAATTTAGCATGGCCAATCCACCTAACCTGCACATCTTTGGGCTGTGGGAGGAAACTGGAGCACCCGGAGGAAACCCACGCACACACGGGGAGAACGTGCAGACTCTGCACAGACAGTGACCCAAGCAGGAAGGAACCTGGGACCCTGGCGCTGTGAAGCTATAGTGCTAACCACTTTGCTACCGTGCTGCCCCAAGGACATGTCTGTCCTTGACCTGCTGCAATGTTCCAGTGAAGCTCATTGCAAACTGGAGGAACAACAGCTCATCTTCCGGTTAGGCACGTTACAGCCTTCCAGTCTCAACATCGAATTCAACAACTTCAGATGATTAGCTCTACCCCACCTCGATCCCTTTGTTTTCATTCCATTTCATTTTAACTGTCTTGTACCATTTATTTATTTCTTGTCCTTCTTTATATATATATTTAACCCCCCCATCTTATCCCATTTTCCTTAATTTTTCTCCACTTTGCTTCCCCTTCCTCTCCCCCCACATCTATATCTGTCACAGTTTACCCTCTGATGTTAACTTCTCTGCTGTTTGGCCTTTGATACCTTTTGTTCTCTCTGGGGACTGCCATTCGCACTCTTTCCCTTGGTTTCTGTGTCTATTAGCACCCTGTTCCCTTTGTTTCTGTGGCTGTGACTCATCTTTCATTCTCTCACTCCACAGTAAAAATATTTCCCACTTTCTCTGTCTTTTAGCTTTGATAAATGGTCATCATGCCTCAAAACGTTAGCTCTTTTCTCTCCCTCCATCTGGTGCCAGGCCTGCTGAGATTTTCCAGCATTTTTTCTTTGGCTGGAGTTATACACTTCTATAGCCTGTGCTCCAGCCATTCGTAGTAATAAAGCAGTTTTATGCTTATCATTGTTTCTAGGTTTGAGGATAAGAGATACTGTTCAAACTCTTGTTTGAAAATTTTCCAGTTCATATCTACATTACCCGGTATCCTGAACAACTCTGGAGTCTGCAGACCTTCCATGAAGCTTCGGTTGGATATTTATTTCTGTGATGTTTCTGATTGTTGCTGGAGTCTGATTGTTGCTACTGGAGTCTGGTTGAGATTTCTATTTCACACTTTTATTTATCTTCCAGCTGAGATTCTTTCTTTCACCCTAAACCTTACTAATCTACTCTAGGTCCAGCCTTGGTATCATGTTGCGTTCTCTATTTTGCTTTACCTGGATGGCTTGGATGCACAGAGTTGAATAAAGAACACAAAGCTTCGTTAACAAGCAAAACTATGAATTTATTTACCCTACTAATAAGATTCGTTCACATTTCTAAAGTAGAAGGTTTCTATATTAAACTATGCTATCTGTAACTAACAGACGTTCTCAAGTACAACTGCTCCTATGCCTGACACTCTTCTCACTCCTTCTTCACAACTTTCTCCCATAATTCCCAAGTCACAAGATATATATATGACTGTTCTGTGGTTCCCTCTAGTGATAAGGAGCATTATCATTAACTTGTTAACTCTTTTCATCCCAGTCAAGATACGTATCATTTCAGGCCCGTGACTCCCGCAGGGGAGGTGCTGGAATCCGCAGAGTGTTGGACTGCCCCACTCCTGTCCCTGACATATTAGGTGGGCAGCAGGCAGATCAGGGTGGCACCACGCCATCTGGATGCCTGAGCAGTAGCCGGGCCCATTCAGGCTCAGTCACCCCAGAAGACAGCCGCCAACGGGAATCCAGGCCACAGGGCGGGAATCACAGCAGGCCGCCTCCAATCCACATGTACCATCTGGGTGATCAACCAAGACGTAGCGTTACGGCCCCTAAGGTCAGAAAGTTAGACACCAGTTAAGTTGGCATGGGTGCAAGGCATAATTTAGTTACAGGGGCTAGGAACAAATCTGTATATACATTGTCACATCAAACACCTGTTCACACTGTTAGAACCTGGCTCGGTGTTCTGTCAGATGGGTGTGAGGGGTGGGCTGGTCTGGTCTGGCCAGAGAGGTGATGCAGGGGGACGGGGGGGGGGGGGGGGGGGGGGAATGGGCGGAAGTTGTGGGTTGCCTGGGCACACCCCCTCCTCCATCCGCAGCCCATCCCCGACCGACCCCAAAACCGTCACCCCAGGGAATCAATGCGACCATGTGGTGGAATGGCCAATTCGCATGCAGGAATCACCCAGGTAAATGGTGGAAAGTGTTACCGTCGGCAGGAGCCAGATGTTGTCAAGCGATGCGGGCCACCAGAGCTCATCGCAAAGCGGGTTGTCATCACCCTCAATCCCATTGACCGGGCCCGGTGTTACTGCCAACCCAGGGCACACAACCTCTAGTTTGGAAGGTAGGTATCATGGAGGGGGCTGCACGCGGAGGGGTGGCTGGGGGGAAGAGGTGGTGGGGTGGGATGCGGTGTCCGTACCCCTGGCCAGCCCCCCCCCCCCCACGCTAGTCGGTGAACGTGGAGCCGACCAGAGTCCGGATTGCGCTGGCCCTGGCGCACGCATCGTGCGGCCTCCGATGCCTGACTGGACCCCATGTCCTGCCCACCCTCGCCCTCCCCTGCATCCTTCTCATCGGACAAGGACTGGCATTCATCCTCCTCCTCCAGCATGTTGCCCCTTTGCTGCACGCTGTTGTGGAGGACGCAGCAGGCAGCCACAATGCGGATGACCCTCTGAGCATGAGACCGAAGCACCATTCAATCATGTTCCTGGTCGCTGCATGGGCATCATTGTAGCAGGTCTCGGCGTCAGTGTGTGGCCTCTGGATAGGCGTCATCGCCCATGACCACAGCGGATAAACCCTGTCACCCAGGAACCAACCCCCCCAGCCGGGGGGGGGGGGGGTGTCTTGAACATGTCGGGAATCATCGAGTGTGCCAGAATGAAGGCGTTGTGCATACTGCCCGAGTATTGGGCAGAGACGTACATGATGCACAGCTGATGGTCACATATCAGCTACACATTCATCGAGTGGAACCCCTTTCGGTTGGTGTAGAGCGGCCTGACATGGTTCATAGAATTTACAGTGCAGAAGGAGGCCAATCGGCCCATCGAGTCTATACCAGGCCCTGAAAGAGAATCCTACCTAAGCCCAAACCCCACCCTCTCCCCTCAATCCCACCTAACCTTTGGACACTACGGGCAATGTAGCATGGCCAATCCACCTCACAAGCACATCTTTTGGGATTTGTGGGAGGAAACCGGAGCACTCGGAGGAAACCCACACAGACATGGGGAGAACGTGCACAGACAGTGACCCCAAACTGAGAATCGAACCCGGGTCCCTGGTGCTGTGAAGCAACAGTGCTAACCACTGTGCTACCGTTTTTCCAACCTGTTTAACTCAGTATCCATTTTCTCTCAGTTGGTACATGGTACCTAAAAATTGAGGAGTCCCCTCTAGTTGCATACAAATATTAGCGTGCAGCCCTTTGATTTTGCCTAGTTGATCACAGAAGATGCTCTCGTATTTTCTTAACAGTTCAGGCAATCCCCATTCTTGCACTTGAAAAATCTCGGCCCAATTCAACTTGATTTCTTGAAGACAACTGTGGTTAAGAAGGCTTGGTTTTTCACCTGTCACTATTATCACTGGGCGTGAGATAGATTGTTGTCCATAGCTTACAGGTACCATTGTGGTGCCTTTTTGTTTCTATTGCTTCACCTTTGTCATGCCTTTTGGCATGTCTTCAGCATGTGTAATATTCAAAAGAATCGCGGGTTGATGGATGGATGGATTGGTTTATTGCCACGTGTACCGAGGTACAGTGAAAAGTATTTTTCTGTGAACAGCTCAAACAGATCATTAAGTACATAAAAATAAAATAAAATAAAAAGAAAATACATAATAGGGCAACACGAGGTACACAATGTAAATACATAGACACCGGCATCGAGTGAAGCATACAGGAGTGTAGTATTAAGCAGGTCAGTCCATAAGAGGGTCGTTTAGGACTCTGGTAACAGCAGGGAAGAAGCTGTTTTTGAATCTGTTTGTGCATGTTCTCAAACTTTTGTATCTCCTGCCTGATGGAAGAAGTTGGAAGAGTGAGTAAGCCGGGTGGGAGGGGTCTTTGATTATGCTGCTCGCTTTCCCTAGGCAGCGGGAGGTGTAGATGGAGTCAATAGATGGGAGGCAGGTTTGTGTGATGGACTGGGCTGTGTTCACGACTCTCTGAAGTTTCTTGCGGTCCTGGGCCAAGCAGTTGCCATACCAGGCTGTGGTGCAGCCAGATAGGATGCTTTCTATGGTGCATCTGTAAAAGTTGGGAAGAATTAATGTAGATATAATGTAGGTTGTACTATACCTTGCTGATGTCCATACAACCAGATTGACAGAGGCCGAGCATCTAGCAAACTTAGAGGAGGTGTTAAAGAAATTTCAGGAGTCAGGAGTTCACCTCAAGAAAGAGAAGTGCACCTTTCCAGCCACTGAGCTGACCTATTTGGGGCACCATACAGATGCACAAGGATTACATCCTGTGGAAGACAAGGTCAAGTTGATAAAGGAGGCTCCTGTCCCCACAAACACAATTGAACTCAAATCATTTTTGGGGGTGGTAAACTACTAAGGACCTTTTTTTGCCAAATTTATTGATGGTATTGGCTTCCTTGCATATTCTGCTAAAGAAACACCACTGTTGGTCTTGGAAGGTTCCCCTTGGAGGAAACTTTCAACAGAGTAAAGACATTTCTGGATTCCTCAAACCTGTTAATACACCTCAATCCATCTAAAGAACTGATATTGACCTGTGATGCCTCTCCTACTGGTGATGTTGTAGCATTGTCCTGTGAGATGAACGACGGCTCTGAAAGGATGATAGGGTATGTGTCAAGGACCCTTTCAGAGACTGAAAAGGATACTCATGAGAAGGACTATCAACAGTTTTCGGCATCACGAAATTCCACCAGTATTTACATGGTAGACACTTTAATATCGTTTCTGATCATAAACTGCTCTTGGGTATCTTCAAAGAGGACAAGGCTACCCCTCCGATCGCCTCAGCAAGAATCCAATGATGGGGATTAATTCAGTCCACGTATGAATATACTTCAAAGCACCGACCTGGAACACACATAGCTATTGTGTTCTGTGATTATGGCCGTTGTAATGATGTACACAGAACATCTAGTTGTTTAACAAGAATGATGATTTATTAGCAAACACGTGGACAGATAACTAACAGATTACTATACAGACAGTAGCTACTAAATCAATTCAGTGAATTCTCCTGGAACTACTCTAAGTGCGACCAGCCTCTCGTACGTCCTACTACCAACTGGTGGATATCTCAAGTCACGTGAAGGATGTCTGATTCCACCAGCTGGTTGGAGGTCGCATTACCAACTACCTACCAAACTGTGCACAGGCATATCACCACATCCCCCTTCCTTTGGAAATGTTAACATTTATATTCACACATAACTGTGTCTTGCAAAGGGTGGCACGAGGCACAGTGGTTAGCATCCCAGCTCCATGTCACTGTCCATGTGGAGTTCGCACATTCTCCATGTTTCTGCGTGGGTTTCACCCCCACAACCCAAAAATGTACGGGTTAGGTGGATTGGCCACACTAAATTGACCCTTAATTGGCAAATAAATACTTGGGTCCTCTAAATTTTCTTTTTAATCTGTGTCTTACAAAAAGATGATTTGTATTGACACATATGATATATATACAGATGCAACTGTGCTTCAAACAATATGATATGCCTGATGAACGTGTCCCTGGTGCACAGCTTATTGTAGATCCACAACAGCATGGCCCCATTGATCTTCTGGTCTCTTGCCAGCTCCCCGATGTTGCTATTGCTTCTGGAAGAGCAGTTTTCTTGCAGGTCTTTCTTTCTTTAACACCTTGTCTAGACTTTTGACGCAAAGCGTCCTGAAGGCCGTTTTCCTTGTTGGCCTTGCCTGCTTCTTTCATTTTCTAACGCGATACTTTTTGCTGCGTCAAAGTGTACTCTCTGGCCTGTTGGCCACATTGCCGATGTCTTCTTGGTTATATCACAGGTGGGACATACAGTATCCTCCACTCTCCTTCTATTTCTCTACTTTTTTACGTGAGGGATCCTGTGACTGTTCCTCTTTTTCTATTTTACTTTGGCTTCACCCGTCTTGCCGTTGGCCTGCGCCATTAGTGGTTGCTTGTGGATCATCTGCTGAGATGTCCAGTGTTGCCATACTTATGAGGGACTGTGCGGTCATGGTCATGTCTGCATTTCCAGTAGCGGGCTACAGAGCCTCGCACTTTGGTATCTGGATTAGATCCACATCTGCAACGTTGGGTGCTGCTCCTTATCTGCAGGCACCAAGAAACACCCAGCTGTCCACACCAAAAAGGGGACTCTGTTTTGGGTGTTGAATCATGCCCATGGCCTATTCCGTAGTTCTTCATGTTCTTATTTATTTGCCGCGTGTTCCACCTGCAGATATTATGGGCGGGATTCTCTGATCCTGAGGCTAAGTGTTGATGGTGTTGGAATTCCACTCCAGCTGCTGATCCGGTTGTGGAATGGGCAACGGGGGATGCGCGCATGTACAGTGGGTTCGGCGCAAACCCGCGCATGCGCAGTCCCACCGGTGCGATTTCCGCGCATGCGCAGTGTCTCCCTTGTCCGCGCCGGCCCCGACCCAAAATGGTGCAGGAGTACAGGCGCCGGCGCGAAATAAAGGAGGTCGGGAGACAGCGAGGCCAGCCCGCCGATCGGTGGGTCCCATTCTCGGGCCAGGCCATACCGGAGGCCCCCCCGGGGGTCGGACTCCCCTCACCCCCCCACAGGCCACCCCCGGGCCCTTCCACGCCGAGGTCCCGCTGGCTCAGAGCAGGTTAGAACGGGCCAGGCGGGACTCGTTTTTTTTTTTATGGCCGCTCGGCCCATCCGGGCCAGAGAGCGGCCCCCGACCGGCAGCGCAACGACCACTCCGGCCCCAATGGCGCCGATTCTCCGCTCTGCAGAGAACCGTATCCTGGCGTCGGGGTGGTGTGGCGCGACTCGCGAAGCCCACCAGTGATTCTCCGACCCGGCGCGGGGTCGGAGAATCCCGCCCTATGTTTCCTAAATACTTTGATTCTTTCACCTGTTCTAGTTCTCTTCTTTCTTTGAATATATTGATATGTATTGTTGGTTTTGAGATATGCATCACTTTGGTATTGCTTCCCAAAGTTCAAGCCTGTTGTTACTAGTCAATCTATTAGTTCTTGTAATCCTTCTGTGCTTGCTGCAGGTGCTATTTGACACCACCCCACCCCCCAACCTTAACGCCAGATTCTGTGTCTTCATACACTCCTTTGGTCAAATTGCTTCTGCACAGACATTGAAGGGAACTTGCTTTAGTATCACCTGCATATTTCCCAATCTTGCTTGAGGCTTCCGAATTCACCGCACCTAACTGAAAGGTTCAAGCTCTGATTCCTGCAGATCTACACTTAGGGTTTCTTCATTCCTTGCTCTCCCTATATGTGATAAAATACCATGTACAAGTATTCTGTTGCTTATCCCTTTATCAAATTTATATCCAAACTCTTGGCTTCTGATTGCTTTCGGTTTAATTGGAATTCTTCCATGCAGAACCTTCTCAAAAGCATTCTAAAAATAGCCATAGTGAACTCCTTCATTTGTACAAAGTCCTTTAAGAAGTCAAGGATATTTTTCAGAAATGATCTTCCCCTTCTAAAGGATTTTTTAAGTTCACAAGGCTTTTAGAAATAGAAAACCAGTATAATGTACTATAGTGCACAGTATTTTGCTTTGGCGCTGTTTTAATTTATACATAGTAATATAATGGTATGGCATTTTAAACCACCTGAGAGGACAAGGAACACTTAATAGGTGTCCTGCAGCAATTTACAACAACAATTTTTCGACCTCTGTTGCAAAACGACAAATCTGGGTAAGTATCTGTGCAGCAATGTCATGTTTCTGTCACAGGGAGCTAGAATACTTGTTACGTTCCTGGACTGGTAACAAGTGGGGTTGGGCTTGGTTCTGTGTCCGGTCTCTCTCCTTGGTCTTCCTCTTTTCTTTCTGGTATTTGGAACGAAGAACAGGAAGATTTAGTAGGTGTCTCACTCTGTGGCAGCAACTGACAACTGCCGACTGGAGGCATCTTCATTGGCTTCCTGGGAGAGTCCGACCTCACCTTCAGCACAGGAGCAGCCCTGCTCCTCTTCAGCTAGTTTAGCGGCCTCGACCTGGAATAAGCTGAGGATATCAAATGTCATGCATGCTGCTGCCAGTTTTGGCCCATTTTCTCCTGTTGTGTGTGTTCTTGTCCTGCAGACAGACAGAAGTGTTTATTGTCATTCCTATGGGTGCATGAGCCATTCAGGAGCATGCATGTCAATACCAGCTCCTGAGCCCTCCCCAGTAAATGATTAACAAGCAGGATGTCCTGCAACTGATCGAACATTAGGTCATTGCGCACCTCCAGTGCACATGTCCCATCTGCTGCTGAATCCTGCAACCCAAACTCCTGTCGGACAGCCCTGTGCATTTGCAAACTTACACTGCCTAATACCTCTGCAATGAGTAGACAATGCCACAGATCATGGTGGAGAGCAGCATATCATTCATTCTCTTCCTGTGCTGCTGAGTGAAGTGTTGGGTACTCTGCTACACAGACGAACCAACACGGTTGCGAATGGTACAACTCAGTTTTATTTCAAACATCTATTTACAGTGGTAAACTGGTTACTGAGGTTCGATCATAATCCTAGAATCTGTGGACCTATTCCTAATTCTATCTTGTAGTGGCACTCAGCACATGGTGGATGTCTGAGTGGCTGGCTATGAGCTCTGTGCCCTGAGCTGTCTCCTGCTCGAGTGCCCAGGAAGTGTTGTGTTCCCTGTTTTGTACTGTGTATGCTCTTGCCTGTGATTGGCAGTCGTGTTGTGTGTGTGTTGATTGGTCCGTTGATCTGTCCATCAGTATGTAGTATGTATGTGCTAAGATGTTTACCTGAATATCAGGACACTGAGCAGTTCCCCTGAGAGCACCATTGCAAACTACATCCAGGCCACTGTGGTCAGATGGCAGGGCTGCCTACTGCCATTTTGGGGAAACAACACCACAACCTGCCTTTCCTGGATAGCCTGAAGGAGAAGCTGCAAGGAGACTTCGCTAAACCAGGGGGCCACTCCCTTTCTGCCTGGCGACATTCTGGTTAATACACAATCTGGAGCTCCTGGCCTGCAGTGAATGAATGGCTGTCCAAGATGTAGAAGTAATGAAGCGAACCATGCTAGACCATGCATGTCCAACTGCCCCCGCCACAGTTTCGAATCACTCACTTCCGCAGTCAACACCAAACTTAGACGTCAGAAGGGAAGATTCTACCCCATGTAACTATTGAAATTTTGTGAAAACCTAGCTGCTTTACCAGTGTTCATTAGAGAAGGAAACCTGCCACCCTTACTTGGTCTGGCCTATATGTGACTCCAACCTCATAGCAATGTGCTTGACTCTTAACTATGTCTTGGAAATAGCCTACTAAGCCACACAAGGGCAATAAATGTTGCCCTTGCCAAAAGCATCCACATTCTGTGAATGAATGAAAGGACAAGGAATATTATAGCCGTACTGCGGGAGGACACCTCGGAGGGTTCATACAACGAGGCAATCTGGGTAGAGCTCAGGAACAGGAAGGGGCAATCACATTATTAAAGGCTCCCCAACTGCCAGGGAAAGATAGAGGAGCAGATAGGTTGAGAGATTTTGGATAAGTGCAAACGTAACAGGATTGTTGTGGTAGGGGATTTTAACTTCCCCTATATTGACTGGGACTCACTTACTGCCAGGGGCTTGGATGAGGCAGAGTTTGTAAGATGTATCCAGGAAAGCTTCTTGATGAAATATGTAGATAGTCCAACTGGGGAAGGGGCAGTACTGGACCTGGTATTGGGGAATGAGCCGGCCAGGTGGTTGAGGTTTCAATAGGGAGACATTTTGGGAGTAGTGACCACAATTCCGTACGTTTTAGGGTACATTTGGATGGAGATGAGTGTAACCCTCGGGGTAAGGTGCTAAACTAAGGAAAGGCAAATTCCGATAACATTAGACAGGAATTGAAGACGTTCGATTGGGTGCTGCTGTTGGAGGGTAAATCAACATTGGACATGTGGGAGTCTTTCAAGCAACAGTTGATGAGGATTCAGGAAAGTCACGGTCCTGAGAGAACGAAGGATAAGTATGGGAATTTATTTTTTGTTATAAATTTGGAGTAGCCAATTCATTTTTTCCAATTAAGGGGTAATTAGGTGTGGCCAATCCACTTACCTGCACACCTTTGGGTTGTGGGGGCAAATCCCACGCAAACACGGGGAGAATGCGCAAACTCCACACGGAGAGTGACCCAGGGCTGGGATTGAAAGTAGGACCTCGGAGTCGTGAAGCAGCAGAGCTAACCACAACACCACCATGCTGCCCAAGTATGGACGTTTAGGGAGCCTTGGATAATGAGGGATATTGTGAACCTCGTCAAAAAGAAAAAGGAGACTTTTGTACGGTCTAGAAAGGTGGGGACAGTCCAAAACCTTGAGGAATATAAAGACAGTTAGGAAGGTACTTAAGCGGGAAATTAGGAGGGCTAGAATGGGTCATGAAAAGTCCTTGGCCAGTAGGATTGCGTTGAATCCCAAAGCTTTTTATTCACATGTAAAAAGCAAGATGGTGGCCAGGGAAAGGATTGAACCAATTAAGGACAGTGGGGGGAATCTATGTGTTGAGCCAGCGGAAATGGGCGAGGTACTCAATGAATACTTTGCATCAGTTTTCACCAAAGACTTTGTGGAAGATGATTCTTGGATTGGCGTGTGGATAGTCTGGGTCACGTTGACATCAAAAATGAGAAGGTATTGGATGTTTTAGAAAACATGAAGGTAGATAGGTCACCTGGGCCGGATGGGGTTTACCTCAGAATACTGAGGGACGCAAGGGAGGAAATTTCTGGGGCCTTGACTGACATCTTTGCATCCTCATTGGCTATAGCTCAGATCTCAGAGGACAGGAAAATAGCTAATGTGGTACCACTGACAATATTAATTTCTTTACCCGTCAGTCTGGCCTCAATAAAACTCGAGATGGATTTGTTGGTATAGTATTATTTATTTTTAACCAACTTGGAAGTCTGACTTGCTTCATAGAGACACAGAACACAGAAACTGTCTCCTGGACCCCTCGGAAACGAATAAGGTCAGAGACAAAGCGATCTCTGCAAATACATTCAAATGACATCAAGTTTCACATACAAGATTCCCATAGGTCATCCTATACCCCTGCTGACCTGTCCATACATCCTGATTGGCTCACTTCGCATTCCTTAACCCTGGGCCTCTTGTTACCCAGCATCCTTTTCCCATCCTCCACCAGTCACTCCTCCCCCTTCCTTGCCATGCTTTCTGAAATCCTTTGTGCTTTGTCCTTTGTGAACTCACGAGAATTAAACTGGCCTACATCTACATTACTGTAACTAATATTTGAACTAACTATTTTATACCACTTTCGTCATTCCCTTTTATCATTTCATGATAACCTATCTGTCCAACCAGTAGCTATGGCCCCTCATCTAAGAAGATTTGTCGCTGCATTTCCAATTCCTGCTGCAGCACTCCGTCATCCGCTGCACCCTCGTGGATCCTAACAGCCAAGATTCTAGGGGCGTCTATCCGTTCCAGTGCACCCTGCATTTTACCCATGACGCATTTAAGGATGGTCAGGCCCACAAAGATGCAGCCGAGTGCCACTCCCAAATACATGGCCATATTTATTAAACAGTCCTTCCAAACTCCGAATCCCCAGTTACCCCAAGTGCCAGGGTCCTGCATACCGTCCAGGTGATCCCGTATGCGATCCATAAATTTAGTGATGTTAGCAGTTAGGTCTTGAACTCCCATAATACACTTGCCCTGCACTATGGCGCATACCCCACCCTCACGGGCCAGAAGATAGTCAAGAGCATACCGGTTCTGCATGGCAAACAACCGCAGCTGAGACAATTCCTTGGTTATTGCCCCGAGGTCTCCCAAGGTTTCCTTTCCCAGGATGGTAAGGCCACAAATAAAATAATTCCTATCGCTGACCACCAAGGAACCCCCCCCCATCTCCCAGTGTCAAGGCGCTCAGAATTCCCCATCTGACTGAGTGGCCCCGGTTGGGTGCGAGAACCTGAGGTTTTTTCCAGTTCTCGCAGAATTCGGCTGAGACTGCCCGGCTTGCTAACTGATTGTGCAGCATCCACGCCGAGGGGCAGGGGACTGTGGTAGGGACTAGAGTCCCGATAGCAATTTGGCGGGGAAATGGGGGTGACAAAGCATTGGTCGTTGTGCCATTAAAAAAAAAAGTAGTATCCTTGCTCTGTGTAAAGGCTAGCATCACGATCAGTATATCGGATGCGTAGGGATCCCCCAGTAGCCCAGTTTATCCAGCTTTGGAACGTCCATTCGGGCCTCCCAGCAATGCGGAAAGCCCTAGTCCCAACAGTGATGTGAGAGACATTCGCCCATCCACAAAGGAGCTGGAGGCCGGCGTTCAATAGAACGCAGGTGGTGTTGTAACAGACGCATTGGCCAGACACCTGAGTGATATGACACCTCCTGTCCGTACAGGTGGGGAACAGACATGTTATATTCGTTTCCACCTCTACCAGCAAACAGCCGTACCCGTCACTGCTGAAACAATTCTCGTACGACCGGGAGTCTCTATTGGGAGTGAAGTGGCTGGGTATGTACGCCCTCCACCGTTCAAGCCTATCATACTGTGAGTGGGAATTATCCCGAGGAAGGGGAAGGCAAATAGCCGGTGGTGCTGAACCCGGATCGTAAGGAAGAGTGACTTGCTCGGGTGGTGGCTCGAATGCTGACAATGAACCATCATTTGGGGAGTACCCCAAAGCGGTGAAACAGAAAATAACCTAGAAACCGCTGCGGGGTTCGGGTAGCAGACAACCCGTCCTTGGCCATACAAGCAGTGGTAAATCTGGTAGAAGAGATTCATACTACCCGGGTTTTCCTCAGTCTGGGTCCCAAATGAATTAAGTGTTTCTCCTAATAACCTACGTTCTAGTTTCACCCCCCTCCTTACATGCCCCGTCCTCTCTCTAGTCCCCCTCTCTCTCTCACAGCCTCTTCCTACCCTCTCCGTACGGTCTGACTTTACCCTATGGCACCAATCTTAACACATCCCAAATCAAATTTACATGGCCTCCAAAAACAAGGCAATGTCCATGTAATGTTCCCTTCCCATCGCCGGGACCGGTGCAATTGCTTCATGAGTCCTGCATTGTCCGTTAACCTGATGACCTTCCATGAGTCGATCCCATGCCCTTGTATATGGGGGCAGCGAAGAACGTCACCTCTGCATAAATGAAATGTCCTTGTAGTTTGGTTGGGGTTACAGATGTAGATGATATTTCCCTTTTCCATGTCCGTCGCCGATGTCACTCCAAGCGAGGCGAGGCTGAAGATTACACAGGCGGTGCGTAGCCACCCCATCATGCTTCACACCTGTAAAGCAGCGCTGGGGAAGGGAGGCAGGTTAATCTGTCCAAGAAAATGAGGCCCGTTATCAGAACTCAACTGAGCTGGTATACCGTACCGGGGAATGATTCCCCGCATCAGAACTTTAACCACAGTAGCAGCTTTATTATGGGTAGTCGGATACGCCTCAACCCATACTGAACACATCCACAATGACCAAAACATATTTATAACATTTACACCTTTCTAACTCAATGTAATCCATTTGGAGTGTCTCAAAGGGACCATTGGGCAACGGAGTTTGCCCCATACTACAAGGGATACCTTTGCCGGTGTTATATTGCTGACAAATCAAACACCGATTACTGGTACTCTGGGCCAGCCCCTGCATTTTAGGGTGCCACCAAGTGTCCAGCAACAAATCACTCGTCCCCCGAGCCCCACAATGAGTTGCAAAGTGTACACATTCGATGACCCATAAAGCCAGTACCTCAGACATACAAGTCAGGTGTGCTGGCGTGGTCCATAAAGAAGAAACAGAATCATATGTACAACCTAACCGTTTTCACATTTGTTTATCACTCTCAGGAGCGTCCTCCTGCACCCTTATGATATCTTGGATGGTTGGCATTGGCTTGTCAGAGGCAGACCTATTTATTGCAGAACGTTTAGTCTGACCTAACATTTTAAGCGCCATCACTTGCTGAATTTGCGCGGCTGTCCGCGCTGCACAATCTGCTCGTTCATTACCAATGTCAACTGGGGTCTTACCATTTGTATGGGCAGCGCATTTAATGACGGAAATCTGCGCGGGCATAAGGAGGGCCTGCAGTAGGTCATTAACTAAACCCCGGTGGGATATTTCCGTGCCGACCGAGGTAAGGAATCCCCGATTCTTCCAGAGCTGTGGGTTGGCTGAATTTGACTGTTAATCATTTCAGGGACCTCAAAATATTTTATGGAAGTGCCGTCTGGTATGACTTGAAGTGCGTACTCTGTTGGATCTGAATGATCCACGACCCTCTTTACCATAAGCCCCAGATCCTTGGCATGGTACTGGTTGTGGACCTTGTGGTGGTATGTATTAGGGGTAGTACGGTACCTGTGAAGCTGAGAGGCTATTGGTTGACAGGTCCCGGGTCCTGGTTGGATCTGCCGCCTGCTGGCTCCACCCAGAAGGCGGAGTATAAGAGCTTGAGTTCTCCCAGCAGCTGCATTCTGTAACTGAGCTGCGGGGGAACAAGTCTTGGTTAATAAAGCCTCGATTGACTTCATCACTTCTCGACTTGAGTGAGTAATTGTTGCGCTACAGACCTGACATGTAATATGAGGGCCTATAGAAGCTGACTGTGGCCATAAATGTGGTGGTATTGTAACAAAATCGGCTGTACCTTCTTTTCCCGTGACTGTGGCTGTAATCTTGACTGGCCATTTGGTCCCAATTAACGGCCGGTATTTGTCCTCCAACCCCCTGTTTTGTCCGGTTCTGTCATAGGCCAGGGTAACGTGATACAGTGAATGTTCAATGTCTAACGTCCACCACTGGGGTGTAATAAAAATATAGCACTGTTGTCTCATCCTCCATGATTGAACCGTTACCCCTTTGTCTCCGCACTCTAGCTGTAGCTGGAAGATACACAGTAAATCTCGGGCCAACAAGTTACCGTCCAATCCCCAGTAGTCACCACAAACTGATGATCTGTAGACTTATTCTCATAAGTGACTGTCACAGGTTCAGAAATAGGATACTCACACACCTGTCCTTGGAACCTGACAAATGCTGGGTGTGGTCAGATAGTGGCAGTCGAAGTTCTGATTGCACCAAAGACATGGCTGCTCCGGTGTCGATTACAAATGGGTAATGTTGATCTCCTGTCTGCAGAGAGATAATAGGTTTCCTGTACGATTGGAGAGTCCTTATGACTAAATTAGCTAGTCAATCTTGTGTTGGGAAAGGGTTTGCCTGGGAGAAGTCGGTGTACCTCGTCTGTCCTCCCCTTGGTGGGTACCCCCTCCTTTTGGGTCGGGTAGACTCCTTCTGCTGCCCGTCTTTTAAAGGGGCATTCCTGATGCTAGTGATCTGTACGGCCACAATTAAAACATGCATTGTTCCCTCTATATCTGCCGCTGGTTGGGGTCTCAGATCATCCTTTTTCATTACATACTCAGTCTTAATCTTTGTAACTGAGCCTCCTTCCTGGCCTACACCCTCCTTCCAATAAAATCTGACTGCCCGGGCCATCTGAGAAGGGTCGTTCGCTGTCCAATTCATGTTATTACATTTCACGGCAGTGGCCATGGAAGGTGGTAGGCAATGCATTAACATAGCACAATATTGAGGGGAATTCTGACCATTTTGGTACAGCAAGTCGCCTGACTGCCCATGGTAGATTTCATTAAAATGTTCCAGAAATTCCTCTGGCTCTTCAGTCTTTTTAGGTTTGAGGTCTAAGATAGCAGAGATGTTAATGGGCTTTTGAAATGTGGCATTCAACGCATTCAGGATTTGTGTCCGTCTATCATCGTCCAAGGCATGGGCTTGCTGAAGTGCGGCATGCCTAGCATAATGAGATGATTGCGGTACTCTGCTGGGGTTAAAAGGTGCTGGACTAGGGCCCAGAGGTCCCTTGAATCAGCTTGATAAACTTAGATGGTAGTTCTCAGATATTCCACGAAAGAAGCAGGAGATTTCTTTTTGTCTGGGATTGCAGCCAGAATAGCCATCATCTCACTGGGTCTCCATGGGAAATAAATGTTTATCATGGACTGGGCTCATGCTGTTGCAGCATCAGGGTTAGGTATTTTCCTAATCGGCAACTGTCTCAGAGTCTCACTAGGGGGCACTTTAGCGGATTCGTCTGGCTCTTCAAAGACTTTGACGTCCTTCCCTTCCACTAGGGGGGAGCTCCAGCTCCTCAGAACCATTCCCATGCTCTTTCTTTGTTCTCATACTTTTCTGTCCTACTATATCGGTCTTGAGGAATCTAGGTGGTATGCGTAATTGTTTCTGGATAGGATCAGGCCCCTCTCTCTTTGTTCGAGATCGAGTCCGATAGCTAACTGGGTTTGTTAAACAGAGCTCTCCTTCTCTAACAGATGGTGAAGGTGCTGAAATAGGACCCAAGCTATCAACCGAAGGGACTGGAGTGGCTGGCATGATTTGAATCTGGGGAGCAGTGACTGGATATATGTTATGATACCCTGGTGGTTCTGGAATTAGTGCAGACAATGCTACCAGTGCAGTCGGTCCAATTCTCTACTTCATCTTCTATCTCTGTCAATGCAAGGCCAGCCATTGAACTACGTAGTCCATTGTTTTTTTACTCGAGTCCACCCTCTCTTTACTTGCACATTTTTTTGAATGCACACTCCTTTTTCAAGATCTCCAGAGTTTTCTGGTTCCCCCTTCACTAATTAGAATCCCCATTTTAAGGGCATTTTCTTGCCAACTTAATAACATGATCTTAACCCTCTCCCCTTGACAATATTGTCTCCATAATCCAATTAACTCCTTTTAGCTTTCATACTTTGGCTCTTTATTTATTTATTTATTTATTTCCCTATTTATAACCAATGGCAATTTTTGCTACTTGGCAAAGTTATTTAAAAGGTTTTAACAGTGTTCTTTTAAAACTTAAAATGTTTGAAAATTCAAATTGAATTACTGCAAACTGCAAGCTTAGTTCTGATCTCAACTCAGAACTGAATTTACAATTTGCTTAACACAAACTTGTATAACTTTTACAACTTAATTAATTCTTTATCGTCACAATTTTTCTTTTAACAAGTTTTTCTTACATTCACAAAAATGTTGGCTGCTATCAATGAGGGAGCAGTTAGCTGTGGTGATTTATATCGGAGCAAAGTCAACTGTCATCTCCAGATTTACACTTTTTAAAATGGTGTCAGTGAGTTTCTTTAAGTTTCTATTAATTCACAAATAAAATGAGATAAACATTATTTCAAGTAATTCAAACTTAAGATTCTGGCAATTTAAATCAATTGCTTGTTAAAATCATTAACTTTTATCAAAGAGGTGGAGAAATCCACTGGTTTCCTTTAATTCATTCAAAACGTAACTTTGCTGGAGTTTCACTGACTCGAAAGAAAGATATCCGATTACACCACAGGCTTCTGCTGTTATCTCAAGGCCCGTGTGAGAAGCACTGTCTGTAGTCTTTAACTTTGGCTGCTGTCAACCCTTTGAGAGACTTCTGCGTTAACTAACATGCAGCATCCAGTTCTATGGATGTTCTTTGTTTTGAAATTTATCCAAGCAATTCCCCATAATCTCTAACTAGTCCTCAAGACTGCGTTTCTCGCCACTACAGTCCAAGGATACAATTTTAGCTTAATCAACTATAGTTTGAAAAACACTCTCGTGGAACTGAACCATCCTTCCAGTGTCCCATCAGTTCATCAAAAACACTCGTAGAACTGAACCATCTTTCCGATGTCCCATCAGTTCATCAAAAACACCCGTAAAACTGAACCACCTTTCCGATGTCCCATCAGTTTAATTTTCTAATCCCCAGACTGACCTTTGATTTTGTCGAGACGATCTTTCCGTACCAACCACGAGTGACCAGACCAATCAGACCATGTGTGGTCATTTTCCAGCTACACACATTGTGGGTCCGTTTCCACTTTCCTTGTCCAACATCAGTCTAATTCTGATTTTGCAGTTGGTCGGTGACCGTCAGGAGAAATCCCGGGTTTCGGCACCAAATGACAATATTAATTTCTTTACCCATCAGTCTGGCCTCAATAAAACTCGAGATGGATTTGTAGGTATAGTATTATTTATTTTTAACCAACTTGCAAGTCTGACTCGCTTCATAGAGACACAGAACACTGTCTCCTGGACCCCTCAGAAAACGAATGAGGTCGGAGACAAAGAGACCTCTGCAAATACATTCAAATGGCATCAGGTTTCACATACAAGATTCCCATAGGTCATCCTATACCCCTCCTGACCTGGCCATACATCCTGATTGGCTCACTTCGCATTCCTTAACCCTGGGCCTCTTGTTACCCAGCATCCTTTTCCCATCCTCCACCAGTCACTCCTCCCCCCTTCCTTACCATGCTTTCTAAAATCCTTTGTGCTTTGTCCTTTGTGAACTCACTAGAATTAAACTGGCCTACATCTACATTACTGTAACTAATATTTGAACTAACTATTTTATATCACATTCGTTACCGCTGTTGAAGAAAGATACCGGTGAGCTTCATGTCGGTAGTAGGTAAATTATTGGAGAGAATTCTCAGGGACAGGATTTATATTCATTTGGAAACAAGTGGATTCATTAGTGATAGACAGCATGGTTTGTGAAGGGGAGATCGTGCCTCAGTAACTTCAGATTGTGTTTTTTGTGGAGGTGACAAAGATAATTGATGAGGGGAGGGCGGTGGATGTTGCTTTATGGACTTCAGTAAAGCTTTGAACAAGATGCCTCATGACAGACTGGTACAAAAGGTGTAGTCACACGGGATCAGATGTGAGGTGGCAAGCTGGATACAGAACTGGCTTGCTCACAGAAGGGTAACAGTAGAAAGGTGTTTTTCTTAATGGAAGTTTGTGACTAGTGGTGTTCCACAGGGATCTGTGCTGGGGCCTCTGTTGTTTGCAGTATACGTAAACGATTTGGAGGAAAATGTAGCTGGCCTGATTAGTAAGTTCACAGATGACTCCAAGGTTGGTGGAGTGGCAGATAGTGTTGAGGATTCTCAGAGGATACAGCAGGACATATAACACACAGTGCAGAAGGAGGCCATTTGGCCCATCGAGTCTGCACCGACCCACTTAAGCCCTCACTTCCACCCTATCCCCGTAACCCAAGAACCCCTCCTGACCTTTTTGGCCACTAAGGGCAATTTATCGTGGTCAATCCGCCTAACCTGCATGTCTTTGGACTCTGGGAGGAAACCGGAGTACCTGTAGGAAACCCACACAGACACGGGGAGAACGTGCAGACTCCGCACAGACAGTGACCCAGCGGGGAATCGAACCTGGGACCTTGGCGCTGTCAAGCCACAGTGCTATCCACTTGTGCTACTGTGCTGCCCATAGGATAGAGACTTGGGCAGAGAAATGGCAAATGGAGTTTAATCAGGAGAAATGTGAGGTAATGCATTTTGGTAGGTCTAACATAGAGGGGAACTATGCAGTAAATGGCAAAACTCTTAGGAATATAGAAATACAAAGATCTTTAAAAGTGGCAACACAAGTGGACAAGGTAGTCAAGAAAGCAGATGGAATGCTTGCTTTCATTGGACGAGGCATAGAATATAAAAACTGGCAAGTCATGCTTCAGTTGTATAGAACCTTGGTAAGGCCGCACTTGGAATATTGCGCACAATTCTGGTCGCCACACTACTAGAAGGATGTGGAAGCATTGGAGAGAGTGCGGAGGAGGTTTACCAGGATGTTGCCTGGCCTGGAGGGTGTTAGCTATGCAGAGAGGCTGGATAGACTCAGACTGTTTTCATTAGGATGACGGAGGTTGAGGGTTGACCTTATAGAGGTGACAAGATTATGAGGGGCATGGATAGAGTGGATGGGCAGGCACTCTTTCCCAGGATGGAGGGGTAAGTCACCAGGATGTACAGGTTTAAGGTCTGTAGGGCAAAGCTTAGAGGGGATGTGCGAGACAGGTTTTTTATACAGAGGGTGGTGAGTGCCTGGTACGCGTTGCCAGGGGAGGTTGTGGAAGCAGATACATTGACGGTGTTCTAAAGGCATCTCGACAAATAAATGGATAGGATGGGTATAGAGGGATGGACCACTAGGAAGTGCTGAAGGTTTTGGCCAAGGTTGGTATCATGACCAGTACAGGCTTGGAGGCCCGAATGGCCTGTTCCTGTGTTGTATTGTTCTTTGTTCTTTGAATTCATGGGCCTGATCTAATAAACCAGTGAAGAGAGTTGAATCCAACTAGTGGTGTTCCACAGGGATCATAAATGGATCATAAATTTATCAAGTTTTTATAAAAACTCAATAATTCACTTCTGTCACTGGAAAAGACCTGCTATCCTGACCTGATCTAGTCTATATGTGATCAACCTCCCATACAAGAGTGGTTGACTCTTAACTGCTCTCTTAAGTGGCAAATCAAGCTACTTCAGTATTTCAAGAAGGTCTAACATTACCTTCTCAGGGCAACAAGGAATGTACATAAAAGACAATCTTACCGGAGCCACTTACATTCCAATAATCATTTCTTTCTAATTAGGAACTTTTTACACAGAACTCCAACAGTTTTAATCATTGCACAAGTGGTAACTTTGATAAATATTGAGTCCTACTTGCAGTAAATAAAGAAATTTGCCTACTTTTGCATTCTTATTTTAGCGAAAAGGCTCACTGCTACAACATCTGTGTTTAGGGGCTGGTTTAGCACAGTGGGCTAAATCGCTGGCTTGCAATGCAGAACAATGCCAGCAGCGTGGGTTCAATTCCCGTACCGGCCTCCCTGAACAGGTTCCGGAATGTGGCGACTCGGAGCTTTTCACAGTAACTTCATTGAAGCCTATTTGTGACAATAAGTGATTCTTATTATTTATCCATACAGAAGTGAGGTTGAATGTAGGGATCACCAATGTTCATGAAATGCAGTGAAATGATGAATAAACCGAATTTAAAAAAAAAACAAATGCAATTTCTCAGAATTTTGATTTCACCAACATTGAAAACAAAATGTTAGAACAATGCAACCTATTGGAGTTTTGAAGAATCAGACTAATATTTTATGCAGCAATTCAAATCTAAAAATACTCAGGATAGCAGATTCAGCAGCGAAATGTCAGATAGCAGCATGGTGGCTCACAGCTACCTCACAGCGCCAGGAACTTGGGTTTGATTCTGGCCTTGGGTGGAGTTTGTACGTTCTCCCTGTGTCTGCGTGGGTTTCCTCCGGGTGCTCCGGTTTCCTCCCACAGTCCAAAGATGTGGAAATATGGATTGGCCATGCTAAATTGCCCCTTAGTGTCAAGGGATGTGTAGGTTATGGGGTTACAGGGATAGGGTTGGGTGGACGGGGGAGTGGACATGGGCAGAGTGCTCTTTCGAATGGTCAGAGCTGACTCGATGGGCCGAATGGCCTCCTTCTGCACTATAGGGATTCTATGATTCTAACAAAAAGCTAATGGAAGGTGTCACATCAGGATTGATTAATGAAATGTTGAAACAAATATGAAGCAGAGAGATTTGAGGGTTCATTTTCACAGATATTTAAAAGTATGGGGCCAGAGGACTGTCCTGAAGAGAAAACATCAGGAATTTCCTACAGAGGCAGGAGCAGGTGGTAATTCTGTCCTCCTCTTCACAGCATGATGGAAGAATAGGATATCAGATTGACGGAATAAGTACAATGGAGCAGCTAAAGTGTGGCCCAGGGCACTGTTCAAAACTAAGGTCATGGAAGACTCCAAACTTGTAACAATTGTTGTGTTATATACTCTGGAATAACACAGGCTGCAACTGGATGCAGCTTTAACCAAAAGATACTCCAGACCTTGAAGTTAGTTCAATCTGATTTATTGAACCAGTAGCACAGTTAGCACTGTTCTCTATGAGCTCGACTCTCTGCTAACCTAAGTGTGGTTACTCTGTCTGATTGAATCAGACTAGCTCTTAGCCATGTGCTGGAGGTGTGATACTGTAAATACACCCTGACTCACTCTGTAGATGTTCATTAGTGGAAGGAGGTGGAGTGTGAGCACCTCGTGCCTTTTATAGTGAGATATCACCCCTGAGTGTCCTGCCTGCTCATTGGTCATGTCCTGTTCTCTGTGTTCATTAGCTGCCTGTCTCTGCCTGTCTGTCTTTCATTATCTGCATGTCTGCATATCATGACAACAATGACCCCAGTAAAACAACCTCTCACATAAAGGAGTCAAAATCGATTTTCAACACAGGCTGCAGCCAGATTTAAAAGTTAATCCGACAAGTAGCTATTGCTTCATCTGGACCATATGCAGCTTGCCAGTATAACGGTTTGAAAACACAAAGCAACATGATCAGGCATCTTCAATAACTATGGAAAGCCACTGCAGTTCGATGACATTGACCCAGAGCAGTGTATCCAGATCATTGGTAACTGGACATACCGTGCAAGATGTGTGTTGGGATCCTGTGGAAACCCTGACACCCTGACTCCGTGGGGATCGCCCAGGAAGCTTTAGCTTCCAATGGGCAAATATCTACTCCCTCCGGAGTTAGAGTTGGAGACTTTGTACAGTTCAAACTTACTTATCTGAATTGTTACACAAGAATCCTTAGACAGAAAAATCCTGGTCTAACACCTGGTTAGCATACAACTGACCTCCCCCAATCACTCCCACTAACCCTTCTGACTTACCCTCATCTCCCCGGTGTCCCACTCTGAACCGACACCCCTCCACTCAGTCCTGATCCAACCCATCCTGACTAGCCCCCGCCACCCAACTCTTCCCCTAATCTTCCCCCGACACAACCTGGCTATCCCCCAGCAACCACCTCCCTCCCTGACCTCCCCTGACACCCCCCCCCCCGACCCAACCTGGCTATCCCCCGCCACCCAGCTCCCTCCCCAATGAGATTTGAACCCTACATCTTCTCACTCAGAACTGGGAATGCTACCATTAAAACCCCTAATACCGCTTTAATTCCCTGTCCTACCTGCCCTGTCTTAAACTTATATGTAAATGCCCAAGTGAGCTCCATATTAAGGACTTCCATGACAAAAAGTTGTGAAGCAAAGATGATTGTTTTCCCAATCACTTCAATCAAAGTTGATAATTCAGGTAAAGGTTGTGGCCAGTTAAAGACTATGAACTCAACCTGGGTTTATCAAGTGGCGAAGGCAGTTTACACAGGGTTAAATACAGTACAGCCTCACAGACTGCACATGAATCAATCTTTTGGAAACCTTGAATAAATGTTGCCCTTTCATAATTTAAAACAATTGAGATTACTGCATACATAGGAAATGCAGTTTTGTAAATATGAAATTTAGTCAATTGTATATGAAGATTAGCACTAAATTGCTTCACATGGCATCCTTCCAAACTGAAAGTGACAAATTATTTCACCCAGCACTTCAATTTTCAGGAAGCTCAAATTAGTGAAGGTAAATAAGCCCAGCTGATTATAAAACAATTTAATGCGTGAATAAGTGCTTAATTGTTTCATTTTCATCGCTGCAAAATGAACTAAGAAGGGCTATAAATAGATCAAATAAAACCTTGGTGTAATAACTATAGTGGATAGACTTGCATTATTCATCACAATTAAATGAAATTATAGACTTTGATCATTTTCTTTAGTTTGGCTGTGTCATAAATCAGTGTGTATTCATCCAGGACTGATGGTACTTTGGCCTTGTTTCACGGGAATACAATTATCCAATCAGGAGAAGGAAGGGGTGATCCAGCTCCATCATGTATGTGTAGTAAGTCATGCCGGAGGGGATGGTGGGGTAGTGGTAATGTCACTGTGTAGCCATCTGGGATGGCCACTTACAAAGAAACATGGACATTTGCAAAGACTCAAGGATAATATGGCCAATACAAAATGCAAGCAGGCTCAGAGCCTAAATGTATATTTGTAAGCAGAGAACCAGACAGTATCGAAACCCCCAGCCTATTTGCATTCTAATGACCCATTTCCCCAGGACAAAGGACTAGTACTCAGGTGTCCGATAAAATTCCAGACACATCGGCGCCACTCCCTTTACTCAGGAAGCCCAAACAGCCAAGGTCAATGACCGCTTAGGACACGCCCAGCCATCAAGGCACCCGCCCCTTTATTGGCTCAGATCGAAGGCAGTGATCGAAGTCTGCCGAATTATTGGGTCCAAATTTAAGGACCGCCCAAAAGAGCGCGAAACCCCCCCCCCCAAGGATAAAGAGAGATACTGCTATGTGTTTGATCTCTTTTGGACCTGGCACTCCGGCAACGTCTATCTCCAACTGTAGCACCACGACCAGAAGCAAGTCCAAGTTCATCCAGACCGATGAGCCTAGCTGAACCGCAGTTACTTCACCAGACCCAGCAGATCCAGATTCGAACAAAGGCCACTGTTCCTCTGACCTAAGCCGGTGCCTGAAGTTAAGTACAGGTTGTCATAATGTTCGGTGTAATTTAGCTCGTAGTGTTTATGTTGCATGTATAAGTTAATCTTGTGTGTAAATAAAGTATTATTAAACTTGAACTAACTAACTGGTTGTTGGGTCTTTGATCGATATCCGGGTGAACCTTGTGGTGGTATCATTTGATACCTGGCGACTCTGAAAGCAACATAATATCAATATCTAGACAAAGAAGGGCAACCTTATTGACTGCCATATTTATAGCGAGTAAGTATAGCAACAACTGGTCTAATATTCGAGAGGTACAGCAGCTAATGCTTTGGAGAGATGGGTTCAAATCCCACCATCGGCAGCTTGTAGAATTTAAACCATTTAATAATTCTGGAATTATTGCACCACACGGCCCTTATGGGAACAAAATCCCATCCTGTCCTCACATTGTGGATACCCACCATTGTGCTAAATGGGACAGATTTCAAACAGATCTAGCAACTCAAGACTGGGCGTCACTGGGCATCCATGAAGCTGGGCCATCAGTCGCAGGGAATTGTATTAAACCTAAATCTGTGACCTCTTCGTCTAGCATATCCCTTACTATACTCACTCTACTATTACGAACAAGACAGGAGATCAACCCTCATTCATTGAAGAGGGCCAGGAGTATCGAGTGGACAATCCATCTCAGCCTCCTCTGGGGGTCTCCAGCATCACAGATGCCAGTCTTCAGCCTATTTCATTCACTCCATGAGTATCATGAAACAACTGAAGATACTGGACACTGCAAAGACTATGCGGCCTGATTATGTTCCAGCAATAGTACTAAAGGCATGCTCCAGAATTGCTGCACCCCCAGTCAAGCTGTTCATGTACAGCTACAATACTGGCATCCACTCAGCAATGCGAAAAATTACCCACGTATTGTAACCGGGCAGCACGGTAGCACAGTGGTTAGCACATTTGCTTCACAACTCCAGGGCCCCAGGTTCAATTCCCGGCTTGGGTCACTGTCTGTGTGGAGTCTGCACGTTCTCCCTGTGCCTGCGTGGGTTGTCTTCGGGTGCTCCGGTTTTCTCCCAGAGTCCAAAGATGTGCAAGTTAGGTGGATTAGCTGAGCTAAATTGTCCTTAGTGTCCAAAAAGGTTAGTTGAGGTTACGGGAATAGGGTGGAGGTGTGGGGATAGGTTGGAGGTGTGGGCTTAGGTAGGGTGCCCTTTCCAAGGGCCGGTGCAGACTCGATGGGCCGAATGGCACTGTAAATTCTATAAACATGACAAATCCAATCCAGTCAATTACCGCCCCATCGGTCTACTCTCGCTTATCAGTAAAGTGATAGAAGGGGTCATCAATGACCTTCCTTCCATCATAAGGTCAACAGTGCTATCAAGTGGCACTTACTCAGCAATAGCCTGCTCACGAACCTGCTCACGGACGCTCAGTTTGGGTTCTGCCAGGGTCATTCAGCTCCTGATTTCATTACAGCCTTTGTTCAAACATGGACATAAGAGCTGAATGCCAGAGGTGATATGAGAGGAACTGCCCTTGAGCAGCACGGTAGCATAGTGGTTAGCACTGTGGCTTCACAACGCCAGTGTGCCAGGTTTGATTCCCTGCTGGGTCACTGTCTGTGCGGAGTCTGCACGTTCTCCCCGTGTCTGCGTGGGTTTCCTCCGGGTGCTCCGATTTCTTCCCACAATCCAAAGACGTGCAGGTTAAGTGGATTGGCCATGCTAAATTGCCCATAGTATCCAAAAAGGTTAGGAGGGGTTATTTGGTTTGGGGGATAGGGTGGAAATGAGGGCTTAAGTGGGTCGGTGCAGACTCGATGGGCCGAATGACCTCCTTCTGCACTTTATGTTTTATGTTCTATATTCTTGACATCAAGGCAGATTTTGATCAAGTGTGGCATCAAGGAGCCCGAGCTAAACTGGCGTCAATGAAATCAGGGAATAAACTCTCCACTTGTGGGAGTCATAACCTGGCACAAATGAAGATGGTTGTGATGGTTGGAGGTCAGTAATCTCAGCTCCAGGATATCACTGCAGGAGTTCCTCAGGGGCATTGCTTCATCAATGACCTTCCTTCCATCATACAGTTGGCATATTCACTCATGACTGAACAGTGTTCAGCACTATTTGCAACTCCTCAGACACTGAAGCAGTCCATGTGCAAATGCAGAAAGACCTGGGCAATATCCAGGCTTGGACTGACAAGTGACAGGTAACATTCACATCAGACAAGTGCCAGGCAACTGTGATCTGCTACAAAAGAGGATCTAACTGTCACCCTTGACATTCAATAGCTTGCATATTTCACCTTGATAGTGAAAAGTGAACACATTGTGTTGGGCACAACATACAGCAGAGTCAACCAAGCATTCCTTGATGAATTATCCCTTGGAAAATAGCTTGCAGTTTTTGGTGACTTTATGTGCATTCACATAGCTTGTTCTGTTAATTACATCTTGTGGTGTATATGGTCTGGTAAAAAAGGCTTTGCACTTTTTTCATTTGAGTAACCATCTCACGTGATTGTCTAGCTTTCTCTTCATCAGACATAGAATCCGGACAATGCAGAAGGAGTCTATTTGGCCCATTGAGTCTGCACTGACCTTCTGAAAGGTAACCCCAGCTATGCCAATTCCCCACCCTATCCCCATAACCCCACCTAACCTTTTGGACACTAAGGGACAATTTAGCATGGCCAATCCACCTAGCCTGCATATCTTTGCACTGTGGAAGGAAACCACAGCACCGGAGGAAACCCACGCAGACATGGGTAGAACGTGCAAACGCTACACAGTCAGTGACCGAAGGCCAGAGTTGAACCCGGGTCCCTGGTGTTGTGAGACAGCAATGCTAACCACTGTGACACCGTGCCGCCCTCTTGTATTTGGCTGCATTTTTGCTCTCGGAGGGTGGGTTCAAGTTGTATTCTGCAAATACGGTGAAACTTTCTTTGCAAACACAGATCACAGCTTTCCCCGCTACATCCGTAAAGATGTGTTTGGAAATCTACTCTTGTTAAACACTTGGCGTTCAGCGTCTACTTTTCTCTTCTTCGACAAACTTATGTTTGTATTTTATCCCTCCACTGAAGTGCAGCAAATGCAAATGCCTGGAAGACTGAAAACTATATAACTAATATTCACGCCTCTCTTGCAGAACCATTGGCTGCTATTATTAGCAATGTGGTCATAGCAACCAATCATAGGCCCGTATCTTCATGCAGACATTGCATTGCCACTGTGCAGCATTTGCGATAAAGTATAATTTGATCAAACAGTTTCTCTGTTTCATTTTTCTGGCCTGTGAGTCATGGCAGGCCGGGCAGAAATAATGTACAGGCTGGATCCAGTATGTGGAACATCACTTGCCTACACCTGATCTAAAAGGCCAAGGGCAGCAAATAATGGGAACACCACAACCTGTTGGTGCTTCTCCAAGTCATTCACCAACCTGACTTGGAAATATATCGCCCTTCCTTCACCATCGCTCGGTCAATATCCTGGAACTCCCTCCCTAACAGCACTGTGGGTGTACTTTCACCGCATGGACTGTAGCGGTTCTTGAAGGCAGCTCATCACCACATTCTCTAGGGCAATTAGGGATGGGAAATAAATGCAGCCTAGCCAGTGAAGCCCAAATCCCTTGAAAGAATGTCCATAAAGCTATCATCAATTGTCATGAAACACCATTTGACTTACTGCAAGTGACTCCACACTGCAGCAATATGGTAGGCTCTTAAATAGCCTAGCAAGCCATGCAGTTAAAGGGTAATTATGTTTTGGAACAACAAATGCTGTTCTTACTAAATAAAATAAGCTTGAAATTGTCTAGAAAAACATCCCAAGAAACTTCATAGATGTATCATTAGGTGGGCACTGAGATATTACAATATGGTTGCCACCAGCATGAGGTGGGTTTAAGGGGAGCTATAAAGCAGGGAGGAAGGTAATAATAATAATCTTTATTGTCAGTGGAGAAGTTTGCAGATAAGATTACACAACATGAAGCCTAGGCAGCTGCCAGTCCAGCCACCAACTATGGAGCAAAGAGAGGGGCAATGAATAATGTATCAGAATGTGTAAAATGCAATGGTTTGAGGGTGTGGCAAGCTGGAGACAGAGAAGTCAGGTGACTTGAACACATGGGTGAGAATTTTACTGAAATTTGATGTGGGTTATGTAAGGGTACTTCCTGTTTATTCCCCTTATTTCTCCTTTCTTTTATTTTGTCATTCTTATTTTGATCTATGGGACGATTAATGGTCATGTCTCTTTAAAGAAAGCAGCCTGAAGTTACAGGAGAGATCACTTTGTGAGCCTGTGCTAGTTTAAACAGGAGACCACAGGCTTGTCGGCACCAGTGAGAGAGATGGGTTAGGACTCAGTTTGATTGATTTGCTGGTGGCCAATGTATTGGCCTTAAAGGCCGTAGTCTGCTTGGTAACAGGTGGTGATTGGATATATCTCAGTGGAATGCTTTTCAGAGTCCCAAGGAGTTTAAGTTATGATCCTGGCAGCACAAAGAAAGGTCCTGCTACTGTCTCTCCTTCGAATCTCTCTCCAGAAATCCTGCTGTATGTGCTGTATTACTGAAACTACAGAGGCCTGTGTACAAGCCAGGAACTGAAAACAAAGTTTGAATAGAAGTAACGTGCCACTCTAGGAAAGCTGCTGTGAGCTCTGTATTCCTGAACTTGCAGAGAAACGATTACAGGCTGCAAAACAAAGACCAGAACCTGCAAGCTTGCTTTGAAGGAAGGTGTGCTAAAAACCATCATCTGAAACAAAGATTATTTTTCCTTTTGATCATTATTTTCATCCCTCTGTGTTTTTCTGACGTGTGTGTGGGGGTGGGGGGGGGGGGGGGGTGTCAAGTTACAGTGGGGAGTTAGGAATTTATTAATAGTTAACCAGTTGTATTTACTGCACTGTTCATTCTAGTTCCTGTTATAAATAAGCAGAAATTGTGTCTAAACTTACAAACCAGGCGACTGTAAATATTGGGCAGCTGCTGTGAGCGCCAAAGCCTCGTATATTTTCACAAGAATTATTGGTTAATTCACTTGTGTTGTGACTTTGAGGCATATGGGACTGGAATTTACCACACACTAAGAACAACAAAGAACAAAGAAAAGTACAGCACAGGAACAGGCCCTTCAGCCCTCCAAGCCTGCGCCGACCGTGCTGCCTGTCTAAACTAAAATCTTCTACACTTCCGGGGTCCATACCCCTCTATTCCCATCCTATTCTTGTATTTGTCAAGATGCCCCTTAAACGTCACTAAAGAACAAAGAAAACTCTAGCCCAGAGTATCCTAATAGTTAACAAGGTCAGCTTGATCTGATCATGCAGGACTTGGTGCTGGATCAGATGCGCGCTGCAGTTTTGGATGAGCTGAAGTCTATAGACACAGATTATGTGAGGCTGCCAAGAAGGCTTTGAAATAATTATGTATGGAGGTACCGAAGCCATAGAGAAGGATTTTGGAGGGAATGCAACTTTGTTTTCACAGAATGACACCTGGACATCAAGGGTTAAGTTACGAGGAGAGATTATACAAATTAGTCCTGTTTTCTTTAGAATTTAGAAGGTTCAGGGGTGATCGATCAAAGTCTACAAGCTATGAACAGGAAACCACAGGGTAAACAAAGATAAACTGTTTCCACTGGTTGGAGATTCTACAACAAGAGGGCATAGTCTAAACATTAGGGTTCGACCATTCAGGAGAGATGTTAGGAAGCACTTCTACACACAAAGGGTGGTGGATATTTGGAACTCTCTTCCCCAAATGGCAATTGATGCTAGATCAGTTGTTAATTTTAAATCTGAGATAGATAATATTTTGTCAGTAAAGGTATTAAGGAATATGGGCCAAAGGCAGGTATATGTACCGTACCAGCCTCCCTGAACAGGCGGCGGAATGTGGCGACTAGGGGCTTTTCTCAGTAACTTCATTTGAAGCCTACTTGTGACAATAAGCGATTTTCATTTCATTTCATTTATTTCATATGTAGTGAGGCCACAGATTAGCCATGATCTCATTGAATAGTGGAGAAGGCTCAAGGGGCTTAATGACTCCTATTCCTATGTCCATATGCCATTAGAAAGGTTGAAGGAGGGGTGTCGGTTAGAATGTTACAAAATTGATAGGCAGAATTTGCGATGGAAAGAATTATGGGATCAGAAGTTCTTCTTGGACTGAAATAGGACATTGAGGTTGTGAACAATGTGATAAAACCCCTTACCCTTCCAGGGACCATATTCCTCTATTTCCATCCTATTTATGCATTTGTCAAGACGCCCCTTAAAAGGGACTGTTGTATCTGCTTCCACTATGGGCTGCACGGTAGCACAAGTGGATAGCACTGTGGCTTCACAGCGCCAGGGTCCCAGGTTTGATTCCCCGCTGGGTCACTGTCTGTGTCTGCGTGGGTTTCCTCCGGGTGCTCCGGTTTCTTCCAACAGTCCAAAGATGTGCAGTTTAGGTGGATTAGCCATGATATATTGCCCTTAGTGACCAAAAAGGATAGGAGGGGTTATTGGGTTACAGGGATAGGTTGGAAGTGAGGGCTTAAGTGGGTCGGTGGAGACTTGATGGGCCGAATGGCCTCCTTCTGCACTGTATGTTCTATGTTCTAACCAGAGATGGTGGGAGGAGAGGGAGAGATTTGGAATTGGTAGAAAGGTTCCAAGTTCATGGTGAGGGCTGAAGATAATGGGTTCAGTTTCCCCCAGATTTAAATTGCAGATCACCTAAGACTGGATGTTAGACAATCTTTATGACAGCTCAAAGAAAGAGAAAGAATCAAGTGTGGCAATTGAGCAATAAAGTCAGATATCATCTTCAGATAAAGTTGGCAAGAATCAGTACCTCGATGAAAAAGCAGCAGGGTCCAAGGATTGATTCAGATGCAAAAACAGTCATTCGCAAAGATTTCCAAAAAAACATTTTGAAATCCTTATTTGAAGAACCTTGGCTCAGCACCACCTTGCTGTCTCAAGAAAACTTAAGGTGTGCAATCACCAACATCATTCAAGTCCTGAGGAAAAAATGAAGAAAGTAACTGCTCCAAATGTTGTCACTATTTCACAACTGCTGCTTCTTCTACAATAGGAAGCTAAGTCCCTGCTTCAAAAACACACACCTGAAATGTGTCATGGTGCCAAAGGACAAAGAACAATGCAGCACAGGAACAGGTCCAATTGGCCCTCCAATCCTGCACTGGTCATGATACCATCCGTGGACAGAACCTAGAAGACTTCCTAGTGCCGTAATCCCTCGATACCCATCCTATACATGTATTTGTCGAGGTGCCTTTTGAACGTTGTTAATGTATCGGCTTCCACAACCTCCCCTACTTTATGTTAGTAACTGCTGAAAACTGATCTTGTTTTTCACAGTAGATGTGACTACCCATTCCAAGAAAATTCCACAATGCTGAGGAAAATACTCACCAGTATAGAATGGGTAGATTTCAAATACTTCATAGAATAGAGTTTCTTCCTGGGGGCAATGTTTAATCTTTTGGTCATTGATCTCATAAATATTCACATAAAATGAACCACTACACAATTGATAGTCAACTGCATTGTGCTTAAGTATTTGATTTGAGTTGTGCTCATGACAATATAAAAGGGGTCAAAAAAAAAGCTGCCGAAGTTGTATATTAGCTGAAAATTTAGAAGCAGCCCTAAAATCTGATTCCTGGATTACTGCCCAGGTTGTGGACATGAAAGTGACTCCCACTGTGTAAAAAGTGTTGGAACCCTCATCCCTGCCTTCGGTCCACTCCATACCGGCACACTTCTTAGGCATAACCCACTGTGGATGGGCTTAGCAAGGGCCAGTTGGACCTCCACTCCACAATGGGGAGGAAGTCCTGCCCTCTGGAGCTGCCAGCTAATCAAATTGGCCAGCAGATCCATTATTCCTTGCAGCACCAAGAGCAAGTCAGTGTCCGCTGCTGGAACTGCAAGAAGAGGAGTAAGAAGACCCATGGATCCTTAACGCCAGTAGTCTGGGGATTTGGGCAAGTAAGGTTTCAGCAGGTCAGGAAAGTGGATGTGGGGAGGTGTCATTGGTTTAAGGTTGCGATGGGTTAAGATAAAAGGGAGGATTCCCTCTTAAGTGAGTCATACCCTGATCCGCAAAGGGAAACCTTGAAGATTCTTCCCACTCTTTGATGAATGTAATTTCAAAATTGGGCTGCCCGCTCCTGTCCAATTGCATATGGCAAATATGTTTTGGTGTGGGCAACATATTATCAAGGTCAATTGGCTTATTAGTAACAAACCTAATTGAACCTTGATTATTTACCTAAATATGGCAGGCAGGCTGCTGATTTCAGTGCTCACCAATCCCAATATTAAAGGGGTGAGCTTGGGAGTGGGCAGGAAGATGGTGGGATGGACCCTATTTTACATGCACCCCTGACAGAAACATGCATGGCAGGGGCACGTAAAATGTAGCCCATGGGCTGTTGATGATCAATGTCTGGGATCTCAAATTTTCATTCTTTCTTTACATTCCCTCAATGAACTGACATTTCCCTATCTCTGGGGGAGGCAGTGGCGTAGTGGTATTGTCATTGGAATAGTAATCCAGAGTCCAGGGGACCTAATGTTCAGGAAACCTGGGTTCTAATCTACCGCAGCAGATGGTGAAATTAGGTCTAGTGATGACCATGAAACTATTGTCGCAAAAAGCCATCTGGTTCACTGATGCACTTTTGGGAAAGAAATCTGCCATCATTTCCTAATCTGGCCTACATTTGACTCCAGATCGACAGCAATGTGGTTGACTCTTAAATTGCCACCCAGTTCAAGGGCAGACTGGATGACACGCGCCCTACCGTCATATCCAGGTGCCACATTTAAAAGGTGCCAGGACATGCCTTCTTTGTTGCATACCCACCGTTATGCAGCAGATAGCCCCAAATTCACTGATTCTTCACTTGATGTGCTGCTAAATGCAGTGAAGACCACAAGGGGATTCTTCTCCCACGAAGATGGAAGGGCGAAGCTTCCAGGTAAGAATCAACATGTCCATGCCAGGTTGGTCTGGATATGTTCGGGGCCAACATTCTATCCTGCTGGCGACACGGATAATTGGATGGTGCAGGCAATACTGGCGAGGCCTTCATCTGCATCCTGGATGGAAATAACCAGAATTTACTTTCTGGAGGGAAGGGACTATTTGTTGTATATTTCTGGTAACACGTTAATGAAGCCAAGCTTCACACTGGTAGGAATGGAAATTAGCCTAGACAGGCTGGAGCAAACGTTCCTGCCTTTACTTCACAACTGCGGGAAACTGATCATTCAACTCCTGCCATATTGGTCCCCCATTCCCTCCACGTCCCCCATTAAAACAGCCGTTGTTGGGATACGAAAATCCTGGTCCATGATTCAAAAGCTATGTTTTTATTAATGAACTATAGATGAATTGCATGATTTTAAGGATTAATAATTTTTCTTATTTTTAGTAACAGGTTCCTTGTTGTACTACTATACTACCCTCTATGGAATTGGTGCTATATTATAGTTGGGCCAAAGATTTTACAGACCAAAATAACTTTTAAGCGATTTCCTGCTTCAGCAGTCCTGGCTTACACCTTGACTGAATATTGAAAAATTGCGCACTCTCAGCCCAAGAGTTTCTATTGTTTATTTGAAATGGCAGTAGAAAATATGTGCATATAATATTTATTTATAATACCACAAGAAACCAAAAGCATAAATTGATCTGCAAATGACTAAACAAGTACAAGCCTTAAATGTTATTGTAATAACCAATGTTCTGTGATGAGTTCAATTACTCTTTTCAAAACAAATACAGTCGATGCAGTGTAAAATCGGACTGGTGTAAAAATGGCATCTGACTGAACTCCACCCTGCCCTTCACTGCTCTCATTTTGTTCCATGTTCACAGCGCCAGGGTCCCAGGTTCAATTCACAGCTCGGTCACTGTCTGTGCGGAGTCTGTGTGGGTTTCCTCCGGGTGCTCCGGTTTCCTCCCACTAGTCCCGAAAGACGTGCTGTTAGGTAATTTGGACATTCTGAATTCTCCCTCTGTGTACCCAAACAGGCGCCGGAATGTAGCGACTAGGGGCTTTTCACAGTAACATCATTGCAACGCAAGCCTGCTTGTGTCAATAAAGATTATTAACATCACTGCTGGACTGATTAGGTTAAAATCAGGACTAAAATGTGGACCACTACTGTGTAACTAACCAGAATTTACTTGAGGAAGAAAAGCGAGTATCTGTTATATTTTTCTGATAACAAGATAATGAAGCCAAGCTTGCAGATGGAAACTTATATTTTATGTTTTAAGTTTGTCTTTGATCTTTCAGCTCTGAGAAGGTTCAAATGGGCATCATTTTTGAAAACGTTCTTCCCAATGCAGTATGGTAGCACAGTGGTTAGCACTGTTGCTTCACAGCTCCAGGGTCCCAGGTTCGATTCCCGGCTTCGGTCACTGTTTGTGCGGAGTCTGCACGTCCTCCCTGTGTCTGCGTGGGTTTCCTCCAGGTGCTCCGGTTTCCTCCCACAGTCCAAAGATGTGCTGGTTAAGTGGATTGGCTGTGCTAAGTTGCCCTTAGTGTCCAAAAAGGTTAGGTGGGGTTACGGGGATAGGGTGGAGGTGTGGGTTTAAGTAGGGTGCTCTTTCCAAGGGCTGGTGCAGACTCATTGGGCCAAATGGCCTCCTTCTGCACTGTACATTCTATGATTTTATTCCCCTCATCCTTCCGACTTTTCTCTTCCCTCTTCTCTCCTCTCGTCTCCTGCGTGTGCTGATGCCATGCCAGGCTATAATTCATTGGCACCAGTTATTCACTGATACTGTGCTCAAGGGATCATTATTGGCATATCGACCTTTACAGAATGTTCTGTACATAGTACACAGCCTAATCCTGTCTTGACCTGATAGTTCCATATATGATAATAAATAAAAGCGAAATACGACAGATGCTCTAGATCTGAAATAAAAACAGAAAGTGCTGGAAAAACCCATCTGGTCTGGCAGCATATATGGGGAGTGAAACAGAGTTAATGTTTTGAATCCAAAATGACTCTTCTTTGGAACTGATTTATTTCCTTATATCATTTTGTCAACTATATGAATGTAGGTTTCCTGTCACTTATATAGATGGATAGCTGTACATGAAATGGTCCTTCTGATCATTTGCAAGGTGCTAACTTTCCTGTCCTGCAATGCCTCCTCTGGTCTGATCTTTCTCCTCATTCAGAATCTGCAAATAGAATGGCCTGCCGAGAGGGAAAACCCACAGCACTAACATCAGCAGCGCACAGCGTTTGCTCCCTGGTGAAATGGAAATAGATAAATAGATGTGTTACAGGCTTTAGAAACTCTGCATAAGTTTATTTTGGGAGTGTAGCAAAACAGCAAAGAATCAAAGCACTTAATGAGTCCAGTTTGAGAGGAGGCACCCATATGGTCGCCATAACTCCCATGCATCATTTATGCAGATCCTTGGAGTTCTTTTCAGGCACTCTGAACAAAGTAAGGAGCCGTCTTTTCTTTTTTGGGGTGTTGCTGGGTTTTAATTGTCCTAGCTTACAACAGGTGAATGGGCTTGACTTATTACAGGTGTTTCCAAAGTGCATGATTAGGTAAGGGTGATGAATATTTTTTCGGCTGGAGGATGGTCGGGAGTTGTGTCCCCCAAGCCAAGGGTGGGTACTGGGATCCTTGCTTTTCCTGATATTTATTGCAAAGAACAAAGAACAGTACAGCACAGGGACAGATCCTTCGGCCCTCCAAGCCTGCGCCGATCACTGACCAACCGCCTGTATTCTTCTATACCTTGTCTGTTTTTGTGTCTATCTAGGTAAGTCTTAAATGTCGCTAACATATCTGCCTCAACCACCTTACTTGGCACTGCATTCCAGGATACCACCACATTCTGTGTAAAAAACTTTCCCAGCACATCTCCACTGAACCTTTCCCCCCTCACCTTGAATTTGTGCCCCCTTGTAATTGTCATTTCTGCCCTGGGAAAAAGCTTCCAACTGTTCACCCTGTCTATACCCCTCATGATTTTATAAACTTCTGTCAAGTCGCCCCTCAACCTCCGTCTTTCTAGGGAGCTCAATCCCAGTTTATTCAATCTCTCCTCATAGCTAATACCCTCCATACCAGACAACAGCCTGATAAACCTTTTCTATGCTCTCTCCAAAGCCTCTACGTCCTGCTGGTGGTGTGGTGACCAGAATTGGACACAGTGTTCCAAACGTAGCCTAGCCAACGTTTTATATAACTGTAACATAATTTGTTAACTTTTATACTCAATGCCCCGTCCGATGAAGGCAAGCATGCCATATGCTTTCTTCACCACCATTTCCACCTGTACTGCCAGCTTTAAGGATCTGTTGGACCTGCATGCCCAGATCTCTCTGTGTGTCTATGCCTCTGATGGTTCTGCCATTTACTTTATTGCTCCCAACTGAATTGGATCTACCAAAATGCATCACCTCACATTTGTCCTGGTTGAATTCCATCTGCCATTTCTCTGCCCAATTTTGCAGCCTTTCCATATCCTGCTACATTCTCTGACAATCTCCTTCACTATCGCAACTCCAGCAATCTTAGTATCATCCACAAACTTGCTAATCAGACCAGTTATGTTTTCTTGCAAGTCATTTATTACAAACAGCAAAGGTCCCAGTACTGATCACTGCGGAACACCACTAGTTACAGATCTCCATTCAAAAAAACACCCTTCCACTGCTACCCTCTGTCTTCTATGGCCAAGCCAGTTCTGAATCCATCTAGCTAGTTCACCCCGACCCCGTGTGATTTAATATTTTGCAACACCCTGCCATCAGGACCTTGTCAAATGCTTTATTAACGTCCATGTAGACAACATCCACAGCCCTTCCCACGTCAATCACTTTTGTCACCTCCTCAGAAATCTCAATTAAACTAGTACCACCCTCATACAAAACCATGCTGTCTGTCGCTACTAGACCATTCACTTCCAAATGTGCAGATCCTGGGTGAAATTCTCCGACCCCCCGCCTGTTCGGAGAATTGGCGTGGCGGCGCGCGAATCGCGGCATGCCGCCCCGATGCCAGGATGCAATTATCCGCAGTGCGGAGAATCGGCGCCGGTGTGGTCGGCGCATCGCCAGTCGGGGTATGTGGCAACTCTCCAGCCCAGGCCGGCATGGGCCGGCGCGCCGATTCTCCAGCCCGGATGGGCCGAGCGGCCGTCATCAAAAAGCCGAGTCCCGCCAGCTCCGTTCCAACATCCTCTGAGCCGACGGGACCTCGGCGTTGAAGGGTCCGGGGGTGGCTGTGGGAAGGGGAGGGGGGGTCCGACCCCGGGGGTGACCTCAGTAGTGGCCTGGCCCGCGATCGGGGCCCACTAATCGGCGGGCCGGCCTCTCTGCCCCCTGGCCTCCTTTCCTCCGCGCCGGCTCCTGTAGCCCTGCGCCATTTGGCATCGGGGCCGGCGCGGGGATGAAGGCCACTGCGCAGGCGCTAGTTGGCGCCGGCCCAGCTGTGCATGCGCAGACCCCGCGGTGCCGAGTTCAGGCCGGGATCGGCAGCTGGAACCATCCTAGCCCCCTGTGGGCCGCAGAATGGGGTCCCGGAACGGGCGCCGACGCAACGGGCGCCGACGCAGGAGTAAAACACTCCCGTTTTTACTCCGTCATCGGCACTTAGCCGCCCGATGGGAGAATCCCGCCCCCTATCTCTGAGAATCTTATCCAACAATTTCACTATCACTGACATCAAGCTCACTGGTCTATAATTATCCAGGTTATCCTTGCTACCCTTCTTAAATATGGGACAACATTGGCTATCCCCAATCCTTTGGTTCCTTTGGTTCCCGTACCAGCCTCCCCGAACAGGCGCCGGAATGTGGCGACTAGGGGCTTTTCACAGTAACTTCATTTGAAGCCTACTTGTGACAATAAGCGATTTTCCTCTGAGACCTCACTTGTGGCCAACGAGGAAACAAAGATTTCTGTCAGAGGCTCAACGATTTTATCTCTTGTCTCCCTCAATAATCTGGGATAGGTGCCATCTGGCCCTGTGGATTTCTCTACCTTAATGTTTTTTAACACACCTAACACTTCCTTCCTCGTAATAATCACGTGTTCTAAAGTGTTTACAAATCCCTCTGAGACTCCGCCAATCAACGTGTCCCTCTCCTTTGTGAATACTGGTGCAAAATACTAATTTAGGATCTCACCCACTTCCGTTGGTTCTATGCATAATTTCTCTCCTTTTTTCTTATGTGTAACAAATCTTTCTCTAGCTACTCTTTTGTTCCTAATATACGTATAACATGCCTTGGGATTTTCCTTAATCCTGTCTGGCCAAGGACATTTCATGACCCTTTTTGTACTCCTAACTCCCTGTTTGAGCTCTTTTCTACTTTTTTTGTATTCTTCAAGTGTTTCATCTGTTTTTAGTTGCCTCGACCTCATGTTTGCATCTATTTTCCTTATGACTAGATTCGCAGTTTCCCTGGTCATCCACGGTTCCTGAATCATGTCTTTCCTTTTTATCGGCACATGCCTGTCCTGCACTCCCATCAACTGCTCCTTAAGAGACTCCCACATGCCAAATGGGGATTTACCCTCAAACAGCCTCTCCCAAACAACAGCCTCCAAATCCTGCCTAATCTGGTTGTAGTTAGCCTTCCCCCAATTTAGCACCTTAACCCTAGGACAACACTTGTCCTTTTCCATGAGTATCTGAAAGCTTTCGGAATTGTGGTCACTGTTCACCACATGTTCCCCCACTGCAACTTTGATGACCTGGCCGGGCTCGTTCCCTAGTACTAGGTCCAGTATAGCCCCCGCCCCGTTCCAAAAAACCTTCCTGAACACACTTAACAAATTCCTCACTGGAACGCTACCCCTGAGGGATTTCCAGTCAATATGAGGAAAATTAAAGTCTCTCACTGCAACAACCCTATGATTTCTACATCTATCCAGAATCTGCTCACATATCTGTTCCTCAACTTCCCATGGGTTGTTGAGAGGCCAGTAGTACACCCCATCATAGTGACTGCCCCTTCCTGTTTCTGAGTTCTACCCACGTGTCTCGTTACTTGATTCGTCCAAGTTGTCCTCCCTCTGTACAGCTGTAATATGTTCTCCAACCAGTATTGCAACTCCCCCACCTCTTTTACCTTCCCCACTGTCTCGCCTAAAACATCTATATCCCGGAATATTTAACTGCCAGTGCTGTCCCTTTTTTAACAAGTCTCTGTTACCACAACAATATCCACGTTCTGTGCATGAATCAAGGCTTTAAGTTCATCTGTCTTACCTATTGTACTCCGTGCATTGAAGCAGATATACTCCAGACCCCCAAGCTTACTGATCTTGACCTCCCCCAGCCTGCCCTTCCTCTTAGCCAGCCTGACCCTGGTACCATGCTCATCCCCAGTCTCCACACTTGCAGGCTTACTGTTCTGATTCCCATTGCCCTGCCACATTAGTTGAAACCTACCCGAACCATTCTAGCAAAACTCCCAGCCAGGATATTGGTACCCCTCCAGTTCAGGTGTAACCCGTCCTTCTTGTACAGGCCCCACCTTCTCTGGAAGACATCCCAGTGGTCCAAAATCTGAAGCCCTCACTCCTGCTCCAGTTCTTTAGCCAAGTATACAGTTGCAATACCTCCCTATTCCTAGCCTAATGAGTGAGATCTTGGTGTGCAAGGGACAAATTCAAAGTTTGTGGATGATACATAACTTAGATACCAGGGAGCCAATGGATGTGGTATATCTGGATTTCCAGAAAGCTTTTGACAAGGTGCCACACAAAAGGTTGCTGCATAAACTAAAGATGCATGGCATTGAGGGTAAAGTGGTAGCATGGGTAGAGGATTGGTTAACTAACAGAAAGCAGAGAGTGGGGATAAATGGGTGTTTCTCTGGTTGGCAACCTGTAACTAGTGGGGTCCCTCAAGGATCAGTGTTGGGCCCGCAGTTGTTCACAATTTACATAGACGATTTGGAGTTGTGGACCAAGTGCAATGTGTCAAAGTTTGCAGACGACACTAAGATGAGTGGTAAAGCAAAAAGGGCAGAGGATACCGGAAGTCTGCAGAAGGATTTGGATAGGTTAGGTGAATGGGCTAGGGTCTGGCAGATGGAATTCAATGTTGCCAAGTGTGAGGCTATCCATTTTGGGAGGAATAACAGCAGAATGGATTATTATTTAAACGGTAAGATGTTAAAACATGCTGCTGTGCAGAGGGACCTGGGTGTGCTGGTGCACGAGTCGCAAAACGTTGGTGTGCAGGTGCAACAGGTGATTAAGGTGGCTAATTGAGTTTTGTCTTTCATTGCTAGAGGGATGGAGTTCAAGACTAGTGAGGTTATGCTGCAATTGTATAGGGTGTTGGTGAGGCCGCATCTGGAGTATTGTGTTCCGTTTTGGTCTCCTTACCTGAGAAAGGACATATTGGCACTGGAGGGAGTGCAGAGGAGATTCACTAGGTTGATCCCAGAGTTGAGGGAATTAGATTATGACGAGAGGTTGAGTAGACTGGGACTGTACTCATTGGAGTTTAGAAGGATGCTGGGGGATCTTATTGAGACATATAAAATTATGAAGGGAATAGATAGGATAGATGCGGGCAGGTTGTTTCCACTGGTCGGGGAAAGCAGAACTAGGGGGCATAGCCTCAAAATAAGGGGAGGTAGATTTAGGACGGAGTGTAGGAGGAACTTCTTCACCCAAAGGGTTGTGAATCTCTGGAATTCCTTGCCCAGTGAAGCAGTTGAGGCTCCTTCTTTAAACGTTTTTAAGAAAAAGATAGATGCCTTTCTAAAGAATAAAGGGATTCGGGGATATGGTGTACGGGCCGGAGAGGGCAGCTGAGTCCACAAAGATCAGCCATGATCTCATTAAATGGCGGAGCAGGCTCGAGGGGCCAGATGGCCTACTCCTGTTCCTAGTTCTTATGTAAGTATTGTAAACTGTGAAGAGGACAGTGTAGAACTTCAAAAGGACATGGACAAGTTGGTGGAGTCAGCAGATTATTGGCAGGTGAAGTTCAACGCGGAGAAGTGTAAGGTGATCCATTTTGGTAGGAAGGCATGGAGAGGCAATATAAAATAAGAGGTACAATTCTAAAAGGGGTGCAGTAGCAGAGGGACATGAATGCATATGTGCATGACTCATTGAAGACCATAAGACCATAAGACAAAGGAGCAGAATTAGGCCACTCGACCCATCGAGTCTGCTTCACCATCCAATCATGGCTGACATTTTCCTCATCCCCATTCCCCTGCCTTCATCTCATAACCCCTGATCCCTTTATTAATCAATCTATCTCTGTCTTAAAGACACTCAGTGATTTGGCCTTCTGCGGCAAAGAGTTCCACAGATTCACCACCCTCTGGTTCCAGAGATGAGAAACTTCAGTAATGAGGATCGATTGGAGAGATTGCAACTGTTCTCCCTGAAGAGAAGACGGCCAACAGGAGATTTCCAAAGAAATGTTCAACAGAGTAGATAGGGATCAAAATCAAGAACAAGAGGACACAGATTTGAAGTGATTTGCAAAAGATGCAAATGTGATGTGAGAAAAATTATTTTTACACAGCAAGTGGTTCGGTTTTGGAATGCACTATCTGGAAGTGTGGTGGAGGCAGGTTCAAGCAAGACTTTCAAAAGGGCATTCGATGCTTATTTAAGTAGAAACAACGCACATGGGTGTGGGGAAAATGCAGGGGAATGACACTAAGTCATGATGCTCGTTTGGAGAGCCAGTGCAGACACGATGGGCCAAATGGCCTCCTTCTGCACCGTAACAATTGCTGGGGACGGAAACTATCAATGACCACAAATATCTCATCCTTAGCTTCATGTGTGATGGGCATCTTGAAAGAAACAGTATGAGAAAGCCTTTGTGGTCTTTTTAAAAGTTTCTTTAACATTTCTGTTAATATGAATTTGTGGCATTAATTTGTGGTACAATTATTTGTCACATATCACTGCTGGAATCCGAAACCAGAGAGAAAATGTTGGAAAATCTCAGCAGGTCTGGCAGCATCTGTAAGAGCTAACGTTTTGAGTCCAGGTGACCCTTTGTCAAAGCTTTAACAAAGGGTCATCTGGACTCGAAATGTTAGCTCATTTCTCTCCCATGAAAAAAGAGAGTACATGAAAAGGAATTCTTGCAATACCAACTCAGTCCCATGGTAGGTAGCAGTTGAATGTTACATTTATCAGGAGGTTGGCTTGGATGTGTCTCTGGTGCAATAACAATGAAATAAGCAATGCCAAGTGATCATTAAACACTTAAAGAAAATAAAGAATATAGAGCCATTTATTTCATTAGAATATCCCACAGTGGTTTGCAATCAATTAAGTGTTTTTGAAGTATAGCCACTGTTGTAATTTCTGCAATTGCAACAGCTAATTTCTGTGCTGCAATGCCCTATATAGTCATGAGATAAATCACAGGGTAATCCATTTTTCACTGGAAAACTTCCCTTCACCGTTTCATAAGTGTCATAGTGATTCACCCGGACAGCATCTTTGCAATTTGGCACTCCCACTCTGTGCCGCATAAAAATGTCAGCTTAAATTTGGTACTTTAGTCCCTGGAGCGAGACTTAAGCTCACAGCCTTCTGACTCAGAGGATGGAGCACTGGGTCAAGTTGATAACTGCCATGCTCTTAGCAACACATCTGCAGACCATGACATGTCTACTTGTTAATGACTGAGGTGGTCTATCTCCACACTTTCTAGGCCAGATAACCCCAGCACTTCGGGAACAATACCATCTCCATCCATAACGTTTCTGCTTCTGGCTCATCCGGTGCTGCACACCCATCAAGCAGGTGAATGTTGCAGCAGTGGTGTGGCCAGTAACTGTAAGAATTGGCAAGAGGGATGTGGGGTCCCCTTTTGAGTTAGCTCATCAGCAATACTGACAGGCTGCTGTTCATAGCTGATGTTGAAGGACAGGTGAAGGAAAGGTAATTTATGTTAGAAGATGTTAACCGTGCCTGTGCAGTTGTGGACATGTTTGTGTGGGAGGGATTGAGAAAGGAGCTTAATAGCTTTGATGGATTCACCTTCTGTTAACTGCCTCAACATTTTTATAGGCAAAGTTATCTAGTGTGGCTTTATCGCAGGCGTCAATGTTTCTTTGCGTGATATTCTAGCATCGAGTCCAATAAGGGACAAAAAAATTGGCTCTTTATAAATGCACACATGGAGCCAACATATGTTCAGTGAGATGAGTGCTAATTCCATTGTGCCTACTAAATCCTGCGGGTTAGCACACAGACTGGTAAAAAATGGAACTTGGCTCTTTGCAGCACATCAGATTTACTAAGATGGACCTGAATACTGATTATCCTGTACTTTATAGACCATGACCAACACTGAACCTCAATCTACCTCCCAGCATTGGTTATAATGATTTTAGCATGACTCTCAGCTCTGTGTTCACCCATGTCAATTTTCTGCCCTCTCTTAATATCACCAGGATGTTTATTTTTACCCCATAAGGATGCCTCAGGTTCTTCATGCAGGATAGATCCACGTCTGTGTTGTGGCTGTAAAACCGCAGAATGTCGGGAAGCTGACATAAAGGTTTGAATGTCTAAAGTGACTTAGTAAGGTGAAAGAAAAGGGAGAAAGTGAAGGAGAAGAATTGATTATGAGATTGCTGGAATTGAAGAATCAGCACTGAGTTCAAACAGTATTCTTTGCAAACACCTGCTTGGATCATGAATTTATGTCATTAACCTCATCACAATGATAAAATGGCGAGATCACTCCATTCAGAATGTTCAATGGGCTAATCAAAGTGTTTTCTGGAGCAATATAAACTATGAAGCTATCCCCTTCTGCATACATGCATTTAGTGAATGCCATTAAAAATCCTTTGGAATTCTTTAATGAAATTACTGTCCATATTTGAATTAATAATTCATAAGTATAACCTCTGTTAGAAGGTAGCAAATGGAATGTGATTAGAGGCACTCTGTGATTTTAAAACCTCATGCACCAAAATAACAACGTATGTGTAGAGTGCAATAAGCATTACATTCCATGATTGTTCATGTGAGAATTTAAGACTTTATTAAATTCTAGCTGCAAGCATTTGAGCACTGTAATTTGAAAAGTAATAATTTAATATGCTAAACATTGCTACTGTGTTGCAGCAATGGAAGTTGAACAACAACAAAATGAATGTCAAGCGTGTATATAATTCATTAATATTGATACTTAATAGTCAATATCTGCCTCGGACTAAACAAATAAGTCTCATTGAAAGCCAGTTGCTGTTTTCATTTGTATTTATTTTCAGTGTCATTGGGTTAACCTGTTTCAGCAGATTGGTAACTAGACCATTGATTACAGGTATTGCGCTGTTACAATTTTGTCGAATAATTTGAATGACACAAAAATGGTCTTTGCTTTTACTGAACAGTTGATCTCAAAGCAGAGGATTTTATGAGAAAACTCAAAGTATAATGAAGTTAACAATGATATCTTGACTTTCGGACTCAATTATAAATATGTTTGTGAATTAGATTTGTTCTGAACTGGCTTCAGGTCTGATTTTAAGAAGGTCTAAAATTCTACGCACAAACCATCATAGAATTTTATGAGAAATGTTTCAGCTTGCTCTGCTGACTGCCTCCTGAGATGGTCTTTAGTTATTTATAAGTGAGTGTATGAAGTATCTCAAGAGATAATCCAAACACACTATCTTCTGACTCAGCTGAATTCCAACTATGCATTTCTCATATGTGAAGTTTTGGAGCAAGGTTTTATACATGGGTCATTGAATATTAAAGTAATCTGCAGAGCACAATTGACTACTGTTGGAATACACTGTGCAGTTTAAGGTGTCTCGTTATAGAAAGTATATTGAAACATTTTTTTTAAAGGGTTAACAAAGATGTTCTGATCCAGAATATCTTTAATTTTTTTAAATTTTTCCAATGATTCGCAATCAATTACACTCAAGACGAAGTGATTCCATAACTGAAGGCTTTAATCAGCTAGAACTCTTCCCCAGCAGCTTCGATACAGAAAGTGAAGGCTGCTGGGACGGCACCGGTTCTTATACTCCGCCTCTCAGGGCGGAGCTATGTACAACAGCCAATGGTAGACTCCTGGGTCTAACCAATGGTCATCCACCTCTTAGGTACTGCAATACGTGGTACTACCACATTTCACCCCCTGTTAAAAAAGAGCCCGGCGGGGGTGGTGGCCAGCATTAATAGTCGCCTTTTGCATGGTATGACCAGGTATGGAGGTACCGTGATGTCGAGGGTATTTATAAAGTGTTCATAGTGCAGCAATCAGTCGATCGGGTGGCCTGGTCGTCATTCTGGAGCGTCTGGGCCTCGGCGGTGATTCTGATGGGGGTCCCGGCGTTGCGACTCCGGGAGCGTGATGTCGTCCTCCCTGGCAGCTTCGTCACCCCTAGGCGGTGCTGTTGGGGCAAAAGGTTGACAGGGAGGGAAAGCGCCTGTAGCGTCAGTGTGTGGTCGGGCCTAGGCAGGAGCGGCGGGAGTATTGACCCTCCAGTTAGGTGCTGTGGGGAGGGTGGGGGTGGGGGCAATGGTTCGGGTGCGCGTGGGGCTCCGGCGGGCGCCAGGTCCCGAAGGGAGACTGTGTCCTGCCGGCCATCAGGGAACGCTACGTAGGCGTACTGTGGGTTGCCGTGCGTGCAGCAGGTGGACCCTCTCAACCAACGGGTCCGACTTGTGCGCCCTCACATGTTTCCGAAGCAGGATGGGTCCGGGTGTCGCTAGCCAGGTTGGGAGCGAGGTCCCGGAGGAGGACTTCCTGGGGAAAACAAGGAGACTTTCATGAGGTGTCTGATTTGTGGTTGTACAGAGCAGCGACCGGATGGCGTGGAGGGCCACCGGGAGGACTTCCTGATTCCCGGACCAAGGGGCCAGCAGGACGGTAATCCAGACCATTCTATTCTCCCTCTCTACCTGCCCGTTTCCCTGGGGGTTGTAACTTGTCGTCCTGCTCGAGGCGATGCCCTTGCTGAGCAGGAATTGACGCAGTTCGTCACTCATAAAGGAGGACCCCCTATCACTGTGAATGTATGCGGGGAAACCGAACAGTGTAAAGATACCCTGGAGGGTCTTGATGACGGTGGTTGTGGTCGTGTCTGGGCAGGGGATGGCGAATGGGAACCGGGAGTACTCGTCAATCACGTTAAGGAAGTAGGTGTACCGTCGGTGGAGGGGAGGGGGCCTTTGAAGTCCATGCTGAGGCATTCAAAAGGACGGGAAGCCTTTATCAGGTGCACCCTCTCTGGCCGGTAGAAGTGCGGTTTGCACTCCGTGCAGATTTGGCAGTCCCTGGTGACTGTCCTGACCTCCTCGATGGAGTAGGGCAGGTTGCGGGCCTTGATAAAATGGAAAAAGTGAGTGACCCCCGGGTGGCAGAGGTCCTCGTGGCGGGATCGGAGGCGGTCCACTTGTGCAGTGGCACATGTGCCGCCGGACAGGGCATCAGGAGGCTCATTTAGCTTCCCCAGATGGTACAAGATCTTGTAATTGAAGGGGGAGAGTTCTATCCTCCACCACAAGATCTTGTCGTTCTTAATCTTGCCCCGCTGTGCATTATCGAACATGAAGGCAACCGACTGTTGGTCCGTGAGGAGAGTGAATCTCCTGCCGGCCAGATAATGTCTCCAGTGTCGCACAGCTTCTACTATGGCCTGGGCCTCCTTTTCGACCGAGGAGTGGTAAATTTCGGAAGCATGGAGGGTACGGGAGAAGAAAGCCACAGGCCTGCCCGCTTGATTTAGGGTGGCCGCCAGAGCTATGTTGGACGCATCGCTATCGACCTGGAAGGGGAGGGACTCGTCGATGGCGCGCATCGTACCCCTCGCAATGTCTGCTTTGATGCGGCTGAAGGCCTGGCGGGCCTCCATCAACAGGGGGAAGGTTGTGGACTGGATCAGGGGTCGGGCTTTGTCTGCGTAATTGGGGACCCACTGTGCATAATAGCTAAAGAACCTGAGGCAGCGCTTCAGGGCCTTGGGGCAGTGAGGAAAGGGGAACTCCATGAGGGGGCGCATGCGCTCAGGGCCTATGACTCCACTTTGCACTACGTAGCCTAGAATGGCTAGACGGTCGGTGCTAAACACGCATTTATCCTTATTGTATGTCAGATTAAGGATTTTCGTGGTTTGGAGGAATTTGCGGAGGTTGGTGTCGTGGTCCTGCTGGTCATGGCCGCAGATGGTGACGTTATCCAGATACGGGAACGTTGCGCGTAAGCCATTCCGGTCAACCATTCGGTCCATCTCTCGCTGGAAGACCGAGACCCCATTAGTGACACCAATGGGAACTCTTCAAAGGCAGTGTAATTGCGGTCACTAGTGCGGAGGGGTAGCTGGTGGTAGGCGGACTTGAGGTCCACCGTGGAGAAGGCCTTGTATTGGGCGATCCTGTTTACCAGGTCGGCTATACGGGGGAGAGGGTACGCATCCAGCTGCGTAAACCTGTTGATGGTCTGGCTGTAGTCGATGACCATCCTATGCTTCTCCCAGGTCTTTACCACCACTACTTGAGCTCTCCAGGGACTGTTGCTGTTGCGGGAGTCGATGACCCCTTCCCCCAGCAGCCTTTGGACCTTGGACCTGATGAAGGTCCCGTCCTGGGCACTGTACCGTCTGCTCCTGGTGGCGATGGGTTTGCAATCCGGGGTGAGGTTCGCAAACAGGGAAGGCGGGTCGACTTTAAGGGTCGCGAGGCCGCAGACAGTAAGGGGAGGTATCGGACCGCCGAATTGAAAAGTCAGGCTTTGCAAATAGCATTGGAAATCCAGCCCCAGGAGGGTAGCCGCGCAGAGGTGTGACAGGACGTACAGGTGGAAATTGTTGAATTTCCTACCTTGGACAGTGAGGTTCGCTAGGCAGAACCCCTGTATCTCCACCGAGTGTGACCTGGAGGCCACGGAGATCCTTTGATTTACAGGGTGGGTTACAAGTGAACAGCGCCTTACCGTGTCAGGGTGAACAAAACGTTCCGTGCTCCCAGAGTCAATCAGGCACGATGTCTCGTGGCCTTTGATGAGGACCGTCGTTGTAGCCGTTGCGAGTGACCGAGGTCGACTTTGGTCCAGTGTTACCGAGGCCAGATGAAGCAGCTGCGAGTTCTGATCGGGCAGCGTGTAGTCGACCGAGCCTGGGGTCCCATCCAAGATGGCGTCACCCATGGTGTCCGGGGATGAAGAAGATGGCGACGGGGATGGACAAAATGACGGCGCCCACCCGTCCAGCGTGGAGTCCGGGGGGCAAGATGGCCACGCCCGTGGGTCACACGTGGCGTTAGGATAGGGGGGGCGGTGAGTGCTGGCCGGTCGGGGCCTGAAGGGAGGGTTGCCGCGGTGGTCCATAGTCACTGGAGACCGCGGCCATGGCGCGGGCCTGGCAGACCCCCACATAGTGGCCCTTCTTGCTGCACCCTTTGCAGGCCAGGCAGCGTGGGCGGGGATGATTCGCCTGCCCGCAGAAGAAACAGCGGGGTCCGGCGGCGTTAGCGGCCATCTCACCGCGCAGGCTTGCGGGGTCAGGGGGGAGGTCTGAGGGGCTGCCGCTGCGGGGTGCCACGCAGCCCAGGGGGCCGCCACGCGATCGGGTGCAAAGGACAGCTCGTTTTTATAGGCAACGTCCATGGACCCTGCCAGGGCCCATGCCTCTGTAAGTCCCAGAGTGTCCCTTTCTAGGAGCCTTCGGCGGATATCGGGGGAGGTCATACCTCCAACAAAAGCATCCCTGATTAAAAGTTCCATGTGCTCGCTCCCCGAAACTCGCGGGCAGCCACAGTTTCGGCCCAGCACCAGTAGCGCCCGGTAGAAATCTTCCAACATTTTCTCGGGGCTTTGCCGCCTAGTCACAAGCAGGTGACGAGCGTAGACCTAGTTTACCGGGCGGATGTAATGTCTTTCCAGCAGTTCGATAGCAGCAGCATAGTTCTCCACCTCCTCGATACGGGGGTAGATCCCAGGGCTGACCCGGGAGCGCAGGAGATGCATCTTCTGTCCTTCCGTGGGACTGCCTACAGCCGTGTCGAGGTAGCCCTTAAAGCACGCCAGCCAGTGTTTAAAAATAGCAGCAGAGTTATCCGCGTGGAGGCTGAGCTGGAGGCACTCCGGTTTGATGTGGAGATCCATCCTTCCAACTGAAGTTGTAGCAGATTAAACTGATGCGCAATCAATTACACTCAAGACCAAGTGATTTCATAACTGAAGGCATAATCTGCTAGAACTCTTCCCCAGCAGCTTCGACACAGAAAGTGAAGGCTGCTGGGATGGCGCCGGTTCTTATACTCTGCCTCTCAGGGCAGAGCTATGTACAACAGCCAATGGTAGAATCCTGGGTCTAACCAATGGTCATCCACCTCTTAGGTACCGCAATACCGGGTACTACCACGTCCAATTAAGGAGTAATTCAGCATGGCCAATCCATCTACCCTGTGCAAGAGACCCTAGCTGTTCAAGTCAGGTCAAGCATCCAGCAGGGGGCAGTAGAGTGGAGCTGCTGATTGGCTGTTGCGGGGAGATTTGTATAAGTCCGTTGTGCTCACCCTAACTTGAAGGTGTGTTTGTGGAGGAGCTGTTGTCAAGTGACACTGAATCTCAAAACACTTCTTCAGTGTTTACCTCCCTACCAACTCCTCTAACCAAAAAAAACCAACCGCTGTAAAGATCAAGAGGAAGGCTCGAGGGCAGGTAGAAGTAGTAAGAAGTTGAACCGTGACGCCACAGCCTGCAGGTAAGGGATTGGCTGGTGACTGGTAAGTAGTTTTTCTTTTCTTTTCCCTCAGGTGTTATCGTGTGGGGTGCAGAGGTTGCTGAGTGAGTGTTTGCTGAGGAGGGGAGTAATTTTTTTTTTAAACTTACTGTCGGGAGTTTCCAGCTGAAACCAGTCGGAGTGAGGACAGAGTGGCTGCTGGGTAAGTAGTAAAGATTTAAATTGTTTGTGCAGGCCAATAACAGCTGATTGCTGGTTTTGTGTGGGGCGCATTGATTGCTGGTTAAGTGTTTTGTTTTTACCTGTATTTAAGTTGGGCAGTTTCTAAACGCTAGTGTTCCCCCACCCTTCCACCTGCTTTAACCTAAGGGGTAGAGTGAATAACAGGTAAGCTCTTTCTATCTTTTTCTTTTTTTATCCAGAGGGGATGGCAGGGAAGGTAGTGCAATGTTCCTCCTGCAGAATGTTTGAGGTGAGGGACGCCGTCAGTGTCCCTGCTGATTTCATCTGTGGGAAGTGCACCCATCTCCAGCTCCGCAGAAACCGTGTTAGGGAACTGGAGCTGGAACTAGATGAACTTTGGATCATTCAGGAGGCAGAGGTGGTCATTGATAGAAGCTTCAGGGATGTAGTTACTCCGAAGAGTAAAGATAAATGGGTGACGGTGAGAGAGGCTGGGCGGAAGCAGTCAGTACAGGGATCCCCTGTGGCCATTCCCCTTAGTAACAAGCATACCGCTTTGGATACTGTTGGGGGGGGGGGCTTACCAAGGGTAAGCCATGGGGTACAGGTCTCTGGCACAGAGTCTGTCTCTGTTGCTGAGAAGGGAAGGGGAGAGACGAGTAGAGCATTAGTCATTGGAGACTCCATAGTTAGGGGGATAGATAGGAGATTCTGTGGGAATGAGAGAGACTTGTGGTTGATGTGTTGCCTCCCAGGTGCCAGGGTGCATGATGTCTCGGATCGAGTTTTCGGGATCCTTAAGGGGGAGCGGGAGCAGCCCCAAGTCGTGGTCCACATAGGTACCAATGACATAGGTCAGAAAAGGGATAGGGATGTAAGGCAGAAATTCAGGGAGCTAGGGTGGAAACTTAGATCTAGGACAAACAGAGTTATTATCTCTCGGTTGTTACCCATACCACGTGCTAGCGAGACGAGGAATAGGGAGAGAGAAGAGTTGAACACGTGGCTACAGGGATCGTGCAGGAGGGAGGGTTTCAGATTTCTGGATAATTGGGGCTCATTCTGGGGTCGGTGGGACCTCTACAAACGGGATGATCTACACCTGGACCAGAGGGGTACCAATAGCCTGGGGGGGAAATTTGCTAATGATCTTCGGGAGGGTTTAAACTAGTTCAGAAGGGGCTTGGGGACCTGAGCTCTAGTAAACAGGAGGTTGAGAGTAGTGAGGTCATGAGTAAGGTTTCAAAGTTGCAGGAGTGTACCGGCAGGCAGGATGGTGGTTCAAAGTGTGTCTTCTTCAATGCCAGGAGCATCCGGAATAAGGTGGATGAACTTGCGGCATGGGTTGGTACCTGGGACTTCGATGTTGTGGCCAATTTGAAGACATGGATAGAGCAGGGACAGGAATGGTTGCTGCAGGTGCCGGGGTTTAGATATTTCAGTAAGCTCAGGGAAGGTGGTAAAAGAGGGGGAGGGATTGCATTGTTAGTCAAGGACAGTATTACGGTGGCAGAAAGGACGTTTGATGAGGACTCGTCTACTGAGGTAGTATGGGCTGAGGTTAGAAACAGGAAGGGAGAGTTCACCCTGTTAGGGTTTTCTATCGGCCTCCAAAAAGTTCCAGAGATGTAGAGGAAAGGATTGCAAAGATGATTCTGGATAGGAGCAAAAGCAACAGGGTAGTTGTTATGGGGGACTCTAACTTTCCAAATATTGACTGGAAACGCTATATTTTGAGTACTTTAGATGGGTCCGTTTTTGTCCAATGTGTGCAGGAGGGTTTCCTGACACAGTATGTAGATAGGCCAACGAGAGGCAAGGCCATATTGGATTTGGTACTGGGTAATGAACCAGGACAGGTGTTAGATTTGGAGGTGATTGAGCACTTTGGTGATAGTGACCACAATTCGATTATGTTTACTTTAGTGATGGAAAGGGGTAGGTATATACCGCAGGTCAAGAGTTATATCTGGGGGAAAGGCAATTATGATGCGATGAGGCAAGACTTAGGATGCATCGGATGGAGAGGAAAACTGCAGGGGATGGGCACAATGGAAATGTGGAGCTTGTTCAAGGAACAGCTACTGCGTGTTCTCGATACGTATGTACCTGTCAGGCAGGGAGGAAGTGGTTGAGCAAGGGAACCGTGGTTTACTAAAGCAGTATAAACACTTGTCAAGGGGAAGAAGGAGACTTATGTAAAAATGAGACATGAAGGTTCAGTTAGGGCGCTCGGGAGTTACACGTTAGCTAGGAAGGACTTAAAGAGAGAGCTAAGAAGAGCCAGGAGGGGACATGAGAAGTCTTTGGCAAGTAGGATCAAGGATAACCCTAAAGCTTTCTATAGATATGTCAGGAATAAAAGAATGACCCGGGTAAGAGTAGGGCCAGTCAAGGACAGCAGTGGGAAGTTGTGCGTGGAGTCCGATGAGATGGGAGAGGTGCTAAATGAATATTTTATCAGTATTCGCACAGGAAAAAGACAATGTTGCCGAGGAGAATACTGAGATTCAGGCTACTAGACTAGAAGGGCTCGAGGTTCATAAGGAGGAGGTGTTAGCAATTCTGGAAAGTGTGAAAATAGATATGTCCCCTGGGCCGGATGGGATTTATCCTAGGATTCTCTGGGAAGCTAGGGAGGAGATTGCTGAGCGTTTGGCTTTGATCTTTAAGTCATCTTTGTCTACAGGAATAGTGCCAGAAGACTGGAGGATAGCAAATGTTGTCCCCTTGTTCAAGAAGGGGAGTAGAGACAATCCCGGTAACTATAGACCAGTGAGCCTTACTTCTGTTGTGGGCAAAATCTTGGAAAGGTTGATTAGAGATAGGATGTATAATCATCTGCAAAGGAATAATTTGATTAGAGATAGTCAACACGGTTTTGTGAAGGGTCGGTCGTGCCTCACAAAAGTTCTTTGAGAAGGTGACCAAACAGATGGATGAGGGTAAAGCAGTTGATGTGGTTTATATGGTTTCCAGTAAAGCGTTTGACAAGGTTCCCCACGGTAGGCTACTGCAGAAAATAAGGATGCATGGGATTCAGGGTGATTTAGCAGTTTGGATCAGAAATTGGCTAGCTGGAAGAAGATAGAGTGGTGGTTGATTGGAAATGTTCAGACTGGTGTCCAATTACTAGTGGGGTACCACAAGGATCGGTTTCGGGGCCACTGCTGTTTGTAATTTTTATAAATGACCTGGAGGATGGCGTAGAAGGATGAGTGAGTAAATCTGCAGATGACACTAAAGTCGGTGGAGTTGTGGACAGCGCGGAAGTATGTTACAAGTTACAGAGGGACATAGATAAGCTGCAGCATTGGGCTGAGAGGTGGCAAATGGAGTTTAATGCAGAAAAGTGTGAGGTGATTCATTTTGGAAGGAATAACAAGAAGTCAGAGTACTGGGCTAATGGTAAGCTTCTTGGTGGTGTGGATGAGCAGAGAGATCTCGGTGTCCATGTACATAGATCCCTGAAAGTTGCCACCCAGGTTGAGAGGGTTGTTAAGAAGGTGTACGGTGTGTTAGCTTTTCTTGGTAGAGGGATTGAGTTTTGGAGCCATGAGGTCAAGTTGCTGCTGTACAAAACTCTGGTGCGGCCGCATTTGGAGTATTGCGTGCAATTCTGGTCGCCGCATTATAGGAAGGATGTGGGAGCATTGGAAAGGGTGCAAAGGAGATTTACCAGAATGTTGCCTGGTATGGAGGGAAGATCTTATGAGGGAAGGCTGAGGGACTTGAGGCTGTTTTCGTTAGAGAGATGAAGGTTAAGAGGCGACTTAATTGAGGCATACAAGATGATCAGAGGATTAGATGGGGTGGACAGTGAGAGCCTTTTTCCTTGGATGGTGATGTCTAGCACGAGGGGACATAACTTTAAATTGAGGGGAGATAGATATAAGACAGATGTCAGAGGTAGCTTCTTTACTCAGAGAGTTGTAAGGGCGTGGAATGTCCTGCCTGCAACAGTAGTGGACTCGCCAACACTAAGGGCATACAAATGGCCATTGGATAGACATATGGATGATAAGGGAATCGTGTAGATGGGCTTTAGAGTGGTTTCACAGGTCGGCACAACATCGAGTGCCGAAGGGCCTGTACTGCGCTGTAATGTTCTATGTTCTATGTTCTACCCTGCACGTCATTTTGGGTTGTGGGGGTGAAACCCACGCAGACACGGGGAGAATGTGTAAACTCCACATGGTCAGTGACAGAGACCGGGATTGAACCCAGGTCCTCGGCGCCGTGAGGCAGCAGTGCTAACCACTGTGTCACCAAGATCCAGAATATTAATAGTTTGTGTCTCCTGCATGAGGAAGCCGATACAAATTTTATTTATAAATTACCTGACCTGAGGGAGCCCAGGCCACGTCCGTAGCCTGTATATCAACCCCGACCCTCCCCAGTTAGTCCCTCGCACTTTCCCTTCTGGACGTCAGTCCATTTGATCTCACATGACATCGCAGACTCCAGTGTTATGCTGTGTTCTTGACTGGGAAGCAGAAATCACTAATGTAGAGTTTAACCCCAGCCTCGAATTGGCTGACATGGCTGTGCCCATTACATGTTTCAGCAGGATCTCCCAGCTACGTTCAGGACCTCTGGGTACCTGTGAGTGACCCTTTTCCGAATGGTTCCACTGCACTGCCACTAGACTCAAGAGTGTGCGAGGGATTTGCCGAGGAAATGCAGCCCCATTATGATGACCAAAAAATGATAAGAAAATCATTTGTCCGTTTGTGCATGCTTTGCCATTTAATAAGATCATGGCTTAATTGATTGTGACCTTAACTCCACTTTATTGCCCTTCTCCCACAATCCTTGACTTCTTTGTCGATCAATATCTGTCTAATTCAATCTTCCTGCTCGCAGGGTAGAGAATTCCAAGGATTAACCATCCTCTGAGATAACAAATTGCTCTTCGTCTTCTGCTTAAATGGGGAACCCTTATTTTGAAACTGTGTCCCCTAGTTCCAGATTCCCCCACAGGAATAAATATCCTCTTAGCATCAATCCTGTCAAGCACCCTCAAATATTGTAAGTTTCAGTAAGTGCAGGCCGAATGGCCTCCTTCTGCACAGTAGAGGTGAAAAATATATCTATATTTTAGCTGATGTATTTCTTTTCTTTATGTGTGGTGGATATGGTGGCATTCACATGTTTGTCACCACCAGTAACTTAGTTCGAAAAACAATATCCTGCTGCAATTGGATAAAACACCCTGGTAACTTTGTAGGAAATTGATGCCGAATTAATAGCACACAATAAAGCAAGGAATATAAAGCTGTTTTGGACCATCAACTCTGCTCCTTCAATAAGTCATGCACAATTAACTCTTAGCAGAAACATCACCCCTCCTCAGTAAACAAATTAGATAGTATTCAACAGAGGGCAAATGTTCCAAAACAATAAAACCATTAAAAGGACATTGAAGAAAATACTAAGATTCCATCCACAGCCAAAGGAAGAAATGACAAAGGAATTCAAATGTCAAGTATGCAAAGTCAAAAAACAGTGGAACAAATTATGTAGAAACTTGGATCACCATGGTTAAGAAAAAAGCCTGCAAGGAGAGACAGTAAACTCCATTAGAATCCATGTCACTGTGAAAGATTACAGCCAAAGCTGTGATGACGAACCACATGCTCTGGGACAAAGATGAGTCACCTATTCCATAACAATCACACATCATCACTCACTGATCAATATCTTCAGCTTTTAATCAAAAGATTAATGCCAAATACCCAGAAAGCAAGTTACACAATGAGAAACCTTTCAAAGTTCTCACCAACCTGAGCATTTTGAGTTTTGCAATAACTGATGAAAAATGAAAAATGAAATGAAATTCACTTATTGTCACAAGTAGGCTTCAAATGAAGTTACTGTGAAAAGCCCCTAGTCGCCACATTCCGGCGCGTGTTCGGGGAGGCTGGTATGGGAATTAAACCGTGCTGCTGGCTTGCCTTGGTCTGCTTTAAAAGCCAGCGATTTAGCCCTGAACCAGCCCCGGCAGGGGCTGATAGAGCTCGAAGATAGCAATCTATAACATCTAAAGTAATCCCACTTTATTATCACTGAAAGCCAGGAAATTTGAAGGCCACATTGATATATTCTGTGGTTACTTTCTCTGACATTGAAAGGAAAATGAAAATGTTCCTCAATGCAACAGTGCTTATCCATTAATAACACTGTTAAGTTATATATTTTTAATAATGAAAAGCACTGATGCATTGAAATCAGTGAAAATTACTAATGCAACTTCCATCTAACTTTCTCTAAAATGTAGCAGATATTTATTCTATTTTGTGTTATGTTGGTGCTGGATTTCATTACGGAAAATGTAAATGAAGTGGAATATCTCCTGTAGTTGGTGCCATATCCTCATAAGGAAGATGATTGTGGCTGTTGGAAACCAATCAATGAAACCCAAGACATCATCGCAGGAGTTTCTCACTAAAGTATCCTCAGCAAATCGCTTTTGGTAGTAACCATCCCTCAACGTAAGATCGGAAGTGGGATTGTTCACTGTTGATTCCACAGAGTTTAGTTCCATTTAGAACTCCTTCAATAAAGAAACAGCTCATAACGTAAGAACAGCAGGCAGCACGGTAGCACAGTGGTTAGCACAGTTGCTTCACCACTCCAGGGTCCCAGGTTCGATTTCCGGCTTGGGTCACTGTCTGTGCAGAGTCTGCACGTTCTCCCGGTGTTTGCATGGGTTTCTTCCAGATGCTCCGGTTTCCTCCCACAGTCCAAAGAGGTGCAGGTTAGGTGGATTAGCTATGCTAAATTGCCCTTAGTGTCCAAAAATGGTTAGGTGGGGTAACGGATATAGGGTGGAGGTGTGGGCTTGGGGCGCTCTGTCCAAGGGCCGGTGCAGACTTGATGGGCTGAATGGCCTCCTTCTGTACTGTAAATTATATGATCTATGATCTATGAACATAAGAACTAGGAGCAGGAATAGGCAATTCTGTCCCTTGAGCCTGCTGTACCATTCCATACAATCAAGGCTGATCTCATCCTGGTCTGATCTCCATCTTCCTGCCTGCTCCCCATAACCCTTCACCCCACTACTAATTAAAAATGTATCCACCTCCTCTTTAAATTTGTTTAGTATTCTGGCATCCACTGCACTCTGGGGTAAAGAACTCCACATATTCACGCCCCTTTGAGTAAATTAATTCCTCCTCATTTATGTTTTAAACCTGCCTTCCCTTAGCCTAAAACTGGCCTTTCATTCTAGAATGTCCAACAAAGAGAAATATCCGCTCTATATCAACCCTATCAATGCCCTTTAGTACCTTATATACCTCAATGAGATCTCATGCGCGATCGACTGGCCACGCTGTGCCCGAAAAGCAGTGCTCCATGGCGTAAAGTAGCCAATAGTAACCGGGAGACCCCGGGATCGACCCGGCTCGCAACGTCTCACAAGATCTAACACCATCTTGCAAGATGTTACGATGTGAGTTGGCTTGAGGTGGGGTCAGGGGTTGCGTCAGGGGCTCCAGAGATCAGGAAGCCATTTTTAAATTGTTACACTGAGGAGGTCTGGCGAGCTGAACTGCTCAGTGCAGAAAATGGGGCTATGTGCAGCCGTGGCTATGTGTTCCTCGCTGAGGCCCCCATCTGACCAAAGTGACATTAGATCTAATTCCAGTGACGCAGCTAAACACTCTCGCTATGGGGCTTTGTTTCCAATTAGTTAAATTGTGCTCTTTCACTCATTCTTCTAAACTCCATCGAGTTCTAAATCTCTCAATCTCTCTTTATCAGGGAAGTCCTTCATCTCTGGAATCAATCAAGTGAACCTTCTCTGAACCACATCTAATGCATTTACACTCTTTTTCAAGTAAGGGGACCAAAACTTTGTGTAGTGTTCCAGGTGCGGTCTCCTCAATGCCCCATACAATGTCAACAATGCTTTCTTACTTTTATACTCCATTCCATTGCAGTTGTTTTGGATTTCGGCGGAAGCGGTGCGCAAGTGATTTCTGGGAGGTAAGTTTCTCCTTTAAAAACACTTACCTTCACAGGAGCAGGCCTTTGGATTTCGGCGGGAGCGGTGCGCAAGTGATTTCTGGGAGGTAAGTTTCTCCTTTAAAAACACTTACCTAGTCCCGTTTCTGGGGCGAAATTCTCCCCCAACGGCACGATGTCCGCCGACTGGCGCCAAACACGGCGCCAATCAGACGGGCATCGCGCCGGCCCAAAGGTGCGGAATGCTCCGCACCTTTGGCGGCCTAGCCCCAACATTGAGGGGCTAGGCCGACGCCGGAGGGATTGCCGCCCCGCCAGCTGGCGGAAATGGCATTTGTTGCCCCGCCAGCTGGCGCGGAAATGCGGCGCATGCGCGGGAGCGTCAGCGGCCGCTGACAGTTTCCCGGCGCATGCGCGGGAGTGTCAGCGGCCGCTGTCAGTTTCCCGCGCATGTGCAGTGGGGAGAGTCTCTTCCGCCTCCGCCATGGTGGAGGCCGTAGCGGAGGCGGAAGGGAAAGAGTGCCCCCACGGCACAGGCCCGCCCGCGGATCGGTGGGCCCCGATCGCGGGCCAGGCCACCGTGGGGGCATCCCCCGGGGTCAGATCGCCCCGCGCCCCCCCCCCCCCCCCCCCCCCCCAGGACCCCGGAGCCCGCCCACGCCGCCTGGGCCCGCCGGTAAATACCAGGTTTGATTTACGCCGGCGGGACAGGCAATTTCTGGGCGGGACTTTGGCCCATCCGGGCCGGAGAATCCAGCGGGGGGTCCCACCAACCGGCGCGGCCCGATTCCCGCCCCCGCCCAACCTCCGGTACCGGAGACTTCGGCGGGGGCGGGATTCACGGCGGCCTACGGCCAGTCTCCGACACGGCGGGGGGTCGGAGAATGACGCCTCTGTTTTTTTTTTCTGTTTTATTTTTAAATTTTTTTAAAAATATAAGGCGGGAACCGGAAGTTCGACCCGCTGACTTTTGGGAAGGCCCCCCCCCCCAACCAGTAAATTCTGGTGGAGAGGAAACCCGAGACAGTACACGTGTAGTGTCTCCCACCCACCCTCCTCCTCTAACCTAATAATAAGATCCATTGGTGTGAGGTAAGTGCCATATTATATTATTATTATTAGCATTATTATATTATATTATTAGCATTGCGCAGGTCAAGGAGACACAGCCTGAGTGAGAGAGATACAGACAGTGAGAATTTGGAAGTTTGGTGCAGTGAGGTAACCAGGAAAGGTAAGTGGTTAATCGAATTGTGCTGTTTTTCAGTTAAAAGTGCAGTGTAGATTAGTGTCTGATTGGCTGAAGCTGCCCCCACCATAAACTTAAATTAAACTAATTAATTAATTAGTGATGGCTGGTCAGGTGATGTGCTTGAGCTGCTTGATGTGAGAACTGGCAGATCCCATTGCGAGCTGCAGCGACCACATCTGCAGTAAGCGTTGGCTGCTCGAACAGCTCCGGCTCAGAGTTGATGAGCTCAAACACTGAGGCAGGGAGGGGGAGACTTACCTGGACACTGTGTTTCAGGAGGCAGTCACACCTGTCAGAGTAAGTAGTTTAAATCCTGCCAGTGGCCAGGGACAGCAGGGTGTGACTGCAAGTCAGGCAGGTAAAGGGAACCAGCAGTCAGGAACTCAGGAGCCTCAGCCCTTGACTCTGTCCAACAGGTATGAGGCACTTTCTCCCTGTGTGGATGGCGAACAGGGTTGCAGCAAGGATGAGTCAGCTGACCAAGGCACCATGGTTCAGCAGGCCATTCAAGGGGAGGGAGTAAATAGGCAAGTTGTAGTTGTAGGGGATTCTATTATCAGGGGGATAGATAGTATCCTTTGTGAGCAGGATAAAGAGTCCCGCATGGTATGTTACCTGCCCGGTGCTAGGGTGCGGGACATCTCCGACTGGCTTGAAAGGATACTGGAGAGGGAGGGGGAGGATCCAATTGTTGTGGTCCATGTCGGTACCAACAACATAGGCAAGTCTAGGAACGAGGACCTGTTTAGAGATTATAAAGAGCTAGGATTCAAATTAAAAAACAGGTCCTCAAGGGTCATAATCTCCAGATTACTGCCCCAGCCACGTGCAAATTGGCATAGGGAGGCAAGAATAAGGGAAGTTAACACATGGCTGAAAGTGTGGTGTGGGAATGAGGGGTTCCTTTTCATGGGACACTGGCATCAGTTTTCGGACAGGGGGGACCTATACTGTTGGGATGGTCTCCACCTGAACCGAGCTGGGACCAGTGTTCTGGCGAAAAGAGTAAATAGGGTGGTCAATAGGACTTTAAACTAGAGATTGGGGGGGAAGGGAAAGTCAGGGAACCAAGAGGTGAAGTAATCAGTGGGAAGGGTAGCTGCTTAGGAATACAAAAAAGCACGAAAAGTCAGAACTCAGGAGAGGTTACGATAGTCCCCATCTCACAAAATATGACACAGTGTATGGAAAGGCTCAGTAAACCAAGGTCCACCACACTAAGAAAACAAAAAGGGACGGTCAATAGAGAATTAAAGGTGCTATATTTAAATGCGCGCAGTGTACGGAACAAGGTAGATGAGCTTGTGGCCCAGATTGTGACTGGCAGGTATGATGTGGTAGGCATCACAGAGACGTGGTTGCAGGGGGTTCAGGACTGGCATTTAAAACATACAGGGATTCACAACCTATCGAAAAGACAGAGAGGTGGGCAGAGGGGGTGGGGTTGCCTTGTTAATTAGGAATGAAATTAAATCAATAGCACTAAACGACATAGGGTCAGATGATGTGGAGTCTGTGTGGGTAGCGTTGAGGAACCACAAAGGCAAAAAAACCATAATGGGAGTTATGTACAGGCCTCCTAACAGTGGTCAGGACCGGGGGCACAAAATGCACCACAAAATAGAAAGTGCATGTCAGAAAGGCAAGGTCACAGTGATCATGGGGGACTTCAATATGCAGGTGGACTGGGTAAATAATGCTGCCAGTGGACCCAAGGAAAGGGAAAGGGAATGAATGTTTACAGTAGGGCTTTTTGGAACAGCTTGTGATGGAGCCCACGAGGGAACAGGCCATTCTGGACTTAGTGTTATGTAATGAGCCAGACTTGATTAACGATCTGAAATTAAGGGAGCACTTAGGAGGCAGTGATCATAATATGGTAGAATTCAATCTCCAATTTGAAAGAAAGAAGGTAGAATCAGATGTAAAGGTGTTACAGTTAAATAAAGGTAACTACAGGGGCATGAGGGAGGAACTGACGAAAATCGACTGGGAGCAGAGCCTAGTGGGAAAGACAGTAGAACAGCAATGACAGGAGCTTCTGGGAGTAATTGAGGACACAGTACAGAGGTTCATCCCAAAGAAAAGAAAGGTTATCAGAGGGGGGATTAGGCAGCCATGGCTGACAAAGGAAGTTAGGGAATGCATCAAAGCAAAAGAGAAAGCCTATAATGTGGCAAAGAGTAGTGGGAAGTCAGAAGATTGGGAAGACTACAAAAACAAACAGAGGATAACAAAGAGAGAAATAAGGAAAGAGAGGATCAAATTTGAAGGTAGGCTAGCCAGTAACATTAGGAATGATAGTAAAAGTTTCTTTGAATACAATAAAAACAAACGGGAGGCAAAAGTTGACATTGGGCCGCTCCAAAATGACGCTGGTAATTTTGTGATGGGAGACAAGGAAATAGCTGAGGAACTAAATAAGTACTTTGAGTCAGTCTTCACAGTAGAAGACATGAGTAATATCCCAACAATTCAGGAGAGTCAGGGGGCACAGTTGAATATGGTAGCCATCACGAAGGAGAAAGTGCTAGAGAAACTAAGAGGTCTAAAAATTGATAAATCTCCGGGCCCAGATGGGCTACATCCTAGAGTTCTAAAGGAGATAGCTGAAGAAACAGTGGAGGCGTTAGTTATGATCTTTCAAAAGTCACTGGAGTCAGGGAAAGTCCCAGAGGATTGGAAAATCGCTGTTGTAACCCCCCTGTTCAAGAAGGGAACAAGGAAAAAGATGGAAAATTATAGGCTTATTAGCCTAACCTCGGTTGTTGGCAAGATTCTAGAATCCATTGTTAAGGATGAGATTTCTAAATTCTTGGAAGTGCAGGGTCGGATTAGGACAAGTCAGCATGGATTTAGTAAGGGGAGGTCATGCCTGACAAACCTGTTAGAGTTCTTTGAAGAGATAACAAATAGGTTAGACCAAGGAGAGCCAATGGATGTTATCTATCTTGACTTCCAAAAGGCCTTTGATAAGGTGCCTCATGGGAGACTGCTGAGTAAAATAAGGGCCCATGGTATTCGAGGCAAGGTACTAGCATGGATTGACGATTGGCTGTCAGGCAGAAGGCAGAGAGTTGGGATAAATTCTTTTTCGGAATGGCAACCGGTGACGAGTGGTGTCCCGCAGGGTTCAGTGTTGGGGCCACAGCTGTTCTCTTTATATATTAACAATCTAGATGATGGGACTGGGGGCATTCTGGCTAAGTTTGCCGATGATACAAAGATAGGTGGAGGGGCAGGTAGTATGGAGGAGGTGGGGAGGCTGCAGAAAGATTTAGACAGTTTAGGAGAGTGGTCCAAGAAATGGCTGATGAAATTCAACGTGGGCAAGTGCGAGGTCTTGCACTTTGGAAAAAAGAATAGAGGCATGGACTATTTTCTAAACGGTGACAAAATTCATAATGCTGAAGTGCAAAGGGACTTGGGAGTCCTAGTCCAGGATTCTCTAAAGGTAAACCTGCAGGTTGAGTCCGTAATTAAGAAAGCAAATGCAATGTTGTCGTTCATCTCAAGAGGCTTGGAATATAAAAGCAGGGATGTACTTCTGAAGCTTTATAAGGCATTAGTTAGGCCCCATTTAGAATACTGTGAGCAATTCTGGGCCCCACACCTCAGGAAGGACATACTGGCACTGGAGCGGGTCCAGCGGAGATTCACACGGATGATCCCAGGAATGGTAGGCCTAACATACGATGAACGTCTGAGGATCCTGGGATTATATTCATTGGAGTTTAGGAGGTTGAGGGGAGATCTAATAGAAACTTACAAGATAATGAATGGCTTCGATAGGGTGGATGTAGGGAAGTTGTTTCCATTGGCAGGGGTGACTAGGACCCGGGGGCACAGCCTTAGAATAAAAGGGAGTCACTTTAGAACAGAGATGAGGAGAAATTTCTTCAGCCAGAGAGTGGTGGGTCTGTGGAATTCATTGCCACAGAGGGCGGTGGAGGCCGGGACGTTGAGTGTCTTTAAGACAGAAGTTGATAAATTCTTGATTTCTCGAGGAATTAAGGGCTATGGAGAGAGAGCGGGTAAATGGAGTTGAAATCAGCCATGATTGAATGGTGGAGTGGACTCGATGGGCCGAATAGCCTTACTTCCGCTCCTATGTCTTATGGTCTTATGGTCTTATAATGAATGCCAAAATAAATTTGCTTTCCATAGAATCCCTACAATGCAGAAGGAGACCATTTAGTCCATTTGGTCTGCATCAACCCTCCAAAATAGCACCCTACCAAGGCCCACTCCCCAACCTATCCCCATTATACCGTAACCCCACCTAACCTGCACATCGTTGGACACTAAGGATCAATTTATCATGGCCAATCCATCTAACCTGCACATCTGTGGACTGTGGGAGGAAAGGGGAGCATCTGGAGGAAACCCATGCAGGCACTGGGATAGTCACCCATTGTTGGAATAGAACCTGGGTTCCTGGCGCTGTGAGGCAGCAGTGCTTAGCACTGTGTCCACCTTATTACTTGATGCACCTGCATGCTAACTTTCTGTGAATCATGCACAAAGGTACCCAAAGCCCTCTGCACTGGAGCATTTTGAAGTTTTTCTTAATTGAGATAATAAGTTGCCTTTTTATTCCTCCAACCAAAATGGATAACCTCACACTTACGTTAAACTCCATCTGCCAAATTTTGGCCCACTTACCTAACCTACCCATATCCATTTGTAAATTTCTTATTTCCTCATTGTAACTTGCTTTCTCACTTATTTTAGTGTAATCTGCAAATTTTCTATAGTACATTCTATCATGCATCCAAGTCACTAATATAGATTGTAAATAGTTCAGACCCGAGGGCTGAACCTTGTGGAATACCATTATTTATAGTTTGCTAACCAGAAAAAAGGCCCATTTATCCCCTTTCTCTGCCTTCTGTTTGTTAGTCAATTCCCTATCCAAACTAATATATTATCCCAAACCCTGTGGGATCTTACCTTGTGTATTAACCTTTTGTGCGGCACCTTATCAAATGCCTTCTAGATGTCCAGACACCTACAGGACTCCTATTTTCCACTTTGCCTGTTACATCTTCAAAGAGCTCTAGCAAATAAGTCAAACACGATTTACCCTTCATATCATAGAATTTACAGTGCAGAAGGAGGCCATTCAGCCCATCGAGTCTGCGCCGGCTCTTGGAAAGAGCACCCTACCCAAGGTCAACACCTCCACCCTATCCCCATAACCCAGTAACCCCACCCAACACTAAGGGCAATTTTGGACACTAAGGGCAATTTATCATGGCCAATCCACCTAACCTGCACATCTTTGGACTGTGGGAGGAAACTGGAGCACCCGGAGGAAACCCACGCACACACGGGGAGGATGTGCAGACTCCGCATAGACAGTGACCCAAGCCGGAATCGAACCTGGTACCCTGGAGCTGTGAAGCAATTGTGCTATCCACAATGCTACCGTGCTGCCCTAAAACCATCTTGACTCTGATGGATTGCATTTTGACTTTCATGCCCCACTATAGCAGAACTTGAATATTATCCAGGCTTAAGTTGACAAACAACAGAACACATGAGCACCACATAAATTGAATTAATAACCATCCCCAACAAAATAGAGCCCAGCTGTCTCTCCCTGGCTTTAATTCACACCATGAGCGCGATTTCTTGGCCTCCCCGTGGCATGTTTCTCGGCAGCAGGATCTTGGCCCGCTGCTGTCAATGAGATTTCCTATTGAATCCACCCCATGACACCAAGAAACCCGTGGCGGGGGTGTGCTGTCGATGGAACCAGAAGATCCCGCTGGCCTGAACAGCCGGATGATTTCACCCAGTGATCACTCAGATGATCATGGATTGTACAGTGATAATGGTAAATTTTTCCAGGGGGTTTGGGGAAACCGGGTTGAGTGCGGTCAACAAATCTGAGGGGGTTCGGTGATCTCAGACTCTTTCTGACTTAAAAACAGTGCTTTCAATGTACTTATTCTATGGACCCTGCTTTTCTCACCTTTATTTGCCCATTGGGTAGCCTGATCTCCAGTAAACCTGAAGTGGGTAAATTGTTCTTTAAACATTTCAGTAAAATGAGTGGCACAAAAGCACCTCCAAGAGTTTACTGACCAATCACCTCCAGCAAGTAATTGTGCACCTTCCCATCCACAACCCCACCCCCCATCAACTCTCCCAAAACAACGGCCTCTATTAAAACTGTCCCGGGCTGGGACAATTCCCAACTCTGAAAACACAAACCAAGAAAACTTGCTCCAGAGGTTTTCATTTTCAGGCAAAGGTTGAAGGGTGGGGATGAAAATAGGGATCATGGTCGGCATCCCTGGAAACATTTTAGTGGCTGTCAGGTGGAAGAGTGTCAAAAAGTCAAGAAATTAATAAAACAAAAGACAGCATCCAACCCTCACCCCTCCGACCTCCTCAATCCACTACACACTCCCGAAGCCCCATCCATGCCATCTCATGCCAACCTATGCCCCTCCAACCATTCCCATGACTGTTTATAGCTCCTATGCCAACTTATACCCTCCACTCATGGATCATTATACATCCATTGCCAAACTATGCCCTTCACCCACCCCATTTCCCCTTACACCTACCATGCCAACTCACCCAGTATACACCACTGGCAGACCGCAGGACCTATGCTGAGTTCTGAAGTGTCTTCAAGTTTTAAGACTTTTTCTGTAACAACCAAACTAAACTCAACATTAGTGAAACATTACTTAACCCTTATTTATGTCTTCATCAACCAATTGCCCCACACTGTATATAGGGTTTACAGCACAACCTCCACGAAATTGCAACTTTTTAGGAAATGGTCCAAAGTCATTCCCAGCATTTAATGGGTTAATTTATCCCGTTTTGTTTAGTTATCATGTTCAGCCCCCTTTGAAGCCCATTTCCCTCTGTCTTCTGATAATTCCTGAATCAACTTTCAGCAGCAATCTCACCCCAATGCTTCCTTCAGCCAGCCTTGCCAAAGTAAATCTTATAATGACCTTAAATCTCTGCAGGCTCCTTCTCTTCACCCACAGGACAAGCTTTCATTGGCATTCCATCTGAAAGCTAGCAGGAAGCTTGTCCTGTTGCTCACAACTGCTGCTTTCCTGCCTTTCCCTCTCTCTGAATCCTTCTCTCTGCTCAAAATTGCTGAAACATAAAGTTTTGTGTTTGTGTGTTATACTTACCATGTGCATTTCAATGGTTGTTGACCTGGTGAGTATTGTAGCTTTGATTCCCTTTAGCATAGAAGTAAATTAATAGCGCAGGAATTTAAATTCTATAACATAACTATGGATAATTACTGAGCAGTATTTTTAAATTTGAGACTTTATTATTTAAAGAAAACAAAATAAAGATGGCAGAGTAAGTGATGTGTTGTAGCTGTAGCATGTGATAGCTGATGGATACCATGTAATTCACGGCAACCACATCTGCAGTAATTGCCTAAAGCTTGAGGGACTTAAGCTCAGTGTTGATGAGCTAGAGTCCTGGCTTTGGACACTGTGATGCATCAGGGATGAGGAAAGTTACCTGGACACTTTGAGCTGGATTTTCACTGTCCATTTACTTCCAAGAAAATAGAGAGCTGGGCTCTCACGGGTAGCTAATCATCATTTCTACCTGCTTCGAAGGCTGATGTCATTGACATATCATGAAGATTTGTCTTACGAGGGGAAGAATGCAAGATACCCTAAAACTTCAAAGAGAAATTAGTCTATCAGGATCTGGGAGAGAGAGAGCAGCTGTCGGCAGCAATATGCTGTGCTTCACCACATAGGGTTGGAAGCATTGTAAAGCTCAAAGTCATGAGGAGTTAAAACAAGGCTGGAAGATTGGTGTAGATTGTGTGAGAGAAAGAATCTCTGAGGGAGCAAAACCTCACTGTGTAAAACAGTTCTAAGATTAAGAGTTCCCAGGCTGAGAAAGGAAAAGAACACAAGTAAATATTTGCAAGCTAACCAGCTTGGAAAAATTAAGTGTCCGCTTAAAAGACAAAATAAAGTGCTTTTTACCTATACTAAAAGGAAAAGGGAAATATTCTGCTTCGTGGTGTCAAGTATATGTTGTCCACAAAGACAATGTTTGGTTTGAAGTGCTTTTAGTCTTTTGCTACAGTAAAAAACTTAAAATGTGAACTCTTGAAGTAGCATTCTTTCAGCTTTTAACTGAAACTTTGAATTTCATTTTTTAATGTTATTGATCTCTATAGAAATTGTGACAAGGATGAGGTTAAAAATAATTTTCTGCCAGATATATTTGTTTTTTTAAAGGAGTTTTTAAAAATTTAGAGTAAAAATTACTTTTTTCCAATTAAGAGGCAATTTAAGCATGGCCAATTCACCTAACCTACATATCTTTGGGTTGTAGGGGTGAAACTCACGCAGACAGGAGGAGAATGTGCAAACTCCACACAGACAGTGATTCAGGGCCAGGATCGAACCCGGGTCCTCAGCACCCTAGGCAGCAGTGCTAACCATTGCGCCATTGTGCTGCCCAAAAGAAGAGGAGTTGATCACTCTAATTTCCTCAATCCAGTGAGAAAATAATAATGCCAGCAAAAAAATATATAATTTCTTAATGATCAAGACTACAGGGAGCACTAGAGAAGCAGTAGTTGGACAATACTTACAAAGTAACACTGTTGAAGGGATGTTGAAAATTCAACTGCCAGCTAAAGTACAGTTGATTCCTGTTAAACACAGAAAAGACTTGCCAATAGATGTTACACTTGGAACATAGTTTATATAAACTGCAGATAAAAATAAAACTTTGCAAATCCTTCCACTGTGGTCATATGCACTCAGCAACTCATCCATTGGCTACACCATCTATATTTCATATAAAAGTAGCTTTTTTAGCAGTCAAATGTTGCTTGCAGAGTTCAAGTTTTTATAATGTACAAAACAATGTAAAGAAATGCGTATTGGTCCCACAAGAATTCTCCGACATTCTCATGTAGCACAGTTCCTAATTCAACGAGTATGCATATCAAACAGGCACGAGGTTGTCTGATGTACAAAAGAATTACTGAAAGGAATGCTGCCATATTTGGAAAGACATTTTGGTCCATCATTTCTGGAATGTATTCTTTTCACATTGATTGGCAGATTGGAAACATATGCGCATTTCTGGGCAAAGGTGTGAGACCCGCCATAGTAATGAAGGAAAAGAATAGGCACTCAGATCTCATGCCTAAAATGGTTGGTAGACACTTTGAGAATGCAAGTGAAGGGCCTGACACATATTTGAAGCCTCTGCTCCAAGATTGGTTTGTTTCAATACTTTAGGACTATCTTTGACCTACAAGGAGTGTTTTCACATTTCTTACTTGAATTTGGAATCTCCTGACCCACATTTAATTAATGTGGGCTGCCGATTCTAATATCACCCTCCCAGACCCCACCTCAATTGTTGCCCTTCCAAGCCCTTATTCTCTTGCCGTTCCTCACTATCTCCGATCTCACATCTGTTCCCTTGGGAGCGATCTTCCGGCCATGATGCGTTGGAAAAGCAGCTCACCACGGTGCAGCATGGCTGGCAAAAGCCAGAAGATACCACTCCCGGGATCCACCCAGCTTGCAACGTTGCAAGGAGATTCCCGCCTACAATGGGCGGGAATAGTTTTTGACAAATCTGCACATTAGAGCGAGGCAGTAAACCTTACGCTAATCTTCAGATTCCCAAGGTGACTGAGGCTTTGGGATTCAATTCCTTCACCTCAGGGACATCGGGCGAGCGCTGTTGCTCTCTTTGGTTGGCTCTGAATATGGCGGTCAATATGGTCGCCTTCCTTAATTCTAATTACGTTTGCTCTAGAGTCACCAGGTATCTTTTGATACCCCCACAAGGTCCAAAACCGAATACTGATCAAAGACTCGGTACACCAGTTAGTCAGTTCAAAGTCAATACTATTTATTTACAAACACAGTAATATCTACTCATGCACAAATACTACAGGCTAAACTATCACTGCTGCTAAAGCCTATACTTGGGCGCCCACTCAGTCAAAGGAACAATGGCCATTGTTCGGATCTGAGGCTGCTGGGGTCGAAGTGGTGAAGGGGAACAGCTAAGGTTGTCCGTCTGCTAGCGAGCATTGATCTTGGACTTACTTGCTTCTGGTGCAGCTGGTGGACGGGTCTCTCTGCTGTGAGAGCCAAGTCCAAGAGAGCGATTCTCTCTCGGGGCCTTCTTCTTATACCCAAAGGGGCTTCGCGCTCTTTTGGGCGGGCCATGATCTTGGCCCCAATTAATTGGGCCATTTCTTGATCATTCCTATTGATTTCATCCAATAAAGGGGTGGGTGCCCTGATGGCTGGGCGTGTCCTAGGTGGCCGTTGGCCTGCTTTGTTTTGGTCTCCTCTGGCACCGGGGTGTCTACCTCAGTATCGGTTACTCAAATGTTCCTTTTTTGTTTCCGGAGATGGGCCATTAGTATGCTAATGGGCCTCCAGTTTTGGTCTTGTCTTGGAGCTGTGGCTCCAATATACAGACAACCTCTGAACCTGCTTGTTTTCTCAGCATTGTCCATTTTCCCTGCAATCTTTGCAAAGTGTCCATTTTGTAATCGGGAAGTGGCCATCCCAAACGGCTACACACCCTCCTTGTGATCCGCAACGTGAAGCGTGAAGGATCACATAACCACGCCGTCTCTTACCATGTCATTCTCTGACCAAGCTGGGCACCCATAAGCACTTCACAGGCTCTTCACTGCCCTATCCTATGAATTGCAACTTTTACCTAAAATTATTTTAAATACATACATCATTATAAAACTCTATAGGGTGCTATGACATTCAGGCATGCATTAAAAAAATAAAAAAACTGGAACCTCTAACTATCCTAAATAAACTATCCTCACTTAAACAATCAAAAATAATCTACAACATTTTAAACTGTACAAATAGAAGCAACACAAGTCTCTCTGGCTTGGCAGTCAAGCACAGAGGTTTACATTTCTTTATTAAACGAACAAAACACCCACAAAAAAAGGAATGTACTTTAACTCACTTCAAGGGGTTGGGGGGGTTTGTTGGAGTCTGAAGATAGGGGATCTAAATGAGTATACCGGAGTGCGGTTGCGGGAGGCTCTTATCTGCCATTTTCTGAGTCTAAGTGTCTGCACAACACTGCAGAGTATCGCCAGTACTAAGAGTGCTTCTACGATGTAAGATAGGGAATACCAGGTGATGAACCTGTCACACCAGGTCGGTGTATCGGTAACTGTTTCGGGTCTATCTCGGGGTACAGTGTATGACAGGGGTGGGAATCATTCACGGCCTGTGTGATAGGGGTCAGGGGGGTAGCGTCTGTGTGCAACTGAAGGGATCCCGCTAAGATCCAGGTGAAAAACATTAAGGTTGTCTTCATCTTTCCTTTTGTCGGTCTTCTTTTTCTTCCTCTGGGGTTCCTGAGGTTCCGGAGTTCTGTGGACACAAGCATAATATCTGTTATTATCTTGCTTAAGATCTCGTATGTCTGTCTGTCTGTCCTTTGTTGCCAATTACCCATTATAATTGGTGACCATCTGTGATTCCCTCATTTTATTTTAACCGTATATTTGGACAAGACATCCGAGAAAAATACTGACACAGAGCGAGCCGTCTCGCCTGCCTGTGCGATCTACCATCCTAGTGTTTGAGGATGTAAATAGCATACGGAAGCAACCTAAGGGTCGCCAGAAACAAACAAAAATAAGTTTCGAACTAAGAGTGCCAAAATGGGGTGCGTATGGGCCGCGGCAGTTAAGATTGGGTGGAATCCCCGGGTAGGACGGTGACCAGTGCTGTTTGTGCTCTACCCGAGCGTAGCTGACCAGAGGGGGGTCCTCAGGCAGGGCGAGGACCAGTGCCATTTCTCCACTGCCTGAGCGACCGGCAAGAACGGAACAAATATGTGGTCGTCGTGGGGGCTGCCTCTCGCGATTACCTTCAAATCAGGAGAGTAGCTATGATTGGTTGTCTGCCGACAAACTAGTTCCTCTGAACGGTTGCCTGTCGACAAACTTGTTCCATTAACTGCCAGTGGGCGTTAAAAGAGTGGTGGCATGGGGCCATGAAAAACTTTAAGTGGACAAACAACATTCAACATTTACAGTAACAAACATTTAACGTAACATGCAAACATAACAAAAATCGTGCAGGTTCCATCAGAGAGTAGGATACCGTAAATCACATTTGGCTTTGGGTGTAACTAGCATTTGGAGTCAGTGTAGTGTGACCGAAGAAGAGAGGAAGCAGGAAAGAAAGAAAAATGAAGTGGCATTGCTGAGGTATCCCTGCCATGAGAAGTGGTGGGTAAGCACTCACAGTTTGCATGGGGCAGCTGGGACCTTGCAGCTGCTGTGGGTGGTATTCTCCTTCACATCTGGGGGCTAGTCTAGCTGGTGGGGGTCTCCTGCAATCTCGGGCGAAGTGTCCTGACTGTCCACAGTTGTAACATGACCCCTGGGGCACGTAAGATGGAGCAGGCTCTCTGGTGCATTGCTCCCTTGGGTATGGTTCCCTGGGTGGGGGGTTGGGCTGTTGGTGTCGTTGCTGGTTCGGGGGCGCTTGACATTCTTGTGCGTAATGTCCTTTCTGTCCGCAATTGTAACCTTCTTGGGATTTAGGCTGCGGTGGGCTGTTCCTGCCCCCATTTACCCATGCGGGGTTCTGGTGCGTCCTCACTGGATGCATATCTGCCTGCTCTTCCTCTGGTTTTGCAAATGCAGTTTTGCCTTGGACAGATTGTTCCCAAGTGCGGGACAATCTTTTCAAAACCCATTACTCATTGTGGGCCTCGCCTGAGTGGTCATCATTTGTGCAAGCTCTCTGTCCTGCCTCTGTCGCATGAGAGACTAGGATTCCAGTCCATTTGGCCATATTATCCGCGGACAAATGGGCGCGGGCTAACTCTCCAAATACTGCCGTGAAATGTATCCACAAGCATCCAGCAAATGCTGTGGGGTGCTCTGTTTTCTTTTGCCTACACTTGTTTAGGCCTTCTGCGGGGTCTCCTCTGTTATAGCCGATCGCATCCAGGATCGCTGTGTGCATTTCTTGGAGTGTGCCTCCTCCTACATTCTGTGGGTCGGGAAGGGCTGCCACGACTGAAGGGTCGAGGCTTAAAACTGTGAGCTTCACTTTCTCCTTTTCGACCAGGCCGTACATGGTAACCTGCTGTTTAACTCTAGCGAAAAACTGATGGGGGTCTGATGTGGGAAGGAACGATGTAATTTTTCCACACGCGTCCCGTAATTGAGTCACGGTTAACGGGGTTGCATATAGGAAATCTGTGTTTCCTTCTGCTGCGGCCCTGCGGTGTGTGGTTACAGAATTGATGGGGAGGTGTTCTCCCTGTTCAGTCGGGGGTTGGGGTGCTTTCCTGTTCTGGGGTTTTTCTTGCGTACATGTCCCATGTATGTATCTGTGGGCAGTTTCATTTAACTCCTGCCAAACGGGGCCGTTTTCCTGTTCTAACTCGGGTCCAAACGTACTTTGAAACCCATTCTGGACAGAAAGCAGAGATTGCAATTCTGCAATTTACGTCCGGCACTTTGTGTGATCTACGGAGCTCTGCCTTTGTTCCGCCGTGGAAGTGTGGAGCGCTCATAGGGCTGCTTTTAAATCATTGCACTGTTTCTGCACTTGCTCTACCTGTTGCTCAGTTTCTTGTCTTACCAAGACCGTGCGTTGCGTGTCCTGGTAGGCCTTATCATACTGGGTCTGAAAACTACTCAAATGGGCGAGACAATACTGATGTGCCCTCTTGGCATCATCAACCTCTCAGTCCCTCGCTGCTAACTGTTCTCTTAACTCCTTATTCTCCTTCTCAAATTCGCCCACATCTCCCTCACTATTTCTGTCTCTCTCCTTAATCTCTCTACAGAGCATCCTAACAACCTCCTCTGTGCCTCGCAATTGTGCCAAGCAGGACACGATTGTCATCACCTTGCGAGCTTCCCCCAAGCTCTTCTTATGAATCTCTGACAGGTTCTCCCACCAAGTATGTCCTGTACTCCCGGGACTTGTTTCGTCATTTGGTGCCGAATTCACTCCAAAGGGGCCATCTTTTCCCTTTGAGATATTTTCTGATCTGTTCTTCCCATACGGGACACTGTCCAACTCTACTGGTTGCTGCGACCTTGAATTCTTGGGGGTTCATAAGGCGTTCCATTGCTTTCATTGCCATTTTCTCTCTACCTCTGGGTTCTCTACTGAATTTGGAACAGGGGGTGATAAAGTGGTGATGTAAACACTGGTACGGCTTACGCTATTTTCCGGCGTACAAAACTCCCGACAGTTTTACGCAACAAAATCTCTCAGGTTTACCTTATATCCCTGTTAGTATGCATGCATTAACCCACTTCCGAATCTCAGAGGTTTGATCAGTATCGTTCTCACACTTGTGGTTTTTCTGTTTCCAATTGGATTCCAATTCAAATTTGGGTTCTCTCGGAGTGACTAGGCCATTTCTAGGTCGAGTCCCACCAGAGTCACCAGTAAATGTTGCTCTCTTTGGTTGGCTCTGAATATGGCGGTCAATATGGTCGCCTGCCTTAATTCTAATTATGTTTGCTCTAGAGTCGCCAGGTATCTTTCGATACCACCACAAGGTCCAAAACCGAATACTGATCAAAGACTCGGTACACCAGTTAGTTGGTTCAGTCATTTGAAACATGAAAGTCTGGCAATATCTGGTCTGAAAGAAACATGAGAGGATACAGGGAAAGATCCCACAAAGGGTTAACAGCAGCTGCAAAGAGCAGGATTGTAAAATGCAGATATCCTTGGTCAAGCAGGCTTCGCAAACACACAGGATTTTGAATGAAGCCAAAAACATGGCTCACACCTTCATTGAAAGTAACTATCTTCGTAAGCATCTGGAAAAGCATGGATGAGGTTCAGTTGAATTTGGTGACAATTCTAAGTGTGAAATGTTGCTAATACCAGGTAAATTAAAGAAAACTAGAGACTATCAGTCTACGAGAAACATAATTCAAAGCCAAAATCAAAGTCAAAATTATGAGCCGAGGACACAATTGGAAAATAAAACTATAGAAATAACAGGAACCAAACCAAAAGTAACACCTCTTGAAGTCAAAGCATTTTTGAATATCACAAAGGAAACAATGTAATCAGATCTATGAGATGAGGTTATGTCAAAATGAATACTTAGCTGGATTAGAATGTCGAGATCAAAGATACTTTTTACAATCAAAGAAAATCAAGAGTTACTGTACAATAAATTCATAAAAACTAGATAACTGTTAGAAAAATATATAAACCTGAAGAAAGAGAACAGCCAGCAGAGCCAGCTCTCACAGCTCGGTACATGGGAAAGCTAGCACACAGCAACCAAACTCATCAGCGAATCCATCGAAAGAAGGCCAGATTTTAAAAAGAAGATTGATTGTCAAGTTGGGCCTGAAAGTCCCTTCAACCAACCAGAAGGATCCAGAAGCAAGATCTTTTTACTTTTCTGTAAAGACAGTGAGTGCATCTTTTAAAAAGAAAAAAATATATAATAATAAAATAACTTAAAAGTTTTAACCTGAAACAGTGGTTATTCGCCAACTTTACTTACTTAGCAACGCAGGACCCAGGATATCAATGCTACTGAGGGGTAAGTCGGTAGAGGTCTTCGGTGAAGGTATGGGTTATACCGGGGGATAACTTGAAAATATAGTTTGACCTGAATAGCACCCACTGAAGCCTGCATCGGAGTCGGGGAGTGAGAATTCCTGTTCACCATTTAGAATATCGACCTTTTTTGGTATGGGGGAATTCTAAGACTCGTGGTGAGTTTTTAACTTCAACACACAGTAATATCTACTCATGCACGAATGCTACAGGCTAAACTATCACTACTGCTAAAGCCTATATTTAGCTTTGGGCACCCACTCAGTCAGATGAACAATGGCTGTTGTTCGGATCTGAGGCTGCTGGGGTCGAAGTGGTGAAGGGGAACAGCTGAGGTCGTCCGTCTGGTAGCAAGCATTGACCTTGCACTTACTTGCTTCTGGTGCAGCTGGTGGACGGGTCTCTCTGCTGTGAGAGTCAAGTCCAAGAGAGCGATTTGATTTAATCCACTAAAGGGGTGGATGCCCTGATGGCTGGGTGTGTCCTAGGTGGCCGTTGGCCTGCTTTGTTTCGGTCTCCTCTGGGGCCGGGGTGTCTGCCTTAGTATCGGTTACTCAAATGTTACTCTTTTGTTCCCGGAGATGGGCCATTAGTATGCTAATGGGCCTACAGTTTTGGTCTTGTCTGGGAGCTGCGGCTCCAATATACAGACAAGCTCTGAACCTGCTTGTTTTCTCAGCATTGCCCATTTTCCCTGCAATCTTTGCAAGTGTCCATTTTGTAATCGGGAAGTGGCCATCCCGGATGGCTACAGCGCCGTTTGGTATTAGTCCCCAGAAACGGGGACCAGATGGTATGGCACTCATGGGGGTCTCCAACCGCATCGGAGGCCTCCAGCTGCATGCCCCTTGGGTGGTGCCCTGGCACTGCTGGTGCCACCTGGGTACCCTAGCAGTGCCAGCTGGCACCTTGGCAGTGCCATCCTGACACCACCAGCAGCAGGGGAACTTCCAGGGCACCAGGTTGGCACTGCCCAGGTGCCAAGCAGGCATTCTTTGTGTGTGCACACGATTGGGCTGGTTTTACCCACGGTGTGTGTTGGAAGTTACGGGGGACTCTCCCCTGTTGCGTTTGGGCTGGGGGAGAGGTCGGAGATTTTATTTTTGTGGGCCTCCAAGACATCCCGATCTCTCGCGACAATGGGGAGTTCCAGCGAGCAGAGCTCCCCGTTGTAAAAAACGAGGCTACATGCGGCCTCGGCTGCGCATTCCCCATTCAGGCCTCTTATTCAACGCTACTTGCGAGTGCCATGAAACACTCGGCTAAACGCGTTCGCTAGGGGACTTTCCCCACCACCACTGCATCCCAGCCTCCTCTACGTTGACAATGGTTATCCAGACTCGAAGCATTAGCTCTGTTCTCTCTCCACAGATGCTGTCAGACCTGCTGAGATTGACCAGCATTTCCTGTTTTTGTTTCAGATTCCAGCATCCACAGTAGTTTGCTTTTATCTCCTTTCCTGAATTCCGGCCTCCTCTCCTAACCCCAGCTATCAACCTTCCATCCCGGACCACCAAACTGAAATCTGGCCTCCAATCATGCCCCTTGGTTTCCTAACATTTCTGCCAGCTTCTCATCCTGACTCCTAACATGCTTCACATAGTTTTGGTCTCCTCTTAGCTAATTGGCCATTTACAACATACGTATTCCATTTTACTAAGGTGCCAAGCCCTGGTTGACTCCACACCCCCACATCACTTCCCCTCTCCCCCACCACCAGCTGCTCCGAACCCAACGTGCCGGAATTTCAAACCTCTGTTTCTGACTTACTGAACTGAATTACTTGTTCCATTTGGTGAATTTTCACTCTGCCTCTTGCTTCTCCTCAACTGCATTTCAGCATTTCAATAATCCACACTTCCCACAGTAGACAGGAAAATAATGTGACTTTGATTTGCTGGTATTTGGTGGCCATGACCTGCAAGTGACAGTCAGGATATCAACAGACCTGTTCGTTGCTGGTGACATTTGTCAAATTGACTAGATGCCAGTACACCATCACATCGAAATGGTAATTGAAGATTGATACGTCAGGGCAACCTATATGACAGTTTTTCAAAACAGCAACAACCTGAGAGAGGCTAGCACTTCTACTGACTGGGTTTACAGGAATGCCCCACCTCACTGACAGCACCCATGCTGCCATCAGCATGCCAAACATTTTTTTTTTAAATTCATTAACAGGGTGTATGTGTCTCAGGCAAGACTTGAACATATTGCAATCCCTAATTGCCCTTGCAAAGGTGGTGGTGTGCAGCTTTCTTAAACCACTGCAATCCTTGTGGCATAAAAACTCCCATTGTCGTATTCGGTGGTAAGTTTCAGGATTTTGGTCCAGCAATGAATGATGAACAGAGCTATCTTTTCAAGTCAGGAGGGAACTTGTAAGTGGTGATGTTCCAATGCAACTCTTGTTCTTCTAGGTGGTCGAGGTAAGGATTTGGAAAGTGCTGTCGAAGGAGATTTGGCATGTTCTTGCAGCGCATTCTGTGGATGGCACACAAGCCTCCTTGAAAAAGTGCAAAATCCCCATCAACCCTGCTGGATACAGAACTGGCTCAGTCATAGAAGACAGAGGGTAGCAATGGAAGGGTGCTTTTCTGAATGGAGGTCTGAGACTACTGGTGTTCTGCAGGGATCAGTTCTGGGACCTTTGCTGTTTGTAGTATATATGAATGATTTGGAGGAAAATGTAACTGGTCTGATTAATAAGTATGTGGATGACACAAAGGTTGGTGGAATTGTCAATAGCAATGAGGACTGTTAGAGGATACAGCAGATTATAGATCGGTTGGAGACTTGGGCAGAGCGATGGCAGATGGAGTTTAATCTGTACAAATGTGAGGTAATGCATTTTGGAAAGTCTAATACAGGTGGGAAATATACAATAAATGGCAAAGCCCTTCATAGTATTGACAGGCAGAGGGATCTGGGTGTACAGGTCACTGAAAGTGGCTAAACAGGTGGAGGAGGTAGTCAAGAAGGCATCCGGCATGCTTGCCTTCACGGCCGGGGCATTGAGTATAAAAATTAGCAAGTCATGCTAGAGTGTTATTTAGGCTGCACTTGGAAGACAGTGTTCAATTCTGGTCACCAGAAGGATGTGGAGGCTTTGGAGAGGGTACAGAAGAGGTTTACCAGGATGTTGCCTGGTATGGAGGGCATTAGCTATGAGGTGAGGTTGGATAAATTTGGTTTGTTCACACTGGAATAACAGAGGTTGAGGGGTTACCTGATAGAAGTCTTCAAAATTATGAAGGGCATGGATAGAGTGGATAGTCAGAAGCTTTTTTCCAGGGTGGAAGAGTCAGTTACTAGGTGACATAGGTTTAAGCTGTGAGGGGCAAAGGTTAGAGGAGATTTGCCAGGGAAGCTTTTTACACAGAGAGCAGTGGGTGTCTGGAAATTGCTGCTGGAGGAGGTGGAGGAAGCAGATGGAATAGTGACATTTAAGGGGCATCTTGACAAATACATGAACAGGATGGAAATAGAGGGATACAGATCATGGAATTATAGAAGGTTTTAGGTTAGATGGGCAACATGGTCGGCGCTGGTTTGGAGGTCCAACAGTCCTGTTGCTTTACTGTACTTTTCTTTTTCTTTATTTTTTGACATCGGGAAATCCCTGATCCTAGACTGCCTGAAGTGGGTAAAAAGCATCTGGGAAGGTTCTTGGTTAATAAGGGGTTACGGAGAGTATGAGGATGAAAAACATGATGATCAAATGGTGGAGCAGACTCGAGGGGCTGAATGGTCCAATTCTGCTTCTATATGTTATGGTCTTATGGAAGGAGCTAAACACCTCGCGTTTCATGGTGAGAACAATCTGAAGCCAGGGACAATAGTGAAAGGAGCACATGGAAACCTGGGCACCTCACAAACCCGCTCCGCCAACCACCATCTGTGACAGAGACTGTAGGTCACATATTGGACTCCTCTGTCACCTGAGAACATATTTTAGTGTGGATGCAAGTCATCCTTGACTCTGAGAGGCTGCATAATAATAAGTACACTCTGTGCCTACGGTATGGTAGTGGTGGTAGAAGGAGTCAATGTTTAAAGTAGAAAATGCTCCAGTGTCTGGAGTCGGGGTAGATGTTAATTATTCTTTGGCCTGCTGAAAGCAATGTGGGTACCGTCAATGAGGTTCCGCACATTGAGCCCAACTGGTAGGTGTCAATCTTGCAACAATTATGAGTAAAAATGATTTAATCTGACCAATATCCAGATGTTCACTGAATTCCATAATGGAAGAAACTGGGTCAAAACCATCACAATCTACAATCTTGTAGGTCGCAGCCCTACTCGAGCAGATATATTGACACTTCAGTACTGTACTGAGAGAGTGCCACACTGCCAGGAGCAGCATCTTTCAGATGAGAGGTTAAATTGAGGGCCCATCTGTTCTCTCCAGTTGGTGCCAAAGATACCATTAAATATTTCAAAAAGAGGGGCAGCACGGTGGCGCAGTGAGTTAGCACTGCGGCCTCACGGTGCCGAGGTCCCAGGTTCGATCCCAGCTCTGGGTCACTGTCCGTGTGGAGTTTGCACATTCTCCCCATGTTTGCGTGGGTTTCACCCCCACAACCCAAAAGATGTGCAAGCTAGGTGGATTGGCCATGCTAAATTGCCTCTTAATTTGAAAAAATATGAATTTTGTCCTCTAAAAATGTTTAAAAAATATTTCAAAAAGAGCAAGGAAGTTTTTCCAGTCACCTAACCAACATTTATCTCTCAACCAATATTATCACAACAGACTAATTGGTCACTTATCTCAAAGCTATCCTTGCAATCTTGCTGGCAAAAGTGGGCCACTGTATTTCCCTATGTTACAGCATTGGCAACACCATTGGAGAAACACAGAGTTCTCAAAGATTTTAGGGCTGAAGAAGGTTGCAGAGAAAGAGAGACCTTGAAGGCATTTTAACCCTGGATGAGAATTCCTGTCTGTCCCTTACAAGGCAAACGATGGACCGGTTACACGACCAATGGCTGGGACTCTAAACCAGGAATTCACGATCATGGCCTTCAGAAAAGGGCCCAATGCATAAATGGCATGGAAATGCCAAGTGGGATAACCTCACCAAGGACCTATATAGGCTTTATTTGGCAGAACTCCGCGATGATCGAAAAGGAAATTGCCTGTGAAAACTTCCCTTGTTTCTGCTGCCAACATAATTGTGAACTGGCACTTCCTCATATCTCTAAATGAGTTACTTATGCAATGACTGTCACCATAAATATCATTGAAAAATAAAATAATCAGTACCAATTACAATTATCATTTTTATTTTTTCGTTTTGTCATAGTTTGAATTTATTTTTGTTTAGTTTTGAATAATGGTGACAATGGTGATGTTGCAGATTTAAAGGAAAGGCTGAACTCAGCATTTAATCAGCAGAGTTACATCATTGGAGAGACAATCATAAACCCAGTGATGATTAAGCATCAGCTACATGTTCAGTTAGTTCCCTTTCTGTCAGTGTCAGTTGCTGTGTGTACAATGTTCATTTATATATCCAACTGAAATTGACAAAACTAAATTCACAGACTGTGGCCACCATTTATTGCCCATCCCTAAATGCCCTTGAAAAGATGGGATGAACTACCTTCTTGAGTTGCTGCAACACAAGTGAGGAAGGTACATCACAGTGCTGTTAGTTAGAGAGTACCATGGTTTGGACCCACAGGTAATGAAGGAATGGCAATATATTTCCAAGTCAGGGTTTTGTGCAATTTGGAGGGGTACTGAGGTAATTATGTCCCAATGCGTCTTCTGTTCTTGTACTTCGAGGTGGTAGAGGTTGTAGGTTTGGGAGGTGTTCTTGAATGATCCTTGGCAAGTTGTTACAGTGCACCTTGTAGATTGGATTCAAATTTTTTATTGTCATGTGTACCAAGGTACAGTGAAAAGTATTTTTCTGCATCCAGCTCAAACAGATCATTTGGACATAAAAAGAAAATACGTAATAGGGCAATACAAGGGACACAATGTAAATACATACACACAGGCATCGGGTGAAGAATACAGGTGTAGTATTAATCAGATCAGTCCATAAGAGGGTTGTTTAGGAGTCTGGTAACAGTAGGGAAGAAGCTGTTTTTGAATCTGTTCGCGCGTGTTCTCAGACCTTTGTATCTCCTGCCCGATGGAAGAAGTTGGAAGAGTGAGTAAGCCGGGTGGGAGAGGTCTTTGATTATGTTCCCAATACGGTCTACTCTACAGTTGGAGACTAAGCGCAGACTGGGTGACTGCTTTGCTAAACATCTTTCGTCTGTCCACAAGCAGGACCCAGGCCTCCCTGTCGCTTGCCATTTCAACTCACCATCCTGCTCTCACATCCAAATGTCTGTCCTTGACCTGCTGCAATATCCCAGTGAAGCTGAGTGCAAACTGGAGGAACAACATCTCATCTTTCAATTATGCACAGTACAGCCTTCCAAACTTAACATTAAACTTGACTGTGAACTTTCTTCTCCACCTTGATCCCATTTTTATTTCTGTCAATTTATTTTAATTTCTTCCATCAATCTATTTTTCCCTCACCATTGCCCATCTCGTTGTCCTTTGGCACACTGCTCACCTTTTCTACCATTAACACATTCTGATCTCTTATGTGCCATTATCAGCACCCTCCTTAGTTATTATCTCCACCATTTACATTCCCTTTGTCTTTCTGTTCATCACATCCTTGTCAATCTCTACCTATTGCTGACCCTTTATCCATTCCCACTGCTCCATGCAACAGCAACAGCACAAATCTGATCCCATTTCCAGTTCTCTAGAGTCATCCAGAATCAGAACGTTAGCTCCCTTCTCTCTCCACAGATGGTGTCAGAGCTGCCGAGATTGTCCAGTATTTTCCGTTTTTGTTTCAGATTCCAGCATCCGCAGTAATTTGCTTTTAAAATCATGTCGATTGGGGACTATTCTTCTGAGGCTGGAATTACATTGCATTGGTGAGGTCAAATATAAGGAGCTTTACTGGCTTTCATTTCTAGTGATACCACCTCTTAAACTGATGAGCAGAACATTCACAACATCCTTAATTTGAAAGCAATTGTCTGTCAAGTGACCCTGTTTCAAAGCAATTTGCTGCACCAATGACGGTCATGAAGTGCTCGGGAACATTGTCCAGCCATCCAACACAAAAGATGCCTTAAGGAAAATAAAAGTAAAAGGCAATCATCCAGGCCATGTGGATCAGGTAGGTATCTAGGCACAGTAAATATCAGGCAATTAGAGAGGTCAAGCCTGTAAAAGAACCCACTCACTCATTTATGTCTATCTTTATTGATATTTGTTACAAATGATCACCTCTGTGCACCGTGGACACAGAAGTTAATTGTATGGTTGTGGGTTTAGTAATTTCTGGAATATATTTTAACTTCTGCCAGATTAACTGCTCTGTAATTCTCCCATTTCCCCTCCACCTCCCTGTTTAAATAGTGAGGTTATAGTTGCCATCCTCCAATCTGTAGAATGGCATGCATCCAATATTTCCAGGGTCATTTCTTTTAACACACTGGGCTGTGGATTATTGGGCCATGGTGATTAGTCAGCCTGAAACCCCATTAATTTTCCCAGCACCATTTTCTTACTAATACTGATTTTCTTAAATTCCGCCCTCTCTCTAAACCCTTGGTTCTCTAATATTTCAAGGGGATTACTTGTGCTCTCTTTTGTGAAACAGAACCAAAATACGTGTTCAATTCTTCTGCGATTTCTTTGTTCCCCATTATAATTTTCTCAGCTTCAAACTATAAGGGACTTGTATTTGTTTTTACTAATTTTTTTCCCTTCACATATTTATAGAAGGGTATATGGTCAGTCCTATGCTCCCTGCAATTTTACTCTATTTTCCTCCTCTTGATTAAATGTTTGTCCTCTTTTGCTGAATTCTAAAATGCTCCCGATCCTAAGACTTGCTACTTTTATTGGCAATTTTATATGTCTACATTTTTGATTTGATATTACCTCTAATTTATTTTGTAAGCCATGATTGAGCCACCTTTTTTTTTTGTACCAGACAGGAATGCATAATTGTTGTAATTCATGCACACCTTCTTTAGATGTGAACAATTGCCTGGCTGCCACCAACCCCTTCAGTAAGATTCCCCAATTTCTACTTGCTAATTCGTGCCTCATACCCTCATAGTTCCCTTTATTAAGATTCAGAACCTTAGTTTCGGATTCGACTATTTCACTCTCCATCTTAATCAAGAATTCTAACATATTATGGTTGCTCTTCCCCAAGGGACTCCACACAACAAGATTGTTAATTCATCCTTTATCATTGCACAGTATCCAGCCCAGAACATGCTGTTCTCTGGTTGGTTTCTCAACTTATTGGTATAAAAGAAAACATCACGCACACATTCCAGGAACACTGGGCGGGATTCTCCCAACGGGCGGCGAAGTGCTGACGCCGGAGTAAAAACGGGAGTGTTTTTACTCCGGCGTCGGCGCCCGTTCCGTGACCCCATTCTGCAGCCCACAGGGAGGCTAGGATGGCGCTGGAATGGCCTCTGCCGCCCGAGCTGCCGATCCCGGCCTGAACCCACGGCCGCGGGGTCCGCGCATGCGCAGTTAAGCCGGCGCCAACTAGCGCATGCGCAGTGGCCTTCTTCCCCGTGGCAGCCCCAACACCAAATGGCGCAGGGCTACAGGAGCCAGCACAGAGGAAAGGAGGCCGGGGGGCAGAGAGGCCGGCCCACCAATTGGTGGGCCCCGATCGCGGGCCAGGCCCCTACGGACTCCCCCGGGGTCGGACCCCCCTCCCCCCCCCTCCCCCCCTCCCCCCACAGGCAGCACCCGGACCCTTCAATGCCAAGGTCCCTCTGGCTCAGAGGATGTTAGAACAGCATCGGCGATTCTCGGCTTTTTGTTGACGGCCGCTCGGCCATCCAGCGATTCTCTGACAATTGTTACCATTGTTAGTTTGCTGTGTCCAATCTATGTGTAAATTAATGTCATCCATGATGACAGTACCCTTATTGCATGCATCTCTGATTCCTTGTTTAATGCTTTCCTTTATATCTTCACTACTGTTTGGGCACCTATAGACAACCCCCAACAACATTTTCTGCCCCTGGTGTTTCTTGTCTGCAACCATACAGATCACGATTTTCCGAGCCAATATCCTTCCTTGCTCCTTCCTCATTGGTTTCTTTCTTTACTAACAATGTTATCCCACCACCTTTCCCTTTTTGTCTGTCCTTCATAAATAAGAATACCCCAGGATGTTCAGTTCCCATCCTTGGTAACCTTGAAGCTATGTCTCTTTAATTACAATTACATCATAACCATTCATACCTATTTGCGCTGTTAATTCATCTACCTTATTACAAATGCTGCACACATTAAGACACAAAGCTTTGTCTTTTTAACTCTGTTAGTCATCGGAGCTCTATTTTGCATTCTGTCAAATTTGAGCAAGACTGTAACATCATAGGACATAGGAGCAGAAGTAGGCCATTCGGCCCATCAAATCTGCTCTATCATTCAATGAGATCATGACTGATCTGGTATGATAATCCTCAATTCCACTTTCCCGCCTTATCCCCATGACCCTTGATTCCCTTACAAATTAAAAATATGTCTATGTCAGCCTTGAACATACTTAATGACCCAGCCTCTCCAGCTCTCTGCGGTAAAGAATTCTACAGATATACTACCCTTTGAGTGAAGAAATTCCTCCTCATCTCTGTGTTAAATGGGTGACCCCTTATTCTGAGATTATGCCCTCTGGTCCCAAACTCTCCCACAGGGGGGGTGCTTTAATAGAAAGGTACCATGGAATGAGAGATGGGTGTTAGGGGGATGATTTTTCCCAGGGTGGAAGAGTCAATTACTCGGGGGGCATAATTTAAGGTTTGAGGGGCAGGGTTTAAAGGCGATGTATGAGGCAGGTTTTTTACACAGAGGGTGGTTGGAGCCTGGAATCCACTGCCTGATGAGGTACATATAGAACATACAGTGCAGAAGGAGGCCATTCGGCCCATTGAGTCTGCACTGACTCACTTATGTCCTCACTTCCACCCTATCCCCGTAACCCAATAACCCCTCCTAACCTTTTTGGTCACTAAGGGGCAATCTATCATGGCCAATCCACCTAACCTGCACATCTTAGGACTGTGGGAGGGAACCGGAGCACCAGGAGGAAACCCACGCAGACACGGGAGAATGTGCAGACTCCGCACAGACAGCGACCCAGCGGGGAATCGAACATGGGACCCTGGCGCTGTGAAGCCACAGTGCTATCCACTTGTGCTACCGTGCTGCCCATAGTGGAAGCAGATACAATAGTAACTTTTAAGGTGCGTCTTGACAAATGCATGAATAGGGTGGAAATAGAGGTATCTCGTCCTGGAAGGTTAAGGGGTTTTAATTCAGGTGGGCAGCCTGGTCAGTGCAGGTTTTGAGGGATAAATGTCCTGTTCCTATGCTGTAATTTTCTTTGTTCTTTGATTGAAAAGTGGACTACTGTGTTTCCAATAGAACATTCCCTTTGGAATTCTGAAAGGGGAGGGGAAGATATGTTTGTGAGTGGCATCACACTGGAGGTGCCAAAATGGTGGAAAATGGCCTGTTGAATGTGGAAGCTGATGGGGTGAAAGTTGGGGACAAAGGGAACTTTATTATAGTTCCAGGAGAGAGGGGCGGGGTGAGAAGTTCAGCAAATGGACATTGTTGAAGGCACTGTCAATAACGATGGAGCAGAATCCTCAATTGAGGAAAAGGGAAGATAGTTCAGAAGGATTGACTGGGAAGGTTGAATTATCAGAATCGTTAGAACAAAGAGGAAGAAACTTTTTCTTTCGTATGGCTAGCTGTAGAGCAACAACTATACTTTTAGATCAAGGTGGTAAAACAAGGATATTGGGCGGGATTCTCCAATAATGGGGCTTTGTCCCCACACCAGCGTGATAATGGGTGTTTCACTCTGGACTTTCCTGCAGAGGCCCCGCATGTCTGGTCGGGAGTCCCGCATGCGCATGGTGGTGCCTGCGGCGGCCGCACTGTGCGACACAGCCCCCGGAGCAGCACAAGAAATGTAGGTTCCCCCGAGAGTGCGCGCGCCCGTGGATCGGTGCCGCCCAATCGCTTGCCTGGCCGCCTGTGAGGTCGCCCACCGCCCCCCCCCCCCCCCCCCCCAGTGAAGGATACCCCCATCTCTCACCAAGGCGGCCGCGGACTGAGTCCGCTGTTCCCGACAGGCAAAACGTGGTTAGAACCACGCTGTCGGGAACTTGGCCAGTTGTCCTTGAAGAATCGCTGCAGGGGCCTCTGTCAATGGCCCCCTACCCGCGCCATGCCGAATTTCAGCGTCAACGCCCATTCTCCGCCCCCGCATCAATGGCAATTTCACCGCGGAGGCTCGGAGAATTCTGCCCCATTATGTCAGGATGCCGGTGTGTATTATTGTAGTAACTCCTTTGTTAAGACATTGAGTTCTTATGTGCTCGATGGTCTGTTCTGAATGACACGGGAGAGTTTTTAATTTTAGATCTTCTGTATCAGATCTTTCATAAGGTGTTTGTGACTTCTTGTCAGGGCCATTCATTTTTCCAAGCTTCTTGGTGGTTGGAGTTACATTGCCTGAGGTCGAGTGCATAGTTCCAAAAGGGCTTATGTGACTTCACACAGAAGAGGTGAAGGATGTTGTTGAGGTCCTGGTGGATGGGGAGACATTTACTGAAGTTCTTGGAGGGTCGTTGTGTCACAACAGTTCAGTGTTCGGGGGTGGGTGGGGAGGGGGTGCGATGTGTGTCAGCATGTTGGGGTTGACTTGAGGGTTTCACTGATGTATCTCACTGGAGTGTTCAGATGCATTTCATTGGAGTGTTCAGTTGAACATCAACCAGTCGAGTGTGGCTACCTCTGGTCCACGCTGGTGCAGAGTACTCAGCTATGGAGTATACAAGAGCCATTGCTGGATTGTCTGCAGTACTGGTGCTCAGGCTCCCCACCTGGTGTTGGCCAATTTCTGAATCAAGATTACTCTTGACATCATTTGGATGGCTACCATCTTCAGGTGGCCATGGAAGGTTAATGCGCGATTCAGCTCCAGTCCGAGGAGAAATCAGACGAGGGTCATGCTCTATAAGGTTGCTGCATGAGGTCACACTCAGTGTGCTTTTAGCAATCTTGTTATCAGGATGAAATGTGGTGACTGTTGTTTTTTGGGGGTTTGGTTTCAGCCCTCATTTCTGGAAGTACTCAGACATGATGTTAAGCTCCTTGCACAAAATGGACTTGCCAGCACAAGATTATACACATGTATATTGGCTTTATTGGCACCAAGCTCATGTGGACATTGAAAAGCTTTGATGACAGTACTGATCCGAGCGGCAGTCCGTTGTTGAGGGAATGAGGTGAGCTGACGTTATCACCAAGAAGGTCACATAACGTCTGTTGCTTAGTATCGGCCAAAGCAAGCATTGTACTTTGAGGCAGAGGGTGATCCTTGCGAGTTTCAATCCAAACTGTGTCAAAGGCTTATGACAGGTCTACAAGGGCTGTACTAGTCTTTAGTTTCCTCCAGAAACTAGTCTCAGTGTGAGTTGTGAAGGCAAGAGTTTGGTTGCAGTGATTACTTTTAGACCGGAAGCCCACTTATTCTTTAGCGATCACAGCCTCCACAAGAGGGCTGACTCTCTGTAGAATAATGCATTCAGGGAGTTTGTACATTGTGCACAGAATTGATTTTGGCCTACAGATTTCTGTGTCATCGTTCGGCTTGCCAGGTTTCAGCATCAAACAGACAATCGTCTTCTGCCATGCTTTTGCGATGCATCTTGATACCATGACTTTTATGGACAGTTTCACAAGCCACTACAATCTCCATGGGGTTTGCTGGATAAATTCCAGGCAAATGTTACTTCTGCCAGCCACCTTCCCTTTCTTCTTCGTCACTAACCCTTCCTTCACCTCATGTATGCTGATGGGGTTGGGGGTTTGTGGAGGGGCCAAAGTCATTATCCAGTGTAGCTGCTGATGTACCTCTCAGCACAGAGAGGTCCTTTTGTGCTGCCTACTGATTTGGACACTGTGGAGTTGGGCTGAAATTCTGGGGCCAGTAGGATTTGCGGCTCCAAGAACGACATTGGAGGGCCCAGGGCCGGTTACTAGAATGTGTGAAGGCTAAGTCTTCAATGCATTCAATCCATCTCTGACACCTGCTGAATCTAGAGACTCAAGCAGGGCCCTAGCAACCTATGGGCTGTCAGACTGATTGTAATGGCAGAGCAGGCTCTGGGTCCCTATTGTCCAGCAGGGAATGTATTCTTTCCTTTTTTTGCCAGTGGTGGTCAGGAACAAATAAACCAGTCATAACGTTCTGGGATCAGTTCACCCTTTTTTCCTTCCCTATTGCAGTCGGCTTTGGACGGGTTCCACCTTGGGATTTGATTTGATGAAATCACAGGGATTTCAAATCGACGTGGGTTATGATGGGGCTCTGGAGAATTCAGGGAGTGCTTCGCGTGATGCATATACAAACTGAAAGATTGAATAGATTACAGGTAGCAGGATGGAAGGAATTGAGATCAAGTAACTGTGAGAGTCAATGGGCTTACATTATATCGTGGTCGACAGCCCAATTCCAGAAATGGAGAGAAGTAACCACAGGGGAGAAGAAGGGAAACCATTTTGGAGACATACCATATAAAGGTCAGGCAGGCAGGGTTTGAAAGTGGAAACATAATTGATAAAATGTTCCAGCTCAGGTGCCAACAGGATATGACACTGATTCAGTCACCAATGCACTGGAGAAAGAAATGAGGGCAGGGGCCTGAGGAGGACTCAGACAAATAATATTCCACATATCCTTTGAAACTCATTCGGGTTCCCAGAGCAACACCTTTTATTTGGAGGAAGTGAGTAAACCAAAAGGGGGGTTACTCAAAGTAAGAGCAAGTTTAGACAGTTGGAAGAGGGCAATCCTGAATGGCGATTATAAGCCTCCATTCAAAGAAGAAATGGAGCAATCTTATACCAGCCTGCTGGGTGATGGAGGTGTAGAAGAGACGGACATCCATTGGTGAAAATAAGGCAGTTGCCCCTTATGGGGTGGAAGGGTGCATAAAATCCAGTGGGCAGTCTGCCACTATCTCCCCACCCACTCAATTGTTTGCTAATAGCAATGGGTAGCATTCGGTAGCCTGTCCACCAATGAATCAATTGAGGCCATTAAGTGGGCAACTAATGCCTATTTAAGAGCCTCATCCTGCCACAACCATGATTTAATTGCCCATGTCCAGTGGCCAGACAAACATTTACCTGCATGAGCTTAACGGCGGGTGGGTTACTATCTGCATAACAATCCTCCTGAGCCCAAAGAAGGGTGCCCCAAAAGGTGTTAACCCTTCATCCCACCAGGCTTACCCACATATCTCCCCACTCCCTTTGCTGGTGACTACCAGCATGACCAATTGAGATCCAAAACACTTACAAAGTCACGATCCAGTATACTCGCCTCCTCAAGACCCAGGTACGGGTGGCGCTGCAGGTACTGAAGAACTGCCAACGTTTAATGAGCTGGCATCTCTCTGAGGTGTAAACCCTATTGCTGAGGGGCAGAACCTTCCCACCCTAGTAATGGCTAAGTGGACTGCAGCGGTTCAAGAAGGCACCTCACCACCTCCTTCTCAAGAGCAATTAGACATGGGCCAACAAATTTTGGCCTAACCGGTGATGTTCCTATCCATGAACAATATAATAAAACTGAGGTGAGGGCATAAGAGATGACGCTGAAACCTTTGTTGAGGATTGATAATTTAGGGTAGGAGAGGGGAATATCAGAGTGGATAGTGAAACTTGACAACGGGTGAAATCGGGATGAGGGATAAGATCAATGCTCCATCTTGTTTTGTGTGCGCTGGCTCAGTTAAATGTGTGGCAGCTTTGATTTTTCTCTTGTGGTCACGCTTGTCTAGTATCATAAACGAGACAACTTCTCAATGGCCTACAGTGTACCATCGTCGTTTCTGCACAGCCATGCATCTGCCTTCGGGGAGAATAGGATGGGTTCAGCAGAAAATGACGGGGAGGAAGCATCTATTGGTATCTAAATGTTGTTGAAGCACTCTAAGTAGTAGGCTATGTATCTGCAATTCTGCAGATTGCAGGAGCTAATGGTTCTCCCAGCATGTCTGCACTTCTCACTTGTTGTGTGTTAGTTGTGATAACATAATGCAAGTTCTCTGAATCTCAAATGGGCATTGTTCTTCAGGCAAAACATGTCAGCAAATGTGCCAACTTATTGAATGATAGATGATGGATGATGTTATTTGGGGAAATATGAACAGAAATGATAGATTTCACAAGCTTAATAAAGATACCAATTTTTATTCCAGTAAATCGATCTCAATGCAACAGAATTTAAGATTTCCTTCAATTATGATTTTTTTTTGTAAGATCTGTTTTTACATTCAACAATTCTCAGCCAACAATATATCTTTAAAAACTAAAATCTGTCATTATTCAGATACTTTAAGGACACATTACCATGGAAAAGTATATCCAAACAATATTTATAAACCAGTGTGTTTCACTACTTTTGAATTTTACTAATTAATAATTCAGGAATCCGAAATGTTTCCTGGGGCCAACTTCAATCGATAAGCAGCCCCAGCCTCACTGTAGATTCCCATCCGCCATCCTTCATTGTGATTAATTATGCTTTTAGTTTAAAAATGCTATATAACTGAGAATAGATTTTCAGACTGAACAATTTTCTGTCTTCCAAGGATTTTCATTCGGTGATAACAAGAAAAACATAATAGTAACATTTTCAAATTAAATAGCGAACAAAGGTAACCTTTGTGAAGGCTCAATACGTAATGAGACCAAAATTTGTATTCGCACTATTAATATATGTCTTTTATTATTCACTCTTACAAACCGCACATTTGCAAATCCCAGAACAGTGGAATGATGTCTCTTCCCTCTGATTTGTTCCCCTGTCTTTTTCTTCTGATATAATCTCTTTGTGTTTTAAAATAAATGTTGTCAATTATGTATTCATCTGAGTGAGAGGTTACAGTGCTAGAGTATTGGAGTGTCATGATAGCAAACCTTTAATGACATAGAATAACCTTTTTTCTAAGTTTATTGGCCTAACATTACCATTGACATATCAATTCCAAGCAAAGATGTTTCAAAAGCCATGAACATGCTCCATTGCCTTTGTAGTGCTTTTGGGATTTCAAAATAGTCAATTCAGGAATTGTCAGAAAATAATTAAGGGAAAATTTTAAGAGGTTGTGTTCCAATTTAAAATGCTACAATGCTCAGGAGATCTTTCTACAATGTACGCAGCTACAGAACATCTAAAACTTTCTGATCTTAAGTTAGCTTCATTTTGCAAATTGGGAAAATACGGATGCTATTTCATTTCCCTGATGGAGGTTTTTCACATATGAAAGAAGAGTGATGATTTTTTTGTTCAAACTCTAAGCTTATATTTGCAAGTTCCTACACAGGGAAAAAACTTCAGAGAAATTCAAGCAAAAAATGTAGAATTTTGCTCAAATCAATGGATTCAAATTTAGCAGAATGCTACCTGCTATTATATCTGCTATTAGCAAGGTTACTTAGACATAGACATTAACATAGAATTTACAGTGCAGAAGGAGGCCATTCAGCCCATCAAGCCTGCACCGACCCTTGGAAAGAACACCCCACACCTCCACCTTACCCCCGTAACCCAGTAACCCCACCTAACCTTTTTGGACACTAAGGGCAATTTATCATGGCCAATCCACCTAATCCGGAACATTTTTGGACTGTGGGAGGAAACCGGAGCACCCGAAGGAAACGCACGCAGACACAGGGAGAACGTGCAGACTCCGCACAGACAGTGACCCAAGGCGGGAATTGAACCTGGGATCCTGGAGCTGCGAAGCAACTGTGCTAACCACTGTGATACCCCTTGATACTGAACTAAAACTTCCCACAATCTCCATCCTTATATGGACTTAAAATTGTCGAGCGTCAGAAACTCTGTTCCATTCTGCTGAGTTTTGTTGTGTAATTCACCCATAATCAGCATAACCGGCACAAAAGTCACAATATTTTAAGTACAAATTACATTCAGTTTGACTTCTTTTACGCTGGTTCTAAAAATATTGTGCTGGAAGGAAGATCACCTACAAAACTAGCCATCTTCCAGGATGAATTCCCAAGGCGAATCTCCATCTAACCAAGCTGATTTTTTGTTCTATCATGAAATATGGGCATCTCTGGCAAGGCCAGCATTTGTTATTCATCCCTAACTGCCCTTGAACTAACTGGCTTGCTGGGCCACTTTAAAGGGCTGTTAAGAGACAAGTAGACAAGAAATTTACATATTCACTTGAGCCTTTAGGCTCATTTAAATATGTCGGGGACTGATTCTCCCGAGGCCCGGGAACAAACGCCCGCGCCGTGGAGACTTCACCATGGCGCTATTCGGCACTGGTCCATACAAATGTGGACCAGGCAGGGTCTCCCATGCCATCGAAGACCCCCGGGTGGTCAGGCTCTGGGAAGGGTGGAACCCTGGCACTCCCTGGCACCTTGGCACTGCCATCCTGGAAATGTAGTGCAAAGGCACCTGGGTGTCAGGTTGCCCATGTCAGGGCTGCTGACCGGGGGTGTCTTGCCCTTGAGAGGTGAGATGAGGGGTCTTGAGGACCCACTAGGTGGTAAATTAGGGCAGTGGGGAGGACCGGAGGCTGAGTTGGGATGCCCAAGGGGAGTCGAGAGATCGGGGTGGCATTTAAAAATGGCGCTCCTATCTCTTCTTGCACTGATGAGCTGACCTTGTCAATGCAGGAATTGAGGTAAGTGTGGCTTCAGCGGGAGGTTCCCGACCGAGGCCAGAGAACAACAGAGTGTCACTCGAAAACGGGGTTCTTCTCGGCACTGCAGGCGCAGAGAAAGACTCACTGCTACATGCGCCCAAAACGGGACTCTGATTTTTGCACGTTAAATTGTGCCCATTATTGTCAAAATGAACCGTCTCCCCTCTTTGAAGACGTTCAAGGAGGCTTTAAGATTAAGTAAAATCTTTTGTAGACTGGCAGATTAAGAAGTATATTTTGAAAGGATTTGAAGGTTTTTTTTGTTTTTAAATTTACTGAGGAACAAGACTAATGAACCCCAATCTAACCAAAGGATATTTTTTTTTAAAATTAAGTTATTAATAAGTTGTGCACTGACACTGTGATTTAAAATGACGCCATTTTGTAATGAAACTAAATTCCAGCTGTCTGGAATCAAATTTTGCCCATTTACCAGTCTTAGAAATGTTAAGGAAAAATTCAAAGAGAAATAAAAAAAAGTATTTTAATATTGTGCCTATGAGGTTCACGACTTCAGAATGGAGAGCATAGTGAGCACAAAGACACTTGATGTTCTTTTCATGAACTAAACAAATTTTATTTACAGTACTTGATTTAGAGTCCGACACCTGTTCCTATGGAAAACAAATATTATTAAACTGCACTCACCAACACTATCTCTATATTCTAACTACAATTCTATTCTATCTTTCTAGCTCTACAATGCACTCTACTCCAGTCTATTCTCAACTCTCATTTACCCTCTCTAGCTCACTCTCCCAAAATCTAAGATTCAGTGCAATTTATAGTGCTGTCCCTTAGCTCCCTCTAGTGGCTAATTTTACATAACATTTACTCTTAACATGATGTACATTTGTATGATGTCACATCCCCCTTTCCATTTTTTTACGATGTGGAGATGCCGGCGTTGGACTGGGGTGAGCACCAGGTTAAACACCAGGTTAAAGTCCAACAGGTTTGTTTCAAATCACCAGCTTTCAGAGCACAGCTCCTTCCTGAGGTTTTTTATGTAGTTTTCACCCCATTAATAATTGTGCCGGAGAAAACCTGATGACAAAGTTGCGGCCCTGTATGACAACAGTGGCAATGCAAAATCCTTCTTGTCATCTGATGCTTTTTTAAAGGGTTGCTTCACAACTCCCACCCCTTTTTCAGCTTTACCATTGGCTTGTGGATAGTGGGCTGGAGGTTACAAGTGTGAAATTGTATTCGTTAGCAAACTGGAACCATTCCACGATGCTAAAGCATGGCCCATTATCCATGACAACAGTAATCGGTGTCATGATATTCATAGAACATAGAACATAGAACAATACAGCGCAGTACAGGCCCTTCGGCCCACGATGTTGCACCGAAACAAAAGCCATCTAACCTACACTATGCCATTATCATCCATATGTTTATCCAATAAACTTTTAAATGCCCTCAATGTTGGCGAGTTCACTACTGTAGCAGGTAGGGCATTCCACGGCCTCACTACTCTTTGCGTAAAGAACCTACCTCTGACCTCTGTCCTATATCTATTACCCCTCAGTTTAAAGTTATGTCCCCTCGTGCCAGCCATATCCATCCGCGGGAGAAGGCTCTCACTGTCCACCCTATCCAACCCCCTGATCATTTTGTATGCCTCTATTAAGTCTCCTCTTAACCTTCTTCTCTCCAACGAAAACAACCTCAAGTCCGTCAGCCTTTCCTCATAAGATTTTCCCTCCATACCAGGCAACATCCTGGTAAATCTCCTCTGCACCCGCTCCAAAGCCTCCACGTCCTTCCTATAATGCGGTGACCAGAACTGTACGCAATACTCCAAATGCGGCCGTACCAGAGTTCTGTACAGCTGCAACATGACCTCCCGACTCCGGAACTCAATCCCTCTACCAATAAAGGCCAACACTCCATAGGCCTTCTTCACAACCCTATCAACCTGGGTGGCAACTTTCAGGGATCTATGTACATGGACACCTAGATCCCTCTGCTCATCCACACTTTCAAGAACTTTACCATTAGCCAAATATTCCGCATTCCTGTTATTCCTTCCAAAGTGAATCACCTCACACTTCTCTACATTAAACTCCATTTGCCACCTCTCAGCCCAGCTCTGCAGCTTATCTATATCCCTCTGTAACCTGCTACATCCTTCCACACTATCGACAACACCACCGACTTTAGTATCGTCTGCAAATTTACTCACCCACCCTTCTGCGCCTTCCTCTAGGTCATTGATAAAAATGACAAACAGCAACGGCCCCAGAACAGATCCTTGTGGTACTCCACATATTCACATTAGCATATCATGGTGCAATCACACACACACTGATGGACAGGTAGTTGGACCAACCAACACACACACAACATCGCAGCCAATCAACAGTGAGAGCACACGCACTATAAAACAGGGAACACCACAGTTCCCGTTCATTCTACCAGGAGATAGCTCAGAGCACAGAGCTCACAGCGTGCCACTCAGACATAGACCATGTGCTGAGTGCCTCACCAAGATAGTGATAGGGCTGGGTCCACAGGTTAGCTGGTGAAGCACGAACCACAGCCAGCAGATAGTAGTTGTTATTGTTTAAGACAATAAAACAATCATCTACAATCAACACGGCTGTACCATCTACAGCCGTGTTGGATCATTTGTGCATCGGATCATTTGTGGATCATTTGTGCTTGTTTCCAAAAGTTGGCATCTGATTTTTGTAATAATACCGCTCCAATGCCATTTTAACTGGCATCAGTCGATATATTAGATTCACCTGTTGAGTCAAAAAATGCTAGAAGTGGTGCGATAATTAAAGATGACTTCAGATCTTGCCATTCTGCTTCATGCAGTGGAGTCCATATGAATTTTACATTTGTCTTGATTAAGTTTCTTAATGCAGTCATCCTTGTTGCTCTGATAGATTTGGAACTATCTCTGTATTCTCACTACAATTGTATTCTATCTTACTACCTCTACAATGCACTCTACTCCAGTCTATTCTCAACTCTCATTTATCCTCTCTCGCTCACTCCCAGAAATCCAAGAGCCAGGCAATTTATAGCACTGACCCTTAGCTCCCTCTAGTGGCTAGCTTTAACATAACATTTACTCTTCATATGCTGTACATTTGTACAATGATGTGGAGATGCCGGCATTGGACTAGGGTGAGCACAGTAAGAAGTCTTACAACACCAGGTTAAAGTCCAACAGGTTTGTTTCAAATCACTAGCTTTCAGAGCACTGCTTCTTCCTCAGGTGAATGAAGAGGTAGGTTCCAGAAACATATATATATATATATATATATATATATAGACAAAGTCAAAGGCAAGACAATACTTTGAATGTAAGCATTTGCAGGTAATCAGAGGATTACCTGCAAATGCTCGAAGATCAGAGGCTGAATGCCTTTGACTGCTGAAGTGTTCCCCGACTGGAAGGGAATAATCCTGCCTGGCGATAGTCGCGCGATGTCTGATCATCCGTTGTCGCAGGAGTCCGTTCGTCCAGATGTCCCGAAGTGTGGTACATTGGCGAGACCATGCAGACGCTGCGACAATGGAGTCAAGGGCATTTAGCCTCTGATCTTCGGGTAAGCATTCTCCAAGGCAGCCTTCAGGACGTGCCACAATGCAGAATCGCCGAGTAGAAACTTATAGGCAAGTTCCGCACACATGAGTACGGCCTCAATCGGGACCTTGGATTCATGTCGCATTACATTCATCCCCCACCATCTGGCCTGGGCTTGTGAAATCCTACCAACTGTCCTTGTTTTGAGACAATTCACACCTCTTTAATCTGGGATTACCCCTCTCTCTGGATCTGTAAAGACTTAATTACCGGCAAATGCTTGCATGCAAAGTATCGCTTTGCACATTTGAATTTGTCTATATATGTGTTTCTGGAACCTACCTCTTCATTCACCTGAGGGAGGAGCAGTGCTCCGAAAGCTAGTGATTTTAAGCAAACCTGTTACATTTGTATAATGTCACAGTTTTGCACATTTGATATGCAAATGAGTTTGTTCAGACGCTGAGGAGGGAGAGAACATTTTGCAAAACAGCTTTATGGCACGATTCACCAGAAAAATTGCAAACTCCAATTTTGGATGTGTTTGGTAGGGTGTTACCCACCAGCCACGTTGGCGAGATCGCCACTTGGTGCCAAAAATGAGCCTCCACATGTTTCTCGCCATTACTGGCTGTCTTGCCATCTGATTCGCTGGACTCATGCCTCAGCTTCTCACCGCGAACAAGGGGGAGCAGCTTTTAAACACTCCCTCATCCCACATCCAGTCAACACACAGCATGGTAGCCCACAGGCGTGCTCTTCATTTTGGGAATGCTAACCTCACAAGGCTTCTGGGAGGCAGTGCAGGCAGCATGACAAGGAGGACTGCTGGCCAATTTGGGAAGAAAACAAGAAAGTCCAAGAAAGTTACCACCTCTCTCCTGCCATCCCTCAAATTCACAAACCCATCCCTCTGCCCACGAATCACTGGCAGACACCTCGCACCCTCCCCGCATCCAATATGTGGCCATTTCAGAGACATGGATAGAGCAGGGACAGGAATGGATGTTGCAGGTTCCGGGGTTTAGGTGTTTTAGTAAGCTCAGAGAAGGAGGCAAAAGAGGGGGAGGTGTGGCGCTGCTAGTCAAGAGCAGTATTACGGTGGCGGAGAGGATGCTAGATGGGGACTCATCTTCCGAGGTAGTATGGCTGAGGTTAGAAACATGAAAGGAGAGGTCACACTGTTGGGAGTCTTCTATAGGCCTCCAAATAGTTCTAGGGATGTAGAGGAAAGGATGGCGAGGATGATCCTGGATAAGAGCGAAAGTAACAGGGTAGTTATTATGGGAGACTTTAACTTTCCAAATATTGACTGGAAAAGATATAGTTCGAGTCCATTAGGTGGGTCGTTTTTTGTACAGTGTGTGCAGGAGGGTTTCCTGACACAATATGTTGACAGGCCAACAAGAGGCGAGGCCACATTGGATTTGGTTTTGGGTAATGAACCAGGCCAAGTGTTGGATTTGGAGGTAGGAGAGCACTTTGGGGACAGTGACCACAATTCGGTGACGTTTACGTTAATGATGGAAAGGGATAAGTATACACCACAGGGCAAGAGTTATAGCTGGGGGAAGGGCAATTATGATGCCATTAGACGTGACTTGGGGGGGATAAGGTGGAGAAGTAGGCTGCAAGTGTTGGGCACACTGGATAAGTGGAGCTTGTTCAAGGATCAGCTACTGCGTGTTCTTGATAAGTATGTACCGGTCAGGCAGGGAGGAAGGCGTCGAGCGAGGGAACCGTGGTTTACCAAAGAAGTGGAATCTCTTGTTAAGAGGAAGAAGGAGGCCTATGTGAAGATGAGGTGTGAAGTTTCAGTTGGGGCGATAGATAGTTACAAGGTAGCGAGGAAGGATCTAAAGAGAGAGCTAAGACGAGCAAGGAGGGGACATGAGAAGTATTTGGCAGGTAGGATCAAGGAAAACCCAAAAGCTTTCTATAGGTATGTCAGGAATAAGCGAATGACTAGGGAAAGAGTAGGACCAGTCAAGGACAGGGATGGGAAGTTGTGTGTGGAGTCTGAAGAGATAGGCAAGATACTAAATGAATATTTTTCGTCAGTATTCACTCAGGAAAAAGATAATGTTGTGGAGGAGAATGCTGAGACCCAGGCTAATAGAATAGATGGCATTGAGGTACGTAGGGAAGAGGTGTTGGCAATTCTGGACAGGCTGAAAATAGATAAATCCCCGGTACCTGATGGGATTTATCCTAGGATTCTCTGGGAGGCCAGGGAAGAGATTGCTGGACCTTTGGCTTTGATTTTTATGTCATCATTGGCTACAGGAATAGTGCCAGAGGACTGGAGGATAGCAAATGTGGTCCCTTTGTTCAAAAAGGGGAGCAGAGACAACCCCGGCAACTATAGACCGGTGAGCCTCACGTCTGTAGTGGGTAAAGTCTTGGAGGGGATTATAAGAGACAAGATTTATAATCATGTAGATAGGAATAATATGATCAGGGATAGTCAGCATGGCTTTGTGAAGGGTAGGTCATGCCTCACAAACCTTATCGAGTTCTTTGAGAAGGTGACTGAACAGGTAGACGAGGGTAGAGCAGTTGATGTGGTGTATATGGATTTCAGCAAAGCGTTTGATAAGGTTCCCCACGGTAGGCTATTGCAGAAAATACGGAGGCTGGAGATTGAGGGTGATTTAGAGATGTGGATCAGAAATTGGCTAGCTGAAAGAAGACAGAGGGTGGTGGTTGATGGGAAATGTTCAGAATGGAGTTCAGTCACAAGTGGAGTACCACAAGGATCTGTTCTGGGGCCGTTGCTGTTTGTCATTTTTATAGATGACCTACAGGAAGGCGCAGAAGGGTGGGTGAGTAAATTTGCAGACGATACTAAAGTCGGTGGTGTTGTCGATAGTGTGGAAGGATGTAGCAGGTTACAGAGGGATATAGATAAGCTGCGGAGCTGGGCTGAGAGGTGGCAAATGGAGTTTAATGTAGAGAAGTGTGAGGTTATTCACTTTGGAAGGAATAACAGGAATGCGGAATATTTGGCTAATGGTAAAGTTCTTGGAAGTGTGGATGAGCAGAGGGATCTAGGTGTCCATGTACATAGATCCCTGAAAGTTGCCACCCAGGTTGATAGGGTTGTGAAGAAGGCCTATGGAGTGTTGGCCTTTATTGGTAGAGGGATTGAGTTCCGGAGTCAGGAGGTCATGTTGCAGCTGTACAGAACTCTGGTACGGCCGCATTTGGAGTATTGCGTACAGTTCTGGTCACCGCATTATAGGAAGGACGTGGAGGCTTTGGAGCGGGTGCAGAGGAGATTTACCAGGATGTTGCCTGGTATGGAGGGAAAATCTTATGAGGAAAGGCTGATGGACTTGAGGCTGTTTTCGTTGGAGAGAAGAAGGTTAAGAGGAGACTTAATAGAGGAATACAAAATGATCAGGGGGTTGGATAGGGTGGACAGTGAGAGCCTTCTCCCGCGGATGGAAATGGCTGGCACGAGGGGACATAGCTTTAAACTGAGGGGTAATAGATATAGGACAGAGGTCAGAGGTAGGTTCTTTACGCAAAGAGTAGTGAGGCCGTGGAATGCCCTACCTGCTACAGTAGTGAACTCGCCAACATTGAGGGCATTTAAAAGTTTATTGGATAAACATATGGATGATAATGGCATAGTGTAGGTTAGATGTCTTTTGTTTCGGTGCAACATCGTGGGCCGAAGGGCCTGTACTGCGCTGTATCATTCTATGTTCTATGTTCTATGAATGCTTAATCCTCCCTGGCATCCACCAGCACAACCCCTTCAGGTCCAGGTGCGATGTCCACAAATGCCACCTGGTGTCAACCCCCCTGATCTATGCAGTGTGCGGCTCATAATACCCTCTCCCCATCCCCACAGGAGTGATAGCTTATAATGAATAGGAAAGAGCCAAGACAGGGGGGCAGAATACCAGAGAGTCCTCACCCCCTTTGAGGAACGGGCCCTGGAGATCACGGGGTTAGTAGTTCATGACAAACAAAATGATCCTTCCCTCTCACTGACAACACTTCCATTGTCTCGCGGCATCTCCACCTGAGGAGGCCTGGCCATCCAAAGATATCAAAGTGCTGGATGCCAATCCAGGGCCTGCCACTGAGGAGATGATGGCAGTCTCCAGTTCTTCTGAATCCCCCGTTCCTGGCAGCGGCGCATCTCAAGGGCAGTGAGCAGAACAGGGTAGCATGGCAACATCAATGACATCATTAAGTCGGCAGGGCCACTCAGCTCCAAGACCTCCAAAGAATGTCTGCCAAGAGCATCAAAGGCCACAGGGTGTGGAAAGCAGGAGGCTGTCTCTACCTCTGATGTGCATCCTGGGGACACACCTCGACGTAGCACCAGACAATGAAAGATCAAGAAGAGTCAGGAGCACTGAGTGGGCACTGTTGGGGTCACTATCAGTAGCTCGGGGTAATATCAATCTATCACAGTAAAATGTTCACCATTAAAATATGTAACACCTGATACATGTGAAGCCTCCATCACTCTGCCTGAACCCCCATTCCCTGTTGCCCTCTGCTTCCCCCCCACCCCGCCCACCGACCTGGTGGTCAAAGATCAAAAGCCCCCGATGTAGGCCATGTTCAGAGGATGGGTGTGAGCGAGCTGTCAGCAAAAAGACAGGAGTCAGACTTTTGCAGAAACTGAGGAGCACCAGAGCTTTCCCCAAAGTGAGTTATCATCACTCTCCTGCCTGCCTGCTCAGTTCGCAGTTTTGTGATGCAGAGCAACGCCAACAGCGCAGATTCAATTCCTGTACCGGCTGAGGTTATACATGATGGCCCACCTTCTCAACCTTGTCCCTTGCCGGAGGTGTGGCGATCCTCTGATTAAATCATCACCAGTCAGTTCTCCCTCTCAAAGGAGGAAGCAGACTACTGTCATCTGGGACTATGGTGACTTTACCTTACTTTATGGTGACGTGCAGGCAGTGCCAACACAGGCCCATCACACTGAAGTGATGATACACAGACTATTGGAAGGGGGAACAGGGTAGTCAGGGAAGGGACAGTCGGGAATGGGGGAAGGGAGGGGGAGAAATGGGGGCGGGGGCATTTCAGGGCAGGGAGGAAAATGGGAGAGGGAGGTTGGGGGTGGGAAGGGAATGGGGGGGATTGAACTAATGGACAGAGCGTAGTATTAGGAGAATCTGGAGACAATAAGGGCTTCCCTGGTCCTCCACACATGTTGGAACCTTGTTGCTGCCTGTCCTCCATCCTCCGGGCTCCTTCTCTGGCTCATCCTTCAGACCCTCCTGGACCGCCTCCTCCTTCTCCTTAGACAAGGCCGCATGCCCCTCCTCCTTCTGCTCCTCCTCCAGCACGTTGCCCCGCTGCTGTGTCAGATTATAGAGGGCACAGCAGACCGCCACAAAGCACGAGACTCTCTGAGGCTGTACTGCAGGGCATCACCAGAGTGGTCCAGGCATCGGAACCGCTATATTTAGCAGGCCAATGCACCACTCAATGACAGCACATATGACAGCGTGGGCCTCATTATAGCAATTCTCCGCCTCGATCTCAGGCCTCTACATATCATCAGCCATGTGTCAATGATTATCTCTTGTTCCCTACGAGCCAACCCGTCATCCTGGGGAGTTTCTCGAAGCGATCGGGGATCTCTGAGAGCCCCAGGGTGTTGCTATCATGCATGCTCCCTGGGTAGCGGGCACACACATGCATAATTCTGAGGCAGTGGTAACACAATCTGAACATTCAGGGAGTGGAACTCCTTCCTGTTAATATCGGGCACCCCCTGATGCCCCTGTGTTCGCAGGGAGACATGCTTGCCATCGATCGCTCCCTTGACCTGGGTCATCCAGGTGATGGTAGCAAATCCTGCAGCCCAGGAATCTTGGTGGACCTGGTCCAGATGGAATGTGATATAGTTGGATGTCTGGGCATACAGAGCATCTGTAACCTCCCAGACGCACCTGTGGGCTGTAGATTGTGATATGCCACACAGCTCCCCGCTCGAGCCCTGGAATGGCCCGGTGGCATAAAAGTTCAGGGCTCCAGTGATCTTCATGGCCACCGGGGTCGGGTGTCCTTCTTCTCCTCCATGGGGTGTCAGGTCCACGAGGATGTGGCACATGTGCCTCACTCTCTCCCTGTTCATTGAATGACCAAAGACGCCTGTACATCTCGGGCCAGCGCTGGCCTCCCCATCTGGGTCCTTCTTCAGCCTGATGGGTGGCCAGGTCTTCAGGGTATGTGGTGGACCCTGCACATGGGGTGCTGCCACCAGCCTGTGTTGGCCTTGTTACCATCTCAGGCGTCTGTCCACCTTGGCTGCCGCAAGCAATGTGAGGGCAGCCTCTGCAGGATCGATTCTACCAGACATCACTATATCTGTAAGATGTTGCAGAAGGAGAGAGACTGATAGCCAATAAGGGCTTCCACCCTGGGATCTCCAAGTCTCCCTCACCCTTACGTGGCCCCCCCCTTCTCTCAGAGTGTCATCTATCGAGCCAGTAGTGCTGGAAAACATTGATCTGCACATTCATCCCTGGCCACATCTGGAGCCCATAGACCCCAGACGGCAGACTGAGGCTGGGAACATTAGGGAGATCCACACACTTACCCTTTGGTTACGAGAAGATTCACAGTGCTGAAGCCCTGTTTTTTCGTATTTGATTGTTGGCAGCTGCCTCAATGGTGCTGATGCTCCTGGAGTTCAGGCACAGTGTTCAGGCAGTGAAGTTTCCTGAACATATAGTGCACTAATCATCCTCTGAAACATGGCACATGTGCCCTCAAGGCGGCACTTGAGAGTTGAGGAGCATAAGGTGCTATCACAACTGACACGACTAATTCCTCATTTGAAATAGCCTTCAGCTGTGAAGCTAGAGGCTGCTCACAGTCATGGGGAGTGACTGTTCTGGAACATAGCTCTGAAAGTGTTTGGTAGGACAGACAAGCATCAACGTTGGTTGCCCCTGTTAAGGACCTATCCAATATCTAAAGATGGCTTGAAGGCCTCACAGATGCAAAGCCCCTGACCCCCAAGCCAAGGGGCGACGCCAGCCTAGAACCCTTCAGTACAACCCCCCTGCGGGATCTCCCACCACGTCTCCCCCACCTCCCTTCAAGCACTGGGCCAGCAACTCTGGGGCCTTGAGCTGCGTGCCGAAAAATGGGAAAAGCTACTCACCTCCTGATTTTCCCTCAGTGGTCATTGCGCCTGCTTCACATTTTTGAAACGGAGTATGAAACGACCCTGGCATGACTTCCCATCTGGGAAGTTGGGTAATTCCCGGGAGGTCACAGGATTCAACTTCAATCTCACTAATGATCTGGATCTGGAACTCACGTCGGGAACAGGTCAAGTGAATCGCAAATGAATTGCAAGTTGTGCAGGAGTTGTTGATTATATTCACAGCAGATCCAATGCCCACAATATGTGTTTAGAATCTAAATGTACCTCATTGCGTAGACTTTGACCTGCTGTTTCACCCTGTCAAGAATATTAAAACCAGAGGACACGGCTTCAACTGAGGGGAATTAAATTTAAAATGAATCTGCAGAAACACCGGGTGGGATTTTCTGGTCCCGCAACCACCCCCCACCCCCAGCATTACCCCCTCGCCCCCTCCCCCACCACCCACCGGGGACCACATTATCCTGCCCGAAGTTTTAATAATGGTCCATTAAATTGTCGGTCCTGACAATTCTCATGTTGGCCAGGATCGGAAAATTTGCCCCATTATCTGGGAAGTTATGGAGCAGCAGTTGCCCCTTCTATTGTGTAGAACTTACGAATATATAAAGAAGGAGCAGGAATAGGCCATCAAGCCTGTTGAATCTGCTTTTCCATTCAATAAGATCATGGGTAATTTTATTGAGGGGAGCTTCACCTCGGATGTCTCTGGGAGCCCTGACCTGATTTTTACATACAACAGACAATTAGCTGCCTGGTATCAGGACTTCCATCACATATTAAGCAGAAATCCCACTTTGATTGCAGCCAGCCCTCCGATTGGCTGGCAACTCATCAGTCCCAGCAGCACCACCAGGAGCTGCGGCTACGGCTGGGACTAAAACCAGACAAGAGCGACATCATGGAGCACGTCTGCAATGGAGGTATGGGGTCCGGATCGCTGGTGCCTGGCAGGCAGGTCCCTGTGATGGGGTGTGGAGTGATTGGTGAGGGCAGGGAGTGTGCTTTACAAACCAGGCTCTTGTTACCAGTGGGAGCCTCTTTGGGCCACAGGGTGCCAAATTAGAATTGGTCCATGCCCTCAACTTGTGGGCCTGCAGAGAAAACCAGGTTCTGCCTGACTGCCTCACCATGTGGCAGAGGGCTCCCCACCATTGGCAAAATACCAAAACTGGCTGGCAGAGGTCCTTAAGTGTTTTTTTATAGGCTATCCCATGGTTTCAATTGGCCTCTGGGCTGGAGATCAATCAAGCACCTAACACAGATAAAATTCCTGCATTCATGGGAAATCGATGGGCACTCCATCTCCCCTACCACTCTATCTTTCGATGCCAACCCCCCCCCCCACCCACCCAAGTCCCTCACCACGGTGTCCAACATGTTCCCTGAGGCTCTGTAAAATCCCAACTAAGAACTCAATAAAGAAATGTTAAAACTATAAGAGCAGCTTCCAGATGATTGGGAGCAAAAAATGTTGATTCATTGAAATGCAAATGACATAGATGTTTTGCAAAAATATGTTGGGGTAGAGAATGTGTCGTTTAAGATAAACATGCAAAAAGAATTGCATGCTCAAGAAAAGAGGCGACTTTGAAACTATTTAGGGTAGATATTCATTTTGGAGAGTGGTATAGGATGGCCAATGAGAATTCGCAGCTAGTTTTACATTATGTCTAATTCTCTATTCCATTGTAGTCAATTTATAAAGGTCACTGAGCAAAGAAAAATTCAGTGTTGCTTCTTCTGCTGAATTGCCTAGGGGAAATATATATCCCTTGTTTCTCAAAGCTGTTCACCACTAGATCTTTTCTCCTCTCATGAGTTGAACTATTGCAGATGAATTAATAATGGTTGACTGCCATAATTAGTCATTATTGTTATATAGTGCGTGAAGTGTTGCCGTATCAGACCAAGCCCTTTATTACAACAGGAATGGACTTTATCCTTTAAACATAAAGAGATAGGGTAGGCAGGATAAAATTGTTTTCCTTGGTGGAGAAGTCTAGAACCAGGGGACATAGGTTCAAGGTGAGTGGCAGCCGGTGTCGAGGTGACATGAGGAAGAACCATTTTACACGGTGGATGGTGGGAGCCTGGAATTCGCTGCCTGAGTTGGTGGAGGTAGAGACCCTAAACTCTTTCAAAAGATACCTTGATCTGCCTTTAAGTGCTGTAAGCTACAGGGCTAAGGACCGGGTGTAGGAAGGGGCATTAGAAAGGGCACCTGTGTGTTCTCGGGCTGGCATGGGCAAGGTGGGCCACATGGTCTCCTCCCATGTCGCAGCTTTGCTATAATTCTATGCCCAACACATTGCAGGATGTTTCCCTGCCATGCACGTCTGTCATCCTCCGTAGTCCCAAAGAGCCTTGATGTGCATGGGAATCGTTTGCCAGTAGAAGAGTGCTGGCCCTCTGAGTGAGTGATTTTCACATCGGCAAGCTGTTACTTGGCCAGCCAGCGTGGGATTGCTGTTACTTGGCCAGCATTGGGCGACTGGAGGCAATACATTCACTTCAGGGCTTGCCGATCTGGCACACACACCAAGCATAATAGCCTGAGCTATATCTTACAGTACAGGAGTGTGAATTAACAGTGGGATTTTTTAAAAAGAAAAGTAATTCATCCGTTAATTATAGAGAAAACTCCTTCAAGTGCCAGGATGACATGTATAGATAAATAAGTTAGGACCAATGAAATAGAATCATAGAATCCCTATAGTGCAGAAGGAGGCCATTCGGCTCATTGGGTCTGCACCGCCCCTTTGAATGTGCACACTGCCCATGCCCACTTACCCCTATCCCCATACCCCATAACCTAACCTGCACATCCCTGGACACTAAGGAGCAATTCGTCATGACCAATCCACCTAACCTGGATCTATATGAAACCATAACAAAACCACAAGGTAATTGGTGCTGTTTCAGGACTCCAGACCAATGGAAGGATGTTACTGTAATAAAGATCAAATACATATAAGCAATAAAGTCTTGAAAAATTGTGACTATGAGAACAGAGATTACCGGCTCATTTCCAGAGGTGAAGAGATGGGACAGGGTAGTTAGAAACAAACTGTTTTCAGTGATTGAGAAGCCAAGAATAGATATTAATTTAAATTTAAGAGATTGAGACAGAGAGGAGAAATCCCTTTTACACAGAGATTCATGAAGCTGTGGAATGCCTTAGTAGAGCTAGTGATTGAAAGAGAGACCATCCAACATTTTAGAATGGACCCTATTGGTATTTGAAATAAATGTTGATAAAGGGCTATGGGAGAAAGGGTAGGCACAAGAGTATTGCACTTGTATGGAGTTCCAGCACCGACATGATCTGGTTTGGTTGAACAGCCTGTTTCTCTGTTGTAATTTCTATGTAATTCAATCTAATTATTATTTTATCAGGAAACCTCAGAAGGTGAAGGGTAGCTTATATCAAATGAGTTGAGTCAATATTTGCCTTCACCTGTAATAATTATTTTTTTCAAACCAAGAGTGTGGTAAATTAAATTAGTCAAGCATATTCAATTCTGGTAGAATATCATTGGATTATAATTCAAAAAAGCCCTTGTGCTCCAGGGCATTGCCACCTTCAATTATTTTTTTTAAACCTGCAAACGTGTATAGAATTTAGAGACGCCTTTCCCACCACAAATAAAGCTTACCATGTTTCGCAAGTGCGTATTTTGTTTCGCACAAATATTGTACATTTGCAATCTCCACCTCAGAAACTGTATTTGGTGTATGCTCTGCCTGAGACCTGCTTCTACAATGTTGCAGGCAGGTCAATCTATATTGGGAAAGGTGGAGTTTTAATCAGATAAGGTGCATGGAATTAGGCATGGGTGAGGGAGCTAAGTTCATTGAAAATGTAGATGCATTTATAAATTAGCCCCAGCCATTGGCTTCTGAAATTAAAATCTGTGTGCAATATCAAACCTCACACCTTAAAATATATATTTGGGTCAATGTTCGTGGACAATCACAAAACTTCATGCACTTGACGGACCTATTAATGGCGTCATGGATTTGCCCAGTGACAGCAGTAACAGAAATCTAACAAGACATAACAGGATGCAATCTATCGAACAACAGGTAGAAATCTGCCGAGTGACAGCAGTGACTGGATTTAAAAGGCCGGATGAGATGTGCCTTTACCAGTAACACGATTACCAGGCAACATAGATAGAATCAGGTGTGAATCGCCTATTAGTAGAAGCAGTTTACTAAGATGATTGGGATATCAAGGAGGTACACACATGCTAACTAAACTTTTAGAGTCAAGGAATTTGACAGAGACAGACAGCCAAATGGACATGTTTAGCAGTTCATGCACATAATTATTTTAGATTAGTGTAGTCCTGTTTTTATGCATTTATCTTTTCTTTATTTAATAAATAGTCTTTAATAATTGTGACATAATGACTGGGCTGCTTGTTTCCACTAGGGTTTCACTTGATTCATCACAGCATTCCAAAAACAAAATTTACACCCCCACAAACCGGTGTTTCAAGTTGGGACAGCCTTGCAGATGACACCAGCATGATTCGTGACAATGGTTATTATGGAGCAGAAGGATAATCTGCAGTACAATCAATATATATAATACATGTAACACAATAGCTAAAATATATGTAGTGCATCTTAAAATAGAAAGAACCTTACCCACTTATTTGCTGATTTAATGCGACACAAGCGTGGAGACCAATTTAGATGAGCCAGCATGAATTTAGTGGGTAGGCACTTAAACCCAACCAGGTTAGTAACTCAATTTGTAGCCCTCAGAAACTGACCATTCTCTATTTTTCCCGGGCCTACTGAATAAGTGGCAAGGACATTCATTGAAAGCTAGTGGAGTCCTTACTTTGTTTGTGTTATGGGCCAGGGTTTAGAGAACCCCAAGGTGTATCATGGAGTTCACCTGACCCACAACTTTTAATAGATTGTGGTATGGGGAGCACACGGCCCACTCTCGAGGTGTGGTGCAGCAGAAATGGAAAGTATTTTTAAAAACAAAACAATGTTTATTCTATGACCTCAAGTTAACCTTATTAAAACAAACAGTGAATATCTTAGCAACCATTAAGTCAAAGATAACCCCAAAGAATACAACATTAAGTAATCCTTAAGCTGTCCTTTTAACATCCAAAAGACTTAACAACCTTTAAACAGAAGCACATCAAGGTTTACATTCAATACTGAAAACATTGCCATTTCTGAATTCACCAAATGATCAAGAGATAGTCCTTCATGGCAGAAAGATCAACCGTATAGCTGCTTTGGCTGACATCAGCTGCAACACACTGAAAAACGAAACCAAAAAGACAGAGACACACCCAAGCTTTTCTCAAAGTGAAACTAAAAAGCAGAACCAGAGTTCAGCTCCACACACGCTCTGACATCACTGCAGTAATATGAGCAGCTAACCATTTCTTAAAGTGACATTCTCATGACACCTCCCCCCAAGAAAAAATAAATAAACCATCAACTTCAAGATGGTTTCATTTTTCACCTTTTCACCATCCTTTAAGAAATGCACACAGTAAATGTACTTTATCGTTGCAAAAACAACACACGCAAACAGGTATAATAATAGTCCAATTATTTTTATTCTTCCTCCTCCAACTGAAATCTTTCTCAAAGAACAAAACAAAGAACAAAGAAAAGTACAGCACAGGAACAGGCCCTTCTGCCCTCCAAGCCCGTGCCGACCATACTGCCTGACTAAACTACAATCTTCTACACTTCCTGGGTCCGTATCCCTCTATTCCTATCCTATTCATGTATTTGTCAAGATGCCCCTTAAATGTCACATCTCGATTGATAGTCTCTTTGAACAAGAAGGTCTCTGCACAATCCATCCATTTCTCTATGCCTCGGCAGTTCTCATTAAAGTCAGCTATTTTAGTTCAATCTGATCACAGAGTCCCTTGCAATTCTCCAACACAGGAGCATTGGTTATCACAGCTTTCAGGCAATCAAATGCCTGTCGAAAGTCCGCTGTCCATTGAAATCTTTAACGTTTCTTCAGCAAGTCCATCAGTGGAGCAATCACATTGCAAAACTTTTTCACAAATGTTCGATCAAATCCACTCATGCCAAGAAATCCCATTATTTCCCTTTGTCTTGAGGGTATCAAAAACTCCTCAAGGAAAGTGATTCGGGCTTTTCCAAATTCACTGTTGGCTAGATTTATCACCAAACCCACCTCCCGAAGTCAATCGAATAATTCCATCAGATATTTTAAATGTTCTGTCCATGTCTGGCTGAAAATTGCCAGATCGTCGATGTAGACCGCACAATTGGGTAATCCTGAAACAAATTTGTTAGTTAACCATTGAAATGTGGCTGGGGCGTTATTCATGCCAAATGGCATAACTTTGAATTGGTATATACTATCTGGAGTCAGAAAAGCTGAAATATCCTTTGCCCTTTCGGATAAAGGTATCTGCCAGTAACCTTTAAGTAAACCCAGTTTAGAAATAAAAGCTGATTGCCCCACTTTCTAAATGCAATCCTCCAAACGTGGGATGGGATAAGAGTCCAGTAACTGCATTAACCTTTAAGTCCACACACGACCGTTGGGTACTATCTGGTTTAGGTACCATCACTATGGGTGAGCTCCATTGGCTGCAACCCTCTTCAATTATGCCATTTTTAAGCATACTCTCAATTTCTTTGTTAACCTGTGCCAATTTTAAAGGGTTATGTCTGTACGGATGTTGTTTGCTCGGAACAGCCTTTCCCACATCTACATCATGTACAGCCATTTTAGTACTTCCCAATTTATCTCTACAAACTTGCCCATGTGATATCAATAACTCTTTAAGGTCAGTTTGTTTTTCCTCTGGAAGGTAACTCAACAAATTATTCCAATTTTTAAGAACATCCTCGTTTTCCACACGTTACCACCTTTTCTGGCAATATTCTTATCAATCACCTCTTGATCAGGCTGTAAAATCTTTTGCATCTCCTTCACTTCACTTGGGCTTTCCTTTACCACTTTAACAAACCCCACTGTCTTATACTGTTTTACCATATCAGCCTTCCCAGTGCTTTTCTTCAACCACCAACACTATGACTTTATGTGGTCTAGTTTATTACAGTGAAAACATTTGAAAATTTTCATGTCTCTTCCACCCTCCTGGATTTCTTTTTTAATCTGAAGTACACTCGCCTTATTATCTCCCATCAGATCACCTTTACCTATACCACTTGAGTATTTCTCTTTTCCCAAGTTTCTATCCCTCACAGGCTGAAACTGATGTCGGAAACCAAGCTTTGATATATGAACTAATTCATAATCACCTGCCATTTCTGCTGCTAATCTCGCAGTTTTAACCCTCTGCTCTTCCACATGAGTTCTCACGACATCAGGAATTGAATTTTTAAACTCCTCCAAAAGTATAATTTCTCTGAGAGCTTCATACGTTTGGTCTATTTTCAAAGCCCTATCCACCTATCAAAATTACTCTGTTTGGGCCTTTCAAACTCCATGAATGTTTGACATAATTATTTCCTTAAATTTCTAAACCTTTGCCTGTAAGCTTCAGGCACCAGTTCATATGCACCTAAGATGGATTTTTTTCATCTCCATATGTTCCAGATATCTCCTCCGATATTGATGCAAACACTTCACTAGCCCTACCTATCAGCTTTGTTTGAATCAGTAATACCCACATGTCCTGTGGCCATTTCATTTGTTTAGTTACCTCCTCAAATGAAATGAAAAAGGCTTCCACCTCCTTCTCGTCAAACCTTGGCAATTCTTGGACATATTTAAATAGATCCCCACCAAGCCTTCGACTTTGACGCTCTTTCTCACTATCCTCATCACTATCATCCAACTGTAAGTTTCCCTTTACGTCTGCCAATTTTAACTGACTGTCATGTTTCATGGCCATTTTCTGAAGTTCAAACTCTCTCTCTTTATCTTTTTCCCTGATCTGTATCTCCCTTTATCTTTCTTTTTGTTCTGCTAGGGCTATTCTTTCTTTTCTCCTTACTTCTCTCTCCTTTTCTTTTTCCTCTCTCTCTCTTTCGTTTTCCTCACTATCTCTTTCTCTTTTTTTTCCCGCTCTCTCTCTTTCTTTTTCCTCTCTTTCATATTCAAGCTGCTTTAATTCTTTCTCATGTTCCATTTGTTTAATTTGTAACTGAATTTTTGCCATTTCCAATGAGTCAAACTGTATCTCAGGCAACTTTAAATGCTTAGCCACCGCCATAATTACCTCATCTTTTCGAATTTTGTCAGGTAATGATAACTGCAATGTTTTTGCCAAATCTAACAGCCTGCTTTTAGTCTCTGAAATGAAATGAAAAAATGAAAATCGCTTATTGTCACAAGTAGGCTTCAATGAAGTTACTGTGAAAAGCCCCTAGTCGCCACATTCCGGCGCCTGTTCGGGGAGGCTGTTACGGGAACAAATGTCCGTAAGGTACTGCGTGTGGCCGTCTCCACCCCCAAAAACTTCTGAGCTTCTGAAAGAGCCATTTTCCACAACACATTCCTTACTTAAACAAGAATACTGTAGCCACATGAGTTGGCCAAGTCCCGATTTAAAATGGAGAACAGCAAAGGCTGAAGGGAAATTCAGCCAACACAGGCAGAAACTGGCAGGTGCAGGTTACTGTGTATTAAACTCTGCAAAAACCCCAGACAGCATCGATACCAGCAGCCATCTGCATAATAATGTATCAGCCATCTACATACTAATGCGCAGTCCCCGGGAACAATCGCAACATTTGGGACAAACAAGCTAAGCCAGACTCCCCGGCGCCAGCAGGAGTCAACACAAGAGAGGTTAACGGACACCTCAAGACTGCCCATCGATCAGGGAACTGCTCCAGTATTGGCGAAATCGAACCAAGCGATTGGAACAAAGTCCAATCACCTAGAACCAGGTACAGGGTCCGCCCCAAAAGGCAGGAAGCCCCTGGGGACTATAAAGTTAAGCCCCCAAGTTCAAATCGTTCTTCTTGACCGGGTCACTCATCAGCGTGAACCAACCCTTGACAGTGCCCGGTTCAACTGCCGCCGATATCCAGTAAGTCTTAAGTCAATGCTCGCTATGAGATAGGCGCTCCTAGCTACCAATCCGTACCAACTTCGAATCCCGCAGACTCAGAACCCGAACGAAAGACCATTTGTTCCCCTGACCTGGTGGGCCAGTGTGAAGTTAAGTATAGGCATGTTAGTTGTAGAAGTAGCTTAGAAGTAGAATTTATGCATGAGTAGCGATTTACTGCGTATAATAAATGTGCTTTAATTTGAATCTTACTAATCGGTGTATTGAGTTATTGATCATTACTTGAACTTGAACCTCGCGGCGGTATCATAAAGATACCTGGCGACTCGAGAGCAAAGGTTATAAAACAGAGCCAATTGAACCAACCAAAAGTTAGCAACAATACCACCCCTGAAAAGCAACCACAATATGCTCACCCCTCACTGTCTTTAAGTTCACTAAGCCAATCCAATAGACAGACTTTTATCCCCCTCGAGCCCCCAATTTGTTATGGGCCAGGGTTTAGAAAACCCGAAAATGTATCATGGAGTTCATCTGACCCACAACTTTTACTAGATTGTGGTATGGGGAGCACACGGCCCACTCTAGAGGTGTGGTACAGCAGAAATGGAAAAGTATTACAAAAAAAACAATGTTTATTCTATGAACTCAAGTTACCCTTTTTAAAACAGACAGTGAACATCTTAGCAACCATTAATTCAAATACAACCCCCAAAGAATACAACACTAAGTAATCCTTAATAACTTCCCAAACAACATCCAGAAGACAAAAGAAACACCTTTTAACAGAAGCACATTAGGTTTTCATTCACTACTGAGAACATTTTTAATTCTGAATTCACCAAATGATCAAGAGATAGTCTTTTCATGGCAGAGTGATCCACAGTGCACCTGCTCTGTCTGGCTTCAGCTCCAACACTGAAAATGAAACTAAAACACACACTGCAGCAAACAGCCTAAAACAAAAGTAAAAAGCTGACAGACAGCCAAGCTCCACCCAACTCTGACATCACTGCAGTAATATGAGCAGCCAAACATTTCTGAAAGCGACATTCCCATGACACTTACGTCATTCACTAAGAAACAGGATATTATGGATTCCACACCAACTCATGTCCTTCGCCAAGGATCAGGATATTATGGATTCCACACTAACTCATATTCTTTGCTAAGGAACAGGATATAATGGATTCCACAGTATGGCTAGCCCAGTTCAGTTTCTGGTTAATGGTAACCCCCAGGATGTTGATAGTGGGGGACTCAGTGATGATAATGCTAATGAATGACATGGGGGATGGTGTGATTCTCTCTTCTTGGCGGTGGTCATTGCCGAACACTTGTGTGGCATGAATGTTACTTGACACTTGTCAGCCCAAGCCTGGATATTTTTCAGGTCTGGCTGCATTTGCAATGGACTACTTCAGTGTCTGAGGAGTGGCAAATAGTACTGAACATTGCACAATCATCAGCGAAGATCCGCACATCTGACTTTATGTTGCAAGGAAGATCATTGATGAAGCTGCTGACGAGGGTTGGGCCTCGGAAGCTACCTTGAGGAACTCCCAGGACTGAGATGAGTGACCTAAGGATTTCACAAGCCCAGGCCAGATGGTGGAGAATTGTGACATCCTACCAACTGTTCTGACTTGAGAGAATTCACACCTCTTTAACCTGTGATTATCCCTCTCTCCAGCTGCACCGTCTGGACCTGTCAAGACTTAATTACCTACAAAGACTCGCATTCAAAGTATCATCTTGAATCATTGACGTTGTTTATATGTGTGTATGTGTAACCTACCTCTTCACTCACCTGATGAAGGGGCTATGCTCCGAAAGCTCGTGATTCCAAATAAACATGTTGGATTTTAACCTGGTGTTGTAAGACTTCTCGCGGTGGATATATTTAGCAGGTAAATTGTGTTTTCTTGTTCCACCTCACTTTGTTGAATTGATATTTCGTATTACATTTTATTCTTGTGTATGAGTGGCTGATGATTGAAGGCTTTCAACGCAATCCCAAAAAGTAATTGAGTGTGATTGTTCTTTTCTGGAGGTGGTGCAGGCACAAGATGGTGGATTGGATTTTGTTTATTGTCACGTGTACCGAGGCACAGTGAAAAGTATTTGTCTGCGAGCAGCTCAACAAATCATTAAGTACATGAAAAGAAAAGAAAAGAAAAGAAATAACGAGTATAAGATAAGTGAAAAGAGGATCTGTTCGGGAGAGCTCACAGAGAGTCACCACGCTCCAGTGCCACCTTGCTTTGGAAGCCAGGAGGAAATCATGTGGTTTGAGCAATTATGGAACTGCAACTTTTCAATTATACGGAATGAGGACTTTGGAAGCCAGCTGGCTCCTCGACATGACCCTATCCTCAAGATTAGTTGGATTCATCCTCAAACATCTGTGGTTGTCCATTCCAGTCTTCCTTCTACATCTGATCTCCCTGAGACGGAACCAGATTTTGCAGTGCGCAGACTCAACAACACTGAGGAACACACGATCTAGTGCATATTGAATAGATCCCTCAGATTGGTCCAAGCAACGGAATCTCATTTTGATTTGAGCACACCGACTGTTCTCTTGATTATGGCCCTCATGGAGGTATGGCTTTTTTTGTGCCTCTTCAATGGGGGTTTGAGGATGTGTAATAGATGTCATCAGGCACCAATTAAGAAGCTATCCTTTATACCCCACCAGTTTTCCACCCAATCGTGCCAGGGAGGCTAAAAAGCCTTGGAGTGCCGGAAAATATAATAAGAGTCAAAGAACAAAGAACAAAGAAATGTACAGCACAGGAACAGGCCCTTCGGCCCTCCAAGCCCGTGCCGACCATACTGCCCGACTAAACTACAATCTTCTACACTTCCTGGGTCCGTATCCTTCTATTCCCATCCTATTCATATATTTGTCAAGATGCCCCTTAAATGTCCCTATCGTCCCTGCTTCCACTACCTCCTCCGGTAGTGAGTTCCAGGCACCCACTACCCTCTGCGTAAAAAGTTTGCCTCGTACATCTACTCTAAACCTTGCCCCTCTCACCTTAAACCTATGCCCCCTAGTAATTGACCCCTCTACCCTGGGGAAAAGCCTCTGACTATCCACTCTGTCTATGCCCCTCATAATTTTGTATACCTCTATCAGGTCGCCCCTCAACCTCCTTCGTTCCAGTGAGAACAAACTGAGTTTATTCAATCGCTCCTCATAGCTTATGCCCTCCATACCAGGCAACATTCTGGTAAATCTCTTCTGCACCCTCTCTAAAGCCTCCACATCCTTCTGGTAGTGTGGCGACCAGAATTGAACACTATACTCCAAGTGTGGCCTAATTAAGGTTCTATACAGCTGCAACATGACTTGCCAATTCTTATACTCAATGCCCCGGCCAATGAAGGCAAGCATGCCGTATGCCTTCTTGACTACCTTCTCCACCTGTGTTGCCCCTTTCAATGACCTGTGGACCTGTACTCCTAGATCTCTTTGACTTTCAATACTCTTGAGGGTTCTACCATTCACTGTATATTCCCTACCTGCATTAGTCCTTCCAAAATGCATTACCTCACATTTGTCCGGATTAAACTCCATCTGCCATCTCTCCGCCCAAGTCTCCAGACAATCTAAATCCTGCTGTATCCTCAGACAGTCCTCATCGCTATCCGCAATTCCACCAACCTTTGTGTCGTCTGCAAACTTACGAATCAGACCAGTTACATTTTCCTCCAAATCATTTATATATACTACAAAGTCATGGCAACTCCCAGCATACCCTGCACAAACCTGGAGGATCTGTTGCTGATAATCACACACTAGCCGGATATTGAGCCTGTGGTAGACTTCACAATTCACAAATGCCCTCAGCTCCCCCTGCAGGTGCTTTGATTGCCACATAGGTGCAATTACTGGTGGTCTAAATCTTTGGGAAGCTAGCAATAGTTGAAAATAGTCTTGCACGCTCTGTCTGGCTATCCTCTTCTGCTTTGAAATGTTGGAAATTCCGTCCTCACAAAGATGAAGATGGCACAAAGGAACTGGCTGAATTCTGCACCTGATATGCGCATTGCCCTCTTTTACTGTGAACCTGATTGGAGTGAGATTGTGAGGATCAAGCAGGTTCACCTGTCGCATCAAAGATAAGCAAAAATGGTGTGTTGCGAAGGTCGGCTGGCATGGGTCGCGAAGGTCAGCTAGTGTGGCTCCTGAAAGTCAGCTGCTTGGTATAAATGGGTCCCAAGAAAAACAAAATTTGAAAAACGCTGGACGAGGGAATTAGGAATGAGAAATTGATCTTCATCTCAAGATATACGGATTTAGAAATTTACATCTTTTGCATCTACTTTGCCATCATGCCTTACACAATTGGATAGACAACTGGAAAAACAATTGCTAATGCATTGAGAAAGAACAAAGACTATTGAAATTTGCATATGAGTTAAAATTCAAACACATCAGATGATCATTATCAAATGAGGAATGATTAGTGATTACCTGAATAAGTGGGACAGACGAAACTGGTAAACAGATACCATTTGATCACATTTAACATCTGGGCCTTGAGTGAATTCATTTTCTTCAGCAATGCCAAAAGGAGAAAATGGCGAACTTGATCACACAGACAAGTCAGAAAGCAGACTGTATACACACTTCATTCCTTTAAAGAAAGAATGGTCCTGACAAAAGGTCCCTGACCTGAAACGTCTGGATGTTCCAGTCCTGCCCATGGTGGGACCCAATGCGAGCGGGACGGAAAATTTGGCGACCCAGCAAGACATCCATTGATTCTCAGAAGAAAAGGCAGGGCCAGAAAATCCTGGCCATTCCACACATGTTCCTGATCTATTGAATATATTTCGCATTTTCTGTATATTTTTTGGTATACTCATTGCGTGACTGATAGGGGTGTATGGGATGAAGAGCATATACGCGTGAAGCACCTTCTAATGCCGATATCGAGGTGCTACACTGGGAGATGCTGCTGGATATATGTGTGGAGGTTGCAAAGATGGGGTAAAGTAGCTCTATACTTCTCTAAATTATTGAAATGTTTGATACTCACCAAATTTGGTGTTACATCCAGATGTCTTACAAACACAAGAAAATTAATTTTATTTCAAAGGAGCAAACAAAATAAATTAAATATCTAGCTAATTCTATTTCTGATCAATAATTCTTCATAAAGACAAACACAACCTCAGCCAGAACAGAACAGCTCAAAGAGAACATTTGTTTTGTGATTTAATGTGGGCTTTGGCGGGCTGTAAAACACATGTGCATGTTATTGCAAATGCTTGCTTGATTATCAAGATTAGATAATCTAATGGTCTGGTGCTGTTCAATATATGCACATAAAAATGATGGTCTGAACATACTTACATTCCTTGGAGTGTAAAATTAGAAGCATGCCGACCATTAGCATAGGAGCTTGTTTTATGTTAAACTTTTATTTGCATGTTTCCCAGGGAGTTTCAACCCCTGGCAGGCAATTTCCCAGCTCCCCTGGAACTCTGCGTGAAAGTCTCCCAGTTAGTTTGAGACTTTGGACAGTTCTGTAGCAATTACCTTGATAGTTACACTGCAAGTGCCAGACAGATTGAAACCTATTCTAACATCTGTGTAATTACACAACTGACTCATTTGCCATCCCACTGACACCCAACTATCCCCGTGACCACCAGACACAACCCCCACCCGATCCCCTGACACCTCTCACTAGGCCCAGGTTGGAGGTCCAGGCCAGAAATGTGAAACTCCCACTCAGAAAAAAAGAAGTGAAGTGGCAATCTGCTTGTGATAACCATTCCATGGAAGATTGGGACCCGAATGTGCTTTAACAGACTAAAGGATAGAATTGTGTATATTACTGGGCAGAATTTTCCCATCCGGGTCAAAGTCCCATGACAGAGACAGGGATGGGTAGGGTTTCCCACTTCAGTAGCTGCTGGGAATTTTTACGATATTGCGCGATCCCTTCCTAATTAATTATGCCGTTGGGGTTTCCCGACATTCGGTGTGGCAGAGCTAGCTGGATGATGCCTTATATCAGCGGCACATATTCAAAAGCTTTCATACAGTACAGTAGCCTACACAATGCTGATTGCGCAGAAGGCCTGAAAAGGGCTAGGGGCCCCCATTCCCAAATTCAACAACGCCTCCCTGGGCATCCTGGTCGACCAAGTGGAGTCCAGGAGGGACCAGATAAGAGGAGGAGGCAAAACAGTGACTTATTGACGTGGACCCCAGGATCCTTTTGCACATCTACACTTTCTAATCTCTTACCATTTAAGAAATACTCTGCATGTATGTTTCTCCTATCATAGTGGATTACCTCACATCTTTCCACATTATATTCTATCTGCCATGTTCTTGTCCATTCACTAAGTCTGTTCAAATCCTCTTGAAGTTACTTTGCATTTTCCTCAGAACACACATTCCCACCTAACTTTCTATCATCCTCAAATTCGAGAATATCACATTTGGCCCCCACATCCAAATCATTGACACATATTGTGAACAGCTGCGACCCAAGTACTGATCCTTCCTAAACATTAAAAATACTCGAATATTCAAATCCCAGGCTTGGTCACTATAGAACATAGAACATAGAACGATACAGCGCAGTACAGGCCCTTCGGCCCACGATGTTGCACCAAAACAAAAGACATCTAACCTACACTATGCCACTATCATCCATATGGTAAATCTCCTCTGCACCCGCTCCAAAGCCTCCACGTCCTTCCTATAATGCGGTGATCAGAACTGTACGCAATACTCCAAATGCGGCCGTACCAGAGTTCTGTACAGCTGCAACATGACCTCCCGACTCCGGAACTCAATCCCTCTACCAATAAAGGCCAACACTCCATAGGCCTTCTTCACAACCCTATCAACCTGGGTGGCAACTTTCAGGGATCTACATGGACACCTAGATCGCTCTGCTCATCCACACTTCCAAGAACTTTACCATTAGCCCTATATTCCGCATTCCTGTTATTCCTTCCAAAGTGAATCACCTCACACTTCTCTACATTAAACTCCATTTGCCACCTCTCATCCCAGCTCTGCAGCTTATCTATGTCCCTCTGTAACCTGCTACATCCTTCCACACTATCGACAACACCACCGACTTTAGTATCGTCTGCAAATTTACTCACCCACCCTTCTGCGCCTTCCTCTAGGTCATCTATAAAAATGACAAACAACAACGGCCCCAGAACAGATCCTTGTGGTACTCCACTTGTAACTGAACTCCATTCTGAACATTTCCCATCAACCACCACCCTCTCTCTGTCATCTTTCAGCTAGCCAATTTCTGATCCACATCTCTAAATCACCCTCAATCCCCAGCCTCCGTATTTTCTGCAATAGCCTACCGTGGGGAACCTTATCAAACGCTTTGCTGAAATCCATATACACCACATCAACTGCTCTACCCTCGTCGACCTGTTCAGTCACCTTCTCAAAGAACTCGATAAGGTTTGTGAGGCACGACCTACCCTTCACAAAGCCATGCTGACTATCCCTGATCATATTATTCCTATCTAGATGATTATAAATCATGTCTCTTATAATCCCCTCCAAGACTTTACCAACTACAGACGTGAGGCTCACCGGTCTATAGTTGCGGGGGTTGTCTCTGCTCCCCTTTTTGAACAAAGGGACCACATTTGCTATCCTCCAGTCCTCTGGCACTATTCCTGTAGCCAATGATGACATAAAAATCAAAGCCAAAGGTCCAGCAATCTCTTCCCTGGCCTCCCAGAGAATCCTAGGATAAATCCCATCAGGACCCGGGGACTTATCTATTTTCAGCCTGTCCAGAATTGCCAACACCTCTTCCCTCAATGCCATCTATTCCATTAGCCTGGGTCTCAGCATTCTCCTCCACAACATTATCTTTTTCCTGTGTGAATACTGACGAAAAATATTCATTTAGTATCTCGCCTATCTCTTCAGACTCCACACACAACTTCCCATCCCTGTCCTTGACTGGTCCTACTCTTTCCCTCGTCATTCGCTTATCCCTGACATACCTATAGAAAGCTTTTGGGTTTTCCTTGATCCTACCTGCCAAATACTTCTCATGTCCCCTCCTTGCTCGTCTTAGCTCTCTCTTTAGATCCTTCCTCGCTACCTTGTAACTATCCATCGCCCCAACTGAAACTTCACACCTCATCTTCACATAGGCCTCCTTCTTCCTCTTAACAAGAGATTCCACTTCTTTGGTAAACCACGGTTCCCTCGCTCGACGCCTTCCTCCCTGCCTGACCGGTACATACTTATCAAGAACACGCAGTAGCTGATCCTTGAACAAGCTCCACTTATCCAGTGTGCCCAACACTTGCAGCCTACTTCTCCACCTTATCCCCCCCAAGTCACGTCTAATGGCATCATAATTGCCCTTCCCCCAGCTATAACTCTTGCCCTGCGGTGTATACTTATCCCTTTCCATCATTAACGTAAACGTCACCGAATTGTGGTCACTGTACCCAAAGTGCTCTCCTACCTCCAAATCCAACACCTGGCCTGGTTCATTACCCATTCTTGTTGGCCTGTTAACATATTGTGTCAGGAAACCCTCCTGCACACATTGTACAAAAAACGACCCATCTAATGTACTCGAACTATATCTTTTCCAGTCAATATTTGGAAAGTTAAAGTCTCCCATAATAACTACCCTGTTACTTTCGCTCTTATCCAGGATCATCCTCGCCATCCTTTCCTCTACATCCCTAGAACTATTTGGAGGCCTATAGAAGACTCCCAACAGTGTGACCTCTCCTTTCATGTTTCTAACCTCAGCCCATACTACCTCGGAAGATGAGTCCCCATCTAGCATCCTCTCCGCCACCGTAATACTGCTCTTGACTAGCAGCGCCACACCTCCCCCTCTTTTGCCTCCTTCTCTGAGCTTACTAAAACACCTAAACCCCGGAACCTGCAACATCCATTCCTGTCCCTGCTCTATCCATGTCTCCGAAATGGCCACAACGTCGAAGTCCCAGGTACCAACCCATGCTGCCAGTTCCCCTACCTTATTTCGTATACTCCTGGCATTGAAGTAGACACACTTCAAACCACCCACCTGAACACTGGCCCTCTCCTGCGACGTCAAATCTGTGCTCCTGACCTCAATGCTCTCATTCTCCCTTACCCTAAAACTACAATCCAGGTTCCCATGCCCCTGCTGCATTAGTTTAACCCCCCCCCCCAAAGATCACTAACAAATCTCCCCCCCCAGGATATCTGTGCCCCTCAGGTTCAGATGTAGACCATCCTGTCTGTAGAGGTCCCACCTTCCCCAGAAAGAGCCCCAGTTATCCAGAAATCTGAATCCCTCCCGTCTGCACCATCCCTGTAGCCACGTGTTTAATTGCTCTCTCTCCCTATTCCTCATCTCATTATCACGTGGCACGGGCAACAACCCAGAGATAACAACTCTGTTTGTTCTAGTTCTGAGCTTCCATCCTAGCTCCCTGAAAGCCTGCCTGACATCCTTGTCCCCTTTCCTACCTATGTCGTTAGTGCCAATGTGGACCACGACTTGGGGCTGCTCCCCCTCCCCCCTAAGGACCCGGAAAACACGATCCGAGACATCACGTACCCTTGCACCTGGGAGGCAACATACCAAACGTGAGTCTCTCACGCTCCCACAAAATCTCCTATCTGTGCCCCTGACTATCGAGTCCCCAATTACTAATGCTCTGCTCCTCTCCCCCCTTCCCTTCTGGGCAACAGGGACAGACTCCGTGCCAGAGGCCCGTACCCCATGGCTTACCCCTGGTAAGTCCCCCCCCCACAAGTATCCAAAATGTTACCACATTTCCAAAATGACAATTAAATCGTATCCATTTACCTCCATTTGTGCATTTAAATCATGTGCCTTGTTGCAAATGCTGTGCATATTCAGATAGAGTGCCTTTAACCTTGTCTTTTTGACATTATTTTGCATTACAAACTTAGTTGATGCTTACCTGTGCTTTTCCCGCCTTCCAATTTTTTCAGTGAATTTTTGACTTTCCATGACCAGATTTACTTTCTTCCAGTTTGAGCTATCCCTCAAATTTCCATCCCTTTGACAAGCTAGTTTAAACCCTTCTCAACAGTACCCACAAATGCCCTTGTCAGGATATTAACTCCAACCTGTCAAGGTGTGACCCATCCATTTTGTACAGGTCCTGCCTGCCCCACAACTGGTTCCAATGACTTAGAAATATAATGGCCTCTCTCTGACACCAATTTTCCAGCAATGTATTTAATCAATTAATCCTCCTATTCCTATGCTTACTGGCATGTGGCTCTGCGAGTACTCCTGAGATTACTGTTCTTGGGTTTCTGCTTTTTAATTTACTTCCTAACTCCCAACAATCTGTTTTCCAGACTTCATCCCTCTTCTTACCAATCTTGTTAGTACCATGTGAACCACAACCTCTGTTCGCCCTCCCTCAGAAGGATGTCCTGCAGGTGCTCCGTGACAACTTTGACCCTGGCAGCAGTGAGGCAACATCCTGGAGCTATGTTTCCTGCCACAGGAATACACGTCTGATCCCCTGATTATTGAATCCCCTGTCACCATTGCTCTTCCACACTTCTTCCTCCAATCCTGTGCAACTGAACCATCTGTGGCACCATGGACTTGGTTCTGGCTGCACTCCCATGAGGGAATTCTCACCAACATCCAAAACAGAAAACCTATTAATGAGCGAGATCATCTCATAGAACTCCTGCATTACCTGCCTGGTTCCCTGAGGCTGCCTGGTGGTTACTCATTCCCTTTCTGTCTGCACTGTCCTAACCTGTGGTGTAACCACCTCCCTAAACTGTGCTACTCACATAATTCTGAACCTCACAAACACACCACAGTGACTCCAGTCACCGCTCGGATTCCAAACCCTGGAGCACAAGCTTCTGTAGCTTATGTCACTTCCTGTAATGTGTTTGTCAAGGTCACATATGTTGTGTTATGCTGCTTCGTGTAGCATAAGCTGCCTCCTTGATGTATGCTTTGACAAAGGAAGGTTCAGACTATGAAATGAGTTCAACGTGTTCATTGAACTATTAACACAGTTCTTAAATGAGTTCGATTCTCTGCTAATCTAACTGTAGTAACTCAATCTATCTTTACCAGCCTGTTCTAAGCCACGTGCTGGGTGTGATGAAATTGATCAACCCTGATGTACTCTCTAGATGTCTGTCTGTGGAAAGAGGCAGAGCATGTGCGCCCTGTCCTTTTATATGGGTTGTGAAGTGCTCCTTTGTGGTAATGCCAACTTTGGGTGTCCTGATTACCCAATGGTTGTGTCCTGTTCGAATGATCCATTGGCTATATGTCTGCATGTCATGACATTTCTGGTGCTCCCTCTAGTGGTTACTTAGTTGTAGTGTATTTACATTAACCCCTTCTGTATATACAGTGATGCATATCACCACACACCCCTTTTTTCCGTGTTACATATTTTCTATACTTTGTTCAACAAAATACACTGCTCGCATTTAAATATAGCACCTTTAATTCACGATTGACCGTCCCTTTTTGTTTTCTTAGTGTGGTGGACCTTGGTTTACTGAGTCTTTCCATACACTGTGTCATATTTTGTGGGATGGGGAATATCGTAACCTCTCCTGAGTTCTGTCTTTTCATGCTTTTTTGTATTCCTAAGCAGCTACGCATCCCACTGATTACTTCACCTCTTGGTTCCCTGACTTTCCCTCCCCCCCCCCCCCCCCCCCCCCCCCAATCTCTAGTTTAAAGTCCTATTGATCACCCTATTTCCTCTTTTCATGAGAACACTGGTCCCAGCTCGGTTCAGGTGGAGACCATCCCAACGGTATAGGTCCCCCTGTCCCAAAACTGATGCCAGTGTCCCATGAAAAGGAACCCCTCTTTCCCACACCACTCTTTCAGCCACGTGTTAACTTCCCTTATTCTTGCCTCGCTATGCCAATTTGCACGTGGCTCGGGCTGTAATCCGGAGATTATGACCCTTGAGGACCTGTTTTTTAATTTGAATCCTAGCTCTTTATAATCTCTAAACAGGTCCTCTTTTCTAGACTTGCCTATGTTGTTGGTACCGACATGGACCACAACAACTGGATCCTCCCCCTCCCTCTCCAGTAATCTTTCAAGCCGGTCAGAGATGTCCTGCACCCTAGCACAGGGCAGGCAACATACCATGCGGGACTCTTTATCCTGCTCACAAAGGATACTATCTATCCCCCTGATAATAGAATCCCCTACAACTACAACTTGCTTATTTACTCCCTCCCCTTGAATGGCCTGCTGAACCATGGTGCCTTGGTCAGCTGACTCATCCTTCCTGCAACCCTGTTCGCCATCCACACAGGGAGCAAGTGCCTCATACCCGTTGGACAGGGTCAAGGGCTGAGGCTCCTGAGTTCCTGACTGCTGGTTCCCTTTACCTGCCCGTCTTGCAGTCACACCCTGCTGTCCCTGGCCACTGGCAGGATTTAAACTACTTACTCTGACAGGTGTGACTGCCTCCTGAAACACAGTGTCCAGGTAAGTCTCCCCCTCCCGGATGTGCCTCAGTGTTTGAAGCTCAGACTCCAGCTCATCAACTCTGAGCCGGAGCTCTTCGAGCAGCCAACACTTACTGCAGATGTGGTCGCTGTAGCTCGCAATGGGATCTGCCAGCTCCCACATCAAGCAGCTCAAGCACATCACCTGGCCAGCCATCACTAATTAATTAATTCGTTTAATTTAAGTTTACGAGTTTAGCTGTGTTTTTTTTTAATTTGGGGCAGATTTGCTATCAACAAATCAGATCACAGCTTCCCTCTGACGTCACTTTTGGGGGGAAAAACTGGAAAACAGGAAGTTACCGTTCGGTTTTTATACTCACAGAGACTGCTCCTCCTCCTCCGAACGGCTCCCAAAATTGGGTCCGAAGAAAGAGAGAGAACAAAACAGTCGGGAAAAAGCACCTTCTCCCACTCTTCACCGAATTACCTCACTGCACCAAATTACCAAATTCTCACTCTGTCTGTGTCTCACTCACTCTGTCTGTGTCTCCTTGACCAGCACAATGCTTACTAAGTGCGCTTTCTGTCTGTCATTTATACAGACTTTTGGATGACTCACACTAAAACTTCAAAGAGAAGAATACCATGTGTACCTTTGTGACCCTTAACAGGCCTCAGGTGACTGCCAGATAACTGCCTCTCAGCAATTAGGGTGGGGGCAGCTTCAGCCAATCAGACACTAATCTACACTGCACTTTTAACTGAAAAACAGCACAATTAGATTAACCACTTACCTTCCCTGGTTACCTCACTGCACCAAATTACCAAATTCTCACTCTGTCTGTGTCTCACTCACTCAGGCTAACAGCACTAAATATGTAACTTAGCAGTTACGCAACAATCAGCTTCTTCCCCTCTACCAAAGTATGAACCAGCTAACGTAGGCTGAAAAATGGGAGTAAAAGATGCACCTGATTTACTGAACTCCCTCACTCACCAAATTAGAACACTGAGGGTGTCAGACCTAAATGCACGCAGTAGACGGAAAAAGGTAAAGGAGCTTGTTGCGCACATTGAAATTGGCCTGTACAATGTTCTGGGCATCACAGAGACATGGCTGCAAGGGGATCAGGGCTGGGATATAAATATCCAAGGATATGGGTCCTATTATGTGTCCTATTGAAAGGACAGGCAGATGGGCAAAGGGGATGGGGTTGCATTATTCATAAGGAATTAAATTAAATTGATTACAAAATGCGATATAAAATGAGAAGGCATAGATTCTGTGTGGGAGAACGGAGGACTCACGAATGTTAAAGACCCTGATGGGAGTTATGTACAAGCGCCCTAGCAGTAGTCAGGATGTGGGGTAGAAAATAAATCAGGAGATATAAAACGCATATAAGAAAGCAATATCACAATAATCATAGTGGACTTCAATATGCAACTGGACTGGGAAAATCAGGTTGGCAGTCGATTCCAAGAAAAGGAATTTGGAGAATGTGTACGAGATGGTTGTTTGGAGCAGCTTGTGACAGGGCCCACTAGGGAACAGGCAATTCTGGATTTGGTGATGTGTAATGAGGCAGACTTGATTAGGGAACTTAAAGTGAAAGAAACCTAAGGGGATAGTGAGCAGGACTAGCTGGATTCAGATGTAACGGTATTACAATTAAATAAGGATAACTACAAAGGCATGAGGGAGGAGCTGGCCAGAGTTGATTGGAAGGGGAGTTTTGTGAGGGCCATGAAGAATCCAGCACGAGTTTTAAGGATACAAAGTAATAACATTTATTTACAATAACATATATATATCACAGCAGCAGCAACTTCCCTTGCTGCACACTCCTTCCTGCTGGTTCCAAACTGGCCAGCTTTATTTATACTTGGAGTTTACTAATGGTTTCTCCGCCCCCCCCCCCCCCCCCTCTTTGGGGAAGCTCATACTCCCACAGGATTGTGGGATTGTCATTAGTCCCCAGCCAATGGTAAGTGGGCAGGTTATAACATCCCTCCCCCCCCCCCCAAGGTCCAAGGAATCCACCGAAGACTCTGGCGAAGGAGGACATCGGACTCGTTTTGCCGCAGGCCGGACGCCATTTGCACGCGGCGCTGGATCAGGTGGCGTGTAACGAGACGGAGACCGGCGCTTCCGTGATGAATGGCGCAACGGTTGTACATCCATGGCCCGTGGACCCGAGGATTCCCCCTCTGATGCATCGTGTGTCTCCATCTCGGAGTCAGAGTCTGCTGCCTCCGTCATGTCAGCGTCTATATCTTCATTCGGTTCTGTTACGACCTGCGCAGGCTTCGAGTGAGGCACCAGTGGAAGATTGTGAGGACTAACTTCCCTTGTCTCTGGTTTCTGCGGCTGTAGAAATGAGCTCCGGGGGCGGGGAATCTTTTGAGGGGATAGTCTTCTGGACCGAACGTGGTCTACATGTTTGCGCTGGCGACGACCCTGGGCTTGCACCTGGTAAGATATAGGGCCCATTTGGCGAAAGATTACACCAGGAACCCACTGGGCACCACCAGCAAAATTCCGAACACACACTGGGTCACCGGGCGCAAACTGCCGAATCGGCCGATGCCGAGAAAATCTCTGTCCCTGCCGTTCTTGTGTGCGGCGTATTTTTGCGCCAATGTCCGGGAAAACCATACTAAGGCGGGTGCGAAGTCTCCGGCCCATTAGGAGTTCTGCGGGAGCTACCCCAGTCACCGCATGAGGGGGTGGTCCTATACGTAAACAAAAGGCGAGCCAGTCTCCTGTCCATTGATCCGGAAGACTGCTTCTTTAGGCCTCTTTTGAATGTCTGCACTGCATGCTCTGCCAACCCATTTGAAGCCGGGTGGTAAGGGGCAGTGCGGATATGGCGTGTGCCGTTCATCTTCGTGAACCTTACAAACACCTCACTCGTGAATGGAGTGCCGTTATCCATGACCAGCACCTCGGGGAGGCCATCCGTACTAAACGACAAACGCATCTTTTCAATTGTTGCGCAGGACGTTGTCCCCTGCATCTTATGCACCTCTAGCCGTTTAGACTGGGCGTCAATTAATAGAAGGAGCATGAATCCTTGAAAAGGGCCTGCAAAATCTGCATGCAAGCGTGCCCAAGGCCGCCCTGGCCATTCCCAGTGATGTAGGGCTGCGGCCGGCGGAAGCTTCTGATGCTCCTGGCAAATGGAGCCATTTTGGGCCACCTTCTCAATGTCGGTGTCGAGGCCTGGCCCCCAGACATAACTCCGGGCCAACATTTTCAATTTGGGCACACCTGGATGCCCATTGTGCAAGTCTGTTAGTATCAGCTCCTGGCCTTTTTCCGGGACAATCACACGCGTCCCCAACAAGAGGATGCCGTCTTCCACGCTGAATTCTGACAGCTTGGAGGAAAATACCCGCAACTCGCCTGGGAGCTGTCTATGCTGCCCACCATACAGGACTATGTGCCGAACCTTTGACAGGACTGGCTCCATCTGGGTCCACTCACGGATCTGTGATGCCGTGACAGGCAAGGTGTCCATAAAATTTAGGGTTGCAACTACCTCACCGGTCGTGGGGGTCGACATGGGGCCGGTCGATAAAGGCAATCGGCTCAGTGCGTCGGCATTTGCTATCTGCGGACCTGGTTTGTACTCCAGAGAATACTCGTATGCAGCAAGCAACAAAGCCCAGCGCTGGATCCGTGCGGAAGCAATGGGCGGTGTTGGCTTATCCTTTCTGAAAAGTCCCAGCAGAGGCTTATGATCAGTCATGATAGTGAAATGGCGGCTATACACGTACTGGTGGAAGCGTTTCACCGCAAAAACCACTGCCAGGCCCTCCTTCTCGATCTGCGCGTACTTTTTCTCCGTTGCAATCAATGTGCGGGAGGCGAAAGCTATCGGTCGCTCGGCCCCGTTCTCCATCTTGTGGGACAGGACGGCCCCAATACCATACGGGGATGCATCAGATGTGACGAGCAAAGGCTTTCCAGGATCATAGTGGGTTAGTAACCCAGACGACGACAATTGTTGCTTTACCCGCCGGAAAGCGGTTTCTTGCGGCTGACCCCAAACCCAGGTGTGATTTTTCTTTAGCAGAAGGTGCAAAGGGGTCAGAGTAGTTGCCAGATTGGGGAGGAACTTCCCGTAATAGTTTACGAGACAGAGAAAAGAACGAAGATGCGAAGTGTCAGTCGGGGTGGGGGCATGTTGAATTGCACGCACCTTCTCGGCGACGGGATGCAAAACTTCGCGGTCCACCCGATAACCTAGGTAGACTACTTCCTTTGCCTGAAATACGCACTTTGTGCGACGTAAACGGACTCCAGCCTCCGAAAGGGGTCTAAGGACAGCCTCCAGATTTTCCAAATGTTCCTGCTCCGAAGTCCCTGTAATCAAGACGTCATCTAAGTAGACAGCAACACGTGGTAAACCTCTCAAAATGCCCTCCATAACACGTTGAAAAATTGCACAGGCAGAGGATACTCCAAAAGGCAACCGTATATATTCATACAGGTCCCGGTATGTATTAATTGTTACATATGGTCGGGAGGCAGGGTCCAGCTCCAACTGCAGGTAGGCGTGACTCATATCTAATTTTGTGAACGAGAGTCCACCTGCAAGCTTCGCGTAGAGATCCTCTATGCGAGGCATTGGATATCGGTCAAGTCAGGAAGCCGTATTCTCTGTAAGTTTATAGTCGCCACACAAGCAAACTGTGGCATCTGGCTTCATTATAGGTACAATTGGTGCTGCCCAGTCAGCAAAACGGACGGGCCTGATAATATCCAAACTCTCCAAATGAGTGAGCTCCCCGTCTACCTTCGCGAGCAAGGTGTAAGGCACCGGGCGCGCCTGGAAATAGCGCGGCGTGGCACCTGGTTCGATTTGGATACGGGCTACGGCCCCTTTTATTTTCCCCAAACCAGGCTGGAATACATCTGGGTATCGTCCTAGCACCTCAGTCAACCCTTCAGAAACTGTTTGGAGGATGTGCTGCCATTGCAACCGCAACTGGCGCAACCAGTCCCGACCCAACATGCTGGGCCCATGGCCGCGCACCACGATAAGTGGGAAACGCCCCTCCTGGCGTCCATAAACAACAGGGGTCATTGTAGTTCCTGCAATGTCCAGTGGTTCCCCCGTGTAGGTGGCCAACCTGGCCTGTGAGTCGGTTAATGTAAGGGTCTGTATACCCTGCTTGATGCAGTCGAATGTCCTCTGGGCGATCACAGAGACCGCTGCACCAGTGTCCAACTCCATCTCAAGCGGGTGGCCATTGACCCGTACTGTCACCTTAATGGGGGTCACACGGGGAGCTGCCACACAATGCAGCTGCAGGCAGTCGTCCTCCGTCTCCACGTCCTCAGGAGTAGTCGCCGCAGGTTCATCCACATGGAAGGTACGGCCCCTGGGCTGGTCCCAGTTACGGCCCCTGGGCTGGTCCCAGTTTCGGCCAGAACGACGGCGCCTCTGGCGCCCCCAGGACCGCCGTCCGCGACGGGGTCGGCGCCTACAAGTCTGACACGGACATGGCTCCTCATCCATTGGTTCTGGAGAAGGCTCCCTTCGGGGAGGAATGTCCGATGGCCACTGGCGTCGGTCCGGACGTTGCCTCGCCCAAGGTACCGCAGGAGTGCGGGGGGATGTTTTTGGACGGAAGGGGTTGCGCCCCAAGGCATGCACTTCCATTCCCTGTAGCTCCTGCACTCCTCGTTCTGCGCTCTCTCGGGACAATACTATTTGAATGGCCTGTTGGAAAGTCAATGTTGGCTCAGCTAACAACTTTCTATGGGTGGCCACATTGTTAATACCGCAAACCAAACGGTTGCGTAACATTTCTGACAAGGTCTCACCATAGTCACAGTACTCCGCAATCCTGCGTAGCCTGGATAGAAAATCGGCAAGGGATTCGCCAGGGGTCCTCTCAGCGGTATTAAACCGGTAACGCTGGACTATCGTGGATGGGGTTGGGTTAAAATGTTGCCCCGCTATATTCACAAGTTCATCAAACGTTTTGGTGTCCGGCGCAGCTGGGTACGTAAGGCTCCTAATCACCCCAAACATATGCGGGCCGCAGGCAGTGAGCAATATGACCACCTGGCGCTCGTTTCCGGTGATATTGTTTGCCCGGAAATAGTGACGCATCCGTTGCGTGTACTGGTTCCAGCTTTCCAGCGCAGCATCAAAAACATCCAAACGTCCGTACAGAGGCATGGTATAATAGAAAACAACTTCCAACCTGTATCCAACAAAAATCCAGGGAGGTGGCTTCAGCAGTGTAAACAGCTATTCACTTTAACCTTCGTCGCCAGTTTTGTGAGGGCCACGAAGAATCCAGCACGAGTTTTAAGGATACAAAGTAATAACATTTATTTACAATAACATATATATATAACAGCAGCAGCAACAACTTCCCTTGCTGCACACTCCTTCCTGTTGTTTCCAAACTGGCCAGCTTTATTTATACTTGACTAATGGTTTCTCCGTCCCCCTCATTGGGGAAGCTCCTACTCCCACAGGATTGTGGGATTGTCACTAGTCCCCAGCCAATGGTAAGTAGGCAGGTTATAACAGGGAGCCTAGCAGGGAAGACAGTGGAACTGCAATGGCAGGAGTTTTGGGGGGGGTTACTCAGGAGGCACAACATAAATTCATCCCAAGGAGGAGGAAACATGCTTAGAGGAGGACGAGGCATCCATGCTGATAAGGGAAGTCAAGGACAGCATTAAAGCAAAAGAAAAAGCATACAATGTCGTGGGGGTTAGTGGGAAGCCAGTTGATTGGGGAGCCTTTAAAAGTGAGCAGATGACGACTAAAAGAGCAATAAGGGGGGAAAATAAGGATTTTCCTTATTTAAGGATGAAATAAGCTAGCTAGTAATATTAAAGAAGGTAGGAAGAGATTTTTCAATATATAAAATGTAAGAGAGAGGCAAGAATAGACATTGGACCACTAGAAAATGAGGCAGGAGATGGGGTAATAGGAAACAAAGAAATGGTAGAGAGACTGAATAGTTACTTTCTGGAAGACATCAGTGGGATACCAGGGGGCAGAGGTGAGTGTAGTGGTCATCAGTAAGGATAAGTTCTGGGGAAACTGAAAGGTCTGAACGTGAATAAATCACCTGGACCAGATGGACTACAACCCAGAGTTCTAAAGGAGATAGTTGAGGAGATTATGGAGGCATTGGTGGTGATCTTTCAGGAAGGCAGGGAGGGTCCCAGAGGACTGGAAAATATCTAATGTAACACCCCTGTTTAAGAAAAGAGGGAGGCAGAAGACAAGAAATTATAGACCAGTTAGCCTGACTTCGGCCATGGAAAAATTTTAGAGTCCATTATTAAAGATGAGATTGCGAAGTATTTGGAAGTGCGTGATAAAATAGGATTGAGTCAGCATGGCTTCGTCAAGGGGAGGTCACGTCTGACAAATCTGTTAAAATTCTGAGGAGGTAACAAAGAAGTTAGACGAAGGAGAACCAGTGGACATGATCCATTTAGATTTCCAGAAGGCCTTTGACAAGGTGCCACATGGGAGGCTGTTAAATAAGTTAAGAGCCCATGGTGTTAAGGGAAAGATCCTGGCATGGATAGAGGATTGGCGACTGGCAGAAGACAGGGAGTGGGGATAAAGGGGTCTTTTTTAGGATGACAGCTGGTGACTAGTGGTGCACCTCAAGGGTCTGTGCTGGGACCACAACTTTTCACAACATACATTAATGATCTGGAAGAAGGAACTGTGGGCACTGTTGCTAAGTTTGCGGATGATCCAAAGATTTATAGAGGGACAGGTAGCATTGAGGAAGCAGGGGGGCTGCAGAGGGACTTGGACAGGATAGGAGAGTGGGCAAAGAAGTGGCAGATGGAATGCAATGTGGAAAAGCATGAGGTTATGTACTTTGGAAGGAAGAATGGAGGCATGGACTATTTTCAAAATGAGAAAATGCTGAGGAAATCAGAAGCACAAACAAAATTAGGAGTCCCAGTTCAAGATTCTCTTGAGATTAATGTGCAGGTTCAGTCAACAATTAGGAAAACAAATGCAATGTTAGCATTCAAATCGAGAGGGTTAGAATACAAACGTAGGGTTGTACTTCTGAGGCTGTATAAGGCTCTGGTCAGACGCCATTTGGAGTATTGTGAGCAATTTTGGGCCCCGTATCTAAAGGAGGATGTGCTGGCTTTGGAAAGGGTCCAGAGGAAGTTCACGAGAATGTTCCCTGGAATGAAGAGCTTGTATTATAAGGAACGGCTGCGGACTCTGGGTTGGCACTCATTGGAGTTTCGAAGGATGAGGGGGAATCTTATTGAAACTTACAGGATACTGCAAGCCCTGGATAGAGTGGATGTGGAGAGGATGTTTCCACTGACTGAAGGCAAGATCCTTTAAAACAGAGATGAGTAGTAATTTCTTCAGCCAGAGGGTGGTGAATCTTTGCCGCCAAAGACTGTTGAGTCCAAGTCCCAGGATGTCTATAAGACAGAGATAGATAGGTTCTTCATTAATAAGGAGATCAACAATTATGGGGAAAAGGCAGGAGAATGGGGATGAGAAAAATATCAGCCATAATTGAATAGCGGAGCAGACTCGATGGGCAGAGTAGCCTAATTCTGCTCCTATGTCTTATGGTCTCATTGTCTTCATGCCAGACTCTGGCTATTTCTCAGTTCCCAGCATATTGATTCCCTTCCTGCCATTAAACCTGCCATGGGGGGGTGGGGGTCTGGAAGATTTTGCCTACTTTTTCACACTGGCAGCCTCATGAATCCAGATCCTGGAGTAAAACCACGGGCGGGATTCTCTCATCTAGCGGCGAAGTGTTGACGCCATCGCAAAATCCGAAGAGTTTTACGACGGCATGAACGGGCCGCTGTCAGTAATGTTTCTGGCCCGCAAAAGGGGCTAGTATGAGCGCCGCGAGAAGCGGGGTGGGAGCGGCCCCAGACCGGCGCCGGATAGGCACGATGCGTCAATGACGCTGGACCGCATCGCTAAAGGTGCGCGAGCGGCGCTCAGTCCTGAGGCCCGCAAGATGGCTGCCGTCCGCCATGCCGCCCCGAGGTTCAGGAATCACGACCTGGACACGCCGCTGGATGCCGTGGAGGTGAGGACGGCGATCCTGTGTCCCAGACATGGACAGCACCATCCGGTATTTGTGGAGGGAGGTGGGCAATGCCGTCAGCGCGGTGGGACACACCCCACATGCCGGCGAACAGTGCCGGAAGAAGATGCACGACCTTACAAGTGCAGACAGGGTGAGTACACAGTGAAGGGTCCCTGGCACCACCCCCGCATACCACTCACACATGTGAAAGGCCCCTCTCCCACCCCCGAGGAGGATAGCGCAACTCCCCACCTGACCCACATGGGCTGCACCCACCCATGCCAGGCGCTTTGGCCGGGTGCCCCGTGCTGCCATGCCATCATATACCCAACGTCTGCACTGCCTGCTTCGGACCGCCTAACACTGATGTTTGTGTCGCGCCCCCCCCCCCCCACCCCAGGAGAAGACTGTCCACAACCAGAGGGAGTGGGAGAGAACCGTACTGCACCCGCTCACCGTCCATGAGCAGAGGGCATTGGACCATGTAGGCGGAGCCGAGAACCATGATGTTGCCGGCTGTCAGGTCAGAGGCGAACCAGCAAGTGAGACCCCCCGCCTGACCCCCCCAACTCCCCATACACACCCTCACCCCATGCCCCACTGCACCCCCCTCACCCCATGCTCCACTGTCTTCCCCCTCACCCCATGCCCCACTGCATCCCCCCTCACCCCATGCCCCACTGCACCCCCCTCACCCCATGCCCCACTGCACCCCCTCACCCCATGCCCCACTGCACCCCCCTCACCCCATGCCCCACTGCACCCCCTCACCCCATGGCCCACTGCACCCCCCTCACCCAATGCCCCACTGCACCCCCTCATCCCATGCCCCACTGCACCCCCCTCACCCCATGCCCCACTGCACCCCCCTCACCCCATGTCCCACTGCACCCCCCTCACCCCATGTCTCACTACACTCCCCTCACCCCATGCCCCACTGCATCCCCCTCACCCCATGCTCCACTGCATCCCCCTCACCACGTGCTCCACTGTATCCCCCCTCACCCCATGCCCCACTGCATCCCCCTCACCCCATGCTCCACTGCACCCCCTCACCCCATGCCCCACTGCAGCCCCCTCACCCCATGCCCCACTGCACCCCCCTCACCCCATGCCCCATTGCACCCTCCTCACCCCATGCCCCACTGCACCCCCCTCACCCCATGTCCCACTGCACCCCCCTCACCCCATGTCCCACTGCACCCCCCTCACCCCATGCGCCACTGCATCCCCCCTCACCCCATGCTCCACTGCATCCCCCCTCACCCCATGCCCCACTGCATCCCACCTCACCCCATGCTCCACTGCATCCCCCCTCACCCCATGCTCCACTGCACCCCCCCCCCACCGCCGGCCACCTGTCTAATGATACGTGCTGTCTTGTGTCTTACAGGACCAGCTGCTGGTGGTCCCGGCCTGTCTGGTGTTGCAGGCCACGGCGGGGAGGCCAGATGCCATGGAATCCCGTCCACTGACACGGAGATCCAGGAGACAGAGACAGAGAGGGCGGACACCCAGGCCACCGAAAGCCAAGACACGGATACCTAGGACCCTGATGCACACGACACCGAGGACTCAAACCCAGGAAATGGACACACAGAGGACTGACACTCAGGACACTGACTCACAGAGGGCCGACACACAGAGAACGGACAGACCAGACAGTGAAACGCAGATGGGGGCAATATCCCTCGAACATGGTGGGATGAACGATTGTGCCAGGATAAATGCATCATGTACACTGCCTGGGTACCGGTCGCAGACGTGCAGGATCTTCATCTGGTGGTCGCAGACCGCCTGAATGTTCATGGAGTAGGTCCCCTTCCTGTTCATGAACACGTCCCTGTACTCTGCTGGTGGCCGCATGGCGACGTGCACCCCATCGATCGCCCCCTGGACCATGGGTATCGTGGCCACGGCTGCGAGTCCCACTGCCCGGGGTGGGCCCGGTCCACAGGGAGCTGGATGTAGTGGGTCGCGATGCCGTACAGGGCATCAGTCACTGCACGGATGCACCAGGGAGATGCTGGACAGGTCCCCACTCGACGACTGGAACAACCCCGTGGCATAGAAGTTGAGGGCCACCAAAACCTTGACGGTCACCGGGATAGCATGTCCTACCCCTGTTCCACGTGGTGCCAGGTGTGCCATCAGGTGGCAGATATGGGCGATGGTCTCCCGGCTCATCCAGAGTCTCCTCCTACATGCCCTGTCCAGCAGGTCCTCGAAGGACGTGCGGCGCAAGTAGACACAAGGCCTCATCAGGCTCCTCCGGCGCCGTGGCACTTCCTCCTTCACCTCATCCTCTCCCTCCTCCTCCTCCTCCTCCTCCTCTTCCTCCTCCTCCCCCTCCCCCCCATCCACATCAGTATCCTCATCCTATGCCTCACCCCTGTCGTCGTCCTCCTCCTCCTGCACCTGTCAGGCGGGCAGCCCTGCAGCCTGAGCGGGTGCCATCTGGCCCTTTGCAGCCCGTCCCTCTGCTGCAGCCGCCGCCGCTCTCTGAGCTGCCTGTGCCGACGATGCCACAGGATGCATGCAGGGCAGTGGACCCCGCCACGGCGGCCAACATCGCTGGTTGGTGCCTAAACATTATGATCTGCTGGGGGTGGGGGGGCAGACAACAGGTTTAACCATGGCGCATGGCCCCCTCCACAACCTATGCCATGGGTCTCATGGCCGTCCTGGTTGGCCGGTTGCGCCACACTTGCACCACACACATGCATGCACACCCACCCTTAGCCGCATCCTCTGTGTCCCGACTCCTGTTGCCCGTCCCTCATGATGGCGCCACTGATGGATGGCAGTGCCCTCACTGGGGGATGCCATGGGTGCGGCCCTGCACCTACCAGCCGGTCTGTGCCGCCGGCGGCAAGGGCCGCCCCCTGGGGTTTCGAACCTACCCGCACAGCCTGGGACTCACCTTCAGCCAGCACCTAGGGTTGGTGCCCATCAGCCTGGCCGCCATAATGGCGGCCGTAGCTTAGGCACTGCCCTGCCATGGCGGGCTGTTCCTGACCGGTGGGGCTGTCCTCCCCACGCCCCCCCCCCCCCCGAGCCTGGAGGCCCTCCCCTCGTCACCTATTCGCCCCTCAGCCACGCCTATGCCCTTCCCGCCCCCCTTAGGTCCCCCCCACACCAACCCCCTCAACTCCGGCCATCCGGGCCACAGAATTGCCGGGGCCCTGGAGAATCGCTAAACGGACCCCCTCCGGCGATTCTCCGGCCTGTGCGACGCCGATCACGACTGCACCATTTTGGCTTGTTTAGAGAATCGCGAAACAGCATCGGACCAGCGTTGGGCAAAAAACTGGCGGGAACGGGAATTCTCCCAACCGGCATGGGCTGAGAGAATCCCGCCCGTCCACATACTTTCATACCAATGACTTTTAATTTTAAATTATGAAAAAATTCTCAGAATTCTGCTGTGGCATTTTCTCCACTTGGCTGGATGAGTGCAGCTCCAGGTACACTTACAAATCCTGGCACCATCGAGGGCAAAGCAACCCACTTGATTCGTACCCCATTCACTTCCTTAAATATTCCTTCCCTCTGACAGACTGCGGCTCTAATATTTACCAGCTACAGCATCTCCTGCAGCAACTCACCAATATTTCTGTGACAATACCGTTCAAACCCTTAGTGCCTACTGTCTAAACGAATGGTTGGATTGGATTGAATTTGTTTATTGTCATGTGTACTGAGGTACAGTGAAAAGTATTGTTCTGCATACAGGTCATTCCATACATGAAAAGAAAATACATAGGGCAAACATAAAATACACAATGTAAATACATAGCCACAGGCATCGGGTGAAGCATACAGGAGTGCAGAACTACTCGGTAGAGAAGATGTGTGAAGAGATCAGGTCAATCCATAAGAGGGTCGTTTAGGAGTCTGGTAACAACGGGGAAGAAGCTGTTTTTGAGTCTGTTAGTGCATGTTCTCAGACTTTTGTATCTCCTGACTCCACAGCTTCCAATTTCCCCTCCAAGTCACACATCATCCTGACTTGGAAATATATCATCCTTCCTTCTTTGTTGCTGGGTCAAAATACTGGGACGGGATTCTCTGACCCCCGGCCGGGTCGGAGAATTGCCGGGGGGGGGCCGGCGTGAATCCCACCCTGCCGCTCTGACACCGGCTGTTGAATACTCCGGCGCTGGTTTTCGGGCGGGGGGGTGGATTGCGCCGCGCCGGTCGGGGGCCGTTGGCAATTCTCCAGGCCCTGATGGGCCGAGCGGCCACCCGTTTTCAGCCAACCCACCGGCGTGAAATAGACAAGGTCCATATCAGCGGGACCTGGCTTGGAGGGATGTTAGCGGGCTCCTCGGGGGGGCGCGGGGGGATCCGGCCCCGGGGAGGCCCTCCACGGTGGCTGGCCCGCGATCCGGGCCCACCGATCCGCGGGCGGACCTGTGCCGTGGGGGCACTCTTTCCCTCCGCGCTGGCCTCTTTAAGGTTCTGCGATGGCCGGCGAGAAGAAGAAACTCCCTGCGCATGCACAGGAAACACGCCAGCGGTTCTACGCATGCGCCAGAACACGCTGGCGCTCCTGTGCATGCGGCAACTTGCGCCAGTCGACGGAGGCACTTCGCCGCCGGTTGGCGCAGCGCCAACTCATCCAGCGCCGGCCTAGCCCTCGGAAGTGCGGAGGATTCCGCAACTTCCGGGCGGCCCGACGCCGGAATGGTTCACGCCGCTCTTTAGCGCTGGTACGGGCCGCCCCGCCGATTCCCGGAGAATCCCGGCCTGGAACTCCCGAACAGCACTGTGGGTGTACCTACACATATGGACTGCAGAAATTTAAAAAGGCTGCTCATCACCAACTTCTCAAAGGCAGTTTGGAATTGATATTAAATGCTGGTCTTCCCAGGAGCGCACACACCCTGTGGATGATATTTTTAAAATGGGTTCAGCCATCTACCAAAGATTTTGCTTGTGCAGTGCATGGGGCAGAATTGCAGTTGTATGTCTAATTGTACTTTATATTTACAGACTATTTTCATATTTGCTCCAGAATACATTTTCAACTGCATTGGGTGGTATTTTCCCAAAAAATGGCCAAGTGCCAGGTTTCTGTTTTTCAATTTAGAGTACCCAAATATTTTTTTCCAATTAAGGGGCAATTTAGTGTGGCCTATCCACCTAACTTGCACATCTTTGGGTTGTGGGAGTGAACCCCATGCAGAAACGGGGAGAATGTACAAACTCCAGACGGACAGTGACCCGAGGTCGGGATTGAACCCGGATCCTCAGCGCCCTAGGCAGCAGCGATAGCCACTGTGCCACCGTGCCGCTCTTGGCAAAGTACCAGGTTCTGATTGAAAACCGGCCTGTTTCTCTTCAGATCTTCTGACATTTTGGGGGGCAATTTTGAGCCCACATTAGCTGTTCGTGAGAAAGGCAGCAGGAGCACCAAATCTGGAGAGAATGGGAAAATGTGATTCTCTCCAGCATGATCGCAATTTCTGATTTTCACACTAGACCCCCACCCTCACCAATGGAGTAACACGAAGCATGATGTGGGTGTCCAGGAACCATGTCATTAGCGAGCACTCACTCCTCCAAGGACTCCCTCCTCACTGAATATTCTGCGATCATGCCAGCACCATTTATAACAGGTTTAAATAGATGTGAACCTGATGGCCTCACCTCTGAGCGGAATTTTGGAGGTGAGTGCTCATGCAGTCATGAATATTCAGAGTGTTCAGTGCTGACTGTGAACCGCAGAGGATGCTGGGGACACAGGTAATATGAACTTGGGGCCGGGGCTGGAGTCCCGTCTCTCAGTCTCAGCTGGGGGGGGCTGAGCGAGTGGTCATTGGCAGACCTTACTTTCCACTCATTCCAGGGCATCCCTTGCTGGCATGTAGGCATCGCTTCCTGTGTCCTCCTTGCTGGGCCTGTGTTCAAATCACCACTGAGGTAGTGTCCATTCTTAGTGGGAGCTGGAAAGTGGGAGGGAGGAGGTGAATACAGAGGGTCAACTCTGGGTGGGTGGGGGGTAGGGGGAGGGTCCATGAAGGGCAGAGTAGGGGAATCAGGAATGGGTTGAATCCCTAAGTCACAAGGCATGAAGACCCTCTCACTTAGGGGAGGATGACTGCAGTGTGAGTAGAACCCAACACCCAGGCTGCACTGTGAGGAAAAGGGATAAAGCTCTGTGGAAGTTCACATCCACCTATCAGGGGAATTTTACTGTCAGGAATTAATGTTGGGCTGGATGGGTGATTGATGGCTTGTCAACTCTGCAGCCCTTGTGACTTGGAAGAATGAGAGTGCCCTCGAGGGATGTACTAGTCATGCTAATTTCGAGCTTCACTCTGATCAACAGTGCCTGGTCTGCCACAAGAGGCAATCATTTTCCTTATCTGCTACTTCACCTTTCCTTGGCTTGTCAATTGTGCCAACGAAATCTGCAGAGCTAAATATCAGGGCCACTCATTGGAGCCAGTTGCTGAATCCTTTGGTAAAGTTGACCCCGAGCATTGAACTCCAATGCTCATACAAGCATTAACATTACACAGATGACACTAATACCCCTATGCAAGGCGTCGTGGTGATGTCTATCACCATTCACCCCATTTAGGTCATGACTTTAAGGTCCCTGGTGAGAATGCTGACATTTAGAACAAACAAACAAAGAACAAAGAAATGTACAGCACAGGAACAGGCCCTTCGGCCCTCCAAGCCCGTGCCGACCATGCTGCCCGACTAAATTACAATCTTCTACACTTCCTGGGTCCGTATCCCTCTATTCCCATCCTATTCATGTATTTGTCAAGATGCCCCTTAAATGTCACTATCGTCCCTGCTTCCACCACCTCCTCCGGTAGCGAGTTCCAGGCACCCACTACCCTCTGCTTAAAAAACTTGCCTCGTACATCTACTCTAAACCTTGCCCCTCTCACCTTAAACCTATGCCCCCTAGTAATTGACCCCTCTACCCTGGGGAAAAGCCTCTGACTATCCACTCTGTCTATGCCCCTCATAATTTTGTAGACCTTTCTCAGGTCTCCCCTCAACCTCCTTTGTTCCAGTGAGAACAAATCGAGTTTATTCAACCGCTCCTCACAACTAATGCCCTCCATACCAGGCAACATTCTGGTAAATCTCTTCTGCACCCTCTCTAAAGCCTCCACATCCTTCTGGTAGTGTGGCGACCAGAATTGAACACTATACTCCAAGTGTGGCCTAACTAAGGTTCTATACAGCTGCAACATGACTTGCCAATTCTTATACTCAATGCCCCGGCCAATGAAGGCAAGCATGCCGTATGCCTTCTTGACTACCTTCTCCACCTGTGTTGCCCCTTTCAATGACCTGTGGACCTGTACTCCTAGATCTCTTTGATTGTCAACACTCTTGAGGGTTCTACCATTCACTGTATATTCCCTACCTACATTAGACCTTCCAAAATGCATTACCTCACATTTGTCCGGATTAAACTCCATCTGCCATCTCTCCGCCCAAGTCTCCAAACAATCTAAATCCTGCTGTATCCTCTGACAGTCCTCATCGCGATCCGCAATTCCACTAGTCTTTGTGTCGTCTGCAAACTTACTAATCAGACCAGTTACATTTTCCTCCAAATCATTTCATTTGTCCCATGCATCCACTCAACTGCCATTTCACCTAATGCCAGGGTTTGAGGGAGGTGGCGGTGGGGAATAGTCAGGGGTAACGTCCCACTGAGACCCTCGAGGGTCCATGTGCCTCACCTTGGAGGAGTTGAGAGGGACAACTGTGGGGAAGTGGCTATAGTGTGAGAGGGTACGGTGTGAGGCTTAGTGTGGAGGCACTCAGTATGGGGGAAGTGTATGGATGGATGTCGCAGAGGTGTAGAGGACTGAGGATGCCACAGCACTCACTTTGGTATTCTTTTCTTTTCAATGCATGATTCTGGAGAATCACGGAGCCAATTGAGTTGGCTTTTCTAGTCATAGCAATCGAGCAGCAGCAGATTCAGCAATTTGCTACTGACATGGCCAGGACCAGCAGCCTGCAGAGGAGGGGTAAGATGACCCCATAGCTGTTCAGGGAGCAGGACCAAAGATGGTGGACCCCGTAGGAGACACAACCGGCAAAGGGTCTTCTGACATTGGGCGTCTTGCCTGCCGATCTCAGAGCTTCAGTGCTAGCGAAGGTTGCATCTGTGCCAGGGAATGGTGGACCACCTTTGCCAGGTCCTGCAAGAGCTGGCATCACATGAGATGGGAGAACACCCGCTGCCCGGGGCCTTTAAAGTTACCACCACAATGAACTTCAATGTGAGTTGCTCGTTTCAGGCCAGTACCTATGATCTGTGTACCATCTCCCAGTCATCCATACACAAATGCAATAGGGAGTTTGCAAATGCCCTTTGTGTGAGGGTCCACGTATATAAACTTGGTCTGGGACCAGGCAAACCAGGGCCATGGGCTTTGCCTGCTAAGCAGGCATGCCCCAGGTGCAGGGTGTGAAAGACTGCACCCACATGGCCCTACAATCTCCATGGTGTCATATAGCACCATTCATGAACTGCAAGGGATTGCACTCCCTCAATATCCAATTTGTTTGTGACCACACGATGCCTATAAAGCAGGTTGTGCCTGTTTCACCGGGAGTGCCGTGACACTTATATCTTGGGATGGCAACAATATAATCGTTCCAAGTACTAATCCAAGCTCGAAGTTCGCCTGACATTTTGAGGGATAGAAGCATCTGGAGGGATGGCTCTTTGAGGACAGGGGGTACCCAATAAAGAGGTGGCTGATGATGCAAGTGCAGAGGCCACAAACACCTGTGAAGATTCACTACAATGAGCGTTGTGCTTTAATGTGCATGCTGATCGTGCAGGTGATAGGACTGCTGAAGATATGGTTCCCATGCCTGGACTGGACAGGGGAGGGCCTCCAATACAGGCCCCAGAGGGTGTCCTGAATTATTGTGGTCTGATGCATTCTCCACAACTTGGTGCTGGGAGAGCAGCTGGACCAGGAGGAGATAGGGGAAGGACTCATCACCTCAGATAAGAGGGGGTTGAGGAGGGCAGCGAAGGGAAACCTGCAGAGGAGGAGGAGGAAGACGAAGGATCTCAGGACATGGTCGGTGCCCACATGGGCTGGAAAGCTAGCCTCTCGTTTTGAGGATGACCAGGGTTAGTGATTGAAGAGCTTGCCCACCGTGAGTAGTGACATCTCATCAGTACTGTGATGCCAGCGGTATGTTCTCATGATGGTGCCCAAGTTCATGGTCAGGGCACTAAAGCCATTGGCCGGACTCTGCAGGAGAATGATGATAACTTGTACTGAGGACAGAGTGATGCTCCTCTCATTCTCAGGGATTTTTCTGACACCTGCCTAACAAAGAGTTTAACATGTCCTGCCAATGAATGGACTTATCATGAGGTTCAAAGATGCTGAATGATCTCTCATCTGCTGCAGCCCCATCGAGGTCAGAGGTCCTGGTGTATTCATCCAACTAATATCCGAGGTGGGAAGCCTCTCTACACGTTGTCAGCCCATGGCCTCCTCATCACTGGAGAACAGTGACAGAAATGAGAGGCCTGGGGGTTGATGCTGGGGGCTGGAATTGGCCAGTGGCAGCAGTAGCGTATCTTTACTGAGCCATCAGTGTGGGAGGTGGGAGAGACATAGCGCTGCCATTCTCACACTTCATTGGGGTGAAGCGCCAAGTGGGCGCATTAGAGCATGGTGCCATGCAATGACAGGGAGGATGATCTGCTGGTTATCAAAGTGATATTTAATACAAGAGCTATATTCCAATGGTGATTTATCTCAAATAGTGTCTTCATTCACCAGTTCACCAGTTGCTGGCAATTTCTGACTCTTCCTCACCCTCCCGCTACGTCTACATGTATCCCCAGGTTCCCCCGCTGAGATTGAAGTGGCCTGCTGCCTCCCATGCCCTGTTGTTGAGAATAGCTTGGCAGGCATCCCTTGGGGATCCTGGCCCTTGAGGGTTCGGGCCCACTTTCGAGCAGCACAGCTCATGGAATGATTGATTTTGCTACCATGCTCGGTGTGTTAGGCTGGAAATGTGTCACTCACAGGGAGGGGGGGTGTCAGAGGGGCTGGCATCCCCAGGATCCCCTGGCTGGTGAGCCCAGGGCTAAGCTCATGCCAATCCTCTTCCCTTCAGGTACCCAGGGCCCCTGTGCTCCTCCATGTGACAGAGAGGCAGCTGGAGTAAGATACAGAAGCCCTGCCGTTTCCTGGTGCTGACACTCATAGGTTCCCACTAGTGCCTGCACCATGCAGTTGAAGCCCAGCACCATGGAGCTCATGCCCTCGGCCATGGAGATCATGAGTTGAGCCATAGACTGGCCATCTCTCTCCATGGATTGCACCTCCTGCACCAAGGTATCCACTGCAGACGCCGCCCTCGCAGTGTTGGCCTCATTACGTTGGAGTGGCAACACCATCTCCGCAGACAGAATGTGATGGGACTCCTCCAGTCAGTCTTGCAGTCCAAGGAGGGTTGCTATCATCTCTTCCTGATGCTTGCGACTCTGCCTTTTCTAGTTCCAGCAGCTCTGAGACGACCATTCCCAGGGGCACGTCATCCACCAGGGGCTCAGCAGTGTCCTGGACTCCAGCATTGCTGGAACCCTGGGACATCCCTGTCTCCAGCTGCTGTGGATCATCGGCTGTGAGGTGTTCACCAGTGAGTGACCCAGTAGCCTGCTTACTAGTAAATCCCACTGAGGTGTGAGTATCAGCATTGGTGGAGGGTGTTGGTGACAGATGTGATGCCTCTTTAATGCTGATGTCTGAGAATACACCCATGCAGCTGCTTGGGTCTGTGGTCTCAAAGTGACACCAGGATGTTCCTCCAATTGCTCTATGAGGGAAAGGAGATGGTATTAGTACATCATGGGGTATAAATGATCTGAAGTATTTATTCACGTGAGGCTTGATGAATTACTGTTCTTACTTGAAAACTTTAGTCCCCATTTGCCCTCTGCACAGGCCCGATCTTGCTCCTGCCCAGACAACTCAAGGGTTCTTCCCTCAAATAAGCTGAGGTATTGGAGCTCACGCATCACTCCAGGTGGTTGTGCGCTGTCACACTTGTTATGCTTGAGTTTATCCTGCAGAGAGACAGATGGGGAGAGTGTTGGCGGGAGTTCTGCCAGTTCAGATAGTTGAGGTGTGCCACGTGTGGGAGCGGGAATGTGAGGAGCAGAGTAGTTATTGGGGGTTCTATGGGATTGGAGGGGGTTGAGGAGGGGAGGATGGTGGGAAAAGAGGGCCTCGTGACAGGCGATGGCAACCCGTGAGGTGGCTGGACAAACGATTACTTTGGAGGTGTGAGGGGTGTGTGAGGAGATGCAACAATAGACTGGAGGTGGCAGACTTACCCTGGCTGCGCGACAAAGGTCATTCATCTTCTTGCGGTACACAGCCTCATCCTCTTCTGCAGTGAGACAGCACTGAGTAACACTGCCACTGCCTCCCAGCCAGGGTGGTCACCTTGTTGGATGGACATTGGTGGGAACGTGGGTATAGGAAGCCTCACCTCTGCTGCAATCCATCCAGGAGTCTGGTCGGACTCCGTCTGAGAAACACGATGAAGATTCCTGTCTGCAATCCTCTCAATTGGAGCTGGAACAAATGCTGGGGATGCGGTTATATGGAGCTCCCCACTGATTGCAGTGATTCGGTTACGCTGGGGCGAACAAATAAATGGGAGGCTACCGCAAGCGCACCGTGATTCACATGATAAAAAAAGTTTGCTTGCGAGGCTTAATATTCCATGAGATCTCCTGCTGGCGAGAATCACACTGTTTTTTTCACTGGAACTGACACTTCGCCATTTTTTGGTAAGATTCCGCATTTGTGATAAAAAAGCAGGGGGTTGTGCTTTGCACCGTCACTCTGGTGGGGTGCGGCCTCATAGTGCTGGCAAGCCCTGATCTACAGCCCCCGATCTCAAAGTGAAGGTAAAGGGCCCCCACTACCATTGCTGGCATCGGGGTTTCAGTGCCGCTCTGTCCAGGTGCCAGGTCTCTGACCGTCTGGGGGTGACACTGGCCTCCGTGCCGCTGACGTGGTTATCTCGACTGCTGGAGGGCAACAGTGATTCCTGCTGGCATTACGTTAAGTCGACAGGAGAAGCATTTGACGCCCCTGGACGATACATTGTTATACTGTTTAGGCAAGCTTAAATTAGTTAAAATTGATGGTAATCGGGTTCATTTCCTTGCTGGGGGTGAACCTGATTCCAGTGCCGATGAAGGGGCAGGGAAGATCTCAATCTTGCGGGCGCAAATCCCTTCATGGCTCACTTGCGAGAGTTAGTGGCCATAATGGGATTTGCGCCGGCAGTGAATGGGTCTGGAACGTTCCATCCTCACGCCCATTGTTGAAATAAAGTGAAAAGGCTATGTTAAATACTTCACAGAATGATTGATATTGTGAGTCTGCGGAATATACTACCAGAGTTGATGATTCAAGCCGAGACAATGATAAATTTTAGGAATGCATTAGACAGGTAGTTGAATGAAAAATTTGAATAAAGGGAACACGACAGTGAAAGATAAACACCAATAAAGCCTGTATGAGCTGAACAGCAATTTTCTGTCTTGTTATTTTTATGTTAATGTTGTCAATAATTAAAGATTGTGTTCTCTGTGTCTGTTTTGTAAACACCACCACATTGACATGTTACTAAGCTACTAATAGAGTGTAACACAACAATGGCCAACCGGATAGGATGGATATTATAATCGAACATAGAACATTACAGCGCAGTACAGGCACTTCGGCTCTCGATGTTGCACCGACCTGTGAAACCACTCTAAAGCCCATCTACTCTATTCCCTGATCATCCATATGTCTATCCAATGATCATTTGGATGCCCTTAGTGTTGGCGAGTCCACTACTGTTGCAGGCAGGGCATTCCATACCCTTACTGCTCTCTGAGTAAAGAACCTACCTCTGACATCTGTCTTATATCTATCTACCCTCAATTAAAGCCATGTCCCCTCGTGCTAGACATCACCATCCGAGGAAGAAGGCTCTCACTGTCCACCCTATCTAATCCTCTGGTCATCTTGTGTGCCTCAATTAAGTCACCTCTTAACCTTCTTCTCTCTAACGAAAAGAACCTCAAGTCCCTCAGCCTTTCCTCATAAGATCTTCCCTCCATACCAGGCAACATTCTGGTAAATCTCCTCTGCACCCTTTCCAATGCTCCCACATCCTTCCTATAATGCGGCGACCAGAATTGCACACAATACTCCAAATGCGGCCGCACCAGAGTTTTGTACAGCTGCAACATGACCTCATGGCTCCGAAACTCAATCCTGCTACCAATAAAAGCTAACACACCGTACGCCTTCTTAACAACCCTCTCAACCTGGGTGGTAACTTTCAGGGATCTATGTACATGGACACCGGGATCTCTCTGCTCACCCACACTGCCAAGAATCTTATCATTAGCCCAGTACTCTGTCTTCCTGTTATTCCTTCCAAAATGAATCACATCACACTTTTCCACATTAAACTCCATTTGGCACCTCTCAGCCCAGCGCTGCAGCTTATCTATGTCCCTCTGTAACTTGTAACATCCTTCCGCACTGTCCAGAACTCCACCGACTTTAGTGTCATCTGCAAATTTACTCACCCATCCTTCTACGCCCTCCTCCAGGTCATTTATAAAAATGACAAACAGCAGTGGCCCCAAAACAGATCCTTGTGGTACACCACTAATAACTGGACTCCAGTCTGAACATTTCCCATCAACCACCATCCTTTGTCTTCTTCCAGCTAGCCAATTTCTGATCCAGACTGCTAAATCACCCTGAATCCCATGCCTCCGTATTTTCTGTAGTAGCCTATCGTGAGGAACCTTATCAAACGCTTTACTGAAATCCATATACACCACATCAACTGCTTTACCCTCATCCACCTGTTTGGTCACCTTCTCAAATAACTCAATAAGGTTTGTGAGGCACGACCTACCCTTCACGAAACCGTGTTGACTACCTCTAATCAAATTATTCCTTTCCAGATGATTATACATCCTATCTCTTATAAACTTTTCCAAGATTTTGCCCACAACAGAAGTAAGGCTCACTGGTCTATAGTTACCGGGGTTGTCTCTACTCCCCTTCTTGAACAAGGGGGCAGCATTTGCTATCCTCCAGTCTTCTGGCAGTATTCCTGTAGACAAAGCTTTTGACAAGGTGCCACACAAAAGGTTGCTGCATAAACTAAAGATGCATGGCATTGTGGGTAAAGTGGTAGCATGGGTAGAGGATTGGTTAACTAACAGAAAGCAGAGAGTGGGGATAAATGGGTGTTTCTCTGGTTGGCAACCTGTAACTAGTGGGGTCCCTCAAGGATCAGTGTTGGGCCTGCAGTTGTTCACAATTTACATAGACGATTTGGAGTTGGGGACCAAGTGCAATGTGTCAAAGATTGCAGACGACACGAAGATGAATGGTAAACTAAAAAGTCCAGAGGATACCGGAAGTCTGCAGAAGGATTTGGATAGGTTAGGTGAATGGGCTAGGGTCTGGCAGATGGAATTCAATGTTGCCAAGTGTGAGGCTATCCATTTTGGGAGGAATAACAGCAGAATGGATTATTATTTAAACGGTAAGATGTTAAAACATGCTGTTGTGCAGAGGGACCTGGGTGTGCTGGTGCACGAGTCGCAAAAAGTTGGTGTGCAGGTGCAACAGGTGATTAAGAAGGCTAATCGAGTTTTGTCTTTCATTGCTAGAGGGATGGAGTTCAAGACTAGTGAGGTTATGCTGCAATTGTATAGGGTGTTGGTGAGGCCGCATCTGGAGTATTGTGTTCAGTTTTGGTCTCCTTACCTGAGAAAGGACATATTGGCACTGGAGGGAGTGCAGAGGAGATTCACTAGGTTGATCCCAGAGTTGAGGGGATTAGATTATGAAGAGCGGTTGAGTAGACTGGGACTGTACTCATTGGAGTTTAGAAAGATGCTGGGGGATCTTATTGAGACATATAAAATTATGAAGGGAATAGATAGGATAGATGCGGGCAGGTTGTTTCCACTGGTTGGGGAAAGCAGAACTAGGGGGCATAGCCTCAAAACAAGGGGAGGTAGATTTAGGACGGAGTGTAGGAGGAACTTCTTCACCCAAAGGGTTGTGAATCTCTGGAATTCCTTGCCCAGTGAAGCAGTTGAGGCTCCTTATTTCGACGTTTTTAAGAAAAAGATAGATGCCTTTCTAAAGAATAAAGGGATTCGGGGATATGGTGTACGGGCCGGGGAGTGGAGCTGAGTCCACAAAGATCAGCCATGATCTCATTAAATGGCAGAGCAGGCTGGAGGGGCCAGATGGCCTACTCCTGTTCCTAGTTCTTATGTTCTTATGTTCTTAACGATCAAAGCCAAAGGCTCAGCAATCTCCTCCCTAGCTTCCCAGAGAATTATAGGATAAATCCCATCGTGCCCAGGGGACTTATCTATTTTCACACTTTCCAGAATTGCTAACACCTCCTCCTTATGAACCTCAAGCCCTTCTAAGTCTAGTAGCCTGAATCTCAGTATTCTCCTCGACAACATTGTCTTTTTCCTGTGTGAATACTGACTAAAAATATTCATTTAGCACCTCCTATCTTCTCGGACTCCAAGCACAACTTCCCACTACTGTCCTTGACTAGCCCTACTCTTACCCTAGTCATTCGTTTATCCCTGACATATCTATGGAAAGCTTTAGGGTTGTCCTTGATCCTACCTGCCAAAGACTTCTCATGTCCCCTCCTGGCTCCTTAGCTCTCTCTTTAGGTCCTTCCTAGCTAACTTGTAACTCTTGAGCGCCCTTACTGAACTTTCATGTCTCATCTTTACATAAGCCTCCTTCTTCCTCTTGATAAGTGTTTTGACTGCTTTAGTAAACCACGGTTCCCTTGCTCTACCACTTCTTCCCTGCCTGACAGGTACATACTTATCAAGAACACTCAGTAGCTGTTCTTTGAACAAGCTCCACATTTCCATTGTGCCCATCCCCTGCAGTTTTTCTCTCCATCCGATGCATCCTAAGTCTTGCCTCATCGCATCATAATTGCCTTTCCCCAGATATAACTCTTGCCCTGCGGTATATACCTATCCCTTTTCATCACTAAAGTAAACGTAATCGAATTGTGGTCACTATCACCAAAGTGTTCACCTACCTCCAAATCTAACACCTGTCCTGGTTCATTACCCAGTAGCAAATCCAATATGGCATCGCCTCTCGTTGGCCTATCTACATACTGTGTCAGGAAAACCTCCTGCACACATTGGACAAAAACGGACCCATCTAAAGTACTCAAACTATAGTGTTTCCAGTCAATATTTGGAAAGTTAAAGTCCCCCATAACAACTACCCTGTTGCTTTCATTCCTATCCAGAATCATCTTTGCAATCCTTTCCTATACATCTCTGGAACTTTTCGGAGGCCTATAGAAAACCCCTAACAGGGTGACCTCTCCTTTCCTGTTTCTAACCTCAGCCCATACTGCCTCAGTAGACGAGTCCTCGTCAAACGTCCTTTCTGCCACCGTAATACTGTCCTTGACTAACAATGCCACCCCTCCCCCTCTTTTACCACCTTCCCTGAACTTACTGAAATATCTAAACCCCGGCACCTGCAACAACCATTCCTGTCCCTGCTCTATCCATGTCTCCGAAATAGCCACAACATCGAAGTCCCAGGTACCAACCCATGCCGCAAGTTCACCCACCTTATTCCGGATGCTCCTGGCATTGAAAAAGACACACTTTAAACCACCTTCCTGCCTGCCGGTACACTCCTGCAACCTTGAAACCTTACTCATGACCTCACTACTCTCAACCTCCTGTATACTGGAGCGACAATTCAGGTTCCCAAGCCCCTGCTGAACTAGTTTAAACCCTCCCGAAGAGCATTAGCAAATTTCCCCCCCAGGATATGGTCAATATGAAACAAATAACCCAGTGCAAAATCTCAGGGGGGAGTTGCTAGCGTGTTAAATCGGTGGTTGCCAGTGCTCAAAATGAGCTCATGTGAATTGACAACCCATTTCACGTCACAGTTACAGAGCTTAACAGAAAGAGATCGGACACAGTGTAAAACAGGCTGTTGATTTGCTACGTGTCCATATCATGCTACTGACAAAACCCAACTGCACCCCCTCCATCAATCAACTCCTGCCACTGTTCTCATGTTGCCAGTGGACTTCCTTCTTCAAGGAACAAAGGTCGTTGCCTCTCATTATCATCCCCTTGCACTATTGCCTTCCAATTTTCAGTTAACACTGTGAAGTGTGTGCTAAAACCTTTGCCAATGGCAGTGCTGTGGAGTTTGAAGCACTGCAAGTATGACTTCAATTATTTTCAGTGATATACATAAGGCAACCTAGACTGTAGCTGTGACACCTGAAGTACTGTTGGGGACACCACAGGCTTACTCATTCTGTGATTCGAAACAAACCTGTTGGATTTTAACCTGGTGTTGTAAGACTTCTTACTGTGCCCCCCCCCCCCCCCCCCCAGTCCAACGCCGACATCTCCACATCATACTCATTCTGTATCATTGGTCTACTCATTAACATTATTGTATCACACCTGGTGTGTGTCTGTTGCAAAGATGGATCCGTAACCATGGTAACAACAAGTGATCTATATTAGCCAGCCTTCCTCCACTTGGAACAGCTTGTCAATGATGCAATGGCATGCAATGTAAGAAACATTCATTTTTCCAGGAAAGTGTGCATTAACATTCACATGAAAGGAGCAAAATCCCTTTTCGTGATCAAATAGCAAATTGATTATTCCCTGAATTCAAGTTGTAGAATTCCTGCTGCCTTCAGGATTGCAGCTGCTGATGTGTCCCAAAGTTGTATCTGTGGTCATGGCTAGCAGTGCCAAGTGAAGACAGAGGTTCATTGCTCAGGAGGTAACATTGATGAGTAAACACATTAAGGGGTAGCATCAACCTTTACACACAAGGGCATATAAATTCCAGCCTGTCCACAAAACAGGGGAATGGGGTGCATATCCAAGTCATGTGTAATATTGGCCTTCGGCAGAGTCCAGAAGGAGAGGATGCAAATGTGTGCCTGATACAATGTGAGCAGCATCCTTCAAATAGTCCTTAAAGAGAATCAGGAACAAAATGATCAGAGGAGGGGTAACTGGAAAAGGGGCAATTGCAAAGCAGGAAAACCGAGAAATGTGTCAAAGCAGAGAGAGGCAATTATAGGAAGGTGTCAGGAGAGAAAGTAGCAGTGATTGGAAAGGTTGGGGGGTGCGGGAGTGGGGGGGGGGGGGGGAGTTGCGGTTAGCGTTGGTGAAAGGGGTGTAGCAGTGACCGGTAGGAAGGGTAATGTTGGTGACAGTGAGTAACGATGAAGAGGGGGAGAGGAGTAAAGGTGACAGGGAGGGGAGTAGTGAGTGGAAGGGGGGCTAGCATTGATGAGTGGATGGGTAGAGTGGCGATCAAAGGAGAGAATGAGATGGTATTGGAGGTGAGAGGGAGGGTAACATTCGTTCGAAGTGAAGGTAGCGGAGGTGAGAGGGAGGGTAACATTAGTTGGGAGTGAAGGTAGCAGAGTTGAGAGGGAGGGTAACATTGGTTGGGAGTGAGGGCAGTAGAGGGGAAACAGAGGGTAACATTGGTTAGGAGTGAGGGCAGTGGAGGTGAGAGGTAGAGTAACATTGGTTGGGAGTGAGGGCAGTAGAGGGGGAAACGGAGGATATCATTGGTTGGGAGTAAGGGCAGTGGAGGGGAGGGTAGTGATTGCCAAGAGCAGGAAGATTCAGTAGTAAAGGCCAGGATTGATAAATGTGGATATCTTGGCCGCAAGTATCAGGAAGACAGCAGCAGCAATTGAGAATGGTGATGACGTGTAGGTATAATTTTTCTGAATGCAACTAGGCTTCCATTTTGCAAAGAATATGTAAAACTGGAGTATGTAAATATTCCAGATTATATTACAAATGGTCCCCTTAAAGTGATGGTATTTGGTCATTAAACATAAAGATTCTAGCCTTTTCAGAAAAGGATCTGTTCTACCCCACCATAGCTGCTCCTGCCTCCATCTAGCTGAAAGCAGCACCAATAATATTAAGCCATGTTAATGAGCATTTAACTCACATTAAATTAAAGTTAAGTCTGAATATGAATTCAATCTTCATAGATGAGAAGCTGGAATAGTGGTAACGCCATTGACTGAACTTGCTGGCATTCTGCTTTGTGTTTTCCACAACTTTAACTACCAGCCTCCATTAGTACTGATGCACGATCAATCACTACTGAAGCGAGATTGTAGTCCAATTGAAGGCTTTAATGAACAAGTAATTACCCCAGCAGCTCCGGTACAGAATGACTGCTGTGGGTGAAACACAGACTCTTATGCTCCGCCTGCTGGGCGGAACCAGCAGGCAGGTTCTACCACTCATACTACAGTATAAGGTACATCCCACCTAGGTACCGCGATACCCCTATTATAGCCTACCACATTCACCCCCTGTTTACAAAAAGAGTCCAGCGTGGGTGGTGGCCTTGCTTTTACAGTGGTAGAGGTTATAGCAGTACCCTTCAGTGCCTTTACATGCAATACACATATTTACAGACAATTATTTACAAGTTCATTTTACAATGAAACTATCAGCCGGTCGGTGGCCCTGGTCGTCCTCTGCAATCGTCACAGACTTGGCGGTGATGCTGCATCGGCTTGGGCATCCGTGGCTCTGGGAGCATGTCGTCTTCAGCTTCATCGCATCTGGATGGGGGCAGTGGGAGGACGGATCCTCCTGGGAAGCGGGCTGCGGTGGTGTGCGCCGATGAAAAAATGGTAGGGGTTGCTGGGGGAGTTGAGGGTGGGGATCCAGCGGGGGCCAGATCCCGGAGGGAGACCGTGTATTGTTGGCCATCGGGGTGTGCCACATAGGCGTAATGGGGGTTAGCATGGAGGAGATGTACCCTCTCGACCAGTGGGTCCGACTTGTGGGCCCGTACGTGTTTGCGGAGTAGGACGGGTCCGGGGGCTGCCAGCAATGTTGGGAGCTAGGTCCCCGAGGACGACTTCCTTGGGAAGGCAGGGAGACGTTCATGAGGTGTTTCGTTGGCAGTAGTGCACAGTAGTGATCGGATGGAGTGAAGTGCATCGGGGAGGACCTCCTGCCATCGGGACACTGGGAGATTCTTGGACCGTAGGGACAGTAGGACGGCCTTCCAGACCGTCCCGTTCTCCCTCTCTACCTGCCTGTTTCCCCAGGGGTTGTAACTGGTCGTCCTGCTCGAGGCAATGCCCTTGCTGAGCAGGAATTGACGCAGCTCGTCACTCATGAAGGAGGACCCCCTATCGCTATGGATGTAGGCGAGGAAACCAAACAGGGTAACGATGCTGTGGAGGGCTTTGATGACGATGGCAGCCGTCATGTCGGGAGAGTGGATGGTGAAAGGGAACAGGGAGTACTCATCAATCATGTTTAAGAAATAAATGTTGCAGTCGGTGGAGGGAAGGGGCCCTTTGAAATCCACGCTGAGGCGTTAAAAGGGGCGGGAAGAATTCACCAAGTGCGCTTTCTCCGGCCTGTAGAAGTGCGGCTTGCACTCCACGCAGATTTGGCAGTTTCTGGTTACGGCCCTGACCTCCTCGATGGAGTAGGGCAGATTGCGGGTTTGAACAAAGTGGCAGAACCGGGTGACCCCCGGGTGGCAGAGGTTGTCGTGGACAGTCCGGAGTCAGTCGACTTGTATACTGGCACAAGTGCTGTGGGACAGGGCATCAGGAGGCTCGTTGAGCTACCCGGGACGATACAAGATCTCGTAATTATAGATGGAGAGCGCGATCCTCCAACGTAAGATCTTATCATTCTTAATTTTGCCCCGCTGTGCATTGTCAAACATGAAGGCTACCGACCGTTGGTCAGTGAGGAGAGTGTATCTCCTGCCGGCCAGGTAATGCCTCCAATGCCGCACAGCTTCGGCGATGGCTTGGACCCCCTTCTCGACTGAGGAATGACGGATTTCTGAGATGTGGAGGGTGCGTGAAAAGAAGGCCACGGGTCTGCCCGCCTGATTGAGGGTGGCAGCCAGAACTACGTCCGATGCGTCGCTCTCGACTTGGAAGGGGAGGGACTCATCGATTGCGTGCATCGTCGCCCTAGCGATGGCTGCTTTGATGCGACTAAATGCCTGGCGGGCCTCTGCCGATAGGGGAAAAACCGTGGACTGGATTAGTGGACGGGTCTTGTCTGCATAATTGGGGACCCACTGGGCGTAACAAGAAAAGAAGCACAGGCAACGTTTCAGGGCCTTGGGGCAGTGGGGGAGGGGAAACTTCATGAGGGGGTGCATGCGTTCGGGATCTGGGCCTATGTCTCCATCATGCACTATGTAGCCGAGAATGGCTAGGCGATCGGTGCTAAACACACATTTCTCCTTGTTATAGGTTAAGTTAAGGATTTCTGCGGTATGGAGGAATTTGCGGAGGTTGGTGTCGTGGTCCTGCTGGTCGTGGCCGCAGATGGTGACATTGTCTAGGTACGGGAACGTGGCCCGCAGACCGTACCGGTCAACCATTCATCTCCCGTTGGAAGACCGAGACCCCATTTGTGACACCAAAGGGAACCCTTAGAAAGTGGGAGAGCCGCCCATTTGCTTCGAATGCAGTGTACTTGCAGTCGTCCGGGAGAGTGGGGAGCTGATGGTAGGCTGATTTAAGATCTACTGTGGAGAAAACCTTGTATTGCGCTATCTGGTTGACCATTGCAGATATGCGGGGGAGAGGGTACGCGTCGAGCTGCGTATACCTGTTAATGGTCTGACTGTAGTCTATGACCATCCTATGTTTCTCCCCGGTCTTTACAACCACCACTTGAGCTCTCCAGGGGATGTTGCTGGCCTCGATAATGCCTTCCTTTAGTAACCGCTGGACTTCCGACCTAATGAAAGTCCGGTCCTGGGCACTGTACCGTCTGCTCATGGTGGCGACGGGTTTGCAATCCAGGGTGAGCACCCTTGTACTCGCTCTGGTGTACAGCGAGGGAGCAGTGTCTTACCGTATTGGGATGGATGAAGCTCTCCGTGCTCCCAGAGTCGATCAAGCAGGATGTCTTGTGCCCGTTGATGAGTACCGACGTCGTAGCTGTCATGATATACACCAGTATATCATGGTGCAGACACACACACTGTTGGACACACAGCAAAACCAACCAACACACACAAAACCGCAGCCAATCACCAGTTAGAGCACACTCACTATAAAGACAGGGGGCATCAGAGTTCCCACTCATTCGGGATGCAACCTCCGACAAGGACAGAGCTTACAGCTTACAGCACAGGTCCTCACCATGTGCTGAGTGCATAGACTGGTTCAGACAGGCATAGGTCTTTACTTTAATCTAATATCGTGTTAACCCACAGTGAAAGTATGTTCAACAGTTTCTAACTTAATAAAATAGTGTTGCACTATTTTAAGTGTTGGTGGCCTGTATGTGTTCCACGGATCCAGAACACCCAACACATCAGTAGCGGTTGAAAGCGTTCGGGGCCGAGACTGGTCCAGTGTCACTGAGGCAAGTTGTGGCAGAAGCTGAGAGATCTCGTCGGGCGATACACGACCACCCGAGTCGCGGTCCTGCGACGTCATCCAAGATGGCTGCCCCCATGAATCGCACATGGGCGGCTGGGAGATCTCATCAGGCAATACATGGCCAGCCGAGTCGGGGTCCTGAGACGTCATCCAAAATGACTGCCCCCATGAATCGCACATGGCCTGTGAGGAGAGGAATGGCACCGGGCCCGGTTCGCCTGTGGAGACAGAGGGTGTTTGTTTTGCCCGCAAAAATAGCATTGGGCGCCCCCACCCGGGGTTTCCTGGCTGTCACACTGCACAAGATTGTGGGGAATTTAGGGGTGTGTAGCGCACAATAACTTACGCGAGACGAGAAGCGATGAAGTCGATCTAGGTTTTATTAAGCGAGACTTGTCCCCAGCAGCTCAGCAACAGAATGAGGCTACGGGGAGAAGCTCGGGCTCTTATACCCCACCTTCAGGGCGGAGCCAGAAGTTGGCAGATCCAACCAGGACCCGGGACCTGTCAGCCAATAGCCTCTCGGCTTCACAGGTACCACATTACCCCTAATACATACCACCACATTCACCCCTTGTTAAAAAAAACCCGGCGGGGTGGTGGTTCGCATGGTGGTAAGGGTTTACAAGGCTGGCCCTGGAACAAATTTCAGACTGTGTTAATACAGCTTAACTCTACACTGGGCTATGTACAAGTTTGTGAGAACTATTTACAATACGAGCAAAAAAAGTTTGTTACAACAACATTCTTGCTTTTCTTGGTGTCATGCGGATTCCATGAGTCGAGCGGGTGGTCTGGTCTTTCTCGTCGCTCGCCTCAGCCCCGGTGGTGGTGCAGGTGCTTGCTCGGGCGTTGTCGTCTCCGGGAGCATTTCGCCGGGGTATACACACACTGTTGGACACACAGCAACAAGGGGTGCGCCGGTGGCAGGGAGGGGTTGATCGCTGTCGGGGGTGTGTGTGTGTTGCCGGCGGGCACCAGGTCCGCAGGGAGACCGTGTCCTGTCGGCCGTCGGGGTACACACATAGGCGTACTGCGCGTTTGCGTGGAGAATGTGGACCCTCTCGACCAACAGGTCCGATTTGTGCGTCCGCACATGTTTCCGGAGCAAGTTGGGTCCTGGGGCCGCCGGCCAGGTTGGCAGCGACGTTCCGGAGGAGGACTTCCTGTGGAAGACAAGGAGGCGCTCATGAGGCGTTTGGTTAGTGGTGGTACACAGCAGCGACCGGATGGAGTGGAGAGCGTCCGGGAGGACCTCCTTCCACCGGGAAACTGGGAGATCCCTGGACCGTAGGGCCAGTAGGACGGTCTTCCAGACCGTGCCGTTCTCCCTCTCTACTTGCCCGTTCCCCCGGGGGTTGTAGCTGGTCGTCCTGCTCGAGGCTATGCCCTTGCTGAGCAGGAACTGGTGCAGCTCGTCACTCATGAAGGAGGACCCCCTGTCGCTATGGATATACGCAGGGAAACCGAACAGTGTGAATATGGTGACAAGGGCTTTAATGACTGTGGCCACTGTCATGTCGGGGCAGGGGATGGCGAAGGGAAAACGGGAGTACTCATCCACCACGTTCAGGAAGTACGTGTTGCGGTCGGTGGAGGGGAGGGGCCCTTTGAAATCGAAACTGAGGCGTTCAAAGGGGCGGGAAGCCTTGATCAGGTGCGCTCTATCCGGCCTGAAAAAGTGCGGTTTGCACTCTGCGCAGATGTGGCAGTTCCTGGTGACTGTATGGACCTCCTCCACAGAGTAGGGGAGGTTGCGGGACTTTACGAAATGGTAGAATCGAGTGACCCCTGGGTGGCAGAGGTCCTCGTGGAGGGCTTGGAGGCGGTCTATTTGTGCGTTGGCACAGGTGCCGCGGGATAGGGCATCGGATGGCTCGTTCAGCTTTCCGGGACGATACAAGATCTCATAATTGTAGGTGGAGAGTTCGATCCTTCACCTTAAGATCTTGCAATTCTTAATTTTGCCCCGCTGTGCATTATCAAACATAAAGGCTACCGACCGTTGGTCGGTGAGGAGAGTGAATCTCCTGCCGGCCAGGTAATGCCTCCAATGTCGCACAGCTTCCACTATGGCTTGGGCTTCCTTTTCCACTGAGGAGTGGCGGATTTCTGAGGCGTGGAGGGTCCGGGAGAAAAAGGCCATGGGTCTGCCCGCTTGGTTAAGGGTGGCTGCCAGAGCTACATCGGATGCGTCGCTCTCGACCTGGAAGGGGAGGGACACAACGATGGTGCGCATCGTGGCCTTTGCGATATCCGCTTTGCTGCAGCTGATGGCCTGGCGAGCCTCTGTCGACAGGGGGAAGGTAGTGGACTGTATTAGTGGGCGGGCCTTGTCTGCATACTGGGGACCCACTGGGCATAATATGAAAAGAAGCCTAGGCAACGTTTCAGGGCTTTGGAGCAGTGGGGGAGGGGAAATTCAATAAGGGGGCGCATGCGTTCGGGGTCGGGGCCTATTACTCCATTGCGCACTACGTATCCCAGGATGGCCAAACGGTTTGTGCTAAAAACGCATTTTTCCTCGTTATATGTGAGGTTCAGGGCGTTAGCGGTCTGCAGGAACTTTTGGAGGTTGGCGTCGTGGTCCTGCTGATCGTGGCCGCAGATGGTTACGTTGTCGAGATACGGGAACGTGGCCTGCAACCCATGCTGGTCAACCATTCGGTCCATCTCCCATTGGAAGACCGAGACCCCGTTCGTGACGCCAAATGGGACCCTTAGGAAGTGGTATAGCCGCCCATCTGCCTCGAAGGCGGTGTACTTGCGGTCACTTGGGCGGATGGGGAGCTGGTGGTAGGCGGACTTGAGGGCCACGGTGGAAAAGACCTTATACTGAGCAATCCGATTGACCATGTCGGATATGCGGGGGAGAGGGTACGCATCTAGCTGCGTGTACCTGTTGATGGTCTGACTATAGTCTACGACCATCCTTTGCTTCTCCCCGGTCTTTACGACTACCTCCTGGGCTCTCCAGGGACTATTGCTGGCCTGGATTATGCCTTCCTTCAGCAACCGCTGGACTTCAGGCCGAATAAATGTTCGGTCCTGGGCGCTGTACCGTCTGCTCCGAGTGGCGAAGGGTTTGCAATCCGGGGTGAGGTTTGCAAACAAGGACGGCGGTTCGACCTTGAGAGTTGCGAGGCCGCAGATAGTGAGTGGGGGTATTGGGCCGCCAAATTGGAATGTTAGGCTCTGAAGGTTACATTGGAAGTCTAATCCCAGTAATGTGGGTGCGCAGAGTTGGGGCAGGACGTAGAGCCTGTAGTTCTTAAACTCCCTCCCTTGCACCATTAGGTTTGCGATGCAGAACCCTTTGATCTCCACTGAGTGGGATCCTGCAGCTAGGGAAATCTATTGCATGCTTGGATGGATGGTCAGAAAACAGCGTCTTACCTTGTCTGGGTGAATAAAACTTTCCGTGCTCCCGGAGTCGATCAGGCACGGTGTCTCGTATCCGTTGACCAGCACCGTTGTTGTCGTCGTCTGGAGCGTCCGGGGCCGCGATTGATCCAGTGTCATCGAAGCCAGTCGTGGTAGTAGTGTCGCGGCGTCTTCTTCGGACCCTGTGGAGCCGTCGATGCTGGGGTCCTTTGTTGTCAATCTAGATGGTGGCGTCCATGAATCGCACGCGGCCGGGGGTGGACAAAATGGCTGCCCCCATGGGTCGCACGTGGTCGGGGGTGGACAAAATGGCCGCCCCCATGAATCGCACGTGGCTGGGGGTTCACAAGATGGCGGCGCCCATCCTCCCCTCGTGGTGCCCGGGACCCAAAATGGCGGGTCGCACGTGGGGCCCGTGGGTCGCACATGGGGCGCTGGGGGGGTTGGGGAGTGTTCGGGATCTGTTGTCCTCGTTCTTCTCTGGGGATTGCAGCGACCCCCCAGGACCGGCACACTGCCGCGAAATGGCCCTTTTTGCCGCAGCTTTTACAAGTAGCTGCGCGGGCCGGGGGTGTTTCATTTGTCCACAAAAATAGCAGCGGGCCCCCCCGGGGTGGTTTGGCGCTTTAACTGCGCAAGCTTGCAGGGGGGGGGGGCGGAGGGGGGGTGCTGGGGAGTTGGTCGCGAGATATGCCCAAGGGGTGCCGCGCGGTCGGGGCCGTAGGCGCGGGCATTTTGGGAGGCCACATCAAGGGAGGCTGCAAGGGCCCGTGCCTCTGAGAGTCCTAGCGACTCTCTTTCAAAAAGTCTCTGACGGATTTGGGGAGAGTTCATACCTGCCACGAATGCATCACGAATTAGCAGGTCCATGTGTTCGATCGCGTTCACCGGTGGGCAGTTGCAGCCTCGTCCCAAAATTAGCAGCGCGCAGTAGAATTCCTTAGCGATTCTCCGGGAATTTGCCGTCTCGACGCGAGTTTACGGGCCGAACGTAGATGCCCTTCAGCAATGCGAGCGCCGTCGGGAAATCCTCTGCCTCTTCTATAAGCGAGTAAATCTCCGGGCTTACCCTCGAATGCAGGACCTGCATTTTCTGCTCTTCTGTGATCCGGCCGGGGGCCGTTCGGAGGTAGCCTTCAAAGCATGCTTGCCAGTGTTTGAATACGGCCGCCGAGTTCGCTGCGTGGGGGCTGATCCGCAGGCATTCCGGGGCGATCCGGAGCTCCATAGTCTTTTAAGCTCGCTTAATAAATTGTAGCGCACAATGACTTACGCGAGACGAGAAGCGATGAAGTCGATCTCGGCTTTATTAAGTGAGACTTGTCCCCAGCAGCTCAGCAACAGAATGAGGCTGCGGGGAGAAGCTTGGGCTCTTATACTCCGCCTTCAGGGCGGAGCCAGAAGTCGGCAGATCCAACCAGGACCCGGGACCTGTCAGCCAATAGCCTCTCGGCTTCACAGGTACCACATTACCCCTAAAACATACCACCACAGGGTGCTTTGGAATCGGCCGCCAGTGGGGTCCACCCTGTCCATGCGGGTACCATGCAGTCAGGGATGTAGGCCTGGGCATTGCGGGAGGCTACATCTAGGGAGTGTGCAAGTTTCTGTGCCTCTTTAAGCCCTAGCGAGTCATTTTCCAGCAGTCGTTGGCGGATTTTAGAGGACAGCATGCCTGCAACAAAAGCATCCCGTATTAAGAGTTCGGTGTGGTCATTGGCTGAGACGGGTGGACAGTTACAGTTTCTACCAACACTAACAATGCGCGGTAAAAACTCATCCAGTGATTCCCCTGGGATCTGCCGTCTGGTAGCTAAAAGATGCCGAGCGTATACCTGATTCACAGTGCGGACGTCGTGCTCTTTTAACAAAGTCATTGCGTCCTCGAAACCATCCACGTCTTCGATAAGCGTGTAGCTTTCTGGGCTCACACTTGAGTGGAGGACCTGCATTTTCTGTTCCTCCGTGGGGGTAGTCGGAGCCGTCCTGATGTACCCGTTGAAACATGCCAGCCAATGTTTAAAAGTTGCTGCTGCATTTGCCGCGTGGGGGTTGATTTGTAGACACTCTGGCTTTGTGCGGCGAGCAGCCATTCTTCAATTCTTGTTCATTAAATTGATGCACGATTGTGGTGAATGTATTATGCCAATAATCCACCATTGTATTTTTATCAACTTAAATGCAACTCTGGAATCGGCCCTCAAACCTGATCGACTGGAACTCGATCCGCAGGCCGCGGAGGCGAAATACATTTTTTTGCATTGGCTCTGCTGCTTCAAGGCCTATCTCGCCGCCTCCTCCACGCCTTCCGTCACTGCCGAACAGAAGTTGAGCCTCCTCCACGCACGGGTGAGCCATCAAATCTCTGTTCAACTCGACGAGGCTTCCTTCTACGCAGACCCCCTCGTGATGCTTGAACGCCTCTATGTACAGCCTGTGAACGAGGTCTACGCGCGACACATCCTCACCACTCGCCGCCAGCGCCCCGGGGAGTCGCTAGATGACTATCTACGCGACCTCAAAGCCCTCGCACGCAGCTGCAACTACCAGGCCGTTACGGCCACTCAACATATGAAACTTGCCGTGCGAGACGTCTACGTGGCGGGAGTCTGGTCCAACTACGTGAGACAGCGCCTACTCGAAAAGGGGGTCCTGGACCTGGATCAGACGGTAAAGTTAGCCTCATCTCTGGAAGTAACGTTCCAGAGCCTTAACGTGTTCCTGGCTGACCACGCGACCCCCTCGTGGACCCCCGACCAAAGACTACCCCAGGCCTGTGCCGCGCGGCTGTCCGCCCACCATGGGGGGCTACCCTGCTATTTCTGCGGCCCGTCCCAACACCCCCGGCAACACTGCCCGGCCCGCAACGCGAACTGCAGCAGCTGCGGGAGAAAAGGACATTTCGCCAAAGTTTGCCTGGCCAGGTCCAAGAACTCTAATTCACAGGCCTGATCCTCAGACTCACAGGCCTGCAGACCCTGCAGTGTGGCAGCATGTCTGCCGACTCCGCCCCCTGTAGACGCGTCATCAGCCTCGTGCTATCCGTGGGGGCAGCCGTGGGGGCAGCACGTACCCTCACAGCACGTGCGACTCACGGGGGCCGCCATCTTGGCCATCCTCCCCCATGCGGCTGGCCACGTGCGATCCATGGGGGCCACCATCTTGGACGCCATCATCCTCACCGCCCGCCAAGCTCGACCAACGGGGGCCGCCATCTTGCCCGCCATCTGCTACGCCGCTCAACGCGTACGATCAACAAGGGCAGCCATCGCGGAACCGTCCCAGCACCTCCGACCACGCCGGCTACCCGCAACTCAGCGCGGTCACCCTGGACCAGTCACGACCCAAGCACCTCTGGAGCTCCATGATGACCGTCCGGGTAAACGGGCACGAGACGCCTTGCCTTTTCGACTCCGGGAGCACAGAGAACTTCATTCACCCGGACATGGTAAGACGCTGCTCGTTCCCAATTTTCCCGGCGCACCAAACCATCTCCCTCGCCTCTGGGTCGCACTCGGTGCAAATCCGAGGGTGCACTACCGCAACCCTAGCAATACAGGGCGCCGAGTACGCCAAGTTTAAATTATATGTGCTCCCAGACCTCTGCGCTCCTCTCCTATTGTGACTAGATTTCTAATGCAACCTCAGGAGCCTAACCCTGAAGTTTGGGGGGCCTCTAACCCACTCACCATATGCAGCCTCGCGACCCAAAAGTCGAACCGCCCTCATTCTTTGCAAACCTCACCGCCGACTGCAAACCAATCGTCACCAGAAGCAGGCGGTATAGCGTACAGGACAGGACTTTTATCAGGTTCGAGGTCCAGCGACTCTTGCGGGAAGGAGTCATCAAGGCCAGCAATAGCCGCTGGAGAGCTCAGGTGGTGGTCGTCAAGACCGGGGAAAAGAACTGGATGGTTGTAGATTACAGCCAAACCATAAACCGGTACACGCAACTCGATGCATATCCTCTTCCCCGGACTGCAGACATGGTAAACCAGATCGCGCACTACCGCGTGTTCTCTATGGTGGATCTGAAGTCGGCATATCACCAGCTCCCAATCTGCCTGGAGGACCGCCACTACACGGCTTTTGAGGCAGACGACCGCCTTTTCCACTTCCTCCGGGTCCCCTTTGGCGTCACGAACGGGGTTTTGGTGTTCCAAAGAAGAATGGACCGAATGGTGGACCGGTACGTGCTGTGGGCCACATTTCCGTACTTGGACAATGTCACCATCTGCGGCCTTGATCAGCAGGTCCACGACGCCAACCTCCACAGATTTCACCAAACCGCCCAAACCCTAAACCTCACGTACAACAAGGCGAAATGCGCTTTCCGCACAACCAGACTAGCCATCCTCGGCTACGCCATGGAAAACGGGGTTCTAGGACCCGCCCCTGACCGCATGTGCCCCCTCCTGCAACTCCCCCTCCCCCACTGCCCCAAGGCCCTGAAGAGGTGCCTCGGGTTCTTTTCATATTATGCCCAGTGGGTCCCCAACTATGCGGACAAAGCTCGTCCCTAATCAAGGCCACCATCTTCCCACTGGTGACTGAGGCCCGCCAGGCCTTCAGCTGCATCAAGGCGGACATCGCCAAAGCCACGATGCATGCGGTGGACGAGTCCGTCCCCTTCCAGGTGGAGAGCGACGCATCAGAGGACGCTCTCGCCGCTAACCTCAATCAAGCAGGCAGACCGGTAGCGTTTTTTTCGCGCTCCCTCACCACCTACGAAATTCGGCACTCCTCAGTTGAAAAAGAGGCCCAAGCCATCGTGGAAGCCATACGGCACCGGAGGCACTACTTCGCTGGTAGGAGGTTTACCCTCGTCACCGACCAACGATCGGTAGCCTTCATGTTCGATAATACGCAGCGGGGCAAAATCAAGAACGATAAGATCTTGAGGTGGAGGATCGAACTCTGCATCTATAAGACCTCTGCCACCCGGGAGTCACCTGGCTTCTCCACTATATCAAGGCCCGCAACCTGCCCTATTCCACCGAGGAGGTCAGAGCTATGACCAGGGACTGCCAGATCTGTGCGGAATGTAAACCGCACTTCTATCGACCAGATAAGGCCCACCTGGTGAAGGCATCCCGGCCCTTTGAGAGCCTCAATATCGATTTCAAAGGGCCCCTCCCCTCCAATAACCGCAATACATATTTCCTCAACATTATTGATGAGTTCTCCCGCTTCCCCTTTGCAATCCCTTGCCCCGACATGACCACGTCCACCGTCATTAAAGCCCTACATAGTGTCTTCACCCTGTTTGGTTTCCCCAATTATGTCCACAGTGACCAGGGATCGTCGTTCATGCGCGGAGAACTGCGTCAGTACCTGCTCAGTAAGGGCATCGCCTCGAGCAGGACTACCAGTTATAACCCCAGGGGAAATGGGCAGGTGGAGAGGGAGAACACGACGGTCTGGAAGACCGTCCTATTGACCCTGCGGTCCAAGAATCTCCCAGTTTCTCACTGGCAGGAGGTCTTCCCAAGGCGCTCCACTCTATTAGGTCCCTACTTTGCATGGCCACAAACGAGACCCCTCATGACCGCCTATTTGTTTTTCTAGGAGATCCACCTCAGGGGCCTCGCTTCCATCCTGGCTGAAGACACCGGGGCCAGTCCTACTCAGAAAACACGTCAGGAGCCATAAGTCCGACCCTCTGGTAGAGAGGGTCCAGCTCCTACACTCCAAACCCCAGTACGCTAAGAAGCGAACACCCCGATGGCCGACAGAATACGGTCTCCCACCGGGACCAGGCGCCCGCCGGTTCCATCACCGCCCTCCCACCATATTCTGCCCAACCTACCATGATCAGCGCCCCCGCCCCTCTATGGCTCGCGTGCTCCCTCCCGCCCACCATCCCCCCTTCACCTATCCACAGGAAGGAAGCTCCAGAAGAGACGCTCCCGGAGTCCACGTCTGTACCCTCACCAGCGCCCTCGCTACCGATGCCAGCACAGATGAGCTCGACACCCGGGCCAACAACAATGCCAGAACTTTAGCAATCACAGTGCACAATCCGTGCGCCGGACCGGCTGAACCTATGAATCCGTCACCCCCGCCGGACTTCATTTTTTTAAACAGGGTGTGAATGTGGTGAATGTATTATGCTAATAATCCACCATTGTATTTGTATCTGTGCTGTTGCCCTTGTATTTGTATTTGTGCTATGCTGTTGTCCTTGTGGGCTCCTCCTATGGGCCATTGCATGGCATTATCCATAGGGGAACATGTTGGCGCCTGTATGGGCTCCGCCCATGGCTCCTCCCCTTGAAGAGTGGTATAAAGAGCAGTCGACCTGTAGGTGGTTCTCAGTATTGGATCAGTTGCAGGCAGGCACTGTTCTAAGTTGATTAAAGCCACAGTTTACTTCTACTCCCGTCTCGAGTGAATTGATGGTCGCATCAATGATCAATCACTACTGAAGCAAGATTGTAGTCCAATTGAAGGCTTTAATGAACAAGTAATTACCCCAGCAGCTCCGGTACAGAATGACTGCTGTGGGTGAAACACAGACTCTTATGCTCTGGCTGCTTGGCGGAACCAGCAGGCAGGTTCTACCACTCATACTACAGTATAAGGTACATCCCACCTAGGTACCGCGATACCCCTAATATAGCCTACCACAAGTACCAACAGCAATGTGATAAACATATGATCACCATTTTTGTCTTCTGATTGGCTCAAATGATTTCCCTAGAACTTTTAGAAAAAAACACGGAGACTAAAATCAAAGTTTTAGACTATCCAAGCACCACTGAGTTAAGGGCTGTTTTGCACAATGAACATGCCAGTGGCAATAATGGAGGCTCATTTCCCTCATGGCTCTTACCTACTGTCAGTGGAGAGAGCTTAATCTCATCGATCTGTCTCTGTTGAATTCAAACACTACTGCTGAAAAAATTGACGATTTGATTTTTCTCACCAGTGGACATATTTTGGGTGAGAGTGTAATTACTGACAATGAATCTGTCATTCACCCAGGGGGAAAATTGCATCAGAACAAACTCAGCCACATGAGAAGGTGAAAATCCAAAACCAATCACAATCACTGGCATGAAAACCTCGCCAGACTGCAAGAAAATAAATGCTTAATCTATTGGTGGAAGAGTCTATTTCCAGTAGAGTTTCTGATGTCAGGTTGAGCATAACTTCCATTTGCACCATTACTGGGAAAGCAACAATGGTACCCTGTACAAGCGACTGGCTCAATTCTTTAACGATGTGCCGCATTTGCTTGTTCATATTGTTGGTTAGATTACACCCTCTTCATCAAGTGTAGTTTGAAATAAAGTACAATTCTTTCACCATGTAAATTCTGTCCAGCTTTTTAAGCTTTCTGGCTTGTTAATTAAATCTGCTTGATGTCAATTCAAACAAGTGGTAAACATGGCTTGCATAAGTACAAGAGAGTAATGAAACCTCAAGGAAGTTCAGCTTTATTCATTCCCATAAGCAACATCAATGTTTTATTTAACGTCGATATGTCTATAGTAGCCTTCTTTAGCAAACACATCTCTTTTCCCTGGAATCAGTGCAAAGCTATGTAGACCAGTGAACTCTAAAAGAATAGGTCGAGATTATCCTTTGCAACATCAGAGAGACTGACAGTTCTCAACAAGATTCATATGACAAGAGTTGCTAGTGCTCAGCCATGATTCCATTTTTCATTCGGGGGAACAGAAGAACCTTTGCACGTTAGCCTCGATTTTCTACAGCCTATTTCATGATTGGCCGATCTCTTGTTGTTGCTGTGCTCAGCATGAAAGGAGAGCATATTGAATGCATTCCCAATGATTTTATAATCTGCATTCAGGAGAGGACAGGTGAGGCTCCTCTCTGGAAACATGCCCTTGTGAAATTGGCCGGTGTGAATAACTCCAACTGAAAATGCCAAATATTGCTCATGTTATATAGGTAGAAGTTACTCCTGTGCTTTGTCAATACTTTAAATTCTGCTCCATTGTGCAGAAGATATTAACAATAATAATCCTTATTAGTGTCATATGTTGGCTTACATTAACACTGCAATGAAGTTACTGTGAAAATCCCCAAGTTGCCACAGTACGGAGAATGTCCAATTCACCTAACAAGCACGTCTTTTGGGACTTGTGAAGGAAACTGGAAACCCGACATTGCCCCGACCCCCTGGCAGTGCCCCCTGGCACTTCAGCCATCATTGAATGGCGGAGCAAACTCAATGGGCCGAGTGGCCTAATTCTGCTCCTATATCTTATGTCTTACTTCTGAGGCAGTCCTCGCGGGCACTGCCGCAGGGCACTGCCTGTGGGCACTGCCAGGGGCACTGCCGGGGAGCAGCTACCCCCATTGGGGAAGGGGCGCTTCCCCTTATGTGTGGTGGGGGAGGAGAGAGGTGCATGCAGGGAACACACAAGGGGTGACAGGGGAGATTGCCCCCTGATACTTCTGTGATGGGGGGGGATTGCCCCGAAGCTTGTGGGGGGCGGGGGTCATACTGCGTGGCCATGGGGAGGTGGGAGGGAGATTATTTTTCGTGCAGATTGGGACAGCATCTTTCTCTGTGGTGAGGTGCTTTCTGGCTCTATCAGGCTCAGTCCCAGCAGAGTGACAGTGCAAACCACGCCCCCTGATTTTTTGACCAGAAATGGAGAGAAACACATCAGTTTTCATTCAAAACCTGACACTTTACAATTTTGTTGGAAAATTCTGCTCATGAGACCTTCCCTTAGTTTAATACAAATGAATAACTTATAAACAGCGTCTAGGCAACAGCAAAGCCTTGAACAAAATAACTTGTTGCAGATGGCCTAGTTTGCACAGATGGGACAGCACTTAATCTCTGTTTTTGGAGATGATTTAAGGAGAACACAATGTAAAACTGATGCATTATCATTTATGATGAGACGAGAGTAGAGAGTAATCGAGGCTTTATTACACAGAGATGTTTGGCCTCCAACAGCTGCTGCGGAAATGGTTGCAGTTCGGAGAGCACACACATTTATACTCCACATACTGGGCGGAGCCAGCAGGCAGGGATCTACCCCCGTACCTGTAGTACAGGGGCCTTACCGTAATACCCTCGTATGCAGTGCAGTATATACAATATAATACAACAGTGGTGACTACCACATTCACCTCCTGTTAATATGAGTCCAGCGGGGGGGGTGGAAAACTATTTACATACAGGTTCTCATTAAACTTTCAGAGAAGGTTACAAATTTAGACGGTCGGGCGCCTTGATCTGTCGTTGAGAGCGCCGCAGTGCTGGTGGCGAGTCAGGCGTCGGCTCGGTCATCGGTGACTACGGGAGCGTGTCGACATCCTCTTCATCCCCGGGTGGGACCAAGGGGAGGACGGATTATCCCGGAGCGGGGGCTGTGGTGGGGTGCGCTGGGGGGAAGGGAGGGTGGCGCTAGGGCAGAGGGAGGGGGTGTGAGGGGACCCAGCTGGTGACAGGTCCCTGAGGGAGACTGTGTCTTGGCGGCCAGCGGGGTACGCTACGTAGTCATACTGCATGTTTGCATGGAGTAGCTGTACCCTCTCAACCAATGGGTCCACCTTGTGGAGCCACACGTGCTTGTGGAGGAGAACGGGTCCTGAGCTGCCAGCCGCGTTGGGAGCGAAACCCCGGAGGTGGACCTCCTGGGGAAGGCAAAGAAACATTCATGGGGGGTTTCGTTAGTCGCCGTGCACAGGAGCGACCGAATGGAGTGAAGGGCACCAGGGAGGACCTCCTGCCGGCGGGAGACTGGGAGATTTCTGGACCGTAGGGCCAGCTGGACGGCCTTCCAGACCGTCCCATTCTCCTGCTCCACCTGCCCGTTTCCCCGGGGGTTGTAGTTGGTCGTCCTGCTCGAGGCAATGCCCCTGTTTAGCAGGTACTGGCGCAGCTCATCGCTCATAAATGAGGATCCCCGGTCGCTGTGGATGTAGGTGGGAAAACCGAACAGAGTGAAGATGGTGTTGAGGGCTTTGATGACGGTGGCAGATGTCAGATCGGGGCATGGGATGGCGGAGGGGAATCTGGAATATTCGTCGACCACATTAAGAAAATACGTGTTGCGGTCGGTGGAGGGGAGGGGCCCTTTGAAGTCCACGCTGAGGCATTCAAAGGGGCGGGAGGCCTTCACCAGGCGCACACAGTCTGGCCGGTAGAAGTGTGGTTTACACTCGCCAGGTATCAAGTGATACCACCGCAAGGTTCAACTGGCTATCGATCAAAGAGCCAAACACCAGTTAGTTAGTTCAAGGTCAAGGGTACTTTATTTACACACAATTAGTCATGCAACATAAACACTACTAGTTAACTACACCTATCGACTAAGACAACCTGTACTTCAGGTTCAACCTGTACTGACAACTTCAGGCACCCGGCTTAGGTCAGAGGAACAGAGGCCGTTGTTCTATTCTGGATCTATCGGGTCTGCAGGAGTAACTGCTGCTCAGCTAGGCTCATCCGTCTGGTAGCGGGCTTTGAACTTGGACTTGCTTCTGGTGGTGCTGCGATTGGAGATGGTCGTAGCCGGTGTGGTGATGTGCATCAATGTAAATGCATGTAGGCTAGCTAGACACTAGAGGGAGCACCAGAAACATCACACACATACACTCAACCAATAGGTAAGTTAGATAGGATGCGACCAATGGACATTCACGATACACAAGGAGGTGACACGACCACAGGGGGGCATTACACCTACCCTATATAAAGGATACCACACACATGATCTGCCTCTTTCCAGTGGAGACAGTCAGTGAGTAGAGAGAGACAGGGTTGATTCAATATTACACCCACCACGTGGATTGCAGCAACTGGTTAGTCAGTCTGGGTAGCTATAGTAGGATTAGCAGTAGTGTCGAACCCGAGTAATAGAAGTGTAAATACTTTAATAAACATGTTGAAGTTATCTCCATGTCTGAACCTTCCTTTGTCAAGTGCACCACAAGGAAGCCGCTTATGTTACACCTACAACATAACAAATCAGCCGGGGTTCCAGGTCCAAAAGAGGACGTACACATGGTGGACTCTCTTCCTATACTTGGAGATTTTCGCGCTCTTTCGGGCAGTGCTTCAGTTTGGACCCCACTAATTGGGTGATCCCTGGTCACTCCGTTCGATTCCTAACCATTAAGTGGGCGGGTGTCTGGATGGCTGGGCGTGTCCCAAGCGGTCACTGACCCTGTTGTTTACGCTTCCCTTGAACAGGGAGTGGCACCGAAATGTCTGGGTCTGTACCGGTTGCTCGAGTACCAGTCCTTTGTCTTGGTGGAGGTGGGCCATCAAATGCCAATCGGCCCATCAAAATGCGAATTGGTCAGAGTTTCGATACCGCCTGGACTCCTTTGCTTGAAAATATACATTTCAGGCTCTGGGCCTGCCTGAATCTTGCTTTGTCCATTTTACCCGCTAGGCTTTGTGAGTTTCTCTGTTCCTGGTTGTAAGTGGCCATCCCAGATGGCTACACTCTGTCCTCTTGATCCTCAACGCGAAGCGTGAAGGATCACACTCCTGTCCTCTGACATGCCGGGTACCCTCAATCAAGAACAGGTTCTACCCTACTCTGTCCTGTGGGTCAAAACATTTACCTAAATTTCCCTAATACAACACATATCTAAAAATTCCTAAGGGGGCATTTAACATACAATCCTATATCCCATTCTCCTTTTACAAAAAAAGGGAACCTCTAACTGTCTCTAACTAGACTACACTCATGCTGATATTTAACAAACAAAGAACTTATCTTACAATGCAAAAATCCAATAGCAGCATCACATTCCTTCTCATCACTAACATTCATATACAGAAAAAATAGCTTTATTAACAAAACAACAACCACGAAATTTATTAAAGAGAAAGGTTCAGAAAGAGTGTGGGGTTTGCTGGAGTCCGAGGAAAGGGGCTCTAAAGGTGTATACTGGAGAGTGGGAGGCTCTCCTCCTCCATTTCCGCAATCTGATTGTTTGGATGACACTGTACAATATGGCTATCACTAGTCAGGCTTCCACTGTGTAGACAGGGAGTACCATTTAATGAGATTCTCACACCATGTGGGGGTATCAGTGGTTGGGTCTATGTGTGGTGTAGTGTCCGGGCTGAGAGTGTTGTGTTGGGTAGTCGTGTTCGGGGCCTGTGTGGTGAGGGAGGTAGAGGTGGGTAATGCGAGCAACTGTACTGTTCCAGCGACAATCACGATGTAGATCATCAGGTTCGACTTCATTTTGTTTGTGCTTTTTCTCCGTCTGTAAGTATCTCCGTATCTTCCGAGCGGTACAAGCATAATTTCTGTTATTATCTTGTTGCATAACATCTCGCTTGTCTGTCTGTTTCTCCTTAACGTCAATTTCCCATTAGATTCGGCACCAAATGTGACGCCCTCATTTTTATTTTTAAAGAACAACCATTTGCGGAGACAAGACATCTGAAAAAATTCTGTCACAGTGCGAGCATTCTCGCAGCCTGTGTTTCATGGCTGAGTGGGCGGACAATTTCTCCATCCTCTGCAAACTTGTTTTTTCCAACCAAGTGATTCTGACATGTAAACAATAGGTGGGGGGGAATTGCAACCGAAGGGTCACTGGAAAGAGGCAAAAGTTGTGGCAAAATGCATTCTTTAAATCACAGGAATGAAAAAGAACAGCAAAAGAGTTTCGAACACAATTCTCCGAATGGGGTGCGTATGATCCGCGGCAGGGCAAGAATGGGTGGGATTCCCAGGTAGGGCGGTGATCAGTGCCGTTGCCCCACTACCCGAGCTTGGCTGACCAAATGTATAGGGGATCCTCAGGCAGGGCGGGGATAAGTGCCGTTACTCCACTGTCTGAGTGACCTTCCAAGAGCGGTACGAATTTGGAAGTATATGGGCTCCAACAAACTTGTTTCCTTAACTGCCATGTGGCGTCAGAAGAGTAGGTATGATTGTATCAAGAAATGATCTGTGAGGCTGACACATAAAATCATACAAGAGAGAACGTACAACATTTAAAAACAAACTGAAAAAGAAAAGCGGGCAGGTTCCATCAGAGTGTAGGACACCGTAAATCACGATCGATTCCTGATTCTCATCATCTGGACACCTCAAGGTTCCATACCAAAAAGGGTCTCATAGGGGTTACCATGGTGGGAGTCAGACTCGGAGTCATCACCATCTCCCGGGTGCCAAACTCGTGCGTGGAGATTTTGTGCTAATGCGGCGTGTACCGAAGTGGGGTCCATTTCATCATTCCATGTCAGACGACAGGATTTATCGCGGTGCCAATGTTTCATGTTCCGTAGGGTGGTAGGGGCAAGGGGGGTGTCGCTATCGTCGGGTGGTGGGTCAGGTTCCGGTGTGGGCAAATAAATCATCTCAAAGGGGCTGAACATATCATGATCAGTGTCTTTGGGGCTGTAGTGGCTGGGGCCTGGTCTGTGTGTGGTCTCTCAGGGGCGTCAGTTGTGCTATTGCTGTCATTAGCAGCCGAATCAAGGGTGAGGGTGAAATTTGATCCTGGGGGCGGGATCAAGGTCGTGTCTGTGGATGTGCTGCGGCTGCTGGGGGAGGGCGGGATTAGGTTGTCAGTGGGCGGGTCTCCATTGTCTGCCATTGCCAATGAGAGGTGGTGCGAGTGGCTGCACTGCGTTCCATAAACCTTAAACTGGTTTACATGGAACCATCCTGATTTACCGTTCGGATATGTGATTTTATAAACTGAGGAGCTTACTTTGTCCGAGATTGAATAGGGTCCTGCAAATTTAGGGAAGAGGAATGAGCTGGAGTTGTGTAAGGTGATCATCACTTGCTGTCCGACTGTATACTCTGTCGGGTATACTGTCTTATCAAAGCAGGCCTTACTCTGCTTTTGTTTAGTGCCTAGTCAAACAGCTGCTGCGAGCTGTGCTTCTTTAATATTTTCCAACATGTGCTGGATTGCTTTCTCATGGGTCAGGGCGGTGACTGCGGGGCTGGCCAAATCAAGTCCAAATAAATACTTGGTACCCTTCATGGGTCGTCCGGTCATGAGGTTATGGGGGGCATATCCTGTCGAACTCGACAGTGTGTTTCTAACAAACATCAGTGACAAATGGGAGCACTGTGTCCCATGTCGTGTTGTGCTGCTGCACCATTTTTCTAAGTATGGCCTTTAGTGTCCGATTCATGCGTTCCACAATGCCGCTGGACTGCGGGTGATAGGCAATGTGGAACTTTTGCGTTATCCCAAAAATTGTCATGACATTTTTCATGACCCTGCCTGTGAAGTGTGAACCTTGTTCTGACTCAATACTATGGGGGAGTCCCCATCTAGTAAAAATTTGCTCGGTTAGGATCTTTGCCGTGGCCTTGGCTGTATTTGTTCTCGAGGGGAATTTCGTAAATATGTCGATTACCACCAACACATATTTGTATCCATTTCTGCAGGGGGGGAGGGGACCAATATAATGTAACTGAAGGTTTGTCCACGGGCCATTTACAGGCGGGTGTGTCGTAGTTGGGCTTTTTCCGCATATCTATCCGGGTTGTTCTGTGCACAAATCAAGCAATTTTCAACGTAATGGGATACGTCGGTTTTCAAATCAGGCCACCAGCAGAGAGGTCTGAGGTGGGCAAGGGTGGATTCAATCCCTTGGTGTCCATCTCTGTCATGGAATTTACAAATGATTTCATTCCTCTCCTGGGTGGGGACTACATAAATGCCATCTTTTAAAACGATTCCCTCATGGATCGTTAAAGAATTCCTAAACATTTCGTAGGGAGCTGGGAAGTTTCCTTTTAAAATTTCCTTCAATGTTTCATCTTCCTTCTGTGCCTTTGCTAAGTCTTGGATGTTGGTCTGTGAGACCTGAACTGCGTGTACTGGGGCACTCTCGGGAGGTTGCCAAAAGTGGCCATGCCGTGAGCCTGCCTTCGCCAGGGCGTCAGCTTTCACGTTACTGGGTGGGAAGAAACGATTAATTCTTACTTTAATTATGCCATGTTTTCTGCCTTTTGATGTCTGGAGGATGTGTTTGAGTAATGGCGCTGAGGGTAGAGGTTTTCTGTCGGCGGAAATAAATCCTCTAGATTCCCACAGGGGCAGGAATTCTGTCAGGCTGTTGCAGACATACAAACTGTCTGAATATATGTCTGCTGGGGTCGGGAACGAATCGGGGTGCTGGACAATGTAAGCAATGGCTGCTAACTCGGCTGCCTGCGAACCTAAGTGTCCAGGCAACTTTGAAGCAATTTCTTCTAAAGCGTGTCCCTGCGCGTCCTCTACATAAATCCCACATCTTGAGATCCTTTTTCCATCAAGGACTGTGGAGGAGCCATCTACATAAATTCTCAATGCTTTGATTGTGGGCTGGGTCGTCTGTGGTCGGATGCCTGTCTTTTTTGGTACCGACTTAGGAACAAAGGGGCCTATGCTGTGCTTGGGGGCTATGATCTCGCACTCATGTGGGATTCCTGCATAGTGTAAATTGTCGGCCAGAAACGTGTGCGCTTTTGTCCGTTTTACTGTAATGTTGCGTCCTTGTAGGAGTAGGGTCCATCGCGCTGCTCGAATTTGGCTTACTGTGCCATCTTTTAGTCTGCCATGCAATAAAAGCTGTGTCGGGGTATGCTCGGTCAAAAAGGTTACTAGGTTGAGTCCGGTTATGTACGAGAAGTACTGTACCGCCCAGAAAGCTGCTAGTAGGTGCCTTTCGCAGGCTGAAAATCCCTGGTCTACTGGATATAAAACTCGTGAGGCATTGGCTACAGGTCCTAATCGATCGTGCCTTTCCTGCAGGAGAACGGCCGAAAGGGTTCGGTCGGTGGTTGCTACCTCTATCGCATATGGGGAGTGTGAATCTGGGGCTTGCAAAGTGGGGGCTGTGCTCAGGGAGCGTTTCAATACATCCACGGCATCCGTGTGCTGTGGAAGCCATTTCCATGTGGCCTGTTTCTTTAGGAGCTCGGAAAGTGGGGCTGCTTTTGTGGCGAAATCGTCGATGTTGTTCTACAATATCCAACCAGTCCTAAAAATGACCGGAGTGCTGTAACATTTTGGGGCAAGGGCAATTTTACAATTGAGTCGATGCGTTTATGTTCTATTTCACGCTTACCATGCGTGATTACCGTACCTAAATATGTGACTTTTTCTTGGAGGATTTGGGCTTTCTTGGGGTTAATTTTGCATCCAATTGTTGTGAGTAGTCCTAATAATTCCAAAAGAAGCAAAATGTGCTCTTCCTTGGTGTCAGTCTGTAGGAGCAAGTCGTCCACATACTGAACAAGGCATTCAGGGCAGGAAAATTTAGATAAGCCGTTTGCCATTGTCTGTGAGAAATGGAGGGGGAGTTGTGGAAGCCTTGTGGAAGGCACGTCCGCATGTACTGCTGTCCCTGGAAAGTGAACACAAATTTATACTGGCATGCTTTGTCCAGTGGTATGGACCAAAAGCCATTGCTGATGTCCAATACCGTGAAAAATTTCGACTGGAGTCCCTGTTTTAACATGGTCTCGGGACTCGGCAAAGGTGGGGGCTGCTAATGGGGTCACTTCGTTCAATTCTCTATAATCGATGGTCAGTCGCCATGAACCATCTGGTTTTCTTACTGGCCAAATTGGGGCATTGTTCATAGATGCTATGGGTCGAATCACTCCTTTGTTCAATAAACTTTGGATTACCTTAGCTATCTCTCCCTCGGCTTGCTGGGGGAAGCCGAATTGTTTCTGGGGCTTAAGATTGGGAACTGTAATGTTAACTACTCCTGGGATTTTGCCGCAGTCGTGCTTGTTCTGTGCAAACAATGCCTTATGTCTTTTCAAGACCTCTCTAACCGTCTTGTCTGTGGTAATGGTTTGTGGATCAAATCAGTATTCTCCTACTGAGCTGATTCCGTGTGCATAATCTCCTACTGTGAGCGTGGCGGGGGCTCGTGCTGCTCTAGCCATTTTCCATATGCATCGGTTAACTGGGTCGAACGAAAGGTTGTGTGTACTCATGAAATCTATGCCTAGGATGTGTTCTGCTGTCTGGGGTAAATCTACTAAAATGACCAAGTGTTTTGTTTGGATATTGCCAATCTGTAAATCCACAGGGGCTGTGATTTGTCCCTGCTGGAGGTGACCTGTAAAGCCACTAAGGGTAATGGAGTCCGTAGTGGGCCTTTCTCTCTCTGGTACATGGTGGAGGAATTTAACGTGGTTCGGGACCCTCCTGTGTCCCAAAGGAACTCTACTGGGTGTCCCCAGACTGTGCCTGCAACTACCGGTCTCCGGACTTATCCCAAAGGGTATCGCAGACCCAAGTTGGGGAGCCCAAACACCGTCAATCGGTCCCGTTCATGGCCGAATTATCTGCTTGAGCGTTAACACTGTGGATGGGTCTGGCATTGTTTCTAGGGGGGGCATTTGTGTGCTGATTCCTTTGCTGCTTCGGGGGGGCTTGACATTCTCATGCGCAATGTCCTTTCTGTCCGCAATTATAACATTCCTGTGCTTTAGGGTGCTGCGCTGTACCTCTTCCTTCATTCACCCATGCGGGGTCTTGGTGTGCCCTTACTGGATTCATTGTGGCGTCTACTCTCTCCTGCTCCGTCTTTCTCTGTACAGACTGTTCCCAATCTCTCGATAAGCGTTTTAGAACCCACACTTCATTGTGTGCCGGGTCTGAGGGGTTGTAACTGGCACATGCCTTCTGTCCGGCCTCTGTGGCATGGGATACTAGGGTATGGGTCCATTTGGCTGTATCGTCTACTGATAAACGGGCGCGGATTAATTCACCAAATACCGCGGTAAAGTGGATCCAAAGGCGTCCAGGAAACGCTGTTGAATGGTCTCCCTTTTTTCTGTTGGCACCGGTTGAGTCCTTCTACCAGATCTCCTCTATTATAGCCAATGACATCTAAAATGGCTGTTTTCATCTCTTGGAGGCTACCTCCTCCTACATTTTGTGGGTCGGGAAGGGCTGAACTAACTGACGGGTCAAGGCACATAACTATGAGCTTTACCTCTTCCTGCTCAGCTAAACCGTACATGAGGGTCTGTTGCTTCACAAGTTCAAAAAATTGGTGTGGGTCTGATGTGGGGTGGAAAGTCTCAATCTTATCGTGGGCATCTCTTAACTGGGTGATGGTTAATGGGGTTGTATACACAAAATCGGGTTGGTCTTCCGTGGTGAACCTGCACTGCGTAGTGATGGGGTTCATTGGGTTGGGTGCTGCCTGTGCAGTCGGTGGTGCGGGTGCTTTTCTTTTCGGGGCCTGGGCGGCTCTATTCTAATTCTCGGTCTCACTCACGTACCGTTGGGCTGTTTCACTGGGTTCCTGCCAATCGGGGTCATCTTCCTGATCTAGCTGTGGGCCAAAGGTGTCTCTGAACCCATTCTGAACAAATAGCAGGGATTGCAATTTTGAAATTTGCTGCCTGCACTTGGCAGGATCCACCGAACTCTGCCTCTGTTCCGTTGTGGAACTGTGGAGTGCTCGGAGGGCTGCCTTCAAATCATTGTTTCCTCAACTGTTCTACCTGGTTCTCTGTTTCTTCTCTTACCATTACAACACGTTGCGTATCCTGGTAGGCCTTATCATACTGAATCTGAAAGCTGCTAAGGTGGGCTAAGGTGGGCGAGACAAGACTGATGTGTCCTCTTGACATCATCCATCTCCTTGTCCTTCGACTCTAGCTGCTCTCGGAGCTGCACATCTAATCTCTCGCTTTCACTAATGTCTCCCTCTCTGCTTCTCTCCTTCTCCTCAAGCTGTCTGCGGAGCTTTCTCATGACCTCCACTATTGTGCCAGACAGGACACGATTGCCATTGGCTTACGAACCTTACTTAAACTTTTCTTGTGAATCTCGGTCAGGCTGTCCCACCAAGTCTGTCCTATGCTGCCAGGACCTGGTTCCTCATTTGAGCAAAATTCCGACCAAAGGGGCCATCCTTTCCCCTTTAGGTATCTCCTAATCTCTTCTTCCCAAATTTGACACTGTTCTGATCTGTTGGTCGCTGCGACCTCGGGCTCTTGTGGATGCATAAGGCGTTCCACTGCCTTCATGGCCATCACTACAATTACTTCTATCTCTACCTTAAATTTGGAACAAGCAGGAATAAAGCGGTGGTGCAAACACGGGTACGGCTCAAGTTATTTTCCGGTTTACGCAACTCCCAAAAGTTTCACGCAACAAAATCTATCGAGGTTACCTTATATCCCTTTGTTAGTACGCATGCAAATTACACACTTCCAAATTTTGGAGGTTTGATCGATACTGGTTTCGCTTGTGGTTGGTGCCGGGGTGCCGGTCCAAAACAAGATGAACATATGGCATACTCTCTTCTTATACTTGGGGGTTTTTGTGCTCTTTCGGGCGGTCCTTCAGTTTGGACCCCACTAATTGGGTGATCCCTGATCACTCTATTCGATTCCTAACCAATAAATGGGCGGGAGTCTGGATGGCTGGGCGTGTCCCAAGCGGTCACTGACCCCGTTGTTTACACTTCCCTTGAACAGGGAGTGGCGCCGAAATGTCTGGGACTGTACCGGTTGCTCGAGTACCAGTCCTTTGTCTTGGTGGAGATGGGCCATCAAATGCCAATCGGCCCATCAAAATGCGAATTGGTCGGAGTTTCGATACTGTCTGGACTTCTTACTTGCAAATAGACATTTCAGGCTCTGGGCCTGCCTGAATCTTGCTTTGTCCATTTTACCCGCTAGGCTTTGTGAGTTTCTCTGTTCCTGGTTGTAAGTGGCCATCCCAAATGGCTACAGGGGCCCCTTGGATGGTGCCCTGAACTGCCCCATCCAACCCCAGGCAACCTGAAGACCACTCTTGGCATGGTGAACTCAGGCAGCCCTCTGTTCAATGTCTTCATCCTATTCTGATCTGTTTAAACTCTGAATTGGCCTCCTCACTCTGAACAGCTCTGCCTGACAGTTGATGAGCAATCCAGGCAGTTCAGTGAAGAATCAAGCCAGGAACACTTTCCCTTTGCTAACAAATGCTCCCTCAAACCTATGCTTTTGAAACTGCAGCCTTTTGAAGTGTGAGAGCCTTCCTAGAAAGCCCACAACTCTTAAAAAGGCTTGAAATCCCCAGAGATCATTTGAAATGCTAAGCTTTCATTCAATTTCACAGTGCAGTACCGTTAACTTGCCTTTAATTGCTAGCTTATGGTTTAAACTTAGCTGCCAGGTGGTTTGTTCATTGATCTTTCCACTCACGCTTGAATGCATCTGAAGTACCATCCATTGATCGTAACAGCAATATTTAGAAATATTCTTGTTATGATTGACAGCTGCTGACCACTTCAACAACGCTAAGTGCTTTTTGCGGTTAGAAAAGATGAAGTTGAATCACTTAGCTGCTTTCAGGGTGGAGGGAAGAGGAGAACACAGCCCAATGAAAAATATTGTCACAGCATCTTTTGAAAGTATTAATGGAGGGATCATTCTTTGCTCACCAGTACCTGAAAATTTGAGGTTTCACAATCATAATTGGACAGCAAATTCGAAATTTTAAGAAAGCTGTTATGGGTTGGAGTACTCGAAAACTGAGTCAGGTGGCAGGTATAGATTGGGATATAAAACAAATTGTCTGCCCTTACCCAAACCCCACTCCCCACCAAATTAATCTACCATCCCACCAACACCTCCCACTAATTTCATCTCTGGAGCTCTTGATGAGAGACTTCAAGTGTCTCACAAGTAAGTTTTCTCCTGAACATACTAATGGGCACAAAAACCAAGGTAGGTACTTTATATTTGAGCTACTGAATGCCCACGTTCCTCGAACCTATGCTTTAATAATCTGTCTGCTCTCTAACCTAATTCATACCAGATTCAGTGACAAACTGAACTCAAGCAATCGGGGCAGAAAACTGCATTTACCAATTTTATGATGGAAATATCGCCCAAGCAACCACTGCAGGACAATTATTAACATTATTTTACTAATGTAAATTCACACAACGCAGTCATTTTGGCAGACTGATACATTAAAGGAAGATCGCAAGCACTTGTTCTATGATGGCAAATTACTTCTATTTCAATTGACTTCCATGCTTTCATGCAAGAACTGATAAGCTATTTATAAGAGAGCAAAAAAGAATAAAACAAGCAATTTAAACTTGTTGGAAAAAGTGAGTGAAATTTACATATTAACTGATCTGTTCTGAATAGCTAAAGTGAAAATTCACATAGATATGTTATTAATTAGACTTTACATTAGCATTATACGGGGAAAATAATGCCTATTTTTAGTAAATAATGTAAGAAGACTAATTATATTCATGGAAGATTTTAAATAGTACTTATATGTTTAGTATCTAGGGAAGAAGGTCTTTGAGCCTTGTTTTGTGCTTTGCCTCAGGAATATAGTTTTCAAGCTTTTGATTTTAATTGGAAGAAATCTATCTTTATACAATTCTAAGTTTCATTTTTACATTAGTCATGTGAATTATTAGTAATAAAGCTGATATAGTCTGTATCACATGGCAAATACAAATTGATTAGGTTCATTCTTGACTGCACCTTAATCATCAAGCCTTGGCAGTATTAAAACAAAATTAATTGCGAAAGAACAACCCATTGCAACGCTTGGCTGGGTGACAATATGAACCTGATTAAAACTGTAGCTACTTTGTTTGGTCAAATGAAAAAAACAACAACTTTATTTGTCTAATTCAACAAAAAATGTGAACCAAAAATTTAAGCACACCTTCCTCTCCTCAGGAGTTTGCTGGAACGTGTGAGATGGGCATAAAATGGGATGGGATGGCAGATGTATCCCGTGTCCATTGGCTCCCACCCTTCGGCAAATTGAGGCCCTCAAAAGACCACTTAATGCATCCTGTGCCTCATGGAACAAAGGGGGGTGCCTGTCTGATTTATCTTAACCCTGGGCCCGGACTGAACGGACTGCAGTCCCACAGTGGCCACTGCTCCCAATGGCACATGCTGGGATGAAATGTAGAGTCGCCATAGTCTCAGATGACATAGGCTGCTTTCCCCTTTGAGGGGAAGAGCTGACTGGTGATGATTAAACCGGAGGATCACCACATTCAGGTGAGGGGCAAGATTGAGAAGACAGGGCCTTCATGAATAAACTCAGCCGGTACAGGAATTGAACCTACACTGTTGACCTTATTCGGCACCACAAACCATCTGTCCAGCCAATTGAACTAAACCAGGAATTCTTTTGTTATTACATTATAGCCTAAAGGCTCCAGAATGCATTTCTTCCATCAATATAAATATTTGAGTATGAAATATCGAGTAATCGCCATTTGGAATCATGGAATATAAAGCACATTTATTTTATTTTTAGAAATGTCAACAAATGAGAGTGAGAATACCAAGTCGCGGGATCACAATCAACTCGTGTATGACTTCTGAAATGATAGGCTGCTGGATTGACAATCCTCAGGTTCACAGCTGACTGAGGTGGTTTAATTTATTGAAGTGATACAGATTTGAAAACATTTATTGATGGAGAAATAATAGATGCTGAAAATGGAAAACCAACAATAGTGAAATGTTTTATTTAGTGTTACTCCAGTGGATCTCTTAGTGTATAAACTGATGGAGCATTTAACAATTTACCATCCTAGCCACAGGCCATCACTGCAGAAGTGGCAATAAAATTGAAGAAGGCAGCTCATACATTGAACAAACATTGTAAAAGGGCAGATCAATGGCATGTTATATTTAACACAGGAAAAGGTCAATTACTACACTTAGAAATTAAAAATAGATATCACGAGTGCTCAAAACTGGTATTAAAAAAAGCTAAATAAGAAGCTGAAAGAGACCTGAAGTTGTTTGTACACTCAATGGCAAACAACAAACATAGAGTATCAATTGGCAAAGCCAACAGTATGTTGAGCTGTGTTGCCAAAACAGTAGAATATAGTTTTGTGGAGGATATGACTCAAATTTATGGACAGGAAGGATTGTTTTTATATGGTACTGCTATTAACCTTACGACCTCCAAAGCCCTTCATTGCAATTAAGTAATTTTTGAACATATCATACATGTAGTTATGTAGGTAAACAAGAGAGCAGATTTACATGTAGCAAACAGATGCCAACAACAAGATGCTCTGAGTTCTTTTGTGGTGTTGGCTTAAATAAATCTCGGCCAGGATATGAGGCGAAGAATTCCACTCTTCTGCAAATAGAGGCATGGTATGGTTTATGTTCATCCATGAGGGCAGACAAGACTTTGGTTATATCTCCGCAGAAAGACAGCACCCCTGACAGTGAAGCACAGTATTAGCCTAGATAAGGTACCCATTCTCTGGACGGGGCTTGAATTCTGGACTAGTTGGTTTACAGCGGTATTACGAAACCCAAGGTAAACACCAACGATTCTTCAATCAGAGCGAAAGCCTGTCTCCAGTTTACTTTGCCAAGAAATATGAGAGACTTTCAGGGCCCAATTTGAACTCCGTGCCAGTTGGTGGGATTTAAGTAGATTAAAATTAGACTCTCAGTCCTTGGAATAAGTGCAGAGAAGGAGTGCCATGGGTCTGATTAGGAGAAAATACTGGAATAATTTGAATTTTTCAGCCCAGAACTGATGCATTGGAGAAGTGATCGTATCGAGATTTATTAGGTTGTTTAAAGTAAATGTTATCCTCATAGAACATTGAACAGAGGTGTGAAGTCGAGGGAATGATGCGTCAACCAGATAGCTCTGGGCATGTGGAGCACATCAGCCTTAGTAGGCAGCCTGCTTAGGAGAAGGAAAATTCCAATTTTAAACCTCCTATCTATAGGCCACAAAGTAAATTCTTCAGCAGCTGACAGTATGGAAAAACGCAGTCAGTGCCGGAAATTGGCTGGTGATGTAGAAAGGGCAGGTGAGGCTCTTCAGCTTGTTTAGCAGCCCATCTAGGAGCAATAAAATTCCAAAATTAAAAACTGCATCTTTTCGGCAGCCGAGCCTCTGGCACGTGTTGTAGCAGAGCCGGCTGCTTCGGACAAGAGACTGGGAGTGGCTCTGCAAAAATTTCACCCACTTAAATATACTCAGTATGCAGATTGTTCAGCCAACAGCAACCAACATATCAGGCTACCAAGCTCTGTGGTGATGAGGAAGTGGTGACATGGACAAATAGAGGAAACTACTTGTAGCGCACCAAGACTCACGAGAGACGAATAGAGATGAAGTCGATGAGGCTTTATTAAGCGTGACTTGTTCCCCGCAGTTCAGTAACAGACTGGCCTGCGGGGGAGAACTCCTGGTTCTTATACTCCGCCTTCCGGGCGGAGCTAGAGGTCAACAGCCAACCAGGACCCGGGATCTGTCAGCCAATGACATCACGGCTTCACAGTCCCTCATGACCCCTAATGCATACTACCACATTCACCCCTTGTTAAAAATGAACCCGGCGGGGTGGTGCTTCGCATGGTGGTAAGGGTTTACAAGGCTGGTCCTGGGAGGAAAACTTTTGCATGTCATCACAGTATGTACAGGGTTTTTTTTTTTTTGTTTTGCACTATTTACAGTGGTCGTAAGGGGGAAAAGAAAAAAGTTCTCGTTAAAGTCCACAACATTGTAGTGTTACATCCGTGCCACGAGTCGGTCGGGCGGTCTGGTCGTTCTTGTCGATCGCCTCGGCCCCGGTGGTGGTGCTTGTTCCCGTGTTGTCATCTCCGGGCGCCTTACGGTTTCTGCTTCAGCCTCACTTCTGGTCGGACCTGGGAGGAGGACCGATCCTCCCAGGAAGGGGGCGGTGGCGGGGTGCGCCGGTGGCAGGGAGGGGGTGATTGGTGTCGGGGGGGGTGTGCGTGTTGCCGGCGGGCGCCAGATCTTGCAGGGAGACCGTGTCCTGTCGGGGTACTCCACGGAAGCGTACTGCGGGTTCGCGTGGAGGAGGCGAACCCTCTCGACCAACGGGTCCGACTTGTGCGCCCGCACATGTTTTCGGAGCAAGATGGGTCCTGGGGCCGCCAGCCAGGTCGGCAGCGACGTTCCAGAGGAGGACTTCCTGGGGAAGACAAGGAGGCGCTCATGAGGCGCTTGGTTAGTGCTAGTACACAGTAGCGACCGGATGGAGTGGAGAGCGTCCGGGAGGACCTCCTGCCACCGTGAAACTGGGAGGTCCCTGGACCATAGGGCCAGTAGGACGGTCTTCCAGACCGTGCCGTTCTCCCTCTCTACTTGCCCGTTCCCCCGGGGGTTGTAGCTGGTCGTCCTGCTCGAGGCTATACCCTTGCTGAGCAGGAACTGGCGCAGCTCGTCACTCATGAAGGAGGACCCCCTGTCGCTGTGGACGTATGCGGGGCAACCGAACAGTGTGAATATGGTGTTAAGGGCTTTAATGACTGTGGCCGCTGTCATGTCAGGGCAGGGGATGGTGAAGGGGAAACGGGAGTACTCGTCCACCACATTCAGGAAGTATGTGTTGCGGTCGGTGGAGGGGAGGGGCCCTTTGAAATCCAGACTAAGGCGTTCAAAGGGACGGGAAGCCTTGATCAGGTGCGCACCATGCGGCCTGAAAAAGTACGGTTTGCACTCTGCGCAGATGTGGCAGTTCCTTGTGACTGTACGGACCTCCTCCACAGAGTAGGGGAGGTTGCGGGACTTTATAAAGTGGTAGAACCGAGTGACCCCCGGGTGGCAGAGGTCCTCGTGGAGGGTTTGGAGGCGGTTAATTTGTGCGTTGGCACATGTGCCGCGGGATAGGGCATTGGACGGCTCGTTCAGCTTTCCGGGACGGTACAAGATCTCATAGTTGAAGGTGGAGAGCTCGATCCTCCACCTTAAGATCTTGTCGTTTTTGATTTTGCCCCGCTGTGCATTATCGAACATGAAGGCTACCGACCGTTGGTCCGTGAGGAGAGTCAATCTCCTGCCGGCCAGGTAATGCCTCCAATGTCGCACAGCTTCCACTATGGCTTGGGCTTCCTTTTCCACTGAGGAGTGGCGGATTTCTGAAGCGTGGAGGGTTCGGGAGAAAAAGGCCACGGGTCTGCCCGCTTGGTTAAGGGTGGCCGCTAGAGCTACATCGGAGGCGTCGCTCTCGACCTGGAAGGGGAGGGACTCGTCGATGGCGCGCATCGTGGCCTTTGCGATATCCGCTTTGATGCGGCTGAAGGCCTGGCAAGCCTCTGTCGACAGAGGGAAAGTCGTGGTCTGTATTAGGGGGCGGGCCTTGTCTGCGTACTGGGGGACCCACTGGGCGTAATATGAAAAGAACCCCAGGCAGCGTTTTAGGGCTTTTGAGCAGTGGGGGAGGGGAAATTCCATGAGGGGGCGCATGCGTTCGGGGTCGGGGCCTATTATCCCATTGCGCACTACATATCCCAAAATGGCTAGCCGGTTTGTGCTGAAAACGCACTTGTCCTCGTTGTATGTGAGGTTCAAGGCTTTAGCGGTCTGGAGGAATTTTTGGAGGTTGGCGTTGTGGTCCTGCTGATCGTGGCCGCAGATGGTTACGTTGCCGAGATACAGGAACGTGGCCTGCAACCCGTGTTGATCAACCATTCGGTCCATCTCTCGTTGGAAGACCGAGACCCCGTTTGTGACGCCAAATGGGACCCTTAGGAAGTGGTATAACCGCCCGTCTGCCTCGAAGGCTGTGTACTTGCGGACACTTGGGTGGATGGGGAGCTGATGGTAGGCGAACTTTAGGTCCACGGTGGAGAAGACCTTATATTGGGCAATCCGATTGACCATGTTGGATATGCGGGGGAGAGGGTACGCATCTAGTTGTGTGTACCTGTTGATGGTCTGGCTATAGTCTATGACCATCCTTTGCTTCTCCCCTGTCTTTACTACTACCACCTGTGCTCTCCACGGACTATTGCTGGCCTGGATTATGCCTTCCTTCAGTAGCCGCTGGACTTCGGACCGAATGAATGTCCGGTCCTGGGCGCTGTACCGTCTGCTCCTAGTGGCGACGGGTTTACAATCCGGGGTGAGGTTTGCAAACAAGGATGGGGGCTCAACCTTGAGGGTTGCGAGGCCGCAGATAGTGAGTGGGGGTATTGGGCCGCCGAATTGGAAGGTTAGGCTCTGCAGATTGCACTGGAAGTCTAATCCCAGTAATGTGGGCGCGCAGAGTTGGGGAAGGACGTAGAGCCTGTAGTTTTAAAACTCCCTCCCTTGCACCATTAGGGTTACTATGCAGAAGCCTTTAATCTGTACGGAGTGGGATCCTGCAGCTAGGGAAATCTTTTGCGCACTGGGACGGATGGTCAAAAAACAGCGTCTTACCATGTCGGGGTGGATGAAGCTTTCTGTGCTCCCGGAGTCGAGCAGGCATGGTGTATCGTGGCCGTTTATCAGCACCGTTGTTGTCGTCGTCTGGAGCGTCCGGGGCCGTGCTTGGTCCAGCGTCATTGAGGCCAGACGTGATCGTAGTGCTTGTGCGTCTTCCTCGAACCCCGTGGAGCCGTCGACACTGGGGTCCATTGTTGCCGTCCAAGATGGCGGCGGGGGTGAACAAAATGGCCGCCCCCATGCATCGCACATGGCTGGGGCGTCACAAGATGGCGGCGGGGTGGACAAAATGGCCACCCCCATGCGTCGCACAGGGCTGGGGGGTCCCAAGATGGCGGCGCCCCTCCTTCCCTCGTGGTGGCCGGGACCCAAAATGGCGGCGCCTGCGGGTCGCACATGGGGCGCTGGGGGGGTTGGGGAGCGTTTGAAACACGCAGGACTCTTTGTTCTCCGGGGACAGCGGTGGCCGGGACCCAAAATTGCTGCGCTTGCGGGTCGTACATAGGGCACTGGGGGGGTTGGGGAGCGTTAGAAACGCGCAGGACTGCTTCTTCTCTTGGGACAGCGGCGACCTCCCGGGACCGGCACACAGCCGCGAAATGGCCTTTTTTCCCGCAGCTTTTGCAAATCGCTGCGCGGGCTGGGCAGCGCTGCCGGGGGTGTTTCGCCTGGCCACAGAAATAGCAGCGGGCTCCCCCAGGACGACTTGGAGTCTGAACCGCGCAAGCCTGTGGGGTGGGGGGGGGGGGTTTGTCGCGACGGGGGTCCACGGAGCCCAAGGGGCTGCCACGCGGTCGGAGCCGTACGCGCGGGCGTTTCGCGCGGCTACATCCAGGGAGGCTGCAAGGGCCCGTGCCTCTGAGAGTCCCAGCGACTCTTTTTCCAAAAGTCTTTGGCGGATTTGGGGAGAGTTCATACCTGCGACAAAAGCATCGCGCATCAACATGTCCATGTGTTCAATCGCGTTTACCGGCGGGCAGCTGCAGGCCCGTCCCAAAATTAGCAGCGCGGCGTAGAATTCGTCCAGCGATTCTCCGGGACTTTGCCGTCTCATTGCGAGTTGGTAGCGGGCGTAGATCTGGTTCACTGGGCGAATATAGCTGCTCTTTAGTGCTGCGAACGCCGTCTGGAAATCCTCTGCGTCTTTGATGAGAGGGAAAATTTCCGGGCTTACCCTCGAGTGCAGGACCTGTAGTTTCTGGTCTTCTGTGACCCGGCCGGGGGCCGTTCTGAGGTAGGCCTTGAAACAAGTCTGCCAGTGTTTGAAAACTACTGCTGAGTTCACTGCGTTGGGGCTGATCCTCAGGCATTCCGGGATGATCCTGAGCTCCATAGTCCTTTAAACACGCTTAATAAATTGTAGCGCACAAAGACTCACGAGAGACGAATAGAGATGAAGTCGATAAGGCTTTATTAAGCGTGACTTGTTCCCCGCAGTTCAGTAACAGACTGGCCTGCGGGGGAGAACTCCTGGTTCTTATACTCCGCCTTCAGGGCGGAGCTAGAGGTCAACAGCCAACCAGGACCCGGGATCTGTCAGCCAATGACATCACGGCTTCACAGTCCCACATGACCCCTAATGCATACTACCACACTACTGACAGTCTTCAGTCATGATTCTGTGCACAGGTGGCATCAGGGTGATATTTGCTCCCCATAGTTTGGGGAAGATGTGGAATTCATATCTGCCTAAGGCAACAGAACAGAACTTTTATTAGATATAGTGCTGGACTCTCTATTCCAGAAAAGCAGAAGTAAATGAATCCTGACCACAGTTTGCACTCCTTGCATTTACCAGAAATTATAGGCCGGTTAGCCTGACTTTGGTCATTGGCAAGATTTTAGAGTCTGTTATTAAAGATGAGATTGCAAAGTACTTGGAAGTGCATGGTAAAATAGGACTGGGTCAGCACGGCTTTGTCAAAGGAAGGTCATGTCTGACAAGTCAGTTAGAGTTCTTTGAGGAGGTAACAAGGAAGTTAGACAAAGGAGAACCAGTGGACGTGATTTATTTAGATTTCCAGAAGGCCTTTCACAAGGTGGCGCATAGGAGGCTGTTAAATAAGTTAAGAGCCCATGGTGTTAAGGGTAAGATCCTGGCATGGATAGAGGATTGGCTGACTGGCAGAAGGCAGAGAGTGGGGATAAAGGGGTCTTTTTCAGGATGGCAGCCGGTGACTAATGGTGTGCCTCAGAGGTCTGTGCTGGGACCACAACATTTCACAATATATATTAATGATCTGGAAGAAGGAACTGGAGGCATTGTTGCTAAGTTTGCAGATGATACAAAGATCTGTAGAGGGCCAGGTAGTACTGAGGAAACAAGGGGGCTGCAGAAGGATTTGGACAAGCTAGGAGAGTGGACAGTGAAGCGGCAAATGAAATACAATATGAAAAAGTGTGAGGTTATGGACTTTGGAAGGAGGAATTTAGGCATAGACTATTTTCTAAATGGAGAAATGCTGAGGAAATCAGAGCACAAAGGGACTTGGTAGTCCTTGTTCATGATTCTCTTAAGGTTCAAATTCCTGGGGCATTGGAACTGATTCTGGGGGAGGTGGGACCAGTACAAACCAGATGGTCTGCACCTGGGCAGGACTGGAACCAATATCCTAGTGTTTGCTAGTGCTGTTGGGGAGGGTTCAATCTAATGTGGCAGGGGGGTGGGAACCAATGCAGGAAGTCGGTGGGAAGTAAAACGGTGTCAGAAACAAAAAGCAGCAAGGGGGAAAGTATAAGGCTGAGATGCCATAGTCAAAATAAAATAGGGCCACAGTACAGGGTACAGTGACTGAGGAGAGCTCAGTGAATAAGCACAGTAATACTAAAAGGAATAAAATGGGAAGTAAAAACATAAATGGAAAGCGAAGCAGCAGGTTATTACATGAAGATGTGGGTTCAACGATAAGGAAAATTAGGAGAAAAGTTAAAAGGAAAAATAACTTAGAAGCGGTTACTGATAAAGTGTTAAGATTCAAAACGGAGGTATAAAAGCCAACATAAGGGTACTTTACCTGAATGCTTGTGGTATTCGGAATAAGGTAAATGAGTTGATGGCGCAAATCATCGTGAATGACTATGATTTAGTTGCCATTACTGAAATATTGTTGAAGGATGGTCACAACTGGGAGTTGAATATCCAAGGGTATCAAACTATTCGGAAGGACAGAGTTGATGGTACCAGCAGTAGTGAGGGATGACATCGTTGCTATGGAGGATAAGGTTGAATCCATTTGGGTGTAAATCAGGAATAGTAAGGTGAAAAAGTTACTGATAGGAGTAGACTATAGGCCACCAAATAGTAACATTACGGTGGGACGGGCAATAAACAAAGAAATAACTGATGCATGTAGAAATGGTACAGCAGTTATCATGGGGGATTTTAACCTACATGTCGATTGGTTTAACCAGGTCGGTCAAGGCAGCCTTGAGGAGGAGTTTATAGAATGTATCCGCGGTAGTTTCCTAGAACAGTATGTAATGGAACCTACGAGGGAACAAGCAATCCTCGATCTGGTCCTGTGTAAGGAGACAGGAATTATTAATGAACTCATAGTTAGGGATCCTCTCAGAAGGAGTGATCACAATATTGTGGAATTTAAAATACAGATAGAGGGTGAGAAGGTAAAATCAAGCACTAGTGTTTTGGGCTTAAACAAAGGAGATTACAATGGGATGAGAGAAGAGCTGGCTAAGGTAGTCTGGGAGCAAGGACTTTATGGTGAAACAGTTGAGGAACAGTGGAGAACCTTCCAAGCAACTGTAACAGTGCTCAGCAAAAGTTTACACCAACAAAAAGGAAGGACTGTAGAAAGAGGGAAAATCAACCGTGGATATCTAAGGAAATAAGGGAGAGTATCAAATTGAAGGAAAAAGCATAGAAAGTGGCAGAGATTAGTGGGAGACTAGAGGACTGGGAAATCTTTAGGGGGCAACAGAAAGCGACTAAAAAAGCTATAAAGAAGAGTAAGATAGATTATGAGAGTAAACTTGCACAGAATATAAAAACAAATAGTAAATGTTTCTACAAATATCTAAAACAAAGAAGAGTGGCAAAGGTCAATATTGGTCCATTGGAGGATGAGAAGGGAGATTTAATAATGGGAGATGAGGAATTGGCTGAGGAACTGAACAGGCTTTTGGGTCGGTCTTCACAGTGGAAGATACAAATAACATGCCAGTGACTGATGGAAATGAGGCTATGACAGGTGAGGATCTTGAGATGATTGTTATCACTAAGGAGGTAGTGATGGGCAAGCTAATGGGGCTAAAGATAGATGTGTCTCCTGGCCCTGATGGAATGCATCCCAGGGTACTAAAATTGCAAATGCACTCATGATAATTTACCAACATTCACTAGACTCTGGTATGGTTCTGGTAGATTGGAAAATAGCAAACGTGACACCACTGTTTAAAAAAAGGAGGTAGGCAGAAAGCGGGTAATTATAGCCCAGTTAGCTTAACTTCGGTAGTAGGGAAGATGCTGGAATCTATCATCAAGGAAGAACTAGCGAGGCATCTGGATGGAAATTGTCCCATTGGACAGCCGCAACATGGGTTCATAAAGGGCAGGTCGTGCCTAACTAATTTAGTGGAATGAGGACATTACCAGTGCGGTAGGTAACGGGGAGCCAATGGATGTGGGGTATTTGGATTTCCAGAAAACTTTTGACAAGGTGCCACCCAAGAGGTTGCTGCATAAGGTAAAGATGCATGGCGTTAATTGTAAAGTAGAAGCATGGATAGAAAGCAAAGAGTGGGGATTAATGGATATTTCTCTGGTTGGTAATCAGTAGCTAGTGGTGTCCCTCAGGGACCAGTGTTGGGCCCACAATTGTTCACAATTTACATAGATGATTTGGAGTTGGGGACCAAGTGCAATGTGTCCAATTTGCAGACGACACGAAGATGAGTGGTAAAGCAAAATGTGCAGAGGATATTGGAAGTCTGCAGAGGGATTTGGATAGTTTAATTGAATGGGCTAGGGTCTGGCAGATGGAATACAATGTAGACAAATGTGAGGTTATCCATTTTGGTAGGAATAACAACAAAAGGGATTATTATCTAACTGATAAAATATTAAAACATGCTGCTGTGCAGGGGGACCTGGGTGTCCGAGTGCATGAGTCACAAAAAGTTGGTTTACAGGTGCAACAGGTGATTAAGAAGGTGAATGGAGTTTTGTCCTTCATTGCTAGAGGGATGGAGTTTAAGACTAGGGAGGTTATGCTGCAACTGTATAAGGTGTTAGTGAGGCCACCCCTGGAGTACTGTGTTCAGTTTTAGTCTCCTTACCTGAGAAAGGATGTACTGGCGCTGGAGGGTGTGCAGAGGAGATTCACTAGGTTAATCCCAGAGTTGAGGGGGTTGGATTATGAGGAGAGGTTGAGTAGACTGGGATTGTACTCATTGGAATTTAGAAGGATGCGGGGGGATCTTACAGAAACATATAAAATTATGAAGGGAATAGATAGGATAGATGCGGGCAGGTTGTTTCCACTGGTGGGTGAAAGCAGAACTAGGAGGCATAGCCTCAAAATAAGGGGAAGTAGATTTAGGACTGAGCTCAGGAGGAACTTCTGCACCCAAAGGGTTGTGAATCAATGGAATTCCCTGCTCAGTGAAGCAGTTGAGGCTCCTTTATTGAATATTTTGAAGATAAATATAGATAGTTTTTTGAAGAATAAAGGAATAAAGGGTTATGGTGTTCGGGTGGGAAAGTGGAGCTGAGTCCACAAAAGATCTCATTGAATGGCGGAGCAGGCTTGAAGGGCCAGATGGTCTACTCCTGCCCCTAATTCTTATGTTCTTATGTTAGCGTGCACGTTCAGTCGGCAGTTAAGAAGACAAATGTAATGTTCGCATTCATGTCAAGAGGGCTAGAATACAAGACCAGAGATGTACTTCTGAGGCTGTATAAGGCTCTGGTCAGACCCCATTTGGAGTATTGTGAGCAGTTTTGGGCCCCATATCTAAAGAAGGATGTGCTGGCCTTGTAATGAGTCCAGAGGAAGTTCACAAAAATGATCCCTGGAATGAAGAACTTGTCGTATGAGGAACGGTTGAGGACTCTGGGTCTGTACTCTTTGGAGTTTAGAAGGATGAGGGGGGGATCTTATTGAAATTTACAGGATACTGCAAGGCCTGGAAAGAGAGGATGTTTCCACTTGTTGGAAAAACTAGAACCAGAGGACGCCATCTCAGACTAAAGGGGCGATCCTTTAAAACAGAGAGGGGGAATTTCTTCAGCTAGAGGGTTGTGAATCTCTGGAACTCTTTGCCGCACAAGGTTGTGGAGGCCAAATCACTGAGTTTCTTCAAGACAGAGATAGATAGGTTCTTTATTAACAAGGGGTTCAGGGATTATGGGGAGAAGGCAGGAGAATGGGGATGAGAAAATGTCAGCCATGATTGAATGGCGGAGCAGACTCGATGGGTTGAATGGCCGAATTCTACTCCTATGTCTTATGGTCTTATCAACATTCCTGGCTGCTCACCAATCACTGTGCTCGAAACATGAAGGAAAACTCAAACCCAAAGGGCAATGAGACTCTTGGCTCATGGAATGTCAGAATACTTCTAGACAATAATACCATGCCGGAACATACGACAACCTTCTTAGTCAGAATGCTGGGCAGGAGTTGTGTTCCTTGCCTGGTCGATAACACATGTTACTCAATCCTTGGTTGATGGTGAGGTCCTCTGAACCTTGTCGAAGAAAACTCGAACTCGTCCAGTAACAACAAAGATTTATAGAGTAACGATAACTATTAATGCGTGAGTTCTTTACCTTAACATGGAAACTAGGAATTGATTAACAAGATTTAACAATAATAACTAAATGTAACTCCACTAACTATCTATGTGATTCTGATGTTACCCTGTTCACAGTGCACCCACGAGAGAGAGCCAGAGGCCCCGTGTGGCTGCTTTTTATACCCCTGTTGGTCCAGCCCTCTAGTGATCATGTGGTGCTGCCATTTACCCATTAACCCCTTGTGTGCATGCACCTACAGAGATCACTACATCGCCCCCTTTTTAATGTGTTACAGATTTTCTGTATGGTGTAACGAAAATTGAACAAACATAATGAATTAAGTCAACTGGGAACAGATAAAACAAGTCATGCTGTGTACAGAATGTGATGGTAATAATGACTGTACAAAGTCAATCAACATTTAAAAAGTCCAATCCTAACGAAAAACTTTGTGAGTCCAGACTGTATGAGTTTGATCAGGTGGGTTGAGATGGCAGTTGATGTTGTCATGTCGTCGTGACCACCGTCAGTGTTTATGTGTGTACGTGAGGACATTACGAGACATCGGAATGATCAAATCACTTTGTTGTCTGATTTATACTTTTTTTTATGCTTGTGGTAGCGATTCTGTGTTGCATCTTTCTTGAAAGCTGGTTTGCTTGTTTGTTGTGGGGCAAATGCGACTTTGTGAGATTTGTTGCCATGCCATGGCATGTTTGTACTCTTGTTGTGCTCAATGTGTGTTCCGTGAGGATAATTTGAGTAATTGTCACAGTTATCGGTGTCAGTTACATTGAGTGTTTCTTCTTGAGAACTGTGAGAATGATCTGATGTCGTATTGATGTTGGTGACACCAGTCATTTGTGGTTGATTTGATTGTTCTTCTTTGCTGCCTTGGTGCTCTCCGATGGAGACATTTCTGGTACATTTGAATCATCTGTGATCTCTTTATGCTCCTCTTCAGGAGTTAAAATCTTCAAGATTTCAATTGACGTGGTCTCACTGGACCCAAGAGTAGTCCTACTCTGTGCTTCTGTACAGACGAGCTGAGATCTGTCAGTCTCGCTGTGATCCTGCACACTCTGTATGTCGAGTGTGATCACTTTGGCACTGTTTTCACATACAGTGGGTAGACATTCAGTGTCTTCTTGCCGATTAAATGAGCTGGGTAGACTTTCATAGTCTTTTTCCGGTGGCTCAAATAAGGTGGATAGACCTTCATAGTCTTCCTTGTTCACTGCTGTCGCTCCAGAGTCGTTGCTTGCGGCCATTCTGGACCCTGTCAACGAGCTCGCTATGGAGGCCAGTATCACTCCCTCAGTGGAGTCAATCTGTGCACTCTGTGTGTCGTCGCCTTCTGCTAGGATATGTGACATGTGGTTGTCATCCATTTTGTCGGCGAGCTGCCATGTCGTCATGGTACTGGATTCTCCCACCATGAAACTTGTATGGAACTTGGCACCCATGTTGCTGCTGCAATGACCATCAGATCCGGAGAACTGATCCATGGCTGAGTGGCATTCGTCAGCGAGCAAATCATTGTTTCTTGTCAAGGATGTGTCATGGTGCTCTATTTGTCCAATGAGGAACTCATCTCCTGAGTAATCATCGTCAATGAACAAATCTTTTGCTATGGATTTGTCATTTTGCTCTTCTCTTTGGGTGTTGCAAACTGTATGTTTCAGAGTGCTGAGGAGGTAATCTTTAACTATGGGTGGAGGTCGGGCTTCATTTTGTTGTTCGAGGAAAAAAAATCTGTGGTTTGTAGCTTTAAATTTCTTATTTGCAATTTTTGGGCATTTCCCTTTTAAGTGGGCGTGGTCTGGGTCCTCTGACGTCATGACGCTTGTGATGTAACATGTAGGAATCGACTGCGCATGCGCAGTCTGAGTTTCCTGTACTGTGCGCTCTTTTCGCAACTGCGCATGCGCGGCTTCTCACGCATGCAAGCAAGTGTATTTTGCCGTTTTTTTCTACTTGAGAAGTGCGCACGTGCGTACTGGCCTGAACGCTCTCACTCAAGATGGCTGCCAAGCAAAAAGTGCTGCTGCATGGAGTGAGATCCTGCCTCTGCCTCGTGGTAGTTTTGGTGCCATTTTTTTTGGATAAATTGAAGGTACTGATTTTTTTTTTGTTCATGCACTATGCACTGTTTAATCACGATTTCTAGAGTTAGATACTGTTGTTGTGAAAGTTTTTTCATTACATTTTTATCAGATAGTCCATAAATTAATTGATCTATTATCATAGCATCTCTGAAATCAGCATAATTACAGCCTTGTGCTAGTACCTGGAGGTCTGCAATAAAATCAGTGATTGACTCTGGCACCTATTACGAAATTTAAGTCTTTCCAGCGTCTCACCAGACTGATTTTTACAGTGTTCTTCAAATTTTGCGATAATTGCTTTAAAGTTAGTTTTGTCTTCACCTTCCAAGAAATTGAATGAATTATATATCTCCATGGCCTGTTTCCCTGCCGCAGATGAGAGGTAGGCTATTTTTTAAGAATCTGGCGCAACGGTTATGTCCTTAATTTCCAGAAATAGATTAAAGTGTTGAAGGAAAATTTCACAATTATACTGGAGATTACCAGAGGTTCTGAGGGGCTCTGGAGCTGGAAGTGAGTCCATCTTACCGGTTTTTTTCATGCCCGCGAGGTCCGACTGCTGCAATGCCTTCCGTGGGCGAATATCTATCTGAATTTTTTTTCTTTTTCTTGTCTGTCAAACTTAATCTAGCTAGTTTCATTTTTTGTTGTTAAGGCCAACACTCCTTAGTACCATGTTGTGTTACCTGCGTGGTCGATAACACATGTTACTCAATCCTTGGTTGATGGTGAGGTCCTCTGAATCTTGTTGAAGAAGACTCAAACTCGTCCAGTAACAACAAAGATTTATTGAGTAACTATAACTATTAATGCATGAGTTCTTTACCTTAACATGGAAACTAGGAATTGATTAACAAGGTTTAACAATAATAACTAAACGTAACTCCACTAACTATCTATGTGATTCTGATGTTACCCTGTTCACAGTGCACCCACGAGAGAGAGCCAGAGACCCCGTGTGGCTGCTTTTTATACCCCTGTTGGTCCAGCCCTCTAGTGATCATGTGGTGCTGCCATTTACCCATTAACCCCTTGTGTGCAAGCATCTACAGAGATCACTACAGCAGGAACAATATTGATATAGCTTCTCTAAGTGAAATGAAGGTTTGCAGAGGAGGCTCACCTTGAGGAAGTAGGCGCAATTAAGCTACACATTTTACTGGATTGGTAAGTCCGAAATCCAGCCTCAAAATTCATTTGCGGTTTTGTAATTTGATCTGGAAGATGGGGGACTCCACAGAAGTCCCAATGAAAGGACTTTGTAGGAATTGTCCGTGAAGTTTCAATTTCTAAAAGGCAGTTTACCTTTATCCAGAACCCTCCAAAAATGTCTCCAACTCTGAGTTAGAGTTAGAAACTTCGGAGGGTCCTGACTCAGTTTCCAGGAAACTTTAAGTAGGGCTGGTTTCAATTTCATAGATTCATAGAATTTACAGTGCAGAAGGAGGCCATTCGGCCCATCGAGTCTGCACCGGCCCTTGGAACGAGCACCCTACCTAAGCCCATACCTTCACCCTATCCCCACACCTCCACCCTATCCCCGTAACCCCACCTAACCTTTGCTTTGGACACTAAGGGCAATTTAGCATCGACAATCCACCTAACCTGCACATCTTTGGACTGTGGGAGGAAAACGGAACACCCGGAGGAAACCCACGCAGACACGGAGAGAACGTGCAGACTCCGCACAGACAGTGACCCAAGCCAGGAATCGAATCTTGGACCCTGGAGCAGTGAAGCAACTGTGCTAACCACTGTGGTACCGTGTTGACCTGTGGTTATTTTGTGCTTAGAGGGAGTTGCAGTGCAAGAACAAATAAAACTAGCAGGGGTTGGGGTGGCACGGTGGCGCACTGTTTTGCACTTCTGCCTGCGGCGCTGAGGACCTGGGTTCGATCCCGGCCCCGGGTCACTGTCCATGGGGTGTTTGCACATTCTCCCCGTGTCTGCATGGGCTTCACCCCCGCAACCCAAAGATGTGCAGTTTAGGTGGATTGGCCATGCTAAATTGCTCCTTAATTGAAAACAAATAATTGGGTTCTCTAAATTTGTATTAAAAAAAAGAACTAGCAGTGATTGCTTAGCAGCTGGAGGCCCCTGTAAGGATAAAAAAGTTTTAAAGTTTTAGTTTCAGCTGAATTTGTTGGCAGTTGGAGACAGGACAGTGGGGAGTGAACCTCTCTCAACTCTGCCAGGAGAAGCTGGGCAGGACAAGGGATTACAAGTGTCTAAAGGGATCTTGCGAGACGTCGCAACCTGAATCCCAACCATTGTGGGTGAGATCAGTATTTGGCAAATCTGCATATCAGAGTAAAACAGCTAGTTTCACTCTAATACATGCTCGCCAGATCTACCAAAGCCCTGGGATCTATCCCATTTGCCTTGGAGGCCTCAGGCGAGTGTTGTTCAGTGCTGTTCCCAACAAATGGGGAGTAGATGGCACGGCCCTTGGGCGATGTCTCCCAGTGGATCAGAGGTCCCCAGATAGTTGCCCTCTGAGCAGGATGGCACCCTGGCACTGCTGGTGCCACATGGGCAGCTTGGCGCAGACAACATGGCAGCATGGCACTGCCAGCCTGGCACCCTGACAGTGTTACCTGTGTGCCAGCCTGGCACTGCCAAGGTGCCCAGGTGGCATTGCCAGCTGGCAGGAGAACTGCCAGGGTGCCAAGATGGCAGTGCCAAGGTGCCATGCTAGCAGTTTTTCTGCACCAGGGATCGGGCCCGGTTACCCTGCCCTTGGGTACTGGGGGACTCTGAGGACCTCCTTATAGGTGAGTTGGGGCTTTGGGGTTTGGGTCGGGGGTTGAGTGAGGCGCCCCGATCTCCTCCTGCACTGATGAGTTCCGGCGAGCAAAGTTGCTCAATGCAGGAAATGGGATTAAGGATGTTTCCCGCTGAGGCCTCGAAAGTGCCAGGAAACGCCTGGCTAAATGGTCGACATGGGACTCTGTTATAAATCGGTTGGATCGGACCTATGACCTCGAACCAAAAATAATATATAGCAAATTCACAACATACAGAGGTGAGCCATATAGCTATGAAGGGCTTAAATGTAACATTGCAGAAGGGTCACCCTGGCTCATCAGCAGATTAGAAGAAGGCACTATCTCAAATGGAGATGCAATTATGTAATTAAGAGACTGGAAGAGATATTATCATAAACAATGCTACAGGAGAACTGCTATTGTATAACTCAATTGAGAAATTGAGAATGTTATTATCATAAACAAATGGCCCCAATGTCCATCACAGTACAATTAGCCCCTGATAGAAAGGGAAGGAGCATTTGCACATTGGCCAGCTCTGGAGTCAGGGGGTCGGGATTGTATTACATAGAACATAGAACATACAGTGCAGAAGGAGGCCATTCGGCCCATCGAGTCTGCACCGATCCACTTAAGCCCTCACTTCCATCCTACCCCCAGTAACCCAATAACCCCTCCTATTATTTTCTGTTATGAAGATGACATGAGAAATAATTATGTCCATCCTGTCCCATTTACACCAGGACATGGAGTAAACTAAAGATATGGAAACACGACACAGTAATCCAGGAAGATGCTGTACAAATAAGGCTGCCCTGAAAGCCTTCCATTAAATCTAAAAGAGACAGAAGTTTGTACCAGTTTGATTCTGGCCACAAACCCCATGACCCCAGAGTAAATAATATACCCACAGAACGATAGAGAAGCTACAGCGAAGAAAGAGGCCATTCAGCCCATCATGTAGGTTACAGCACTTCAGGTGCTGATCCATGTTCCTTTTAAATGAATTGAGCATTTCAGTGTCAAACACCAGTTCGGGCAGTGAGTTCCAGATGCCCATCACCCTCTGTGTGAAAAAGATTTTCTTCATGTCTCCTTTAATTCTTCTACCAATCACCTTAAATCTATGCAATTGGTAATTGATCCCTCTGCTCAGGGAAATAAGTATTTCCTGTCTACCCTATCTAGGCCCCTCATAATTTTGTACATCTCAATTAGATCACCCCTCAACCTCCTCTGTTCAAAGGAAAACCACCCTAGTCCATCCAATCTTTTCATATAGCTGCAATTTTCAAGCCCTGGCAACATTCACGTGACTCTCCTCTGCCCTTTCCCCAGAGCAATTATGGCCTTCCTGTAAGGGATGCCCAGAACTGTGTACAGAACTCCAGCAGTGGTCTAACCAGCACTTTATCCTGCTTTTGTATTTTTGTATCAATATCTTGTCCAATAAACAAACGTGTTCTATATGTTTTCATTACCGCTTTATCCACCTGTCCTGTCACCTTCAAGGACCTGTGGACATGTATTCCAAGGTCTCTCTCTTCCTTGAGTAAAGAGAACAAAACTGTACTGTAGGTGTGGAGTCACCAATGCCCTCTGCAGTTGTAGCAAGACTTTCCCATTTTTACATTATATCATCTTGCAATAAAGACTAACAGGTAATTTGTCTTCCTAATATCTTCCTATTTATTGTGTATACCCTAGCTTTGCTTGCCTTCCCAGATTTTCTGGATTTAATTCTATTTGCCATGTTTCCATCCAATCAACCTAACAATTGATATTGTTCAGTGATGCTTCCCTGCAGATTCTCCTCCAGGCCATCAGGCAATGGCGGAAAGTACTCTTCCTGAGCAATGACCACAGCACATCTTCCTGCCTGACCAAAGTGGCCTGGACAGAAATCGTAGAGAAGGTTAGCAATCGATCCACTTAAGTAAGTGACTCGGTGGCATAGGACTGTCTTTCATATGAGCACCAGGCTATGTGTTTGTGTGAGTGAGCATCTCGGCGAAAAAGGTAAATGCATGATCAGTCTTAAAACTGCAAGGCACTTGAGGCCAAAGCATGTGACAGTGTGGCATGAGTGAGCAATAGGATACAATTGAACACATCGACAGGCCAGCATGTGATGGGATATGTGCTGACAATGAGGCCATTTGACAGTTGTCAAGTGACTAAATCTCCACTTTCGCGTGCAAGATAAGCAGACCCATAATCAAAAAGAAAGGGTGAAGGTGGATAGAGGAATTCCTGATCTCAAGGTCATCACCTGTGCTGAGGAAGAGGCTTTGTGGGTGGTATGCCGACCGATCTGTAGATGATGGGCGAGGCTGGAGTGACAAGGCATTAGAGTGAATGTTCATCCAATTTGGTGCTGTCATAATGGGCACTTAGGACCACACGATGAACTGTGCTCTGCTCATAGACTCTGTGGAACCTGAATGTGTTTCTTTTTGTTCTCCTTTACATGTGCCTGCAATCGAAACTCCAGGTCTCTGCCATTCCTGGACAGTGAAGATTCCACCTCTGGGCACGGTAATACCAATAATCCAGAGGATGCATCATCACCTGCTTCTCCCATCCACCAGAGGGAGGTGGTGGCGTAGTGGTACTATCACTAGACTAGTAATCTAGAGACCCAGGGTCATGCTCTAGAGGCCTTGGTTTGAAACCCACCATGGCAAATGGTGAAATTTGAGCTCAATAAAAAAAATCTGGAATTAAAAAGTTCTAATGATGACCATAAGACGATTGTTGTAAAAAAACCATCTGGTTGACTAATGTCCTTCAGGGAAGGAAATCTGCTGTCCTTACCCGGTCTGGCCTACATGTGACTCAAGACCCACACAGCAGTGTGGTTGAGTCTTAACTGCCCCCCTCTGAAATGGCTTATCAAGCAACTCAGTACAAGGACAATTAGGGATGGGTGCCCAGCCAAATAAAAAATATATTTTTTGAAAAAGGCACACCCATGTAGTGGACTGGCTGCATTTAGATTCAGGGCCACATTCTCGTGAACACCTCACAGCCAGATCGCAGCAGTGAGAGAGACTGTGAAAGCTGAGGTCTCAGATGCTCAGAGGACTGTTGAGAAACAGACCCCTCCTGAGCCTCATGCTAATGACAGGACTCTGGTCATGACCGCAAGATGCCTGCTGAAAATGCAACAGAGGTTAGGGGAACATGTTGCTGAGATGCCAAGAGTTATACATAGTTTTACGTGGGCTATGGATAAGTCCATGTACGTTATGACCTCTCTCATGTCTCAGGCATATGAGTGCATAGCTTTCTCCATGGAGAGATTGACAATTGGTATGGAGAGGTATATATGCAGTCCGTAACTCTCGCCACTAACTCCGTAAAACAGTGGCTAGGCACAAGGAGGATGAGGCACCTTGACCTCCCTCCAGGTGCCTCATCTCTTCAGGGAAACAGGGAGGTACCGGTGCGCACCTGAATAGAGGAGGAGCACATGACAGATGCCCCAAGGGCTTCTTCTCACTACACCCACAGGGTGAACATCCTCTCCTCATTCTCTATGTCTTTGACCCATTGCCACCAGTAGCATGGTGGAGGAGATTCCCCCTGCACCCGTGCAGGACATCCCAGGAAGGACGGAGCCTTCAAGGCCCCAGAGATGACACAGGCCAAAGTCATTGCAGACAACAGGGTATCACACTCAACAGCCTACCTCCACCTCAGCTGCTGATGTCAGGTTCACACCAAGGCATAGTGGCCACAAAAAAAATAAAAAAAAATTATGAGCATGCAAAGGTGGCATTCAGGTCATCTACAGAGGGTGTCTCCTTACAAAGCACAACTGAAAGGATGTTCAACCTTTCTCGCCTGAGAGCCAATACAAAGTGTCACCAAGTCTTAATCAGAGATGTCCTCTGCACTGATGATGCCACAAAAACCTCTTGAAAAGGTTGAGTTTATTTTAGGCCGCAGGCATAGTGCTGCTGCCAAATCCATGTGGCTTCAGGTCTTGCCGCAGGATCCAATAGATTTCACTGGCTGCTACCTGGGACAGCCTCAGGTGTGTCTGGCATTGCCTCTTGGACATCTGGAGGTGGCTTTTCCATATCCTGAAAACACATTGCCAGGGCAGTGACCTTCTCAATGCCTTCCCTGTGCTGTCTCCTGACAATCCTTTCCCTCTGGCGCTGCCTGCTGTCGGCCTTGAGGCCTTGGTTGTTGACCGACGAGGGCTCTCTTTGTCATATCCTCTCCTATCGAGGTTGGAGGAATGTTGGATGTATGAGGTCCGCAACCAAGTGAACCGTGCGATAAAGGCAAACAATGATATGAAAATCCATTGGTTTCATGCAGACAGCTGCTGAGCAGTGAGGTTCGCTCCTCTTCTCCACATGAAGAACACCACTCATCCCACTCTGGGATTGTCCTACTTGGATTTGCACTCCTGGCAGCTTCAAATGGGTTTTTGAAAATGGTCCTTTGAAAGTGACCCTCGCTTTGCAACCTGTGAGCCCCCCGTCCTTCTCTATCACAATCGACTTTGTCCTCATTCCCCTTGACCCTCAAAACATCGCAGTACATTTTCCCCTGTAACCTTTGAACCATTTCTCATTACCCTTCACCTTGTCATCACGGAAGTGGACATGCCATCTCTCCCCTTTGAGCCAACCTCATCCACATTGTGATTCCTCCTCTGATCCTAGACCCTCTCTGCATCTTCCCTCGAGTTCTCGTTCGATCCTCTGACTCATCCTGACCTTTGAATATCCCTCCCTCAGAGTGGACCTGTTCCCCTACCAAATCGAACACCCCCTTGTGATGGTCAATGCTCCTCTGCCAGCCAGCACTCTGCATTTAACCCACAGAACCCACATGTGGAGAGCACACTGCCCTTTATACCCCTCATTTTCTTTATCTTCACCGAACCCAACAACTTCCTCAACCACACCCAAGATGGTAGGCCCTTCCCACTGCACACTTCCACGCCCCGACCCTGCCCTTCCTCTGAGCCCTCTTCCACTCTTGCCCATTTATTGCCCCACCCTATGTCCTCTCTCAAACCCTCTTCGACCTCTCCATGCCCCTGCCTCACCCCCCTTCTCCTTACCGCTGACTCACCCTTGCCAGTCCTGACCCTCCATGCAAGTTGCTATTTATGCTGCAGACTTGAATAAAGAAAACTGGCTCACCTCAGACACAACTGCACAAAGTTAGCCTAGTGGACAACACCTTGAAATGAACATGAACCAGGAGCCATGAAGTTCCCCTTCATTGCTGACTTAATCTTAAAGATGGGAGTTAATTTGTAAAAGTTTGAATATAATGAGCATTCATGGCATGCAAATGTATTAGAAATAGGAACAGCCCAAGGGACAATGACCCGCCACTGACTTAATTGTTAATTCTGATCCTGCAATCATAATTTTGACATTTCACCTCCTGTCTGATATTAATTCACCCCATTTGCCACATTTCCTGCTCCCAGAATCTGCATTAAATTCTGCCCCTCAGCTAAGTTCAGAAGTTCTCGTATTACTGGAACATCCTTTCCAACAAACACCCCATTGGATGATGAAACCGGCAATCATCTGGTAAAAGCAATCTCAGCATTTGGCAGGTTCAGCCACAAGTTTTGCAGGATGTTGGCTGAAACAGTGTTCAAAGTCTTTGATGTGGTGATTCTCATATCATTTGCCTGTGGTTGTGAGGTATGAGTTACCAATGGTGTCACATAAAAGCAAGTGGATTCATTCCATCTTCGCTGCTTATGATCTATCAAGCAACATCAAGTGGCAGGACAAAATCCCTAACATCAAAGCTCTTGATAGGTGCCGCATACCTGGTATCGAGAGGTTGCTCATCAGAGGTGAACTGTGCTAGGTCAGCCATATGATCCGCATGGAGGATTTCCGCAAACTAAAGACAATATTCGACATTCAACTGAGCATAGATGTCCCAAACTCAGATACAAAGACATTCTGAAAGCCAATCTCAGAGCCAGTAAGTTGGAATCCACTCATTAACTCGGGGAAAAAACAATGCGAGACTGATCCAAATGGAGAAGTATCTGTCATTAAACAATCACAACATTTGAGGAGAACAGAGTCAGGACCCTATAAAACAATCGGGCATGCTGCATCCAGCCCTCCAACAATGACTTCACATATGCCTGTATTCAGATCTGAAAATCAAGATTTGGCTGAATATCACATATGAGACAGTAGCAGCTGAGACAATGAACAATTGGTTCCCTTGCTAAACACTCATTCATCGAAGATCAAAATTGTATTGTCCTTACTCTGTATAAATTCCAGTATTTTTCACAGATATTTTCATATTTATTGACAGAATGGAGTGAGCCTTACTTGTCTTATTAAAAATTGTGCAATCAAAATTATAGCACTTACCAGTAGCATTGTTTATCCGTGAAAGATAATGAGCACTCTGGTGTAGTCCACGGAACTGCCTATTTAACTTAATTGAGCAGTAAAGATTTGACAAACAACGGAGTGTGGCTGAGCCAAGCTCAAGATACTCAGCTGTTGTGCACGCTTGGTAAATAAAAATATTTGTCCGAACACATTTTTCATTACATTCATTTCAAAATAAAAGATGAAATACTTACTGTGGAATAGGGCACAGGGTCAAATGGAATGACACCAGAATGCGTAATTAGAAGAAAACAAATAAGATCTAATGAAAGGGAATGCTACACAGCTTTAAATTTTGTGTTTTTTATTGAATGCATCCAGTATAACCTTTAACTTATTTTGGAGCAGGAAGAAATTTAATCACTGTTTCCAATGTCAAAACCAATTTGTTTGTTCATATTGCTTTATATTATCTGCTTCAAATAATTGCAGTTTAGAATGAGTTGTGTGCTTTAAAATAGGTTGGACACAGAATAGCTTGCAAAATAGATGTATTTGCTTGATTAAAATTAAGTAGATGTTTATAAATAGTCAAGTATGTGACTAACAAAATACTTTTATGCTCAGTAAAGCTTCAGAAACTAAAAGGTATTGCCTGATTATTCAAGGTGTTGGTGATTGATCATAATTAATGATTGATCCATTGCCCACCAAAATCATAATACATGAATATCATAATACAAAATATTTTGATTTCTAATACAGGTTTCTGTGATGTCTGGCTCCATTAAGAGGTGATTAGTCGATAAGGTCACATGACCCAGAACACCCAATCAGTGGACCAGATGGGGCATGTACAAGGCAGACAAACTGCACCTGAACCAAAATGGGACCAGTGTCCTTGCAGGGAGGTTTGCTAGTGCTGTTGCGGAGGATTGAAACTAACTTGGCGAGGGGTGGGATTCTGAGAGAAGGTTCAGCAGGGGCAGATGCACAGCCAAAATTAGAAAGGACAGCAAGTGAATCAGGAAGGCATATAAGTAATAGGCCAGTTAAGTCACAAGTGAGTTTGGCAAGATTGGATGGAATTTATTTAAATGCAATGAGTCTGACGAACAAGGCAGATAAGTTGAGGACACAAATTAAAACTTGGGGGCATGGCATCATTGCTGTCACTGAGACATGGTTCAGAGCGGGCTGGCATGATTTGCAGCTCAATATTCCAGGTATACTATCTTCAGGTGAGACAGGGTAGGATGTAAAAGAGGAGGAGGTGTCACAATTTTGTTTAGGGAATCAATTATAGCAGTAAGGAGGGACAACATCTTTAAGGGTTCTTCAAATGAAGCCATATGGATAGAACTTAAAAAAAAAAAAGCAGCAATCACATTTGTGGGAGCGTTCTATATGTAATGATATGTATATAGGCACGCCAGTGAAGGGTTAATTATTACGTCTCAGTGTAATTCAGCACTAGAGGGCACCCCAGGTCGCAGTATATATATCAGACCTCAGTGAATGCTGGGTAGTTAGCAAAGGAGAAAGACTGAAAACAGCACGCGGAGTAGAATAGATTAGAGAGAGTTAACACAAGGATATCATTAGTGACTACTAGATTATTAATTATTGCCAGACAGATTCAATATTGCTTTCTTATTAATTATAGCTCAGTAGTGTGTACGAACTTCATTTAATTAATCGTTATCCAATAAATTTGATTCAATCTGATAATTGGTGGTTTCTTTGTCATCAACTCAACTCAATTCTGGCAAAGGCAAAGAAGAATGACATATTACCACCAAAGGTAATATAACACTATAGACCCCCTAACCGTCTGTGAGAAATAGAAGAGCAGATATGTGAGCAAATTTCAGAGAAGTGCAAAGGTAATAATGGGGATTTCAACTTCCCCAATATTAACTGAGGTAGCCATATTGTGAAAGGTTTAGAGGGCGTGGAATTTGTAAAATGTGTCCAGGAGACCTTTTTAGACAGTATGTAGAAGGTCCTACAAAAGAGGGGGTGGTCCTGGACTTAGGTTTAGGTAACAAAGCCAGGTAAATGGTTGAAGTATCAGTGGGGGAGCATTTTGCAGATAACGTCAGATTGAAGATTGTTATGGAAAAGGGCAGGGATGGGCCTGAAATCAAAATCCTAAACTGGGGGAAGGCCGAATTTAATAAGATCAGATATGATTTGGCCATATTGGACTGGGTGCAGAAATATTGAGGTAGAACTGTGACAGAACAGTGGGACACATTCAAGAAAGAAATACAGAGAGGACAGGGCCAGCATGTTCCAATCAAGAAATGTGGTAGGACCAACAAATCCGGTGAACCTTGGATATCGAGGGACACACAGCATTGGATAAAAGGAAAAAAGGAGGCTCATGGCAGACATCAAGGACTTAAAAACAGCAGAAGCCCTAGTGGCATATAGAACGTGCAAGAGAGAACTTAAAAAGGACATTTGGAGTGGAAACGGGGACATGAAAGGATACTGGCAGGTAAAATCAAGGAAAATATTAAGTTGTTTTACAAGTATATTAAGGGTAAAAGGATAACTAGGGAAAGAGTAGGGGCCATTATGGACCACAGTGGTAATTTGTGTGTGGAGCTGGAGGGCATAGGTAGGGTTCTCAATGAATACTTTGTGTCAGTGTGCACTAGTGAGAGGGGTGGTATGGGTATAGAAATCAGGGAGAAGGACTGTGATAAAATTAAATAAATTAACAGAGAGAGGAGGTTCTGAATGGTCTGGCAGGCTTAAAAGCAGGCAAATCTCCAGGGTCAAATGAAATGTATCCCAGGCTGTTGAGTGAGGCAAAGTAGGAAATAGCAGGGGTGCTGGCAAAAAATATTCATAAGACCATAAGACATAGAAGCAGAATTAGGCCACTTGGCCCATCGAGTCAGCTCCGCCATACAATCATGGCTGATATTTTCTCATCCCCATTCACCTGCCTTCTCCCCATAACCCCTGGTCCCCTTAATAAGACCATAAGTTCAATTCCTCTCTGGCCATGGGAGAGGCGCTGGAGGATAGCCAATGTGGTATCATTATTCAAGAAGGGAGGAAAGGATAAACCAGGAAACTACAGGCCAGTCAGTCTAACCACAGTGGTGGGCAAACTATTGGAAGCAATTCTGAGAGACAGAATTAATCTGCATTTGGAGAGGCAGGGATTCATCAACAACAGTCAGCATGGTTTTGTTAAGGGCAAGTCATGTCTGACCAACTTGACTAAATTTTATGAAGAGGTGACCAGGTATGTAGATGAGGGAAATGCATTTGACGTAGTCTGCTTGGATTTAGAACATAGAACATACAGCGCAGAAGGAGGCCATTCGGCCCATCGAATCTGCACCGACCCACTTAAGCCCTCACTTCCACCTTATCCCCGTAACCCAATCACCCTTCCTAACCTTTTTGCTAGCGGAAATTAATCATGACCAATCCACCTAACCTGCACATCTTTGGATTGTGGGAGGAAACTGGAGCACCTGGAGGAAACCCAAGCACACACTGGGAGAACGTGCAGACTCCGCACAGACAGTGACCCAGCGGGGAATCGAACCTGGGACCCTGGAGCTGTGAAGCCACAGTGCTATACACTTGTGCTACCATGCTGCCCCACATGAGAGACTCATAGTTAAGTTAAATTTGGCAATTTGGATCCAGAATTGGCTGGAAGAAGAGGGTGGTGGCCAAGGGCTGTTTTTCTGACTGGAAGCCTGAGTCCAGTGGGGTCCTGCAGGGATTGGTATTGGGGCCCTTGCTGTTTGCGGTTTATATAAATGACTTACACTTGAATGTAGGAGGGTTGATCAGTAAATTCATAGTATTAGGGCAAGCACGATGGCGCAGTGGTTAGTGCTGCTGCCTCACGGCGCCGAGGTCCCAGGTTCGATCCTGGCTCTGGGTCACTGCCTGTGTGGAGTTTGCACATTCTCCCCGTGTTTCCGTGGGTTTCACTCCCACAACCCAAAAGATGTGCAGGGTAGGTGGATTGGCCATGCTAAATTGCCCCTTAATTGGAAAAAAATGAATTGGTTAAGTTCATAGTATTTAGGGTGGCACAGTGGCACCGTGGTTAGCACTGCTGCTTCATAGCACCAGGGACCCGGGTTCAATTCCTGTCTGTGTGGTGTTTGTACGTTCTCCCTGTGTCTTCGTGGGTTTCCTCCAGGTGCTCCGTTTTCCTCCCACAGTCTAAAGGTGGGCAGATTAGGTGGATTGCCTATGCTAAACTGCCCATTAGTGTCCAGGGATGTGTAGATTAGTTTATGGGGTCACAGGGATAGGGGGTAGTGGGTATGGGTAGAGTGCTCATTTGAAGGATCGGTACAGACTCGATGGGTCGAATGGCCTCCTTCTGTACTGTAGAGATTCTATGATATGAAAATGAGTAGGGTGGTAAATAATGAGGAGGATAGCCTTAGATTGCAGGAGGATATAGACAGACAGGGCAGATAGGCTGAGCAGTGGTAATTGGAATTCAATCCGGATAAGTGTGAAGTGATACACTTGGGCAGGACAAACAAGGCAAGCGAATACGTGATAAATGGCAGGACCATGGGAAACACTAAGGATCAGAGGGACCTTGGTATACACCTATCCCTTGAGGGAGCATGACAGGTGGATAAAGTGGTTGAGAAAGCATATGGTGTATTTGCCTTTGAGTTTAAGAGCAGGGCGGTTATGTTGGAACTGCATAAAGCATTGGTTAGGCCACAGCTGGAGTATTGTGTGCAGTTCTGGAATCCACATTAGAGGAAGGATGTGATAGTACTGGAAAGGGTGCAGGGGAGATTTACCAGGGTGTTGCCTGAGCTGGAGAGTTTTAGGCCAGAATTCCCTGGGCGGGATTCTCCTACCCACCTCCGGGTCAGAGAATCGCCAGGGGGGGCGGCGTGAATCCCGCCCCCGCCGAATTCTCCGGCGCCAGGGATTTGGCGGGAGGGGGAATCGCGCCGCGCCGGTTGGCGGTCGCTGCCGAGTGGCCGACCGTTTTCGGCCAGTCCCGCCGGCATAAATTACAATAGGCACTTACCGGCGGGACCTGGCTGCGCGGGCGGCCTCCGGGGTCAACGGGCGGGCGCGGGGGGATCTGGCCCCGGGAGGTGTCCCCACGGTGGCCTGGCCCGCGATCGGGGCCCACTGATCTGCGGGCGGGCCTGTAACCGTGGGGGCACTCTATTCCTCCGCGTTGGCCGCTGTAACGATCCGCGATGGCCGACGCGGAGATGAACCCCCTGCGCATGCGCTGGGATGACGCCAGCACACACTGGCATTCCTGCGCATGCGCCAGCCGGCGGAGGCACTTCGGCGCCGGTTGGGCTGGCGCCAAGCCCTCTTCCGCACCTTCGGGGCGGCCTGACACCTAAGTGGTTCACGCCACTTCTTCACGCCAGAGTTGTCTGCCTGCCAGTTTTTGCAGAATCCCGCCCCCTGTCCATTTGCTGGGGGCGGGATTCTATGGTCCCAGCGGCAACACACCCCACGTACAGCAGTGTGGGATGGTTTCAATGGGAAATCCCAATGACAGCGACAGGAACAGAGGGTCCCACCATCAGCAAACAGCGTGCCACCTCCTGCCGCCGAGAAACACGCAGCTGAGAGGCCAGAGAATCCCACCCTTAGTTACGAAGAGAATTGAATAGATTGGGATTGTTTTCCTTGGAGCAGAGAAGAGTGAAAGGGATATGATTGAGATATGAATTTATGAGGGGCATATATAGGGTAGATAGGAAGAAACCTATCCCTTTGGGAGAGGGATCAATGACAACAGAGTATAGATTTAGAGTAAGGAGTAGGAGATTTAGAGGGGATTTGAGGAAAATCTTTTTCACCCAGAAGGTGGTGGGAATCTGGAACACGATGCCTGAAAGAGTGGTGGAGGCAGAGACCCTCATAGCTTTTTAAGTAGCATTTATGTGTGCATTTGCAATGCCAAGGCATACAAGACTGTGGACAAAGAGCTGGAAAATGGAATAATAATAATAACCTTTATTATTGTCACAAGTAAGCTCATACCAATGCTGCAATGAAGCTGCCGTGAAAAGCCCCTCGTCGCCACATTCCAGCGCTTGTTCAGGTACATTGAGGCGGGATTCAGAATGTCCAAATTATCTAACAGCATGGGCGGGATTCTCTCAGCCCGGGGCATGGCCGTAGAATCCCCGCAACCGGCGCGAATCATGCCACGCCACCCCGAAGCCAGGACGCAATTCTCTGCAGAGCGGAGAATCGGCGCCATTGGCGCCGGCGTGGTCGGCAGGCCTCCAGTTGGGAGCTGTTCTACCCGGCCCCCCTGCCGATTCTTGGCCCGGGATGGGCCGAGCAGCTGCAAAAAAACACCAGTGTTCCGCTGGCGCCATTCTAATCTGCTCTCAGCCGGCGGGATCTTGGCGTAGAAGGGTCCGGGGGAGGCCTGAGGGGGCGGGGGGGGGAGAGGTGGGATTGACCCCGGGGGGAGGCCTCCATTGTGGCCTGGCCCGCGATCGGGGCCCACCAATCGGCGGGCCGGCTCTCAGGCTGGGGGCTTCCTTTCTTCCGCGCCGGCCCCTATAGCGTATGCACGCATTGGCGCCGGTGCCACTGCGCATGCGCGGACCCCGCGGCGCCCAGTTGACGCTGGAATCAGCAGCTTGTACGGCGTGGGCCGCTCCAGAGCTGTGCTGGCCCCCTGTAGGGGCCAGGATTGCTGATCCTGAGGCCGTGTTGACGCCGTCGAGAAATGCAACAGCGTTTCCGACAGCGTCAACTCTTAGCCTCAGGATCAGAGAATCCTGCCCCGTGTCTTTCGGGACTTGTGGGAAGAAACCGGAGCGCCCAGAGGAAACCCATGCAGACACGGGGAGAATGTGCAGACTCCGCACAGACAGTGACACAAGCCAAGAATTGAATCTGGGACCCTGGCGTTGTGAGACAACAGTGCTAACCACTGTGCTACCGTGCTGCCCTAGAATATAGAACGTACAGTGCAGAAGGAGACCATTCGGCTCACCAAGTCTGCACCGATCCACTTAAGCCCTCACTTCCACCCTATCCCCGTAACCCAATAACCCCTCCTCACATTTTTGGACACTAAGGGCTAAATTGGTGGCCAATCCACCTAACCTGCACATCTTTGGCCTTTGGGAGGAAATCGGAGGAAACCCACGCAGACACGGGGAGAATGTGCAGACTCTGCACAGACAGTAACCCAGAGGGGAATTGAACCTGGGTCCCTGGCGCTGTGAAGCCACAGTGTTAACCACTGTGCTGCCATGCTGCCCTTTGCTGGTTGTTTTTGACCGGTGCACACGTGATGGGCCAAATGGCCTTTTCTATGCTGTAGACCTCTATAAGCTATGATCAGTTTTTTTATACCTAGCTGGTGATCCAAAGTTATTACAGTTTCTCATTTGTAGTTTCTTTTTTTGTTGTTGAAATTTATGAGTTTAGAGTACCCAATTAATTTTTTCCAATTAAGGGGCATTTTAGCGTGGCCAATCCACGCAAACACGGGGAGAATGTGCAAACTCCACACTGACAGTGACCCAGAGCCGGGATCGAACCTGGGACCTCAGCGCCGTGAGGCAAGAGGGCTATCCCACTGCGCCACCGTGCTGCCCTGTAGTTTCTTATTTTGTTGAACTGTACATTGTTTCGATTTGAGCGCACAGTGAAAATTCTAGATTGGAGAACTTTCTGACTTGTTTACTGTGTCAGCACTAAAAGCCCTGGTTCTGGCACTTGTACATCATCTGCAAGTAGGTTATCGGAAAGGTAGGATGCTGAATTAACATTTTTTTAAAAAAATCAATCAAAATTCTTATCTGCAGCACAGCATAAGTAACAGTTAAAATTCATACTTCTGTGCTCAGTAAGGTGAGAAATGTCTATATTGGGGAAAAGAAATAAGCCTTCGAGATACCCAGTCCCCAAGGTAATGTTTTCGTGTGGTTTCATAAAAAGGAATTAAATATGAAATTAAAATGAAAATCACTGATTGTCACAAGAAGGCTTCAAATGAAGTTACTGTGAAAAGCTCCTAGTACGCTACATTCCAGCGCCTGTTCGGGGAGGCTGGTATGGGAATTGAATCCACGCTGCTGGCTTGCCTTGGTCTGCTTTAAAAGCCAGCTATTTAGCCCTGTGCTAAATCAGCCCGCACATGAAACATGTACACTGGAGCTGAGAGATGCTGCATCTCACTCAAGTGAATCCTTGAAGCTCATAATAGTTTTCTCCATATTCAACCTGAAAAAGAAAGAATAAGAGAATTGTTCAGAGTGTGTTAATCATCAGGATAGTCAGTTCATTGTATCAAGTCAGGTCATTGGCTAGAAGAGCGAACCACAGGAGAAAGGCTTCAGCAGTTTGGCTTATAGTGCAGGTGCTGTCAGTGCCGTCAAACAAAGATTGATTGGCTGTCGAAGCCAGCAGCACCTTTATTGAGTTTTGCTCCCTATGTATTCCAACTGTAAACAAGCAAAATATTTGAAATTCATGTGTTAATCTGGGTTCAATTAAGAATGGAATTCTGTTACACAGCTGCTGTAGAATTAAGATGCACAGTTAAAGCAAGATATTATAAGAGATATTAATGTAGGTTCTGGATGGTTGGAAGAATGCTCAACAATATTCAATCGATTGTAAAGGACAATGAGATCCAATATGGGGACTATTGTTAAACTGGATACTTAAAAGGGATGAGAAGTCATCAGACTGAAATCCCAGCACTTTACACTTGGAATGTGTCTGCCAGTGCTTGTCACTGTTACCCCAGATGGAATTTGCAGGGATAATGTCAGTACACTTCAGTAGCCTGAAGGCAGTAAGTGTCCACCTCTCTGCAGAAACATGTCTGGTGCCTGCATACTCCATTCTGTCAGAAACTGCAGTGTCCACCATTCTAACCTCACTGATTTAGCATCATAGAAATAATGTCATAGGACATAGAATCAGGAGGAGGTCATTCAGCCACTCAAGTCTGCTCTGCCATTCAGTAACATCTTGGCTGATTTTATGGTGGCCTTAACTCCACTTTCCTGCCTGTTTCCCATAACTCCCTTGTTGATCAAAAATCAGTCTAAGTCAGCCTTGAATATATCCATTAACCCAGGCTCCAATGCCCCACCATCACCACATTGCTTCTTCAATCCGGGCACCCTATTTAAACAGCTGTACAGATTTGTCAATCTCTGCAGCCCAGGACAGCTACAGATGAGAGAGGTGTCCCCAAAACCCAAGAAGAAGGCTGCCTCACTGGTGCACCTGTTGAATGCAGTCAAGGCCTGCTCAATACCTTTTATCCCTGCTCCAACCACAGGCGGTCCAGCAAGGTCACCAATCTGGCCCTTATATAATAAGTAAAAGCTAAGAAAAAATTTCAGGAAAAATAAGCGCAGCTATGGCAAAAGAAAAATCAAAATGAAGGCGTAATGGAGATAAATCTGTAAAGGACTGGTCAAAATAAAGCATTCCAAAATGGCCATGAAATTGGCTGAGTGTTGGAGGATCAAGCAGCAGGGACTAGTTAAATATCTTGGCCACAAGATCCACTGGAAAATAATGCTTGTAATGGGAATGTTCTGTTCAGTTATGCAACTTGATATATGTGAAAAGAAACATTTAAGTCCAAGTAAATGCTGTCTTATATTAATGTAAACCAACTATTCTGCAGACCCGTCCTTTAAATGTACTTCAGTGGTAAAATGGTCCTGCCAGGAATGTAATAATGTGAATTCATACTTGTGTACTGATGGTTGCTGTGTTATGTTGGGTTGGTGGAGCAGTGTTAAGTGCATCAATACTAGAAAGTAAATATTTTTTCAGTTATTTATTTTCCACAATTTCCTTAGATCAAAGGAAAAGTTGTCCTGACAGAGAGGACCTGCAAAACTTCTAAAAAGGTCAGAAGGCCTACATGTTTATCAGCTGTATGCTCAGCCAGTACACTCATTATATTGCAGTGACACATTTGGCAGCAGCTTATGTTAGAAATGCTGCACTGCACATCTTAAATGTCATACCGAGGTGAAGACTGAATTTTAAAAAGAAAATGAAGATTGTAAATCAGGCTCAGTCTGCTTCCTCAAGTGTTCTGTAAAATGTAGAAACCAAAGTGCTGATCCCATTAGAATCAAAAGACTGCAGACATTAACGGTACAGAGGCAGTCATTCGGCCTTTCAGAGCCGGTCCAGCTTTTTACTTCAACAATCCAAAATTTATCTCAATGTGCTGCACTCTCCCCGGAGCTCTGTGATCCTCTATTTCAAATGTTTATTTAATGTTCCCTTGCAATGATTTCAACTTCAACCACTCCCTGTGGTGAAATATTCCATGTACCAATGACTGGCCAAGAAAGAATTCTCACCTCTCCTCATTCGCTTCAGTCATAATGACAATGAGATGAGTTCTTGTAAAGGAAATAGGCTTTCCCAATTCACTGTATCAATATGTTTCATAAATTAAGAACCTCAATGGGATATATGGTGACAATGGTATTGGAGTAATAATCCAGAGACATGGGCAGGATTCTCCGGTCTCCGACGCCAAAATCCTGTCCCCGTTTGCGACAAAATTGGGTTGCGGGGGTGGGCAGGGGTACCGCTTTTGCGATGCTCTGCCCCCTCCAAAGTGGTGTATTCTAGGAGCATGCCACCCCCATCCAGCCGAGTTCCCGACGGCGTGTGTCTCTCATGCTATTTTTTGTCAGGACCTCGGCGTGGACTCAGTCCAACGCTGCCACAGTCGGGGGAGAGCCGATCCGTGGGCAGGGGGAACTTTGGCCGGGGCAGGGGGCACTCTTGGAGGGTGATCCGGGGCTCACGAGCCTGGCCAAAAGGGGAGGCACTATTTGGCAGGCCGGGTCCTCGCGTGGATGGCACTATTTTGCACGGCGCGGCCGCTGCAGGCCGCCGTCGTGTGCATGCGCGGCCACGGACCCGGCAATTCTCCAGCCATATCGGCAGCTAGAGCTGGGTGCTCTGCGTTGTCGGCCTGCTAGCCCCCCACCAAATGGCCGATTTTTCGGTCGTAAAACACCACCGTCCCCACGCCGGCGTCAGGACATAGCCTGAAATTCAGAGAATCCAGCCCCATGAATTCAAATCCCACTATAGATGCTTGGAATTTAAATTTATGGAATCAAATAACGACTGGAATATAAAAATTAGTATCTGTAACGGTGCCTCCCAACATCCCTCTGAAATAGCCCTGCAAGTCACTTGGATTTGGATCAAACCACGACAAGAAACAGTGGCATTCAAACCAGACAGATTATCCAACATTAACCCAGGGACCAACACAAGAAAGACAGAACGAGAAAATCAGCCCTACAAAGTCCTCCTCACTAACATCGGGAGACTTGTGCCAAAATTGGGAGAGCTGTCCCACAGATTAATCACGCAAAAGACAAAAGGCTGCCATATTCATGCTCACCGAATCATACCTTATAGCTAATGTCTTGGGCTCCCTCGTCCCTGTTCCTGAGTATGCCCTGTCCTGCTGGCAGGAGGCAGGGGGCAGGAGGTGTTCATCGGAATCCTTCACATTGACTCTGAACATTGTCGTGTTGGGTGTTCCGCTATACAAACGAACCAGCACGGTTGTAGATGGTACAACTCTGTTTTATCATTAAACATCTGTAAACTTCTGGCTATGGTTCGTACTTCACCCGTGAACCTGTGGACCCAGCCCGAGCACTAACTTAGAGAGGCACTCAGCACATGGTGTATGTCTGAGTGGCGCGCTGTGAGCTCTGTGCTCTGAGCTATCTCCTGCTGGAATCAGCGGGAACTGTGGTGTTCCCTGTTTTATAGTGCGTGTGCTCTCACTGGTGATTGGCTGTGATGTTGCGTGTGTGTTGATTGGTCCGTCGATCTGTCCATCACTGTGTGTGTGTGATTGCACCATGATATGTTAAGACCATAAGACCATAAGACATAGGAGCGGATGTAAGGCCATTCGGCCCATCGAGTCCACTCCACCATTCAATCATGGCTGATTTCAACTCCATTTACCCGCTCGCTCTCCATTGCCCTTAATTCCTTGAGAAATCAAGAATTTATCAACTTCTGTCTTAAAGACACTCAACGTCCCGGCCTCCACCGCCCTCTGTGGCAATGAATTCCACAGACCCACCACTCTCTGGCTGAAGAAATTTCTCCTCATCTCTGTTCTAAAGTGACTCCCTTTTATTCTAAGGCTGTGCCCCCGGGTCCTAGTCTCCCCTGCTAATGGAAACAACTTCCCTACGCCCACCCTATCTGAGCCATTCATTATCTTGTAAGTTTCTATTAGATCTCCCCTCAACCTCCTAAACTCCAATGAATATAATCCCAGGATCCTCAGACGTTCATCGTATGTTAGGCCTACCATTCCTGGGATCATCCCTGTGAATCTCTGCTGGACCCGCTCCAGTGCCAGTATGTCCTTCCTGAGGTGTGGGGCCCAAAATTGCTCACAGTATTCTAAATGGGGCCTAACTAATGCTTTATAAAGCTTCAGAAGTACATCCCTGCTTTTATATTCCAAGCCTCTTGAGATGAATGACATTGCATTTGCTTTCTTAATTACGGACTCAACCTGCAAGTTTACCATTAGAGAATCCTGGACTAGGACTCCCAAGTCCCTTTGCACTTCAGCATTATGAATTTTGTCACCGTTTAGAAAATAGTCCATGCCTCTATTCTTTTTTCCAAAGTGCAAGTCCTCGCACTTGCCCACGTTGAATTTCATCAGCCATTTCTTGGACCACTCTCCTAAACTGTCTAAATCTTTCTGCAGCCTCCCCACCTCCTCCATACTACCTGCCCCTCCACGTATCTTTGTATCATCGGCAAACTTAGCCAGAATGCCCCCAGTCCCGTCATCTAGATCGTTAATATATAAAGAGAAAAGCTGTGGCCCCAACACTAAACCCTGCGGGACACCACTCGTCACCGGTTGCCATTCCGAAAAAGAACCTTTTATCCCAACTCTCTGCCTTCTGCCTGACAGCCAATCGTCAATCCATGTTAGTACCTTGCCTCGAATACCATGGGCCCTTATTTTACTCAGCAGTCTCCCGTGAGGCACCTTATCAAAGGCCTTTTGGAAGTCAAGATAAATAACATCCATTGGCTCTCCTTGGTCTAACCTATTTGTTATCTTTTCAAAGAACTCTAACAGGTTTGTCAGGCACGACCTCCCCTTACTAAATCCATGCTGACTTGTCCTAATCCGACCCTGCACTTCCAAGAATTTAGAAATCTCATCCTTAACAATGGATTCTAGAATCTTGCCAACAACCGAGGTTAGGCTAATTGGCCTATAATTTTCCATCTTTTTCCTTGTTCCCTTCTTGAACAGGGGGGTTACAACAGCGATTTTCCAATCCTCTGGTACTTTCCCTGACTCCAGTGACTTTTGAAAGATCATAACTAACGCCTCCACTATTTCTTCAGCTATCTCCTTTAGAACTCTAGGATGTAGTCCATCTGGGCCCGGAGATTTATCAATTTTTAGACCTCTTAGTTTCTCTAGCACTTTCTCCTTTGTGATGGCTACCATATTCAACCCTGCCCCCTGACTCTCCTGAATTGTTGGGATATTACTCATGTCTTCTACTGTGAAGACTGACGCAAAGTACTTATTTAGTTCCTCAGCTATTTCCTTGTCTCCCATCACTAGATTACCAGCTTCATTTTGGAGCGGCCCAATGTCTACTTTTGCCTCCCGTTTGTTTTTAATGTATTTAAATAAACTTTTACTGTCACTCCTAATGTTACTGGCTAGCCTACCTTCATAATTGAATAAAGAGGATCATGTGACCATTTTTGAAGCCTGCCTGTGTGACATGGCTGTTATAGATTTAAGAGAGGCCAGGGTTGTTTTTCCGGAAAGAGGGTGTAAGGTGTTCACAATTGAGACAATGGCAGCAGCATTTGTGTTTGCAGTGGTCAGATTTATAGTCCCCAAAATCCCAGGAAGATGTTGAGCATGTTGGGTTGCAAACACTTGTGCTTGAAAATGTCAATTTACTCCCAAGATAGAAGAAAGCTGGGGTCTCAAATATAGCTAATCAGTATTTCTACTTGGGTACAATACCTATGTGATTCATGTTGCCATTGAGATGGATATTTAGAGGTGAAGGGTTTCTAAGATAGCCCTGAAACCCTCAGACACAGGCCGGGATCTAAGAGAAAGGGAGCAGCTAGAGGATGAAAGTCTCTGTTGTTCACCATTCAGGAACATAGGTAGGAGCTTGTGTTTGGATTGAAAAGATCGCATTTGTGAGGATTTGAAACAAGATTGAAAGATTCACCTAGTATGTGCTAGCGGTAGAACTGCCAGGAAAATATTGACTTATGAAAGACAGTTTGTGGTTGAACGTTACCAGGCTGGAAAAGGAAAGAATGAAAATAGAACTTCAAGAACTAGGAATCAGTTTTGACAGGGTCTGTAAAAATCAATTGACAACTTAAGGGACAGTGTAAAGCCTGGGAGGTGGGGTTTTGAATTCTGATACAAGTAAAAGGTGAAGGCCGGTTCTGTGGTTTAACATATCTTCTTTCCAGAGATAATGTTTAGTCAATAGTGATTATAATCTGCTTGTTACAGTAAAAGCCCTGAAACTTGAAATTTTGTTGTGCCAACCTTTCAGCTATTAATTATAACTTTGATATTTTTTTTTTAGTAATTTGTCGCTACAGGGATCATAGCAGAAGAAAAGGTCGAGAAGAAGTTTGATGGACGTGCTGAAAATATTAAAAATCCAGGCAAAGTTGCTAGGGAGAGAAAAACTGTTCCTGTTGATAGAAGATTCACCAGAGGGTGCAACGGAAAAGCATTCTGGGAGAAATCCATGCAGTCAACACAAATTACAATAATCTTTATTAGTGCCACAAGTAGGCTTACATTAACATTGCAATGAAGTTACTGTGAAAATCCCCTAGTCACCACACTACCTGTTTGGATACACTGAGGGAGAATTCAGAAAGTCCGCATCTTTCGGGACTGTGGGAGGAAACCGGAGCACCCGAAGGAAACCCACGCAGACACAGGGAGAACGTGCAGACTCCGCACACACAGTGATCCAAGCCGGGAATTGAACCCAGTCCCTGACGCTGTGAAGCAACAGTGCTCACCACTGTGCTATCGTGATACCTATGGGAGGGGTTTGAGGAGAAGGGCCCTTGTTCTCAACAGGAGGAACAACATTCACCAGAGGGTGGCACTGAAAAGCATTCTGGGAGAAATCAGTGCAGTCACCACAACTTGGAAGGGGACTGAGGAGGACCCACTTCCAAAGAACAGAATAGTTCCAAACAGAGAGGAGCGGACCTGTGCGGGACACTGCTGCAGGGGAGAGGATAAAGGCAGCACCAGGCTCGGGGCTGAGCAGAGAGGAGCGGACCTGTGCGGGACACTGCTGCAGGGGAGAGGATAAAGGCAGCGCCAGGCTCGGGGCTGAGCAAAGAGCGGACCTGTGCGGGACACTGCTGCAGGGGAGAGGATAAAGGCAGCGCCAGGCTAGGGACTGAGCAGAGAGGAGCGGACCTGCGCGGGACACTGCGCTGCCGGTAGGACAGCTGTTTGTCTGTTTATATATTTCAAAATTGAAAAAAACCCGGTAAAGTGACGTCACAGGAGACTGTGACCTGATTGGCTGAAAGGCAGACTGGGCTAAATTTGAATATTTGTGGAGTTACTAGTTATAATTTGATTTAAATTACCATTTTAAAGTTGATTGGAATTACTATTTTTTTAAATTTGACTTAGATTACTATTTTTAAGTTGATTTGAATTACTATTTTTTAATTTTTTAATCTCACTTTAATAACTATTTTGGGGTTGATTTAACTTACTATTTTTAAGTTGATTTAAATAAGTTTTTAAATTTTAATTAAATAACTTTTTTAATTTCAATTCAATAACTATTGAATTTGTTGTCAGATCAAGCAAGATAAATACTCAGGGATAAAGCTAATTAAATAGTATACAGGATATTGGATATAATCCGACACAAAAACATCTTTCTAAAGTTTAATTTAAAAAATTTAATTTAAAGGAATAAATCATGGCAGGACAGCTCCAAAGCATGGTCTGCTCCTCTTGCTCCATGTGGCAGGCTGGGGACAGTTCCAGTCCCCAGGGTCAGCATCTGTACAGGAAGTGTCTCCAGCTACAGCTCCTGGAAGCTCGAGTTTCAGAGCTGGAGCGGTGGCTGGAGACACTGTGGAGCATTCGCGAGTCGGAGAGCATTGCGGACAGCACGTATAGCGAGGTGGTCACACCGCAGGCTCAGGCTCCGCAGGCAGGAAGGGAATGGGTGACCACCAGTAAGAGCAAGAGAGCGAGGCAGGTAATACAGGAGTCTCCTGTGGCCATTCCCCTGCAGAACAGATACCGCTTTGGATACTGTTGAGGGGAATGGCCTCTCAGGAGAAAACAGCAATAGCCAAACTTGTGGCACCACTGTTGGTTCTGCTGAAGAGGGGAGGGATGATAAGTGTGACAGTGCAATAGTTATAGGGGATTCCATTGTAAGGGGAACAGACAGGCGTGTTTGTGGCTGCAAACGAGACTCCAGGATGGTATGTTGCCTCCCTGGTGCTAGGGTCAAGGATGTCTCGGAGCGGGTACAGGACATTCTGGAGGGGGAGGGTGAACAGCCAGTGGTGTGGTACACATGGGTCCAAACAACATAGGTAAAAAAAGGGATGAGGTCCTAAAAGCAGAATACAGGGAGCTAGGAAGGAAGTTAAGAAATCGGTCCACGAAGGTCGTGATCTCAGGATTACTACTGGTGCCATGTGCTAGTCAGAGTAGAAATGACAGGATATATAGGATGAATACGTGGCTGAAGGGATGGTGTCAGGAGGAGGGTTTCAGATTCCTGGGGCATTGGGAACAGTTCTGGGGGAGGTAGGACCTGTACAAACTGGACGGGTTCCACCTGGGCAGGGCTGGAACTGATGTCCTGGGGGGCTATTTGCTAGGGCGGTTGGGGAGTGTTTAAACTAATGTGGCAGGGAAATGATGCAGGAAGTCGGAAGGTAGTAAAACCAGGACAGAAACAAAAGGCAGTAAGGGGGAAAGTGTAAGGCAGAGAAGCCACAGTCAAAAATCAAAAAGGGTGACAGTACAGGGTACAGTGACTGAGGGGAGCTCAGTGAATAGGCCCAGTAATACTAAAAGGAATAAAATGGGAAGTAAAAGCATAAATGGAAAGCGACGCGGCAGGGTGTTACATGAAGATATGGGTTCAACGACAAGGAAAATTAGGAGAAACGTTAAGAGGAAAAATAACTTAGGAAAGGTTACTGATCAAGGTGTTAAGATTCAAAACAGAGGTATAAAAGCCAACATAAGTGTACTTTACCTGATGCTCGTAGTATTCACAATAAGGTAAATGAGTTGATGGCGCAAATCATCGTGAATGACTATGATTTAGTGGCCATTACTGAAACATTGTTAAAGGATGGTCACGACTGGGAGTTAAATATCCGAGGGTATCAAACTATTCGGAATGGTCAGGGTGGATGGTAAGGGAGGTGGTGTAGCTCCGTTATTTAAGGATGACATCCGGGCAATAGTAAGGGATGACGTCGGTGCTATGGAGGATAACGTTGAATCTATTTGGGTGGAAATCAGGACTAGTAAGGCGAAAAAGTAACTGATAGGAGTAGTCTATAGGCCACCAAATAGTAACATTATGGTGGGGCAGGCAATAAACAAAGAAATAACTGATGCGTGTAGAAATGGTACAGCAGTTATTATGGGGGATTTTAATCTACATGTCGATTGGTTTAACCAGGTCGGTCAAGGCAGCCTTGAGGAGGAGTTTATACAATGTATCCGCGATAGTTTCCTAGAACAGTATGTAATGGAACCTATGAGGGAAGAAGCGGTCCTAGATCTGGTCCTGTGTAATGAGACAGGATTGATTAGTGATCTCATAGTTAGGGATCCTCTCGGAAGGAGCGATCATAATATGGTGGAATTTAAAATACAGATGGAGGGTGAGAAGGTAAAATCAAACACTAGTGTTTCGTGCTTAAACAAAGGAGATTACAATGGGATGAGAGAAGAGCTAGCTAAGGTAGACTGGGAGCAAAGACTTTATGGTGAAAGTTGAGGAACAGTGGAAAACCTTCCAAGCGATTTTTCACAGTGCTCAGCAAAGGTTTATACCAACAAAAAGGAAGGACAGTAGAAAGAGGGGAAATCGACCGTGGATATCGAAGGAAATAAGGAAGAGTATCAAATTAAAGGAAAAAGCATACAAAGTGGCAAAGGTTAGTGGGAGACTAGAGGACTGGGAAATCTTTAGGGGGCAACAGAAAGCTACTAAAAAAGCTATAAAGAAGAGTAAGATAGATTATGAGAGTAAACTTGCTCAGAATATAAAAACAGATAGTAAAAGTTTCTATAAATATATAAAACAAAAAAGAGTGGCTAAGGTAAATATTGGTCCTTTGCTATGTTTGCTATGCTGAGACAACATTAGTTTGAAGGAATGATTGAAGAACATAAGCGAGAGGAGCAGGAGTAGACCAGATGGCCCGTTGAGCCTATTCCATCATTCAGCACGATCGTCGCTGTTTCAAACTCCACTTTCCCATCAGTTCCCCACATCCTTGATTCCCTGAGTGACCAAAACTCTCTCTCGACCTTAAATATACTCAACAATGAAGCTACTGCAACATTCTCGATAGGGAATCCTAAAGGTTCACAGCCTTGTGAGCGAAGGTTACATAGGAGTTTGATAAATGCTGAAGTGAACGGGCAGAATAACAATCATAACTTGTTCCCAAAGGCATCCATCTCTTTAATTTGGACTCAATTTGGCTGCATCTCTGAACAACGGCACTTGGTAGTATAAACTCCACCACCAATGCACTGTCTTAGCATTTTTAACAATCTATAGGTGGCACTGCATCAATTCCTCCAGTTTATTTTACATCTCTTTCCTGTGAACAAGAACAAGAGCGACGATAGTGTGGAACATTATCACTTCCATATCCGTCTGCATTGCTTACGTCGTTTTTCTTGGGTTGCCCTGTGGCTCTTCTACTGCAACTCACCGTTCCTTGTAACTTCACACATCCTTTAGAAGTTCAAAACTTGTGCAGAAAAACTGGAAAAGACTGATATGGTGCCCTAAGTCATTAGAAGGGATCAAAAAACAGAAAGTGTCTAGTTTCCTACATTATTGGAAAAGACATACTCGATTCATAATTATAATAATTGCATATTTTGAGTAAGGAGATGTACTAATGAATAAGCCGGAGAGGTAATACAAGCCAAAATGTGATGCATGAAGCATGTCGACATTTTACTTGTGCACAATATTGGAAGAAACCATTGTTCAATGCTTTGTTGAATTAAAACCCATATTGAGACATGGGCGGCACGGTGGCACAATTGTTAGCGCTGTTGCCGCACATCGCCAGGGACATGGGTTCTATTCCGGCCTTGGGTGCTTGTCTGTGTGGGGTTGTATGCTCTCTCCGTGTCTGTGTGGGTTTCTTCCGGGTGCTCTGGTTTCCTTCCACAGTCCAAAGGTTAGGTGGATTGGCCATAACAAATTGCCTCATAGTGTCCAGGGATGTGCAGGTAAGGTTATGGGTGGACGGGGGAGTGGATATGGGTAAAGTGATCTTTCAAAGGGTCGGTGCAGACTTGATGGGATAAGTTACCTCCTTCTGCACTGCAAATTTGATGAACTAAAAGAATCCCTAAACTAAAGGACAGAATAATTTCTGGCAGGATGGCTAGGAGACAAAATCTGATGCTAAATATAGCAGTACGAATCCGTAGGCAAGCAAAATAATTAGAAGTGAACTAAATAGCTGTGTAGTGAGAAGAATGGGAGTATTCACTTTTGGGATTACGAAACAATCAAATGAGAAAGGGGGTAAACAACCTGTCAACTTTAAAAATGAGAAAATGAAAGAGACAGCCAAGTGCACAGTATAAAGTTGAAAAGCCTCTGAAAAAGCATGCATAAAACATAACCAAAATAATCATGCAAGATATTACAAATCACAGAACAGGCAACCTCATAACATGGAAGAAAGAACTCCCAATCTTTGTCTTTTGCTTGATTTGCTGTGATTAAATTCACATATAGTGAAGTACTTCACTGGAACTCAAACAATAAAGAAAGATGGATGCCATATTAGAAGTGGAAGAAATACAATCATAATTTGAGCTGCATACAATAGCACCAGGAACTTCTGCAAGGAATAGTTTACACCTGAATAAATGAATATCTTTTTCATTTGCAAAGAATACTGAAATAGATGAAAACTTTTACTTGATTCCTCTGCAAAAAAAATAATACACGATGCTCCAGTCACCATATTGTAATCCGAAATAAAGATGGCACGAATCCAATTATATCCTCCCTTAAAGAAGGAGACTGGGCTGTAAACAGTACTCCAGATGTTGTCTTACCAATGGGCTGTATAACTGAAGCATAACCTCGCCACTTCTGTATTCAATTCCCCTCACAATACACAATCATATTCTACTAGCTTTACTAATTACTTGCTGTACCTACATACCAACCCTTTGCGATTCATGCACTAGAATACACAAGTCACAGATTAGCTATGATCTTATTGAACAGTGGAGCAGGCTCAAGGGACAGAATGACCCACTCCTGCTCTTAATTTGTATGCTTGTTTGTTCAGATAGATGCATTAAAGTGATTCTTTGCCAAGCATCTTGTGTGTTTGGCCTGCCCTCCTCTAAGCAGCCCTGAGCAGTGCTGCTGCTGCAGGTCTCAGAAGCTGCCACTGCTTCTGCTTCTCCTCTTTCTTCAATTGTTCCTCCATCTCGAAGAAAGCAGCAATATTGAACACAGAAAATACTCTGAAGGTAACAAGGCAAATAAATTGTATGAATGAAGTAATCTAAAATCTGGAAACTCTTCTGGAAAAGCAAAAGCAGCAAAGAAAAATTATTATGGTCAGCTGAGCTATCGTGGATGATATACAGTTTTGGTGACTTCACACACTAATCTCATCTAGATTTACTGGTGAGTTGGGCACTGGCCACAACATTTTGGGCTAGATTCGCTGGTCCCCCAGCCGCGTGTTTCTCAGTCGCACGCAGCTCGCTGGCGGTGGGAATCTCTACTTCCACCGCTTGTCAAAGGAATTTTCCATTGAAGCCACCCCATGCCGCCGGGAAATCAGCAGGTGGGGGTGCATGCCGGTGGGAACAGAGAATCCCAATGGCTGGAGAATTTCAGCCATTGTGCTGGCATATGCATGACAATGTCACTGGATTGTAAATATTATTTTTTAGTGATCTCCACTTGCTAATGGTGTTCGCCTCCCCCGGTGATGGGTGGGACTGGAATGAGAACTGCCTGACTGCTGTTTTTCTCAGGCACCTACTCAGTTCTCGATGGTTCGGCAAAGTTAAATTCACCACTCTTTTTCTCAAATCTACAGTGTTCAATTGTAATTCCAAAGTCCCAGAGGAAACTGAGTATACAAACACTCCTCTTTCTTCAAAGTATGAGCTACAGAAGGTGGCACGGTAGCACAGTGGTTAGCACTATTGCTTCACAGTGCCAGGGTCCCATGTTCAATTCCCGCTTGGGTCACTGTCTGTGTGGAGTCTGCACGTTCTCCCTGTGTCTGCGTGGGTTTCCTCTGGGTGTTCTGGTTTCCTCCCACAAGCCCCGAAAGACATGCTGTTAAGTAATTTGATGTGTTAGAGTCACTGAAGCTGTTGGTAAAGGAGAACTGAGCTCAGCTGATCATAGGCATGTTGCCTGCAGATTCATGCAAGTGAGTGGGTTCCACATAAAATTTACGAACGTAGAGCTTCGCTTTGATAATTGTTTCTTTTGTAATTTTATGTTTCCAAATTGGCATTTAGTGGAAACAGCAATACCATTCTTGGTGGATTGGAGGAGGATGGGGAGGAATTCAATTGGCACTGGGAGGGAGGTTGTCCTCCAAGGTATAAAAATTTATTCTCTGCATCGACTGCTAATTCTAACTCTGTGATGCTCCTTCCTAACAGCTAACATGCACGTTCATGCTCCTAACTTACTTCACCCAAGAGGAGTGCAGTGTGCCATTAGAAAGATTCAGTAAATACAACTGCCACGTTTTAAACATCACATGCGGACGTGCTTCTAATCTTTCTTATCAAGAATTTGACAATGATATGTAGAGCTGTCCAGACAGTTTTGTGACAAATCTTCAGCAATCAACAGTTGCTCTGTGAGTTGAATAGTTGAGCAATTAGGATACTTCTTGGGGTGATGTTCATGTGAAGCACATGTTGCACAAGCAGTGCTTCAGGCCTGCGGTGATTAGTTGCATTATATGGTTTAATTGGTGTTAATTCAGCAGGTTGCCAGCAGGGAGCACATTTCTGACCTTGTCCTTTCGGCGAGGGACAAATTAGCAGGGCAGTGTGATTTACAAGCATGCGGAGGAAACTTGCAGAAGAGGTTTTTTTCTTTTTATTCTGGAGCACCCACACCCACTTTGATTTTGCAACGGTGGAGGTGCAATTTATAGTAATCAGTTCTGAAGAAGAAAACATCTGCAAACACAGATTTTGTAACATTCGACTAGGAAAGGAATCCTATCCCAAACACTTGGTCTTGTATGATTGACGATGGATATGCTCCCTTCATACGCACACTGAGCTATCATCAGAGTTTCCACAATGGCAGAAGTGGCTGCGACATTTTTAAGTACAACGACAAGCTTTACAATTACTGCTGATGAGAGGAAAAATTATTTACTTTTCTACTATGGAAGTGAAGAAGTGGAAGACATTTTTGAGACACTTAAGCCTGAGCAAAAGGACGATGGCTCAGCAAACATTACATGAATAGTCATGATTCCCACCCAATAAGAAATACAATACAGAAAACAATTGTCTTATAAGGCACTAAGCAAGAAGACAATGAATCAAGGCCTAATGGCACACATCAATATCCTGCTCGATCATTAGGGAAAGCATACCCCATATTAAAACGATTATTTTACAAAGTAAACTATCATCAGTTGGTAAACAAATATTTAATTTTATTGCATAGGACTGAGTGTGAAGTCTGCATAATTTTGCTTTAAATGAAAGGAAATGTTTACTCATCTGATAGTGAAAGTTTGTCATCAAAAACGGGGCAGCACGGTAGCACAGTGGTTAGCAAGCTCCAGGGTTCCAAGTTCGACCCAGCTTGGGTCACTGTCTGTGCGGAGTCTGTACATTCTTCCCGTGTTTTCATGGGTTTCCTCCGGGTGCTCCGGTTTTCTCCCACAGTCCAAAGATGTGCAGGTTAGGTGGATTGGCCATATTAAATTGCCCTTAGCATCCAAAAAGGTAAGGTAGGGTTATTGGGTTACTGGTGTGGGCTTAAGGAGGTGCTAATTCCAAGGGCCGGTGCAGACTCGATGGGGCGAATGGCCTCCTTCTGCACTGTGAATTATATGATTCTATCAATCTGGCTTAAAGAGAAAGAGGTGAAATAGATAACTGTAGTAATAAGAATAATTGTTCCTGCGAAAGTTAATTGTTCAATTTAACTGTTTACACTTTTGAAAATAAGACGTTAAAACATACTATGCCTCTCATTTACCAAGAAGAGCAGGGATGTAATGTAGTGGGTATCCGGTTTATTTGAGACTGCCATACTTGTCTAAAGGGGCATGCACAATTTGCCAGTAGAGGGAGTCAGAAAATGAAACTGCCTTCTTTCAACAGCATATGCCGACCTGCTTCTTACCAAGAACTTTCCGTACAAACCTTTCACTTGTGACAGCATTGAGTCCCAGTTCAGAGAATAGAATCCCTACAGTGTAGAAGGAGGTAATTCGGCCCATCAAGCCCACACTGACGTTCTGATCACCCTACCCAAGCGCACCCTGAGCACCCGACCCAAACCCATTTCCCCAACCCATCCCATCCCCGCAACCCCACCGAACCTTTGTCACTAAGTGGCAATTTAGAATGGCCAATCTACCTAACTCACACATCTTTGGATTGTGGGAGGAAACCGGAGCATCCGGAGGAAACCGACCTAGACACGATGAGAAAGTGCAAACTCCACACATGCAGTCACCCAAAGTCAGAATCGAAACTGGGTCCCTGGCGCTGTGAGGCAGCAGTGCTAACCACTGTGCCACGTGCCATGCAGGTCCACCTCTGGAGCTCCTATTTACATTAAGGTTTTAGAGGAAGCCGTGAGGAACCAAGCTTACTGTCGCTCTCTGGAAAGACAGAGACATTTTTGCCGACTTCTTCAAGCCCATTCATGCAGCGCACAGTCTCAGAGATGCTGATACTCATTTGTATCACAGGCCAAACAGACCCCATCAGCCATTAAAAGCCCTGAGACATTGTCATGCAGAAGGCATCTATCGAACAGGTAGTGGATGCCTCTCCAGAAAACAGCAGGTGCCACTTATCAGCCCAATCTGGAAAGTTGTACTAGTCTTGCTGCTTGTGCACATGGACTGTTTCATTTTATGAGGAATTGCGAATGGCAATTAAAATTGTGCAATCATCAGCGAACACCTCCACTCCTGATCTTATGGGCACAATTCTCCCCTCTCGCGGGGAGCGTTCCTCACAGCAGAGGCAAACAGGAAGCCACACGATATCGCCTGGCCATGACCTAATTAATTATGCATCCATGAGTTTAGCACCACATTCCCTGTGGAGTGGGTCTGATTGCGTGCGTCCCACCGTCATATTTGGGTGCCAGATTGAAAAGGTGCCCAATATCACTGACCCACCATTGAAGAAAGAAGATGGATCTGCAGAAACATTCTAAAACGGGAAGATGGACCTCTGTGAACATGCTGAGGCAGGAAGCTGGACCTCTGTGAAGACACGGAATCTAGAAGGTCCACCTGTAAGATGTTCCCCACACACTGTGTTGCTCCAGTGACCAGGGGTGCTGGCAGCCCCATCCTGAACTCCGAAGGCAGTCCCAGGCATTCTTCAGGCAAGTCCCATCTTCTGCATGCCATAATTTTGTGGCCGTATTCTGGACGAGTGTGTTTTCACTCTGCCGTTGCTGAGAACCAGGCGTGGGCGGGTGGGGTGGGGGGAGTGGTGAGGATCCCAGTCAGGCCCTATTCTCAATCCATTAGTGGGATGCAAATAAGTTTCATGCTGGCCTCCAGCAGGATTTCCGATCCTCCACGGAAGACATAATCAGAAGATTCCACAGGATATTCACTCGACGTAAAGCCAATTTCTCAGCCTCCCGACAAATACTCTGCCCTCCGCCCATCATTGAATCCTCTGGCAGGGTATGGGAGAATTAATAAAAATAATAATCTTTATTATCACAAGTTGGCTTACATTACACTGCAATGCAATTACTGTGTAAAGCCCCTAGTCACCACATTCCTGTGCCTGTTCGGCTACACAGAGGGAGAATTCAGAATGTTCAAATTACCTAACAGCATGTCTTTCGGGACTTGTGGGAGGAAACCGGAGCACCCGGAGGAAACCCACACAGACACGGGGAGAATGTCTGTGCTCTTTTATGTAGTGATGGTCATTGATGAAGCAGCTGAACCTGATTGGGGATAGGACATTACCCTGAGGGACTCTTGCAGTGATGTCCTGGGAAGGAGAAAATTGGCCATTAGCACCACAAAAATAAAAGCTACAGTGAGAAACTAGTGAATTCTCCAGTCAGGGCACTCAATGGGAATAAAATGTAACTCTGGTGCCAGTGTGAGTCAGGTGGTTGCAGATTGGTCACCCAATATGTATTGTAATCCACCAATCCCCAACTATTTCCTTTCCTTCATAGTCAATTGAGGCATTCAAGTGGACATTAAATGATAACTTGAATAGAAACAATGTGCAGGGGTATGGGGAAAAGGCAGGGAAATGGCACTAAGTCATGATGCTCATCTGGAGAGCTGGTGCAGACACAATAGGCCAAATGGTCTTCCTCTGTGCTGGAACAATTCTATGTTTCTGTATTTAAGGGTTATCTTAACACACATTGGAGGTATAGGGAATAGAATGTTACAATGGTAGGTTTAGATGAGGAGATATGGCAGGAGGCTCAAGCAGAGCATAATCATGGCATGGACTGGTTGTGGCATATATACTATGTCGGCCCATGTATTGCCCTACCCCCAGAAGTGGTCAGCAAATGTAGGGTGGTGTTCTGAAATCCAAACTATTGTGCTTGATGATGATAATCTTTCACCTCTCTTTCTCCAACATTCCCATTTCTTTCCAAATGCAAGATCCCCTTGAGATGGCCAGGAAACCAACCTGGACACCTAACTTGCATCAGAGAATAAACCTCACTGCCATTCCACTAATTGCCGCTGTATAATAATTATTATAACGATCCCGGACCAGACCCCAACTTTTGCTAGGATACTAGACAGAAACCCCAATACTTTATTAATTTTTAAAGCTGTGAGAAATATTACTTCATTCCAGGAGTGACTCCACGTACAAATAAAGATATGGTATATTAAACCTGACTTTATTATTAACACACTATTAAACTGACTTTAACATCATAAAAGAATTAGCTTACAATTACTGGTTAAACAATGCTTAACAATAACATGAAACACTTTAACTCCTGACTGCTATCTTCTATATCTCTAATCAAGCAAAACCATTCTCAGATCAAAACCCACTATGAAATACAGTTAGCAAACAGAGGTATACTATCTGTATAGAGATGTCTTGGAAAGACTGCACAGAGAGAAAAATCCTTCAGGAAACAGCCTGAAGATTCTTGTCTGTATCAAACTACTGTTTAATTTGGCAACTCTTTCCAAAATCTGCTGTTCTGTTCACACCCAAATTTAAACTGACAGACTCAAAACCTGGCTGCTTCAGCCCCTGGCTCCTCCCATTAATTACATCATCCTTATCCCACTCAAATTCCATAACCTGATTACTTAAGTTTAAACGCGGGTCTCTAATTATCTACCCCCCAGAAATCATAACAAAAATCCATTAGGCTTGTCCTTTTAAACATAAGCATGGTTTGAAATAAGGGTGTTCTTTTTACGATGCTGAATTACCCTTTCTGTAGCCATAGTATCTGCCAGTCTTTTAAACCAGGATTTTAAAAACCTTACTGCAGCCGAGACATACACACACTAAGCCAGGCTTTTAACCATTACTGCACCAGATACATATGACTCAATATACATCTGAAATTCCTAAATTCATCACGTTATTATGTTCTTATCATATTTCTAATATATAGAAATTACAATGTATCACATGTTTCAGTGTAAAACTGATGGTAATCATATCAATTTTGCAGTTTGGGGGCCAGCATAGGTCGAGTATGCTGCTTGCACAGTGCTGTGTCTTGGCCTGATGAAATACCCTTCATGCCACCCATTGGAATCACTGTGTTAAAGCTGCTCCTTTCCTGAATGAAACCTGTATGTCACTAAAAACAACCTTGTGATATTCACAGAGCATAAAACAGATGGAACCGATTATATGCTGATCGTAGTAAAATCAGCTAAAAGGAAACAGCACAATCAAACTGTGAATTTTTTGACACATTTGGCATTTCACTATCTCTGTATGGGTTGCGATCTCGAAGAGCAGATTGCCAGCTCATGACAAAATCTTTCCAATTTTTTTTACCATGGGTGGTCATTTTGCCCATGTGCTGGAGGAGACGGTTTACCCCACTGAGCTAAGATGCTTTGTTTCAAAAGAGTTCATTTTTAAATCAATTGTTTTATTAGCGGAGCGTGCCAGCTTCTTGGAATTGTGAGTGCTATGTGCTGCTGGGAGTTTCAACTTCCTTCAGATGAAACTAATGCTGTGCACTGATACTATTGGCAGGTGGGACTGAGGCAAAGCTAGGAAAATAGAAGAACCATGATGAGCAGAGGTTCTTCTAAGCACTGTAACAGTCACGATGACCGATATTGTGCCTCCTTCTGTTGGATATTTTTTATAACACTGGTTGTTATGCAATTGTAACAAAGGCATATTTATTCCTGTGGTGTTCTGTACCTACATGTTCTGTCTTGGCTAGCAGCAATAGACTTAATTATCTCAAAAGATTACATTACTGCATCTTTTTATTTCGAGGTGTATGTTTCACAAGGAATGAGTTGCTGTTACTGTTCAATATTTATTTACAAGTAAAAGGTACAGGCCTTGATCCTGTTATAAACGGACAAACGTTTACATGCTAAATGGTCACCAGCCACTCGCATGGGATGTAAGTGAATTAGTTGTACCTTCAATAATGCATCCTTATTGTTATTGAAAAAACTCTGTATTTGTGACATAGTTGAGGGGTGATAGTGGCATTATTGTCATCTGGTAATCCAGAGGTTCAAATCCACCCACATGGTAGCTTATAGTATTTAAATTAAATTAATAGATTGGGAATATAAAGCTTGTATCAGTGATGATGACCATGAAACCATCATCGATTTTTGTAAAGCAAAACTTCTAGTTCACTGATGCTCTTTGGGGAAGGAAATCTGCTGTCCTTACTCCAGATACACAGTAAAGTGGTTGGCTCGCGATTCTCCTCTAAAATGGCCGCGCCACTCATTTGAAGAGCAATTAGAGACTGGCAACAATGGATCCACATTGCGTGAATGAACAAATAAAACAAACCACTTTCTGAACATAATAAGTTGCTGAAACATCATTGATTGTCGTAAAAACCCATCTGGGTTCACTAATGCCCTTTAGGGAGGTAAATCTACTGGCCTTTCCTGGCCGGACCTACATGTGACTCCAGATCCACACCAATGTGTCTTAACTTTCCTCTGAAATGGCCGCTCAGTTGTACCAAATTGCTAGTGACTGGACTGCAGTGGTTCAAGAATGTGACTCTCACACCCATGAAAGGAAACAAAGTGTTACATATGGGGCAGGATTTTCAGCCTCCCTCGCGGTATGTTTTGTGCAGTGGAGGGAGCACGCCATTGGCCGGTGGTGGGATCCTCTGGTCCCGCTGCTGTTAATGGGGTTTCCTGTTGTTCCCACCCTGCGGGAAACGACCGAAAGGTTCTTCCCATGGAACTGCTGCATTTGTAGAAGGTGGTGTATACTTTTTTTTATTCATTCAGCCTGGAACATCAACCACATTGTTCTGGATCTGGAGTCACAAATAGATCAGACCAGGTGAGGTTGGCAGATTTCCTTCCCAAAAGGATAATAGTGAACCAGTTGGGGTTCAATCAACAATGGTTTCATGTCCAGATTTTTGTTATATTCAAACTTCACCATCAGCCGTGGTGGCATCCGAACCCAGTGATAATACCACTACATCATCACCTCCTCTGAGCATGGTTCTGAACTAACGAGCCACAGAAAAAACTCCAGATACAATGGCTACACTAAAAGCATTATTTCCATGAGCATTCATCTGGAAAAATAATCTGTGTACCTCATTTAATTTTGTAAAAAACCTATTTGAATTCTCCAACGTGCCAAACCAAGATTACTTCAACTCTCATAATTGCCAGGGATAAAGAGCAGCCTTTCTCTTCTGTAGTTTTAATTTCTAAATTTGGCAATGTTGTTTAGTCCTAAAGAAAAAACATCATAATTCTAAAGTTACAGACGATAAAGTGAAGTATGAATCACTTAATCCAAATTGAATTAAAGCGTTCTGATTTTGGTTGACTCAAGTAATTTCTCGCGTTGTGAGCATTTGCATGCTCAGCTTCTAAACTTCCATTTTAGGCCAAAGATATGAAAGCCTCGCCATTTTTCTACAAGCATGGCAGAACAAGGCTTCTGGAGGTGAATGGAGAGATATTTGTGCTTTTGTTGAAGGTATTTACTTCCACACATTTCAGCAATTTTACTGGAAATAAAGTTAGATTTCAGGACATTATTTTGTTGTTATTCGTGAAGCCTGAAGTGAAAAATCAACGGGTCTGCAATGTGTGAAAAGCAGTTTGGAGAATGTGATAATAAGATGTGAGTAATGATTCTGTGGTTATTTAAAGCTACGTGATGTGTGTTTTCCTACAATGTGCTAACTCACTTGCTGCTGCGAAGCACACAACCAAGGGCTGAAAATCTTCTGATCATGAGGGATGTGTGGTTGCCAGTCAACAAGATCAATCCTGTGACCATATGCATCTGGAGCTGCCCCAGGGAGGCCATGATCGAATTTTGCAGTGGCTTTCTTAGTGAAACAGTATGATCTTGCCAGCAAAGATAATGGTCACAAAAGGAAGGGTGACCTGAAGTGGAACACAAGGAAAGGGAGCAGTGTGATTCCATTGAGAGGAAGTCACAATTTTATCAGGAGCACAGCCACAATAGGGAGAATGAGCAAAATGACCCTGAATTATTTTATGTACTTTCAGATTTTTAAATAAATAGGAATAGAGACAGAAGGTAAAAGAAAGGTGTAAACACTCAAACTAATTCAAGCTGTAATCACTAGTCAACAGAGGCATGCACACAAATGTGAAAAAACCGAGGTAGATATTACCCATCACCTTGATGCACCTCTACTTTATTTAAACACGAGCTGAATCCTTGGCGGGATCCACCGGATCGCCGGCAGTGCCTCCGCGCCCATGGGTTTCCCGCTGGCATGGCGTGACCACAGTGGAAAACCCCATCGGCTGGCTGCGGTAACAGAGAATCCCGCTGCCTGCGGGGGTGCACTGTGCTCGGAAACAGGGCTGGTGGGTTGGAGAATTCTGCCATGGCTGGAATTCTCTGTTGCAATTCAATTTTCCTGGCGGAAGCACACCCCCACCAGTGGGTTTCCCGAGAAACACCTGCTTGGTGGACCGGAGAATTTCATCCAATGTTGATAAAGAAGGTGAGAAATAGAAAGCATTGCTTTCAGGTATGAAACTTTTGGAAGGTCTTTTTCTACTTTCTGCAGACAGTATTTTAAGTTCGAGATTTAGGGAACACATTAAGGCTGTACTCTTGTTAGTCACACAAAACAACCACATGCTTGGGATTGGCAAGAGCCTGTACGGTGTACGCCCACACACAGTGATCTTTTAAAATAACCATCCAAAGGAAAACCAATTGATTTGGGATCATTACAGAGAGGTTTTTCTTCAAATGGAATATGGGGCGAAATTCTCCCGAAACAGCGCGATGTCCGCCGACTGGCGCCCAAAACGGCGCCAATCAGCCGGGCATCGCGCCGCCCCAAAGGTGCGGAATGCTCTGCATCTTTGGGGGCGAGCCCCAACATTGAGGGGCTAGGCCGGCGCCGGAGGAATTTCCGCCCCGCCAGCTGGCGGAAACGGCCTTTGGTGCCCCGCCAGCTGGCGCGGAAATGACATCCCCGGGCGGCGCATGCGTGGGAGCGTTAGCGGCCGCTGACAGTTTCCCACGCATGCGCAGTGGAGGGAGTCTCTTCCGCCTCCGCCATGGTGGAGACCGTGGCGGAGGCGGAAGGGAAAGAGTACCCCCACGGCACAGGCCCACCCGCGGATCGGTGGGCACCGAGCGCGGGCCAAGCAACCGTGGGGGCACCCCCCGGGGCCAGATCGCCCCGCGCCCCCCCCCAGGACCCCGGAGCCCACCCACGCCGCCTTGTCCCACCGTTCAAAAGGTGGTTTAATCCACGCCGGCGGGACGGGCAATTTATCGGCGGGACTTCGGCCCATTCGGGCCGGAGAATCGAGCGGGAGGGCCCGCCAACCGGCGCGGCGCGATTCCCGCCCCCGCTGAATCTCCGGTGCCGGAGACTTCGGCAACCGGCGGAGGCGGGATTCACGCCAGCCCCCGGCGATTCTCCGACCCGGCGGGGGGTCGGAGAATGACGCCCCTGATCCTGGCTGCTTGATGATGCACTATCACTGTACTGCAGATCAATAAAGCTTTGTCTTGCCCAAACTACTACATTTTGATGTACATTCGGAGCCATCATCTGTATTCCAACTTTGGCAAAAGTGGTTGTGACATTTCAAAGGTCTGATGGCAGTTTTTATAATTGTACATGACAAAAGGAAAAAGGCCTTACTACTACACCATGGAGGTGAAGAATGAGAAGATAGTTTTGAGACACTTACACCTGAGCAAATCGACTGTGGTTCAGATATAAAATACAGTAACAACCTCTTTCACACCCAAGAAAAATACAATATACAAAACCATTGTTTTCTGATGTAGGTACAGAGGAAGAATCAAATGAGACAATTGAGCAATATTGCAGGCAGTTGAGGCAACTAGCAACCAAATGTGACTTTTGTGATGTTAAATACGTTGAAGAGTAAATTAACAAACAAATAATTGAAGGTTGTTTTTCTCGCCAACTATGCTGCAAAGCAATTGACAAAGACAGAAAGCTGTCAGGGCTGCTGGAGTTAGCAAGATCACTATCGCTTTCAGAATCCAGAGCGACTGGAGTTAAAGCTGCCAACAATAATTAACACATTCCAACTTCAAATTCTGTGAAGACTGTGCATCACCCACGTGCCAGGAAACTACCTGCAAAGCAACAACAGCAGTGTCACAGACAGAGGTGCAATTTGTCCAAATGGTGTTCCATTGCCGCAGTGCTTACCCTCACTGGGCAGAATATCCTGCTACTGGTAAACAGTATAAGCTTGTGGAAAACTCACCCATTTTGTGTGTGGTTTGTCACCCAACATGACTGAATCAAATATCCCATAAGGAAGGGATTTTAGTTCCCTGTCTGCAAATCTTTCTTTCTCCTTTCTGCCACTGTGAGTTCTAGGCCGCAGGCTCCAGCAGTGACATTGCCGGAATTCTGCATATGCGCAGGCAAGTGCAAAATGGGTATCGACAGCCATCATATGCGGACATATTGTATTGGCTGGAGACACAGGACATGATTCAGCCACCGTGTTGTGGATCAGGGCACGCCGAATGTATCGCAGGGGAGGGCAAGATTCACATCGGCAAGAACCATTTTGGATTTACCCGGCCCACTCCCAAAGGCGAGTTCCGGATGTCACCCAAAAGTGGCAAGAATATCATTAACCCTAATTTGCATTCATGTCAATCTCATTCACAAGATTAACGTTGAATACACCAGTCTCTCGGGAACTTCTCCCACGGGAAGTCAGACAGGCGTCATTTCGTACTCCTTTTCAAAAACATGAAGCTGGCACAATGGCTATTCAGATGTGAGTAGCAATTTCCATTTTCCGGCATGCAGCTGAAGGGCCCTGGAGCTGCTACCACAGTGCTCGGAGGGGAGGAGGACACTTCAAGGGAGTTGGTCTTGGTCGGCGGGCTGAAGCATTCCAGGTCAGGGGTCACCCCTGGGGTGGGTGGGAGTGGGTGAGGGACTTTGCGTCTATGAGGTCTTCAAGCCACCTTTAAATATTGTGGAGATCCAGAACGGAGAAACCACAACTGCAGCCTGTTTGTCCTAGCAAATCTCTCAGGACAGAGCCATGCTGAAAATTATCTCCTGAAATATAATTTCACGCCTTTTGACTGTGAGCAGCCTCCAGCTTCACAGCTGAAGACTATTTCAAATGAGGAAATAGTCTGGTTAGCTGGGAGAGCACTTCACCCTCCTCAACTCTCAAGTGCCTCTTCGAGGGCACAGGTACCATACCATGTCTCAGAGGATGGCTAGTGCACTTCATGTCCAGCAAACTTTGATGCCTGAACAATGTGCCTAAACTCTGGGAGCATCAGCACCATCTAGGCAACTTCTAACAATCAAAGGGCTTCTCCACAGAGGATCCTCTCGTGGCTAAAGGGTAAGTGTGCGGATTAATGGAAGGCAACTGAGCACGGGTTCCCTAATGTTCCTGGCAGAGGTCTAGGGTCCCGAGCTCCTGATTTGCCCGGGGTTGTGTGTGCAGGGTGAGGTTTGTAAGTACAACTGACTCACTGGATGATGCTCTGAGAGAAGGCGGGACAGTCATGGTTAAGGTGGGGGAGGCTTGGGGATATCGGGGTCCTAAGATGGAAACCCTAATGAATTGTCCGTCTGTCTTCCCCAATTACTTACAGGTAAAATTCAGTTTGCTGGTGTGGATCCCGTGGATGCTTCCCTCACTGTGCTTGTGTCAGCTGAGGTGCGCAGACACCGTAGAAGGCAGCAGCAACAACACAGGCTGGCGGCGGTGCCCCATGCGCCGTGCATCCTGAAGATCTGGCCGCCCATCAAGGTGAAGAGGGAATCAGAAAGGGAGGACAGCTACATCCAGGGGCACTCAGAAAACCCCAGTGTCTTTGATTATCCATCAGACCATAAGATCATAAGACATGGGAGCAGAATTAGGCCACCCGGCCCATCGAGTCTGCTCCACCATTCAATCATGGCTGATATTTTCTCATCCCCATTCTCCTGCCTTCTCCCCATAACCCCTGATCCCCTTATTAATCAAGAACCTATCTCTCTCTGTCTTAAAGATACTCAGTGATTTGACCTCCACAGTCTTCTTCGGTAAAGAGTTCCACAGATTCACCACCCACTGGCTGAAGAAATTCCTCCTCATCTCAGTTTTAACCTTTAGTCTGAGATGGTGTCCTCTGCTTCTAGTTTTTCCCACAAGTGGAAACATCCTCTCCACGTCCACTCTATCCAAGCCTCGCAGTATCCTGTAAATTTCAATAAGATTCCCCCCTTCCATACTTCTAAACTCCAACGAGTACAGACCTAGAGTCCTCAACCGTTCCTCACACGACAAGTTCTTCATTCCAGGGATCATTCTTGTGAACCTCCTCTGGATCTTTTCCAAGGCCAGCACATCCTTCTTTAGATACGAGGCCCAAAACTGCTCACAATACTCCAAATGGGGTCCGACCAGAGCCTTATACAGCCTCAGAAGTACATCCCCGGTCTTGTATTCTAGCCCTCTTGACATGAATGCTAACATTGCATTTGCCTTCTTAACTGCCGACTGAAACTGCACATCAACCTTGAGAGAATCGTGAACAAGAACTCCCAAGTCCCTTTGTGCTTCTGATTTCGGAAGCATTTCCCCTTTAGAAAATAGTCTATGCATAAATTCCTCCTTCCAAAGTGCATAACCTCACACTTTTCGACATTGTATTTCATTTACCACTTCATTGTCCACTCTCCTAGCTTGTCCAAATCCTTCTGCAGCCCTCTTATTTCCTCAGTAATACCTGGCTGTCTACAGATTATCACCCCAGGATGATAAGACCATAAGACCATAAGACCTAGGAGCGGAAGTAAGGCCATTCGGCCCATCGAGTCCACTCCACTATTCAATCATGGCTGATTTCAACTCCATTTACCCGCTCTCTCTCCATAGCCCTTAATTCCTCGAGAAATCAAGAATTTATCAACTTCTGTCTTAAAGACACTCAACGTCCTGGCCTCCACCGCCCTCTGTGGCAATAAATTCCACAGACCCACCACTCTCTGGCTGAAGAAATTTCTCCTCATCTCTGTTCTAAAGTGACTCCCTTTTATTCTAAGGCTGTGCCCCCGGGTCCTAGTCTCCCCTGCTAATGGAAACAACTTCCCTACATCCACCCTATCTAAGCCATTCATTATCTTGTAAGTTTCTATTAGATCTCCCCTCAACCTCCTAAACTCCAATGAATATAATCCCAGGATCCTCAGACGTTCATCGTATGTCAGGCCTACCATTCCTGGGATCATCCGTGTGAATCTCCGCTGGACCCGCTCCAGTGCCAGTATGTCCTTCCTGAGGTGTGGGGCCCAAAATTGCTCACAGTATTCTAAATGGGGCCTAACTAATGCTTTATAAAGCTTCAGAAGTACATCCCTGCTTTTATATTCCAAGCCTCTTGAGATGAATGACAACATTGCATTTGCTTTCTTAATTACGGACTCAACCTGCAAGTTTACCTTTAGAGAATCCTGGACTAGGACTCCCAAGTCCCTTTGCACTTCAGCATTATGAATTTTGTCACCGTTTAGAAAATAGTCCATGCCTCTATTCATTTTTCCAAAGTGCAAGACCTCGCACTTGCCCACGTTGAATTTCATCAGCCATTTCTTGGACCACTCTCCTAAACTGTCTAAATCTTTCTGCAGCCTCCCCACCTCCTCCATACTACCTGCCCCTCCACCTATCTTTGTATCATCGGCAAACTTAGCCAGAATGCCCCCAGTCCCGTCATCTAGATCGTTAATATATAAAGAGAACAGCTGTGGCCCCAACACTGAACCCTGCGGGACACTACTCGTCACCGGTTGCCATTCCGAAAAAAAACCTTTTATCCCAACTCTCTGCCTTCTGCCTGACAGCCAATCGTCAATCCATGCTAGTACCTTGCCTCGAATACCATGGGCCCTTATTTTACTCAGCAGTCTCCCGTGAGGCACCTTATCAAAGGCCTTTTGGAAGTCAAGATAGATAACATCCATTGGCTCTCCTTGGTCTAACCTATTTGTTATCTCTTCAAAGAACTCTAACAGATTTGTCAGCCACGACCTCCCCTTACTAAATCCATGCTGACTTGTCCTAATCCGACCCTGCACTTCCAAGAATTTAGAAATCTCATCCTTAACAATGGATTCTAGAATCTTGCCAACAACCGAGGTTAGGCTAATAAGCCTATAATTTTCCATCTTTTTCCTTGTTCCCTTCTTGAACAGGGGGGTTACAACAGCGATTTTCCAATCCTTTGAGACTTTCCCTGACTCCAGTGACTTTTGAAAGATCATAACTAACGCCTCCACTATTTCTTGAGCTATATCCTTTAGAACTCTCGGATGTAGTCCATCTGGGCCCGGAGATTTATCAATTTTTAGACCTCTTAGTTTCTCTAGCACTTTCTCCTTTGTGATGGCTACCATATTCAACTCTGCCCCCTGACTCTCCGGAATTGTTGGGATATTACTCATGTCTTCTACTGTGAAGACTGACGCAAAGTACTTATTTAGTTCCTCAGCTATTTCCTTGTCTCCCATCACAAAATTACCAGCGTCATTTTGGAGCGGCCCAATGTCTACTTTTGCCTCCCGTTTGTTTTTAATGTATTTAAAGAAACTTTTACTATCATTCCTAATGTTACTGGCTAGCCTACCTTCATATTTGATCCTCTCTTTCCTTATTTCTCTCTTTGTTATCCTCTGTTTGTTTTTGTAGCCTTCCCAATCTTCTGACTTCCCACTACTCTTTGCCACATTATAGGCTTTCTCTTTTGCTTTGATGCATTCCCTAACTTCCTTTGTCAGCCATGGCTGTCTAATCCCCCCTCTGATAACCTTTCTTTTCTTTGGGATGAACCTCTGTACTGTGTCCTCAATTACTCCCAGAAACTCCTGCCATTGCTGTTCTACTGTCTTTCCCACTAGGCTCTGCTCCCAGTCGATTTTCGTCAGTTCCTCCCTCATGCCCCTGTAGTTACCTTTATTTAACTGTAACACCTTTACATCTGATTCTACCTTCTTTCTTTCAAATTGCAGATTGAATTCTACCATATTATGATCACTGCCTCCTAAGTGCTCCCTTACTTTAAGATCTTTAATCAAGTCTGGCTCATTACATAACACTAAGTCCAGAATGGCCTGTTCCCTCGTGGGCTCCATCACAAGCTGTTCCAAAAAGCCCTCCTGTAAACATTCAATGAATTCCCTTTCCTTGGGTCCACTGGCAGCATTATTTACCCAGTCCACCTGCATATTAAAGTCCCCCATGATCACTGTGACCTTGCCTTTCTGACATGCACTTTCTATTTCGTGGTGCATTTTGTGCCCCTGGTCCTGACCACTGTTAGGAGGCCTGTACATAACTCCCATTATGGTTTTTTTGCCTTTGTGGTTCCTCAACTCTACCCACACAGACTCCACATCATCCGACCCAATGTCATTTAGTGCTATTGATTTAATTTCATTCCTAATTAACAAGGCAACCCCGCCCCCTCTGCCCACCTCCTTGTCTTTTCGATAGGTTGTGAATCCCTGTATGTTTAAATGCCAGTCCTGAACCCCCTGCAACCATGTCTCTGTGATGCCTACCACATCATACTTGCTAGAATGCCTGGCCCACCGGCGTGGATGAAACCACCTCTCTTACCGGCAGGACAAGGCGGCGCGGGCGGGCTCCAGGGTCCTGGGGGGGGGGGGGCGCGGGGCGATCTGGCCCCGGGGGATGCCCCCACGGTGGCCTGGCCCGCGATCGGGGCCCACTGATCTGCGGGCGGTCCTGTGCCGTGGGGGCACTCTTTTCCTTCCGCCTTAGCCACGGTCTCCACCATGGCAGAGGCGGAAGAGACCCCTCCACAGCGCATGCGCGGGGATGCCATGAGCGGCCGCTAACACTCCCGCGCATGCGCCGCCCGGCAAAGTCATTTCCGCGCCAGCTGGCGGGGCACCAAAGGCCTTTTCCGCCAGCTGGCGGGGCGGAAATCAGTCCGGTGCGGGCCTAGCCCCTCAAGGTTAGGACTCGGCCGGTCAAGGGGCGGAGGATTCCACACCTTTGGGGCGGCGCGATGCCAGACTGATTTGCGCCGTTTTTGGCGCCGGTCGGCGGACATCGATACCGGAGAATTTCGCCCAAGGTCTCAGACGACTGGAGAATAGCCAATGTTGTTTCTTTGTTTCAGAAGGGGAGAAGGGATAACCGAGGAAATTATAAGCCGGTGAGCCTAACGTCATTGATAGGGAAGTTATTGGAGAAGATTCTTAGAGACAGGATTTACTCACATTTGGAAACAAATGGACTTATTAGTGATGGACAGCATGGTTTTGTGAAGGGGAGGTCGTATCTCGCTAAATTGATCGAGTTTTTTGAGGAAGTAACGAAGATGATTGATGAGGATAGGGCAGTGGATGTTCTCCACATGGACTTCAGTAAAGCCTTTGATAAGGTCCCTCATGGCAGACTGGTACAAAAGGTGAAGTCACATGGCTCAGTCACAGTAGACAGAGGATAGCGATGGAAGTGTAGTTTACTGAATGGAAGGCGGTGACGTGTGGTGTTCCGCAGGAATCAGTGCTGGGACATTTGTTGTTCATAGTATATACAAATGACTTGGAGGAAAATGTAGCTGGTCTGATTATTAAGTTTGCAGATGACCCAAAGATTGGTGGAGTTGCGGTTAGTGAAAAGGATTGTCAGTGGATACAGCAAGATATAAACTGGTTGGAGTCTTGGGTGGAGAAATGGCAGATGGAGTTTAAACTGGACAGATGTGAGTTAATGCATTTTGGAAGGTCTAATAGGAGTGGGAATTATACAGTAAATGTCAGAACCCTTAGGAGTATTGACAGGCAGACAGATCTGGGTGTAACGGTCCACAGATCATTGAAAGTGGCAAAGCAAGTGGACAAGGCAGTCAAGAAGGCATAGGGAATGCTTGTCATCATCGGTCGGGACATTGAGTATAAAAATTGGCAAGTCACGCTGCAGCTGTACAGAACCTTGGTTAGGCCACACTTGGAATATTACGTACAATTCGGGTTGCCACATAAGGAATGTGGATGCTTTGGAGAGAGTACTGATGCAGTTTACCAGGATGTTGCCTGATCTGGAGGGTATTAGCTATGAGGAGAGGTTGGATAAACTTAGATTGTTTTCACTGGAACAACAGAGGTTGAGGGTTGACCCTGAATGGCAGAGATGGCGTGGATAGTCAGACACTTTTCCCAGGATGGAAAAGACAATTACTAGGGGACATAGGTTTGAGGTGTAAGGGGAAAGTTCAGAGGAGATGTGCGAGGCAGGCTTTTCACACAGAGGGTAGTGGACGCTGGAACACGCTCCCTGGGAAGGTGGTGGAAGCAGATACGATAGCGGCATATAAGAGGCGTCTTGATGAATACATGAATAGGATGGGAATAAAGAGATACGATCCTGGAAGTGCAGAAGGTTTTAGTTTAGACAGGCATCACGGTCGTTGCAGGCTTGGAGATCCAAAAGGCCTGTTCTTATGCTGTACTGTTCTTTGATTTCATTTTAAAAAGTCAGAGTCCGACCTGGGCGGGATCAGTGGAGTCGTTTCTGGTGTTTGTAGCATCTGGAACAGCCCCGCTATCGAACAGCACTTTGTTGCTCTTTCGTCCCCCGTCGGGGAACGCTCCCCTCCAAAGCCACACTTAGCGTCATTTTCTGCACTGCTCTGGCCCCTCAGTGCAGGAAGAGATTGGGGTGCTATTTTAATGCAGGGCTCTGATCACTTGACCCCCCCCCCCCCAACGTCGACCAGACCCCTGAATCCCCACAATTTCCCAACTCAACTATAAGATGGTTCTCAGGCCCACTGCACCTCACCTCACATGGGCAGGGCACCCAGGGCTCTATCACTGGTGCGGGAAAAGTACCAGACTGACACCTTAGCACTGCCAGCCTGGCAGTGCCCCTGCTAGCCTGGCAACCCCACTTGACAGCCAGGTGGCATTACAAGGGTGCCAGGCTGGCAGTGCCATGGTGCTTGAGTGGCACCAGCAGTCAGGGTACCACACAGCCCAGAGGCCGACCACCCAGGGGCCTCTAATCGCTGGGAGACCCTCCCAAGTGCCATGCTGCCTGGTTCCCATTTATGGGGACCAGTTCTAAATGGTGCCCGGCTGAGATCTCCTCGGCGAGACCAGTAAATGCAGGGTGGCCATTCGATCTGGCACAGACAAGGTTAAGTGGGCTTTTAAGCTCACTTAACTATGCAAGACTGGGTCCTGCTCATTGTGGGTGGGATCCAGATCACGACGTCTCGCAAGATCTGGTTAGCTCTCGCGAGGCATAATGACCATCGGGAATCCTGGGACAGGCCTCTCACAGGATCTACCGGCCACATCCCCTCCGATGGGACGCGGCCGGTAAATCGTGCCCATTCTGATGGTTCGGCCATTGTCAGATAATGGAGTTTGAGTATCACCCATCCACATACCTTCTTGATAAAATCCAGCTTTTTAAGTTTAAGCAATAAGGGCAGAATACAACCTCAAAGCTGTGGGATCAGGGTCTCACCAGAATATTGCTTTACTATTTATAACCAAACAGAATTCACCAAAAAAGATATTAATCACAGCAGAGGTTCACAAATGTTGCACATTTATTTTGTTTCAAGTGCGTTGGGATAATTCCAACTCTTGTGTGAAGACATTCATACATATCAACAGTCAAAAATAACAGTTTTGTCTCTGGCGAATTTACATATTCACTTCACACAGCTCTGCAGACAGAAAGAAATATAGAAATACTGATTTCAGAGAATCGGTTCAAGGAATTATATAATAAATACAAAAAAAGCATTTCAGAGCTTTACAAATGTTGTTGGAAACATTCAATGATATCCGTCCCTTCTCCATGATCATATTTATAATATTAACTGGGAATTTTAATCTATCAGATTTGTGAATCTGGTTTTGTAAACAGTGAAATATAGCATAGATAGTTTTAAAACCTTTTGACAGAACTATTTACAAAGTTAGAAGAAAAGGCATTTCTTAGTACAGGATCGAATAAATCGTTACAGCGATTTATTTTTCAAACTTTATTCACGCATTTCCTAATTATTGTGCATTAACAGCCTTGCAGGCTGCGATTTTCATACTTGCACAGTATCGCAGAATGTGAGTTGATGCTGAGGCAGCATTCCACACCAGGGAGCACTTTCAGCATGGCTGTAAAGAGTTTGGTTTGGCTATCTATCAGGAAGACAAACATCACAGTCTGGAATAATGCCGCACTATCGATCGGCATTGACAATACAACGCTGAATGGTGTTGATAGCTTTCACATACTTGATGCTAAAATCAACACACACATAGCAAAAGCTGGGGGCTGGTTTAGCACACTGGGCTAAATCGCTGGCTTTTAAAGCAGACCAAGGCAGGCCAGCAGCATGGTTCAATTCCCGTACCAGCCTCCCCGAACAGGCGCCGGAATGTGGCGACTAGGGGCTTTTCACAGTAACTTCATTTGAAGCCTACTTGTGACAATAAGCGATTTTCATTTCAGCTGCAGCAATTATTTGAGTGTGGCGCAACAGCAACCTGACTGAGAACACTAAACTGTGATTCGACCAAGTCTGTGTCCTCAGCGCACTGCTCTATAGTACTGAGAACTGGACAGCATAGCAGGAGAAAAGGCTCCAGTTTCCACCGACATTGTCTCAGACTTATCCTTGGTATCTCTTCACATACAAGATTACCAACACAGAAGTCTTGGAGCATGCCAATCCTGCCAGTTAAATTATCAATGACAAAGGAGCCATGTTCGTTGCATGAACAACAGCCATATCCACAAAGAGCTTCTACAGACCATTGGTTTATGACCTATTGGACGCCCATTCCTTTGCTACTAGGACACCTGCAAGTGAGATATGAAGGTGTCATGTGAGACATCATCGACGGCCAGGATCTTTGGGGGCTGACTGTTCAGAGGGGCATCGGGAGAGGTGAGAAGAAATGCAAAACTCAGCTGGCTGGGAGAAAGGGGTGCAGAGTGAAGAGAGGCCAGCAAATCCTGCCCCTTCTCAGCCCAGTCCTTTCATCTGCAGCATGTGCTGCAGAGGCAGCCATGCGAGAATGGGTCTCCTGAGCCACACACACAAGGTGATGTTTAATCGTTTTGCACCACGACACAAACAATCGTCTCACGAGATATTAGCTGCAAATAGTCAGCATAGTAATCCAAGTGCCAATTGATGGACTACCACAACTGTTTTTTGATGTTATTTCATTGGTTCTTTGGTGATTTGTTTTCAGCAAATTGACGGATGAGAACGGATTCAGACGTTGAGAGAAACTGATAATTGGGGTATGATGGATAACTGGAAATGATTATATATATGGAAGATGCATGCCAGGAACCAATGCACAAAATAAATAATTCAAGACATGACACAGCGTTATTAATTGACTGGCTGATTTCAATAAACGACTGGCCTTTAGCAAGTATTCCGTTTGTATAACTGGCTCAAGCTTTTTACATTACCCTTGTTTTTACTTTGCATTTTTGCTATTATGGACAGAGTTACAGCTGCAGGTTTTCCAAGTGTCTGCTGAGAGGGCCAAAATTGAAGAAAATTAATCTAAGCATTTTGGCTTCAAAAGTAAACCTGAAGTAAGTAATTGTGGTTTCAAAATGTAGACCATTCCTGTCATGTCAGCAGTTTGAGAAACATTGCCAAAAATGGTAACTGGGTAGAATTGTATAACACTGGTTGCAATGCCACACATTTATAAAACACAATAATCAGAATATTGAGCAGAAGAGATTTGATGAAAGACACAAATAATCCCTGAATTAAATTTGTTGTATTTCTTAACTGGGAAACCAGCGGGGAGTGGCTTTGGTCAGTTTGTTTCACTGTTGCATTAATATTACGCTATTGAGGCAATCCATAGTTAGTCCACTCTATAATGGATAATTCCGCCCCGGTTTTCAGTGGGCGGGAATGGTAGAGGCGGCAGAAGTCCCAAAACAGCTTTGACGACAGTGGAATTTCCCCGCTCAATTGTCCCCACCAGTGATGTAACAGGGTTCCTGCCATGCATTGACTGGAACCCCATTTAAATATATTTTGATATAATTGGCAGATCTCCCCACTGTCACATCTCACCACGTTGGAAAGTCGCCCCACTCTGGGGTTGTGACATCATGTCAGCGGGGTTTCCAACAGATTTTCAAAATGGGGAACTGGCAAACAGAACCCGCTGGGGTGCACAGGTAAGTACAGCAGCATGGCAGTGCCAACTTGGCAGTGCCAACCTATGCTGGGGCAGGGCCATAGATGGACCATAGTGCAAGCACCATGGGGGACTGGATTAATAATAATAATCCTTTATTGTCACAAGTATGAAGTTACTGTGAAAAGCCCCTGGGCGCGATTCTCCGCTCCCGCGACTAAGTACCCACGCTGTCGTGAACGGCGTCGAGTTTCACGACGGCGTGAAACAGCCCCGATCGCGATCGATTCAGGGCCCGAAAATGGGTTAGGAGCGGGGCGCGAGGAACTCGGGGGGGCGTGGGGTGAAAGCAGCGTCGTAAGCGCGCGACGCCCGAATGATGCGGCACTGCGCCATAAATGGCGTGATCTGCGCACGGAAGGACCCAGGAGGAGGAGAAGGAGGAAAGTTGGCTGAGCCCCGACGAGCCGCACCGAGGTTCCGGGACACGGATCTGGACACCCTCCTCGATGAGGTTGAAAGCCGAAGGGCCACTATCTGCCCAAGGCGTGGGCATCGCCAGCTGTCCAGCATGGTGAGGCGCGGTTGGCGTGAAGTTGGCACCGCTGTGAGTGCTGAGGGGCACGCCCCCCGGTCCGGGGAGCAGTGTCGGAAGAAGCTGCACGACCTCACTCGGGCTGCCATGGTAAATGCCATGAGGGTGCCCCCGGGTCACAACCAACCCCCCCCCCCACATGCACAATGTTGTACTCGACCCACATAAGCACCGGGACCCCCCCTGGGTAAATGCCATGGCGTGGCTCCAACTGTCTCCTCACCCAGCATTAATATAGCTTATATCTGCACGCCCTGATGATACCCGCCTAATTGTGATGCTCTATCCAACCCAGCCCCCCACCCCCCTCCCCCCTCACCCCCCCAGGACCAGACAGCTCACAACCAACTTGAGCGTATGAGAACCGGAGGGGGTTCTCCTGTGCTGCACCCCCTAAATGTTCACGAGCAGAGGGCCCTGGACCTCGCTGGGGGTTCCGCCACCCGGGGGGTCGCGACATGCCAGGTCAGAGGCGCAGAAGAAAGTGAGACAACCCTGCATGTCCTCCCCCTCCCCCCCCCAACCCGTCATCGCCCCCTCACACTCTTGCTACTGCCCCCTCGATCCCCTCCCCCCTCACACTCATGCCACTGCACCCTCGATCTCCTCCCCCCTCACACTCATGCCACTGCACCCCCTATCCCCTCTCCCCCTCACACACTGCCCCCACCACCACCATACACCCGGCCCAGCGTGTCTAACAAACCCCGTATCGTTGTGTTCCCCAGGGACAGCCGCCGAACGCCCAGGGCCGTCTCGGCCAAGACAAAGCCGACCATCTCCAACCTCAAGCGCACCCAGGGACGCACGCTAGAGGGTGGCTGTCGGTCGGACATGAGGGCCATCCTCTCAGTCTGGGACGCTGGGCGGGGACGCACATACGACAGACAGAGACAATCCTGAGGGGCACAGGATGGACAGTGACGATGACGCACAGAGAACGGCCACACAGTCCACGGATTCGCATGGAGGGCAACATGACATGGGCTGCATGCACCTTGCGCCAGGCCATGAGGGGGACCAGTACACACCATAATTCCTAACGGATGATGACCTCGAGGTAGCGGCACTGCTGTCTCCCACGCCATCCACCATCGCAGAGACACTCACCTCGGTTGGGCAGATAAGTGATGAGGCGCCCGGGTAACGGTCTGGTGCTCACCACACAGCCGAGCAGGTACAGCAGGTGGAGTTTGGAGCAGCCGAGGGGTTGGACGGTCGGAGGGCAGCCCAGGCCCAGCAAACAGCTGCCGCCCAGACGGTTCCCGGGTTCCTGGATGTACTTGACCCACCCGGACAACCGATGCATGCGGACACCGAGGGACTGAATAACGGGATGAGGGCCATCATCCAGGACCTGCACACGCAGTTGGAGGAGTCCATTCACGTACAGGAGCAGGGAGTGGTGCCGCTCATCGCAGCCACCCAGGCCGACACCGCACGGGTGGTGTCCGCAGTGGAGGCAATGGGTGAAATGGTTTCGGCCATTGGTCAGGTTCTGCAAGGCGTTGGGCTTCACGTGCACGCATCATCCATGGCCCAGGAGAGGGCTACCCTCTCACAGGCAGCCATCTCACAGAGCCAACAGGACATTGCCGCCGCTCTCCGGGCCCTGGCCGAGTCTTACCATGCCATGGCCCTGTCCCAGCAGGCGATGGCACAGTCCCAGCAGTCAGACGCGGAGAGCATTGACCGCCTGGCGCACGTGATGGATGGTGTAGTGCACTCACAGGTTGAGATGGCACAGTCCATGGCAGGAATGTCGCACACCCTGGGCTCCGTCTCTGCGAGCATTCGGACCGTGGTCGATACCGCTGCAGGCCTCCAGGACTGGCAGCATCAGGTGTCGGTGGTACACCTCAGTCCCACAGTGAGGCCCGGGGGCCACCGGGCTCCCCGAGGGAGGAGGAGGTTCTGGGGCCCGTCCCGGTACCTCCAGCAAGGGACGTCTCGGAACTCTCGGCCTCCCCCCGTTCCTTCCCTGGTGCATCTGGTGGGCAGCAGGCAGGACAGGATGGCACCACGCCATCCAGCACGCCCGCCGAGCAGCCTGTCCCATCGAAGCCGGGCCACCACAGGAAACGCGTGCCGACGGGGAGCCATGTCGCAGGGCGTGATTCTCAGCAGTCCGCCTCCACTCCTGTGGAACCATCTGGGGAGACACCTAGACGTAGTGGTAGGGCCCGTAAGGCAAAGAAGTTAGGCACATAATAAGTTGGCATGGGTGCAGGGCACAGTTTAGTTGTAGGGGGTAGGGCATATGCATGTGAATGTCACAAATAAACTCACTGTTGCACTTAACTTGTAAGACTCTGTGCTATGTCCGGTGCCAGGGGGCTCGTGAGGGTGACCGAGTGATGCTGTGGTTAATGAGCGATTCAACATCGATGCCGGATGTTCTGTCCCTTTCCCACCTGCCTCCCAAAATCGGACACCGTAGTCCTCGGCACTCCGACGCCAGCTACCCCACATGGGCACGTGATGAAATGCCCGTTACGAAGGCTGTGACCACCGGAGTGCATGGTTCAGCTATTGCCATGAGTCAGATCTCAGCTGGCGAATCTCAGATCACAGCTCATCGCAGAGCGGGCTGTCATCATTCAACATGGCACTGATCACAACCGCTTACACAATCATCAATGTTGTGCAATCCCGTAGTGCTGCAGTGGTAAGGTGATGTAGAATTGGTGCCATCATAGATTATCATAGAATTTACAGTGCCATGTACGCAGTGCGGGGGTGCGGGGGGCGGGGGGGGGGGGGTGCAGTGTAGTGCCCGTGTGCAGGACTGGCGGTGCAAGTGGCAGTGTTCAGCGAATCCCTCCCCCAAGGTGCGTGAACCGTGCGGCCACCAACGCGTCGTGTGCCCGCTGTCCTCGACGGTGTCTGTGTCCTGCGCCCCTCCCCCACCCTGATGCACGCTATCCTCCTCCTCCTCCCCTTCGTTTGCGTTAGCTCCGGTGCCGTCGGGTTCTCACTCCGACTCCTCCACCAGTGCATCTCCCCTCTGCATGGCAATGTTGTGCAGCGCACAGCAGACCCCAACTCTGCGACCAACGCTGTCGGGCCGGTACTGCAGGGCCCCTCCGGAGCGGTCCAGGCATCTGAATCACATCTTCAGCAGGCCGAAGTACCGCTCCACCACACCCCTGGTTGCTGCATGGGCCTCGTTGTATAGGCTCTCTGTGTTGGTTTGAGGCCCCCGTATTGGCGTCATCAGCCATGACCTCAACGGATAACCCCTGTCGCCCAGGAACCAGCCCCTCAGCCGGGGGGGGGGGGGGGGGGGGGGGGGATCCATCGAACATTGTGGGGATGAACGACTGTGCCAGAATGTAGGCCTCATGCACACTTCCGCGGTACCTTGCACACACGTGCATAATCTTCATGTGGGGGTCGCACACCACCTGAATGTTCATGGAGTATGCGCCCTTCCTGTTCATGAACACTTCCCTGTTGTCTGCAGGTGGGCGCATGGGGACGTGTACACTATCAGTGACACCCTGGACCATCGGTATCCCAGCCACCTTGGCGAATCCACGTGCCCATGCATCCTGCTGTGCTCGGTCTTCCGGGAAGTTAATGTACCTGTCCGCGATGGTGTACAAGGCGTCGGTCATGGCCCTGATGCACCTGTGGACCAATGCCTGTGAGATCCCGGATAGGTCCCCGCTCTGCGCCTGGAAGGAACCGGTAGCGTAAAAGTTTAGGGCCACCGTCACCTTGACGGAGACTGGTATAGCGTGTCCTCCTCCCATTCCATGTCGTGCGAGGTGCGCCACGAGCTGGCATATATGTGCGACCGTCTCCCTGCTGAACCGTAGTCTCCTCCTGCATGTGATGTCCGATAGGGCCTCGAACGACATTCTGTCACGGTACACCCTCGGCCTTGCTGGACGCCTCTGGCGCCCTGGCACCACCATCAGTGGCTCCTCCTCCTCCTCCTCCCCCCCCCCCCCCCAAGCACTTTGATATCAGTGCCCGCTTCCTGTGCATTCCTCGCCGTCGCGGGGGTCAATGTTCCCCTCGGCATCCCCCTGGATATTCCGGGCCTGAGCGCCTGCGGCCTGCATGGCGACGATGGGCCACTCCGCGGCCATCCCCTCTGCTGCAGCAGCAACCGCTGCATCTGCAGCCACTGTGGGCCGTCTGAGTCTACGCTGCCGGATGGCCACCTGCAGAGCTGCGGCTCCAACCACGGCAGTGAACATCGCTGTCTGGTTGGCATACATGGTGACCTGCAGGAGGGTGGTGGGGGGCAGAGAAACGGCATGTTACTTGGAGGTTCTTCCACACCTCGCCAGCCGGGTTGCATGGGATACCTGTGTGCCCCGGTGGGCTGGTCGCGCTGCAGATACGCAGCCAGCCTAACACCTGGTCACTGTCTGCGTCCAACGGTCAGTTCACACCGTCCCCCTCACCAGTGTGCCAGTCGCCTGTGCCCATCAGCCACACGACAACCTGCTGCCGTGTCCTCGTCACCGTCCTGCCATATCAGGGCGGCTCACATGTGGCATCCGCGGATGGACGATGCCCTCCACACTCTCCCTCATCCCCCTCCCACCCACCTCCACTCCCTCCCACCTCCACTCGCTCCCACCCCCCCGTTGGCCGCAGCGTTCTCGGGGAAGCCGACCCGGGCTACAGGAGCTCCGGAACAGTCCACTCACCTCCTCACTGCTCAGCGTCAGCCAGCACGACTGGCTGACGACTTTATTTAACAGGTGTGAACGGCGACAGCGTGAACTGGGGTCACGCCATCGGGACTTCAGCCCATCCGGGCCGGAGAATCGCGGGGGTTGCGGAGAATCGCCATTTTGGGTGTCTCGGGCGATTCTCCGGCCTGCGCCGCGCAGAACTCAACGGGGCCGATCTCGCCGCTTGGGTGAATCGCGGGAGGGCGTCGGACTGGCATCGCGTGGAAAAATGGCGTGCCGGGCGATTCTCCCAACCGGCGCAGCATCGGAGAATCGGGCCCCCTAGTCGCCACATTCCGGTGCCTGTTCGGGTAAGCTGGTATGGGAATTGAACCCACGCTGCTGGCCTTGTTCTGCATTACAATCCAGCTGTCTAGCCCACTGAGCTAAGTGTGTTGGATGGGTGAGACTGGACAGTGAAGGGACATTTTACGGAGATGATTGTTAGGGGGGAGGGGCGGCTTTGCCAGCAATCACTGGCGGACGTTGAGGGGGGTTTGCCAGCGATGACTGTTGAGGGGTGGAGGAGGCACGGTTTGCCAGCGATGACTGTTGGCAGGGGTGGGGAGCGGTTTGAGGGGTAGTGGAGAAGGGCAGCGTTTGAAGGCGATGACTGTTGGCATTGGGGGGATGGTTGCTGGCGATGACTGTCGGGTGGGGGTCTTGCCGACGCTGAATGTTGGGGTGGCAAAGAGCCACGGAGACCTCCGTGCTGTGGGCTGGGGGCCGTTCGGCTGCAGCATCAGTCAAGACAGCACTTAAGGATGGCGCCCCAATCTGTTTGCAGCCAGTTCCTGGCTCTAAGAGGCCCTGCCCCATCAGAGAGAAGCCATAAACCATGCCCACGCACTGGAACGGTTTAACGGAAAGATTTCAAAGTGTCATTTTGGGCGCGTTTAGCGGGGTGTTTCTCAACCACTGCATTGACAAAATGAGGACCCATATTCAATGGCACTTCATGCCAAAAATGAGCCCCCATGAGATTCTCACCATTACTGCTTCCCTTGACTGACTCAGCTGCTTTAAAACGGTCCCTCACCACTCACTTCCAGTCAACACACAAGCATGGTACTGCGCAGATCTGCTCCCTGTTTTGTGATGCCTACCTCACAATGCTTCTCAATACTGTCGGTGAGAGGCAGGCCACCCTGTTCCCATGAATGGGTTGGAGGACCACTCAGGGGTGGTATCTCACTATAAAAGGAATGAGGCCCTCACACCCCTACTCTTTCCACAGACCAACATCTACAGAGTGAGACAGGGTGTATCCTCAGCATGTGGCTTAGAGCAAGGCTGGTTCAGTTAGACTGAGTTACTACATTTAGATTAGCAGAGAGTCGAACTCATTGAGAACTGTGCTAATAGTTCAATAAAACACATTGAACTCATTTCAAAGTCTGGAGCATTTTTTACTCAAAACTGCATCAAGTGGCAGCTTGTGTTATTCCAAATGACATAACACAACATGATACCAGGAGTCTGTTCAATCTAGTTAGTTCAACTCAGCAAGATCTATGACGACCAGCGAATGTATTCCGGCACAATGGAAAAGATTCAGTCTCCTCACCAGCTCAGGACCTCCGGCAATGTCAGTGCCAACTGGCGGACATTCAAGCAGAAATTTCAGCTTTACGTCGAAGCATCAGACCTCAATGGTGCATCTGATGCACGGAAGATAGCTCTTTTCCTCACCCAGCGGGTGATCACACCTTGGAAATATTCAACTCCTTTCACTTCGCCGAAGACCAGGACAAGACAAAGTTTCAGACCACCCTGGACAAGTTTGACAGCCCCTGTGAGGTGGGCACCAACAAAATCTTCGAGCGCTACATATTCAAGCAGCGATTGCAAGGTAAAGACGAATCCTTCAACTCATATTTAACTACCCTTAGACTGCTGGCGCAATCCTGCAACTTCGGTGATATCACTGACTCCATGATCAGAGGCCAAATCGTTTTGGGAGTTCACTCTGATCCTCTGAGAGAGCAGTTAATGAAGATCAAGCATATGACCCTGCCAGTCGCGATTGTAACATGCACAGTGCTGAAAATCGCTATTCCCAGTACAAAACGGCAGAAAATAATAAACCAGCCTCCCACGAGGCAGAGAGTGTGCAGGCCATCTCCCGGATGCAGCACCTCAACATTGACGAAAACGGCCATTTTGCGCACTCTTCCCGAGGCCCGACGCATGCGCGATACAAACGGGATAATGAAGCGGCCGAAACCCGCACTGCGCAGGTGCAGATGTCTGAGGACCGCACTGCGCTTGTGCAACGACGCACGGGGCGTCAGGACGCCGATGTCATGACGTGTTCGCACTCTGACACTGCACATTTAAAGAAACACTGCCCTGCAAGAGGCAGACGCTGTTTAAACTGTGGGAAGCCAGGCCACTATGCAGCCCTGTGCAGATCTGCACCACCAGGCAGGAGCCAGCGCTCCCAATTCCGACGACGGCGCATCCGGAGTGTGCAACAACGCCTACAGGATTCTGATCTCGGCAGTGCAACGGATCCAGATGATGAATGCCTGGACAACGCTTACCGTGTGGGCATTATTACAATGTGTGAATATGCCACACCAGACTCATCACAAATCCAGTCAATCCTCGCTGTGGATTCCGAGGACGAATGGAAAGTAGTGATGAAGGTCAACCACTGCCCCATCCAGTTCAAGCTGGACACAGGTGCCTCTGCCAACCTCCTCTCATAGGCAGACTTCAGACCAATAAGAAGCCCCCCACGGTCCTTCCAGCTGCCTGCAAGCTCCTGGATTACAACGGGAATGCCATCATGGCACTGGGATCTTGCCATCTGCACGTATCCAACCGACACACACAAGCACGGTTACGCTTTGAAATTGTTAAGCCAGACAGTGCATCCCTACTAGGTGTGCACGCCTGCAAGCAGCTGAACCTCATTCAAAGGGTTTACACCACAACATCCTCCCATGTGGATCTTCAGGTCGGCATCAACGACATCCTCGCCCAGTATCCAGATGTGATCAATGGGAAGTGCACGCTGCCGTATCAATACAAGATTCTGCTACGACCTGATGGGGGCTGGTTTAGCACAGGGCTAAATTGCTGGCTTTGAAAGCTGATCAAGGCAAGCCAGCAGCACGGTTCAATTCCCGTACCAGCCTCCCTGAACAGGCGCCGGAATGTGGCGACTAGGGGCTTTTCACAGTAACTTCATTTGAAGCCTACTTGTGACAATAAGCGGTTTTCATTCATTAATTTCATTCAAATTCAAGCCAGTGGTCCACGCACGACGACATGTCCCTGCTCCTCTGAGAGTGCGCCTGAAGGGACAGCTCAAGGATCTTCAGCAAAAAGGATAAGAACATAAGAACTAGGAGCAGGAGTAGGCCATCTGGCCCCTCGAGCCTGCTCCACCATTCAATATGATCATGGCTGATCTTTTGTGGACTCAGCTCCACTTTCCGGCCCGAACACCATAACCCTTAATCCCTTTATTCTTCAAAAAACTATCTATTATATCCAAGGTCACCGAACCGACTGACTGGGTCAGCTCGATGGTGTGCGTAAAGAAGCCTTCGGGGGACCTGCGCATCTGCATTGATCCCAAGGATCTCAATAAGAATATCATGCGGGAGCACTACCCCATCCCGAAGCGGGAGGAACTCACGAGTGAGATGGCACATGCGCGCTTCTTCATCAAATTGGATGCATCACTGGGTTTCGGCAAATCCAGCTGGAAGAGTCCAGGAGAAGGCTCTGAACCTTAAACACGCCTTTTGGCAGATACTGCTACAATCGCACGCCATTTGGCATCATCTCGGCATCGGAGATATTCCATCGCATCATGGAGCAGATGATGGAAGGCATTGAAGGGGTTCGTGTGTACGTGGACGACATCATCATATGGTCCATGACCCCTGAAGAACATGTGTCCCGTCTTCAGAATGTGTTCCGCCGTGTACATGCCAACGGCCTAAAGTTAAACAGGTCCAAATGTTGTTTTGGTACATCGACGCTCAAGTTCCTAGGCGACCAGATCTCAAAGCATGGTGTGCGCCGGGACACAGACAAAATCAAGGCCATCGAGGCGCTGAAGGTCCCTGAGGACAAAAAAGCGGTGCTGCGCTTCTTGGGTATGGTCAATTTTCTGGGCAAGTTTATTCCAAACATGGCCACACACACCACGGCCCGACGCAACCTGGAGAAAAAGTCAACTGCCTTTGAGTGGAAGGTGGCACACCAGGCAGAGTGGCTGGAGCTGAAAGCCAAGCTCACCACTGCACCAGTCATGGCATTCTTCGACCTGGACACAAAGATATCCACAGCTGCGAGTCAGGATGGCATCGGCGCGGTGTTGCTTCAACGAGTTGACACATCAATCTGGGCACCAGTAGCCTACGCATCAAGAGCGATAACGCCCACTGAAACCAGATATGCTCAGATTGAGAAGGAATGCTTGGGACTTCTCACTGGCGTCCTCAAATTTCATGATTATGTCTACGGCCTGCCGACATTCACTGTCGAGACGGACCATAGGCCTCTGGTCCATATCATCCACAAGGACCTGAACGACATGACGCCTCGGTTGCAGAGAATGCTGCTTAAACTTCGGAGGTATGACTTCAACTTGGTGTACACACCTGGCAAGGGGTTCATAATCACTGATGCATTGTCCCATTCCGTCACCTCACCCAGTGAGCCGCTGGAGGTCATCCAGCACATCGGATCACAGGTGCAGCTGTGTGCTAGCTCTCTCCCGGTGACAGATGAGAAGTAGTTCTCATCCGTGATGAGACAGCCAAAGACCGCCTCTTGCAGCACGTCGTCCACACCCTCACCAATGGCTGGCAGAAAGGGCAGTGCCCACAATTTTACAATGTGAAGGATGACCTGACGGTGATTGATGGTATCCTCCTCAAGCTGGACAGGATTGTCATTCTGCTCAGTCTCCAGAGTATGCTGCTGCGCCAGATTCATGAGGGACACCTGGGTGTCGAGAAGTACAGGCGCAGAGCCCGGCAAGCTGTCTACTGGCCTGGCATCAGCCAGGACATCACGAACATGGTCCTGAACTGTACTACCTGTCAGCGGTTCCAGCCAGCGCAGAGCAAGGAGACGCTCCAACAGCATGACATAGTGACCTCTCCGTGGTCCAAGGTTGGCATCGACCTCTTTCATGCGAATGGTCGCAACTACGTGTTGATCATCGACTATTTCTCGAATTACCCTGAGGTGCTGAAGCTCCCAGACCTCACCTCTTGGACCGTCATCAAAGCCTGTAAGGAGATGTTCTCAAGGCATGGCATCCCAATCACTGTCATGAGCGACAATGGCCCGTGCTTTACCAGTCGAGAATGGTCCACGTTTGCCAGGTCATACAATTTCCAGCATGTCACCTCCAGTCCGCGCTATCCACAGTCCAATGGAAAAGTCGAGAAAGGGGTGCACATTGTGAAACAGCTCATCTGCAAGGCCGCGGACTCTGCTTCCGACATACACCTTGCACTGCTCGCGTACCGGGTGACTCCATTGTCCACTGGCATGCGCCGGCTCAACTCCTGATGAACAAGGATCTGCGGACAACGCTTCCAGCCATACACCTGCCCAACCTGGATCACCTCCCGGTGCTGCAGAAGATGCAGCATCTCAGAGACCGTCAAAAGCAGGGCTATGATGCCCATGCCACCTATCTGGCCGTGCTTTCCCCGGCAACACTGTCAGGATCAAGATACCGGATGGTGGGTGGTCTGCCCCAGCTGTCGTTGTTCGACAGGCCGTGCCCCGCTCTTATGGTGTACGTTTAGCTGATGGCTCCATCATGCAAAGGAATCGATGGGCACTGCGCAAAGTTGCCTGCCCGCAACCACTTTCTCCTCCATTTCCATATGTTGAACTGCCATCACCTGATACCTTGCACCACGAGGCCACCAGTCAGGCTTCCATCCCACCTGTCAAGGCGCTGTCGTCCCCTCCGCCATCTCTCCGGCGGTCGACCAGGATCAGATGCAAGCCTCAGAGACTGGACTTGTGAACGTCTGTTTTGTTTGCTCTGTTCTGTTGTCCTCCGTCAGTCACGTTGGACAGACTCATTCACATGTAAATACATTCACAAAAGCCAACAAAACATAAAAAATAGGGAGTCATGATATGCAAACATGCAGCTGATGAACACATAGAATAGGACACGACCAATGAGCAGTCAGGACACTCAGGGCTGGTATCTCACTATAAAAGGGATGAGGCACTCACACCCCGCCTCTTTCCACAGACCAACATCTACAGAGTGAGACAGGGTGTATCCTCAGCATCACACCCCAGCACATGGCTAAGAGCAAGGCTGGTTGAGTTAGACTGAGTTACTACATTTAGATTAGCAGAGAATCGAACTCATTGAGAACTGTGCTAATAGTTCAATAAAACACATTGAACTCATTTCAAAGTCTGGAGCATCTTTTACTCAAAACTGCATCAAGTGGCAGCTTGTGTTATTCCAAATTACATAACACAATACCGGGGACCTCCGAATGCCCCGGGGGTAGCTGTCATGCACGCTTACTGGGTAACAGGCACACATGTACATGATACGGAGGCGATGATCACACATGGTCTGAACAATCAGGGATTGGAACCCCTTCCTGTTAATATAGGACAGTACCTTGTGTCCCGGTACACGTAGGGTGACATGTGTGCCATCAATCTGCCCTGTACCTTGGGCATCCCGACGATGGCAGCACATCCTGCAGCCCAGGCATCTTGGTAGGCCTGGTCCAGTTAGAAGGTGATATAGTTGGATGTCCGGGTATTCAGAGCATCCGTCACTTCCTGGAAGCACCCGTGGGCTGTAGATTGTGAAATACCACACAAATCAACAAAATCTCAACATCTGTAGAATTTTGCTGTTGGTAACTCCTCTCTTTGCCTTAGGTTTTCACATTTGGACACTGAGAAGGAATTCCACAGATCACCAGATTTCTGTCCTCAAGATCCCCACCCCCGTAATATGTGCGGTATGAATCTAACATCTCAAATGTTTTGCATTCTATGGTGGGATTTTCCAGCCCTTTCTGCTGCATGGATCTTCTGGTCACACCAAAAGCGACCTCGCTGCGATGGGTTTCCCCATGACGGGACGGGCGAGCCGCACAAAATGGCGAGTACATTTAGCAGGACCAGAAGATCCCACTGGTGACCAATGACAAGCCACCTCTGCTGCCAGAAAACAAGCCACTGGGAGGTTGTGGGGAATGGGGCAGGGGGTTGGTTGGGGGAGGCTTTTGCCGTCCTGATACTGATAGTCAAACAAATCCTTTACAGCCAATAGAGAGTCTGTCTATTTGCTGCTGAAGATGTCCCTTGAATCGTAGAATCATAGAATCCCTACAGTGCAGAAAGAGGCCATTTGGCCCATCGAATCAGCAGCATCCCACCAAAAGAGTATCCTACCTAGTCCCATTCCCCCGTCCCGTAACCCCATCTAACCTGCACATCTTTGGACACTAGGGGGGAATTTAGCATGGCCAATACACTTAACCACCTTGGTATGAAATGCTGGTGCAGCTTACATTCTGCGACACATCTCTCCTCATCCTTCTCGATTTGTCTTGTCTGCAGCCTTTGTCATGGTTGGCCACACCACCCTCCTCCAACATCGCTCCATTCAGGTGATTGTGACTTTGCTTACCTTTTTCTATTCTTATCCATCCAGAAGAGAGATCCCTGTCAGGAAGCCCCCAAGAAGAGAGACCTCTGTCAGCAAGCTAGAGAGCAGTCCAGACAGAGGAAGTGAAAAAAAATCACTGTTTCAACACTCACCTGGGCAATATACCTGTTGGTTCAGACACAGGAGGCAGCATCTGTCAATTGCTGGAAAGAGAAAACCAGTCAGCTGAGTTTAAACACCCTCAGATCTGTGATCTGCAAGCTATTCATTCATTTCTCTTTAATATTGATTTTACGAGGCTGTGATTGACAGCTTTCTCACACATACAGCTGTCAACATTGTTCCATTCATCTCCCTTTGTGCTTGAGAGACTTTAAAGTAGTCAGCTGTGAAACTCACCAAAATGTTTATAAACACCAAGCTTTGATTGACAGCTACTGGTCCACATCAGAGAGAGTTAAGTTCCTGCTACTGATCTCCCTTCAGGTTTGACTGGCTTTGAAATAGTCAGCAGTGACACTAACAGAAAGGACATTGCAGTTAGAGCACTTTAAAGTTACTCAAACATGAAGAAAGATGAATGGAATAATGCTGACAGCTGGAGGTGCGTAAAAGCTGTCAATCCAGATGTGGGGCTGTCTTCTGGGGACTTCCAGACAGGGATCTCACATCTGAGGGGCTTCCAGAAAGGGGTCTCTCTTTTGCAGATGGAGGGGGGGGGGGGGGATGGGGGCGGTGGTCTCTTGTGGAGATCTCTTCAATTAGGGGGTATCTGTTGCAGGTCTCTTAAATTAGGGTGTCACTGGTGGGGGTCGGACGGTGCCAGCGGGACTCGGGATTTTTTTTACTGCCATTTGGCCCATCCTGGGCGGAGAATCGTTGGGGGTGCCGCGTAGAGCGGCCCCAACCAGCTCCGCACCGACGCCAATGGTGCCAATTCTACGCTCTCCGGAGAATTGGTGAACCGCTGTCGGGGCGGCATTGCGCGTTTCGCCCCCGGCCCGGCGATTCTCCGGCCCAGCCTGGATTCTCCCGCCCAAGAATATTTGCTGTATCGAGATGTCGTGCAGAGAGAGAGAGATTCTTCAGGGAATAACCGGCAGATTCTTGCCTGTGTCAAACAACAGCTTTTTCCAGAAGCTGCTGGTCTGTTCACAGCTGAATCAAAACTGACTGACTCAAAAGGTAATTGCTTTAGCCCTGGCTCCTCCCATTTATTACATCATTCTTATCCCACTCAAATCCCATAACTTGATTACTTGAGGATAAACACAAGTCTCTAATTATCTAATCTCCAGAAATCACAGCACAATCCGTTAGACTTGTCCTTTTACACGTAAGCATGTTTTGAAATAAGGATGATCTAATTTTTACGATGCCTTAATAACCTCTTCTGTATCACGGTCTGTCCTTTAAACCAGGATTTTTAAAAACCTTACTGCAGCACAGACATACACACACTAAGCCAGGCTTTTAACCATTACTGCACCAGATACATATAACGCAATATACATCTGAAATTCCTACATTCATCAAACCCGCAAGAGTCAGGAAATGTGATTATCACCAGCAAGATCGCATTTCCAGATTTTTCATGCCACTGACATAACGAGGTGTTGCGGAGGAAAAGCACAGCTATTCGGGTTTAGTGTACTTTACTCTCCCAATCATGGCAAACCAGATAAATGCTCTTGGAGTACAAACTAGGCCTTTACTACAATGCTAGAGCTATTGACATTCCAAGTAGGCAGGCCAGAGAGCCTTTATTCAAGGATTGTATCTATTGAGATACTTTAAATTTGGTTACAAGAAATTAGCATATACCAATCATTTGATTACCTATGTCCAATCATGACAATCAATTAGCTTCACATCATGGATCGTATATGAGAATAATTAACAAATCACAACAAGTGCATGCTTACTTCATTGTAATATCCAATCAGTGCAAAAATGCTGTCTCCTAATATTTATCACCAGTTCCTCATTATCAAGAATGGGGGTATTAATCACCTCCAATTGCCTTCCCAAGGTATGGATGCCCAGTGCAATAACAATTCTGGAGGATTATGTCTCTCTTCCCAGACAACCTGGCACTAACTTGATTGAGTTTTTTTACGAACTTGATCCAGTTATTTGACAGTGACAAAGATGATTGATGAGGGTAGGACAGTGGATGTTGTCTGCATGGGCTTCAGTAAGGCCTTTGACAAGGTCCCTCATGGCAGACTTATACAGAAGGTGAAGTCGCCTGGGATCAAACAAGAGCTGGCAAGATGGATACAGAACTGGATCAATCATAGAACACGGAGGGTAACAGTGGAAGGGTGCGTTTCCGAATAGAGGGCTGTGACTAGTGGCATTCCACAGGGATCAGTGTTGTTGTTGTTGTTTGATTGTCATGTGTACCGAGTATAGTGAAAAGTATTTTTCTGTGAGCCGCTCAAAAAGATATTCAGTACATGAAAATAAATTAAAAGAAAAAGAAAATACATAATAGGGCAACACAAGGTTCACAATGTAAATACATAGATACCAGCGCCAGGTGAAGCACACAGGAGTGTAATATTAATCAGGTCCATCCATAAGATGGTTAGCAGCTTCAAATTCCCAGGCGTATGCATCTCCAAAAATCTGTCCTGGTCCACCCAAGTTGACGCTACCACCAAGAAAGCACAATAGCGCCTATACTTCCTCAGGAAACTAAGGAAATTCGGCATGTCCACATTAACTCTTACCAACTTGTACAGAGTAAGAAGTCTTACAACACCAGGTTAAAGTCCAACAGGTTTGTTTCGATATCACTAGCTTTCGGAGCGCTGCTCCTTCCTCAGGTGAATTAAGAGGTATGTTCCAGAAACATATATATAGACAAATTCAAAGATGCCAGACAATGCTTGGAATGCGAGCATTAGCAGGTGATTAAATCTTTACAGATCCAGAGATGTGGTAACCCCAGGTTAAAGAGGTGTAAATTGTGTCAAGCCAGGACAGTTGGTCGGATTTTGCAGGCCAGATGGTGGGGGATGAATGTAATGCGACATGAATCCCAGGTCCCGGTTGAGGCCGCACTCATGTGTGCAGAACTTGGCTATAAGTTTCTGCTCGGCGTTCTGCGTTGTCGGGCGTCCTGAAGGCCGCCTTGGAGAACGCTTACCCGGAGATCAGAGGCTGAATGCCCTTACGTGGCAACACGTCATCGAAAAATGCAGGGAATGACCCAAAAGAGAAAAGCGCCCCAACCCTCCACAGAGCAGATAGTTCAGGCTCCAATGAACCCAGTCACCACCCACCGCACAGCCACATCGGACGACACGGGATTTCTGTACACCACCCCCTTAACAGTGACCCAATTACGGGACGTGTGCGATAAAATCAAACCGTTCCTCCCCACCACTTCTTTGCCAGAGTAAAACAGCAGGCTACCATGTACGGCCTGGATGAGCGAGAGCAAGTAAAACTCACAGTTTTGAGTTTAGACCCTTCGGTCGTAGCAGCCCTTCCCGACCCACAGAATGTAGGAGGAGGCACCCTTGCAGAAATGCATACCGCGATCCTAGACGCGATCGGGTATAACTGGGGTGACCCCGTAGATGGCCTCAAAAAGTGCAAGCAAAAGAAAACTGAGCACCCCACAGCGTTTGCTGGACGCCTGTGGATCGATTTCACAGCAGTTTTCGGAGACTTAGACCGTGCCCATTTGCCCCAAACAACATGGCCAAATGGACCCGCACCCTTATCTCCCATGCCACAGAAACAAGACAAAAAGCTTGTGCCAATTATGATCCCTCAGAGGAGGCTCATAATGAGAAATGAGTTGCAAAAAGATTGTCCCGCACCTGGGAGCAATCTGTTCAAAACAAACCCACGAACAAAAATCCCGAAGAACAATAGGCAGAAGCAGACATACACGCAGTTAAGGCACACCAGAACCCCGCATGGGTAAATGAAGGCAAGAACAGCCCCCCCCAAAGGTCACAGGAGTGTTACAACTGTGGCCATTTAGGACACTTTGCAAGAGAATGCAATGCCCCACAAAAGCAACAGAGAGCCCAGCAGACAGGCACTCTAAATAAGAACAGGATGTAGCGCACAAAGACTCCGTGAGACGAATAGAGTGAAGTCGATGAGGCTTTATTAAGCGTGTCTGTTCCCCCGCAGCTCGATAGTAGAATGGCCTGCGGGAGAGGACTCCGGCTTCTTATACTCCGCCTTCAGGGCGGAGCTAGAGGTCAACGGCCAACTAGGACCCGGGATCTGTCAGCCAATGACATTAGGGCTTCCAGTCCCACATGACCCCTAATACATACTACCACATTCACCCCTTGTCAAAAATGAACCCGGCGGGGTGATGCTTCGTATGGTGGTAAGGGTTTACAGGGCTGGTCCTGGGAGGAAAACATTCATATGGCAATACGGTATGTACAATTTTGTCCTGTTTCAACTATTTACAGAAGGTATCGGGAGAAAAGCAAAATGTTCTTGTGAAAAGTCCATATGTTGATTTAGATCGACGCCACGAGTCGGTCGGGCGGTCTGGTCGTCCGTGTCGATCGCCTCGGCCCCGGTGGTGGTGGTGGTGCTTGTTCCGGTGTTGTCGTCTCCGGGGGCCTTACGGTTTCAGCTCGGGCTTTATTCTTGGTCGGGCCTGAGGGGAGGGGAACCGATCCTCCTCGGAAGGGGGCGGTCGCGGGGTGCGGCGGTGGCAGGAAGGGGGGGGTTGGGTGAATGGTGTCGGGGGGGTGTGTGTGTTGCCGGCGGGCGCCAGATCCCACAGGGAGACCGTGTCCTGTCGGCCGTCAGGGTACTCCACGTAAGCGTACTGCGGGTTCGCGTGGAGGAGGTGAACCCTTTCGACCAACGGGTCCGCCTTGTGTGCCCGCACATGCTTTCGGAGCAAGATGGGTCCTGGGGCCGCCAGCCAGGTCGGCAGCGACGTTCCAGAGGAGGACTTCCTAGGGAAGACAAGGAGATGCTCATGAGGCGTTTGATTAGTGCTCGTACACAATAGCGACCGGATGGAGTGGAGAGCGTCCGGGAGGACCTCCTGCCACCGTGAAACTGGGAGGTCCCTGGACCGTAGGGCCAGTAGGACGGTCTTCCAGACCGTGCCGTTCTCCCTCTCTACTTGCCCATTCCCCCGGGGGTTGTAGCTGGTCGTCCTGCTTGAGGCTATGCCCTTGCTGAGCAGGAACTGGCGCAGCTCGTCACTCATGAAAGAGGACCCCCTGTCGCTGTGGACGTATGCGGGGCAACCGAACAGTGTGAAGATGGTGTTCAGGGCTTTAATGATTGTGGCCGCGGTCATGTCAGCGCAGGGGATGGCGAATGGGAAGCGGGAGTACTCGTCCACCACATTAAGGAAGTATATGTTGCGGTCGGTGGAGGGGAGGGGCCCTTTGAAATCCAGACTAAGGCGTTCAAAGGAGCGGGAAGCCTTAATCAGGTGCGCACCATCCAGCCTGAAAAAGTGCGGTTTGCATTCTGCGCAGATGTGGCAGTCCCTTGTGACTGTACGGACCTCCTCTAAAGAGTATGGGAGGTTGCGGGACTTGATAAAGTGGAAAAACCGAGTGACCCCCGGGTGGCAGAGGTCCTCGTCGAGGGTTTGGAGGCGGTTAATTTGTGCGTTGGCACATGTGCCGCGGGATAGGGCATCGGACGGCTCGTTCAGCTTTCCGGAACGATACAAGATCTCGTAGTTGAAGGTGGAGAGCTCGATCCTCCACCTTAAGATCTTGTCGTTTTTGATTTTGCCCCGCAGTGCATTATCGAACATGAAGGCTACCGTCCGTTGGTCGGTGAGGAGAGTGAATCTCCTGCCGGCCAGGTAATGCCTCCAATGTCGCACAGCTTCCACTATGGCTTGGGCTTCCTTTTCCACTGAGGAGTCGCGGATTTCTGAAGCGTGGAGGGTTCGGGAGAAAAAGGCCACGGGCCTGCCCGCTTGGTTAAGGGTGGCCGCTAGAGCTACGTCGGAGGCGTCGCTCTCGACCTGGAAGGGGAGGGACTCGTCGATGGCGCGCATCGTGGCCTTTGCGATATCCGCTTTGATGCGGCTGAAGGCCTGGCAAGCCTCTATCGACAGAGGGAAGGTCGTGGTCTGTATTAGGGGGCGGGCCTTGTCTGCGTACTGGGGGACCCACTGGGCGTAGTATGAAAAAAACCCCAGGTAGCGTTTCAGGGCTTTTGAGCAGTGCGGGAGGGGAAATTCCATGAGGGCCACGCATACGTTCGGTGTCGGGGCCTATTATCCCATTGCGCACTACGTAGTCCAGAATGGCTAGCCGGTTGGTGCTAAAAACGCACTTGTCCTCGTTGTACGTGAGGTTCAAGGCTTTGGCGGTCTGGAGGAATTTTTGGAGGTTGGCGTCGTGGTCCTGCTGGTCGTGGCCGCAGATGGTTACATTGTCGAGATACGGGAACGTGGCCCGCAACCCATGTTGATCAACCATTCGGTCCATCTCCCGTTGGAAGACCAAGACCCCGTTTGTGACGCCAAATGGGACCCTTAGGAAATGGAATAATCGCCCGTCTGCCTCGAAGGCTGTGTACTTGCGGTCACTTGGGCGGATGGGGAGCTGATGGTAGGCGGACTTGAGGTCCACGGTGGAGAAGACTTTATATTGGGCAATCCGATTGACCATGTCGGATATGCGGGGGAGAGGGTACACGTCTATTGTGTGTACCTGTTGATGGTCTGGCTATTGTCTATGACCATCCTTTGTTTCTCCCCTGTCTTCACTACTACCACCTGTGCTCTCCAGGGACTATTGCTGGCCTGGATTATGCCTTCCTTTAGTAGCCGCTGGACTTCGGACCGAATGAAGGTCCGGTCCTGGGCGCTGTACCGTCTGCTCCTAGTGGCGACGGGTTTGCAATCCGGGGTGAGGTTCGCAAACAAGGACGGGGGTTGCACCTTGAGGGTAGCGAGGCCGCAGATAGTGAGTGGGGGTATGGGGCCGCCGAATTTGAAGGTAAGGCTCTGTAGATTGCACTGGAAATCTAATCCCAGTAATGTGGGGGCGCAGAGTTGGGGAAGGACGTGTAGTTTGTAGTTTTTGAACTCCCTCCCCTGCACCGTTAGGGTAACTATGCAGAAACCTTTGATCTGTACAGAGTGGGATCCTGCAGCTAGGGAAATCTTTTGTGCGCTGGGATAGGTGGTCAAGGAACAGCGTCTTACCGTGTCGGGGTGGATAAAGCTCTCCGTGCTCCCGGAGTCGACTAGGCATGGTGTCTCGTGCCCGTTTATTAGCACCGTTGTCGTCGTCGTCTGGAGTGTCCGGGGCCGAGCTTGATCGAGTGTTATTGAAGCGAGACGTGATTGTAGTAGTGGAGCGTCTTCCTCGAACCCCGTGGAGCCGTCGACACTGGGGTCCGTTGTTGCCGTCCAAGATGGCGTCGGGGATGAACAAAATGGCTGCCCCCATACATCGCACATGGCTGGGGGTCACAACATGGCGGCGGGGGTGGACAAAATGGCCGCCCTCATGCGTCGTACATGTCTGGGGTGGTCCAAGATGGCGGCGCCCTTCCTCCCCTCGTGGTGGGCGGGACCCAAAATGGCGGCGTCTGCGGGTCGCACATGGGGCGCTGGGGGGGTTGGGGAGCGTTAGGACCGCGCGGGGCTCCCTCATCTCTGGGGACAGCGGTGGTCGGGACCCAAATTGGTAGCGCCGGCGGGTCGTACGTGGGGGGGGGGCGGTGGTTGGGGAGCGTAAGCGGCGTGCAGGGCTCCCTGTTCTCCCGGGACCGCGGTGGTCGGAACCCAGACTGGCTGCGCCTGCGGGTCGTACATGGGGCGCTGGGGGGGTTGGGGAGCGTAAGCGGCGTGCAGGGCTCCCTGTTCTCCCGGGACAGCGGCGACCTCGCGGGACCGGCACACAACCACGAAATGGCCCTTTTTCCCGCAGCTCTTGCAGATTGCTGCGCGGGCCGGGCAGCGCTGCCGGGGGTGTTTCGCCTGGCCGCAGAAATAGCAGCGGGCGCCCCCGGTGCGACTTGGCGTTTGGACCGCGCAAGCCTGTGGGGTGTCCGGGGGTAGGGTGGGTTTGTCGCGACGGGTACGTACGGAGCCCAATGGGCTGCCGCGCGGTCGGGGCCGTAGGCGCGGGTATTACGCGCGGCCACGTCTAGGGAGGCTGCTAGGGCCCGTGCCTCTGAGAGTCCTACCGACTCTTTTTCTAGAAGTCTTTGGCGGATTTGGGAGGAATTCATACCTGCCTCAAAAGCATCGCGCATTAACATGTCCGTGTGTTCATTTGCGTTCACCGAAGGGCAGCTGCAGGCTCGTCCCAAAATCAGCAGCGCGGCGTAGAATTCGTCCATCGATTCTCCGGGACTTTGCCGTCTCGTCGCGAGCTGTTAGCGAGCGTAGATTTGGTTAACTGAGCGGACATAGAGACTTTTCAGTGCTGCGAACGCCGTCTGGAAATCCTCCGCGTCTTCGATGAGGGAGAAAATCTCCGTGCTTAACCTCGAGTGCAGGACCTGTAGTTTTGGTCTTCTGTGACCCGGCCGGTGGCCGTTCTGAGGTAGGCCTCGAAACAAGTCTGCCAGTGCTTGAAGGCTGCTGCCGCGTTCAATGCGTGGGGGCTGATCCTCAGGCATTCCGGGATGATCCTGAGCTCCTTTTTAGGCACGCTTAATAAATTGTAGCGCACAAAGACTCCGTGAGACGAGTAGAGTGAAGTCGATGAGGCTTTATTAAGCGTGTCTGTTCCCCCGCAGCTCGATAGTAGAATGGCCTGCGGGGGAGGACTCCGGCTTCTTATACTCCGCCTTCAGGGCGGAGCTAGAGGTCAACGGCCAACCAGGACCCGGGATCTGTCAGCCAATGACATTAGGGCTTCCAGTCCCACATGACCCCTAATACATACTACCACACAGGACAAAGCCAATACAGAGCGTTAGCACCCGTTCAGAGCAGACGGACCTGAACGGAACGGACTGACGGTGTTCGGGCTCCCCCAGTTGGGTCTGAGACACCCTTTGGGATAGGTCCGGCTGACCAGTAGTTGCAGCAAAGATACGGGGACAGCCCATCGAGTTTCTCTGGGACACAGGAGGGTCCCGCACCACAATCAATTCCTCCACCATGTTTCAAAAGGACACGTGGCCCACTACAGCCACCATCACCCTCAGCGGCTTTACAGGCCACTCACAGCAGGGACACATCACAGCCCCTGTACCCATTCAAATCGGCAACATCACCACCAAGCACCCCATAGTTTTAGTCGATCTACCCCACACAGCAGAACACATTTTAGGCATTGACTTTATGAATTCCCACAACCTATCCTTTGATCCAGTCAACCAGTGTGTCTGGAAAATGGCAAAATCTGCAAGAGCTCCTGCAACGCTCACCATAGGAGAATATGCAAACAAAATTAGCGCAGTAGGCGAATTTTGGTTTGACCCGATTACGATTAGCACGGACAAGCAGGTTAGGGCAGTTTTACAAAAGAACAGGGCAGCATTCGCGACCCACAAACACGACTGTGGCCGGATGACTGGTTCAGTACAAATCACAGGACCTGACCCTAGACCCCAAAAGCAATATGGATTTCCCCAAGAGGCAGAGGGACAAATCGCAAAAGTAATCGACAGCTTATTAGAGCAGGGCGTACTTCGATCAGTAGCCTCCACTAATAATGCCCCGATTTGGCCAGTGAGAAAGCCCGATGGATCATGGCGACTGACCGTCGATTACCGGAACTCAACAAAATCACCCCCGCAGCAGCCCCCACAGTAGCCACAAGCCCCGAGACCATGCTCAAGCAGGGACTCAATTCCCGATACTTTACAGTTTTGGATATCAGTAATGGATTCTGGTCCATTCCATTGGCAAAAGGGTGCCAATACAAATTTGCATTCATGTTCAAAAATCAGCAGTACAAGTGAACATGCCTTCCACAAGGATTCCACAACTCCCCCTCTATTTTCCACCGACAGCTGGCAAATGGATTATCAAAATTTTCTCATCCCGAATGTTTGGTCCAGTATATGGACGACGTATTACTGCAGACAGACACCAAGGAAGAGCACATTGAGCTTCTGTCCGAACTCCTGAAACTCCTACAGCAGATTGGTTGTAAAGTCAACCCCAAAAAGGCCCAGATTTTGGAGAACAAGGTGATATATTTGGGTACAATTATCACACATGATAAACGCGAGATCGAGCACAAAAGGATTGACTCAATTGCCAAATTGCCAAATTGCCCCTTCCCCAGAACGTTTCAGCCCTCCAGACTGGTTGGCTACTGCCAAAACCACATTGATGGTTTCGCCTGCAAGGCAACACCCCTCTCAGACCTCCTAAAGAAAGGAGCCCCCTGGGAATGGCTTCCGCAGCATACGAATGCTGTGGACTCTTTGAAAAGAGCACTCATTGAAGCCCCCGCACTACAAGTTCCAGACCCGCTTTCCCCTTATGCGATAGAGGTAGAAAGCATAGACCGCACCCTTTCGGCCGTGCTCCTCCAGGAACGGCACGACCAGTTAAGGCCCGTGGCTTACACCTCCAGAGTTTTAGATGCTGTGGAGCAGGGATTTTCAGCCTGTGAAAGGCAGCTGCTCACAGTTTTTTGGGCAGTACAGTATTTTTCGAACATAACCGGACTGAACCCCATCACAATCCTCACAGAACGCACCCCCACCCAACTTTTACTGGACGGACGACTCAAGGACGGCACAGTTAGTCAGATAAGAGCAGCCAGATGGACCCTTCTTTTGCAGGGACGGGACATCACTGTTGAAAGGACGAAGTCCCACACTTTTTTAGCCGATAACCTACAGTACTCTGGAACGCCCATGAATGTGAAATTATCTCTCCACACCACAACACAGGCCCCTTTATTGCTAAAACACCGCGCAGAAAGATACATAGCTCAACCCAGAGCCCCAAGCACACAGACACGTGCGAACCCATTAGGATATATGTGGATGGATCTTCCACGGTATTAGAAGGGAAGCGCATAACAGGATGCGGCATTTACATCGAGGCCGCGCAGGGACGCGCCCTAGAAGAAATAGCAATAAAACTTCCAGGACACTTAGGCGCGCAGGCAGCAGAACTTGCGGCCATCGTATACATAGTGGAACACCCAGATTCCTTCCCCAGCCCAGCAGACATATATTGGGACAGCCTCTATGTCTGCAACAGCCTTACGGAATTCCTACCCCTGTGGAAAGCAAGAGGATTTGTTTTCACACACGGAAAATCCCTCCCTTCAGCCCCATTACTCCGTCACATCCTAGAAAAAGCACAGGGCAGGAACTTTAGAATAGTTAAAGTTCGTAGTCACCATCGTTCCTCCCCTCCTGGAAATGTAAAAGCCGTCGCACTGGCAAAAGCAGGTTCCAGGCACGGATATTTTTGGACACCCCCCGAAATCGCACCAGTGAATGCAGTTCAGGTCTCGCAGACTAATATCGAGGATTTAGTGCAGGCCCAGAAGCAGGATATCAATCTCAGGGAGATTCTAAAAGGAAAATTTACGGCACCTTACGATAGGTTTAAAAATGCTCTGACCACACATGACGGTGTGGTGTTAAAAGACACCCTTTATGTGGTTCCTGAACAGGACAGGAATCAGCTCATTTGTTTGTTCCATGACAGTCATGGACATCAGAGAATTGATCCCACTACAGCCCACCTCAGGCAGCTCTGTCGGTGGCCGAGTTTAAAAGACGATGTAACTCACTACGTTGAGAATTGCCTTATCTGTGCCCAGAACAATCCAGACAGATATGCCAAAAAGGCTCAGCTTAGTCACACCCGACCCGTTAATGGCCCCTGGACTAACCTCCAGATTGATTTTATAGGACCATTGCCCTCTTGCAGGAGTGGTTATAAATATGTACTCGTGGTGATAGACGCGTTTACAAAATGCGTGGAAGCATTCCCATCCAGAACGAACACGGAAAAGACCACAGCCAAGATCTTAACCCACCACATCTTTATGAGATGGGGACTCCCCCGTAGCATTGAATCCGACCAAGGTTCCCATTTTACGGGACGTGTCATGAAGAACGACCTCACGATATTTGGCATTACCCAAAAATTCCACATCGCATACCACCCCCAGTCAAGTGGTATCGTGGAGCGCATGAATCGGACCCTAAAATCAACCCTCAGAAAAATGGTCCAGCAAAACAACACCACTTGGGATTCAGTCCTCCCTTTTGCGCTGATGTTTTTGCGAAACACAGTTTCAACTTCCACAGGTTACACCCCACACACCCTCATGACCGGACACCCCATGAAAGGCACGGCATTTTTATTAGGATTAGATTTGACCAGCCCCGAGGTGATGACCCTCACACACGAGAAAGCAGTAGAACAACTGGTACAGAATGTTACAACGACTCAGCTAGCAGTGAAATTGGGCACAAGAAAGAAACAGAGCAAGGCCTGTTTCGATAAGACAGTGCATGCGACTGAGTTCAGTGTAGGACAGCAAGTCATGCTCTCCGTATACAACCCCAACACATTCCTGTCACCCAAGTATTCGGGTCCGTACTCCATTGCGGACAAAGTAAGCCCTTCCGTCTACAAAATAAAATACCCCAATGGAAAGACTACGTGGTTCCATATTAACCAGCTTAAGGCATATGGAACACAGTCTAACCACGCACATCACGTCATGCTCGACGCAGCAGACCACACCCCGCCCACAGCCAACGTAACCCTACCCTCCCCCAACACGTCCAGCCCAGCCACGGACTCAACCCCGACTCCCTTCATGATCACTTTCCTAAACAAACCCCACCACCGACCACCGACCTACAATGACGACCCCGATTCCTTCCCCACAGAACTAGACACCACCTTTTGGCACCGAGATAATTCATACAGACTCGTCCGGAATGACGAGAGGGATCCCAAATCATACCATGCAGCCCTATCCGCCCTGATACATTCGAGTTTGGCATCCGGGAGAAGATGATGACTTTGAGTCTGACTCCCAAAATGAGAACCCCTTTGCGGCCCTGTTCGCAACCGATAACTGAGGTGTCCAGATGATGTTTTAAAAAGGAACCGCTTGGGAGAAAACGGTGTCCTTTCTGATGGAACCTGCAGCATGGTTTATGTTGTTTGTAACGGTATTGTTTATAGGTTGTTTGTAAGATCGGAATTTTTTTTTCCACGGCCCCATGCCACCACCCTTCTGACGCCCACTGGCAGTCAGAGAAACTAGTTTTTCCACAGAGACTTGTTAATGTCCCAGACGCCAGTTCAGAGGAACTCATCTGTCGACGGAAACACAGACCCCCGTTCGTAACTGCCCTTCTGGTTCGAGGAAGGAACCAATAGAGCAACCCCCCACGATGACTACATTTCTTGCCCGTTCTTGTCGGTTGCTCAGGCAGTGGAGAAACGGCATTGGGACCCGCCCTGCCTGGGAACCCCTCTCTGGTCAGCTATGCTTGGGTAGAGCACACTCGGCATTGGTCGCCGTCCTACACGGGGATTCCATCCAAATCTTACCCGTCGCGGCCCATACGCACCTCATTTCGGCAATGTTCGTTCAAAAAGTGTTGTTTTTGTTTTCAGGTAACCCTTAGGTTGCCAACCCTCTGCTATTTACATCCTCAAACATTTGGATGGTAAATCGCACAGCCTGCGAGATGGCTCGCACTGTTTCAGCATTTGTAAGTGTGTCTTGCCCTGAAATCTGGTTTTTAGAAGAAAAAAAAATGAGGAAGCCTCACATAGTGACCAATTATAAAGGGAGTAATTGGCACTAAAGAACAGACAGGCTATCATATGAGATATTAAACAAAGATAGTAACAGACAGTATGCTTGATCCCACAGAACCCCAGAAGCTCCAGAGAAGAGAAGAGAAAAGAGAGAAGAAGAACCATGAGGACATCCTCCGCGTTGCTCATCACCATAATGGACATTTGGTTGCGCGCGAACGCGAACCCCCTGACCCCAAACCCCACCTACCCAGCCATTAATGATTCACTCCCCCATAGTACCCAGAGACCAGTCACAAGCGAAACCACACCATCTTGATGTGACAGGTTTATAACCTGGTACTCCCTGTCCTACTTGATAGAATCCCTACTAGTATTGGCGATACTCTGCTGCATCGTGCAGACTATCCATCTGAGGAAATGGAGAAGGAAAGCCTACCGCGCTCGTACCCCGGTATCTCGGATAAGATCCCCTATTTTCGGATATGACCAGACCCCTGACCCCCGCGATCTATAATAAAAAACATTCATTTGCGTTCCCTTTTGTGAATAAAGAAATGTTTCATGAGCGATTGTACAATCCTGAGCTTGACTGCCAAGCCAGGAAAATGTGAATAATGCTGCTATGATTTTGGTTGTTTGTTTAGGAAGTTAGTATGATTGAATGTTTGAGTGAGTGTAGTTTATTAAGGACAGTTAGAGGTACCGTTTTTCTTATTTTGTAATGCATGTCCCTGTTTTGACATAGCGCCACTTAGAATTGTCAGTTAAAATTTTCTTGCATAGTTATGGTCAGTGTAGAGGCCATAGAAGAGTGCTCGTCGGGTCAGGGAATGAAGAACAACGCAGTTATGTAATCCTTCACGCTTCGCGTTGGGATCACAAGGAGGGTGTGTAGCCATCTGGGTTGGCCAAATCCCGACGTAAAATGGAGAACAGCAAAGGCTGAAGGGAAATTCAGCCAACACAGGCAAAGACTAGCAGGTGCAAGTTACTGTGCATTAAACTCTGCAAAAGCCCAGACAGCATCGATACCAGTAACCATCTGCACAATAATGTAGCGGCCATCTACATACTAATGAGCGATCCCTGGGAACAATCGAAACATTTAAGGTAAACAAAGCCAAGCCAGACTCCTCGGCGCCAGCAGGAACCAACACAAAAGAGGTTAACGGACACCTAAAGACCGCCCATCGATCAGGGAACCGCTCCAGTATTGGAGAAATCAAACCAAGCGATTGGAACAAAGTCCAATCACTTGAAACCAGGTACGGGGTCCGCCCCCTAAGGCGGGAAGCCCCTGGGGACTATAAAGGAAAGCCCCCAAGTTCAAGTCATCCTTCTTGACAGGGTCACTCAGCAACGAAAACCAACCCTTGACAGTGACCTGTCCAGCTGCCGCCAAAAAACGTAAGTCTCAAGTCAACGCTTGCTACGAGATAGGTGATCCTAGCTACCAGTCCATACCAGCTTTTGAATCCCGCAAACTCAGAACCCGAACGAAAGGCCATTTGTTCCCCTGACCCGGTGGGCCAGTTCGAAGCTAAGTATTGGCCTGTTTGTGATAGAAATAGCTTAGAAAGTAGAGTTTATGCATGAGTAGATTTGACTGTGTGTAAATAAATGTGCTTTGATTTGAACCTTACTAATTGGTGTACTGAGTTATTGATCATTACTTGAACTTGAACCTCGTGGCGGTATCATAAAGATACCTGGCGACTCTAGAGCAAAGGTTATAAAACAGAGCCAATTGAACCAACCAAAAGTTAGCAACAGGACTGACCTGATTAACACTGCACCCCTGTATACTTCAGCCGATACCAGTGCTTATGTAGTTACATTGTGTACCTTGTGTTGCCCTATCATGTATTTTCTTTTTATTTTATTTTCTTTTCATGTACTTAATGATCAATTGAGCTGCTCACAGAAAAATACTTTTCACTGTACATCGGTACAAGTGACAATAAACTAAATCCAGATAGGCAGAGGGATCTGGGTGTACAGGTACACAGGTCACTGAAAGTGGCAATGCAGGTGGAGAAGGTAGTCAAGAAGGCATACGGCATGCTTGCCTTCATCGGCCAGGGCATTGAGTTTAAAAATTGGTAAGGCATGTTGCGGCTTTAAAGAACTTTTGTTAGGTTGCACTTGGAATATAAGAACATAAGAACTAGGAGCAGGAGTAGGCCATCTGGCCCCTCGAGCCTGCTCCACCATTCAATGAGATCATTGCTGATCTTTTGTGGACTCAGCTCCACTTTCCAGCCCGAACACCATAACTCTTAATCCCTTTATTCTTCAAAAACTATCTATCTTTATCTTAAAAACATTCAATGAAGGAGCCTCTACTGCTTCACTGGGCAAGGAATTCCATAGATTCACAACCCTTTGGGTGAAGAAGTTCCTCCTAAACTCAGTCCTAAATCTACTTCCCCTTATTTTGAGGCTATGCCCCCTAGTTCTGCTTTCACCCGCCAGTGGAAACAACCTGCCCGCATCTATCCTATCTATTCCCTTCATAATTTTATGTGTTTCTATAAGATCCCCCCTCATCCTTCTAAATTCCAACGAGTACAGTCCCAGTCTGCTCAAGTGTTCAATTCTGGTCGCCACACTACCAGAAGGATGTGGACGCTTTGGAGAGGGTACAGAAAAGATTCACCAAGATGTTGCCTGGTATGGAGGGCATTAGCTATGAGGAGAGATTGGAGGAATTTGATTTGTTCTCACTGGAACAACAGATGTTGAAGGGCGAGCTGATTGAAGTCTACAAGATTATGAGGGGCATGGACAGAGTGCACGGAGTGCTGAATTTTGGTGCATTTGAGTGCTGTGGTAAGAGTTTGGTGACAGAGGGAGTTTGGTGAGGAGGGAGCAAGGTGTTCCTTTCATTTAATTTCCTCAAAGAGCGAGAAGGAAGTCGGGAGTTTACAGAGAGTGCAGCTGACTGGGAGCAGAGTCGGAGGACAGAGTTTCAGTTGGTCCACAGGGCAGCTACATTCTGTAATGTAAGATTTGTTTGTTTTTGGGTTTTTTAATTTTATGTTTTGTGTTTGGTTTGTTTTTGGGGGGCAGCAAGCTATCATTCTTTAATTTCTCAGAATCACCAATTTTCGAGGGTTCACTTGGGGGAGTAACAACAGTGTATTTATATATATATATATATTTTTTTTTTCTTAAAGGGCCTTACGGGTGTTTAATCTTTTTTTCCCCTTTAAATCTCTTTGTGAATTCAGATCAGGGGGGGAGGCTTGGGCAGTTGCATGCTCCTCCTGTACGATGTGGGTGGTGAGGGATACCACTGGTGTCCCTGCTGACTATACCTGCACAAAGTGCACTCAACTCCTGCTCCTCAGAGACCGCGTTAGGGAACTGGAGCTGGAGCTGGATGAACTTCGGATCATCCGGGAGGCAGAAGGGGTGATATAGAAGAGTTACAGGGAGATAGCCACACCCAAGGTACAGGACAAGAGTAGCTGGGTTACAGTCAGGGGAACGTAAACGAACGGGCCGACAGTGCAGTGATCCCTCGTGGCCGTTCCCCTTCAAAACAAGTGTACCGTTTTGGATGCTGTTGGGGAGATGACATACCGGGGGAAGGCCATAGTGACCAGGTCTCTGGCACTGAGTCTGGCTCTGTGGCTTAGAATAGAAGGGGAGAGAGTAGAAAAACAAGAGTAATCGGAGACTCAATGGTTAGGGGAATAGATAGGAGATTCTATGGTCGCGAGCGAGACTCCTGGAAGGTATGTCACCTCCCGGGTGCCAGGGCGAGGGATGTCTCGGATAGAGTCTACAGGATTCTTAAGGGGGAGGGGGAGCAACCATAAGTCGTGGTGCATATAGGCACCAACGACATAGCTAAGAAAAGGGATGAGGAACTAAAAAGTGATTTTAGGGAGTTAGATTAGAAGCTAAAGGGCAGGACAAGCAGAGTAGTGATCTCAGAATTGCTACCGGTGCCACGTGCAAGTGAGGCAAGGAACAGAGAGTGTGTGCAGCTGAACACGTGGCTATAGGGCTGGTGCAGGAGGGAAGGTTTCAGATATGTGGATTATTGGGGTATCTTCTGGGGAAGGTGGGACCTGTACATGAAGGACTGATTACACCTAATCTGGAGGGGCACCAATATCCTGGGTGGGAGGTTTGCCAGAGCTCTTCGGGAGGGTTTAAACTAGTTTGGCAGGGGGATGGGAACCAGAGCTATGGATCAGAGGATAGGGTAGCTGTTGAACAAGCAGAAACAGTATGCAGCAAGTCTGTGATGAAGGGTTGACAGTTGATAGGGCAAGGTTTCACTCAGTGGAATGGGTTAAAGTGTGTCTGTTTCAATGCAAGGAGTGTCAGGAATAAGGGAGATGAACTTAGAGCATGAATCAGTACTTGGAACTACGATGTTATGGCCATTACGGAGACCTAGATTTCACAGGGGCAGGAAGGTTGTTAGATGTTCCGTGGTTTAGATGTTTTCAGAAGAATGGGAAGGGAGGTAAAAGAGGAGGGGGAGTGGCACTGTTAATTAGGGAATGCACCACAGCTGCAGAAAAGGAGGTAGTTGAGGAGGGTTTGTCTACTGAGTCAGTATGGGTGGAAGTCAGAAACAAGAAAGGAGCAGTCACTTTATTGGGAGTTTTCTATAGACCCCCCAGTAGCAATAGAGAGATAGAGTAACAGGTTGGGCGGCCGATCTTGAAAAAGTACAGAAGTAACACAGTTGTTGTCATGGGTGACTTCAACTTCCCTAATATTGACTGGAACCTCCTTAGTGCAAATGGTTTGGATGGAGCAGGTTTTGTCAGGTGTGTACAGGAAGGAACCCTGACTCAATATGTAGATAGGCCGACTACGGGGGAGGCCATATAGGACTTGGTGCTCCGCAACGAACCAGGCCAGGTGTCAGATGTCTCGGTGGGAGAGCATTTCGGTGACAGTGACCACAACTCCTTGACCTTTACCATAGTCATGGAGAGGGGTAGGAACACACAGTATGGGAAGGTATTTATTTGGGGGAGGGGAAATTATACTGCTATTAGACAGGAGCTGAGGAGTGTAGCCACTTAAAATGGCCAACTCCCGATTCAAAATGGCGAACGGCAAAGGCTGATGGGAAAGTCAGCCAACAAGACAAAAGCGAGCAGCTGCAGGTTGGCTATGTATTTACCTCTGGAAAGGCCAGACACTATCGATACCAGAAACCATCAGCATAACAAAACAACGGCCATCTGCATACTAATGAGCAATCCCCGGGAACAATAAGCAACATTTAGACACACAAAGCAAAACCAGACTCTTCGGCGCCAGCAGGAGCCTACACAAAAGGAGGTGAACGAGCACTTCAGCAGTGACCGGAGCAGTGAAGATCAAACTCGTAAGTTTAATTCAACACTCGCTACGAGATAGGCGCTCCTAGCTACCAATCTGTACAAACTTCGAATCCCGCAGGCTCAGAACCCGAACGAAAGGCCATTTGTTTCCTTGACCTGGTGGGCCAGTTCCAAGTTAAGCATAGGCCTGTTAGTTGTAGAAGTAGCTTAGACATAGAATTTGTGCATGAGTAGCGATTACTGTGTATAATAAATGTGCTTTGATTTAAACCTTACTAATCGGTGTATTGGATTATTGATCATTACTCGGACTTGAACCACGTGGCGGTATCATAAAGATACCTGGCGACTCGAGAGCAAAGGTAATAAAACAGAGCAATTGAACTAAGGCAAAATTAGCAACAGGAGCATAAAGTGGGAACAATTGTTCTTGGGGAAATGCACAAAAGTAATGTGGGGATTATTTAAGGAGCACTTGCTGCGAGTGCTGAATAGTTTTGTCCCACTGAGACGAGGAAGGAATGGTAAGGTGAAGGAGTGTGATGAATGATAACTGTACCTTTAATGTTATGATCCCTTTAAGACCGGGTTTGGAACCCTAGGGGACACCGCCTCCAGCTCCACCCCCCCCCCGCAGGGAGCCATATGTAAGGTAATGTTCAGTGTGCAGTGAGCACACTTCTCAGAAGCTGTCTGGTTCTCTGCTAATTAAAGCCTTTGTATTACCAATCATCTCTCTCGAGTTATAATTGTGGGTATCTCAATTTAATTAGCAGATTACTTCAAGATGGACAGCGGTCTAAAGCCGGAGAAACTCAATTTGGACGCTCGGTCGTCGGAGGCCGCTGAAATTTTTTACTACTGGCTCCGGTGTTTTGAGGCCTACCAGAACTCCTCAGACACTCCAGTCGACGGACCTCGCAAGCTGAGCTTGCTACATGTCCAGGTGGGCCACAGACTCTCCTCCGTGATCGAAAAGGCCACCACGTACGAAACGGCGGTCGAAATCCTGCAGAAGCGCTTCGCTAAGCCGATAAACGAGGTACACGCCCGGCATTTGCTCTTGACCTGCCGGCAGCACTCCGGGGAAACACTGGACGAGTATGTGGAGAGACTCACCGCGCAGGCTAGGAACTGTGACCACAAGGAGGTGACGGCAGAAGTCCATATGAACTTGCACATTCGAGATGCTTTCGTGTCCGGTACACGATCCACATACATCAGGCAGCGACTCCTCGAAGACCGAGCAAAGGACCTCCAAGGCACGGTAACGCTTCTCTGGAAGCAACCCACCATAATCTCCGCACGTACTCCGCGGACCTTGCGAACCCCTCTCGATCACCTCCAGACTCGGCCACGCTACCAGCCTGCGCTGCGTGGCGACCCGCTCACACCGAGGGCACACCATGCTATTTCTGTGGGCAAGGCCAGCACCCACGTCAGCGTTGCCCAGCCCGCTCCGCTATCTGCAACGACTGCGGAAGGAAGGGACATTTCGCAAAGGTCTGCCTAGCTGGGCCCAAAGTCCAGAAACAAAAGTCTCATCGGGCCCAGAAATCGAGCTCCCGGGCCCACAGACTCCACAACGCGGCTGCGCGATGGCCGGACACGCCCCCTTCTGACGCGTCATCGGCCTTGTGCGAGTCATGGGGCGGCCATCTTAGCGGCGGGCAGCTTCAAAATCCGACACGTGCAACCAACGGCGGTGGCCATTTTGAGACTCGGGGTGGCCATTTTGTGAGTCCGACTCAAATGAGGACTCTGACTACCTGCAACTGGGAGCAATCATTCTCGATCAATCACGGCCAAAGCACCTGCGGAACTCAATGACACAGGTCCAAATCAACTTCCACTGACGCCCCCCTTCTACCGACGCTCCCCTCCCCGGGAGCCTACAGTGGCACCTCTCTGTGTCCTACCTTTTCTGTCTCTCCCTCATCAGCCACGCCGCCGGTTTCACGATTTTTAAAAGCAAACGTGAACCTCGCCATTGGGAACTCGGCCCATCGGAGGCGGAGAATTATGGAGGCCCTGGAGAATACCGGGTATAGCTCGTCAATGACATGCAAATGGTGTTTACTGTACGGGCATTCCGGATTGCATTCATGCCACTGTCGGGGTGACGGAGAATTGCGATTTGACGGCAAATCGGCGCCCGCCACAATTTTGGTGTCGGAACCTATTCTCCGCCCAATTGCATTTTGCAATTTTGCCATCAGCTAACAGAAATTCCCGTCCTACATGCTTTTTCTTTCGGTTTAATACTATTCTTCATTTCCTTGGTTAACCGTGGTTGATTTATCCCCTTCCTCGAATTTTTCTTCCGCAATGGGATACATCATGAACTATTTTCTGAAACGTCTGCCACTGCCGATCATATGTCTTTCCTGCTAAACTCCTTTCCTAGTCCACTCTAGACAACTCTGCTCTCATTCCTTTATATTCATCCTTATTTAAGTGTAGCACAGTTGTTTCTGACCCAAGTTTCTCACTCTCAAACTGAATGCTAAATTCTACCATGTTATGGTCACTGCAATCCTAGGGGATCTTTTACTCTAAGATTATTTATTAAACCTGCCTCATTACACATTACCAAATCCAAAATAGCATCATCCCTGGTTGGATCCACAACATATCATTCTCGGAAACTGTCCTGAATACAGTCTATGAATTCTTCCTCATGGCTACTTCTATCAACTTGATTTTCCCAATCTACATGAAGATTAAAGTCACCGATAATTAAAGTCGGCCTTTTTTACATGCCATTATTATCTCCTGATTTATTCTCTATCCTATAGTATAGCTACTGTTAGGGGACCTATGGACTACTCCCACCAATGTCTTCTTCCTCTTGTTATTTTTTACTCCACCCATAAGGACTCTACATCTTCTGATCCAAAATCATTTTTGCTATTGGCCTTATTCCATCTCGTACAAACAAAGCTACCCCACCACCCTTTCCTCTCTGCTGGTCATGACAAAAAGTCACATATCCCTGAATATTTAGTTCACATTTTTGATTTTCCTGTATTCACGTTTCTGCAATAGTTATAAGATCATACCCATTAACCTCAATTTGTCCCGCCGAATCATTTATTTTCTGCTGAGTGCTACATGCATTTAAGTAAACAACCATTAATTTTGCCTTGTTACCATTTGTTCCCATTTTGACCTATTTATTGCTATGTTTTTATGTCTGTACACTTTGTCCCTTTCTGCCACATTCTGGATATCATGACCTAAATAGTTGCCTTGTAACGTTGTCATATTCTTTTTCTTTGTAAACTTACATATCCCTCTACAGAACCTTCCCCTTCCCCCTATTTAGTTTAAAACCCTCTCTCCTTCCCTAGTTATATGGTTTGCAATAACACTGGTCCCAGCGCAATTCAGATGTAGCCTGCCCCCAACAATATAGCCCCCACTTTCCCCAGTACTGATGCTGGTGCCCCATGAATCGAAACCCACTTCTCTCACACCAGTCTAGAGTCACATATTCATCTCTCTAATTTTATGTACACTATGCCAATTTGCATGTATTGCCTTTCCACGTTGTCCATGGAATCTTCCTGCTTTATTTGGCGCAGCATGGTTGGGGAAAATTAAACTCAACTGGGGAGCAGTGAATCAGCAATGGATCCAAAGAATGACCCAGAGCAACTTCTGGAGAACAAAGAACAAAAAAAAGTACAGCACAGGAACAGGCCGTTCGGCCCTCCAAGCTTGCGCTGACCATCCTGCCCGTCGAAACTAAAATCTTCTACACTTCCGGGGTCTGTATCCCTCTATTCCCATCCTATTCAGGGGCGAGATTCTCCGACCCCCCGCCGGGTCGGAGAATCGCCGGGGGCTGGCGTGAATCCCGTCCCTGCCGGTTGCCGAATTCTCCGGCACCGGAGATTCGGCGGGGGCGGGAATCGTACCACGCCAGTTGGCGGGCCCCCCCCCCCCGCGATTCTCCGGCCCGGATGGGCCGAAGTCCCGCCGCTAAAATGCCTGTCCCGCCGACGTAAATTAAACCACCTACCTTACCGGCGGGACAAGGCGGCGCGGGCGGGCTTCGGGGTCCTGGGGGGGGCGCGGGGCAATCTGGCCCTGGGGGGTGCCCCCACGGTGGCCTGGCCCGCGATTGGGGCCCACCGATCCGCGGGCGGGCCTGTGCCGTGGAGGCACTCTTTCCCTTCCCCCTCCGCCACGGTCTCCACCATGCCGGAGGCGAAAGAGACTCCCTCCACTGCGCATGTGCGGGTATGCTGTCAGTGGCCGCTAACGCTCCCGCGTATGCGCCGCCCGGAGATGTCATTTCCGCGCCAGCTGGCGGGGCACCAAAGGCCTTTTCTGCCAGCTGGCGGGGCGGAAATTCGTCCGGCGCTGACCTAGCCCCTTAAGGTTGGGGCTCGGCCTCCAAAGATGCGGAGCATTCCGCACCTTTGGGGCGACGCGATGCCCGTCTGATTTGCGCCGTTTTGGGCGCCAGTCGGCGGACATCGCGCCGTTTCCGGAGAATTTCGCCCCATGTATTTTTCAAGATGCCACTTAAACGTCACTATCGTTACTGCTTCCACCAGCTGCTCCAGCAGCGAGTTCCAGGCACCCACTACCTTCTGTATAAAAAACTTACCTCGTACATCTCATCTAAACCTTGCCCCTCGCAGCTTAAACCTATGCCCCCTAGTAATTGACCCCTCTACCCTGGGAAAAAGCCTATGACTATCCACTCTGTCTATGCCCCTCATAATTTTGTAGATCTCTATCAGTTCGCCCCTCAACCTCCTTCATTCCAGTGAGAACAAACCAAGTTTATTCAACCTCTCCTCATAGCTAATGCCCTCAATACCAGGCAACATCATGGTTAATCTCCTTTGCACCCTCTCTATAGCCTCCACATCCTTCTGGTAGTGTGGCGACCAGAATTGAACAAGTGTGAAGTGTGACCTAACTAAGGTTCTATGGAGCTGCAACATGACTTGGCAATTTTTATACTTGATGCCCCGGCCAATTAAGGCAAGCATGCCGTGTGCCTTCTTGACTACCTTCTTCACCGGTGTTGCCCCTTTCAGTGACCTGTGGACCTGTACACCAATATCCCTCTGACTGTCAATGCTCTTGAGGGTTCTACCATTCACTGTATATTCCCTACCTGCATTAGACCTTCCAAAATGGATTACCTCACAATTGTCCAGATTAAACTCCATCTGCCATCTTGCCGCTCAAGTCTCCAAAAGATCTACATCCTGCTGTATCCTCTGACAGTCCTCATCGCTATCCGCAATTCCACCAACCTTTGTGTTGTCCACAAACTTACTAATCAGAGCAGTTACATTTTCCTCCAAATCATTTATATATTCTATGAACAGCAAAGGTCCCAGCACTAAGGGCAGCACGGTGGAGCAGAGGTAGCACTGCAGTCTCACGGCGCCGAGGTCCCATGTTAAATCCCGGCTCTGGGTCACTGTCCGTGTGGAATTTGCACATTCTCCCTGTGTTTGCGTGGGTTTCGCCCCCACAACCCAAGGATGTGCAAGGTAGGTGGATTGAACACACTAAATTGCCCCTGAATTGAAAAAAATGAATGGGGTACTCTAAATTTTTTTTTTTAAAAAGGTCCCAGCACTGATCCCTGCGGAACACCACTAGCCACAGCCCTCCAATCAGAAAAGCACCCTTCCATTTCTACTCTCTGCCTTCTATAACCTAGCCAGTTCTGTATCCATCTTTCCAGCTCACCTTTGATCCCGTGTGACTTCACCTTTTGTACCAGCCTGTCGTTAGGGACCTTGTCAAAGGCCTTCCTGAAGTCCATCTAGACAACATCCACTGCCCTACCTGCATGAATTATCTTTGTGACTTCCTCGAAAAACTCTATCAAGTTAGTGTGACACGACCTCCCCTTCACAAAACCGTGCTGCCTCTCGCTAATACGATCACTTGCTTACAAATGGGAGTACAATCCAAAAGGGAATGGACGTCCACCTGAGAGACTGTCTTAATAAGTTGTATCTTAGTAAAGAAATAATGCATGAGTGGGTTTGTTGTAAAATCATTAAGAAATATGTTGTTGTGTTAATGAAATAAAAGAGAAGGGGTGTTTTGTATCAGAAATTATATTCCTGCTGGTGGAACATCACATGATCTGTAGTGTCATCTGCAGAGAGTGTTTTGCGTGGGCTTCAATTCTCCATCTTAGATTGTCTGAGCAACCTCTCCGAATAAATCTCTCATTGTGTTTGTAAGAAATCTAAGTGTGTGGCACCTCCATACCTTTTCTGTTCATGGCACTCAGAGAATATAACACTTACCCATTTAGCACAGTAGTGCTACACAACATGGTGGAGGGTATCTGCCTTTGTGGAATTTGAACCCGGCTCCCCAAATCATTACCCTGGGTTTCTGGATTACTTTTCCCCATCATGCCTACTCTGACAATGCTGTTTTAGTGTTTTAGCATTTTGCCTTGAGTGGGAAACCTTGAGTGGGATGCTGAGTTCATCAGTTGTGATGCGCAAGGCATCACAGTTGTGTGCGGTAGGTTGGGTGGATCAGAGGATCTTTTCTGTCCATCATTGTTCGCATTGTTAATAAGACTGCATTCCCAAAGGCAAGAATATGGAAGTGTAACAAAGCAAAATGCAAACCTACTCTGATTTGCTGACTTGCAACAGACATTTAATAACATAAGAAATAGGAGCAAACATAGATCTTAAGTCCCCTCAAGCCATCTCCATGTTTTACAAGTACATGGCTGAGCTTTTGCACCAACTCCCTTTTTTCACTCTATCCATATCCCTCGATTTCCTTAGTTTTGAAAAAATACTAGCAATCTCATTCTGAACTGCACTCTTCAACTGATCATTCACAGCCCACTGGAGTAGAGAGTTCAAAAGACTCACAATGCTCTGAGTACAGAAATTTCTCCTCATCTCGGTCCTAAATGGCAAACCCTAAACTTGGAACAATTTTCGACTCTCCGACCAGTGGGGACATCAGCTATTCTGTCAAGCCCCAAAAGAATTTCATACATTTCTGTGAGATCATCTTTCATTTTCCTAAACTCCAGAGATCTAGTCCCATTTTCAAGGTGGTTCAGGGAAAGAGGACACAGCTTTTGAGTGGGATGCTGAGTCCATCAGTTGTGATGCGCAAGGCATCACAGTTGTGTGCGGTAGGTTGGGTGGATCAGAGGATCTTTTCTGTCCATCATTGTTCGCATTGTTAATAAGACTGCATCCCTAAAAGCAAGAATATGGAAGTGTAACAGAACAGTTGATCTCAGAAGCAAAATGCTAAAACACTAAAACAGCATTGTCAGCAGCAACAGTTTTCAACAATTACATTACAAATTTAATTTATTTTACAACTATCCCAACCAATGCAATAGTTTTCCTTTGTATCTATTACTTCAGTGCACTTACTGCATTATTTCATTACTTAATGCGATGTAGAATCATAGGATCACAGGCTAAGGGCGGAATCTTGTGACACTTCTGGGAATGGAAATTGAAGTGGGTGTGGTCACTTAACTGAATGAGGGGCAAAATGTCAACTTCCTGATGGTGGGATGAAAGTTGTTTATTCAGGTGATGATGGATTGAAGGCGGATTGTGCTTCCCGACAGTAAACAGCAAGAATATCTTTTGAATGCATTAGCATGGCATGCATGCTCATTAAAACACAACTTTGCCAAATAAATTGTACCTTTGGAATTAAATATACAGCAAACGAAAAACACGTGGGCCGCGTTTCTCCAGGTCGTTAGCCCCAGGCAGGATTCCCGATGGCCCGTTGAATCGGGTGTGAGTGCCAAAACAGGATTCTTGCCAGGCGTCAAACCCTTTGTGACCCTCCCAGACTGTTGCGACTGGCTCAATTAGGTTCTCACCCAGAGTGGGCGAGAACCTAATTACAGTTCATCAACATGAATTTAAATATCATTACCAGGTTTGAGGCCAGGTGCTCTGGCCTCTCAGTATGCTCCATACCCTCACCCTGCCTTCCCCAGCTGGACGCCCCCTGGGTGCCAATCTCTCCTGGTCCTGACAAGTGAGGACTAGGTGCCTTAAACTCTGAAGGGGAACAAAGGGGTGATTATCCTCTCTATGCTTACCTCCAGGGTACCGAGGAAGGTGTTTCAGGGGAGATGGAGGTCGGGGGTTGGGAAGGGGTGGTTGAACCTCGACTAGAAGGATTCTAGTTGGGGGTCTTTCCTGAGATGGAGGTCGTATGGCAGGTCTTCCCTCTGTAGCTCCGAAAATCATTAAGCTGTCTTTCAGCGTGATACTTTGTATTTAAAACACGTTGTATTTATTCTCTCTGATGTGTTGGAAACCTTTGATGTCTCTCCCAGCATGTCAAGTTCAAAGATCTGTCAGATGAAGGTGAAAGTTTTCCCTTTGATGTGTTCGAAACCTCTGAAGGGCTTTTTTCACAGACAGTTTCTTTCCTCATTAACTTTTTCAAGTCTCTGGCCATGCTGAGAAACCTAAAATCTTTGGCATGCATTGTTCACTTTCAATTTCATGGTCCATTACCTTATGCACACCTCTTGATTGACAGCTCCAGGCTATTTCAAACAAGGGCTTAACTTTGTTAGTTTTTATAGCTCTTCATGGTCCATTAACTCAACAGTGATTCCTCTATTGAGCAGGTGTTCTTTCTAGCCTCATTTGTTTTCAGGAGTCTTGTTCTTTGTTCTAAAGAGCTTCATGGAAAGACCAGGTGTAGTTGCTCTTTCTGGGAAGCTGTCCAGAATCCTGACAGTATGGTGCCTGGACTTCTGATCTGGTGACATAATGGCACAGCTGGTGACTTCTCACCCCTTTCTGATGCATGATTGGGCAGGGCCTCTGCATTTATAATTGGATGGCTGCCACATGGTTTCAGATGGCTGGCAGCTCCACCTCTGAGGGCAAGTGGCACACTCATAAAATCATAGAATTTACAGTGCAGAAGGAGGCCATTCGGCCCATCGTGCCTGCACCAGCCCTTGGAAAGAGCGCCCGACCAAAGTCCACACATTCACCCTACCCCTTAACCCAGTAACCCCCCTAACCTTTTTGGACACTAAGGGCAATTTAGTGTGACGAATCTACCTAACCTGCACATCTTTGGACTATGGGAAGAAACCGGAGCACCCGGAGGAAATCCACGCATACACGGGGAGAATGTGCAGACTCCACACAGACAGTGACCCAAGCTACCATGCCGCACTATTCCAAAACAGCATCAGGACTCAAGGAAAAGATTCCAAGCTAAATATGTGGCGTGAAATTTAATTTGTAGCATGAAGAATGATATGGAGCTGGGTCCAAGATCGCAAGAAACTGCAGACTGTGGTGAACTCAGCCCAGCGTATCACACAAGCTTGCCACCCCCACATTGATTCTGTATATACTTCCCGCTGCCTCAGGAAGGCAGACAGCATTATCAGAGACCCCTCCCACCCAGGCATTGCCTTCTTCCAGATCCTTCCATCAGGCAGAAGGTACAGAAGTCTGAAGACCCGCACAAACAGACATAGGAACAGCTTCTTCCCCACAGCTACCAGACTCCTCAACGACTCCCCCTCGGACTGATCTGTTCCCTGTAAGAACACTATTCACGACACCCTACGCTGCTCTTGCTCATGTATTTGTTTTGTTTGGCCCCTTGTTCCGCACTATAACCAATCACTGTTTTCCGAAGTACCATTTGTCAATGTTCTCTGTTGATTATTCTCTTTGTCTACTATGTACATACTGTGTACATTCCCTCGGCCACAGAAAAGTCCTTTTCACTGTACTTTGGTAAATGTGACAATAAATCAAATCAATCAATCAATTATGTCCATATAAATACAACTGATTCTTATACAAAAAGTAACTTCCTTACAGACTGACAGATGAAGCAGAAGCATAATGATAATTACTCCCAGGAAACAAAAAATCTTGAGTAAAATATTAAGCATGGATCGGAACCTCTGTGAGGGCTACGAAGAGTCTAGCATGAGTTTGTTGAGTCAAACGGAAAGTAAATTTTATTTACAACAATATTTACACAGCACCAGTAGTTTACTACTGATTCTCTCACTAGCTGGTACCATTCTGGCCAGCTCCATTTTTACATCTGAAAGGTTAATGATTGCCCGCCTCCTTACTGTGGGAGCTCATATTCTGCAAGAGCCCAGGCCCCAGCCAAAACGATCCGGGCAGGGTACAACAGGAAAAAGCTGTGAAGTTTCCAGCCACAAAAGAAAAAGGACAGGATTCTCCATCCCGCCAGACCCGTTTTCTGGTGTGGCGCTCCCCCACCAGCAGTGGGATCCTCTGTCCCAGCAACCGGCCAATGGGGTTTCCCATTGTGGCCATCCCCACACCGTCGGGAAATCCGGGGGCCTGAGCGAAATGAAGGGCCCTGCCGGCGGAGGATCCCGCCTAAAACTTTTCATCCTGGTTTGATGTGGTAACATTGCGGTAATAATGATTTCCAATAAAAAAAAGTATAATTCTTTAAGACTGAGGTCATTGTACTGAGAGCTGATATAAAACAGATTCATCCAGGAAACCATGTAAATCAAGTCATGACATTTGTTAATGTCATTTTTAAACAGTTTTTGTGTCTAGAATATTAATGGGAAGAAGTGCTGTACAACAGAATAATATGGGTTGTTGAAAAAACAGCAACATGGGACAAGATACAAAGCTGACTTCTCAGAAATAATTTGCATTCTTCTAATCCTTTTGAGAACAGAGCTTGTACCGACACTGACAGATCACTGTAAACTGATGGGAGGCAGCCATTATAGTGTTCTTTAAAGGAAACTCACCAGCTCTTTGTAAAATGTAGCAGTTTGGCAGATAATTTGCTGGTATATTGAAGTGCTCGGAGTATATTTTATGGATATTGAACTTTCTGAACTCATAAAGGGCTTCAGGCAATACTTTACTGTCATCCAGAAAAAGAGAAACAGCATCAATGAGAGGAAGCAACAAATAAGAGTCGCATCTGAAGTGGAATTGATAAGAAGGAGGTGTGCTGGCAGTAATCCTTGCCCTTTCAACAGAATGTTGCCCAGGACAATATACCTGCATTTAGTTGAGCAGCAGGGTGCACTAAGGGGTGCTCTTCTCGAGAGAGAGGTTGCCTCGGAATTGTGCCACCTCCTATAACGGCACCAACCAGAGCCAGAACAACACAGCTTGCTCCAGTCAATGCCACTACAGTCTGAAATTCTTTGCCTTCAGTTTTTTTCCAGGTTACAACAGGAGATATCAGGAGCACCAGCCAGTCTACTCTGCATATCTGTGTTCAGCAGGTGACTGATGCCATACTTGCTAAATGGACAACCAGAGCCAGCATGATAGGGCACTGTAGGATATGTGCATTTGTTGGTTTCAGTTAAGACTAGGATCTCACTAGCTGCACTCAGATCACACTACTTTTGTGCACTGCAAAGGCTTTCAATTAATTAATGTGCAACTGGTGTAAGTTCACCGGTCATCTATCATGCTGTGCCGGCAGTCCTGTCAGCCTTCATGATTTTTTTTTGTTTTAGTGCTTCCTTCTCCATTCATTACCCCAAAGTGGCAAGTGAGAGGCTGCTTGCTTGGAAACAAACAAACTTGGCTCACAACTCCTTTGAGGAGCTGACACTCAGTGGCCAAGGTGTGGTATGATCAGAACCAGAGCCCGAAAGGAGTCCTCAGTGAGTGACCCTTTGGGGTCCTTAAGTAACAACCCTGCTGCCTTGACCCATCTGAAGGTATTCCTCTGACCAAGCCCAGAAATGTTCTGGGTTGATGTATGCTGCCCTATTTCACTCTGCAGAATCAGCATTTAGAACCAAAATTGGATGCATCTGATTTTGTGCTCTTGCCATGCAATGTTATTTGCCAGCAGAGCAAGTTCAGGAAGTTACTTGCGAAAGTTCTGTAATGAATCATACAATCATATTGCGAAGGAGGAGATGATTCAATCCATTGTGCCTGGACCAGCTCTGTGGGGGAAAAAAATCAAATTAATCCCATTCCCCTGCTCTTTCTTCAAAGCCTGGCAGTTTGTTTTCATTCAAGTTTTTATCCAATTTTGTTTTAAATTTTAGTCTTGAATTTGTTTCCATCCAATCAAGCGGTGCATTTCAGATCACAACGACTAATTGTATTAAAACAAATCTCCACATCTTCCCTCTGCTTCTTTTGTCATTTGCCTTTAAACTGTATCCATTGGTTCCTGATCATCCTGCCAGCTTCTCCCTATTTATTCAACCAAAATTGTTCATAATTTGAAATGCCACTGTATAATCTCCCCTTCAGCTTCTGAGAATAATTCCAGCTTTTCCATGTAATCTTATTGCTTTTACCATTCTTGTAAACCTCCCTGGAACCTATTGCATCATGCAGTAGTGTGCAGTGTGTCACAGTATCCTTCCAGTGCAGAAGGAGGTTATTCAGCCCATCGATCATCACCTACCCTTCGAAACAGCTCCCTATCTAGGCCCAATCCCTTCTCTAGTCCTGTATCCCCACCCAACCTTTGAACACTAAGGGGCAATTTAGCATGGTCAATCCACCTAATCTGCACATCTTTGGACTGTGCGAAGAAACCAGAACACCTGGAGGAAATCCACGCAGACAAGGGAAGAAAGTGAAAACTCCACACAGTCACCCGAGGTCAGAGTCAAACCCAGGTCCCTGGCGTTGTGTGGCAGCAGTGCTAACCACTGTGCACCCGTGCCCTGCAGCATAACTTAGTTGTGAATGTGCTACCAATGGTGCTGAGCAGATGCCAAGCTGATTTCCCATTCCCTCCCCTCTGTTTAGAACCATACAGAGTTTAATTGACTTCTTATACACTTATTTTCTCTGCAGACTCAATCGTAATGACTGCATTTCTGATTTGTGTTGTCGCTAAATCCCTGCTGTGTAATTGGAAAAGCTCTAAAATAACAAAGTAAAAACAATGTTGTTCGGATTTTTAGCAGCAAGGTCTATATGTTTCACTCCATGGTTCCTCTTGTACATGCACATTAAAACCTCAGGAGATAGACTGACAATTTAATGAGCACAATGTCGTTGGAAGTTATCATTATATAGCAATGTGCTCCAGTTTCTTGAGTAGGTTATTAGCTTTAATTTTCAAGCAAATTAAATTGCAACAATGTAAAATTAAGGTATTTAGACAACCGGTGACAATTATTATGAATAATACGATGGGCGAGATTTTCTCAGAAATCGTCAAAGGTTGAGAGCGGGCCAGGAAAACAGTGTTAAGCCTGCTTTTCCCACCATATAGTGTGGCGCTTAGTGCCAAACATTTTCTGCCACCTGCTCCACGCCGCATAACCTCCGGTATGCCTGCCCACTTCAGTCTTGCAATCATCTGGTGCCACATTTAAAGGCCGCCAGGAAGTTTTGGCAGTCAGGAAATCTGCCCAGAAATTCTCCAATGCCTCTCTGGAAAGACTCATCATAGCTGTAGAGGTCCGCCATGATTTAATTTGCCCGTGCTCAGGACAGAAACCTAGCAGCTAGGTCAGGAACCTAGCATGCGAGACAGTGGCAGCGGCCATCAGTGCCAATGCTCTGCAGAAGAGGACAGCCATCCAGTGCAGGAAAAAGATACTCACTTCTATTCTGCCAGGGTAAGTCACTCCTGCCATCACTCTCAATTCACACACTCACCCACCATCACAAATCCGCAGGGTACTCATTGGCAGCTCAAGGGACACCACCACTCGCTCTCCCACACACATCCTCATCTCCTCTACGGGTCTCATCCTCATCACCTCGGTGGTCCCACTCACCATCCACACATGCCAGGCATCCTTATCATTTCGCCCTGGCAAAATTCCTGCCTGCACCCACTCCATTTGTATTCCCATACAGCAGAAGCTGGCTGAAAACACGAGGGAGAAATCCCAGATGGGCAGAGGGATGCCAGAACACAAGGTTCTCATGGGCTTCAAAGTCAGAGAAATCCAGGCTGGTCTGGGAGGAAGTCAACCACTCCTGTGCTGATGGTGAGGTCGGTGGTAATAAACCAAGTGAGGATCCAGCACTGTAACATCCATCAGCCAACAATGCTGTGAGTCATATTTCTTGTTTCACAGTCCCCTGCCATGCACTAATGACCTCTCCTTTCTGTCGCAGGAACATGCTCCCTGGGAAGCAGCCAGGGAGTCCACCAGCCTGCTCCTCAACTCAAGCCCAAGAGCAGTACAGCGAAAGGATTTACAAGCCCCTAAATAGAAGGAACATCACAGCACTCACACACACCCTGCATTAGGGCAGACACACACACCTTGGTGGGACCTAGGTCTAGAGCAACCTCAGTGTCACAATCTAGTGAGCACATCAGATTTTCAGACCCAGAACAGGCAAAGACAAGGATATCCCAGGGTTCCGGCACTTGGAGAGCTTCTGGAGGCCAGGAATCTGCTGAGTCCCAGTCAGATGACAAGTCTCTGGACTTGGTTGTGCCTCAGATCCTGAAGCTCCAAAGGAAAACTTGGGAAAATCATGAAGAGAAATCTGGTACATTCCTTGGATTGAAAGGCTGAATGGAGTTGTCCATCCACCATATATCTGAGCAGATTGTGCCAACACTGCAACGCAACAAGATCAACATAGTTAGACGGCGGCCACCATGGAGACATTGGTGCAAGACCTTTGACCTGCACAGTTACAGATGAACTGGTGCACACCCCAGGGCCATCAACTCCAGAGATTGCTCACCTTTCCGAATTTCCTCTTCCTGTTGACTGATTCAGCTCCAGCTCCACAGGCCGAGGAATGTGGCAATGCACTTTTACATGATGTTCTCCTCTGTAAAAAACTCTCATTAATGGCACCTATCTATGTCTCCTTGTTCTGATGAGCTGTGTGCCTGTAATATGGAGCTGAAAACTGGATTCCTGCTCAAGATAAAGGCAGGGTTCCCCCATATGCTTTGTGCAAGGTTCCCAGCATATTGGTGGTGTCACTTCACAGTGACTGAATACATCAGTGATGGTAATATGTCATTAGGGAATGATGATATCTCCATAATGTACAGGGCTAGCGTCATTCATTCCAATCATTCTCAATGTGTGCTCCCTGCACCTTTGAACTGTGTCTGCACACCCTCCCCCCACTATCCTGTTTGCCTTAGCCTCCAGCGACACTGAACCTCAAGGGTACAACTCACAAAAGAGCTCAGGTAAGATCAGGAGAGTTGAAACTTTCGCCGCTGCTTTGCTATGATATGACATTGGTCATTGAGATGCAAGTGAGCTGCCAGGAGTCAGCCATTCAAGAAGATTTGTGAGGATCAATGTGCTGTCCCCACTGCCAGGCTTAGAATGCAAGGGTTGCTACATCCCCATTACAGGAGCTTTATACAGAGAGTGTGCACTGCCTTCAGTCAGATGGAAGAGCAATGTTCACAGAAGACATGTGATGGTGGGATGTCCTGGATCTTCTCATTACCTCCATGAGGATCTCCTCATCACCTCCATGAGCTCATCTGTCTTGTCTGGACCTTGCCACTGTCTCATGACCAACATCCTCTCCCTCAAAGACCTCCTCAGCCTCATTGCCTTTGACATCCTCCTCATTGGAGGAGATGTGCCCATTCTTTATCTCCTCCTCAGGCAGTTCCTCCCCCCGTTGCAGCGCCAGGTTGTGCCTGGCACAGGCAGCAACCATGCTGCATGACACCCTCTGCAGATTGCATTGCAGGGCTCCAATGGACCAATCCAGGCACTGGAACCTCATCCTCACCATCACTATGGCCTGATCCACCAAAGTGCAAGTCGTAACATGAGCATCATTGTTTCTCGTCTAAGCTGCACTCTGTAGCCTCTGCCTTGGCGTCATCGGGCACCTGCTAACTGCTCAGCCCTTGATTCCAAGGTCCGATCCCTGCAGCCACCGTGGACCCTGAAATATGTCAAGAATCTGTTAGCGGCTAAGAATGTAGGAGTCGGGCACACTCCCTGGGAATGGAGCACATACCTGGAGGATGAGTTCTGGTCACAAACTAGCTGCATATTTAACAAGTGGAAGCTCTTGCAGTTCACATAGTTCAGAACTTGATGCCCCGGAGATCAGAGTGCCATGTGACCTGTGCATCATGCACCTGTGGAAAAGCACAGATTTGTGCATCGCCCTCTTGAATATAGCCTTCTTATATCCTGGTCAACTGATTCTGGTCAAAATGGATGAAGTTGTGTGTCCTCATGAAAATTGTGTCCATTACCTCCTGGATGTACTTGTGTGTGGAGGCTTGCAAAATCCCACCAAGGTCATCTGTCGAACCCTGCAAGGAGCCACTAACGTAACAACTTAGGGCCGTAGTAATGCTCAGCAGTGGATGCCTGCCAAGTCCCAATGGCACCAAATCCTGCAGAAGGTGGCAGATGTGACCAAACATTTCCCTGTACATGCATAATCTTCAGTGACACTGGTTGTCAGACATCTTTAGGTATGTCAGGGGGCATCTGTACACCTTGAGTCTAGCGAGGCATCCCCAAGTGACAGCTCTCTGCATGCGGTGCATACCCTGCTATCCCTTCCTCCTCAAAGTTCCGCTCCTATCTTTGGTGAGCCAGGTGCCTCAGATGATGTATTCTATTTCTTTTCTGCCTTTGAAACGGAAAAATAACAATGAGCCCTTAGTGTCCGGTGGGGTTACTGGGTTATGGGGATAGGGTGGAGGTGTGGGCTTGGGTAGGGTGCTCTTTCCAAAAGCTGCTGCAGACTCGATGGGCCGAATGGCCTCCTTCTGTACTGTAAATTCTATGATTCTATGATTACCAGCCTCCATGTTACGTATATTCTCCTCATTGCAGTACCAAAGAGGGAGACTTGAGAGGGCCCAGCATGAAGGTGGCAGAAAGTGTCATAGACAGGAGTTTTAGTGATGTGATGACACCCAAGGTGCAGGCAGATAGATGGGTAACCGCTAGAAGGGGCATACAGTCAGTGCAGGAATCCCCTGTGGTCATCCCCCTCTCCAACAACTATACCGTTTTGGATACTGTTGGGGAGATGGCCTATCAGGGGATAACAGCAGCAGCAGCAGCCAGAGCAGTGGCACCACGGCTGGCTCTGTTGTTAAGCAGGGAGGGACAAAGAGCACTAGAGCAATACTCATAGGGGACTCTATAGTTAGGGGTATAGATAGGCGCTTCTGTGGATGTGAAAGAGACTCCAGGATGGCATGTTGCCTCCCTGGTGCCAGTGTCCAGGATGTCACTGAAAGGACAGGGGGCATTCTGAAGGGAGAGGGTGAGTAGCCAGAGGCCGTGGTACAGATTGGTACGAACGACATATGTAGGAAGAGTGACGAGATCCTGCAGCAGCAGTTTAGGGAGTTAGGTAGAAAGTTAAAAAGCAGGACCTCAAGGGTTGTAATCTCAGGATTACTCCCTGTGCCACATGCCAGTGAGGCTAGAAATAGGAAGACAGTACAGCTTAACACATGGCTAAACAGCTGGTGTAGGAGGGAGGGTTCAGATATATGGACCATTGGGGTCTCTTCGAGGGCAGGTGGGACCTGTACAAGAAGGATGGGTTGCATTTAAACTGGAGGGGCATAAATATTCTGGGCAGGAGGTTTGCTAATGTCACACAGGAGGATTTAAACTCGTTTGGCAGGGGGATGGGAACCAAAGCAAAGGTGAATTAATTGAAGGGGAACTAGAGGTAGGGCCAGTAAGACACAGAGGAAGAGCAGGTAGGGTGTGGTTGCTGATCAAAGAGGGTCTAGTGTATCAGGTAAGGCAGATGAACTTAGAGCTTGGATTAGTACTTGGAACTATGATGTTGTTGCCATTGCAGAGACTTGGTTAAGGGAAGGACAGGATTATCAGCTTAATGTTCCAGGATACAGGTGTTTCAGGTGGCATAGAAGGTAATGTAAAAGGGGTGGTGGAGTTACACTGTTGGTTGAGGAGAATATCACAGCTGTACTGTGCGAGTGCACCTAGGAGGGCTCATACAGTGAGGCAATATGGGTAGGGCTCAGGAATAGAAGAGTGTAGTCACAATGTTAGGAGTTTACTATAGGACTCCCAACAGCCAGAGGGAGATAGAGGAACAGATATGTAGGCAGATTTTGGCATGGTGTAAAAGGGTTGTTGTGGTGGGTGATTTTAACTTACCCTATGTTGACTGGAACTCACTTTGTGCTGGGGGCAGAGTTTGGATGGGGCAGAGTTTGTAAGGAGCATCCAGAAGGGCTTCTTGAAACAGTATGTAGATAGTCCAACTAGGGAAGGGGCCATACTGGACCTGGTACTTGGGAATGAGCTGGGCCAGATGATCAACGTTTCCGTAGCGGAGCAGTTCTGGAGCAGTGACCATAATTCAGTAAGCTTTAATGTACTGATGGATAAAGATCTGTTTGTCCTCAGATGAAAGTGCTAAATTGGGGGAAGGCTAATTACAACAATATTAGGCAGGAACCTAAGAATGTAGACTGGGGGCAGATATTTGAGGGCAAATCAACACCTGGCATGTGGGAGGCTTTCAAGTGTTAGCTGATGGGAATTCAGGACCGACATGTTCCTGTAAGGATGAAGGATAAGTATGGCAAGTTTCGGGAACCTTGGATAACAAGAGATATTGTGAGCCTAGTCAAAAAGAAAAAGGAAACATTTGTCAAGGCTAGGAGGCTGTGAACACACGAAGCAAGTGTGGAGTACAAAGAATGATGTGGAGATGCCGGCATTGGACTGGGGTGGGCATAGTAAGAAGTCTTACAACACCAGGTTAAAGTCCAACAGGTTTATTTGGAAGCACTAGCTTTCGGAGAGCAGGTGAGTGAAGAGGTGGGTTCCAAAAACACATATTTGAACAAAGTCAATGATGAAAGATTATACTTTGAATGAGAGTCTTTGCAGGTAATTAAGTCTTTACAGGTCCAGACGGTGCAACTGGAGAAAGGAATAATCACAGGTTAAAAAGGTGTGAATTGTCTCAAGCTAGAACAGTTGGTAGGATTTTGCAAGCCCAGGCCAGGTGGTGGGCGGTGAATGTAGTGCAACATGAATCCAAGGTCCTGGTTGAGGCCGTACTCATGCGTGCGGAACTTGGTTATCAGTTTTTGCTCGGCGATTCTGCGTTGTCCCGAGTCCTGAAGGCTGCCTTGGAGAACACTTACCCAAAGAACAGAGGCTGTATGCCCTTTACTCTAAGGCAGCCTTCAGGGGGTTGGCCCACTCAAGGACAGGGGAGACAATATATGCATGGAGCCAGAGGAAATGTGCAAGATTAAATGAGTACTTTGAGCCAGTTTTCACCAAAGAGAAGGATTTCTGAGCTGATGTGTCTGGGGAAGGGTGTGAAGATAGATTGGGTCATGTTAAGATCTAAAAGGAAGAGGTATTGGGAGTCTTGAAAAACATTAAGGCAGACCAGTCCCCAGGGCCTGATAGGTATAGCCCAGAATACTGAGGGAGGAAGAAATTGCTGGGGCCTTGAGAGAAATCTTTGTATCCTCACTGGCGACAGGGGAGATCCCAGAGTATTGGAGAATAGGCATTGTTGTTCCTTTGTTTAAGAAGGGTAGCAAGGATAATCCAGGTAATTACAGACCAGTGAGCCTTACATCAGTGGTAGGGAAAGTATTGGAGAGGATTCTTCGAAACAGGATTTACTCCCACTTGGAAATAAGTGAATGTATTAGCGAGAGGCAACATGTATTAGTAAGAGGCAACATGTATTAGTGAGAGGCAACATGTATTCGTGAGAGGAAACATGTATTAGTGAGAGGCAACATGTATTAGTGAGAGGCAACATGTATTAGTGAGAGGCAACATGTATTAGTGAGAGGCAACATGTATTAGTGAGAGGCAACATGTATTAGTGAGAGGCAACATGTATTAGTGAGAGGCAACATGGTTTTGTGAAGGGGAAACCATGGACAGGATTCTCCAATAATGGGGCTCTGCCCCCAACCCGGCGTGAAAAGCGGCGCCAACCAGTCCGGCATCAATAGTCCCCGATAATGGGGAATGCTCCCCTTCCTAGGGGGCTAGCTCGGCGCCGGAGTCGTCCCCACAGCACCAGCCGGTGCGAAACGGCCGGCGCGGGTGTGCATGCGCGGAATGGCCGGCGTGATTCCACGCATGCGCGGAACGACCGCGTGTGTCCGCGCATGCACACTATGCCTGGCGTGATTCCGCACATGCGCGGGGGTTCCCTTCTTCGCGCCAGCCCCCAGGCAATATGGCGGAGCCCTACAGGGGCCCGGTGGGGAGGAAAGTAGGCCCCCACGGAACCAGCCCGCCCGCCGATCGTTAGACCCCGATCGCTGGCCAGGCCACCATTGGGCCCCCCCCACCCCCCCGGGTCGGATTCCCCCGCCCCCCCCTTCCAAGACAGCCCCCGCAGACATCCCACCATGTGGGACTTGAGTAACCCACGCTGGCGGGACTCGGCCAAACTCAGGGCCCTGAGAGTCGCCGGGGGGGGGGTTCTTTCAACGGCCTCCCACCGGCGCGTCGGGAATCCCGCAGGTGCCTGAGAATTGGCGGGGGAGAATCAGGAAGCCGGTGTCGGGGCGCTGGAGCATGATTCTCGGGCCCCCTCGGGGATTTTTCAACCCGGCGCTGGGTCCTCTGTTTTTTTAAGAAAGTGACAAAGATGATTGATGAGTGTCGGGAAGTGGATGATGTTTACATGGAATGCAGTAAGGCCTTTGACAAGGCCCCTCAGACTGGTAAAGAGGGTGAAGTCGCAAAGGATCAGAGATGAGCTGGCAAGATGGATACAGAACTGGCTCGGCAATAGTAGAGACGGTAGCAGTCGAAGGGTGCATTTCTGAATGGAGGTCTGTGACTAGTGGCATTCCTCAGGGATCAGTGATGGAACCTTTGCTGTATGTAATATATATAAATGATTTGGAGGAAAATGTAACTGGTTTGATTAGTAAGTTTGCAGACGACACAAAGGTTGGTGAAATTGCGGATAGCGATGAGGACTGTCAGATGATACAGCAGGATATAGATCATTGGAGACTTGGGCAGAGAGATGGCAGATAGAGTTTAATCCGGACAAATGTGAGCTAATGCATTTTGGAAGGTCTAATACAGATGGGAAATATACAGTAAATGTCAGAACACTTAAGAGTATTGATAGGCAGCAGGATCTGGGTGTACAGGTACGAAAGTGGCAACGCAGGTGCAGAAGGTAGTCAAAAAGACACACGGCATGCTGCCTTCATTGGCCGCATTTAAAATTGGCAAGCCATGTTGCAGCTGTATAGAACCTTAGTTTGGCCACACTTGGAGTATAGTGTTCAATTTTGGTTGCCTCACTACCAGAAGGGTATGGAGGATTTGGAGAGGGTACAGAAAAGATTCACCAGGATGTTGCTTGATAAGGAGGGCATTAGCTATGAGGAGAGGTTGGAGAAACTCAATTTGCTCTCACTGGAATGATGGAGGTTGAGGGCAACCTGATAGAAATCTACAAAATTATGAGGGGCATGGACAGAGTACATAGTCAGAAGCTTTTTCCCAGGGTGGAAGAGTCAATTACTCGGGGCATAGGTTTAAGGTGTGAGGGGCAAGGTTTAAAGGAGATGTACGAGGCAAGTGTTTTACACAGAGTGGTGGGAGCCTGGAACTCGCTGCGGGGGGTGATAATGGAAGCAGATATGTGAGAGATTTTTAAGGCATGTCTTGACAAATACATGAATAGGATGGGAATAGAGGGATACTGCCCCCGGATGGGTCGGGGATTTTAGTTCAGATGGGCAGCATGGCTGGTGCAGGCTTGGGCCGAAGGGCCTGTTCCTGTCCTGTAATTTTCTTTGTTCTTTCTAAACCCTGGTGGCTGTCCAGTGTTCCCTCATCTCCCTCGAGTGTTACCCTGGTCTCCTTCGAGTCAGGCCCTAGTCATCCTGAAGTATTTCCCGGTCACCCTCGAGTGTTATCCGGGTTTCCCTCATGTTAGACCCCAGTCTACCTCAAGTGTTACCCATTCTCCCCCAAGTTAAAGCCTGGTCACTCCCGAGTCAGAGCTGGTATCTCTGAGCCAACTTCCTTAAGACACGGAAACCTCGCTGCAAGTTCTGCACTCACCTCTGAGCTCCCCTTGAAGGTTTGCTCACCGGGTACATGCCTTTTGAACCCAGTCATGATTTTATGCCGCTAAGACATCACACCATCGTGGATGTATTTTTTGATGCAGGTTGGAGGAGGGGCACGATTCTGGTGTCTGGGTCCGATAATGTTGATGCAAATGTTTTATTCTGACGTTCCCCACGTTAAATGGTTGGAAATGTGGCCCACCACTGATTGGGGCAGGGGACGACAGTGGCAAGCTTTCACACCGACATAAAACGCGACTTTGGACTTATGGGCCTGGATTCTCCAAACTCCCGGCTAAGTGTTGACGCCGGCGTAAATACCGGAGTGTTTCACGCCGGCGTCAATGGGCCTCTTGGCCCAGCGATTCAGTGGCCCGCAGGGGGCCAGGACGGTGCCGGAGTGCTGCACGCAGTTCCGGCAGTTGGCTCAGAGATACCGGCTCTGACTCGGGAGTGACCAGGCTTTGACTTGGGGGAGAATGGGGTAACTCAAAGGAGACCAGGGTAACACTCGAGGGTGATGAGGGAACACATGTGCATGGTGGCCGTTTCTGCGCCGGTGCAAGCGTGTGGTGGCCGTTTCCGCACCGGTGCATGCGCATGGTGGCCGCTTCCGTGCCGGCGCTGCGCAACATGGCGGAGCCACACAGCAGGCCCACCCGGAGGGAGTAGCCCCCGATCGCGGGCCTGGCCGTCGTGCAGGCCCCCCCGGAGTCTGATCCACCGCCCCCCCCCCTCCCCCACCAGGACGACCACCGGGGCTGCGGGTCCGAGCTCCCGCCGGGTGGTACCAGGTTGGAACCATGCCGGCGGAACTAGGCCGGCCGACCGCGGAGAATCGCCACAGGGGCCGTTTTCAAGGGCCACGACCGGCGCCACGTTGACTGCGCGCGCACGACTGGCGCCGATTCTCCGGTCACCGGAGAATCGCGTACCGGCGTTGGAGCTGCTTGACCGGCGTGACCGGCAATTCACCGACCCAGCGCGGGCTCGGAGAATCCCGGCCATGATATTTTCCGATCCCGTAGCCGAACTGGCCTGATGCAAATAGGAACGGAAAATCCTCGCTGATGTTTCATTTTTCATCAAATGTCTTTGTCTTAATTTATCTGAGTGACATCTGTGAGAATTCTAATGGTTGCAAGGTATAAAGAGGTGATGGCATTTCCTGAATTGCGATTGCACTGAATGTTTTCACTGACAATGGTTTACATGGGGAGTCTATTTTGAATAAAGCAATGCTAAAGCTGGACAGAATTGGGAAAATCAGATTGCTGATTTGGACAGGTGAGTTGAAACATTATCCTGGCCATGGCCAGAGCTAAGTAGTGGCTCTGAGGATTTATCATCCGTAGTATTGTGTCTGAAACAAAACATCACAGGTTGATGTTCTGTCTGTCAGGTGGTCTCTTACAGATTGAAGAACAGTCTCTGGAGGTACGGAGGTCAGGGGGAAAGCTGTGACAGCATTGTTACAGAAACAATGTATTAGCTATCCCCAATACTAAAAACCTGCTTGGACAATATTCAGGTTAGTTAATACTATAATCCTGTTGAGATTTCAGAAAATTGCTGAAAACTATTTGATAATAATAAAAAGCTTATTCTGCAACTATCTATGATAGTTGTACAAATAATGCTATCCAAATGAAAATATACCTTACCCAAATTTGATCACCTTTGCCGATTAAAGTGACAAAAAAAATTGAACTTGATTACACCTATGAAAATAAACGGATTCAGAAATCAGTCATCAGTTGCTATGGTATTGCTTTGAACACTAAATGGTGCCATGCACATACTCGATTTGAAGCTGTTGATAATCATAGATAGCTTGAACTAAGTCACTAAGAGACCTCTGTTGTAATACTCACTTATCTGCCATGCCCTGACAACTCTAATTACCATTGACTCATCGAGTACAAAAGCTGTGTCCATAACAGAGCAGCAAATTCACTTTAGGACAAAAAAGAAAATCTCAACACTCCTGTGTCAAGATTGATCTTCCCTGAGAATTGTGGTGCCGTGTGCTTCATTTTATCATTTTATCTCAGCCATTTCAAAATGCTATATGAACACAAACACACTCTTTGTATAAATAAAGCAATCAATCGAACTGAATAATTTCATCACATAATGTGAATTTAAAACATTAATTTTACTTAAAGTTTGGTAGAAATATTTAATGTATTTTTATTTGCTTTCTTTACTTTATGAAAGATAATTTCCAAAATATGGAATTCATTTCTACCTAACTTTTTTGTATAGTTTTTGCAAAATGAACCACTATCTGTTCAATTTTCATATTCAATATTAGGAATTAACTACTATTAAAAAAGCACCATCCTATAAGTCATTTGATTTTCAGTCTGGTGAGTGCAAGAATCTATTTTTATAGCTCACTTCAAGTTGACTGAATACTCTTTAGACTAATTGGTGGAAATATTCCCCTTAGCCTAGTGATCAAGTTGCAAGTGATCCAGAAGTAGTTTAAGTCCTTTTTGCGCTTTTTGAAAATCATTGGCCTAGATTTGCGACTTTGGACATTTTTAATGATAACAGTAAATCTGTTTGGGTCCAGTAAATATGCCAGTGGTGCAATTACTGCCAGTTCACTGTTTCATGTTGCACTTAATGAATAGCGGTAATACCTACCTCCAGTCATTAAGTGTCAATTGATTTGATAATTAAGGACGGAATTAAAATAAATTTGCAGTTTTTTCAAAGATACATTTCATCTTTCAACTTGACTATCATTAGTCCAACTTGGGTTCACTTTGATATCATCAAAACAGTCACAGAAGCACAGCTTGTACCAGGTCAGCAGGAATATTGTTTAATACATTCAAAACAGCTGCACCACAACAACTGGGATTCATGAGGATATGTTAAATGTTCTGGTCTCCCGGGTGGAGAATATGAGCCAAGATCCAGGGACTTAACACAGTCTTGAGGTCTACTATTTGTTTTACTGTTTATTGCACAAGGGATACATGGCAAACATCAATCTTTAGTACCCTGAACGACAGTGTCTGTTTTTTTGCCACTTTCAATGAACACAGTGAACATTCAACTAACTTCTTCAATAATGTAATAAGAGCAGAAAATGTTCAGCAGATCAAGCATCATCAATGGAGAGAGAATCATATTTAGTGAGCAGAATTTAATGTAGACAACAGGGGTCTTGGCCACCGGTTAGAGAGCCAATAGGAGCCCCGTATCGCTTTTCCCTGGGAGGCTCAATACTATTCTGAGACAATCAGGTTCTAACCTGGATCCAATGAGATGCCTCCCATGCAATTAAGCACCAGGCAGGACAGAAATCCTGCCCCTGAGAACTGCTGACCTCTCCAGTACCAGCAGCACCTCCAGGAGTGGGGGTTCTGTGGCACAGTGGTTAGCACTGCTGCCTTACAGTGTCAGGGACCCACATTCAATTCCAGCCTTGTGGAACTGTCTGTGTGGAGTTTGCACTTTCTCCCCGTGTCTGCGTGGGTTTGCTCCAAGTGCTCTGGTTTCATCGATCATAGAAATTACAGTACAGAAGGAGATCATTCGGCCCATCGAGTCTGCATCGGCTCTTGGAAAGAGCACCCCACTTAAGCCCACACCTCCACCCTATCCCCGTGACCCAATAACCCCAACCTATACTTTTGGACACTAAGGGCAATTTATCATGGTCAATCCACCTAACCTGCACATCTTTGGATTGTGGAAGGAAACCGGAGCACCCGGAGGAAACCCACGCAGACATGGGGAGAACGTGCAGACTCCTCACAGACAGTGAACCAAGCCAGGAATTGAACTTGGGACCCTGAAGCTGTGAAGCAACTGTGCAAACCACTGTGCTACCTTGCTGCCGATTTCCTCCCACCAGGGATGTGTGGGTTAGGTGGGGTTCCAGGGATAGGTCAGGAACCTGGGGCAAAATTCTCCCCAAACGGCGCGATGTCCGCCGACTGGCGCCCAAAACGGCGCCAATCAGACGGGCATCGCGCCGCCCCAAAGGTGCGGAATGCTCCGCATCTTTGGGGGTCGAGCCCCAACATTTAGGGGCTAGGCCGACGGCAGAGGGATTTCCGCCCCGCCAGCTGGCGGAAGCGGCCTTTGTTGCCCCGCCAGCTGGCGCAGAAATGACATGTCGGGGCACCGCATGCGCGGGAGCATCAGCGGCCGCTGACAGTTTTCCGTGCATGCGCAGTGGGGAGAGTCTCTTCCGCCTCTGCCATGGTGGAGACCGTTGCGGAGGCGGAAGGGAAGGAGTGCCCCCACGGCACAGGCCCGCCTGCGGATCGGTGGGCCCCGATCGCGGGCCAGGCCACCGTGGGGGCACCCCCCGGGGCCAGATCGCCCCGCGCCCCCCCTCCCCCCAGGACCCCGGAGCCCGCCCACACCGCCTTGTCCCGCCGGTAAATAGCTACTCTAATTTACGCCGACGGGACAGGCAATTCCTCGGCGGGACTTTGGCCCATCCGGGCCTGAGAATCGAGCGGGGGGGCCCGCCAACCGGCGCGGCCCAATTCCCGCCCCCGCCCAATCTCCAGTACCGGAGACTTCGGCAACCAGCGGGGGTGGGATTCACAGCGGCCAACGGCCATTCTCCAACCCGCTGGGGGGTCGGAGAATGACGCCCCTGCTCTTCAGAGGGTCGGTGCAGACTTGATAGGCCAAATGGCCTCCTTCTGCACTGTAGTGGTTCTATGATTCTAAAAGTGGGGGCAACAGCTGGTACTACAGCAGGGTCTACCCAGAGAAACGTCAAACGATCCCCACATAGAGGTGAGTGTGGGCAGGATAGGGGTTGCGAGGAGGTTTTTTTTGTCAGGGGTAGGGGGTGTCGACATCAAGGGAATTGCTGACTTTCGCAAGAATCCCCCTCCTGATACTCGGTCCTTTGATTGGGAACAGAGTGTCTGTGAATAAGGATTCTCCTGCAAATCCCACACAATGAGCCACCAGCAAATCTAACAGAATGGCAAATCTCCCACCTGCTGTTGGTTGAATACCAGCAGGGACAGGTTTAGGCCCTTAAGTGACCACTTAACAACATCAGCTGGTTTCCGGACCGGAAGTCTGCCCAAATGCCATTCCCGCACCAGACTTATCGGCTGGAGGCAGGGTAGCAGGATCTCTGGTGCACATCCTCCTTCCTGTTTACATGGCCCTCCTGCCTCCAAATTTGCCTTGTGAAGGGAAGGCATTAAATTCCACCTCATCAATTCAATTACCTTTCTTCGATAATTTAATCCACTGAATCGCCTCTTTATATGAAACTGCTGTGGGTTACTCTGTATCTGGACAAGATGACATAGCCTCTTAAACGTTTGAACAGTCCAGCTTGGCAACATCCTGGTAAACAGCAATTACAGTCGAATAGATATGTTGAATTTTTGACAGGCTCGGTGATAAGAGTTCCAGGCAGTTTGTTTGGCAGTTGACCTATCTGAACAACAATGTAACTCTGCTATGTTTTATATCCCAGACATACCAGACTGCTCAACCAGATTGATCATGTTACACAGTGTATTGCTCCTTAATCTGTATTCACTTGCCTGTCTACCAGCCACCCACCGGTCCCCCCACTCTTGTTCTATCTGCTGGTGTTCAGTGTTTCTTGTTCATGCTCTGTACTGCCTGCATATTCAAAAAGACAATTTTGGTGATTTTAAAATAAATTGAACGAAACAAATTAACAAAGAAAGCATAATTTCTTAAACAGTTTGAGTTAATTAATGAGAAAACTTGAAAACATTTGTGTAGAATTCAGTAGGATTGTAAAATGGAATGTCACATGACAAATCAGTAGAAGTTAGTGTACTAATGTGGAACAATGTACTTGACAATGTAACGACTCGTAATCAGTATCTCTGAATTTTACAGATTAGGATTTGCATGAATTTGGGGAGATGTTATCACTTAGTTTCACTCTCCTACCCTTTATTACTTAAAAGTAACTAACTGGAATTAGCTCATTTCAGCAGGGTCCAAGGTTCCAGATGCGTATGACCTTTCTGCAGGAGGTCAGGACCAGAACCTGACTCCTCTGTTCATTGTATCCCATTGTTTCCCAGAATCATCGTGTGAAAGGTGATGGTTGTCCTGAATTTGCAGCACTAAGAACCCAAATATTGCAGATGGACAAAGGGAATAGAGTGGAGGGTCCTTAGTCCTCCAATGCATACCCAATTCACAAAAATGCAAGAGATAGGCATTAGAATTGACCAAATGGCCCGTTGCACGAGCTCGGCCATTCAGTGCGATAATGTCTAATCTTGGACTTCAATTCCATGTTCCTGCTTGGTCCCCATATCGCTTGAATCTCACCAATTTGGTTAGATTTACCAACACCTAGAAAGTCAGCAAGGTTCTTCATTTCTGCAACTTTAAGGTGCCTCAATAGCTTTGTAGTAGTGTGATAACACACTGATTCGTCTCTCCACTTCAACATTTACCAGTTCGCTTTTGGCATTGGGAATTCTTCAGGAGGGCACCCTTAATTAAAATTATCTGGGGTGAGGAAACTGGGGCGTCATTCTCCGACCCCCCGCCGGGTCAGAGAATGGCCGCTGGCCGCCGTGAATCCCGCCCCCGCCCCTGCCGAAGTCTCCGGTACCGGAGATTGGGCGGGGGCGGGAATCGGGCCGCGCCGGTTGGCGGGACCCCCCGCTGGATTCTCCGGCCCGGATGGGCCGAAGTCCCGCCCAGGAATTGCCTGTCCCGCCGACGTAAATCAAACCTGGTATTTACCGGCGGGACCAGGCGGCGTGGGCGGGCTCCGGGGTCCTGGGGGGGGCACGGGGCGATCTGACCCCGGGGGGTGCCCCCATGGTGGCCTGGCCCGCGATCGGGGCCCACCGATCCGCGGGCGGGCCTGTGCCGTGGAGGCACTCTTTCCCTTCCGCCTCCGCTACGGCCTCCACCATGGCGGAGGCGGAAGAGACTCTCCCCACTGCGCATGTGCGGGAAACTGACAGCGGCCGCTGACGCTCCTGCGCATGCGCCGCATTTCCGCGCCAGCTGGCGGGGCAACAAACGCCATTTCCGCCAGCTGGCGGGGCGGAAATCCCTCCGGCGTCGGCCTAGCCCCTCAATGTTGGGGCTAGGCCGCCAAAGATGCGGAGCATTCCGCACCTTTGGGCCGGCGCGATGCCCGTCTGATTGGCGCCGGCTTTGGCGCCAGTCGGCGGACATCCCGCCGTTGGGGGAGAATTTCGCCCCTGGGGTCAGGTTGCAGTGGAGCACAGATATTGCCCTATTGTTATACTATGCCAAGAATTCTACCTGAGAACTATAATACCCAGCAAAATATGAATGCAAAGCAGTATGGTACAGTGATTCAAACAGAGACTAAACTCATTCAAAAAGGACTTACTTTCTTCTTCCATTCAATGAAAAGATGAATGGTTAAATGAATTAACATTATGATATAATTTAAAACATTGAGAGAGAAACAGAGGTAGACTGAAGGACGATTGTCAGAGCAGATCATAGGAACATTGGAATTCGGAACAGAAGTAGGCAATTCAGCACCTCAAGCCTGCTCCACCATTCAATCAGATCATGGCTGATCTCTTCCTGGTCTCAAATCCACCTCCCACCTGTTCCCACATCCCTTGTACCGAGTTTTTAAAATTGGAAATATATCTAACTCTTTCTTGAAACTATGGAATGTTTTTCTCCCTTTTACAATTCCTCTTCCTCCCAGGAATATACTTTAATTGAAAGGTATTTAATATCTCCCTGAACATCCAGCATTGTTCCTCACCTGTCCTACCCTCAATTATTTGTGCCCCGTCTACTTGGGCCAACTCTTTCCTCAAGCCTGGATAATTACTTCTGCCCAATGCTAAAACTCTAGTATGGCACTCTGTCTTTTCTCACTCAATGTGAATTAGAAATTCTAGCATGCTGTGATCATTCCATCCAAGAGGATCCTTACCAATAAGACTATTTATCAACTCTCCTTCGTTATATGATTCTAAATCTAAATAGCCTGCTCCCAGGTTGGCACCATAACATATTGCTCGAAGAAACAATCCCTCATACACTCTATGAAATCTCCTTCAAGGCTACCCTTGCCAATTTGATTAGTCCAGTCAATATGCATATTAAAATTACCCATGATTACTGTTGTGCCCTTCTCACAAGCCCTCATTATTTCTTGGTTCATACTATGCCCCACTTTGGAAGTAGTGGTCGAGGGCCTGTAAATTGCCCCGACCAATGAGTTTGTGCCCTTGTTTTTTATTTCTACTCAGATCGATTCAACATTTTGGCCTTTAGTGCCAACATAATTTCTTAATACCGCCTTGATGCCATCTTTAACCAATAAAGCAACGCCACCTCCAGTCCCATCCTGTCCATCCTTTCTGAATACCCTTGGACATTCAAATGCCAGTTCCTGTCCTCCTGCAACCATGTTTCAGAAATCCCCACCAAATCATATCCATTTGTCTCTCTTTGTGCCTCAGCTCATTAACCTTATTCCGAATACTGCATGTTTTTAGGTACAAGGTTTTTAAATATGTCCTACTGATTGGTGTTTTCTCTTGCGGGATTTTCTTGTGCACTACGCTTTTCATACATTCTGGCTTCCTTTATTAACCTCTGATAACACTCAGTCCCATCCCCAACTTTCACTCCCATAGTAACGTTACATTACAATTTTTTACATTTCCCTTCCCCTCTGTAGCCATTAGACTGGCCCTGCCTGTTCATCCTATTAACCTCTACCTTCTCCTCACATGCTGACATGCTGCTTTCGTTCCCATTAACTATTGCACTCCTTGTACCTTTACTCTTCCCTTCCTTCCCATTTGCGAAAATAGTCATTTTCGTGGCCCTTCATTGTTTAGTGAGTTGAACAATATCACTTCACTGATTCCCTGAACTGTAACAAAGATTAAGTAGACTTCATTGTATTTTTAAGGCTTAAGGAATGAAGAGTCATTGAGGTGGGCCTTGCTGGTGGAAGCGAGTTCGGGATTATTCCATCTAAGTGGAGACATTTCTGAAGGGCACCAGAAGGTTCGCCCTAGTGTCACAGAGAGAAGTGAGCTTGACAGAAGTTGTGACTGCCTTGAGACCTAATCTCGTAATGCAACCCATCTGCCAGAAGCATGGCATAAAGTAAAAATGTTTCTTCCTGCCCGAGATCCGATTCCCCAGGTGAGTGGTTCACTGGGGTCGGGAATCCCATTTGTTCACCTGATAAGCTGGAGCAGCCTTTAGGCGATCCACTCACCTGGGACTCTCATTCCAGCCGAGAAGATAGCTGCAAGAAGACTTGCACAACGCTTCCTTGATGCGAACATGCACAGGATGTTGGATGCCGTCAACGGTGACACACAGGATCTGGCCGCTCCTCGAAGGATGAGTGCCGATGTTAGAAACATGGTCTGATCTGCTGCCACCTTCATACCTCCTCCACTGCCTGGTGGACGGTTGGCACTTGAGCCTCACTGGCTGATCCCTGCTAATCTGGGGCATGCTCCTGTCATACAGGGCCTTCTCTAGGCTGGCCCTGGTGCTCTCGCCACTGTGCATCAGCGACGACAGTAGCGGCCAAGTAGGTAGCCAGCATGGCAGGTTGAGTTCCAAATTCTATTCCCGAGTGAGGGAAGGGGCAGAGCCAGAGACTGTCAACAAGGTGATTCTTCCCTTCACCATCCAAACCTCCCAAATTACATGGTCATCCTGAGATTGACCCTCCCCACCCAGTCACCATCACCCTGGCGCCTTCTAGATCATGTACTTGACACTGCAGCCCTTCATACTGTACAGGAATGCAGCTCTATGCTAAGAGACTGGTTTGCGGGCATGAACTAAGATGTGGATCACTGAGGGATGTGTGCCTTTGCTGGGAGCTTGGCTGCAGTGTGAAGTCAAAGGAGGTCTGTGCAAGGATGCAGAAGGGCAAGAAGGTGAATAAAGTTGATGAACAATGGAAGGCAGAGGGAAGAATGAGGGGAGGGAAGGCTGCATGAAAAGCTCACAAACATGAGGATCCAAGGGATACCACATTGCATATGGGAAGGTAATGGGTGAAGACTCCAGATATGATGGTGATGTACCGTCAATTACCATGAGACGAGAATGGTGAAACAATTAAGGCTTTATTGCACATGCTGTGCAGGGCTTTAATGACCGTGGCAAGAGTCATGTCGGGGCATGGGGTGGCGAAAGGGAACCGGGAGTACTCATCAATTACGTTGAGGAAGTACACGTTGCGGTCGGTGGAGGGGAGGGGCCCTTTGAAGTCCATGCTGAGGCGCTCAAAGGGGCGAGAGGCCTTCACCAGGTGCGCTCTACCTGGCCGGTAGAAGTGCGGCTTGCACTCTGCGCAGATTTGGCTGTCTCTGGTTACGGTCCTGACCTCCTCAATGGAGTAGGGCAGGTTGCAGGCCTTGACAACATGGAAGAACTGGGTGACCCCCGGGTGGCAGAGGTCGTAGTGGAGAGCCCGGAGTCGGTCCACTTGTGCGCTGGCACATGTACCGTGGGATAGGACATCTGGGGGCTCATTGAGCTTCCCCGGGCGAGATCCTCATAATTATAGGTGGAGAGCTCGATCCTCCACCTCAAGATCTTGTCATTTTTGATCTTGCCCCGCTGCGTATTCTTAAACATGAAGGCAACCGACCATTGGTCAGTGAGGAGAGTGAATCTCCTGCCGGCCAGGTAATGCCTCCAATGCCACACAGCACAATGGCTTGGGCCTCTTTTTCGGCAAAGGAGTGCCGAATATCGGAGGCATGGAGGGTGCGGGAAAAGAAAACCACGGGTCTGCCCGCCTGGTTGAGGGTGGCGGCCAGACCTACGTCTGATGCATCGCTCTCAACCTGAAAGGGGAGGGTCTCGTCGACTGCGTGCATCGTGGCCTTGGCGCTGTCCACCTTGATGTGGTTGAAGGCCTGGCGAGCCTCGGCCGTCAGGGGAAAAACTGTGGACTTGATGAGTGGGCAGGCCTTGTCTGCATAATTCGGGACCCACTGGGCGTAACACGAGAAAAACCCCAGACATCGTTTGAGGGCCTGGGGGCAGTGGGGGAGAGGGAGTTCCAGGAGGGGGCGCATGCGGTCGGGGTCAGGCCCTCGGACTCCATTTTCCACTACGTAGCCAAGGATGGCTAAGCGGTTGGTGCGGAATACGCATTTCTCCTTATTGTAGGTGAGGTTAAGGAGTTTGGCGGTATGGAAGAAATTTTGGATGTTTGCGTCGTGGTCCTGCTGATCGTGGCCGCAGATGGTGACATTATCTAGGTACGGGAAGGTGGCCCGCAACCCGTACTGGTCAACCATTCGGTCCATTTCTCGCTGGAAGACCGAGACCCCATTGGTGACACCGAAGGAAACTCTAAGGAATTGATAGAGGCGGCCATCTGCTTCAAAGGCCGTGTATTGGTGGTCCTCTGGGCGGATGGGGAGCTGGTGGTAGGCGGACTTCAAGTCTATTGCAGAGAAGACTCGATACTGCGCAATCTGATTGACCATGTCAGATATGCGTGGCAGGGGATACGCGTCGAGCTGCGTGTACCGGTTGATGGTCTGACTGTAGTTAATGACCATCCTGTGCTTCTCCCCAGTCTTTACTACTACCACTTGAGCTCTCCAGGGGCTGTTACTGGCCTTAATGATCCCCTCCCGCAAAAGCCGTTGGACCTCCGACTTGATAAAGGCCCTGTCCTGCGCACTGTACCGTCTGCTCCTAGTGGTGACGGGCTTGCAGTCCGGGGTGAGGTTTGCAAACAGGGAAGGTGGATCGACCTTAAGGGTTGTGAGGCCGCAGACGGTGAGGGGGTGCAGGGGTCCGCCGAATTTCAAAGTGAGGCTTTGGAGGTGGCATTGAAAATCAAGACCTAATAACAGGGCAGCGCAGAGATGGGGGACGACGTAGAGCCTGAAGTTGCTGAACTCTACGCCCTGAACGGTGATGGTCGCGACACAGTACCTCCGAATTTCCACGGAATGAGATCCGTAGGCCAGGGAGATTTTCTGGGTGACGGGGAGTACCGTGAGGGAGCAGCGCCTTACCGTAGCAGGGTGGATGAAACTCTCTGTGCTCCCGGAGTCAAAGAGGCAGGTCGTCTCGCGCCTGTTGATATTTACCGTCGTCGTAGCGGTCGCGAGGTTGCGGGGCCGAGACTGATCCAGGGTGATGGAGGCGAGCTGTGGAAGACGTTGGGAGGTCCCGGGCTGATCAGCGGTGGTGGAGATATCAGCGGGCAGTGAACAGCCCGACGAGTAGGGGTCCTGAGGCGTGGTCCAAAATGCCGTCAAAGATGGCGGCGCCCACGGGGCGCACATGGCTTGTGTTGGAGAAGATGGCGCCGCCCATGAGGCGCACATGGCGGGCGGCATCAAAGATGGCGATGCCCACGGACCGCACGTGGCTTGTGGTGGAGAAAATGGCCACTCCCCTGGATCACACGTGGGGGGTGTAGCAATGCCGGGCCTGGAAACAGCAGCGAACGACCAGGCCTGGAAAACAGAAATGAAGTGGCCCTTCTTCCCGCAACCATTGCAGGTCGCGCTCCGCGCCTGGCAGCGCTGCCTGGGATGTTTGTTCTGGCCGCAATAATAACATTTGGGCCCTCCAGAGTTGGCTTGCTGCCGCACGGCGCAGGCTTGGGGTGTACTTGAGTCGGCAACTGGTGGGGCCTACGATGCCCATGAGGGTGCCACGCGGTCGGAGGTGTCAGCATTCAGATTACGGGAGGACACTTCCAGGGAATTGGCAAGCTGTTCAGTCTCTGCAAGATCGAGTGTACCCCTTTCCAATAGCCGCTGACGAACGTACGTAGACTTAACGCCCGTGACATAAGCGTCTCTAATTAGTAGTTTGGTGTGCTGTACTGCCGAAACTGCCTGGCAGTCACAGTTCCTACCGAGAATCTGTAGAGCCCGCAAGAAATCGTCCAGAGTCTCCTCCGGGAGTTGCCGCCTCGTGGCCAGGAGGTGCCTGGCGTACACTTGATTCACCGACTTAATGTACTGTCCCTTTAGGAGCGTCATCGCTTCTGTGTAGGTAGGCGCATCCCGGATCAGGGGAAAGGTTTGATGGCTCACCCGCGAGTAGAGGACTTGGAGCTTCTGTGGGTCCGAGAGTTCTTCAGTGGCTGCTCTAAGGTAGCTTTCAAAGCAGGCCAGCCAGTGCTCGAAGGCAGAAGTGGCGTTGGCTGCGTGAGGCTCAGCTCCAGGCGATCAGGCTTGATTAGGAAATCCATCTTTTAAAATCATGTGCAATAAATTGATGTACCGTCAATTACCATGAGACGAGAATGGTGAAATAATCGAGGCTTTAATACACAAGATGTTGTGCCTCCCGCAGCTGGAACCAGAATGGGAGCAGCACAGGAGAGCATACACTTTTATACGCCGCCTGCTGGGAGGAGCCAGCAGGCTGCGATTTACTGTTGTACCTGTAATACAGTAGCATTACCGTAATACATGCAATGTGTTACTAGTGGTGTTTACCACAGATGGGTAGAGGTCCAAGTGAGGCATGGGCACCTCACAGGGTGATGGTCTCGGGAGAGGGTTGTTTAATCAAGGAACTGACTTCTTCTTGAAGCTTCCATCCTTTTCTCTTTGGGTTGCTGATATCCTGCACGTTCTGTTGAATGGGGATGCTGTACATTGCATAACAAAGCATTGAAGGCCTTCATTCCAATCTCTTCTGCTGAATTTTCACTTTCTTGACAATTCTGGCAAACAGGTTGGCTGCAAGTGATTCTTAAAAAGTCAAGAAATGAAATGGTCTGTGCCTCCCCAATTTATTTTGGAGCAATGACTGTGGTGCTGTGAGTGATGCTGTTGTTGTATGATCTTTGTGTGAATATGCAACCTTAAGTACCTCAAAAATAGTTTATTCTCCACCATGCATTAGAAATTTCTTCTTTGAGATTCAGCTACTAAACATGCCTTTCCCTCATTCAATTAATTCTAATATTCCAATCAAACTCATATATTTGCTTTGAATCCAGAGCAGTGAAAATTTGTACATGTCCACATGGAGGAAAGGAAGCGAGATTGCAATAATTGCAGATAAATATAGATGAATACAAATAAAAGCTTGTGGAAAATCAAATGGTTGAGAAGCTGATGCACAGTTACTTCAATCACAACACTAAACCACTCAGATCCCAATTTAGCTTCAAAACAAATCAGTTAATCATGGATCCCTCAATTTCTTGATAAAGAGGTGGAATAATTTGAGTGATGTTCCAAATAAGTGCAGTAATCCTCAAGAGAATTTAATAGAACGTAACATCTTAGTCACACTGCAAAAATGGTTTCTTAGAGCATAAATAGTGAAGTACAAGTGAGTGCATAGAGGGCGCAAATAGTGAATCAGAACAAGCAGAAATTTGGATTCACATCATGGTACCTTCAAGGAATCTACTTGACAACATCCTTACAATTATACTGTTTGTTTCGATTTTTATAATGAAGTGATTGTCATTGTTATAATATCAGAGCAATAGAGATGGACTCGGCATAATAATAATATCTATTGTCACAAGTAGGCTTACATTAACACTGCAATGAAGTTACTGTGAAAAAGTTACTAGTATGCACATAGCAGCACAGTGGTTAGCATTATGGCTTCACAGCGCCAGGGTCTCAGGTTCAATTCCCAGCTTGGGTCACAGTCTGTGAGGAGTCTGCATGTTCTCCCAATGTCTACGTGGGTTTCCTCCAGGTGCTCCGGTTTCCTCCCACAAGTCCCGAAGGACGTGCTGTTCGGTAATTTGGACATTCTGAATTCTCCCTCTGTGTACCCAAACAGGCTCTGCAGTGTGGCAACTGGGTGATTTTCACAGTAACTTCATTGCAGTGTTAATGTAAGCCTACTTGTGACAATAATAAAGACTATTATTATTCTTGTTATTATTTTTATTATTATTGTACTAGTTGCCTTCCATAAGATTGTAATTGGATCAGAACAACATTGACTTCTGCATGAGCTCTATTTCCATGCTTATCTGCCACTTGACAATAACATTGGTCTTGAATGGTCGTCCATTGCAAGGCAATGGAAAAGAAAATAGGGTGGGAATAAACATGCACTAGACTACAGCTGGACAAAAAACAGAATTTTCCCAAGGCTACAAGACCCCAATCTTGGGATCAAATGGGGGTCCAGCAGCCGTACTTCTCAGCAATGGGACAAGCTTAGCAATATTGTCAGAGGCAGTCGCTTAATTGGTTCCCTCCAAGCTCACCATCCAATTAAAGATGGCGGGTGGAATTTAGATGCTGCAGACCCAATCACAGGGCTGGCAACTCTGAAGCCAATGGAGTCACTGGATGGCCTCAGTGAGGCTGCCTTCATGAAGCTATTAGCCTCTCCAAGTGGCAAGGGGATGTTCAATCATCTGAAAAATAGCAGTCAGCTGTGAAAATTGTCCATAATTGGGCCTTTAATTATTTGACTTGGCTGCTCACCTCCATTTTGCAGATAGTTGATCCACATCATTGGCCTGAACTGCTGATCATTTCTGGCATTTTCTGTTCTGATTTCAGATTTCCAGCATTCAAGTGTTTTGCTTTTGAGAAGGTACCAGTGGAATCACATTATACTAATTAAATGTAAATTGTTGGTGCATTTTACTGTGTTTACATGCTACATTATCCCATCTCTGGCACAATTCTGGCCATTTTTATTTATTTTCATGAGACATTGTGTATTTTATTAGAATTACAAAACCAGAGTAGTTTGGTTCACTCTGTGGGTAAATCTTTGCAGTAGTTGATTAAACTGAAAATTGTCGAGCACCAGGTTTAAGGCTCCAAAATATCCTGGGTTGATATTGTGGGGTTGGCCATGATTAAACATTTATGGAGAGCCGTCCTCCCAATTCAGTCTATTTCAGCAATGAGGTGGATGAGGAATTGCAGGAAAGATCAGGTCGTAAAGAGCTGCTGGATAAAGCTAATGGGATGCTTCCACCTGAAAGTAAGCGGCTGTTTTTTTAGCCATCACATACCCTGTAAATATTTTAAATCTCAACTTCAGCCTTTCCAGAGACTGCTGAAGGGAAGGAGTAAATTTAAAAATGGGACAGTACAAAACAAATGCGTAGAAATTATTTTAGAGCCAATTGGGAGTCTCAATTCGCAGGATTTTCACATCCCATAATCCAATAATATGGGATTTATCATATCCCATTTTATATGATGAATGTTGAGCTGTGGATCTTGCTAATACCACCGAGAAGGTAAGTTGGAGTTGGGGGCATGGGTGGAGAATGCATGTGTATACACAGCTGTAGATTGCAATGATGAAGTTGTTTCAACATCATGTGATAAATGCGAGGTGATCCACTTTGGCAGCAAAATCAGGAAGGCAGATTATTATCTGAATGGCCACAAATTAGGAGAGGAGAATGTGCAACGAGACCTGCGTGTCCTCGTACACCAGTCACTGAAGGTAAGCATGCAGCTGCAGCATACGGTAAACAAGGCAACTGGTATGTTAGCCTTCATTGCGAGAGGACTCGAGTACAGGAGCAGGGATGTCTTGCTGCAATTATACAGGGCCTTGGTGAGGCCACACCTGGAATTTGTGTGCAGTTTTGGTCTCCTTATCTGAGGAAGGATGTTCTTGCTCTAGAGGCAGCACAGCGAAGGTTACCAGACTGATTCCTAGGATGGCGGGACTGATGTATGAGGAAAGATCGAGTCGGTGAGGATTATATTCACTGGCGCTCAGAAGAATTAGGGGGATCTCATAGAAACTTAGAAAATTCTAACTGGACTGAACAGGGTAGATGCAAGAAAGATTTTCCCGATGGTGGGGGTGTCCAGAACGAGGGGCAACAGTCTTAGGTTATGGGGTAGACCATTTAGGACAGAGATGAGGAAAAATCTCTTCAGCCAGAGAGTGGTCGGCCTGTGGAATTCGTTTTCTCAAAAAATAGTTGAGGCCAAAACATTGTGGGCGCGATCTAACCAAATTCATTCTAAGTGTTGTAGCAAGCAGGAATAGAACATAGAACATACAGTGCAGAAGGAGGCAATTCGGCCCATCGAGTCTGCACCGACCCACTTAAGCCCTCATTTCCACCCTATCGCCGTAACCCAATAACCCCTCCTAATCTTTTTGGTCACTAAGGGCAATTTATCATGGCCAATCCACCTTACCTGCATGTCTTTGGACTGTGGGAGGAAACAGTGGAGAGCACCAGGAAATGAAAAATGAAAATGAAATGAAAATCGCTTATTGTCACAAGTAGGCTTCAAATGAAGTTACTGTGAAAAGCGCCTAGTCGCCTCATTCCAGCGCTGTTCGGGGAGGCTGGTACGGGAATTGAACCCACGCTGCTGGCCTTGGTCTGCTTTACAAGCCAGCTATTTAGCCCACTGCTATTTGGATCCTCACCGTCTTCAGATGATGTCCCGGAGGATTGGAGATTAGCCAATGTTGTTCCTTTGTTTCAGAAGGGTAGCAAGGATAATCCAGGGAACTACAGGCCAGTGAACCTTACGTCAGTGGCAGGGAAATTACTGGAGAGAATTCTTCGAGACAGGATCTACTCCCATTTGGAAGCAAGTGGTCATATTAGCGAGAGGCAGGTTTTGTGAAGGGGAGGTCGTGTCTCTCTAATTTGAGAGGGTTTTTTGAGGCGGTCACAAAGATGATTGATGCAGGTAGGGCAGTGGATGTTGTCTGTCTGGACTTTAGTAAAGCCTTTGACAAGGTCCCTCATGGCAGACTGGTACAAAAGGTGAAGTCACATGGGATCAGAGTTGAGCTGGCAAGATGGATACAGAACTGGCTAGGTCATAGAAGACAGAGAGTAGCAATGGAAGGGTGCTTTTCTGATTGGAGGGCTGTGACTAGTGGTGTTCCGCAGGGATCAGTGCTGGGACCTTTGCTGTTTGTAGTATATATAAATGATTTGGAGGAAAATGTAACTGGTCTGATTAGTAAGTTTGCGGACGACACAAAGGTTGGTGGAATTGCGGATAGCGATGAGGACTGTCAGAGGTTACAGCAGGATTTAGATCGTTTGGAGACTTGGGCGGCGAGATGGCAGATGGAGCTTAATCCGTGTAGAAGGGACTTTAGTTGGCGGATTAGCTGCCTTAATACTCTGTATTAATTTTAACTGGCTGCTTGACTATTTTTCATGGAAATAGGCACTTGGCAAAGCATGATGGATATTTAGCCTTATTTTGTAGTCAAAAGGTTCTGTATGAAACAGTCAGAAGGTCATACAATAAGCATAAAACTGCACACTGTTTTGCTGACAGCAGACAATTATTATTTTTCTTAGGCGAGGAACTCAAGGCCTGCTCGTTTTTTCTGTTTTTCTGCTTATTTAAAGAATGCATTTTGTCCGAGATATTGCTTACTGTAACATATAAATTGCTTGCCTTACCTCTGTAGAGAGGGGGCATTTGGGATGGCTTTGGTCTATCTAATCCCCCCACGAACTTCGTGTTAAATAAAGGACCTTTCGCGAAAACTCGAAATGCTGACTATTATTTTCTTCAACAATTGGCGTAGTCGTTGCAGTTTCCGTAATTTAACAGGACGTGAACTCCAAAACAATTCTCTAAACAGGACGCTCTCAGCTGAAAGGGAGAGAGCCGTAGCGTGACCCCAGCTGAAAGGGGGGTCTGCTGCTTGGCAGTCTTAATTACTGGCCAGTGACTCATGCTAGGAGAGTTATCTTAATTAATAAATTAATGATAGCTGCATGGGAAGAAAAAAGGTGCCTTATAGACTAATTTTTTTTAAAAAAAGACTTTGAGGTTCGTGAAAGAATAAACACCGGTATGCTCGCCCTGTAGTATTTGTAAATGATTTCCACGGTCGTTGTTATTGTTATGTATATGTTCTAAAGTATTTTGCAGAAGGAACGATGAGCAATAAACTTGACGACCCCTCACAGGTCGTCCTGAAGCCTCGGTAAAGACATCTGGAGCAAGAAAAAAGGTTAACTCCTTAAAGGGATTCAAAATGAGTAAGAAAATGAAAGAAAACAATCGTAAAGCAACAGAATGAGGTAGGAAAACCTATATGTCCAGCACAGGAATCTAATGAAGCTGACCCCCTCTCGCAAAAAAAAAAACAGGGGAGTAAAAGTGAATAGAAGATTAAGGTAAAAGCGTAACAGATGGGTTCCTGTAGAAAAAGGGAATTCAGATTTGTGTGTGAGATAAGGCTACTGGTTAACTGTGGTATTTGTGAGCTGTGAGAATCTGTGTGTTTTGTTTAACCAATTAATTTTAGTCAAAGCATTAAGTGCTAGGTGGGTTGTATTTTCTATCATCTGTCATTGTGAGTCAGAGATTATAACTAAGTGATTTTTGTTGAGATTTCTCTAATGAACTGAAACATTGGAAATTACGATCAGTTTAAAAGATAGAGAGTGCCTTTACCAATAAAAGTAATTGAATATGAATATGTTTTTAGATTACATGAAAAGATGTAAGTGGCATTATTCCAAGTTCTCCGCCCTTAGTTTCTGCAGGAAACATTAACCATTTCAGCAGACAGTTGACATTTTCTGAATTGACAAAGAAAAATATGCGCCTCTAAGAATAGCTAATGCCTATAAAATCAATCATTGGAAATTGACTAAAATGTGTGCTATTTATAGCCCCCTCCCAGGGGATGTTTTGCTGCTTCTAAAATACTCTTATGGTGCATCTTGGCCAGCTTTGAAGGATGGGATTGCAGTCCCACCCGGCATAAATGGGGGCTGGGTTCCCCATAATGATAATCATTTGAATGAAGGAAATGAGTCCCTCGAACACTGGTTAGCAAATAGAGGGAAAAAGGCTATCATGCAAGGGGCCAAGAAGCATTTAACCCCCAGGAAGGATGCACCCCAGCTAGCGACACATTCCCCTATTAGGCAGACAGACACTCTGCAAATTCGGAGCGGTAATGCATTGCATTGATAATGGAATGTTTCTAGAACTGTCTCAAATACGAGCTCACCAGCTGCAAAATTTAATAACTTCTGAGCCTGCGCCCGATCGCTATGTGTCTGTGTTGTATGCTGGGAGCTGTTAAAAAAATAATTAAAAACTGCAGGAAGTCTTACAAAAGATTAATGACCCTTGGGCACAGCTATTAAAACACCTGATAGAGTCCAGCTGAGAGAATATCGTGACCCATTGCACGGCTTGGTATACTTGTGAGGATGAGCGCGCATACAATTTACAAACACAAAGTCACTTAGGACAGCAGACCTCATTGCATGTCACTCCTTTTTATTTTTCGGTGTTGTGGGGTTAGGAATGTTAGTACAGTTAGAGGGACCTTTTTAGGATGGGTTTAACTTCAGAACCCCATTTAACATTGGCCGTAAGACATCCCGCTAAGGCAAAGCAAATAGGAGAAGTAATCAAAGGGGCCAAAGGAAAAAAGTTATACATGGGATTTATATTGAAATGGATGGACGAAATTGACTGATAGAATGTTATGGCAAACAGGAGGGCAAAGTGATCTGGAAAGAGGAGCAATGGCCCGCGACAGTTGAAAGGCAAAAACCTCCCCAAGAGAGCCATCATTTACTCCCTTCAATCCTGGCCCAGGTACTGGCACATCTATGGGCCCAACATAAAAATCATGTTGGAAAAGTACATTCTGCCCCAGCGCATAGGGTGCAGTTACAGAAGAACGTTGCCCTGCCATGCTTAAAACTATACAGGTTGGCACCGGAAGCAGAAAAAGGGATAGAGGGAGTGATCAATGCACTATTACAGCAAGGGGTGCTGAAGAGAACACAAAGCTCCTGTGACACCCCTCTACTCCCCATTCCAAAAGTAGGAAGACGCAACAAGTGGTGGTTTGTGCAAGATCTTAGAGCCATCAATAAAATTGTTATCACTATTGCTCCATTGGTGCAGGACACAAATATCATTGTTGTCTTCTATACCACCAACAACGGATACTTTCTCAGCCTTTTTCTCCATACCATTGCACCCAGAAAGTCAATATCTATTTGCCTTTACATATCGGAATTAACAGTATTAAAAGAGACTTGGACGAGTGCCAGTTGTCAGCAGGCTCAACATTCCCTCAATATGATGACGATTTATTAATAGCCTCAGAGGGAGGGCTAGTTTGACAACAGAATACCCTTTTGTTATTGTCACATCTAGCGGAAAGAGAGCATAGGGCCTCAATGGACAAGCTGCAATTCTGTCAGGAGACAATTCAGTATTTGGGATTTCAGCTTCAGCAAGGCCAGCAGAGGCTTGGGTCTGAAAGAATACAGGCTGTAGCAAGGGTTCCAACTCCACGCACGAAAAAGGAAACCTTTACCTTCCTCGGAATGGTGGGCTATAGAGAGATGGACGCAGTACTGCGCAAGGCTACCCTACAGGACGCCCCTTCAGTTGTTACCTGGACCCCCGAGAGGGAGCACCCATTTCATAACTTGAAACAAGCCATGATTAGCGCCCCTGCTTTGGGACTTCCTAATTTCACCAAGCCCTTTACTCTTTATGTGAATGAAGCAGGGGGATTTGCAACAGGGGTCCTGGTGCAAGAGCATTGAGGAGGGAAAAGACCCCTTGCCTATTACTCGGTGGCCCTATTTGCTGTGGTAAAGGGTAAGCCAAATTGCTTACGAGCAGTAGCAGCCATAGCGGCCATAGTAGAAAAAAAATCGGTTTTGCTGCTGCTTAATTCATCCGCAACGCAGCATTTTACTGCAGCTCGATACACTGGATACGAAGTAATCCTCTCTAAAACCAACTTTACCTACAAGCGAGCGCCAGCTGTCAACCCTGCAACACTCTTGCCCGTGCCCTCAGAAGCAGAACATATGTATGATCATGACTATTTACTATTGGTTGAAGCCACCACAACGCCTCGACCTGATTTATTGAGTCATCCATGAGAAAATCCAGATATCATCTTTTTCACCAATGGGCCAGCAAACCGACCAAATGATATGACCCTCCTGGCCGGCTATGCAATAGTAACTCCATTCAAGAGATTGGAAGCTTTTGCTCTGCCTTCAGGAATGTCTGCTCAAGCGGCAGAATAGTTTGCCCTTACTAAAGCATGTATTGTAGCTGAAAACAAAACAGTCAATATTTATATGATTCCCGATCCGCTTTTGGGGTAATACATGATTTTGGCCAATTATGGAAAAACAGGGGGTTCATAACTTCCTCCGGCCAACCTATTAAACATGCTAAATTGGTTTTAAACTTACTAGATGCTGTTCAGCTGCCCAGCAAGATAGCCTTTTTAAAGTGCGAAGCGCATACTACTGCTGATGATGAAGTCTCCAGTGGTAATAGATTTGCTGATAAAATAGCAAAAGAAGTGGCTCTCAAACAGCAGCCACAACTGCAAGCTGCTGCAGTAGAACTTCTGTCTACCCTAACAGAACCAAAGTTAAAGCAGGCACAGGAGCAAGCCTCCCCACAGGAGCATCGCTCTTGGCTCAAAGCAGGTTGCTATCAAGACAATCATCAAATCTGGATCCACCCAGATACCCGCGCAGTATGCCCCAGAAGTCTGTTTTAGCCACTATGCCACCTTGCCCATGGGCAGGCTCCTTTGGGCAAAGGAGGGATTGGTATGCCCCAGGTATTACGGTAACAACTGAAAAAGTAGCCCGCACATGTATGATTTGTCAGAGGAATAATCGGGGCAAAACACCTGCTGTCTTTGATCATCTCCTACAGCCCAAAATGCCTTTTGAAAGTTTGCAGATAGATTTTGTACACATGCTGTTAGCTAAGGGATTTAAATACATGCTGGTGATAGTGGACATGTTTTCACGGTGGGTAGAGGCTTTTCCGACCAAAAGAGACAATGCTAGAACAGTGGTAAATATTCTATAGAAGGAAATAATATTCTATTGAAGGAAATAATACCTCAGTTTGGAATACCGATGGGTATCAACAGTGACAGGGGAACTCATTTCACTATCAAATTGACCAAAGCCCTAACAGAAGCCATGGGATTTGATTGGAAATTGCATATCCCATATCAGCCGCAATCCTCAGGAATGGTGGAATGGGTGAATGGAATAATTGAAAGTGCAGTTACAAAATGTGTCAACATAATGGGCTTCTATGGCCAGATGCCATACCCATAGTAATGTATGCCCTGAGAAATCAGAAACATCGCAATACGGGTTTAACCCCGTATGAGATATTAATGGAACGCCCCATGACAACAGGAACTAAAACCCCAATGACTTCAGCAACAGTAGCCTTAATATGGGCAGATGAGGCATCACTAAAATACGCCCAGGACATGTGTGAAACCGCTGAAGAAAAAGAAAAAGAAAAAAAAATAAATGAAAAGGTGCAACAGGCTCAGATGCATCCAAAAGAGGGAAATACGCACCCTTTAAACCTGGAGATCAAGTATATGTGAAAGCACTAAACAAAGATTATTTTTCTCCCAGGTGGAATGGACCATACCAAGTGCTGCTAACAATCCGAACAGCCGTTAAAGTAAAAGAAAAGCCAGATGGGATCCACGCAACTCGTGTAAACTACATCATAAGGAACTTTGAGAGTACTAGCGAAACGCTGCCCTGAAGAGAATGACGGCGTTGATGTTTTTATATTATCATATTAATCCAACATCATGTAGAGGGTAAATTGCATACTAACACCTTGATATACATGTCTCCCTCATACACAGAGAGTGTCAATAAATCCAGTTGTTGGGTTTGTACACAAATTCCCAGATGCTTGGGGGAGGGCATCCCCATGCGACCTACCCCATTCACCAGTAACGAGATAGCAGAGTGGGCCCTAAGAGAGAATAATACAGGGCATGGGGAAGATATACAGGATATGTTAGATTGGAGATCAGCTGGATACGACATGAACAGGTTTAAAGGGTGGTGGTGGCCTAGATTTAATGTAACACGCCAGCCGCCTTGTTTGATCCTTTCCAATTATACTGAAGTCCCAAAAGGAAGTATATGCTTTAAGAATCATAAAACATATGGGACCCACTCAGTAGGCATGAGTCAGTGTGATCAGACCTTGAATTGGCAACCCCTTATGTTCCACCTTACAGCTAAAGGATTATTCATCTTTGATTGGTCAGGAGTTGAAAATCAAACTAGTGGAGGCTCCTGGGAAGGGGATCGATTAGACTAATGATGACTGATATAGTAAAGGAAATCTGACGGCATATAGCGGCACGTATTTTATCTGTGGCCATACCAGAAAAGTGGGAAGGCTCCTGCTATCTGGGATAGGTAGTCCCTTAAGTGCATCACATTCAGCAATTGCAGGACCATCCCCATCACAGGACGACACAAAGTATTATGACATGGGCGTAAATGCTGGGAATAATGATACCACCATTAGGAATAGCCACTAATGCTTACAAACTACGTGAACTACGAGACATCCTTGAGCAGGTAGTGACACTGCGGAGGCTGATAACCAGATCGAAACTGAGATGGTTGCTATAAGAGCGGTTGCCCTACAGAATAGGATGGCCCTTGATTTCTTGTTAGCTGAAAAGGGTGGTACTTGTGCCCTGATTGGCGGTGACTCTGCACATACATCCCTGATAACTCAGCGAAAATTGATAACCTGGTGGATCACATTCGTAGAGAGGTAGCACGATTGCATGAGGATAGGGGATGGGACTTTGGGTGGTTGGGAACATTAGGACAGAGGATTGATATTTGGATTTTAATCATTGTTGTAATCTTGATTGTCATATGTTTACTGTTTAAATGTTGCTCGGGATGTTGTCAGGGCATGGGGGCGAGTATGTCAGCGTTGCCTCCATGGTCCCAGCCACTAAACAATCAGGTACCTATCATACGTCCATTCCCCTTACATTATAACCCACCCTTTGCTGCTGAGGACCACTGTAATGTACTAACAATATGTTGATCATAAGATCAACAAGGAGGGAATTGTAGAATGGACTTTAGTTGGCGGATTAGCTGCCTCAATACTCTGTATTCATTTTAACCGGCTGCTTGACTATATTTCATGGAAATAGGCACTTGGCAAAGCATGATGGATATTTAACCTTATTTTGTAGTCAAGAGGTTCTGTATGAAACAGTCAGAAGGTCATACAATGTAAATAAGCATACAGCTGCACACTGTTTTGCAGACAACAGACAATTGTTATTTTTCTTAGGTGAGGAACTCAAGGCCTGCTCGTTTTTTCTATCTTTTGGTTTATCTAAAGAATGCATTTTGTCTGAGATATTGCTTACTGTAATATATAAATTGCTTGCCTTACCTCTGTAGAGAGGGGACATTTGGAATGGCTTTGGTCTATCTAATCCCCCCACGAACTTCGTGTTAAATATAGGACCATTCGCGAAAACTCGAAGTGCTGACTATTATTTTCTTCAACAATCCGGACAAATGTGAGGTAATGCATTTGGAAGGTCGAATACAGGTAGGGAATATACAGTGAATGGTAGAACCCTCAAGAGGTATTGGCAGTCAGAGAGATCTTGGTGTACAGGTCCACAAGCCACTGAAAGGGGCAACACAGGTGGAGAAGGTAGTCAAGAAGGCATACGGCATGCTTACCTTCATTGGCCGGGGCATTGAGTACAAAAATTGGCAAGTCATGTTGCAGCTGTATAGAACCTTAGTTAGGCCACACTTGGGGTGTAGTGTTCAATTCTGGTTGCCACACTACCAGAAGGATGTGGAGGCTTTAGAGAGGGTGCAAAAGAGATTTACCAGGATGTTGCCTGGTATGGAGGGCATTAGCTATGAGGAGCGGTTGAATAAACTTGGTTTGTTCTCACTGGAACGAAGGAGGTTGAGGGGTGACCTGACAGAGGTCTGCAAAATTATGAGGGGCATAGACAGAGTGGATAGTCAGAGACTTTTTCCCAGAGTAGAGGGGCCAATTACTAGGGGGCCCTAGGTTTAAGGTGCGAGGAGCAAGGTTTAGAGGAGATGTGCGAGGTAGGTTTTTTACACAGAAGGTAGTGGGTGCCTGGAACTCGCTGCTGGAAGAGATGGTGGAAGCAGGGACGATAGTGACATTTATAGGGCATCTTGACAAATGCATGAATATGATGGGAATAGAGAGATTCAGACCCCGGAAGTGTAGAAGATTTTAGTTTAGATGGGCAGCATGGTCGGCGCAGGCTTGGAGGGCAGAAGGGCCTGTTCCTGTGCTGTACATTTCTTTGTTCCTTGTTCTTTGTTCTTTGTTCACTGTGCTAAACCAACCTAAGGAGGAAACCCACACAGACACGGGGAGAACGTACAGACTCCGCACAGACAGTGACCCAGCGGGGAATTGAACCTGGGACCCTGGCGCTGTGAAGCCATATTGCTGTCCACTTGTGCTACCGTGCAGCCGGGTGTTTCCCGCTGGCTGACCCGGCGAGGCTGTCACTGGTATATAACATTAATTAGGGAACTTAATGGAACCCCATGGGCTTCATGCCACAAATGATTGTCCTGCCAGCTGATTCCACTCCACAATAGGGGGGAACTCCTGCCCTCTGGAGTTACCAACCAAGCAAATTGGCCACCAGATCCATTAGACCTTGCAGCACCTGGAAGCTTTCCACTAACGAGGTGGTGCAGCACTTAAACCGATCTTACAGAGCAAACCCCAGACAACATGCAGCCATGCCACCATGTCCACCGAGATGCTGACCTGGCCAGTCTCATGAATGCAGTCGAGTCCAGGAGAGATACCCTGTTCCCTTGAGGGGGTTAGAGGATCAGCCACAGGTCAGAGAGTGCCGCCTGGGAAGCAGTGGCAGAAACTGTCAGTGCTGCAAGAAGATCAAAGACCTCCACCGGGTCACACGAGTGAGTTGGCATTGGTCCCCTGGCACCGGTCCCGCCTGTCATCTCCGGCCACTCCCTCCGATGACCCTTCTCCTAGCACCACCAGACCCCTCCTCAGCCCCCTACCTGAGAGTTACGAAGCGTTTGGCTGATGGTGCCCCCTCTGTGTACCCGCAGGAGAAGTTAGCCCACAATAGGCAGGGAAGGGCCAAGATGGGCGGTGGGTTACAGCACCTCAAGGTCCTCACCCGGTATGAGGAACAAGCCCTGGAGGTCATGGCGGTGGCTGAGGACAGATTGGTCACATATGCCGCAGAGGTTAGGATCCATCGGCTCCCACCCGGATGACCTGTCACACATGAGTTATTCCCTCCCACTGATCACATGTCCATTCTCCCACGGAATCTGCAGCTGGAGATGCCAAGCCATCCAAGGTGCCCCTCCCTCCCCCGCCTTCCACAAGAACACCTCAGAGGAGAGCTCCGAAAGTGCCACTGTTGAGGCATCACGCTATCATCCACACCCTCCACCTATGCAGAGACACACACCTCGGTGGGTGAAAGTAGTGGACAGGTTTCTGGGGCACGCTCTGGTGAACACCGTACAGTTACAGATGTACATCAGGTGGAGGCAGGAACATCCAGGCAAAACAGCAGTCGGAGGTCTGCTGGATCCCAGGACTCAGCTGAGTCCCATACAGATGCTGAGCCTGAGGGCCAGAGCTGATGCAGTTGATGCGGCCGTGAGACTCAGAGGGTGATGTCAGCAATACTCCAGTGAGTCCATAGCCAATTGGAGGAGTCCCAGAAATATGTAGCACCAAGACCAACAATGCTAGAGGGATGACTGCAGTGGTGAGTCTGGAGCATGATGTCAGCAGCATGAGTGGTGGTGTCCAAGGTGTGGCTCAGTCAGTGACGGCCATGGGCTGAACACCTCAACAACATGTTCAAGTTACTGGGGGACATGACCCTCACTCAGCTGGAACTGTGGACCTTTCTGAGGTGCTGCGGAGCATGTCCCAGATGCTGGGGGAGTGTCCCAGGCTCAGATAGACCTTCCCGGGGCGCTGTGGAGCATGTCCCAGTCTCAGGTGGGCATTGCTGAAGGTACTCCAGAGCAATGTCCCCGTCACTGAGGACTGTGTCCCAGTCATAGGTGGACAATGGCATAACTCTGTTGAGCATGGCCCGCTCGCAGAGGGGTAGCGTCAAGGGCGCCAACACCAAGGTGCGGACTTTGGGGAGCTATCAGGGCTGGCGGAGCCAGATGACACAGGAGCACCCAGAGTGCAATCCAGCTTCCCCTCCACCCCAAGGTGACCCCCAGGGCCGTATGGGCACTGATCAGGAGGTGGCAGCACTGGAGGCTCAACCTGGAGCCTCCCTACAGGGGGCCGATGGCAGTCGCTAGCTCCGGCGAGTCCACCCCCTGACAACGTCGCACCTCAGGGTCAGCGTGCTGAACAGGGTGGCACAGCAAAGCATGTGCTACTGCCATATCGACAGTGGACCTCAGCCTCAGGCCCTCCAGAGGACACCCATCAGGGGCTTCGAAGGCCACAGGATGCGGTAAGCAACAGGCAGCCTCCACCTCAGATGTGTATCCTGGGGACACACCTAGTCGAAGCTGTAGAGCATGGAGGACTAAGCACATTGACAATTACTGAGAGGGCACCGTGGGGAGGAGGGGCAGGACCATCGGAGGCTAAGTACAGTGGGGTCACTACTGTACTTGTCCACCACGAAAAGACGTAACAGCCAAGACATGTGAAGCCTCCGTCATGTTATCCTGCACCGTGCGCTAGCCTGCACCCCCTTCCCCAGTTGCCCCCCCCCCCCACCCCATCCACGGCATACCACATGCAAGTGATGGATGTGAGCACTATGGCATACATTGAGGAGCACCAGCGCTCAGCTCGCTGTGGGTTATCATCACCCTCCTACCTTGAACGTTGGCCTGACAGTGCTCACACAAGCTCATCACCCTAGAGTGATGTGACACAGATCCTGGGAGGGTGGAACAGGGTGGTTGGGGCGGGGGGGGGGGGGGGGGGGGGGGGGGGGGCGGATGTGGTAAGGGGGGGAGCATGGTTGTGGGGGGATGGAGGTTGGGATGGGGATAGGGGGGAGAATTATGGCTGAAGCCACATCCTATGAGAAGCAGGCAAGGATGAGGGTGTCTCTGGTCCACCGGGCATGCTGGACTCTCGCCGCCGCCTGTCCTTCATCCTCCAGCTAGTCTCGCAGGTCTTCCTCGGGCGCATCTTCCAGCCCTTCCTGATCCAGCTCCTCCTCATCCTCCTCCTCCACCTGGCCCCATGTTCCTCCTCCTCCACCTCCAGCACATCGCCCTGCTGCTGTGCCTGGTTCTGGAGGGCACAGCAGACCACCACAAAGCAGGCTATTCTCCGGGAGGTGTACTGCAGTGCATCACCAGAGTGGCCGAAGCAGTAAAAACGCATCTTGAGCAGTGTGATGCACTGCTCAATGACACCCCAGTTGGTCACATGGGCCTCGTTATATCGGGTCTCCGCATCGGTCACTGACCTCCGTACTGACGCCATTAGCCAGGCCCTAAGCGGTTACCCCTTGTCCCCCAAGAGTCAACCGGTCACCCTGGGGTGTCCCTTGCAGATGCTGGGGATCTCCAACTGCCCCAGGGTGTATCTGTCGTGCACACTCCCTGGGAAGCGTGCACACACGTGCATGATCTTGAGGTGGTGGTCGCACAGAAGTTGAATGTTCAGGAATGGAATCCCTCCCTGATAATGAAGAGCACTCGCAGGCCACCCGGTGTGCGCAATGTGACATGCATTCCCTCTGTTACCCCCTGGACCTGAGGCACCGTGGCGATAGAAGAAGGGGCTGGTTTAGCTCACTGGGCTAAATCGCAGGCTTTTAAAGCAGGCCAGCAGCACGGTTCAATTCCCGTACCAGCCTCCCCGAACAGGCGCCGGAATGTGGCGACTAGGGGCTTTTCACAGTACCTTCATTGAAGCCTACTCGTGACAATAAGCGATTTTAATTTCATTTCAAATGCTGCTTGGGCATCTTATTGGGCTTGGTCCAGGTCAAAGTTTATGTAGTTAGCTGCTCAAGAAAAAAGAGCATCCATAACTTCACGGATGCACTTGTGAGCAATTGGTTGGGTGATGCCAAACAGGTCTCTGCTCAAGCCCTGGAATGAATACAAGGCGTTACAGTCCAGGGCTGCAGTGACCTTGACGGCCACCGGGAGCAGGTATCCTGGTCCTCCATGTGGTGTCAGATCCGCAAGGATTTGGCACAGGTGCCGCATCGTCCCCTTGGTGAGGCAAAGCCTTGAGTGGCACATGCTGTCCAGCATCAGTTTGAAAGTTCATTAGAACATAAGAACTAGGAGCAGGTGTAGGCCACCTAGCCCCTCGAGCCTGCTCCACCATTCAATGAGATTATGGCTGATCTTTTGTTGACTCAGTTCCACTTTCCGGCCTGAACACCATAACCCTTAATCCCTTTATTCTTCAAAAAACTATCTATCTTTATCTTAAAAACATTTAATGAAGGAGCCTCTACTGCTTCACTCGGCAAGGAATTCCATAGATTCACAACCCTTTGGGTGAAGAAGTTCCTCCTAAACTCAGTCCTAAATCTATTTCCCCTTATTTTGAGGCTATGCCCCCTAGTTCTGCTTTCATCCGCCAGTGGAAACAACCTGCCCGCATCTATCCTATCTATTCCCTTCATAATTTCATATGTTTCTATAAGATCCCCCCTCATCCTTCTAAATTCCAACGAGTACAGTCCCAGTCTACTCAACCTCTCCTCGTAATCCAACCCCTTCAGCTCTGGGATTAACCTAGTGAATCTCCTCTGCACACCCTCCAGCGTCAGTGCGCCCTTTCTCAGGTTGGAGACCAAAACTGAACACAATACTCCAGGTGTGGCCTCACTAACACCTTATACAATTGCAGCATGACCTCCCTAGTCTTAAACTCCATCCCTCTAGCAATGAAGGACAAAACTTCATTTGCCTTCAGAGGCTGTTTAGCACAGGGCTAAATCGCTGGCTTTGAAAGCAGATCAAGGAAGGCCAGCAGCACGGTTCGATTCCCGTAACAGCCTCCCCGATCAGGCGCTGGAATGTGGCGACTAGGGACTTTTCACAGCAACTTCATTTGAAGCCGACTTGTGACAAGAAGCTATTTTCATTTTCATCACCTGTAAACCAACGTTTTGCGACTCATGCACTAGCACACCCAGGTCTCTCTGCACAGTAGCATGTTTTAATATTTTATCAATTAAATAATAATCCCTTTCGCTGTTATTCTGACCAAAATGGATAACCTCACATTTGTCAACATTGTATTCCATCTGCCAGACCCTAGCCCATTCACTTAACCTATCCAAATCCCTCTGTAGACTTCCAGTATCCTCTGCACTTTTTGCTTTACCACTCATCTTAGTGTCATCTGCAAACTTGGACACATTGGCCTTGGTCCCCAACTCCAAATCATTTATGTAAATTGTGAACAATTGTGGGCCCAACACTGATCCCTGAGGGACACCACTAGCTACTGATTGCCAACCAGAGAAACACCCATTAATCCCCACTCTTTGCTTTCTATTAATTAACCAATCCTCCATCCATGCTACTACTTTACCCTTAAAGCCATGCATCTTTATCTTATGCAGCAACCTTTTGTGTGGCACCTTGTCAAAGGCTTTCTGGAAATCCAAATATTCCACATCCATTGGCTCTCCATTATCTACCGCACTGGTAATGTCCTTAAAAAATTCCACTAAAATAGTTAGGCACGACCTGCCCTTTATGAACCCATGTTGCATCTGCCCATTCGGACAATTTCCATCCAGCTGCCTCGCTATTTCTTCCTTGATGATAGATTCCAGCATCTTCCCCACTACCGAAGTTAAGCTCACTGGCCTATAATTACCCGCTTTCTGCCTACCTCCTTTTTTAAACAGTGGTGTCACGTTTGCTCATTTCCAATCCGCCGGGACCACCCCAGAGTCTACTGAATTTTGCTACGTTATCACTAGTGCATTTGCAATTTCCCTAGCCATCTCTTTTAGCACTCTGGGACGCATTCCATCAGGGCCTGGAGACTTGTCTACCTTTAGTCCCATTAGCTTGCCCATCACTACCTCCTTAGTGATAACAATCAGCTCAAGGTCCTCACCTGTCAAAACCTCATTTCTATCAGTCACTGGCATGTTATTTGTGTCTTCCACTGTGAAGACCGACCCAAAAAACCTGTTCAGTTCCTCAGCCATTTCCTCATCTCCCATTATTAAATCTCCCTTCTCATCCTCTAAAGGACCAATATTTACCTTAGCCACTCTTTTTTGTTTTATATATTTGTAGAAACTTTTACCATCTATTTTTATATTCTGAGCAAGTTTACTTACATAATCCATCTTACTCTTCTTTATAACTTTTTTAGTAACTTTCTGTTGCCCCCTAAAGATTTCCCAGTCCTCTAGTCTCCCACTAACCTTTACCACTCTGTATGCTTTGTCCTTTAATTTGATACTCTCCCTTATTTCCTTAGCTATCCACGGTCAATTTTCCCTCTTTATTATGTTGTGTTCCCTCTTTCTACTGTCCTTCCTTTTTGTTGGTATAAACCTTTGCTGAGCACTGTGAAAATCGCTTGGAAGGTTCTCCACTGTTCCTCAACTGTTTCACCATTAAGTCTTTGCTCCCAGTCGACCTTAGCTAGTTCTTCTCTCATCCCATTGTAATCGCCTTTGTTTAAGCACAAAACACTAGTGCTTGATTTTACCGTCTCACCCTCCATCTGTATTTTAAATTCCACCATATTGTGATCGCTCCTTCCGAGAGGATCCCTAACTATGAGATCATTAATCAATCCTGTCTCATTACACAGGACAAAATCTAGGACCGCTTGTTCCCTCGTTGGTTCCATTACATACTGTTCTCGGAAACTATCGCGGATACATTCTATAAACTCCTCCTCAAGGCTGCCTTGACCGACCTGGTTAAACCAATCGATATGTAGATTCAAATCCCCCATGATAACTGCTGTACCATTTCTACATGCATCAGTTATTTCTTTGTTTATTGCCTGCCCCACCATAATGTTACTATTTGGTGGCCTATAGACTACTCCTATCAGTGACTTTTTCACCTTACTTCCTGATTTCCACCCAAATGGATTCAACCAGCAATGCCTGGACACCTTGGGCTGTCACTGGCTTCCCTCCCTTGGTCCCGCATTGACCTGATGGACAGCCGGGCCCTCAGTGTGTGGGGCAGGACACTGCATATGGGCCGCCGCCTTGAGCCTCTGTCAACACTGGCACTGCTGCTTTCATTAGTAAACTCAGAAAGCCAGTACAAAAGGAATACCGCGAGGTCAGCTTCCACGGGATCCACAATATAATCCATAATGCGATAACTGTAAGCAATTGGAGAGGGTGATAGACTGACAAACAGCTATACTTCTACCCCAACCCCGTGGTCCCCCAGACCTCCCCCACCCGCATATCCCTTATGGTGCCATCCACCACACCCTGCACATGCACCCCCAGAATGGAGAATCCCGCTGGCGGAGAATCCTGCAGTAGGTCTTCAAACAGTTCCCAGCCAAATCAAAACAGCAGAAGCACAGAACACATGCAAGGTGTACTAAACGATGCCTGCATGACCGCCCACTGGGGAGGTAGTTAGATCATGGGTGGCCATCGATAGGGGGTCCTTCTCATTAATGGTATGGAGATTGGGTTCAATTGGTGACTATTGGCTTCTCGCCACACCGCGGCTGACTTCACCAACGGGAACAAGCTGATTCAATCGGAAATCATTCGGCACCCGGCATAGTTCCCGATTTTGGTCTCATCCTCGATCAAACCAGCCGCTCGTTTTTGCATCCAGCGCGACGAGGCCGGTAGATTGTGCCCTGTCTGTTTTCAAGAAGCAGTTAGATACAGCACTTGGGGCGAAGAGGATCAAAGGACATGGGGGGAAGGTGGGATCAGGTTGTTGATTTGGAGGATCAGCCATGAGCATAATGAATGATGGAGCAGGCTCGAAGGGCCGAATGGCCTCCTCCTGCTCCTATTTTCCATGTTTCTAGAAAAATTGTGATTTTTAGCTGCTGTTTAATCAGCAGAATAAATTGTGGACAGATTTCCAGTTTTATTAGTAAACTCAGAAAGCCTGTACAAAAGGAATACACGGCAGCTTGGTGTATAGCAGAAATTCTCAGATGTCTGCATGCCATGTGTTTGAGCCTTTAAAAATAGTACAGGCAAATAAAAACATTATGGTATTGCACCAGCCAAAATATTATTCTGTGTTTCAATGGTAATTTTCTGGTCATTTTATATTTTAGTTGTGTCAACAGTTTATTGTTAGATGATGGATTACTATCAGAACAATAAATTTGCAACTTTCTGAGCACATTTAATCAGATATGGCCTGAAGGAATTACATTTTCCACTGCTAATGGGCTTCATTCATGCATTCATATAAATGTGGGGCCGTAAGCTTAAGAATTAGCATTTTGTTTATACATCAATTTCTTGCAAGTATAAAATATACCTTTTAAATATTGAAACAATACTTGGACATTTTCTCCTTGCACAGTCCAATGCACAGATTACCAAAAGGGTAATTCTCTCTGTCTATTAGTTTGTTTTATAGGCCCATTGTTGATCTCCATTTCATTTTCTTTATTTTTCCTCTGGTACAATGACTTTGACACACAATTGATTCATTAATTCTCAGCTTGCACCAAATTAATCATTGGAGTGTGATCTACTTAGTACGGTTGATTGTTTTTAGTGCTGGAATGCACTAAATAAAGTACAAAGAACCATTAATGGCAGATTTATGCTGCTGTGTTTCATGGAGAATCCAATGTGTTCTATGCGGGCAGTGTTCTATGTTTGGAATCAGGTTAGTCTGATGTCCAGATGGACTCTGTGTTCATTTAATTGGAGCTTTCCCAGTCACATTTTGTGTGGAGAATATATTTCTCAGTATATTTACAACTAATTAATACAATTTAACCTTTCTTTCCATACCGAATATATTTTTCAATTAAAAATAAAACATTTACATACTATAAAAGCAAATTACTTATCGGAGCTCCTCAGTCCAGGATATGCGGCAAAGTGCGATCTCGGCGTTTCCAGCCAAGGGCCAAAACCCCCCCCAGAATATCGTTAGATAGTGGGGTCGTTCCCAGCGCTTAACAACCCCTCGTATCCCGCCCAGAATGGACTCTATTTCTTTCCAGTTAAATTGCACCCTAAGTGTGGGTGACCGGTGTGGATTTCACCCAAAAAGCCGACGAGAAACAACCCACCAAAACCTGCCCAAAATTACCTTTAAAATGTTTTGGTTGAATTCTGCCCTCTATGAGTAACCGGTTAATCTTTCTGACATCTTCCTGGTACTGACATCTCTCAGAACAGCTCCATATGCCAGGTCTCCACCTCAAGAAACCATGGGCGGGTTCACCGCTTGCCGACGCCGATTTCATGATTGCCGATCGGTAGAGAATCCCTTTTTACAACTGAATTGAGGGCGGCGCCTGTTTTCGGATGCTCCGGCCCCTCCAAAACAGAGTATGCCGCATGCTGTTGGGACGACCTCAGGACGTTACCTGAAGGCTCTCCCCCGATGCTCCGACCCCGATGTGCCAAGTTCACACCTGATTCAAGATGGACCTGATTCAAGGAGGTGCCGGAGCGAGGCAACTTTTTGCAAGCTCTGCCCAGCATACTCTCTAATTCTATCTTTTACTCTTGTTCTATGCTTCTAAAACTTCATTCTAACTCTTTTAAACTCTCTATAACTGCAACATTATATTCTGCAGTCTCTCCTTCCTTCCCTATGTACGGTATGCATTGTTTGTACAGCATGCAAGAAACAATACTTTTCACTGTATACTAATACATGTGACAATAATAAATCAAATCAAACCAATGGAGTCGGGCACGTGTGCTCTCACTTTTAAAGAACCCGGTGTGGCGGCTGCGGACTGAGTCCAGTCCTGCCACAGTCAGGGAGGAGCTGTGCCACGGACAGGTGGGGCTTCGGCGAGGGCAGGGCGGGACTGGTGCAGGGTGGTCCGGGGGTGGCGAAGGGGGATCCAGGGGGGCATTACCTGGCAAGCTGGGTCCGCACATGGCCGGCGTTTGTACTGCCCGACCGCTGCAGGTCGTCGCCGTGCTCAAGTGCGGCCACGGACCCGCCAATTTTCTGGCCGTTTATTTCGTAAAAGCCGTATGTTTTACCTGTCGTGGCTGCTAGCCCCTCGGTTGGAGGGTTGCTGCTGGGGCCTCGCTGACTTTTTCATCATAGAATTAGATACTTCCTCCAGACATAGCCTCAAAATCAGAAAATCCAGCCCCATGCCTGTGGAAGCTGGTCGGTAAGCTTCCGCTGCCTTGGGGCAAGCTGCAGGAATGTTGTCAGCTTCAGAGAACTGCCTGGAGCAAGCTACCATGTAAACAAAGATCTTCTCAATTCCATGAGTATTTTATAGAGCGTAAGGAGCCAATCACCTCCTGGCACTTGGAAGGCACACAAAAATAGATTTTAAAATTCACGCGTAAGTGCCTGGGGAGCAAAGACAACTAGGAACAGGGTCCTAGTGGGTCGGTGAGGGAGGGAGGAGACAATGATGATAGGAAAACAGATTGATGGAAGAAATGAAAAGAAATTGATTGAAATAAAAATGAATGAAGGTGGAGGAGAGGGTTCACAGTCTGAAGGCAATTTTCATGGAGCCAGACCAGCTTTCCAAGGACATCTGATTCATGGCATTTCAGAGGATTTGTGAACCATAGTCGGGATTCCGGAACATTTACAAAGATAAGTTCAAAAGATCTTAGCATTTCCCCATGTCCCCATGCCCTTTCCATGACCCCATGACCCATCCCTGTCCCCAAACATCCTCCATGCCCACTCACCCAATATGCACTGTAGAAACAAAGAGTCATATAATAACAATGGACAATCTTGAAATGCACTTAAAAACACATCCATTCAGAAATCTGTTTTGAAATAAGCTGCTGCTCTGACAACGCCATAAAAGGGCTGAGTGTCAAAAACGATCCCTGCTGAACTGATCCATTAATAAGTCTTGCAGTTAAGCCATAATTCATAATGGGGCCAATTTTAATAACCAGCAGTGGGTCTACTTTCATGGGTGGAAGAGAGATATTTGCTTTGATTGATTGACATCTTTATGAGGTTAAAATAAATTACTCTTTCTTTGAACTCTTTCTTTCAATGCCTGTACATTTATTTGGACATGATTAAGAGATGTGAAGTAAGCAACAACTTCTGTTATTGATACCATTATGCCTCGATCTGATAACCTTTTTTTGTTGGGTTGTAAGAGCAACTGTTTTTTTCTAAGCAGATTTATGAATGGGTGTTTTTGTTAAGTGAATTTCAAGTCATGCCATTGTTAATATGTGCTTCACTGGTTCCACAGTGCACACTGGGCAAATGCGAATGGAGAATGTAGAGGGATCATGGAAGGGTCATGGTGGATTTGGAGGTGGTTTGGGAGCATGGAGGCAACTGGCGAGTCTGTGGAGCTGAGAGTGTGCGGGGATATGGGTAAGAGGCCCAACAACCTTCATAACAACTGGAATGAAGTCCTAAAGAAGCAAGGCGACCTTCAATTCAGCCCGCCATTTCCATGGCCAAATCCAAATTGCCTACAGAAATGGCTGGCACAGATTCTATGTCTTCCCTGCCAACCAAGATGAAAATATAGAGGGTGGGGGCTGTTTTAAAGCAAACAGGCCTGTTGATTCAGAAATTTTCCAATTCGATCTTCCTGCCTTAATAGCAAAACCCGTCACTGAGCATTGGAACATCTGGTAGGGGAGGGTGGAGCCTTCCAAAATGCTGACATCAAAACGTGTATTTCTGCTGAGAAATTATGTTGTGTTTTAACATGTCAACTTTTTAAATCTTGCATCAGAATTATATTTCATTTCTCCAAATGGTGATATAAGCCAAGAAAGGCCACCAAACCGCTCTACATGGCTTCTAAGGGTTGAGATGAAGGGTGCAATTCAGCTGACATGGGTTAAAATCCGCTGAAAGTATGTTTAGCTGGGTGTATCTCGATGCCTGCCGAATCAAGAAAAAAACTGCTATTCAACAGCACTTTGCTGTTATTATTTGGCCACATTTAGAGGGATTTCCTGCTGGAAAGGCTCCCCACAGATCGGGGTGCCATTTTTACTGGCTGCCCCAATCTCCAACCCCCCTATTTAGGTCCCGCTCCCATTTTTGTGACCCCCCCTCTCGCCCCCTCAATCTTGAAGAGGTCCTAGGGATCCCCTCTCTCCCCCTCTCTACCTGGCATGACTCCCCTCCCCCCGGGTCTGGCCCTTCGTATTGGCAATCTGGCACCTGGGCATCATAGCACTGCCAGCCTGGCACTCTGGCGGACCCACTGCCAGCCTAGCAGTGCTACTAGGGTACCCTGCCAGTGCCCAGGTGGCACTGCTAGGGTGCCAAACATACAGTGCCAAGGTGCCCAGGTGTCAGGGGGAGTGCCAGAGTACCACCCTGTCCTGTTCCCAACCAGCCAACTCACCCAGGTGCCTTTATGAAAAGTGGACCAGTGCTAAACGGCGCCTGGTGTGGTCTCCAAGCACGGCTGGTGAATCCTGGGCACCAGGGGGAATCCAGCGTATGCATATTTAAATGAGCAAAATGGTTATTTATATATGCAGATCTGGATCTCGCCCAGCGAGAATCCATTGAATCTCGTGAGACATTTCAACCAGCCTGTTCCTTACACCAAGTCGGATGCAACAAGGTTGCTGAAACTCGCCCGAAATTGCAGTGGGCTGCTGTTGATTTCACATCTATAGGTGCCTGGACTACCCTGAAAAAAAGCTACCAACTGGAGAAGACAGTCTTATATTATGAGCTTATGTGGCACTTAAATTTTTACCCTTCTCTGGATAGGTTATTAGCATTATTCTGAGGCTTTGTTACATGATTGTGGATTGTTAATGGTTGATAAATGAGGTATGAATACGTGATAAGACTCGCGGGTGAACTTTCATTTATATCCAGAATGCGGGATTAAATCAAATAAAATGTGATTGCCAGAAACAGAGGGTAAAAATCTCATGTACATTCACTTTGCCTGGGACTACTAATGGGGTTACACAAATCTCTCAGATGATATCAGCTTCTTTTCTCTCATCCCCAGCAAGGTGGTGAGCCATCCACCCCGGACATGCAGCATCATATAGCAGCTATCACTGTTCCCAGAGCCATCCTGCCTGCTTTGAAACTGGGAAGATCCGTATTTTAAAACCCCATAATGCAAAGGCACCTATCATGCATGTTCTGAAGTCAGGTAGTTGGCTTGTTATTTATGATGCTTAAACCTTTATGTGGCTTGCTGTATTCAAGAAGAATAAAAGAACAGTAAGAATCAGTCACAATTTACTGCCTGAGGCATCACAGCACATCTCATCACTGAAGTCTTCTCTTCTGTGTTAAACTTTCTACCTCTGACACCAGAGATGTATCTCCTTCCCTTCTACCTTGAAATAAAGGCACATTCTCTCAGTCTACAACCTCAGTCTACAACCTACATTTGGCATAATAATACATCAGTTCTCTTTGCCCCTACGTGCCAAGAACTTAACCAAAAATGATCTTTGTACTTGTAATGAATCTTGTAATGATTTCTTGTAAAAGCAAGATGTTACAATGTAATCTGTTATATTTTATTTTGAGGGGGGCATGGTAGCACAGTGGTTGGTACTGCTGTCTCACAGCACCAGGGACTCAGGTTCAATTCCGGCCTTGGGTGGAGTTTGTACGTCCCCCACGTGTCTGTATGGGTATCCTCAAGGTGCTCCGGCACTCTCCCACAGTCCAAACATGTGCAGGTTTGGTAGATTAGCCATGATCAATTACCCCTTAGTGTCCAGGGATGTGCAGATTATGGGACTACGGGGATAGGGGGGAGTGGGCATGAAATGAGTGCTCATTCGAAAGGTCAGTGCAGACACGATGGGCCGAATGGCCTTCTTCTGCACTGAAGGGATTCTATGATTAGCTTCCAAAAGAATGCAACCACTGCAGCTTCAGAGAAAGGTCCTTTCAACATGGGTTAATTTAGTATTTGAATTGAACAGTTCAATGTATTATCTATCGGCACGTGATGTGAATCAAAATTAGCTTTTGATATAAAACATTTCAGTTCAGATCATTTTGACAGAAATCAAATATAATTTTATGGAATTGTAACTATTCTTGAGGTCTTAATTTGCCAACTGCATTGTAAACAGACCTGAATATTTGCTCTTGTCATTAATTTAGAGGTACAAACGAAAAAACATCCTTAAATGGAACAATCAAAGTTGATTACCTTGGCAAACTACCTATTATGCTGAGGGGCGGGGGCTCATCAGAGGAATAAATGGACTCTGTGGTGTTCTTTGTGTTGCTTATTTCAGGATGGTTGCTAATCGGGGAGCACGGTGGCACAGTGGTTGGCACTGCTGCCGCACGCACCGAGGTCCCATGTTCGATCCCGGTTCTGGGTCACTGTCCGTGTGGAGTTTGCACATTCTCCCCGTGTTTGCGTGGGTTTTGCCCCCATAACCCAAAGATGTGCAGGGTAGGTGCATTGGCCACGCTAAATTGCCCCTTAGTTGGAAATGAATTGGGTACTTTAAATTTATTTTAAATAAAGGATGGTTGCTAATCTCACTGCTCGTTTGCACTATGATCTGCATTCACTTACACTATCTGCTCTTCTGACTCTCACTAGCTAACCCCTGCACACATTCTCCCACTGGGCTTAGTATCATTGCCTTATAAAGTTGTGACTGTAGCTCCCTCTAGTGGCTACTCTCGACACTTCATTAACCCTTGCAGTGCTGACAGTTATGATAATACCACAGACTCTAGCATAAAAGCCCTCCCAGATGAGAGCCGAGCATGGGCAGTCCCGGCCATGGCCTGAAGTGTACTGTATATATAGTTTACTTTGTAATAAACCAGTTTTCTTTACACCTCTCATTTAGACTTCTCTGTGGCCACTAAATCAGCGATGAAGTTAAAAATGGAGCTGCAGTCGGTGCTGCTGACAGTTGGAAGAAAGGTTATCAGCTATCGCACTACCAGAATAAGGTTTGCATTGATTTCAAAATGCCACTGTTTGGGAGGCTTGTTGTGTTCGATATTAACCTGGAGGATTGAATGCCATACACAGAGCGTTGTGATTCTTTTTCAGTGCTAATGCTGTAAGTGGTGATGAGCGACAGACAGCAAAACTCTTGACTGACTGTGGAGCCCCCACCTTAAGCGTGATAAAAAGCCTCACGTAACTTTGAAGAGGTGGTAGCACTAGTGGGAAACCATTATGACCCCAAGCCGTCGGTCATCATACAATGTTACCGGTTTAACACGGCTGAGGGAACCCGAGGGGATTCTGTTACCGAGTTCTTAACGCATTTGAGGAAACTAGTTGAATTTTTGTGATTCTGGCTCTTCCCTTCCCGAGGTGCTGCGGGACCATTTGGTTTGTGGTGTGAATAATATGGTAATCCAACGAAAGCCAACGGCTGAGTGATTATTAGACCTTAAAATGACCGTAGAAATTTCACTCTCAAGAGAAAGTCCAGAAAAGGGAGTACAGGAACTCCTAGGGATGAGAATTAACAGTGTGGGGTGGATTCCTTTCCGGCATTCAGCGCCCCCCAGATTTGGAACCCCTGGATCCCCACCTGGGGGTGAAAGCTGGCGAGGCCAGGGCCATCTTCAGCTGGAGTTAAACCCTGAGTCCAGATGATATGTGACCATAAATACCCACAGAGGCCTTGATGAGTACTCTATAATAATAATAATCTTTATTGTCACAAGTAGGCTTACATTAACACTGCAATGAAGCTGCCCTTCGGTGTATCGTTGGCCTGTGCCATGTTCCATCAGGTCATGGAAAACATTTTGAAGGGCCTGTACGTGTGGCGGTTTACTTAAATGACATTTTGGTTTCGGATACGATGGAGTGAGGACTCTTGAACAACTTAGATGAGGTACTTTGCTGCTTTTCAGTCAGGCGTCCATCTAAAAAAAAAAAGAAGTGCGTTTCCTCGCTAAGGAGGTCATTTATTTTGGCTACTGCCTAGACCAGGAAGAACTACGACTCGTGAAAGAGAAGGAACGAGTGATCCAACAGGCCCCACACCAGAGAACACAACTGAGCCACGTTCATTTCTGGGGCTTAGAATTACTATGGTAAACTCATCCCTGGAATTGCAACTTGCATGTCCTGCTAAAGAAAAAGTGACATCGAAACAAACCTGTTGGACTTTAACCTGGTGTTGTAAGACTTCGTACTAAAGAAAAAACAGTCATGGGCATGGAGAGCATCACAGGAAGAGCTATTTACTCAAGTGACGGCAAAACTGACTTCATCCAGCCTGCTGATGCACTACGATCCCGGCAAACCACTGGTGATCACGAGTGATGTCTCGCAGTACAGCATTGGCGCCATGTTGTCATAGCACATGGATAACAGTAGAGAGCGGCTGATTGCATTTGCCTGCAGGACATTGGCCGCGGTGGAGAGGAATTCCACACAAATCGAGAACGAAGGATTATTAGCTGTAGTTTTCCCAGTTAAAAATTTCCATCAATACGCATATGGATTTACAATACTGACGGACTATAAGCCTTTGTTGGGACTCTTCAAGGAGGATAAGACTATCCCACCCATTGTGTCTCCCCGAATCCAAAGCCGGGCACTTTTGTTGGTGGCATATGAATACGCGTTCGAGCATCGACCAGGCACACACATTGTGAATATAGATGCACTTGGTGGACTTCTGCTGCTGTCATGTCCCCGACTCCCCCCAGAGCCGACAGAGTGGTAGCCACGTTGAACTTTATGGATATGTTGCGTCACAGAGGCCCAAACACGTGAGTGGACACAAACAGATCCTTTCATGTCCAAAGTCCGTCATATTGTGGTAAACGCTGGTCAACACCAGAAACTGTCCAGTGAGTCAAAGGCATTTTCGACAAAAATGTCAGAGTTCAGCATCAAAGACAGCATACGTTTATAGGGCACTCGCGGTGTGGTCCCGCACAAGGGTCAGGACTTTATATTGCACAACCTGCACAACAGGCATCCAGTCGTGTCAAAAATGAAAATACTCACCCGGAGCTACATCTGGATGCGGATATAGATCGACTGGCTCATCAATGCCGCATTTGCCAGGAGCAGCAGAAGCTCCCACCTGCCACACCTCTTCACCCTTGGGATTGGCCGGATCGGCCTTGGGTGCGGCTTCATGCCGATTTTGCCGGTCCTTTCCAGTTTTTAGTTGTTGTGGATGCCCATTCGATGTGGCTAGAGGCCCAGAGGATATTGTCTACTACTTCAAAGGCAACAATTGAAAAACTACGACTCTTGTTCAGCACAGACAGTATCCTGGAGTTGTTGGCCACCGAACAACATACCTTTTACTAGTGAAGGGTTCAGGGGTTTCATGAAGGCAAACAGGGTGCAGGGCATCTTTACTACCTGGCTTTGAATGAGCTGGCTGAAAGGGTGGTGCAAACGTTGAAAAGAGGCTTGAAGAAGTAAACCTCAGGGTATCTCGACACAAGTCTGGCCAGATTTTTATTCTGATACCATACCACCCCACATGACGTGACTGGCATCGCGCCGGCAGAACATTTAATGTGCCCAAAACTCCGGACCCGCCTCAACCTCACATTCACTTATATTGGTGGGAAAGTACACCACAGTCAGGAGCAGCAGGAACATTGGTCAGACAGCAGAAGCGACACAACCCCCACCCCTGGCAATCAACGTTCGGCATCCGAATATATGCCTACTGATCCAGCCTCACAGCCGCAAGATACACAACTACAAAGAAAAAAGAGCAGATGTCCTTCTGCTCCATCTTCCTCCGATGGTTGTTCGGACTTTGGGGGCGAGGAATGTTATAACACACACAAAACCTCCAGGGATGGACCAATTAGCCTTCCCGTGAGCCTCATTGAATACAAGCTTCCCCACTGAGGGGTGGGAGCCCATCAGCAAAATAAATGGACTCTAGCATAAAAGCTGGCCCAAATGAGAGCTGAATATTGGTAGTCCCGACTGGGACCTGAAGCGTATGATGGATATAGTTTGCTACCAGCTTTCTCTACATCTCTCATTTGGACGGGACTGGGGGCATTCTGGCTAAGTTTGCCGATGATACAAAGATAGGTGGAGGGGCAGGTAGTATGGAGGAGGTGGGGAGGCTGCAGAAAGATGGCTGATGAAATTCAACGTGGGCAAGTGCGAGGTCTTGCACTTTGGAAAAAAGAATAGAGGCATGGACTATTTTCTAAATGGTGACAAAATTCATAATGCTGAAGTGCAAAGGGACTTGGGAGTCCTAGTCCAGGATTCTCTAAAGGTAAACTTGCAGGTTGAGTCCGTAATTAAGAAAGCAAATGCAATGTTGTCATTCATCTCAAGAGGCTTGGAATATAAAAGCAGGGATGTACTTCTGAAGCTTTATAAAGCATTAATTAGGCCCCATTTAGAATACTGTGAGCAATTTTGGGCCCCACACCTCAGGAAGGACATACTGGCACTGGAGCGGGTCCAGCGGAGATTCACACGGATGATCCCAGCAATGGTAGACCTAACATACGATGAACGTCTGAGTATCCTGGGATTATATTCATTGGAGTTTAGGAGGTTGAGGGGAGATCTAATAGAAACTTACAAGATAATGAATGGCTTAGATAGGGTGGATGTAGGGAAGTTGTTTCCATTAGCAGGGGAGACTAGGACCCGGGGGCACAGCCTTAGAATAAAAGGGAGTCACTTTAGAACAGAGATGAGGAGAAATTTCTTCAGCCAGAGAGTGGTGGGTCTGTGGAATTCATTGCCACAGAGGGCGGTGGAGGCCGGGACGTTGAGTGTCTTTAAGACAGAAGTTGATAAATTCTTGATTTCTCGAGGAATTAAGGGCTATGGAGAGAGAGCGGGTAAATGGAGTTGAAATCAGCCATGATTGAATGGCGGAGTGGACTCGATGGGCGAATGGCCTTACTTCCGCTCCGATGTCCTACGGTCTTATGGTCTTATGGACTCCTCTGTGGCCACTAAACTTAGCAAAAGTAAATTGATAAACATAGGTGCAGGGCCAAAAAAGATACTGACCCTCCTTACTTGTGTTTATATAAAACAATTATAGTGTGCATCATTGTGGCACTCCTCTCATGCTTGTCTTTGTACTCTGACTGGGACATTTAGACATGGATGTAGGGGGTAAGTATTGTCAACCAGATGGCACCTGTAGATTTGGTTCTCATGGCTGAAAGGGCCAGCAAAGGCCGAATGCCAAAGAATGAAGCCATCATGACATATTCTTGCATGTGGTTGAGGATTCTATGTTTGCTGTAATTAACGATCTGGTTTATTGAATGAAGCCCATGGTCTTCACACAGCGTACTGCATGTATTGTGGGTGCCACTAATTTTCCCATTGCCTTGTGCAATCCAGAAACCCCCAAAAGCCATGTTACTCTTGTTGCGAGGGTGTTGGTTACAGAGCGGTGAGTCTTAAAGAAGTCTTTACAGTCTTCAGTGGGTTCACTATAAATCTTTATTAACTTCTAGAACAATTTACAGATGTGCAGTTAAGGGTAAAGCTCTCAGCTATCTCCATGCTTAGGTCCTAATCTGTCTCTGCTCAACAATAAACTGGCACCTGTGTTGTGGTAAAAGCAATCACTCTGAATTGTGAGCTCTCAAGTAAGTTTATTTTGAGCATATGCTGGAGAGAGTGTGCCTCAGGCTGCCAGGCAGCCTTTCTCAATGGTGCAGGTTGAGTGGCACATATTTATAGTTCTTATCTTGCTGTTTTTGATTATGATGTTTCTCATTGATTTATTAACTAACCATGCTATTCCATCAGCAGATGTATTCATTATCTCACGCCTTAGCCTTTGGGTTTGGCCTTCAGTTCCGCTTTATCTCCTTCTTGTCCTTTTCAGCAATGAATGTCTCTAAATGCTGTTATTGTTATAACTGCTGGGTGAGCTGCTCCAAAACTATCCTTGGCCAAGGATCCCACCATACCTATAGTATTGGCTAAATTTCCCATCATGCCTAGAAAAAGCTCTCACTACATTTGTCTAATCTAAAGATATTAATATCAATCGTAGTATATATTCATGTCAGTTACACCCTGGGTAACTGACCTAAATCTATACTACGATGGACATTAATCATGTCAGCTTCACTCTGGGTCTGGGTCATGTGCCTTCTTACATCACCATATGGGCGGAACTACACTTAGTCCCATGATAATGCTGTACATGCTGGACCCTTACACCATAACCTTTTTGTCTGTTGCCTTACTAAAATATTAACATTTATGCATTTGACTGCTGTGCTGTAATGGGTGGCAGTAATGTGGCTGAAGCATGACTATGCTGCACACTGGTTGGTGTTGTGCAGGTTCCTTATGGCTTGTTAAAAGACCTGAATGTGATCGTTAAATTAATTGCCACTGAGAGAGCAGCTTTGCTAAAAGTATTCGTACGGAAACTCAAAAATGTGACCTAACATATATTTGATGAAGATTACTCTTGTTGTGCAGAGCTTCTCGGAGACAAGTTTTTAAAATTCTGAGTCGTCTACGTATTCTTTGAGCAGGGGAGGTGAATGTAATGTATATGGACTGCATTCTCCTTGATGGACTTCTGGTTCTCTCTTCCTCCAATCTGTGTTGCTCCTTGTGGTATTTTGGCCCCTTTAAGGGGCGGACTCGACAGACCACATGACCAGTTTGGGGCTAATCACACGGGAGCACATGAACCCCGGTCAAGGAGCCAAAGTAAGTAGACCTGGGGCACAATTTAACTAAATGGAAACAAAGTCCCATAGCGAGCGCATTAAGCCAAGTGTTTCCCGGTGCTCGCAGCGCCAAGAGACACAAGGATATAAAATGCGTGATGCACTATCAATTATGACGAGACGAGAGTAGAGCGTAATCAAGGCTTTATTAAGCAGAGATGTGTTGCCTCCTATAGCTGCTGCTGAAATGGCTGCAGCGCAGTGAGCACACACATTTATACTCCGCCTACTGGGCAGAGCCAGCCAGCAGGGATCTACCCCCGTACCTGTAGTATAGGAGCCTTACCGTATTACTTCTCATATGTGCAATATATACAAACAGTGGTGACTACCACATTCACCCCCTGTTAAAAAATAGCCAGTGGGGTGGTGGAAAAACTATTTACATGTATGTGAGCATTTTTAAAGTATACAGTTCGGGAAAAGTTCACAAATTTAGCCGGTCGGGTGCCTTGATCCTCCGTTGTGAGCGCCACAGTCCCGGTGGTGATACAGGTGCCGGCTTGATCGCCGGTGACTCCGGGAGCAAGTAGTCCTCATCTTCGGGTTTGCATGGAGTAGCTGTACCCTCTCGACCAATGGGTCCGCCTTGTGGAGCCGCACGTGCTTGCGGAGGAGAACGGGTCCTGGAGCTGCCAGCCACGTTGGGAGCAAAACCCCGGAGGTGGACTTCCTAGGGAAGGCAAGGAGATGTTCATGGGGGGCTGCATTAGTCACAGTGCAAAGTAGCGATCGGATGGAGTGGAGGGCGTTGGGGAGGACCTCCTGCCAGCGGGAGACCGGGAGAATTTTAGATCGTAGGGCCAGCAGGACGACCTTCCAGACCGCCCCGTTCTCCCTCTCCATCTGCCCGTTTCCCCGGGGGTTGTAGCTGGTCGTCCAGCTCGAGCAATGCCCTTGCTGAGCAGGAATTGACGCAGCTCATCCCTCATAAAGGAGGATCTCCTGTCGCTGTGGACGTAAGTGGGGAAACTGAATAGAGTGAAAATGCTATTGCGGGCTTTGATGACTGTGGCGGACGTCATATCGGGGCATGGAATGGCAAAGGGGAATCTGGAGTATTCGTCGACCACGTTAAGGAAGTACGTGTTTCGGTCGGAGGAGGTGAGGGGCCCTTTGAAGTCCATGCTGAGGCGTTCAAAGGGACGGGAGACCTTCACCAGGTGCGCTCGGTCTGGCCGGTAGAAGTGCGGTTTGCACTTCGCGCAGACCTGGCAGACTTTGGTGGCCGCCCTGACCTCCGCAATGGAGTAGGGTAGGTTGCGGGCCTTTATGAAGCGAAAGAACCGGGTGACCCCTGGGTGACAGAGACCATCATGTAGGGCCCGGAGTCGGTCCACTTGTGCGCTGGCACATGTACCTCGGGAGGCTCGTTGAGCTTACCGGGGCGATACAAAATCTCGTAATAGTACGTGGAGACCTCGATCCTCCACCTCAAGATTTTATCATTTTTGATCTTGCCCTGCTATGTGTTATTGAACATGAAGGCAACCGACCGTTGGTCAGTGAGGAGAGTGAATCTCCTGCCGGCCAGGTAATGCCTCCAATGCTGCACCGCTTCAACGATGGCTTGGGCCTCCTATTCGATGGAGGAGTGCCAAATTTCAGAGGCCTGGAGGGTGCGGGAAAAGAATGCCACGGGTCTGCCTGCCTGGTTGAGGGTGGCGGCCAGAGCGACCGTGAGAGGGAAAACTGTGTAGTGAATGAGTGGGCGGGCCTTGTCCTCATAGTTAGGGACCAACTGGGCAGAGTATTAGAAGAACCCCAGGCATCATTTGAGGGCCTTGGGGCAGTGGGGGAAGGGGAGTTCCATGAGGGGGCGCATGGGGTCGGGGTCAGGCCCTAGAACTCCATTTTGCACCACATAGCCAAGGATGGCTAAGCGGTTGGTGCTGAACACGCACTTCTCCTTGTTATACGTAAGGTTCATGAGTTTGGCGGTGTGGAGAAATTTGAAAAGGTTAGCGTCATGGTCCTGCTGGTCATGGCCGTAGATGGTGACGTTATCCAGGTACAGGAAGTTGGCCAACAGTCCATACTGGTCAACCATTCGGTCCATCACCCGTTGGAAGACCGAGACCCCATTAGTGACGCCAAAGGGAACCCTAAGAAAGTGGTAAAGGCGGCTGTCTGCTTCGAACACAGTATATTGGTGGTCCGCCTTGCAGATGGGGAGCTGATGGTAGACAGATTTCAGGTCCACTGTAGAGAAGACCCGGTACTGTGCAATCTGATTGACCATATCAGATATGCGTGGGAGGGGGTACGCGTCGAGCTGCGTGCACCGATTGATGGTCTGACTGTCGTCAATGACCATCCAGTGTTTCTCCCCAGTCTTTACAACTAACACTTTGGCTCTCCAGGGACTGTTGCTGGCCTCGATGATGCCTTCCCGGAGTAGCCGCTGGACCTCCAACCTGATGAAGGTCCTGTCCTGGGCACTGTACCGTCTGCTCCTCGTGGCGATGGGTTTGCAATCCGGGGTGAGGTTTGCAAACAGGGAAGGTGGGTCGACCTTAAAGGTCGTGAGGCCGCATACAGTAAGGGGTGGTAGGGGTCCGCTGAATTTTAGAGTTAGACTTTGGAGGTTGCACTGGAAGTCCAGGCCGAGTAGCAAGGCAGCGCAGAGGTTGGGGAGGACGTAGAGCCGGAAGTTGCTGAACTCTGCGCCCTGGACGGCGAGGGTGGCGGCGCAGTACCCCCGGATCGCCACGGAGTGGGATCCGGAGGCCAGGGAGATTTGTTGGGTAATGGGGTGTACCGCAAGGGAGCAGTGCCTTACCGTATCGGGGTGGATGAAGCTCCTCGTGCTCCCGGAGTCGAGGATTCAAGGTGTCTTATGGCCATCGACTTTCACCGTCGCTGTCGCGGTTGCGAGGTTGTGGGACCGGGACTGGTCGAGCGTGATGGAGGCGAGCTGCGGCTGGTGTTGGTGGGACCCGGACTGGTCGGCGGCAGTTGCGGGCGATGAGTGGCACGATGAGGTGCCCGACGTGCAGGGGTCCTGAGGCGCCGTCCAAAATGGTGTCAAAGATGGCGGGCAGCGTTAAAGATGGCGGCATCCACTGGCTGCACGAGGTCTGACGGGGGGAAGATGGCGGCGCCCACGGGCCGCACGTGAGTTGCAGGGGCGGAAATGGCGGCGCCCACGGGTCGCACGTGGTGGGTGCATGAACAATGGGGCTGGTTACAGCGGCGATCGACCGAGCCTGGCACACCGCAGCAAAACGTCCTTTTTTCCCGCAGGCCTTGCAGAGTGCACTCCACGTCAGGCAGCGCTGCTGGGGGTGCTTTGTCTGACCGCAGAAATAGCACTTGGGCCCCACGGGGTTGGCTGCCTGTCACGCGGCGCAGGCCTGGGGTTGGCCAGGACGATGTCCAGGAGGGGGTCGCCATGCGGTCGGGGACGTACGCTTGTACATTACGGGAGGCTACTGTTAATGAGGTCGCGAGTTTCTTGATTGCCGCGAGGTCGAGAGAACCCCCTTCTAAGAGGCGCTGGCAGATGTACGCCGACCCTATGCCCGTAACAAAAGCGTCCCTGATTAGGATTTTGGAATGTTCGACGGCCGAAACTGCTTGGCAATCGCAGTTCCTCGCCAGGGCATGCAGGGCATGCCAGGAATCTTCCAATGGCTCACCAGGGAGTTGTTGCCGCGTCGACAGGAGGCGCCTGACATAGAGTTTGTTGATTGACTGTTCTCTTTCAGAAGCGCCATGGCCTCAGTGTAGTTGGGCACGTCCCTGATAAGGGGAAAGATATCGGAACTCAACCGTGTGTACAGGATCTGTAGTTTCTGTGCCTCTGAGGGTTGTTCTGTCGCTGATCCGATGTAGGCTTCAAAGCAAGCTAGCCAGTGGTCGAAGGCCAACGTGGCGTTGTCTGCTTGAGGGTGCAGCTGCAGGCGATCTGGCTTGATGCGTAGGTCCATCTCTGCTTAATAAATTTATGCACTATCAATTACGATGAGTCGAGAGTAGAGAGTAATCGAGGCTTTATTAAGCAGAGCTGTGTTGCCTCCTACAGCTGCTGCCGAAATGGCTGCAGCTCGGTGAGCACACACATTTATACTCCGCCTACTGGGCGAGCCACCAGGCAGGGATCTACGCCCGTAACTTTAGTACAGGAGCCTTACCGTATTACTTTTCATATGTGCAATAGATACAAACAGTGGTGACTACCACAATGCGAATCTCATTTGATAAGGGGCCTCAACAGGGAACGTGCAGCCAAGGCCACACACAGCCCCATTTTGTACACTGTGGAGCTCCATTCGCCGAGAGGGCGTGACACCATCTTTAAATAATGTTCCACCAGCTGCGACCCCCAAAGCAACCCCCGATCCTTCCCCAAGCCCCAACGTACTATGGAATGGTCCCCTCCCCCCCTAATAGCTGAGCAGGGCACCCCCAGCCCAAACTAGCTGTCTCACTTTAATATGCAGATTTGCTAAAATGATCCCGCCCAAAATGGGTGGGAATTACATCGCAATGTCTCGCGAGATTGCATTAGATCTCGCAAGGTGTTGCGAGCCGGGTTGATCCCTGGAGCGGGCTCTCCTGGCTTCTATCGGCCATGCTGCTCCAGGACGGGATGCTTTTCAGGCGCAGTGTGGCCATTAAATCACACCCTTGTTACATTGAGTTCTGTGGCTATTACTTATCTGGCCTTGCCTTTCTTCAATAAACCACTTGTTAACTACTGGAAGCCTCCTGTGTATGTGTCAAACCACCACGCTCGAGCATAAAGAAATTTGGGAGGAGCATTTTAAAGGTGCCCAAAATGGCGAGCACCAACATATTCTTGCTAAAACAGAAGAAAATTGATCCATTCCTGCATGGTAAATTCAACCTTAGAACTATAGCGATGGGTTTTGCTTTGTTTCACACTGGTACAGAAGAGAGTTAATCCAACGTGTTTGTGCAAACATCCCACAAAACAGAGTTAATATCTGACTTGGATATGCATCTTTCATGTCCTTGCGATATCCCAATATGCTCCGCATTTAATAAATTATTTTTGAAGTGCTGTCACGGTTGCTCTGGGGAAGCCAATTTATAAACAGCGAGAGCCAATAAACAGCAATGAGATGAATGACAAGTTAATTTTCTGAGAAATAAATGTGACTGGAATGCCACGAGAACACGATTGCTATTATTTCTTTAGTGCAATTGAACCTCCTGTATTCACCTAAATAGTCAGATGGGGCCTCAGTTTAATATCCTTCCCAAAAAAACAGCACTCCCTCAGTGTTACATTGAAGTTTCAGACTAGATTACGTATTCATGTCCTGCAGTCAGGTTTGGAACCATGGTTTTCTGCTTCAGAGATGAGAGTGCTGTTTGTAAACCAACTGACATGTAGAAAGTTTAGGACCTCTTAAGTAGATTCTGCTGAAGGTTCTGCTGCAATTGTATAAGGTGTTAGTGAGGCCACACCTGGAGTATTGTGTTCAGTTTTGGTCTCCTTACTTGAGAAAGGACGTACTGGCACTGGAGGGTGTGCAGAGGAGATTCACTAGGTCAATCCCAGAGCTGAAGGGGTTGGATTACGAGGAGAGGTTGAGTAGACTGAGACTGTACTCGTTGGAATTTAGAAGGATGAGGGGGGATCTTATAGAAACATATAAGATTATGAAGGGAATAGACAGGATAGATGCGGGCAGGTTGTTTCCACTGGCGGGTGAAAGCAGAACTAGGGGGCATAGCCTCAAAATAAGGGGAAGTAGATTTAGGACTGAGTTTAGGAGAAACTTCTTCACCCAAAGGGTTGTGTATCTATGGAATTCCTTGCCCAGTGAAGCAGTAGAGGCTCCTTCATTAAATGTTTTTAAGATAAAGATAGATAGTTTTTTGAAGAATAAAGGGATTAAGAGTTATGGTGTTCGGGCCGGAAAGTGGAGCTGAGTCCACAAAAGATCGGCCATGATCTCATTGAATGGTGGAGCAGGCTCGAGGGGCCAGATGGCCTACTCCTGCTCCTAGTTATTATGTTCTTATGTTCTTACCCAATTTGGAACAACAAATACATTGTGGGCAGAATTTTACTGCTTCTCACCAGCAGTTTGGGGGGTTGGTGGAGTGGGCGGGGAGGAGCCTAAGATTCTCTGGTGCCCTTTCCACCACTCTCCCACCCATCCCCAACCTGCCCTCAATGTCAGTACAAAGGCCTGCCCGTTTCACCTCAGCCGAGGCCTTTAAATGGCCTTTTGGATAGTTGACAGGCTTTGTTCGGAGGTGAGTTATTCTTCACGGGATTCCCAACATCTGACCTGTTCTTATCGCCATGGTATTTATGTGGCTAGTCCAGTTCAGTTTCTAGTCAATGGTGACCTCCAGGATATTGATTGTGAGGGATTCAGCAATGGTAATGCTTCTGAAAACCAAGGGGAAATGGTTAGATTCTTTCTTGTGGGGGATGATCATTACCTGGAACTCATGTGGTGTAAATGTTACTCACCGCCTATCAGCCCAAATCTGAATGCTGTCCTGATCTTGATGCCTTTGGAGATGGATTTCTGCAGTATCTGAGGAGTTGTAAATGATGCTAGACATTGTAAAATCATCAGTGAACATCCCTACATCTGACCTTTTGATGGAGGCAAGGTCATTGATGAAGCAGCAGAAGATAGCTGGACCAAGGATAATACTCCGAAGGTCTCTTGCAGCAAAGCCTTAGATCTCAGAAGAGTGGCCTCCAACAACCACAACTTTCTTCCTCTGTGCTCGGTATGACTCCAACCAATGGATATTTTTCCTCTGATTCCCAGTTGCCTGCAGATTTCCTTGGACTCCTTGACACTACATTTGCCAAATGCTACCTTGAAGTCAAGAGCAGTCACTCTCATCTCACCTTTATGTTCAGTTTTGTTGTCCATATTTGAACCAAGGCTATAATGAGGTGAGGACCGGGTGGCTCACTGGGAACCCAAATTGAGCATTGGTGGGAAAGTTGTTACTCTGTAAGTGGTGCTTGATGACACTGTCAACAGAACCTTCCATCACTTCACTGATGATCAAGAGTAGACAGGTAATTGGCCAGATTAGATTTACCCTACATTTTGTGGACCTGATATTCCTGGGCAATTTTCCTGATTGTCCGGTAGATGCAAATGTTGTAGTTGAACTGGAATGGCATAGATAGCGGCGCAGCTGAGACCAATCTTCAGTTCTATTGCTGGGATGTTGCTGGGGCTCATACCTTTGTGGTATCTAGGGCGGGATTCTCTGATCCTGAGGCCAAGTGTTGACGCCGTCGGAAACGCCGTCGTGTTTCTTGACGGCGTCAACATGGCCTCAGGATCAACAATTCTGGCCTGTACAGCGGTCCAGCATGGCACTGGAGTGACCCACGCCACTCCAGCTGCCGATCCCGGCATCAACTGGGCGCCGCAGGGAAAGGAGGACCCCAGCTCGAGAGACCGGCCCGCCGATTTGTTGGCACCAATCGCGGTGTAGCCACCTGGGTTGGCCAACACCTGACGTAAAATGGTGAACAGCAAAGGCTGCAGGGAAATTCAGCCAACACAGGCAGAAACTAGCAGGTGCAAGTTTACTGTGTATTAAACTCTGCAAAAGCCCAGACAGCATCGATACAAGCAGCCATCTGCATAATAATGTAGCAGCATCCACATACTAATGAGCGATCCCCAGGAACAATCGGAACATTCGGGATAAACAAAGCCAAGCCAGACTCTTCGACGCCAGCAGGAGCCAACACAAAAGAGGTTAACGGACACCCCAAGACCGCCCATCGATCAGTGAACCGCTCCAGTATTGGAGAAATCGAACCAAGCGATTGGAACGAAGTCCAATCACTTGGAACCAGGTACAGGGTCCGCCCCGAAAGGCGGGAAGCCCCTGGGGACTGTAAAGTTAAGCCCCCAAGTTCAAATCGCTCTTCTTGACCGGGTCACTCAGCAACGCGAACCAACCCTTGACAGTGACCGGTTCAGCTGCCGCCAAAAGCCAGTAAGTCTTAAGTCAACGCTCGCTACGAGATAGGCGCTCCTAACTACCAATCTGTACCAACTTCGAATCCCGCAGACTCAGAACCCGAACGAAAGGCCATTTATTCCCCTGACCTGGTGGGCCAATCCGAAGCTAAGTATAGGCCTGTTAGCTGTAGAAGTAGCTTAGAAGGAGAACTTATGCATGAGTAGCGATTACTGTGTACAATAAATGTGCTTTGATTTGAATCTTACTAATTGGTGTATTGAATTATTGATCCTTACTTGAACTTGAACCTCGTGGCGGTATCATAAAGATACCTGGCGACTCGAGAGCAAAGGTTATAAAACAGAGCCAATTGAACCAACCAAAAGTTAGCAACAGCGGGCCAGGCCACAACGGAGGCCCTCCCAAGGGTCGATCCCCACTCCTCCCCCACAGACCGCCCCCGGACCCTTCCACGCCGAGGTCCCGCCGGCTGAGAGCAGATTAGAATGACGCCGGCGGGAGTCAGGCCTTTGTAACGGCCGCTCGGCCCATCTCGGGCCGAGAATCGGCGGGGGGGGCCGCATAGAGCGGGCCACAACCAGCGCCATGCCCACCACACCGGCACCAATGACGCCGATTCGCCACTCTGCGGAGAATCGCGTCCCGGTGTCGGGGCAGTGTGGCGCGATTCGCGCCGGTCGCGGGGATTCTCCAGCCCGGCCCCGGGCTGAGAGAATCCCGCCCCCTGTGCCTTCGGTTGATTCTCAACATTAGGTGGAGTGAATCAAATTAGCTGAAGACTGGCATCTTGTGGCACTGGGGACCTCAGGAGGAGACTGAGATGAATCATTCACTCGGCACATCTGGCTGAACATGATTGCAAATGTTTCAGCAGTGGCTTTTACACTGATATGCTTTGGGCACCTTAGAGTTGAGGATGGGGATACTTATGGAACTTCTCTTCTGGTTAGTTGTTTCTCCACTCCCATTTACAACAGGATGTGACAGAATTGAAAGCTTTGTTCTGATCTGTTGGTATTGTTGGATCTGATATTGATCATTGTTGCCGAAGGTCAGTCCAATTCCTTTCTGACATTGTCTAATAATCAGTCTAAGTGGATACTTCCTGAGAATTATTTGAGACAAGAAATGACTATCCTTGCATATGTGGAAGTTAATTGAATCAACCATGAAGGGATGTGAGTCAGGGGAGGAAATAAATGCAAGTCACAAGAGTAAATCTGAGGTTTAATCGAACAAGGAAATTTCATACATCTGAATGCTGTTTGCCTGTCAGGATTCAATATGAGCCAGCTTGAGGCAATTGTAGAGGGTCATTACTGGTAGTGGGTTAGATGGAATTGGGCTAAATTGAAAATAAAGTTTGCCTTGGATTTCTGCATATTCTATTTCAGTGATAATGTGGATGGGAATTTCAACTGGTACAATCTTTATGTATTGTCATTGAGCTGGAAGAACATAATAGCACTTGTGTTCCATCAGATCAAGTTCATATTAAGTTAGCTGAACATAAACTCAACTAAACTGGGCCTCTGGTCCTTGTCTATTTTAACTCTATTGATTATAATGGAGCAGAGTGAAAACAATAGCAGAGACACATCTATTTAGGAAGACACATGAAACACTGGCTGAGAAGCATGGAAAATTTATTTTGGGATGTGGGTGAAGTGATGTTAATAATAATCTTAACTGCTTTATATAAATATGTCATTGAACGTATGTTATGATCTTAACTGGAGAATTATAAAAATAGCATATAGACATACTGTATGGAATCTTCCCAATAAGTGACAAGGTATCATGTTGGGCCCAAAAATCGGTGCGAATCACGACCTTCCCCCATTTAGTGCAATAAATGAACCCCCAGGTGAATCATGCCGATTTGGAGTCCCAAGACATCAAAATCACCCAAAATGGGGCTCAGCTGTGCACTGTTAACAAGGAGGAGCTGCATTTAAACGGTCCCTCTGCACTCACTCCCAAGCCAAGAGGATGGCAAGCTGGTTTATGTGAGCACCACACAACTGCTGATGCACATCAGGTGGAGGCAGGAACTTCCAAGGGGTTGGGCAATCAGAGGTCTACTGGATCCCAAGAAACAGCTGGCCCTCAGACAGATGCCGAGCCTCTGGAAAAGATTCTCCCCGAGCTGCAGGAGATGCAAAGGCAGAGCCGGGAAATCAGGAGGGGGTGTCAGTGACATTCCAGCAACTGCAAGGCCAATTGGTGGAGTCCCAAAGCCTTGAGGCACAGGAGATAGTGCTGACATGGTGTGGCATCAAGACCAATATTGCAAGGGTGGCAACCACAGTGGAAAGCCTAGGGCAGGACCTCCAAGCCATGAGTGGTAGAATCCAAGGCAAAGCATCTGTCAGTTCCTGGATCTACTCGTGGGCCGATGATTGTGAAATTCCACACCAGTCCCCGCTCGAGCCCTGGAATGACCTGGTGGTGGACAGGTTCAGGACTGTCACGACCTTCAAGACCACAAGGAGTTGGTGGTCTCCTCTTCCAAATTGTACTGTGCTGTCTTCTTGCTAAGGCAGAGTTTTTGGCAGCAAATGGTGTCTGGCAGCTTATTATAGGACATGTGAGTCCTGTACGCCTGAGGTGTTTTCCTCTTCTATGTTCTGGTCAACTCATCGGCCTGATGGGTAGCTGGGTCCTGAGCCTGACCAAGATCCCTCTCTTGCTCTGGTGTAGGCTCCAGCCTGGGTTGGCATTGCCGCAGTCAGCGAAGTCTGTCCACCGCCACGTCATTAATAAGGATAATTGCCAGCTCGACTGGCTCTCTTCTAAACCTCATCATTACTCTTAGTGGGATGGGAGAAGGAGAGCCGGACAGTCAGTAAGGTTATCCATACCAAGACCCTCAATCCCTTCCAACATCCCTTGTATATGATCCTGGAGGCTAAAAACCCTACTTCATCTCCGACAGCATGCACCACATCAATTAGCTGCTGGCCGAAACACATCATTGCTGAATCTCCCACAGTGGGTGCCAACTTGACAAGCCAGAAAATCCCAGTCTGTATCTTTAGAGTTAGGTAAAGGAAGGGGGTCATATGACATATTCTGAAAGTTGGGTGGTTTGTTTGTTGGGGAGATGATGTTTAGAGACAATGGCAGGATTCTCTAAATCCATAATGGCTACACTCTGAGTCTCCCAAAGTCCCAGAAAGGTGCTGAAGGTCGGGTTGTAACCATCTACACATTTTTGCTGAAAAAGATTTGGGGTAAAATATAGCTAATGAGCATTTCTACGTGAATATAAAGTTAATGTATTGCATGTTGTCATGAGGAAGTGAGCAGAGGAAGCCATTTTTCAGGTCAGATTACAGGTTTCCCTACCAATAAATGAATATGACAAAGTTATGTGTGATCACAAGAGAGGAGAGGTTGTTTTGGCTTTGTAAGCTCTCATAGCTGGATGTGAGAGGGGCACCCTCTCTAGTCGAAGAGACACACCCTACATCCTACATTCTGAGAGATTCATTCTGGCAAGACCAGAGGGATGAAAAATGATCAGAACAGGGTTACTGCTGGTGGTGAATTTAAGGAGTTCTTCAAAAACTGAGGAAAGTGCCTGGAGATGGTCGCTCAGTGTTATTACTTGGTGAAATTAGGATACAAGAACCAATTGGAAGCTGGGAGAATTGAGGATCATTCGCTATAAAGACTGTAATTCCATGGAGAGTGCAATGTTTGATAAATATAAAAGGGAAAGCTTCCTTTAAAACACAAGTATGAACCTACAAAACTAAAATAGTGTTTTGTCAATAGTGAATTAATAATTATAATCTTTATTGTCACAAGTAGGCTTACATTAACACTGCAATGACGTTACTGTGAAAAGCCCCAAGTCGCCACATTCCGGCACCTGTTCGGGTACAAGGAGGGAGAATTCAGAATGTTCAAATTACCTAACAGCACAATCTGGATTCTCAGATTTTGAGATGATGTCCCCCACGCTGGGGTGGGAATGGTGGCGTTTTACAACAGAAAAAGTGGCGTAAAACGGCCACCGATCCTCCGTTTGGCTGGGTGCTAGCATCAAGGCAGCATAGAGCATCCGGCTCGAGCTACCGATCCGACCCGGAGAATTGCAGCCGCAGACGCCACGCTGAGTTCCCGACGGATGAGACCACACCCGACCGTCGAGGGCGGAGCATCGGGGACAGACCGTCGATACATCACGCTGATTATGCCATTTTGGAGGGGGCAGAGCATCGTGAAAGCGGCGCTGCCCACGATTTTGTCGGGAGCTGTAATTCTTCGGCTGATCACCGAACGCGATTTCGGCATTGGCGACCGGAGAGTCCAGCCCCCCGTCTTTCGGGACTTGTGGGAGAAAACCGGAGCACCCGGAGGAAACCCACACAGACACAGGCAGAACGTGCAGACTCCGCACAGACAGTGACCTAAGCCGGGAATCGAACCTGGGACCCTGGCGCTGTGAAGCAACAGTGCTAACCACCGTGCTACCGTGCCACCCAATTTACTCCCTTTATTATAGTAAAAGTTTGATATGTGACATCCTGTTACATGTGAAATCCTTTCAGCTATTAATTGAAAGTTCAAGGCTCTTTTTAAAAGTTATAAGTTTCCTCAAAGATTGTAACAACATTAAGCATGAGATTTGAGAGATACTGGCTGCACAAGCGTAAAGTTAAAAATGATAGATTTAAGTGAGAAAATAAACACGTGGAAGCAAATGATTTTATATCATGAGTTGCACACTTCCTGTTTTATATGTGGTACTTGATATATTTATGTTCTCTGAAACAAAGAAAACTGTAAATACATTACATGAGGAATAAAAGGACTTCAAACAAAGGGGCTTTTTTTTCATAAATTTAGAGTACCCAATTTATTTTATCCAATTAAGGGGCAATTTAGCGTGGCCAATCCACCTACCCTGCACATCTTTGGGTTGTGTGGGCGAAACCCACGCACACATGGGGAGAATGTGCAAACTCCACACGGACAGTGACCCAGAGCCGGGATCGAACCTGGGACCTCGCCGTCATGAGGCAGAAGTGTTATCCCCTGCGCCACCGTGCTGCCTTTAAACAAAGGGATTTTGACTCATAACACAAGAGATGCTAATTGAAAGAATACCGTACTCTGTAGCATTCCCTAATGTAGCAGCATCTTTAGCAGAACAAACAACTGGTGAAAGATTTACCAAACCTGGCATTAGCACCTGAATTTTAAGCAGTTAGAATGTAAATGCATTGTGATGTTTTAGATGACATACAAACTAAGCAGCAATGCCATTATTCTCTTTTCAGCGGCCTTTTAAGATGTAGGGAGCTGGTCAGTTATTCTATCCCACTAGTGGAGGGCCTGTTCCATTTATTATTAGAAAACTGCATTTGGGGTGCCCTTCCTTTACTTCCCGACCTTAATAAAGCTTCCAGCTACTGTGAAATGTTACAAAAGATATGCCAGGCCAGTTTAGGAGAGTTTTGAAACCTGCAGTAAATCTACCAAAGGCCTCCACTGACTTAGACGGACAGAAGCTAGATTATTAGCCTATAATGGAGGGAAAGGAGATCCATACTGTACGTGGTAATTTCTTCCATCAGAGGCTTTCGGGGCTTCCCATCACCCATCCCAGTGATCAGCAATAGGAGAGGCTGGTGGGAGGATAATGGACTGGGAAGCTGCCACTTGGGCATGCTGAGTGAGGAAGGAGTGGTCAGCAGCAGTAGTTTGGAAGTGAAAATTTGAGACTGGGCTGGAAGTTGCTGAACTTCCCAACTGTTTCTATCTCTATCAGTCCAATTTGGGGCAGGGAAGTGAAGGATAATCTTTTCTCATGACTCAAAAATCTGAGCTAATAGAATGCCATTGTTTATTGTGATGGGAATCTATTAAAAAATAAGGAGGTTTTGCTCCAGTTGTACAGGGCATTGGTGCGATTATATCTGAGGTACTGTGTAGAGTTTGGTCTCCTTTTGTATGGAAATATGTAAATGAGTTAGAAGCGGTTCAAAGAAGATTTACTAGATAAATGCCAGGAATGGGCAGGTTGTCTTATGAGGAAAGGATGGAGAGTTTAGGTTTGTCTCTACTAGATGTTTAGAAGAGTAAGAAGTGACTTGATCAAAACCTTTAAGATCCTATGGGGTATTGAGAGCGTGGATGTGGAGAAGATATTTCTTCTTTTCAGAGAATCTACAACTAGGGATCTCTGTTTAAAAATAAGGGATCGTTCATTTAAGATGAAAATTAGGAGAATTTCTTTTATCTCACAGAGGGCCTGGAACTTTCTTCCTCAAAAGGAAGTAGAAGCAGAGTCTTTGGATATTTTTTAAGACCAAGGAAAATAAATTCTTGACTAACAAAGAGACCGGCAGGAATGTGAAGTTGAGGTTACAGTCAGATAAGCCATGATCTTATTCAATGGCGGAGCAAGCTCGAGCTTACTCCTGCTCCTAATTTGTAAGTTCTACGTAAACATGATTGTGCTTATTCGGTTGCATAATTGACAAAGAGAATGAGAGCAAGCAAGGTAATCGAATCACAGAATTATAGATGGTACACAAAGAAGGGGGCCATTTGACCTATCAAACCTGCACTGCTTCTTTGAAAGAGCAATCCAATTAATTGCACTTTCCTCATAGCCCTGCAAATTTTCCCTTCCAAATATCTGTTGAATCTGCTTCCACCACACTTTCAGGAAGTGCATTGCAAATTATAACCATTTGCTGCATAAACATTTTTAATATAATCATAGAATCCCTACAGTGCAGAAGGAGACCGTTCAGCCCATCGAGTCTACAACGACCCTCTCATGTCACCTCCATATGTTTTTACCTTAAACCTGTGTCCTCTGGTTACCAGCCATTTCCTGCTGCAAACAGGCTCTCTTTATTCACCTTATCAAAACCTTTTCTGGTTTTGTACATTTGTATCAAATCTTCTGCAGCTTTCCCTACTCTAAGGAGAACGCCCAGTTTCTCTGGTATCTCAATCCATAACTGCAGTCTTTCATCCCTGATATAATTCTCATCCATCTCCTCTACACCCTCTCTGAGGCCTGGACTTGTTTCCAAAAATGTGGTGGCCAGAATTGGCCACAATACTCAAGCTAGGGCATGAGCAGTATTTGATATGAGTATCGCATGATTTCCTCACTACTTTATAAAGCAAGGATCCTGCATGCATTTGTTCTTCCACCATCAAAGACTTGTTTATGTACACCCTCTTGTTCTTGCACCACTTGTTAAAATTGTGTATTTTTTAGTTCATTTTACCTCCCTTTATTCTTCCCGCCGAAACAAATAACTTTACAGCTTGCTGCGCAAAATGTCATCTGCTATGTCTCTGTCCATTTCACCAATTTGTCCACAGAAGTCTGATACTGTCCACATCACTGTTTCACTATATGTCTCCAGACTTCGTATTAATGCCCTGCGTACCTGTCGTGTTAATCACCCTGGGGTAACACGGACTGCAACTGGATGCAGTTGTACTGGAAAGTAGACTCCAAATGTTGATGTTCGTTCAATACGTTTTATTGAACCGGCTAAGCAGTGCACACAGTTCGCTGTGGGTTTGACACTCTACTAACCTAAGCATGCTTCCTACAACTAACTAGACCAGGCTAGCTCTGATCCATGTGTAGCAGGTGCTGACTGATATATACACCCTGACTGTCACTTCAGTTGTCACCAGTGGAAAGAGACAGAGTGCTGGTGCCTCGTGTGTTTTATAGTGGGAAACCACCTTCTTGTGTTCTGCCTGGTGATTGGTTGTGTTCTGTCCTATGTGTTGATCGGTTGTACTGAGTGTCTGTCACTGCCTGTCTGTATCTCATTATGTGCAGGGGTGCATATTATGACAGTACCCATGTCCAGGTCATAAATATATGTCAAAGCAAGAAGTGTTCCCAACTCTGACCCCTGTGAATCACTACTGCAAATATGCTTCCACAATCTACTCTTTGCTTTCTGCCCCTGAATAAACCATGTATTTACACTGTCACTACCTGTTTGCTAACCTATTTTGCTAACAAGTCTATTAAGTGATATTTTGTCAAACATCTTTTGAAAGTCCATTTTGACAACAGCAACTGCACTCATCAACCATTGCTTCATTAATTAATACAATCAACTTAGTTAAACATGATATGCGTTGAAGGCTGGCTTTCATCCTTTATTAAATCATAATTTTCCAAGTGCATAGTAACTTTGTCCTTGATTATTGTCACCAAAGGTTCCTCACCACCAATGTTAGGTTGATGGCCTGCAGTTGCTAACTATTTCCCTTTCCCCTTTTTTGAACAGGGGTTAACATTTTCAATCTTCCAGTCCTCTGTCATCATTCTCATATCTAAGTCGAATGAGAAGACTGTGGCCAGAGATTCTGCAATTTCCTAAAGATGTTTCAGATTCTTGTGTTTATAGTTAATGAGTTGCTGTATTGTAATATGAGCATTTTTGCAGGGAAAGTATCAAAGCTTTTGAGTGACTTACCATGTTTGCTTGAGAACCTTAGTATAGCTAGTTAGATAACTAGCTGGCAGTATTACAATATACGGTAGAGAACTGGCAGCATTGCAATGTAGTTTGGAACATATTAGTTTGGATTCTGGTGTTTCTGGAGTATGCTTTCTGCTTGATATAAGCAGTTATTATTCAATAAAGATAAATACACCAGGTAAATGCATTGAGCAACAGAGCAGATGTATAAATTACATGCAAATATGGCAAGAAGCGATGGTTATGAGTGCCAATCAATATGACAACAAAGATAGCGTATAGAGTCTTATAAAATAGAAAAACAGAAAGAAAATTAACCAGAAAGGATACTGATTGCTTCATCATGAAAGTTAATATGCATGAAATCAAACTCCTCGGAAGCATAAAGAGAACAGAACGTGAGCAATGAAACATTTATGAAGATTTTGGTCCCTTACTTGCTTCACTTGTTATGCCCAAGCCACATTTACTGATATGATGTTTATGCCATAATATTAAATATATTGGAAAACACATCAATTGGAATTGGTCCTTGTTGTGAATCATGATTAATGTCACATTCTTAAAGGAATGCAGCCCCCCCCCCCCCCACCTCTGAAAAGCACTTTATTGATCCAGATGTTGCAGTGACAATAATTTTTTTCCTTCATTTACGGGATGTGGGAGTCACTGCATAGGCCAACATTTATTGCCCATCCCTAGTTGCACTTCAGAAGGCGGTGGTGAGTTGCCTTCTTGAGCAGTCCTTCAGGTATAAGTGCACCTAATGTGCTGTTCGGGAAGGAGTTCCAGGGTATTGTCCCAGTGACAGCAATGGAACGGTGATGTATTTCCAAGTCAGGGTGGTGAGTGACTTGGAGGTGAACCTAGAGGTGGTGGAGTTCCCAGTTATCAGCTGCTCTTGTCCTTCTAGATGGTAGCGGCTGTGGGTTTGGAAGGTGCTGTCTAAGGAACCCTGGTGAGTTACTGCAGTGCATTTTGTAAATGGTACACAAGGCTGCCACTGTTCATGAGTGGTTGAGGGTTTGAATGTTTGTGGAAAGAAGAGCAATCAGGCGGGTTGCTTTGTCCTGGATGGTGTCGAGCTTCTTGAGTGTTGTTGGAGCTGCACTCATCCAGGCAAGTGCAGGGTATACCATTAAACTCCTGACTTTTGCCTTGTAGATGGTGGACATGCTTTGGGGGGGTCAGGAAGTGAGTTACTCGCCGTAGGATTCCTAGCCTTTGACCTGCTCTGGTAGCCACAGTATTAATGTGGCTAGTCCAGTTCAGTTTCTGATCAAAGGTAACACCCAGGATGTTGATCGTGGGAGATTCAGCGATGGTAATGCCATTTAATGTCAAGGGGCGATGGTTAGATCCTCTCTTGTAGGATATGATCATTGCCTGGCACTTGTGTGGCGAGAATATAACTTGCCACTTGTCAGTCCGAGCCTGGTCCAGGTCTTGCTGCATTTGGACATGGACTGCTTCATTATCTGAGGAGTCGTGAATGGTGGTGAACATTGTGCAGTCATCCGTAAACATCCCAACTTCTGACCTTATGATGGAAAGAAGGTCATTTGTGAAGCATCTGAAGATGGTTAGGCCTAGGACACTACCCTGAGGAACTCCTGCAGTGATGTCCTGGAGTTCAGATGATTGACCTCCAAACACCACAGCCATCTTCCTTTGTGCCTGGAATGACTCCAATCAGCGGAGGGTTTCCCCACTGATTCCCATTGACTCCAGTTTAGCTCGGGCTCCTTGATGCCATGCTTGGTCAAATGCTGCCTTGATGTCAAGGGCAGTCACTCTCACCTCACCTCTAGCATTCAGCTCTTTTGTTCATGTTTGAACCAAGGCTATAATGATGTAAGGAACTGAGTGACCCTGGCAGAACCCAAACTGAGCATCCGTGAGCAGGTTATTGCCGAGTAATTGCCACTTGATAGCACTTTTATGACACCTTCTATTACTTTGCTGATGATGGAGAGTAGATTGATATGGCGGTGATTGACTGGGTTGGATTTGTCCTCTTTCTTGTGTACAGGTTCACACCTGGGCAATTTTCTACTTTGCCAGGTAGATGCCAGTGTTGTATCTGTACTGGAACAGCTTAGCTAGGGACGCGGCAAGTTATGGAGCACAGGTCTTCAGTACTATTGCCGGAATACTATCAGGACCCATGGCGTTTGCAGATTCAGTGCCTTCAGCCATTTCTTAATATCATGTGGAATGAATTGTATTAGTTGAAGACTGATATTTGTGATGCTGGGGACCTCTGGAGGAGACCGAGATGGATCATCCACGCGGCACTTCTGGCTGAAGATTGTTGCGAATGCCTCAGCCTTGTCTTTTGGAAATATGTGCTCGGCTTCTCCATCATTGAGGATGGGGATATTTTTGGAGCCTCCTCATCCACTGAGCTGTTTAACAATCCACCACCATTCATGGTTGGATTTGGATTTGGATTTGTTTATTGTCACGTGTACCGAGGTACAATGAAAAGTATTTTTCTGCGAGCAGCTCAACAGATCATTAAGTACATGGGAAAAAAAGGGAATAAAAGAAAATACATAATAGGGCAACACAAGGTATACAATGTAACTACATAAGCACCAGCATCGGATGAAGCATACAGGGTGTAGTGTTAATGAAGTCAGTCCATAAGAGGGTCATTTAGGAGTCTGGTAACAGCGGGGAAGAAGCTGTTTTTGAGTCTGTTCGTGCGTGTTCTCAGACTTCTGTATCTCCTGCCCGATGGAAGAAGTTGGAAGAGTGAGTAAGCCGGGTGGGAGGGGTCTTTGATTATGCTGCCCAGTTGGGCAGCCCGTGGGCAGCTGCCCATGGTTGGATGTGGCAGGACTGCAGAGCTTAGGTCTGATGCGTTGGTTGTGGAATCGCTTAGCACCGTCTATTACTTGCTGCTTACGCTGTTTCGCACACAAGTAATCCTGTGTTGTAGCTCCAGCACTTACCATTATTATGGAAGAAATTGGACTGCAACCTCTGTGCAGCTAAACATGGAAATTTGGAAGTTATTGTCCAAGTTACGCTTCTCCACCACAAACATCACACTTATAGCATCTTGCTAAGAGACTTGGTATTGAAATCCATGGAGGGATATGAGGTTGCAGTCCTTACCCATTAGATACCAACTAATTATGCCAGATCGTTTGGAGCTGGTACATTCAAGTGTAAGCACATTTCTAATAGTGCCATCCGTCTTAATTCATCAAATAACACATCTGGGATTGCAACTTTACTTTTAAAAGTGTACATTCACATTTCTTTCGATTTTGATTATTGTGGAGGTTTAAAAGTTTACATAGATTATCATAGAATTTACAGTGCAGAAGGAGGCCATTCGGCCCATCGGGTCTGCACCGGCTCTTGGAACGAGCACCCTACCCAAGGTCCACACCTCCACCCTAGCCCCATAACCCAGTAACCCCACCCAACACTAAGGGCAATTTTGGACACTAAGGGCAATTTATCATGGCCAATCCACCTAACCTGCACATCTTTGGACTGTGGGAGGAAACCGGAGCACCCGGAGGAAACCCACGCACACACGGGGAGGATGTGCAGACTCCGCACAGACAGTGACCCAAGCCGGAATCGAACCTGGGACCCTGGAGCTGTGAAGCAATTGTTTTATCCACAATGCTACCATGCTGCTACCATGTTGAACATGCAGTTCAAATGCCCACAAGATGTCTGTGGACAAGTTTAAACATGATGAATATTGGGCGTCATTTGTTTGCTACTGAACACAAGATCCCTAGTTTCCATTGTTACATTGAACCTAACAGAAAATGGATGCTAAAATAGAAAAGCTTTGAAGCAATTCTGAGGAATCCATTAGGAAGACAGCTGGAAAAAGTACTTTCAAAACAAAACAGCCCATATGAATTCAGAAAGGGGGGTCACAGGTTGCTGGAGTTTTTCCAAATATATCACTGTTGCGACAACAAGGGAGTTAGTTAGAATTTCAAACAAATATTTCATTAAAAAGGTCCCATATTGGGGATTAATGGGAACAGAAGCAGTTGTGCAACTGTTGGAATGGGGAATTAATGCTGAGTGCTGAACTGTTCTTTGGGCCCCTTGCTGTTTGTGGTTTATATAAATAATTTAGAGAAATACAGGAGGGTTGATCTGTAAGTTCGCGGACAATACAAAAATTGGTGGGGTGTAAATAGTGAGGAAGATAGCCTTCGATTACAGGAAGATATAGACAGACTGGTCTGATGGGCTGATCAGTGGCAAATGGAATTCAATCCAGAAAAGTATGAGGTGATGCACTTGGCCAGGACAAACAAGGCAAGGGAATACATGAAAAACGGCAGGACCCTGGGAAGCACCGAGGATCAGTGGGACTTTGGTGTGCATGTACACTGGCCCCACAAGTTAGCAGGGCAGGTAGATATAGTAGTTAAGGAGGCATACCAGACAGATTCCTGGGATGGCGAGACTGACGTATGAGGAAAGATTGAATCAGTTAGGATTGTACTCGCTGGAGTCAGAGGAAAGAGGGAGGATCTCATAGAAACCTACAAAATTCTAACAAGACTAGACAGGGTAGATGCAGGAAGGATGTTCCCCATGATGGGTATGTCCAGAATCAGTGGTCACAGCCTGAGGGTACATTGAGGACAGAGGAGAAATTTCTTCACCCAGAGAGTGGTCGGCATGTGGAATTTGTTACCACAGGAAGTAATTGAGGCAAAAACATTGCATGTTTTCAAGAAGTATTTGTATATAGCACTTTGGGCAAAGGGGATCAAAGGTTATGGAGGGAAAGTGGGATTAAACTATTGAGTTGGATGGTCAACCATGAGGCCGAAAGGCCTCTTCCTGCACTTATTTTCTATGTTTCTATATGGTATACTTGCCTTTATTAGCTGAGGCATAGAGTTTAAGAGCAGGGAGGTTATGCTGTATAAAATGTTGGTTAGGTCACAGCTAGAGTAGTGTGTGCAGTTCTGGAATCCACATTCGAGGAGGAATATGATAGCTGGAAAGGGTGCAGAGGAGATTTGCCAGGATGTTGTCTGGGCTGGAGACTTTTAGATATGAAGAAACATTGGATAGACTGAGGTTGTTTACCTTGGAGCAGAGGAGACTGAGGGGGAACATGATTGAGATGTGTAAAATTATGAGCGGCATAGATAGAGCGGACAGGAAGAAACTTTTCTCCTTGGTGGAGGGATCAATGACCTCCACCAAGGGGGCATCGATTTAAGGTAAGAGGCAGGAGGTTTCGAGGGGGCGTGAGGAAAAACCTTTTCACCCAGAGTGTGGTGGGTGTTTGGAATTCACTGCCTGAAAGGGTGGTGGAGGCAGAGACCTTAATAACATTTAAGAAGTATTTAGATGTGCACGTGCAATGTCAAACCATACAAGCCTATGGGCCAAGTGCTGGAACATGGGATTAGTGTAGTTAGGTGGCTGTTTTTGACAGGCACAGACACGATTGGCCAAAGGAGCTTTTCTGTGCTGTTGATCTCTATGACTCTATGACTCCATAAGCAGAACACTGGAAATAGCCTTGAAGTTACATTCTTTGAATTGTATGTATGCTTCAAGTTGTCTATCCGAGGAATTAATCTTAGGATGCCTGTCGTTCATCATAAGTGATTGGACGAGAGTGTCACAAAGAAGATTTGTATGTTTGAAATGATATTATCATTCAAGGCTGTGTAAAAATGAGAACCATTACAATTAGGATTAGAAGAATTTTATGAAACCAGAGGTCAATAAAGAACAAACACAGAGCAGTGCCGACATGTAGAAAAGGTATGGGGCTAAATTGGATAAAATGGACATGGAGAACATGATGTGCAACAAAGCCAATTTTATGCTGCCTCCTCCATTGGAATGATCTTTTGTGTGATGTTGAGCTAATCACGCTGTTCATTGGATGAGCACAGTCGCAACAAGCCCCCAAAATGTAACTTTCTAGCCACCTTAAACTTGAATTTAAAGCCATCCTAGTCCACTAAAATGGGAGGTTCAGTCTGTCTGTAGCAAGTACTAGGGATTAACCATGAAAGCTCCATCACCTACAAACTCACTGACAAACTTTCCTCTCTTTCAGGACAAGTTGGCTCACAACCTGAGGCATGGTTGTCACTGAGGAGCATTGCTGAGGGCATTGACACGATGGTGCAGGCATTGGGGCGCCGCCAGGGCTGGCAGTGCCGTATGATGCAGGGGCAGAAGGAGCTTGAACCAGCTGCCATTCTGTCCCGAGGTGAACCCCAGGACACAAATGGCACTGACTGGGAGGAACGGGTGTTGGGTGCCAACCCAGACCCATCCCATGGAATGGGGATGGTGGCCACCAGCTCCCCCGAGTTCCACCTCTCTCATGAGGCCACGTCTCGCAGTCAGCACACGGGACGGGGCGGCATGGCTGTGTCTGTGTGTCCGTGCCGCCGACAAGTGCACCACGGCCCTCCGGCCCCAGAGCCCCAAGTGGACGCCCGCCAGGGACATCGAAGGCCACAGGATGTGGGAAGCAGCTGCCTGCCTCCATCTCTGATGTGTATTCTGGGGACACACCTAGACGTAGCAGTAGAGCAAGGAAGGCAAAGCACATTGAGGGTAACTGAGGGGGGTGCTGGGAGTAGGTACGGGGTCGGGGCGAAGTGGAAAGGTGGTGGGGAGAGTAGGGCGGTACCATCGGAAGTGTGGGGCATTGTTGGATGCCTGTGAAACATTAAAAACCCTTCACCACAACCAGTGTGATGCCTCTGTCACTTACTTCCACAATGTGGGCCAACCTCCGAACCCTTGACCCATCTCTCCAGGTATGCACTCTCCCACCGTCTCCTTCCGGGAGTGAGCAAGCACTCAGCAAACAGGCAGGGGTCAGACTGTGCAATAGATTGAGGGGTACCAGTGCTCAGTTTTCTGTGGGTTACCATCACCAGTGACCCGTGGACAGTGCTGACACAGTCCGAGCACCCTGGCTCAATGTTACACATACACTGGGAGGGTATGACATGGGGGTAGGTGGGTGGGAAAGGAAGGGGTGGCGGACCAGGTCGCGTTCTAAGTGAAGCGGGTGAGTATGAGGGTCCCCTGGCCCTCCAGGCTTGCCGGACCGTCGCTGCTGCAGCCTGTCCTGCAGCCTCTGGCTGGTCCCCCAGGTACATCCCCTGAATTGTCCTCCAGCTCTTGATGGTACAGTGCCTCCTCATCATTCGCACCCTCCTTCTCCTCCTCCTACTTGGCTGTAGCTACATGTTCCTCATCCCCCACCAGCATGTCATCCCGCTGCTATGACAAGTTGTGGGGGGCACAACAGACCACGACAAAGCGGGCGACGCTCTTGGCGGTGTACTGCAGGGCACCACAGGAGCAGTCGAGGCATTGGAACTGCATTTTAGCTCAATGACAGCCCGGGTGGCCACATGAGCCTCATTGTCCCGGGTCCCCGGTCTCTGTATTTGCATCATTAGCTTGGTCCTCAGCAGGTACCCCATAACCCCCAGGAGCCATCCGACCATCCTGTGGTGGTCCTCGAAGAGGCCGGGGATGTCAGACTGCCCCAGGATGTAGTTGTCATGCACACGTCATGGGAAGCGTGCAAACACGTGCATGATCTTCATGTGGTGGTCACACACGAGCAGCATGTTCAGGGAGTGCAACCCCTTCCTGTTGATGTGGGGCACTCCCTGCTGGTGTGCTGTGTGCAGGGCGACATGCATGCAGTCTATCAGCCCCTGGTCCCGGGGAACCCCGGCGATGATGGAGAATCCTGCTGCCTGGGCATTTTGTTGGGCATGGTCCATGTCAACGTTGATATAGTTTCCCGCCTGGGCAAACAGGGCTATCCAACATCTTTTCGAATGACCAGCGACGCCTGTGCACCCTGGGCCATCGCAGGCCTCCCCTTTGGGTCTCATCCTGGCCTGATGGGCAGCCGGGTCCTGAGGGTATGAGGCAGGATCCGGCACCTGGGCTGCCCCTTGAGCCTGTGCAGACGCTGCTGTTGCTGCCGCCGTCTCTGGCGCCTGGCCGCATAGCCTACCAGCAGCACCAGTTGGGCCTGTTTTGCGGGGTCCAAAATACCTTCCATACCATGCAATATCTGTAAAGAATTGGGAGAGGGTGTTAGACTGACAAACAGTAGGGGCTCCCACCACAGGACCCTCCATTCCCCCATTGTTCTCCCACCCCCTCCATCACAGCTGGAATGCCCCGCCCACGCACTCCTGGTCATAGCGTGCCCCCTCACAATGGACCCAGACTCTGTACCACTGACACCCAACATAACGTTACCTGGACTGGGCACTGATCCCCAACCTTTTACACTCACCCACCCTCCGGCCGTGGACATGTCCGTGCAGCTGTGTCCCATCCCCTGGGTGTTCGGATCTTGGCTGCTGCGTTCATGGTGTGGCCTCCCGCAGTGTTCAGGCACAGGGTCCAGGCATCGCAGTCGGATTGGGATGCTAGGAAAGAACTCCCACAAGCTACATGGCCTGCCCACCCATGGATATCCACTCGGGATGAGTGAAGCACAGGGGCAGCAAGCCCAGCGCTCCCGAGCTCTTTGCCTGTGAGCAAAGATGGCTACTCACCTCCTCGGCTCCCCAAAGAAGCCCTTCCGTCAGGTTTACGTTTTTAAAAAGGAGTACTAATCGGCACCAGCGTGACCACTTGCTGGGGAGGCCGCTGAATCACAGGAGGCCATTGGATTATGGGATGGTTCCCATTAATTGTATGGAAATAAAGCTTAAGCGGTGATTATTGGCTTTGTGCCATGCGACGGTCAGATCCCGATGTCGCCTACGGGAGCAGGCATATTGTTTGCTGCCCAGTGCAATTTGCCCTCTCCCACTATTCACCGGCTTCGTTATGCTCGGGCTTGAGCGCAAAGGGGTCAGAGAATCGCGCCCTAAGTATCATTTTGGGGCGACTTTGGTGGGGTGTTTCCTGTCGGCTTTTTGGATGAGATCCACACTGCTTTCCAACCAGACAGTTTATCCCTGGCCTAATCCATACTTAGAAATGTTTACAGCGGTGAGGAGCTGAACTCATCATCGAGACAGCTCCTCAGAGATCGGGCTGTCATTTTGAAAGGGTGCCCTGATCTCTAAGTGAGCTTGAGGGTCCCCCACATCCCTCACCCATGGACAATGTAATCCCCCACACAGATGGACATTACATCCCCTCCCAAGTAAGGACACCCTTTTGTGGAGTTGTTGATTGCCCCCCCCTTTTCAGGCCTCCCCATCCCCCTTTTGGGACCTCCGTTTCAAGATCCCCAACCTTCAGCCCCTGCGCATTTTAAACTCCACCCCCCCCCCACCCATCATACCTCCCTCAACCCCCCTTTCATGGGTATGGCTGCCCTCAGGCTCAGACCCTTGGTAGTGCCACCCTGGCACCTCGGCATCCAGGCAGTGGCAGAATGGCAGTGTCAGGGTGCTAGGCTGTCAGTTTCAAAGTGCTCAGGTGCCAGTGGGAGTGCCTAGGGTGCCACGCTGCCCTGTCCCTGACGACCTAGGAGTCTTCAAAGGTCTGAGAGACCACCCAGGTGCAGTTTCACCTGGTCCACCTTTGTGTGGACCAGTACTAAATGGTGCCCTGCTGAGCTCTCCAGGGCAACATCCAGATCGCGTCGTCTTGTGAGGTGCGGTTGAATATAAGAACATAAGAACTAGGAGCAGGAGCAGGCCATCTGGCCCCTCGAGCCTGCTCCACCATTCAATGAGATCATGGCTGATCTTTTGTGCACTCAGCTCCACTTTCCGGCCCGAACACCATAACCCTTAATACCTTTATTCTTCAAAAAACTATCTATCTTTATCTTAAAAACATTTAATGAAGGAGCCTCTACTGCTTCACTGGGCAAGGAATTCCATAGATTCTCAACCCTTTGGGTGAAGAAGTTCCTCCTAAACTCAGTCCTAAATCTACTTCCCCTTATTTTGAGGCTATGCCCCCTAGTTCTGCTTTCACCCGCCAGTGGAAACAACCTGCCTGCATCTATCCTATCTATTCCCTTCATAATTGTATATGTTTCTATAAGATCCCCCCTCATCCTTCTAAATTCCAACGAGTACAGTCCCAGTCTGCTCAACCTCTCCTCGTAATCCAAACCCTTCAGGTCTGGGATTAACCTAGTGAATCTCCTCTGCACACCCTCCAGTGCCTGTACGTCCTTTCTCAAGTAAGGAGACCAAAACTGAACACAATACTCCAGGTGTGGCCTCACTAACACCTTATACAATTGCAGCATAACCTCCCTAGTCTTAAACTCCATCCCTCTAGCAATGAAGGACAAAATTCCATTTGCCTTCTTAATCACCTGTTGCACCAGTAAACCAACTTTTTGCAACTCATGCTCTAGCACACCCAGGTCTCTCTGCACAGCAGCATGTTTTAATATTTTATCATTTAAATAATAATCCCTTTTGCGGTTATTCCTATCAAAATGGATAACCTCACATTTGTCAACATTGTATTCAATCTGCCAGACCCTAGCCCATTCATTTAGCCTATCCAAATCCCTCTGCAGACTTCCAGTATCCTCTGCACGTTTTGCTTTACCACTTACCTTAGTGTCGCCTGCAAACTTGGGCACATTGCCCTTGGTCCCCAATTCCAAATCATCAATGTTAATTGTGAACAGTTGTGGGCCCAACACTGATCCCTGAGGGACACCACTAGCTACTGATTGCCAACCAGAGAAACACCCATTAATCCCCACTCTTTGCTTTCTATTAATTAACCAATCCTCTATCCATGCTACTACTTTCTCCTTAATGCCATGCATCTTTATCTTACGCAGCAACCTTTTGTGTGGCACCTTGTCAAAGGCTTTCTGGAAATCCAGATATACCACATCCATTGGCTCCCCGTTATCTACCGCACTGTTAATGTCCTCAAAAAATTCCACTAAATTAGTTAGGCACGACCTGCCCTTTATGAACCCATGCTGCGTCTGCCCAATGGGACAATTTCCATCCAGATGCCTCACTATTTCTTCCTTGATGATAGATTCCAGCATCTTCCCCACTACCGAAGTTAAGCTTACTGGCCTATAATTACCCGCTTTCTGCCTACCTCCTTTTTTAAACAGTGGTGCCACGTTTGCTAATTTCCAATCCGCCGGGACCACCCCAGAGTCTAGTGAATTTTGGTAAATTATCACTAGTGCATTTGCAATTTCCCTAGCCATCTCTTTTAGCACTCTGGGATGCATTCCATCAGGTCCAGGACACTTGTCTACCTTTAGCCCCATTAGCTTGCCCATCACTACCTCCCTGGTGATAACAATCCTCACCTGTCATAGCCTCATTTCCATCAGTCACTGGCATGTTATTTGTGTCTTCCACTGTGAAGACCGACCCAAAAAACCTGTTCAGTTCCTCAGCCATTTCCTCATCTCCCATTATTAAATCTCCCTTCTCATCCCCTAAAGGACCAATATTTACCTTAGCCACTCTTTTTTGTTTTATGTATTTGTAGAAACTTTTACTATCTGTTTTTATATTCTGAGCAAGTTTACTCTCATAATCTATCACAATATGTTGCAAGCGTCACGCCTCTCGCCAGATTCAATGGCCTCATCCCGGCACCAAGTTGGGCGCAACAAGGTCATTCAATTGTACCCATTATTTAATTGGATATTTTTCAGAGAAGGTTCACTAGGATGATCCCCGGTATGGAGGGATTGTCTTATGCGCAAAGGTGAAATAGGTTGGGAGTCTGGCATTGTGGTTCCCATTGCTGCCGAGGGCGCTGAAGACCCAGGTTCGATCTCGGCCCCAGGTCACTGCCTGTGTGGATTCACCCGTGTCTGTGTGGGTTTCATCCCCACAACCCAAAGGTGTGCAAAAGAGGTTTTTGCAAGTCATGGCATATCGCACATTGTTATTAGCGATAACAGCCCCTGCTTTGACAGTTGGGAGTGGCAGGATTTTGTTAGAAGATATGATTTCATGCACGCCACCTCCAGTCCGCAATACCTTCAATCCAATGGGCAAGCAGAAAAAGTGGTTCCCATTGCTAAGACACAGCTCAAGAAGGCCATTGTTTCACACAGTGACCTGTATCTCGCCCTGTTCGCGTACCATACCACACCACTGAGTAATGTATTAGCTCCAACTCAACTACTAATGGGCAGGAAGCTGCGGACAACAATTCATAGCATTCCTGAAAAAATCCGTAATAAGCCATAATGCAAAAAATCACTGCTCTAAAGCAGAAACAAACACACTATTACAACTGCTCCAGCAGAATGTTGGACAGTTTGGGACCAGATGATAATGTCAGGGTTGAGACACCACAAGGTTGGTCCATAACTGCCAAAGTCATAAGACAGGCAGGTCCCAAGTCCTTTGTCGTTCTCACGGATCAAAGCTCAATATTGAGACACAATCGCAGAAAGTTGCTAAAGCTCAAGGCAAATCAACTGTTCACTCTTCAGTCCAAACTGGATGAAAGGATTGCTTTTCCTTGCATGCCTGAGACTATGCACAACACCTGTAGAAATGCCGAACAGTGAAACAACCAATGAGCAAGCTAGCTTACCAGAAATTAACCAGACTACCTCATCTTCCCCTCAAGCACTGTAACGATTCACCAGGGTTCGAAGACAACCTGATAAACTTAATTTATGAACATTACCAGCCTGTTATTTGAATGTACACAGAGTTATATGTTTGTAAAAATGTAAATACTTTGAAGCTACAAATGTATCCAGAAAGAAAAAAAAAAAAATTCCAAAGAAAGGGGGATGCGATGATAAGTAAATTGTCATCTGTTATCATCTGTATTTAAATAATAATATATGTATAACTGCTGTAGTTCCAGCATCCGACCACCAGGTGGTGTGAGTATGCAGACTCGGGACCCGGACGCACCATGTGTTCCGGGAGAGGGTGTTGGTAAGGAGTTTGCAACAGTCACATATTAGAATAGCTCTGTAGTATCTTAATGTAAGTTAGTGTGGGACCATTATTTTCAGCTGTGTTAATCTTTGGCATTTTAGTAATTCGTTAGTGTAATGTTAGTAATAAATAACTTTGTTTATAAAGCAAAGTCTAATGTTCTTTGTTCACACTACAATATCAAGATTCAACATCAGCCCAATCAAAGAATATTGCAGTGATCTCACTGAAACATATAGGATTTTTAAGGGGTTTGACAGGGTAAATGCTGAGAGGATGTTTCTCCTCAAGGGAGAGTCTAGGACCAGACTGCACAGTCTCAGAATGAAGGAGTGCCAATTTAAGACTGAGATGAGGAGGAATCTCTTCTCTGAGAGGGTTGTGAGTCTTTGGAACTCCTGGCCACAGAGAGCTGAGGGGACAGAGTCCTTGTGTACATTTAAGGCTGCGATAGATAAGTTCTTGGTTGGTAAGGGAATCAAGGGTAACAAGGGAAAGGGCAGGAAGGTGGACGTGAGGAATTTCAGATCAGCCATAATCCTATTGAATTACGGTGTGGGCTCAAGGGGCCGAATGGCCTACTCCTGTTCCTTTTCTTATGGTCTTAATGGCGTTATTTCTGGAGCAAGTGATAAGTTTATAAGTTCATATATGCTACTCATCAGCTGTAAACTGCAGTTAACTTTAGGCAAATAAATTTGGAAGATAGGATACTGAAATTGAGGTGAAACAAAATAAGTCCAAGGTGTCTTTGTAAGTTCATTGCTCTTTATATGTTTCTCGAATTTCATATGGCTCGTGTAGAATATCAAAATAATTGTAACAGTGCATATCAATACAACATCAGGCCCATCTAAACTAACATGAATGGAATAGATAGAAATAAATAGGAAAGGGCAGCACGGTGGCACAGTGGTTAGCGCTGCTGCCTCAGGTCCCAGGTTCAATGCCGGCTTTGGGTCACTGTCTGTGTGGAGTTTGCACATTCTCCCTAGGTTTGCATGAGTTTCGCCCTCACAAGGGTAGGTGGATTGGCCACGTTAAATTGCCCCTTAATTGGAAAAAATGAATTGGGTACTCTAATTAAAAATAAAAGAAATAAGTAGGAAACAGCTTTTGCTATTTTGTGCAGTCCAGGATTGTTTATTTGGAACCCACCAGGCCTAACTGAACTGTAACAGCTCCGTAGGTCACGTTAATAAAATCTCCTCCAGTTTCTCCTGCAAACAGGCAATTAATCCAAACACCCAAAGAGGCTGACAAATGAGAAGTGAGTATAACATAAGAAGATTCAACCAGTTCACAGCTCCACACTCGAATTTACCATTGATTGAAGTAAAAGGTCAGGTTGTAAGCTAAAGGATCCCACGAGAGCAAACCAAACAGAAATGAAATTTGGAGAACCTGTTACAAATATAGTTTATTGATGTGCCTGACATTTGGGACCTCTGTTGTAACGTGGAAAGGCCAATATACAGTTCCCGTTTTGAAAGCAGTGGAACTTCAGTCTTGAAAAGGTCACAGGTAATGTAATGCCAGAGGCAATAAGATATTGCTTGCATTGAGCACGTTCCGCTTTCACTGGAATTTCTGACTGACGTAATACTAAAAAGGTATGCTGAAAAGATTGTTTCCGTATGGTAACCCATAATTTGCTATGCCACTGTGAAAGAATATGAGCGGACTTAGATTTGCCTAACTGAAATTTTTGCTTTGCCATACAATATCACTATTTTTAACAATTACACTATTACCTTCGTGGTGAGGCTGCAGTCCTCTCATTTTGGCATAACAAGTAGTTTCAGATAAAGCGAGTTTTATCTGAATTCTAAAGCATTTCTCTACAGAGGTGTTTCATTGTGCAATGCCACAAAGGAATTACAAGTGGATTGGAAATAAAGGGCGGGATTCTCCGACCCACTGCCGGGCCGGAGAATCGCAGGGGGTGCGGCGTGAACCACGCCCCGCCGCCCCGAAGCTGGCTGCCGGATTCTCCGCCGCAGGCTTTTCGGCGGGGGCGGGAATCGCGTTGCGCCGGTCGGGGGCCGTTGGCAGCGCCCCCCCGGCGATTCTCGGCCCCGCGATGGGCCGTGTGGCCGCCCGTTTTCGGCCAGTCCCGCCAGCGTATATCACGCCAGGTCCGTACCGGCGGGACCTGGTTCTGCGGGAGACCTGCGGAGTCCTCGGGGGCGCGCGGGGGGATCTGGCCACAGAGGGGCCCCCACGATGGCCTGGCCCGCGATCGGGGCCAACCGATCCGCTGGCGGGACTGTGCTGTGGGGGCACTCTTTCTCTCCGCGCCGGCCGGTGTAATGGTCCGCCATGGCCGGCGCGGAGAAGAACCTCCCTGCGCATGTCCTGGGATGACGCCAGTACACGCTGGTGCTTCTGTGCATGCGCCAACTCGCAACGGCTGGCGGAGGCCCTTCGGCGCTGGTTGGCATGGCAACAAGCCCTTCGGCGTCGGCTGGCACGGCGCCAACTCCTGAAGGTGCGGAGGATTCCGCACCTTCCGGGTGGCCCAACGCTGGAAAGGTTCACGCCACTCCTCGGCCCCGGATAGCGGAGAATCCCACCCATAAACTGAGGAAAATTACTTCAATATTAATTATTTTTGACAAGAAAGTAATTTGTTGTTCTATTGATTTTTCCCCAAATATTTGAAGGCAAGTTCCAGATTTGTGTTAAAATATCAGAATCTTTGGAAATTTGACATATTCATGTCCCCAGTACAATTTGTTTTGCTTCTTTTCAGCTGGCACACAGAGTTGTGGCCTGATTTTGTCAATTGTGCTGCAATGACTTTTCAACTTTTGCCTTTGGCATTCAAAAGGTTCACACAGGACAGAGGTCAGCAACTTCTTCATTAGAAAAGGTTACCAGTTCCTAGTCAATTTCAGGAACACCATCATTAAGGCCCATGATCAGTGCCTAAGGAGCGAACAGGCTGTTTTCATGCTAAGACAGTCCACCATTCACTCCTGCAAGGAACCTGACAAGGTGGTGGTTTGTGGTGGTGAGGGGTGGGGGGGGGGGGGGGGGGGGGTAGTGGTGGTGGTGATGGGGCGGGGGAGGGGGGTACAAAATCCCATGTAGACTGGATGATAACATTCCTTCTACAATCATAGAATCATAGATTGCCTACAGTGCAGAAGGCGGCCATTCAGCCCATCGAATCTGCACCAACCCTCTGAAAAAGCCCATGCCCCATTCTATCCCTGTAACCAAGTAACCCCACCTAACCTTTTGGACATTAAGGGGAAATTTGGCATGGCCAATCTGAGCAACAAGTAAACAGAATAGAAACAATCGAAGCCCGGATGTCAGAAGGGTTCTTATAAAGCACCCCAATAAGGTTACTCAAACTTCCAGCTGCCACTCAATGGTAGCACTCATGTCAACGTCAAAAGGTTGTTGGTCCAAGACCCACTCCAGAGGCTGGAGCACAAAAATGTAAACTGGGCTCCAGTGCAGTAGTAATGGAATGTTACACTATTGTGCTTCAGATTAAACATTCAACCAAGATCCTAACTGTTCTCTCAAATAGACATGAAAGATTCCATGACCGCTATTTTGGACAACAGAGGGGTGTTTGTCAATATTGATCTCTTAATCAACATCATGATAACAGATTATTTGGTTATTATCAGTTTGCTGTTTCTTGAAGTTTGAAACTATGTTATCTACAATACAAAGTGATTCTACTTTAAAACAATCTAATTTAGCTATCAAGCCACCAAGTCATGAAAGGTGCTGTGTAAATGGACATCTTTCTTTCAAACATCTCCATTGCTCATGTGCCTTCCTGCAACATGACCAGATGCATATTGCACAGCATGGCATTACAGAGAAGCACAGAGGCTGAGGAATGGTAATTGTATATCTGTATTTAATTGTTTGCAGGTGGTGAGCATCAACTGGGGATTCGTTTCTGCTCCTATAAATAGGAACACTGAGAAAAAAATAAATAGGGACAGATTGAAACTGTGGTTGCTTGTTTAGCAGGTGTATGTTTACAATGCATATCTCTGCAATTAAATGCTTATAAAAGTTCTATCCTTCACCTCCTGGATTTTGGTACTGTAATAAGGAGAAGCAGCAGCAATCGCGGCAGTCATCAAAGAAGGAACGTCCAGGGAAGAAGATGTATCAGCAAAGGACAGTTTGAATCGCAGGTTGTTACGAAATGATGATGATAAGAAGCTATAAACCACTTGATATTCTTCTCCCTTCAGACCAAGCACTTACTGATTTTGTCCCAACTTAAACTCAACTTCAAGTCCATGAGGTTGAGTCACAAGAAGAAATTTCCAAAATAAGAAATGAGGATAATCTGGAGAAAAATATAGGCTTAAATATTCTTGCAACGTGTTCTGCTGAGTGCAAGACAAAAAGCTTTGACATGTCTCTTTTTTCAGCAATAATCAAGTTCTGTAGTAGTATCAAACAGCTATCTGCCATATATAAATAGTTCTGAACATGTTCGAAGGCATAAGTGCCAGTTAAATAAAGTTACAACTGTGCCAGATTTATTGGGTACTTTAGTGAAGAGCTTGAATTCATTCAGTAAAGGTATATTGCAACGTGAAGGAATAATGACATTTGAGAATTAGTATAGGAGGCTATGTAGAAAAATGTGTTACAAATCTGAGATTTTACAAGGTAGTTATGTTTTGACTGTCTCTTTTCATTCAAGGTTAAAATGGAGCATTTGACCTCCTACTCATTCCGCCTGGTGTTAAGCTAATATGATCTGGTTACCATGGAGACTAGAGCCAGATCAAGTCCTATTGAAACTCATGTGTCAGATTTAATACCTGAACACAAAGGCAGAAGCTGTTCTTGCTATTGCAGACTTAGACTCTCAGAGCTATTGGTTCAGAGACGCTGGACAGAGAGGGAAATGCTACTCAGAAGACTCAGAAAAGCTATTGCAGGGGAAATGGCTGCTCTCCGATTGCCACCAAGTAAAATGCAGAATCTGAGACAGAACTTGTAGAAATTTTAGGGCACTGGAAGATTCACTCTGGCAAGGCCAGATTAAGGAATCACTGAAGTGGGCCTTGCAGTAGGAAGGCGGTTTGAGGATTCCCAGGAGACTGAGAGGAATGACTGTTGATGGACACTGGGGAGATCATGTTGTCGTGGTAATATCACTGGATCCGAGAGCCCAGGCTAATGCTCTGAGGACATGATTCAAATCCTACCATGTCAGTTGATGAAATTTAAAGTTAAATTAATAAATCTGGAATATAAAGCTAATCTCAGTAATGACGGCCATGATAGCTATCATTGATAATTGCAAAAACCCATTTTGTTCACTAATATTCTTTAGGGAAGGAAACTTGCTATCCTTTCCTGGTCTGACCTCCATGTGATTCCCCAGCCACAGTCAATGTGATTGACCCTTAACCATCCTGTGCAATGGTTTACAAAACTATTCAGTTCAATGACAACTAGGGAAGGGCAACAAATGTTGTTCTTGCCAGAAACACACACATTCCATGAAAGAATAAGGAAAAAAATGGATGTTGCAACTGATCAAAAGAGGGAGGAGCTGGGAATAACTTAGGACTGATTCCTGTAAAGATGAAAATTCTGCAGAGAATGCGGTGTGCTGTATAAATGTAGCATAGGTCATGTTAAAAGAAACAGTAAAAAACACATGCTCTGCAGTTTAGAATATTAGTGGCATGAGTAATAATTAGCTATTATTGGTTTTAGTTTGCTTGTTACAGGAAAAGTCTTTGAACTTGAAATTTTGTCTGATTCCTTTAAGTTGACCACTCCAGAATGCAATTCTCTTTTTAAAAGTCATTGTTCTCCACAGGGACTGTAATGGATGCAGCTGACACAATTGAAGACTGACTATACCTAATAACACAGGTAGCTGTCAAAACTGTCCATAGACAACTATACTTTGCAATACAAACAAATTTAAATGAGCTGATCCTACAATTTACACCACAAAATATCCCTTCATTCTTTTTTTCTATGACAGGAAAGGGTGGTGTAAAATGGAAGATACCAATTGCAGATTGATGGAGGACTCAGCAGGCAATGCCTTCAAAGTACACTGCAAGGCTGAACCACAAACTGAATGAGAGGAACCCACATATTTGTATTCTCAGAACCATAAAGTAATGAGGGCTCTGCATGATAACATGTGTCTTACGTTATTTGCGCACCAATAACATAGGACTTAGCATGTGCCTTTTTTGTACAAATATGTCAGAATTCATGCTCTCAACACCATGGGAGAAAAACTGTGATTTAGATCAGGCATTGTCAAACTCAGGGGCGCGACCCGCGGGTGGGTCGCGGGCGGGTGTCGGAAGGATCGCAGAGTCATCTATCGCAGCGCTCTCAATCGCGCAAATCCACGCACAACAGCCACAGCAGCCGGCTTTTAATAATACTGGCTGCGAGTGGCCTTCAAAATAGCCAGAAACAGATTTTAAAAATTTGCCCGCACTGCGCATGCATGCCCGATCATCGGTGCGCATGTGCAAAACTATGCGCATGCGCACCGATGATCGGGGACGCATGCGCAGTGCGGCCGCATTTTTCTTTTTATGGTCTTTTTTTTAAGTTCGGGGGGGCCAAAGTGACAAAGGGACCATTGGGGCCAAAGGGACCCAAAACCATTTCCTCCATTTTTGTCAGCAACAAACAAGGTAAAAGAAAATGGTGTGTTGCGCAGGTTGGCCGGCGTGGGCCACAAAGATCGGCCTGCTTGGGTCGCGAAGATTGGCCTGCTTGCGTCGCGAAGGTCGGCTGGGTTGGGTCCCGAAGGTTGGCCTGCTTGGGTCGCGAAGGTCGGCTGGGTTGGGTCCCGAAGGTTGGCCGGTTGGTAAAAATGGGTCCCCGGAAAAAAAGTTTGAAAAACACTGATTTAGATTGTACCATAAATCTAGCTTGAAGGTTCTTCAGGAATTTAAATGGATTTTTAAGTCTCATGCCTCCTTGCACAGCATGATAAAAGCAGCTAGTACACAGCGGGTTGAGGATGGGCAGCAAAGGGTTTGTTTCTGTCGACTGCCATTGAACAACTCAACAACACAGAGATTAGAGAATGTCAGATGCTGCCAGTGATGATGTTGGGGCACTGCTGTCCTTAACTCAAGACACAATAAAACTAGTATGGATATTGAAAGGGAAATTGATTTAATATCCCAGCAACTTCATATAAGTGATGATGCCATATTAGGGACATAATGGTCGACCCCAGAAACGGTGTATCAACATCAGGAATATTTTGGTAGTGCATCAATTGATAGTGGTGATGAATGGGTGCAGTCAATAGGGATGACGACTCTCTCACAAAACCCTTTTGTTTCCTAGTCCTGTTGGATCCTGGGGCTGAATCTGACGTGAGCCGCATGTCAGAACAGAACATCTGTCATGTTGGAGCACTCAGCTGCAAACTGGTTGATACGTTATCTGGAAGGGCTCTTGTATAACTGAGTGTGCCTTCATCATTTATGATTAGTGGTAGCCGAGTACTAATGTTTCTTCTTTCAGTAAATAGCACAATTTCTGCACGGCTTTCTTGGTGAAGCACGGGTGAAATTCCACGATCCTACTCTCGCAAATGATGAGCCATCCTTACAACGTGAACTGGTCTTAGATAGGGTCCCAACATCTTTATATTGGTTCCATGCTCTGTGGTGTTATTAGCCTGGCATTCAATTGTCAGTATGAGGGTGCAGCATTCGCCCATCAGTCCCAAATGCCCTTAGATGTGACTCCACTGTTGCTGACACTGGGAACTTTGGCAAGGTCAATGGAAGAGAACCTCATTTATTTAAGAGATGCGGGTACATGTGTCACAGTGCTTAGATTTCCAGCATCTTCTTTTCGTATCCAGCAGGGAAATTTTGCTCCCACCTTCTTGTGGAAAACAAGGTTGCAAATCCACCTAATCGCAGTCATCAGGCATGATTCAGCAACTGTGTTGTGCCTAACGAGGATCAGGGCATGCCAGGTGAATTGCGTAAGCGGGCAAAATCAAGATTCGCGCTGGGCACAAATTAGTTTTGCATTTCACCCAGCCCATTCCGATGGCGATTTCCAGATCTCACGCAAAAATGGTGAGAATACCATGAACCCTAATTTACATGCATCTCAATCTCATTAGCGAGATTGGAGTCAATGCTGCGCCCTCCCGGAAATTACCCGACTCCCCAGCGGGAAGTCATGCAGGTGTTGTTTAGTACTCCTTTTCAGAAGCATGAAGCTGACGCAATGGATACTGAGGGGAAGTGAGGAAGTGAGTAGTTATTTCCGTTTCCTGGCATGCAGCTCAAGAGCTGCTGCCTCATTGCTCGGGAGGTGGATCGCTCAGGGAAGCTTGATCAGGGGACTGATGCACTCCAGGTCGGGGGTCGCCCCTGGGCCCAGGGGTGACGGCTTTGCGTCTGAGAGTCCTTCAAGCCATCTATAAATATTGTGGAGACCCATAACAGGACCAACCACAGCTGCAGCCTGTCTGTCCTACCAAACTCTTCCAGAACAGAGCCGTGCTGAAGCTCCTCTCCCGAAAGTCAATTTCACTCCCTTTGACTGTGAGCAGCCTCGAGCTTCATAGCTGAGGGCTATTTCAAATGAGGAATTAGCCCTTTTAGTTGTGAGAGCACCTTGTGCTCCTCAACTGTCAAGTGCCTCCTCGAAGGCACAGGTGCCATGTCTCAGAGGATAATTTTCAGCAAACATTGATGCCTGAACAGTGTGCCTGAACTCTAGCAGCATTAGCACCATAGAGGCAACTGCCAACAATTAAACAGTAAAGAGCAGGGCTTCACCACGGAGGACCCTCTCGCAACCAAAGGGTAAATGTGTGGATGAGCGGAGCTTCCCTAATGCTCCAGGCAGAGGTTAGTGTTCTAGGGTTTCAGGCTCCTGATCTGGCCCAGAGTGAGTGCGTAGAGCAAGGTTTGTCAGCATATATGGCTTTCTGGATGGCACTCTGCGAGAAAGTGGGACAGTCATGGGAAGGGTGGGGGAGATTCAGAAGATTTGATTGTCCCGGGATGGAAGACCGAATACATTGTCGGTCTCTCTCCTTCTCCAATTCCTTCCAGATATGTTTGCTGCTGTGGATCCTGCGGAGGCTGTCCTTGCGTTTCTTGTGGCAGATGCCGTAAAAGGCAGCAGCGAAAATGCAGGCTGGGGGAAGAATCCTATGAGCTGTTGCACACCCTGAAGACCCAGTTGCCCATCAAGCCGATGAGGAACCTAGAGGGGGAGACCAGCAACAAACCAAGCTGTACAAACATCGTTTGTTATTCCATGAGCTGACAAACAACATGTGCGGCAAAAGACCGCTTCTCAGCAGGGAGACAGTCTCGCAGAAATGGTGCCCTATGGTGGCCATCAAGGTCACCGCAGGCATCAATTTCTATTTCACCAGGTCATTCCAGGGCTCGAGCAGGGACCTGTGTGACATATCTCAATCATCTGCCCACACGTGCATCTGGGAGATGGTGGATGCTATGCATGTCCGGTCATATATCAATTTCGACCTGGACCAGTCACACCAAGATGTCAGTGCTGCAGGATTTGTCGCTATTGCCGGGAAGCCCTTGTTCCAGGGGATGATTGATGGCATGTATGCTGCCCTGTGAGCACCATGGCATCAGGGAGTGCCCTATATTGACATGAAGGGGTTCCAGTCCCCGAATATTCAGATCGTGTGCGACAACTGCCTCAAAATCATGCACAGGTGTGCCCGCTATCCCGCAAGCGTGCATGACAGTTACATCCTGGGGTGCTTGAAGATCCCCAGTGACTTTGAGGACCACCTCAGGATGACAGGTTGGCTCATGGGAGGCAAGGGATACCCGCTGAGGACATGGCTGATCACACCAGTGCGGAGGCCTGAGACTGAGGCAGAGACTCGATACAATGAGGCCCACGTTGCCACCTTTGCTGTTGTTGAACAGTGCTTCGGGCTGTTGAAATGCAGTTCCCATGCCTTAACTGCTCTGGCGGTGTCTTGCAGTACACCCCTCAGAGGTCACCCACTTTGTGGTGGTCTGCTATGTCCTCAACAATCTGGCACATCAGCGGGACTATATGCTGGAGGAGGAGGCGGAGGGATTTTAATAATTTAATTTAAGAATTTAATTTAATAATCTTTATTGTCACAAGTAAGCTTACATTGCAATGAAGTTACTGTGAAAAGCCCTTTCGCCACGTTCCAGCGCCTGTTCGGGTACACGGAGAGAGAATTCAGAATGTCCACATTACATCACAGCACGTCTTTTGGGACAAGTGGGAGGAAACCGGAGCACCCGGAGGAAACTCACGCAGACTCGTGGAGAACGTGCAGACTCCACACAGGCAGTGACCCAGCCGGGAATCAAACCTGCGACCCTGGTGCTGTGAAGCTACAGTGCTAACCACTGTGCTACCGTGGATATGCAGCCTCATCAGAGAAGGAATGGAAGGCGGACCAGAAGGGGCTGGAGGATGAGCCCAAGGAGGAGCCGGAGGATAGAGGACAGGCTGCGACGCGGATCTGATATACGAGAAGGGGCTGACATGTGAGGAGGAGCAGGGAGTCTCGCATCGTGTCCAGATTCTCCTCGAGCGAGGCTGTGTCTGTCAGATCAAACCCCCCACACCCCCATTTCCTTCCCCCCCCTCCAAGGGTCTGTGTAACATCACTCCAGGGTAATCGGCTTGTTTGGCACTGTCAGCGGGTCACCATACAAGGCAGGGGAGTGATGATCATTTGCTGTGAGGAAATCTTTGGTGCTATTCAGTTTCTGATAAAGTCGGACTCCTGTTTTCCTGCTGACAGCAGCTCACACCCACCCTCTGAACGGGGTCTGCATTGGGAGCTTTTGACCTTGAACAACTGTGCCGGGAAGCGGGGGTGGGGGGGTTGTTGATGAGAGCACAAGGTAACAGGGGGTGGGCAGGCCCGGTGTGATGATTAACAAATCAGAGTCTGCATATGTATGAGTTGCGACATGTTTTAATAATGAACATTTTCCTGTGACAAATTTCCATTTCCCCTGGCTCCAGATAGTGACCGCACCAATGCCCACTCAGTGCTCCTCACTCTTCCTGATTTTTCGTTGTCCAGTGCTTCTTCGAGGTGTGTCCCAAGCATACACATCAGAGGTGGAGGCATCCTGCTGCTTTCCACACCCTGTGGCCTTTGATGGTCTTGGTGAATGTCCTCTGGAGGGTATGGATCTAAAGAACTCCGGCCGACTTACCAGTATCAGTGGCGTCGCCATGCCACCTTGTCCTGCCAGCCGGCCTTGAGATGTGCCTGTGTCAGGAGGGGGGATTTGGAAGAATTGGAGATCGCCAAAGTTTGCTTGGTGCCAGGCCCCAGGTTATCCTCCAGAGTTTCTTCCTCCCTGACAGAGCCCTGGGGGACCCATGGGATGGAGGGGTAGCTGGAGAGGACTCTGCGTCATCTAGCTCTGCCTGGCTTGGAGGTTCCGCATTGTCTGCACCATGGTGTCGAGACCCTCAGCGATGGTCCTCAGTGACTGGACCATGCTCTGCAGTGCCTCGGCAATAACCAGATGTATCTCGGACAGGTCGCTCAGTGACTGGGTCATGTTGTCGAGGCCCTCAGCCATGGTCGTCACAGACTGAACTATACTGAACCACTGCGGTCATGGTTGGCCACGCATTGTCAACAGCACCTTCTACACCTGAAGCCTTTGGGACTCCTCCAATTGGCCTTGCAGTCGCTGTAACGTCACTGACATTCTCCTGAATCTCACGGCTGCGCCCTATTATCGGCATCAGCTCTGAGAGAACCTTATCCAGATGATCGGCATCTGGATGGGACCCAGCTGTGTCCTGGGATCCAGAATTCCCCATCTGCTGTCTCTCTTGGATGTTGCTGCCTCCACCTGATGTGCATCAGCAACTGTGTGGTGCTCACCAGATTGTACCCCAGAAGACTGTTCACTAATGTCTCCCACCGAGGTGTGTGTCTCTGCGCTGGTGGAAGGTGCAGATGACACCTTGCCTGTGGTCTCCTCAGAGCTCTCCTCTGATTTGGAAACTTTGTTGGTCGGGGGGGGGAGAGAGAGAAAACGACTCGGGATGGCCCGGCCTCATCAGGTGGAGATCCGGTGAGACAATGGACATGTAGTCAGTGAGATGATTTTGTCAACCTGAATGAAGGAACAGTGGATCGTCACCTCTGTGGTGCAGGCCAGCCTCGCTGTCGGTGACCACTCTCTCCTCAGGAGCCACATGCTTGCTGGTTCAGGGGGGTCTCCAGCAGGTGGCATGTGTGGGCACAATACCTGGACATGAAGGCATTATGCTGGTGGGTGCCAGGAACAAGCTTGAAGTTTGGATGTCGGGTGGATTTTATTTTATTTTATTTATTGTCACGTGTAGTGAAAAGTGTTGTTCTGCGTACCAGACAGATCTTTCCGTACATGAAAAAACATAGGGCATAGATTAATATACAATTTAAGTACATAGACACATGCATCGGAATGTAGTACTATTCAGTAGAGAAGATGTGTGAGGAGATCAGTTTGGTCCATAAGACGGTCATTCATGAGTTTGGTAACAGCGGGGAAGAAGCTATTTTTGAATCTGTTAACGCGTGTTCTCAGATATCCTGCTCGATGGAACAGAGAATAACCCAGGTGGGAGGGGTCTTTGACTATGTGATGCAGCCAGATAGTATGCTTTCTATTGTACACCTGTAAAAGTTGGTAAGAGTCAATGTGAGCATGCCGGATTTTCTTAGTTTCCTGAGAAAATATAGGCGCTGTTGTGCTCTCTTGGTCGTAGCGTCGACGTGGGTGGACCAGGACAGATTGTGGTGATGTGCACACATAGGAATTTGAAGCTGTCAACCATCTCCACCTTGGCACAGTTGATGCACACAGGGGTGTGTATGATACTTCACTTCCTGAAGTTAATGACCAGCTCCTTTGTTTTGCTGACATTGAGGGAGAGGTTGTTGTCATTACACCACTCTACTAGGTTCTTTATCTCCCTCTTGTACTCTGATACATCGTTGTTCGAGATCCGACCCACTACGATCGTGTCATCAGCAAACTTGCAGATGGAGTTGGACACAAATTTTGCCACACAGGCGTGTGTATATAGGGAGTGTAGTAGGGGACTAAGTACAAATCCTTGCATGACCCCGGTATTGAGGATTATCATGGTGAAGGTGTTGTTTATCATTACTGATTATGGTCTATGAGTTAGGACGTCGAAGATCCAGTTGCAGAGGGAGAAGCCAAGTCCTAGGTTTTGGAGTTTTGATATGAACTTGGGCTGTGATTATGGTGTTGAAGGCGGACCTGTAGTAAATGAATAGGACTCTGACAAAGGAGTCCTTGTTGTCGAGATGCTCCAGGGATGGGTGTATGGCCAGGGAGATGGTGTCTGTTGTGGATCGGTTATGGCACTATGCGAATTGTAGTGGGTCAAAGCATTCTGGGAGTATGGACTTGATGAGCCTCATGACCAAGCTCTCGAAGCACTTCATAATGATTGTTGTCAAGGCCACTGGACCGTAGTCATTGAGGGATGTTGCCTGGTTCTTCTTCGGGACCAATATGATGGTGGTCTTCTTGATGCAGGAAGGAACTGCGGAACGGAAAAGAGAGAGGTTGACGATATCTGTGAACACACCTCCTAGGTGGTCAGTGCAGGATCTGAGTGCACGACCAGGGACTCAGTCAGGGCCGTCGCTTTCCAAGGCTTTATTTTCAAGGAGACCGATCTGCCTTCGGAAACTGTCACGTCAGATATGGGTGTGTCCAAGGAGAGATTGATGAGGTTGGGATTGTTGTCGCAGGAGTTCAGAAGAATGAGGGGGGATCTCATAGAGACTTATAAAATTCTAACAGGACTAGACAGGGTAGATGCAGGGAAGATGTTACTAATGATGGGTGTGTCCAGAACCAGCACAGTCTGAGGACCAGGGTAAACCATTTCAGACAGAGATAAGGAGACATTTCTTCACACATTAAGTAGTTGATGCTAAAACTTTGAATATATTCAAGAGGCGGCTGGATATAGCACTTGGGGAGAATGGAATCAAATGGGGAGAAAGCAGGATTAGGCTATTGAGTTGGATGATCAGCCATAATCGCGATGAATGGCGGAGCAGGCTCGAAAGGCCAAAAGGCCTCCTCCTGCTCCTATCTTCCAAGTATCTGTGTATGTATGTACTGGGACAGTTGACAGCGGTTTGATGGTTTCCTGCTCAAAATGAGCATAGAATGTATTGGGTTCATCGGGGAGAGGTGCGCTGTTGTCGGAGATTCTACTTGGCTTTATTTTGTAGCCCATTACATTGTTTAAGCCTTACCACAACAAATAAGAGGGCTCTGGCGCCAGGAAGGTAGCTCGCTCAGCATTCCCAATTGCAGCAGCGGATAACAGAGAAACCTGGTCCTTATATCCATCTGAAAGTCTCATCTCAGTGGGCATGCCAGTCTTCAGTGCTGCATTGGGGCCCCGAGTGAACTGTGAAATGGAAAATTCCCACGGGGGAACTATTCCTTCCTAACTCCATTCCCCTGAGAGTATTTGTCTTGTAAGGGGCAGGTAGAGGTTCAATTCCTTATAAACCTGGACAAAAGTTCTTGGATGTGGCACAGCAGAACAACAGCAGAGGGTTTAAACTAGTATGGCAGGGGGATGCGTACTGGAGCAATAGGTCAGAAGATAAAAAAATTGATGGGGAACCAGGGTATAGGGCCAGTATGGCTCTGAGGAAGAGCAGGCAGGGGGATGTTGCCGAAAACAACAGGATTGGTGGCCTGAAGTGCATATGTTTTAATGCAAGAAGTATAACTGGTAAGGCAGATGAACTTAGAGCTTGGATTAGTACTTTGAATTATGATGTTGTTGCCATTACAGAGACCTGGTTGAAGGAAGGACAGGATTGGCAGCTAAACGTTCCAGGATTTAGATGTTTCCGGCGGGATAAAGGGGGATGTCATAAAAGAGGTGTAGGAGTTGCGCTACTGGTTAGGGAGAATGTCACAGCTCGACAGTGGGAGGACACCTCAGAGGGCAGCGAGGCTATATGAGTAGAGATCAGGAATAAGAAGGGTGCAGTCACAATGTTGGGGGTTTACTACAGGCCTCCCAACAGCCAGCGGGAGATAGAGGAGCATATATGTAGACAGATTTTGGAAAGGAGTAAAAGAAACAGGGTTGTAGTAATGGGAGACTTTAACTTCTCCATTATTGACTGGGACTCACTTAGTGCTAGGGGCTTGGATGGGGCAGCATTTGTAAGGAGCATCCAGGAGGGCTTCTTAAAACAATATGTAGATAGTCCAACAAGGGAAGGGGCTGTACTGGACCTGGTATTGGATTGGGGAATGAGCCCGGCCAGGTGGTAGAAGTTTCAGAAGCGGAGCATTGAGGGAACAGTGACCACAATTCAGTAAGTTTTAAAGTGCTGGTGGACAAGGATAAGAGTGATCCGAGGGTGAATGTGCTTTGGGTGAAATTGGGGTAGGGCTATTTATAACAATATTAGACGGGAACTGAAGAACCTAGATTGGGGGAGGATGTTTGAGGGTAATTCAACATCTGACATGTGGGAGGCTTTCAAATGTCAGTTGAAAGGAATTCAGGACCGGCATGTTCCTGTGAGGAAGAAGGATAAATATGGCAAATTTCGGGAACCTTGGATAACGAGAGATATTGTAGGCCTCGTCAAAAAGAAAAAGGAGGCATTTGTCAGGGCTAGAAGGCTAGGAACAGACTAAGCCTGTGTGGAATATAAGGAAAGTAGGAAGAAACTTAAGCAAGGAGTCAGGAGGGCTAAAAAGGGATACAAAAAGTCATTGGCAAATAGGGTTAAGGAAAATCCCAATGTTTTTTACACATACATAACAAGCAAGAGGGTAGCCAGGGAAAGGGTTGGCCCACTGAAGGACAGGGGAGGGAATCTATGTGTGGAGCCAGAGGAAATGGGTGAGGTACAAAGTGAATGCTTTGCATCAGTATTCACCAAAGAGAAGGAATTGGTGGATGTTGAGTCTGGAGAAGGGTGTGTAGATAGCCTGGGTCACATTAAGATCCAAAAAGATGAGGTGTTGGGCATCTTGAAAAATATTAAGGTGGTTAAGTCCCCAGGGCCTGATGGGATCTACCCCAGAATACTGAAGGAGGCAAGAGAGGAAATTGCCCAAGGGCCTGTTCCTGTGCTGTACTTTTCTTTGTTCTATGCCATAATTGGGTTCTTGTCATTTTTCAATGGGTTCTGCTGGAGTCACAGTTGGAGACTGCCAAAATCCCCACTGATGTTTGAAACCATAATCTCCACTGACAGTACAGTTTAACGTTGATCTGTTGACAGTGGTAGATATATTGCTTGAGTTGATCATGTATTCTTACAATCCTCCTACGTTTTTGTCCTAGTTTCACCTTCTACTCCAGTATGTTCAGCAGTGTGAGGTTTGTGCTGCTGTATAATTATAACACAATTTCCTTTTCTCGGTGTTGGACCTCTCAGTCTGTTGCCTTAACAAAAGCTTTATAATGGGCGCAGTGTGTCTAGAAGGCAATTGGAAGTAATGTGTTTACCATCAGTTGGTGTTTGGCAAGCCCTTAACAAGAATTTTAAAATTGTGCCCATGAGTAAACCACATTATTTCACATTTAATGCATAGATCTAAATATATTCTAGTGGACTAAATACTTGCAAATTATGAATCAAAAGATATGTGCCTTCCTTTCTGATGTGTTTGGAGAAAACGTGAAAACACAGGTATTAGAAGTAGGGCACAGCATTCGGCTCCTCGAGCCTGCTTCACCAGTCACTCAGGTTATGCCTGTTCTGACTGTGGCTTTATCTCCACTTTTCTGCCTGTCCGACATACCCTTGACCCTCCAATCAAAAATCTGCCTAACTCAGCCTTGAATATATTCAATGGCCCAACTGCTTTCTGGGGAAATGAATTCCAAACACTAATGACCCTTTGAGAGAGGAATTTCGTCCTCGACTCCATATTAAATGGGAGCATTTTAAAGCTTTGCCTCGTAATTTCAGCGCTTAGCTTCTCAAGCCTCTTTAGAGTCTTAAATGTTTTGATAATATCACCTTTCATTCTTCCAAACATCAATTAGTATAGGCGCAAACTGCTTAACCTTTCCTTACAAAACAACCACTTAATCCCAGGACTCAGCCTCGTGGCAGAGGGGCACATTAGCAACCTGCCTCCAATCCAAGTATGTCCCTCCAATCCAAGTATGTCCCTCCTTAAGTAAAATGATCAAAGGTTCACATAGTGCTATAGAATTGGGTCTGGGCAATGCCCTGTTCAGTTGCAGCACAACTTTCTTATCCTTATACTTTTCCCCTTAAAATAAAGGACAGCATTCTGTTTGTCTTCCTAATTATTTGCTATATGCTGCATGCTGACTTGTTGTGATTCATGTACAAGGCACCTCATTCCTCTTTACGAATGCATAATGTAGTCTCTCTCCATTCAAAACATATTTTGGTTTTCTATTCTTCCAACAAAAATGGAAAACCTCACAGTTTCTCACTTAAACTCCATCTGCCAAATGTTTGCTCACTTACTAAACCCTCTATATCCCTTTGTACACTCTTGTATTCTCCCCACAACGTGCTTTCCTACCTATCTTCATATCATCAGCAAATCGCTACAATACAGTTAATCCCTTCATCTAAGATGTTAGTTTCAATTAATTCATAAAATCTGGAATTAAAAGATAGTTTCATGAACTATCATCGGTTTTCGTAATAATCCATCTGGTCCACTAATACCCATAAGGGAAGGAAATCTGCTATATTGTCCCGGTCTGACCTACATGTGACTCCAGACCCGCAGAGATGTGATTAACTCTTAGCTGCCCTGTGAAATGGATGAGCAAGCCACTCGGTTCAAGGGAAATTGGGGCTAGGCATCAAATGCTGGGCTGCCGGCGACACTCACATCAATGAAATAATATATAAAAAATATTAACATAGATCATATATAGTTAAGCCACAGCACAGATCCTAGTGACTCTCCACTATTTGCAGTTTGCCAATCTGAAAATGATCAATTTATCCTGAATCTTGGCAACACGGCGGCGCAGTTGGTTAGCCCTGCTGGCTCACGGCGCTGAGGTCCCAGGTTCGCTCCCGGCTCTGGGTCACAGTCTGTGTGGAGTTTCCACATTCTCTCTGTCTTTGCGTGTGTTTCGCCCCCAAAGATGTGCAAGGTAGGTGGATTGAACATGCTAAATTGCCCCTTAATTGGAAAAAAATGAACTGGGTACTCTAAATGTTTTTAAATTTATCCTGAATCTGTTTCCTGTCAGCCAGCCAGTCCTCTATTCATGCTAATATATCACTTTCAACATCACATTAACATTCCCGTACCAGCCTCCCCGAACAGGTGCCGGAATGTGGTGACTCGGGGCTTTTCACAGTAACTTCATTTGAAGCCTACTTGTGACAATAAGCGATTTTCATTTCATTCATATGCTTTTATCTTGTGAAGTAGCCTTCGACATGTCACTTTATCCACTTTATATACTCAAAGAACTTTGATAAATTTGTCAAACATGATTTACCTTTCACAAAACAAGTTGACTTTTGGGGTTGTCAGTGAGCATCCAGCACCTACTGGCACAGTGGAGGAATCCAACCGCATGCAGGAAGTGGAGGCCTTGGGGGCGAGAGTTTCGACCAAGGATTAGCATAACCAAGGCGTGAGACACTCTGCAGGTGGTGGCCGAGGCCCAGGACAGGGCTTCCCTATCACAGTCAGCCATGTGCTGGAGCCACATAAACATTGCAGCATTGATCCTGAGCGTGGTCCAGTCACAGAGGGCCATGGCTGACTGCATTGGCAGCATTGCTCAGGCGCTGGCCAATGTGGCACAGACAGAGGAGGCGGCCCAGTCCCAGAGGAAGAGGGTGCAGTCACTAGCTGATGTGGCACAGACCCAGAATGTAGTGGCATAGTCACAGTGTGACTTGGCGCAGTCACAGGCGGAGATGGTCCACTCCCTGTGCTCCATGGTCACGCGCATGCAGACCCTGGCCGAGACAGCAGCGGGCCTCCAGGACTGGCAGTGCCAGGTGGCGGGGAGCTTCAGGGGCTTGCTCTACTCGCATCCCTTTTCCATGGAGTAGCCCGGGGGCCATCAGGCATCCCGAGGGAGGAGGAGGTGATGGAGCCCATGCCCGTGACTCCTGCAGGGGAGGTGCCGGAATATCGCAGTACCTCGGACTTCCCCCTTGCTGTCCCTGGCACATCTTGTGGACAACAGGCAGAACATGGTAGCACCACCTGGGACACCTGAGCAGCAGCCCGGAAGCCTCCCAGAGGAGAGACCCCTTTTTATCTGCAGAAAGCACTGAAATGGTTAGTTTCACAGCTGGGTGCTTCTAAGTTACTCGAGCGTGAAGGAAGATGAATGAAACAATGCAGACAGCTGGGTGTGTGTGAAAGCTGGCAATCACAACCTAGAGAATGTAATTTCACAGACAAATGAATGAAAGGCTTGAAGATCAAAGATCTGAGGTGTCTCAACTGCTCTCTAGCTTCCAGGCAGTGCTCTCTCTCATGGAAGGCATCCAGGCAAGGGTCCCTCTCTTGGGGTTCTCTGGTGGGGATATCTCTCATGGGGTTCTCTGGGTGGTGTCCCTAATTCGGGGGTCTCTGCTGGGGGTCTCTCTAATTGGTGGGTCTCTGGTTGGGGTCTCTCTAATTAAAGGGTCTCTGGGTGCGCCCTTCTAATTGGGGGGTCTCTGGTGTTGGTCTCTCTAATTAGGGAGTCTCTGGTGAAGGTCTATCTTATTAGGGGGGTCTTTGGTGGGGTTATCTCTAATTAGGGAGTCTCTGGTGGGGGTCTCTGGTGGGGCTCTTGTGGGGGTGGGGTTGGCAGGTCTTGCATTGTTGGGGGTGGGTGGACCTCCAAAGGACTTTGTGAACAACTCCCTTAAAAAGTTAGTTTTTTGGCCCTGTGTGAGAGCCACCACTTCAGGGCCACGTTCGTCAAGCACTCACCCACGTGATTCCCAGCCTAGAGGATTGGAGAATCACTTGGGCCCAGAAAATATAGTTCCCAGCCCATTAATAGGATGTGAATGGGTCTTAATGACCCATTTGCATCTTCTCACTGACGTGGGGTGTGAACATCAATCCCGATGCCAGACAGAGTATCACTGAATCCCTTTTTTCGCCTGATGCTGGATTCTCCGCTGCATAGGTAAGTCCGCTGACAGTTACTGGGACCAACACCTTTAAGATGGACTCCACCTTTAATTTTAAGAAAAAGGGATCAAGCAGGATGTGCTGGCATATCTGATGGCTCATCTTAATGGACTTGGCTGTTGGCCAATGAGCTGTTTACTTTGCCGGGCTCTAAGATGATAGCCTATTATGAATGGTGCTGACCATTCCGGAGTGTTCTGCCAGGGACTGGAAGTCTTAATCTGGTTTTTAGTTTTGGTTTGGTCAAGAAGCTGGAGAGCCACAGCCCTGATCTCTCTTTCTTACCTGATAGACTCTGACTAAAGGTTCAAAGTAAAGGCCTTTCTCTCTCTTCAATCAGATTGAACTGCAAGGAAATTTAGTCCAGCAACAGCTGCAGGCAGGGGCAGCTGTTTAAAGAACCTTTTAAAAATCTCATCAGGGGAAAACTGTTTGTCCTCAGTAAAGCTAAGGCACATTCTGGTGGAGTAGAAAACAAATATGAATTACACTGCCTGAGGCAGATCTTCTGCGTGAAGGTTCAGGTTACTAAAAGTGAAAGTGACTCCCCAGAGGGAATCCCACAGTCTGGGTATTTGAACTGAATGTTCTAGCCATAACACCCTCGTAAGCCATCCAACCGGTGGTTCCAAATCACTCTGCTTCCTGGAAGGATAGTCAGCTGAAAAAACAACTTCAATATCCGATGCAAGTGTACTCATCTTCCATCTCACATTATCTTTATTTTTCCCCACCCCTTCCCACTACATGTTTATGGTAGCGGTGGGATGGTAATTATATAAATAAACAGTTGTTGTGATTCACGTGGAAAAATGATGCCTGTAAGTCATTGGAGCAGTGAAGGGCCAAAGAGCTCTGAAATGTTATACAAAATATTGGTTAATTCACTTGTGTTGAGACTCCAGGTCCTGAGGGGCTGGAATGGATCATGCACTATCCCAGGGTATCGTAACAACAGAGCTAAGCAATTCCACAATGAATGCATCAGATCTAAGCACTGCAGTCCTGCCACATCCAGCCATGAATAGTGGTGGACAATTAAACTAAGCACTGGAGAGGAGGCTCCACAATCATCCTCATCCTCATTGATTGAGGAGCACAGCACATTTGTGCAAAAGACAAGGCTGAAGCATTCACGACAATCTTCAGCCAGAAGTGCCGAGTGGATGATCCACGTCAGTCTCCTCCATAGGTCAGCAGCATCACAGATGTCAGTTTTCAGCCAATCTGATTCACTCCATGTGATATCAAGAAATGGCTGAAGGCGCTGGATACTGCAAAGACTATGGGCCATGACATATTCCAACAATAGTACTGACGACCTGTGCTGCATAACCTGCTGCACCCCTAGCTAAGCTGTTCCAGTACAGCTACAACACTGGCATTTACCCGGCAATGTGGAAAATTGCCCAGGTTTGTCCTGGATACAAAAAACGAAACAAATCCAGCCCAGCTAATTACCACCTATCAGTCGTCCCTCCATCATCAGCAAAGTTATGGAAGAAGTCATCAACAGTGCTATCAAGCAGCACTTACTCAGCAAAAATCTGCTCACTGGTGCTCAGTTTGGATTCCGCCAGGGTCACTCAGCTCCTGACCTCATTACAGCTTTGATTCAAACAAGAACAAAAGAGCTGAATGCCAGAGGTGAGGTGAGAGTGACTGCCCTTGACATCAAGGCAGAATTTGACTGATTATGGCATCAAGGAACCCTAGCTAAACTGGAGTCAATGGGAATCAAGGGGAAAACTCTCTGCTGGTTGGAGTCATACCTGGCACATATGAAGATAGTTGTGATGGTTGGAGGTCAATCATCTCAGCTCCAGGACATCACTACAGGAGTTCCTCAGTATAAGAACATAATAACTAGGAGCAGGAGTAGGCCATCTGGCCCATCCAGCATGCTCCACCATTCAATGAGATCATGGCTGATCTTTTGTGGACTCAGCTCCACTTTCCGGCCCGAACACCAGAACCCTTAATCCCTTTATTCTTCAAAAAACTATCTGTCTTTATCTTAAAAACATTTAATGAAGGAGCCTCTACTGCTTCACTGGGCAAGGAATTCCATAGATACACAACCCTTTGGGTGAAGAAGTTCCTCCTAAACTCAGTCCTAAATCTACTTCCACTTATTTTGAGGCTGTGCCCCCTAGTTCTGCTTTCACCCACCAGTGGAAACAACCTGCCCGCATTTATCCTATCTATTCCCTTCATAATCTTACATGTTTCTATAAGATCCCCCCTCATCCATCTAAATTCCAACAAGTACAGTCCCAGTCTACTCAACTTCTCCTCGTAATCCAACCCCTTCATCTCTGGGATTAACATAGTGAATCTCCTCTGCACACCCTCCAGTGACAGTACGTCCTTTCTCAAGAAAGGAGACCAAAACTGAACACAATACTCCAGGTGTGGCCTCACTAGCACCTTATACAATTGCAGCATAACCTCCCTAGTCTTAAACTCCATCCCTCTAGCAATGAAGGACAAAATTCCATTTGCCTTCTTAATCACCTGTTGCACCTATAAACCAACTTTTTGCGACTCATGCACTAGCACACCCAGATCTCTCTGCACAGCAGCATGTTTTAATATTTTATCATTTAAATAATAATCCCTTTTGCTGTTATTCCTACCAAAATGGATAACCTCACATTTGTCAACATTGTATTCCATCTGCCAGACTGTAGCCCATTCACTTCGCCTATCCAATTCCCTTTGCAGACTTCCAGTATCCTCTGCACTATTTGCTTTACCACTTCTCTTAGTGTCGTCTGCAAACTTGGACACATTGCCCTTGGTCCCCAACTGCAAATCATCTGTGTAAATTGTGAACAGTTGTGGGCCCAACACTGATCCCTGAGGTACACCACTAGCTATTGATTGCCAACCAGAGAAACACCCATTAATCCCCACTCTTTGCTTTCTATTAATTAACCAATCCTCTATCCATGCTACTACTTTCCCCTTAATGCCATGCATCTTTATCTTATGCAGCAACCTTTTGTGTGGCACCTTGTCAAAGGCTTTCTGGAAATCCAGATATACCACATCCATTGGCTTCCCGTTATCTACCGCACTGTCAATGTCCTCAAATAATTCCACGAAAGTAGTTAGGCATGACCTGCCCTTTATGAACCCATGCTGCGTCTGCCCAATGGGACAATTTCCATCCAGATGCCTCGCTATTTCTTCCTTGATGATAGATTCCAGCATCTTCCCTACTACCGAAGTTAAGCTCACTGGCCTATAATTACTCGCTTTCTGCCTACCTCCTTTTTTAAACAGTGGTGTCACGTTTGCTAATTTCCAATCCTCCGGGACCACCCCAGAGTCTAGTGAATTTTGGTAAATTATCACTAGTGCATTTGCAATTTCCCTAGCTATCTCTTTTAGCACTCTGGGATGCATTCCATCAGGTGCAGGAGACCTGTCTACCTTTAGCCCCATTAGCTTGCCCATCACTACCTCCTTGGTGATAACAATCCTCTCAAGGTTCTCACCTGTCATAGCCTCATTTCCATCAGTCACTGGCATGTTATTTGTGTCTTCCACTGTGAAGACCGACCCAAAAAACCTGTTCAGTTCCTCAGCCATTTCCTCATCTCCCATTATTAAATCTCCCTTCTCATCCTCTAAAGGCCCAATATTTACCTTAGCCACTCTTTTTTGTTTTATATATTTGTAGAAACTTTTACTATCTGTTTTTATATTCTGAGCAAGTTTACCCTCATAATCTATCTTACTCTTTATAGCTTTTTTAGTAGCTTTCTGTTGCCCCCCTAAATATTTCCCAGTCCTCTAGTCTCCCACTGATCTTTGCTACTTTGTCTGTTTTTTCCTTCAATTTGATACTCTCCCTTATTTCCTTAGATATCCATGGTCGATTTTACCTCTTTTTACCACCCTTCCTTTTTGTTGGTATAAACCATTGCTGAGCACTGTGAAAAATCACTTGGAAGGTTATCCACTGGCCCTCAACTGTTTCACCATAAAGTCTTTGCTCCCAGTCTACCTTAGCTAGTTCTTCTCTCATCCCATTGTAATCTCCTTTGTTTAAGCACGAAACACTAGTGCTTGATTTTACCTTCTCACCCTCCATCTGTATTTTAAATTCCACCATATTGTGATCGCTCCTTCCGAGAGGATCCCTAACTATGAGATCCTGAATCAATCCTGTCTCATTACACAGGGCCAGATCTAGGTCCGCTTGTTCCCTCATCGGTTCCATTACATACTGTTCTAGGAAATTATCGCGGATACATTCTATAAACTACTCCTCAAGGCTGCCTTGACCATCCCCCTGCCACATTAGTTTAAACTCTCCCCAACAGCTCTAGCAAACAACCCCCCTAGGACATCGTTTCCAGTCCTGCCCAGGTGCAGACCATCCGGTTTGTACTGGTCCCACTTCCCCCAGAACCGGTTTCAATGTCCCAGGAATTTGAATCGCTCCCTCTTGCACCATCTCTCGAGCCACGCATTCATCCTATCTATTCTGACATTCCTATTCTGACTAGCTCGTGGCACTGGTAGCAATCCTGAGATTACTATCTTTGAGGTCCTACTTTTTAGTTTAACTCCTAACTCCCTAAATTCAGCTTGTACGACCTCGTCCCGTTTTCTACCTATATCGTTGGTGCCTATGTGCACCACGACAGCTGGCTGTTCACCCTCCCCCCCCCAGAATGTCCTGCAGCCGCTCCGAGACATCCTTGACCCTTGCACCAGGGAGGCAACATACCATCCTGGAGTCTCGATTGCGTCCGCAGAACCGCCTGTCTATTCCCCTTACAATTGAGTCCCCTATCACTATAGCCCTGCCATTCTTCTTCCTGCCCAGCTGCGCAGCAGAGCCAGCCACGGTGCCATGAACTTGGCTGCTGCTGCCTTCCCCTGGTGAGCCATCTCCCTCAACAGTATCCAAAGCGGTATATCTGTTTTGCAGGGAGATGACCGCAGAGGACACCTGCACTGCCTTCCTACTCTTGCTCTGTCTTTTGGTCACCCATTTTCTATCTCCCTCAGTACCTTTTACCTGCGGTGTGACCAACTCGCTAAACGTGCTATCCACGACGTCCTCAGCATCGCGGATGCTCCAAAGTGAGTCCATCCGCAGCTCCAGAGCCATCAAGCGGTCTAACAGGAGCTGCAACTGGACACACTTCTTGCACATGAAGGAGCCAGGGACAGTGGACGTGTCCCTGAGCTCCCACATCGCACACGAGGAGCATGACACAGGTCTGGGATCTCCTGCCATGTCTTAAACCTTCGCTTAACTTCAACAATTACAATTTCCCAAAATAAATAAATAAATAATGAGGAAAAAATAAATAAATATACCAATGAAAAGAAAAAGAAAACAGAAACACGACTTACCAGTCACTTACCAGGGATAAAAAGCACTTCCTCCCCACCCCGCTTTGAATTCCCACCTAGATTCAAATTCCTAAACTCACTCTTAGTTCTGGCTCACTCTGGCTGTGTCTTCTCTGGCTCACTGGGAGAACTCACCGTTTAGCTGGTGTCCTCGGGCCAGCCATCTTCAACTGCTTCATCAATTACCTTCCTCCTATCATAAAGTCAGAAGTAGAGATGTTCGCAGATGACTACACAATGTTCAGCACCATTCGCAACTCCTCAGATAATGACGCAGTCCATGTCCAAATGCAACAAGACCTGGACAATATCCAGGCTTGGGCTGACAAGTGGAAAGTTAATTCATGCCACATAATTTCAAGCAATGGTCATCTCCTACAAGAGAGGATCTAACCACTGCCCCTTGACATTAAATTGCATTACCATCACTGAATCCCCCACAATCAACATCCTGGTGGTTACCATTTATCAGAAACTGAACTGGGCTAGCCATATTCGTACTGTGGCTCCCAGAGCAGCTCAAAGGCTAGGAATCCTACAGAGAGTGCCTCACCACAAGGCACAAATCAGGAGTTTAATGGGATCCTCTCCACTTGCCAGGGTGAGTGAAGTTCCAACAACATTCAAGAAGTTCAACACCATCCAGGACAAAGCAGCCTGCTTAATTGCTACCCCTTCCATGAACATTCAATCCCTCCACCACTGACAAACAGTGGCAGCCGAGTGTCCCGTTTACAAGATGCACTGCAGTAACTCACCAAGTTCCTTAGACAGCACCTTCCAAAGCCACGGCTACTACCATCTGGAAGGACAAGAGCAGCAGATAATACCTACAGCTGAGGGGCTGTTTAGCACAGGGCTAAATCACTGGCTTTGAAGCCAGACCAAGGCAGATCAGCAGCATGGTTCAATTCCCGTAACAGCCTCCCCAAACAGGCGCCGGAATGTGGCGACTAGGGGCTTTTCACAGTAACTTCATTTGAAGCCTACTTGTGACAATAAGCGATTTACATTTACATTTACATGTTCCCCTCCAAGTCACGCACTATCCTGACGTGGAAATGCACCGGTGCTCCTTCACTGTCAATGAGTCAAAATCCTGGAACTCCCTCCCTAACAGCACTGTCGATGTACCTACACCTTAGTATGTACCGACACTGCAGTGGTTCAAGAAGGCAGCTCACCACCACCTTCCAAAGGGCAACTAGGGATGGGCAATAAATGCAAGTCAGCGACGTCCACATCCCTTAAATGAATTTTTAAAATGAAGAAGCTTTTTGTGCAGAACCAGATGAATAAAATACCAAAATTACAGCTGAGAATATTGTAAACTAAATACAAGTTGACTATAATTGCAAAGGTACTACTGAGTTCAAGTTCAATCTCTCATAATTCTAATTTCACATCCTTTCAATAGAATAGCGACAAATGTTTCCAAGCACAGTAGGAGAGAAAATAAAACAAAATTTGCCAGTGCAAATAAAACAAAATGTTACAGCACAGTAACACACTATTGGACTCATCAAGTCTATATTAATTTTTTTTCCTCCAATGAAGCTATGTCATCCAATTCCATTCAATTGCTCCCTATACTTAGATAAAAACAAATTAAGTGACTAGAATTATTTTTTTAAAGTACTTGTAAATTCTGGTTCAACAATGTCTAGTGGAAGAACAGCACATATTTCCCTCTGTGTTGATAATTTTTCTAATCCCCGCCATTTTTTGTGATTGTCTTATGATTGTGTTCTCTGATAACTGAGTCGCCAACCAATTGTAATAATTTAGCACCGTTTAGCTGATAATATCCCTGCATCAATTTGAACTTTCTGTTAGATTAACCTTCTCAATTCCAATGGAAAAAACTTTAATTTCCTTCTTCACGCTAACTCCTCAACTCTGGGAGCAATGAATCTATACAGCATTGTTTCCATTCCTTATTCACCCCTGAGTTGAGCTTTCACAACCAAGGCTCTACAAACTTCCTTCTTTCAACCTCCCCACCCCTCACACCCCCTTTAAGATGCTTAACTCCCAAAAGCCTACCTCTTTGATCAAGCTGTTCATCACCTTTCCTAATTCCTCCTCATGAGACTTATTTGAAACTTTTATCTGACAACATTCCTGTCAAGTTACTTGGGATGTTTTACTCTGTCAAAGATGTACTAAAAATGGAGATGATTCATAATATCCTTTCCATAATGGAATATCCAAGATTATGCACAATACTCTTGGAGCTGAACCAAAATCTAAAGGTATGATTCACTCCTTGCTTTTGTTGTGGGAGGGGGATTTTTAACCCTCCCCAAGAATTGGTTTGGGTGAGAAGCTTACTATGATCCCGAACCAGACCCCAAGGATACTGGATAGAAACCCCAATATTTTAGTTTAGTTTTGTAAGACTGTGAGGAAAGGATACCTCACTCCAAGAGTGATTTCACGCAAAATAGTGATACGATATATTAAACAATCTTTATTGCGAACACAGTATTAAAATATCTTTAACATCACACAAGACAATAGCTTACAATTACCCCTGAAACAATACTGATCAATACAGTGACACAATGACCCTGAACAACAGAACTATCTTAGGTCACAATTCATTTTTAAATACAGTTCGCACTTGTTGCTCCTTCTTGCTGCCAGAATCAAAACCGAAACCTTGGAACTCTGACAAGTATCCCAGTGGGTCAAGATCCAATCACCACCTGTTACCGGGCAGAGCACAGCCTCTTGGGCCAGTTTATTTGGCCACCAGACAATCAATAAAACGGAGTTCCAACCCCATCGCTCTCACTGGTACAGAAAAGTCTGCATCGCCAATTTAAACCAGCACCAAATAGCAAAGAACAAAGAACAAAGAAATGTACAGCACAGGAACAGGCCCCTCGGCCCTCCAAGCCCGTGCCGACCATGCTGCCCGACTAAACTACAATCTTCTACACTTCCTGTGTCCGTATCCCTCTATTCCCATCCTATTCATGTATTTGTCAAGATGCCCCTTAAATGTCACTATTGTCCCTGCTTCCACCACCTCCTCCGGTAGCGAGTTCCAGGCACCCACTACCCTCTGCGTAAAAAACTTGCCTCATACATCGACTCTAAACCTTGCCCCTCTCACCTTAAACCTATGCCCCCTAGTAATTGACCCCTCTACCCTGGGGAAAAGCCTCTGACTATCCACTCTGTCTATGCCCCTCATAATTTTGTATACCTCTATCAGGTCTCCCCTCAACCTCCTTCTTTCCAGTGAGAACAAACCGAGTTTATTCAACCGCTCCTCATAGCTAATGCCCTCCATACCAGGCAACATTCTGGTAAATCTCTTCTGCACCCTCTCTAAAGCCTCCACATCCTTCTGGTAGTGTGGCGACCAGAATTGAACACTACACTCCAAGTGTGGCCTAACTAAGGTTCTATACAGCTGCAACATGACTTAGCAGGATAATCTTTCCTGTAACTTCAAGATTCTACCACTTGCCGTAAAGATACAGGCTGCTTGCATTAAAGTGACATGTCCATTAATCATCCATGGATCAATGTAAGAACAGCAAAATAAAAGAAAGGGGAAATTAGGGAATAAACTGGAGGGACCCTTACATCCCTACCCTGTAAAAGAATTTAACTTCAGGGTATGGATGTTTCATTGTAAGGTATACAAGACATGAATCACAAACACATATCCATCCACTCAATTCCAATAATACAAGTTATTTTCCCAGTCTCTACATTGGTAATTGGTCATCCCTCAAATGCATGACAAAGTATCCGCAATAACACTATCCTTTTTGGCAATGTGTGAAATTTGAAAATTGAGCTGTTGTAATAATAAACTGCAACGGAATAATCTTGTGTCTGGGTTTTAAACTTCTCTCAACATGCAAGTAGATCATGATCTATGTAAAGCAAGCTTTGTTTATTGTCATGTTGGACATATACTTCAAAGTGCTGAAGGGCTAGTAGAAAGATGAAGGCTTCCTTTTCAATGGTGGAATACTTTCTCTGGCATGGACTTAGTTTGTTTGAAAAATATCCCACTGGCCTCTCTATTCCTGCATCGCCATCTTGTAGCCGCACTGCCCTTACCCCTAGTACCTGGCATCTGTGGCCATTTTAAATAGTCTAGAAAAGACCAGAGTAGCCAGCACTGGTTCGGCGACAAACATGGCCCTCAAACTCTACTTGGCGGTCTGTAGACCACAGCATTTTTGCTTGTTTCTGCAACATATCCAACATACACTGTATTTCAGTCTCTAACTGAGCTAGTCTCTGTGGTTTTATTCGAGTGGGTGTGGCTTTAGTGGTTCAGCAATGTGAGGGCAGCCTTTTTGGGATCCACACCAGCATACATTTTTTAATCTAGAAGGAAATGGAGAAGGAGAGAGACTGAAAATTCATTAGGTCTTTCATCCCAGGACCCTCAAATTCCACAAGCCCCCCCCCCCCCCCCACCCCACCCCCCACCCCAACCATGACTCTCCCGCCTTCCCTCAGAGTGCCATTCAGCGAGTCTGTGTGGTAGTATGCATTAGGGGTCATGTGGGACTGTGAAGCCGTGATGTCATTGGCTGACAGATCCCGGGTCCTGGTTGGCTGTTGATCTCTAGATCCGCCCTGAAGGCGGAGTATAAGAACCAGGAATTCTCCCCGCAGCTCCAGTCTGTTGCTGAACTGCGGGGAACGAGTCACGCTTAATAAAGCCTCATCGACTTCACCTCTATTCGTCTCTCGGGAGTCTGTGCGCTACAATTTATTAAGCGTGCTTAAAGGACTATGGAGCTCAGGATCGTCCCGGAATGCCTGAGGATCAGCCCCCACGCAGTGAAATCAGCAGCAGTTTTTAAACACTGGCAGACTTGTTTCGAAGCCTACCTCCGAACGGCCCCCGGCCGGGTCACAGAAGACCAGAAACTACAGGTCCTGCACTCGAGGATAAGCCCGGAAATTTACCCTCTCATAGAAGACGCAGAGGATTTCCAGACGGCGTTCGCAGCACTAAAGAGCATCTATGTTCGCCCAGTGAACCAGATCTACGCACGCTACCAACTCGCAACGAGACTGCAAAGTCCCGGAGAATCGCTAGACGAATTCTACGCCGCGCTGCTAACTTTGGGACGGGCCTGCAGCTGCCCGCCGGTAAACGCAATTGAACACGCGGACATGTTAATTCGCGATGCGTTTGTGGCTGGTATGAACTCTCCCCAAATCCGCCAAAGACTTTTAGAAAAAGAGTCGCTAGGACTCTCAGAGGCACGGGCGCTTGCAGCCTCACTAGATGTGGCCACGCGAAACGCCCGCGCCTACGGCCCCGACCACGCGGCAGCCCCTTGGGCTCCGTGGACCCCCGTCGCGACAAACCACCCCCCCCCCCACAGGCTTGCGCGGTTCAGACACCAAGTCGTCCCGGGGGAGCACGCTGCTATTTCTGCGGCCAGGCGAAACACCCCCGGCAGCGCTGCCCGGCCCGCGCAGCGATTTGCAAGAGCTGCGGGAAAAAGGGCCATTTTGCGGCGGTGTGCCGGTCCCGGGGGGTCACCGCTGTCCCCGGAGAAGAAGGAGTCCTGCGTGTTCCAAACGCTCCCCAACCCCCCCCAGCGCCCCATGTGCGACCCGCAGGCGCCGCCATTTTGGGTCCCGGCCACAACGAGGGGAGGAGGGGTGCCGCCATCTTGGGAACCCCTAGCCCTGCGCTACGCATGGGGGCGGCCATTTTTCCACCCCGCCACCATCTTGTGACCCCCCAGCCATGTGCGGTGCATGGGGGCGGCCATTTTGTTCACCCCCGCCGCCATCTTGGACGGCAACAATGGACCCCAGCATCGACGGCTCCACGGGGTTCGAGGAAGACGTCGAAGCACTACGACCACGTCTGGCCTCAATGACGCTGGACCAAGCACGGCCCCGGACGCTCCAGACAATGACAGCAACGGTGCTGATCAACGGACACGAGACACCATGCCTGGTCGACTCCGGGAGCACAGAGAGCTTCATCCACCCCGACACGGTAAGACGCTGTTTTTTGACCATCCGTCCCAGTGCGCAAAAGATTTCCCTAGCTGCAGGATCCCACTCCGTACAGATCAAAGGTTTCTGCATAGTGACCCTAACGGTGCAAGGGAGGGAGTTTAAAAACTACAGGCTCTACACCTTTCCCCAACTCTGCGTGCCCACATTACTGGGATTAGACTTCCAGTGCAATCTGCAGAGCCTAACTTTCCAATTCGGCGGCCCAATACCCCCACTCATTATCTGCGGCCTCGCAACCCTCAAGGTTGAGCCCCCATCCTTGTTTGCAAACCTCACCCCGGATTGCAAACCCGTCGCCACCAGGAGCAGACGGTACAGCGCCCAGGACCGGACATTTATTCGGTCCGAAGTCCAGCGGCTACTGAAGGAAGGCATAACCCAGGCCAGCAATAGTCCCTGGAGAGCACAGGTGGTAGTAGTGAAGACAGGGGAGAAGCAAAGGATGGTCATAGACTATAGCCAGACCATCAACAGGTACACACAGCTAGATGCGTACCCTCTCCCCCGCATATCCGACATGGTCAATCGAATTGCCCAATATAAGGTCTTCTCCACCGTGGACCTCAAGTCCGCCTACCATCAGCTCCCCATCCGCCCAAGTGACCGCAAGTACACAGCCTTCGAGGCAGACGGGCGATTATACCACTTCCTAAGGGTCCCATTTGGCGTCACAAACGGGGTCTCAGTCTTCCACCGGGAGTTGGACCGAATGGTTGATCAACACGGGTTGCAGGCCACGTTCCCGTATCTCGACAACGTAACCATCTGCGGCCACGATCAGCAGGACCACGACGCCAATCTCCAAAAATTCCTCCAGACCGCTAAAGCCTTGAACCTCACATACAACGAGGTCAAGTGCGTTTTTAGCACAAACCGGCTAGACATCTTGGGATATGTAGTGCGCAATGGGATAATAGGCCCCGACCCCGAACGTATGCGCCCCCTCATGGAATTTCCCCTCCCTCACTGCTCAAAAGCCCTAAAACGCTGCCTGGGGTTCTTTTCATATTACGCCCAGTGGGTCCCCCAGTACGCAGACAAGGCCCGCCTCTAATACAGACCACGACCTTCCCTCTGTCGACAGAGGCTTGCCAGGCCTTCAGCCGCATCAAAGCGGATATCGCAAAGGCCACGATGCGCGCCATCGACGAGTCCCTCCCCTTCCAGGTCGAGAGCGACGCCTCCGATGTAGCTCTAGCGGCCACCCTTAACCAAGCGGGCAGACCCGTGGCCTTTTTCTCCCGAACCCTCCACGCCTCAGAAATCCGCCACTCCTCAGTGGAAAAGGAAGCCCAAGCCATAATGGAAGCTGTGCGACATTGGAGGCATTACCTGGCCGGCAGGAGATTCACTCTCCTCACTGACCAACGGTCGGTAGCCTTCATGTTCGATAATGCACAGCGGGGCAAAATTAAAAATGACAAGATCTGAAGGTGGAGGATCGAGCTCTCCACCTTCAACTATGAGATCTTGTACCGTCCCGGAAAGCTGAACGAGCCGTCCGATGCCCTATCCCGCGGCACATGTGCCAACGCACAAATTAACCGTCTCCAAACCCTCCACGAGGACCTCTGCCACCCGGGGGTCACTCGGTTCTACCATTTTATAAAGTCCCGCAACCTCCCCTACTCCGTGGAGGAGGTCCGTACAGTCACAAGGAACTGCCACATCTGCGCAGAGTGCAAACCGCATTTTTTCAGGCCGGATAGTGCGCACCTGATCAAGGCTTCCCGTCCCTTTGAACGCCTCAGTCTGGATTTCAAAGGTTCCCTCCCCTCCACCGACCGCAACACATACTTCCTGAACGTGGTGGACGAGTACTCCCGTTTCCCCTTCGCCATCCCCTGCCCTGACATGACAGCGGCCACAGTCATTAAAGCCCTTAGCACCATATTCACACTGTTCGGTTGCCCCGCATACGTCCATAGCGACAGGGGGTCCTCCTTCATGAGTGACGAGCTACGCCAGTTCCTGCTCAGCAAGGGTATAGCCTCGAGCAGGACGACCAGCTACAACCCCCGGGGGAACGGGCAAGTAGAGAGGGAGAACGGCACGGTCTGGAAGACCGTCCTACTGGCCCTACGGTCCAGGGATCTCCCAGTTTCACGGTGGCAGGAGGTCCTCCCGGACGCCCTCCACTCCATCCGGTCGCTACTGTGTACCACCACTAACCAAACGCCTCATGAGCGCCTCCTTGTCTTCCCCAGGAAGTCCTCCTCTGGAACGTCGCTGCCGACCTGGCTGGCGGCCCCAGGACCCATCTTGCTCCGGAAACATGTGCGGGCGCACAAGTCGGACCCGTTGGTCGAGAGGGTTCACCTCCTCCACGCGAACCCGCAGTACGCCTACGTGGAGTACCCCGACGGCCGACAGGACACGGTCTCCCTGCGAGATCTGGCGCCCGCCGGCAACACACACACCCCCTCGACACCAATCACCCCCTCCCTGCCACCGGCGCACCCCGCGACAGCCCCCTTCCCGGGAGGATCGGTCCTCCTCCCAGGTCCGACCAGAAGTGAAGCCGAAGCAGAAACCGTAAAGCTCCCGGAGGCGACAACACTGGAACAAGCACCACCACCACCGGGGCTGAGGCATCGACAAGGACGACCAGACCGCCCGCCCGACTCGTGGCATCGGTGTAACACTAGAATGTTGTGGACGTTAACGAGAATGTTCTTTTTTTTTCCTTTTTCCTCTTACGAATACTGTAAATAGTTCAAAACAAAAAACCCTGTACATAGCCCAGTGTAGGGCACTGTAATGACATGCAAACGTTTTTTTTCCTCCCAGGACCAGCCTTGTAAACCCCTACCACCATGCGAAGCACCACCCCCCCGGGTTCATTTTTATCAAGGGGTGAATGTGGTAGTATGCATTAGGGGTCATGAGGGACTGTGAAGCCGTGATGTCATTGGCTGACAGATCCCGGGTCCTGGCTGGCTGTTGATCTCTAGCTCCGCCCTGAAGGCGGAGTATAAGAACCATGAATTCTCCCTGCAGCTCTGTTGCTGAACTGCGGGGAACGAGTCACGCTTAATAAAGCCTCATCGACTTCACCTCTATTCGTCTCTCGGGAATCTTTGTGCGCTACAGTCTGTTGTGCTGAGAAACCTTGCTCTGCACACTCAACCCCGGCCACATCAGGAGCCCCAAGACCCCAGACCTCTGCCGGAAACATTATGGAGACCATACTCTGGTGCCCTCCCCTGAACCACACTATTTCCATTTGGTCACGAGAAATTCACAGTGCTGAAGACTTTGGACGAAATTCTCCCCCAATGGCGCAATGTCTGCCGACTGGCGCCAAAAACGGCGCCAATCAGATTTCAATCAATTCATCGCGCCGGCCCAAAGGTGCGGAATGCTCCGCATCTTTGGGGGCTGAGCCCCAACATTGAGGGGCCAGGCCGGTGCCGGAGGGATTTCTGCCCCGCCAGCTGGCGGAAATGGCGTTTGTTGCCCCGCCAGCTGGCGCGGAAATGCGGCGCATGCGCGGGAGCGTCAGCGGCCGCCGACAGTTTCCCGCGCAAGCGCAGTGGGGAGAGTCTCTTCCGCCTCCGCCATGGTGGAGACCGTGGCGGAGGCGGAAGGGAAAGAGTGCCCCCACGGCACAGGCCCGCCCGCGGATCGGTGGGCCCCGATCGCGGGCCAGGCCACCGTGGGGGCACCCCCCGGGGTCAGATCGCCCCGCGCCCCCCCCCAGGACCCCGGAGCCCGCCCACGCCGCCTGGTCCCGCCGGTAAATACCAGCTTTGATTTACGCTGGTGGGACAGGCAATTTCTGGGCGGTACTTCGGCCCATACGGGCCGGAGAATTGAGCGGGGGGTCCCGCCAACCGGCGCGGCCCGATTCCCGCCCCCGCCCAATCTCCGGTACCGGAGACTTCGGCGGGGGTGGGGGCGGGATTCACGGCGGCCAACGGCCATTCTCCGACCCGGCGGGGGGTCGGAGAATGACGCCCCTGATCTTAGTGTTTGATTGTTGGCAGCTGACTCTATGGTGCTGATGCTTCTAGAGTTCAGGCACAGTGTCAGGCTTCAAAGCTGAGGCATGGCAAATGCACCCTGGAATAGGCGCACCAGAGTTGAGGAGTGTGAAATGTTCTCTCAACTAACAAGGCTAATTCATCATTTGAAATAATCTTCATCTGTGAAGCAAGAGGCTGCTAAAGTCAAAGAGTATGAAATTGAATTTCAGCATTGAAGGCACAGCAAGGCACTGTCCTGGAAGTGTTTGGTGGGACAGACAGGCTGCAGCTTGCCCCTGTTCTGAGTCTCCACAATATTTAAAGATGGCTTGAAAGCCTCACCGATGCAAACCCTTTCACCATCCACCCCCCATCCCAAGGGTGATTCCGACCAGGAACGCTTCAGTCCTTTCACTAAACCCCTGAGGGGTCCGCCACTCTCCCCCAAGCACTGGGGCAGCAATTGCGGTGCACTTGAGCTGCATGCCGGAAAATGGAAATGGCTACTCACCTCCTCATTTCCCTTCAGAAGCCATCATGCCATCTTCACATGTAAAAATATTCGTACTCAACAATCCGCGAGTGGTTTCTCGTTGGCAAGTCTAGTAATTCCTGGTAGGGAACTGCTTTCGACTTGCTAATGAGAATTAAATGAATGCAAATGAGGGTTAATTCTTGCCATTTTTGGATGAGGTCCAGAACTCGCCATTAGGAGCGGGCCGAGTGAGTTGCAAACTGGTTCGCGGCCAGTGCAAATATGGATTTTGGTCTTTTCCGCTATTTACCCGGTGCATCCAGATCCGTTCTGGGCGCAATGTGGGTGGTTGAATTGCACCCGTTGTTGATCTTTTAAAATGGCTGCCACAGATCATCTGACTTTTGGAACTGCAAGTTGGCCAACCATCTGGACGCTTCTAAAAGTGGATTATCACATTTGCTATTGTCAGGACTCTCCCCAAACAGAAAGGACAATGTAGCCTCAGATGTCCTAACTTCAGAACTGCCAGGTAAAAAAGGGGGAGCTCCCGAAACTGATTATGCAAAAGGAAATATCACAGAATCACAGAATAATACAGCATAAAAGAGACTCTTCGGCCCATTGAGTCCGCAACGACGCATGAAAAACACCTAACCTGCCTACCTAATTCCATTTGCCAGCACTTGACCCATAGCTTTGAATGTGAAAGTATGCCAAGTGCTCATCCAGGTACTTTTTAAAAGATGTGAAGCAAAGTATATCACCTCACACTTTTCAGGATTAATTTCCATCAGTCACGTTTCTGCCCATTTGACCATGCTAATGACTCCTACCTGCATTTATTGCAAGTCAATGGTTTTGCCCTTGTGAGGTGGGAACTATTTTGTTCATATATGTTCAGTGGTGAGGGAAAGGGGTTGGATCAGGAACTCTTCATACAGCTGTCTAGAAGTTGCCAGCACCATTCTTGAATTGGGCTCAGACCACGTGTATCCCGCGCCGTCTCAAACTAGGCCCATCGAGTGTACAATCTACAAAATACACTGCAGTAACTCGCAAAGGTTTCTTAGACAGCACCTTCCAAACCCACGATCACTACCATCTAGAAAGACAAGAGCAGCAGATACCTGGAATGCACACAACCTGGAGATTCCCCTCGATGTCACTCACCACCCCGATTTGGAAATATATTACCATTCCTTCACTGTTGCTGCATCAAAACCCTGGAACTCCATCCCAAACAGTGCTGTGGGTGTACCTACACCACTTGAACTGCAGAGGTTCAAGGAGGCAGCTCACCACCACCTTCTGAAGGGCAACTAGGGATGGACAATAAATGCTGGCCGAGCCAGCTGCGCCCACATTCCGCAAAATGAGTTAAAACAGCGAGTATCAATGTGCCAGTACCATGTGTACCAGAACTATCTCAAGAGGAAACACCATCCATACAACCAGATTGTGTGACTGCGACTTTTGTTCAATCCACTGAATCAGTGATTGCCCAAGAACCCTCTGCTGCTACAAGTCTTCTTTCTGCAAAAGAGACTATAAGGCCTTTCAAAGTAGAGACATCCACAGAAGAACCTGAGAATACCTCCAAGATCATGAATGACCAAATCCCAGTGTGGAATAAACACCCACCAGCTTGTCTTACCACGAGTGACTGTATTACCATTGTGTGATTTAATACCTGTCCTTGTAGATATGTTTTAATGACTATGCAAAAAAATCTATAGTTATTTGTTGTGTTAAACATTAGAAGTAACAGCGGATGGATGTTATATATGTGGGTTGTCGTCTCATGGTCACTTTAAGAGTTTAGTCTCATAGTCTGTGACATCATCGGCTGCTTTGTGGGCTTTCTCTTAGTCCAGAGCACGGCTTTGTACAGGAAACAGCCATCAAATAAACTTTTGTTGATTTTTGCGTTCAACCCACTTGCTTCACGCCTTTCCATTCTTTTCTCCTGCAAGTACAGTACACAACAGGTGCCAAGGTCACACGTTGTGCTGTGAAGCAATTTATCAAGTTCAGATAAGATACATAAGTTAAATAGACAGGAAAGACATACAACCATGATAGATTAAATGGTTTGCCAGTTCCAAATCAGATGAAAGGATAGATGAAGTCAAGTCAGACATATCAATCTCTTCTATTTTCAGTCTACCTGAGCTAACCAAAGCTTAGAGTGAAGCCTAATGCATTCATTTTGAAAATCTTTCCTCTGTCCAGGTGGGTTTTCCCTCGTTACTGCCCATTTATATTTCTCAGGAGCTCATTTCAATCACTCATGCGATCATGCTGTGCCGTTCAAATGTCCAATCACTGAGGAACAGATACAGAAAGTAGACAGCATCCACTTCCCCTGACATCTCCTTATTGTTTATCTTTTGTTCGAATATCTCTTCTATTTAGTGGGAATAAGGCTCCATCTTATCAGGTGCAGGAATTGTCGTGTTGGGTGTTCTGAAGTACAAACGATCCAACACGGCTGGAGATGGTGTAACTCAATTTTATTAACTACTGAACTGGAACAGCATACTGCTAACTTGGGTACGTGCATTACCAGCTAATCTGTGGACCCTGTCCTATTACTATCTGGGTGAGACACTCAGCACATGGTGAATGTCTGAGTGGCAGGCTCTGAGCTTGGTGCTCTGAGCTGGCTGCTGCTGCAATCAGCGGGAATTGTAGTGTCCCCTGTTTTTATGGTGTGTGTGCTCTCACTGGTGATTGGCTGCGATGTTGTGTGTGTGTTGGTTGGTCCTACTTCATGTCCATCAGTGTGTGTGTGATTGCACCATGATATGCTGATCTAAATATCACAACAGGAATGTCTCAAAGAAAGCCTGTGTCATAAGGTGCTGTGTGACCTTGATAACTTATGTTGTTCTTTTTAACCTTAGTCTATTTGCTCTGTTTACGTCACCTTTGCTCATGAGTCGCCAGGTATCTTTATGATACCGCCACATGGTTCAAGTTCAGGTTATGATTAATAACACAGCACACCGCTTAGTAAGGATTAAAACGGTCATTTATTATATACAACAAGCAATATTAATACCCTAATACTACTTTCTATTTTATAAACCTATCACTACTGGCCAATACTTAACTTAGGAAGAGCCCACCAGGTCAGGGAAACGAATGGCTTGTCCAATCAAATCTGGCCCGCGGGATTCAAAAGGCTGCTACAGGTCGGTGGCTAGGTGTCTCTACCGGATAGCGATCGCTGGATTCAAACTTACAGTTGCCGGTGGCTGGTCTTGCGAAGGTCTCGAGCAGGCAACGAGGAGAGAGAGAGATCTGAACTTGGACCCCCACTTTTATAGGGCCCAGGGGCTTCCCGCCTCCCGGGGCGGCCCTTGACCCTGAGTCCCAAGTGATTGGATCCGTCCCCAATCTCTGGGGTCGATGTGTCCAATGGTGAGGCGATTCCTCGATCGGGGGGTGGTCGCTCACCTGTCTTTGTTTCGGCCACTGCAGGCACTGACAGGTCTGGCCCGGTGTTCAATTGCTAATATGTTGCAATTGTTCCCGGGATAGCCGATTTAACTGTGGATGTCTGAAGAGATGGGCTGCAAACAGTCCCGAATGCAACTGCGAATACCTGGGTTGATGGGCTGTTGATAGCCCTGAGTATCGATCTGGGCTACCGTCCCAGAGCCGTGTATGCAAAACTGTCTGCAGCTGCCTGCTTGTGTCTTCTTGGCTGCTTTTCCCAGCAGTCTTTCGGGTTAGCCGTTTTATACTGGGTTTTGGCCAGATTAATCGGAACGAAGCCATTTTACATGGCTACACACTCGCCTTGTGATCCTAACGCGAAGCGTGAAGGATCACATAAATTTTGTCCTCTTCGTTTCCCGACTGGGGAGGGGGCACCTCCCACATGGCCACTACTCTGACCCTAGCTATGCACAAAAATTTACCTAAACAATTCTTGAGGGCGCTATGTCAGGCAGGGGCATGTGTCTGGAAAAAAATAAACTGGGGACCTCTCATTTTACCTAAACAATTCTTCAAGTATTATACAATCTTATCTCTCTAAACATACAATAACAATTACAACATTTAATATATTCTTTTCTGGCTTGGCAGTCAAGCTCAGGATCAGTTCCATACATTCTCTTTTTATTTACAGGAAAAACCGCCAGTGCATGTTTTATTATTCATATATCGCGGGGGTCTGGGGTCTGGTCATAGCCGAATATCGGGGATCGAATCCGATAGACCGGGGTTCGAGCGCGGCACGCTCTCCTTTTCCACTTGCGGAGGCTCATGGTCTGTACTGCACAACTGAGTATAGCCATGCCAACAGTGCCTCAATGATGTATGATAGGGAGTACCAAGTTATGAACTTGGCACACCAGGATAATGCAGCGTGGTACGTGACTGGGCCCTCAGTACTACTGGGCAGTGAAGTGTTAACAGTAAAGGGGTTTGGAGTGATGGGGTCCGCGTTCCCGCGCAACCAAAGGTCCATAACAAACATGTTGAGCACGAAGAAGGGAGTCCTCATGGCTGTCTTCTTTCTTTTCCTTTTTCTGTTTACTGGTTTTCTCCGGACTTGGAGCTTCTGGAGTTCTGTAAGACAAGCGTAGTGTGTGTAAATACTTTAATATCTGGTGTGTTAGTGTGTCTGTCCTTCTTGGGGCCAATTAAACCCTTATAATTGGTCACAGTATGTGACTCTCCCCCCATTTTTTTTTTCAAAACAAATGTTTGGACATGGCACACTTCCCAATGGTGGACTAGTGCTAGGTTTATCATCCAAATGTTCCAGGATGTAAATAGCATGTGGCAGCAACCCAAAGGTTGCCTAAATAAAATAAAACTGTTTTTGAAAGAAAAGTTCGAATGAGGTGCGTGTGGGCCTCGACGGGTAAGATTTGGGTGGAGTCCTCGGGTAGGACAGCTACCAATACCGTATCTTCCCTACCCGAGCGTTTTTGACCAACGGGGGGGTCCCCAGGCAGGGCGGGTCTCACGCCGTTTCTCCACTGCCTGAGTGACCAAAGAACGGACAAAAATGTAGTCATCATGGTGGGGTTACTGTTCTGATTCTACCATCAAATCAGAAGAGTAGCTACGATCGGGCGTCTGGTCTGGTGACCACGTATCAGCTGAAAAGCTAGTTCCTCTGAATGGGCGTCTAGTCTCGGTGGGCCTCTGAGGCAAGTCCTCAGAGGTTTCGGCAGAATGGGCGTGTGGCCGCGGTGGGTGTCAGTGGGAAAAGTTAAAAATTTCAGGTGAATGGGTGTGGGGCGGTGAGAAAATTCTCCTGTAGGACGAACAACATTTAACAAATAGACAGACAACATAAAACATTCTGCAGGTTCCATCAGAAAGGACAACACTTTTCACCAAGTTTCTCCCTTGAATCATCATGTGGACACCTCAGTTCTCGGTCGCTACGGGCTCTGCCTTTTTCTTATCGAGAGTGCCTGTCGGTTGGGCACTCTGTGGTTTCTTAGGGCCATTGCATTCTCTAGCAAAATGTCCCAATTGCCGCAATTGTAGCACTCTTGCGGTTTGGCTGGGGGTCTGTTCTTTCCCTTGTTTACTCAGGCGGGGTTGTGAAGAGTGGTTCTTACTGCCTGCACGTCTGCGGCGGCTTGGTTTTCCTCGGGGGTTCTAGTTGCTGATTTGCCGTGAGCCGCTTGTTCCCAAACGCAGGACAATCTTTTGACCACCCACTTTTCATTATGAGCCTCCTCCGATGGGTCATAATTGCTACAGGCATTCTGTCCTGCTTCCGTGGCATGGGAGATAAGGGTGCGGGTCCACTTGGCCATATTGTCTGGGGACAAATGGGCACGATCTACGTAGCCGAAAACGGCTTCAAAATGAATCCACAAGCGTCCTGCGAACGCTGTGGGTGTTCAGACTTTTCCTGTCTGCATTTATTCAGACCGTCTACGGGGTCGACCCGGTTGTACCCGATCGCATCCAGGATGGCGGCCTGCATTTCTGCAAGGGTGCCTCCTCTTACATTCTGTGGGTCGGGAAGGGCTGCTGCGACCGGTGGGTCTAAGCTGAGGACCGTGATCTTTACCTGCTCTTTCTCATCCAGGCTGTACATGGTCGCCTGGTGTTTGACGGTGGCAAAGAAATGGTGTGGGTCTGAAGCGGGGAGGAACGGTGTGATTTTGGCACATGCGTCCCGTAATTGGGTCACTGTGAGGGGGGTGGAATATAAGACCTCCGCCTCGTCCGCTGTGGCGGTGCGGTGGGTTGTTACAGGGTTCATGGGAGCCTGTATTATCTGTTGTGTGGGGGGTGGGGGTGCTTTCCTCCTTTGGGGTTCTCCCTGCGCACATGCTCCCTGAACATATCTCTGCGCTGTCTCTCGCAATTCTTCCCAATCAGGGCCGTCTTCCTGGTCTAAACTTTCCCCAAAGGTTTCTTGAAATCCCTTTTGGACAGAAAGCAGTGCTTCCAAGTCTGCAATCTGCTTTCGGCACTTTGCATGGTCCAAAGTACTCTGCCTTTGTTCCGTGGTTGTGGCGTGGAGCGCTCTCAAGGCTGCCTTGAGATCACTGCATTGTTTCTGGAGCTTCTCTAACTGGTTTCCTGTTTCTTTCTTTACCAGGACTGCACGCTGCAGGTCCTGATAAGCCTTTTCATATTGTGACTGGAAACTACTCAAGTGCGCCAGACAAGATTGGTGACCCCGTTTGGCGTCAGTCACCTCTTCGTCCTTTGCTGCTAATTTCCCTTTTAACTCCAGGTTCTCTTTCTCAATTTTGCATACATCGATTTTACTCATTCGATGTATGCCTTCTATTTCCTTGCGGAGCGTCCTGACGACCTCCTCTGTGCCTCGCAATTGTGCCAGACAGGACACAATTGCCATCGGCTTGCGCGCTTTTGCTAAACTCTTTTTGTGGATCTCACTCAGGTTCTCCCAACAAGTATGCCCTATACTTCCAGGACCTGAGTTGTCGTTATTGCAGAAATCCTTCCACACGGGCCATCCTTTGCCCTGCAGAATTTTGCGGATTTCCACTTCCCAAACGGGACACTGTCCCGCTCCTACGCTGCTGACTGGTGCGACAGCAAAATCTTCGTGGTTCATGAGGCGCTGCATCGCTTGCATTGCCTGCATGGCTCTCTCTTATCTGCTCGTTACGTTCGAATTTGGAACAGGGGGCTAAGGTGATGTGGTAGATGCGGGTACGGCTTGCGCTAATTTCCGAAATACCAACTGCCGATAGTTTTGACGCAACAAAAAATCTATCAGTTTTGCCTTATAACCCTGTTAGTTACGCATGCATATACACACTTCCGAAATGTGAATTATTAACCAGAACCGCTTGAACACTTGTGGGTTTTTTTTTGTTTTGTTTCCGATTGGATTCTAATTCAAATGTTGGGGTTCTCCCGGAGTGGTTTTCCACTTCTAAGTCGGGTCCCACCAGAGTCGCCAATTATGTTGCTCTTTTTAACCTTAGTCTATTTGCTCTGTTTACGTCACCTTTGCTCATGAGTCGCCAGGTATCTTTATGATACCGCCACATGGTTCAAGTTCAGGTTATGATTAATAACACAGCACACCGCTTAGTAAGGATTAAAACGGTCATTTATTATATACAACAAGCAATATTAATACCCTAATACTACTTTCTATTTTATAAACCTATCACTACTGGCCAATACTTAACTTAGGAAGAGCCCACCAGGTCAGGGAAACGAATGGCTTGTCCAATCAAATCTGGCCCGCGGGATTCAAAAGGCTGCTACAGGTCGGTGGCTAGGTGTCTCTACCGGATAGCGATCGCTGGATTCAAACTTACAGTTGCCGGTGACTGGTCTTGCGAAGGTCTCGAGCAGGCAAAGAGGAGAGAGAGAGAGATCTGAACTTGGACCCCCACTTTTATAGGGCCCAGGGGCTTCCCGCCTCCTGGGGCGGCCCTTGACCCTGAGTCCCAAGTGATTGGATCCGACCCCAATCTCTGGGGTCGATGTGTCCAATCGAGGCGATTCCTTGATCGGGGGGTGGTCGCTCACCTGTCTTTGTTTCGGCCACTGCAGGCGCCGACAGGTCTGGCCCGGTATTCAATTGCTAATATGTTGCAATTGTTCCCGGGGATAGCCGATTTAACTGTGGATGTCTGAATAGATGGGCTGCAAACAGTCCCGAATGCAACTGCGAATACCTGGGTTGATGGGCTGTTGATAGCCCTGAGTATCGATCTGGGCTACCTTCCCAGAGCCGAATATGCAAAACTGTCTGCAGCTGCCTGCTTGTGTCTTCTTGGCTGCTTTTCCCAGCAGTCTTCCGGGTTAGCCGTTTTAAACTGGGTTTTGGCCAGATTAATCGGAACGCAGCCATTTTACATGGCTACACTTCCTTCTTGAAAACAATGGATAAGTGACAATGTTGTATAATTGTTATCTTTCAAACATGGGATGGAGATAGAGGCCGGGATTCTCAGAGCCTCAGCGCCGAAATGGCACTCGGCACAGGGGCGGAGAATGGGGTCTCAGACCCGCGATCGGGTCCGACACCGACGATCGGAGAATCGGCGGCAGTCGCGCGCATGCATTGCTGGTAGAGGGCCATTGAAAGAGGCACCCGCAGCGATTCTCTGCGATCGACTGGCCGAGTTCCTGCCAGCGTGGTTCACGTATGGTTCCACTCAGCGCCGTGGCTGCAGTGGCCGACCTGGTGGAGGTGGGGGGGGGAGCAGTCTCCGGGGGGGGGGGGGGTCCTCCACGTGGGCCAGGCCTGCAATCGGGGGCCACAGATCGGCGGGCGTGCGCGATCGTGGGGGCCTACCTTCTTCATGCGGCCCTCTGTGTGGCTCAGCCATATTACGCGATACCAGTGCAGAAGTGGCCACCGCACGCATGCGCGGACTCGCGGCGAGCAGTGCAGGGCCGCGTACGGCAGCTGGAGCAGTGCAGAGCACTCCAGCACTGTGCTGGCTCCCTGTGGGCTACAGAATCTCTGAGCCAAGAGGCCCGGTGACGTCGTCGTGAAACACTCCGGTGTTTAACGTCAGCGTCAACACTTACATAGCCGCATTTTGAGAGAATCCGGCCAGAAACGTTATTATTAATGTAGGCCGGGTCGTCTCGTGACTACGAGATGATGGGGGGTCAGGATTAGTGTCACATGGCAGAAGCAGGCCAGATTCCCCTGGAATCTCGAGCAAAGCACTTGAGGTAGGGTGTTTCTGACCATTCTCACCAGCGGGTTCTTCCAGCGGTGGGACCTGAAGATCCCGCAGGCGGTCTACAGTGGGGGGGCATGGAAAATCCCCCCCCCCAGTATTTTATAATAGATGCAGTTAGTCAAATAAACTTACTACTGTCCTTGTTGCAGTCAGTGTTACAGTGAACCACAGAAAACTATACTTAAGAAGCCACAGACTCAGCATTTATTTTAAAACAATTGCTTCTAGCAATTTCATAATATTTTCAAAACTAGTTACTTTTATTGAGACTATCATTTTCTTATGGCAGTGTACTTTATAAATGACAAAAAGCTAGAAACAGTGATGGTCCAATGAGACATGGGGATACAAGTGAATCAATTATTAAGATGTTGTGAACATGTGGGCGGCACAGTGGTGCAGTGCTCAGTGTTGTTGCCTCACGGCACCGAGGACCCGGTTTCGATCCCGGCTCTGGGTCACTGTCCATGGGGAGTTTGAACATTCTCCCCGTGTCTATGTGGGTCTCACCCCCACAACCCACAGATGTGCAGGGTAGGTGGATTAGCCACGCTAAATTGGCCCTTAATTGGTCAAAAAAATAATTGGATACTCTAAATTTATATAAAAAATGATGTCAAGGACAGTTACGGAAAATAATTTAAAAATGCTAATGGAAGAGACTCCTCAGGGCGCCAAGGACCTGTGTTCGATGCTGCCCCTGAGTCACTGTCCATGTGGAGTTTGCCCATTCTCCCCGTGTCTGCATGGATCTCACCCCCAACCCAAAGATGTGAAGGGTAGGTAGACTGGAAACGCTAAATTACCCCTTAATTGGAAAAAAAATTTTTTAAATTGCTAATGGAATGCAAATCTCTGTATCTAGAGCACCAGAAGACAAGCAGATATAATACAGGTTTCAATGGTACAAATCCTGGGTAGACCATGTCTGGCGTACTGTAAGCTGGCCTGGCCACAACTGGAAGGATATATCAGTCTTAGAGAGAATGCAATGTTGATACACCAGAATGATACCGGGATTCACAGGGTTAAATGACAAGGAGGGATTAAATAAACCAGGGTTATATTCTCCAGAATTTAGAAGGTTAAGGAAAAGGTTGATCAAAGTTAATAAGATATTACAGGGTTCTGAAACATCTAATTTACTCCCAATCAGCTGGTCGCTGTCAGGAGAGGGCATTAAATCAATCTGTACGGCGTCATTCATGAGTGTTAGCATGCAATTTAAGTGGCAATCAGCTCCTTCACAAGAAACTGTTGCTCGTGCGAGATTCAACTACTTTACCAAGATAGTATCTGTAATAACTTTGGCTCACCAGCTAGATATGAAACAACCAATGTTTATTTACAACATACGATCTTACAGAGTCTTTCAGCTTCGTGGTTGCCTATCAGACTATCTGGAATCAATCTGAGGCAAATGTCCGTACTTGCGACGGTGTACCCCCATCTTGGTCCCCGATTGTTTTTTCTGGACCATGTGATCCTATCGGTCGATCGCCCCTTAAAGAGGCCAGATACCACATCCTTCCCCCTCTAAGTCCTTTCATACAATGATAACAGTTCCCAATAAATTTAACATTTAACCCATTTAACCAGTCCTTCATAGATTTAGTCTCTGGTGGTTTCCGCTTTCTGGTAAAGCAGCTTAACTCCACCACCTTGGGTGCTTCTGCTGGGATACATACGGCAGAAACTGCTGCACCTGGTGTCTCCTCAGGTACTGGTAACTTGGCCTCATACATTTCTGTGGCGATGGCAAGCTCTCCTGTCACACGTTGACTTGGTACTTCACTGCTCCAACATCATTTCCTGCTGACAATATGGTTTCAAGCTGTCGCACTGGCTGCTGGGAGAACTCTGCCCACGTAGGTGGTCCACATGTTTCCTGACAATTCTAACTTGTACATTCACTTTGTCAGACAGTGGTCCTGTCTTGGATACAACAGCTCCTGGGACCCAGCTTGGTCTGCTTCCAGAATTTCTGACATACACTGATTCATCTGGTGGGCAGCGCGGTAGCATAGTGGTTAGCACTATGGCTTAACAGCGCCAGGATCTGAGGTTCAATTCCCGGCTGGGTCACTGTCTGTGCGGAGTCTGCACATTCTCTCCGTGTCTGCGTGGGTTTCCTCCGGGTGCTCCAATTTCCTCTACAAGTCCCGAAAGATGTGCTATTAGGTAATTTGGACATTCTGAATTCTCCCTCTGTGTACCCGACCAGGCACCAGAATGTGGCGACCAGGGGCTTTTCACAGTAACTTCATTGCAGTGTTAATGTAAACCTACTTGTGACAATAAAGATTATTATCTATTGCAAACAACCTTGCTGTTCTGACTCAATTGCGGCTTTTCTTCTGACTAGCCTCTACACTGCCAACCCCCCCACCCCCCCAACACCACAACCCTAAATCCGGCAAATTCGGAAACACCAGATTTAGTCTGGTCCCAAAATCAATAATTCTACTGGCAGCATCTCCTGTGTGGAATGCGGCCTTGTCCTGGCTGTTTTTTAAGACCTGTTTTGAAGGTTTGAACTGCCTGTTCAGCCAGTCCATTGGATGACAGGTGGTAAGGCGCAATAAGGATATGCCTTTTCCATTCATGGAGCTGAAACTCACCATTCATAAAGGCCATTCCATTATCCGGCACGATTACTTCAGGTATCCCATGGGATGCAAATCACGGACGCAATTTCGCAACTGTGGCATTCAACGTCATAGACTTCATTGCAAACACTTCCATCCACTTCGAATGGGCATCTATCAGGAGCAAAAACATGGCTCACATAATCAATGTGGGCATGCACTCACGGCCGACCAGACCATTTCCAAGGATTCAAAGGGGCTGCAGCAGGCAGCTTCGGTTGGCACTAATCGCAATGCTTTACTAACCTCTCAACATCGGCAATAATATCAGGCCACCAAACAAAACTGCTCATGAGCATCTTCAGTTTTCGCACACCGGGTTGGGCACTATGTAATTCAGCCAAGAGAAATTCCCTTCCTGGTACAGGTACAATTACTCTTGCTCCCCAAAGATCCGGTCTTCACAACTTAATTCATCTTTCCAAATACAATATATCTTCATCTATTCAGACACTGGCTCGTCGGCCCATCCTGTTAATATTTTGTACTTCACTTTGGACAATAGCAGGTCTCTGCTGGTCCAATACTTGATTTTCTGTGCTGAAACTGACAACTTTCCCAAGAGGTTTAACGCTATTACAATTTCTGGTTACAGGGGAGGGAGGTGCAGGTTGCTACCCCTCAGGTAATGGTCGGCAACTCAGTACATCCGCATTTGCTATCTGCATTCCAAATGGGGTTGGAATGTACACTTGTTTGTGGATAAGGTTAATCCCAACACTGAATCCTTGCTGATGCGATTGGTGGAATAGCCCTGCCTTCCTTAAAAAGACCTAAAGTGGTTTGTGGTCTGTGACAATGGTAAAATGCCTTCCATTCACATACTGGTGTAACTTCTTTGCTCCATAAGTGAAAGCCAAATGTTCTTTTTCAATCTGGGAATAGCTTTTTTCGGCCTCAGAGAGGGTTCTGGAGACATATTCTATAGATCTTTCAGACCCGCCATCCATTATATGAGACAAAACTGCGCCGATGCCATAAGGAGAGGCATCACAAGTTAGCACTCATTTTCTAGGTGGGTCGAAGTGCTCCAATAAACAAGATGAATGTTTTACCTTGTTCAAAGCTTCTCTCTGAAGTGTCTTCCAAAACCACCACTGGTGGGGCTGGTTTAGCACAGTGGGCTAGACAGCTGGCTTGTAATGCAGAACAAGGTCAGCAGCACGGGTTCAATTCCCATACCAGCCTCCCCGAACAGGCTCCGGAATGTGGTGACTAGGGGCTTTTCCCGGTAACTTAATTGAAGCCGACTTGTGACAACGAGCGATTGTTTTTATTATTATTCTTTAGGAACACATGAATGTGGGCCAACAATTCAGCAGAAAACACCAATAATAATTCACCATTCCTAAGAAGGGCTCAATCTCGGATGTGGTTCTGGGGCCGGTGCCTCCATTATTGTTCTAACCTGGTCTTCCATGAGGTGCAACCCATGTGCATCTACCCGGTAACCCAGGTAAGCCACTTCATTGGCCTGAAAAGTACATTCCTCCTTGAGGTGAACTCCAGCCTCTTGAAATCTTCTTAGCATCTCTTATCGAGGTGCTCGGCTTCTGTTGACCCCTTATTAAAACATCATCCAGGTATACTATTACATGTGGCAATCCTTGCGACAAACTTTCCATCTTTCTCTGGAATATGGCACAAGCTGACGACATGACAAAGACAGGCTTATATACTGAAACAAACGTTTGTGTGTGTTAATTGTAACACAACTGACGCTGCTGATAAGCATGACTCATGTCTAACCTCGTATAAGATTGCCCTCCGATCTGTTTTTCATTTCATTTTATTTCATACAAATCTTCTATCTTTGGAATGGGGTATTTGTCCAGCTTGGCAGCCTGATTCACTGTCCTCACAGATGCGGACGATCTTGTCTGTTTTTATTGCAGAGACTATGGAGGATACCCATTCTGCAAACTGGACTAGCTGGATGATTCCCAGTTTTTTTAACCTTCTCAATTCCATCTCCACCTATTATAACAAGACATAGGGCAGGGGTCTGGCCCTGAAAAACCATGGGTCTATGTAGATCTTCATCTGCAGGCCTTGAATTTCCTCTAGCCCATCGTAAAATCCATCTTCGGACTTCTTTAATAATTCGAGGAGGCCTCCTTCTTTTCTGAGAAAATATTCTGTCCAGTTTAATTTAATTTCTTTGAGCCAGTCATGGCCCAGTAGACTTGGTCCTCAGCCTGATAAAATTATAAGTGGGAGCTGGGCAGGTTGCTGCTGAAATCTCACTGGAGAGTGGTAATACCTATGGTCTTGATGGCCTCTCTCGTGTAGGTCACCAATTTTACTGATATATTCCTTAAACCCAAAAGTTGAACCCCTTCTCGGAAGAACCTGTACATGTGTTCCCCTATTATGGTATTGGACACTCCGGTGTCTATTTCCATCTCTATAGGTTTACCAGTAACCAAAATCACTACTATAATGGGGGCTACCTTGCCCGCTTTCATATTGTTCAGTGAATGAACACTCAAATCATTTGTAGGGAAATCGTCAACACTGTGTACTTGTGATGTGCGACTGCCTTTAATCCTGAGCAGGCTTGACTTGGTCTCACACAGGTGCCTCAAGTGCCCCTTCCCGTAGCATAAATAGCATTCTGTTTCCATAAATTGGCAAGCTTCTGGGGAGTGATCACCCCTTCACCGGTAACACACTGCTTTGACCCTTGGTGTTCCATTCACACTCCTAAATCTTCTGACTCTGCTTGCTGCTAGATTTACTACCCGTTTAAAACTAGCGTCTTCACCTTTGGTGCCAATGCTGACTGGAACTTCCTGCCCTAACTGATAAATCACACTGCCATTTTGCGCACTTTGAAGCTTCTGTGTGCCCTTCTGAGCACTTTCCACTGCTAGTACCATCTCAAGTGCCTTTTTAAAATTGATATTTGTCTCCACTAACCGCTTTCTCTGATGGCCTCACTATTGACTCTACAAGCAAAGCGATCTCTCAGCATATTGTTCAAATTGCAGTGTCCTGCAATTTGCCTTAACTTTATTATCTACGTTGCAATGATCTCTGCTGGGATTCTCCCTGTGGAATTAAACTTAAAATGCTGCAAGATGACCGATGGCTTTGTGGCTTCACCAAATGGGCGGCACAGTAGTACAGTGGTTAGCACAGTTGCTTCACAGCTCCAGGGTCCCAGGTTCGATTGCCGGCTTGGGTCACTATCTGTGCGGAGTCTGCACGCTCTCACCGTGTCTGTGTGCGTTTCCTCCGGGTGCTCCAGTTTCTTCCCACAGTCCAAACACATGCAGGTTAGGACGATTGGCCATGCTGAATTGCCCTTAGTGTCTAAAAAGGTGAGGTGGGGCTACTGGGTTACGGGGATAGGGTGGAGGTGTGGGCTTAAGTAGGGTGCTCTTTCCAAGGGCTAGTGCAGACTTGATGGGCCGGATGGCCTCTTTCTGCACTGTAAATTCTATGATTCTATGATTCAATGAAATCCATTATCTCTGTGAATGAACTAAAATCGGTGTATTCAAGGATGTAAGGCTGTGGATTAGACTGTAAGCCTGGGTCCCTCATGTTCTTAAAATGATCGTCTTCTTCTTCCTTTCCTCCTCTATTCCATTAGCCATAAAAATAATCATGTAGATGTTCTATATACTGTTTCCAATCCTCAATTAAGGCATCAGAGGGATCTAATCGACTGAATAGAGACATTTTTCCTGTTATGAGTCCTGTACTCACAGTCTTGGAATACCCGTCCTCTGCTTTATCCTCGTCACCAATGGAATAACTTTGGCTCACCTGCTAGTTATTAAACAGCTAACATTTATTTACAACAGAGTCTTGCAATTTTGTGGCGGCCAGTTGGCATCCAGATCGATCTGGGGCAAAATCCCACACTCATGAGGGTGAACACCCACCCTGGTCCCAATTGTGTTTTTGCGGGTCATGTGACCTGATCGGCCGATCACCCCTTAAAGGGGCCAGACACCACAGTGATTTGTTCTAAGTTCGGGATAAACCAGCGTATCAGTTTAAGTTCCCTAACTGGCACCCTGGGATACTTCTTAATGCCTCAGGTTCTAGGGAGGGAAATCGGTGGTACAACTTTTTCTGGGATTGATTCACTTCTGTCCTGGCTCCAAAACAGCCACAGTGGTTTCTTGCTGAAGCTTGAGTTAAACTATATTTGGATCCCAATTACATAAAGAAGGATGCTGTCATATTTGTTGGATATCCTTGCTGCCTGCTTCAAAGAATAGATTAAAACCATGGACTTCAGGATCTCGGTAGCTCCAGAGCAGATACGGAACTCAGGACATTCTAATGACAAGCAGGTCGGGTTAAAGTTGTCCCATTAGTTAGAGATTCAGTTTATTCGTCTGCATCGCTTTTAACCCAAGTTTTTGAAAATGTTGCAGCATCACTTCTTTTCTGTCTCTGAGAGAGAGAGTATAGTGGACATAGAATTAATATACACAACAAACTTTGAGTTACATTGGCACCATATTCAATTCCATACTTACATGCCATTGACTCGAACCTCAGGAATACACACCAAAAATTGGACTTCCAACTTTCCAACCTTCTAGGGGTTTGATTTTCAATTTGGGGTCAGGAACTTGTGCCCAGATAAATACCAGGTTCCAACCCAACAACACATCTATATCGCTCACCCAATACAATCTTCACATGTAAATGGGCCGGCAGTGAGCTTGGCGGCCAAGTAGTGGTGCCAAGCATTACCAAAACGTGGGGTAAAAGCACATTACTGCGGTTCTGGAATCTGAAACAAAAACAGAAAAGATTGCACAATCTCAGCAGGTCTGACAGCACCTGTGGTGGGAAAAAGGAGCTAATGTTTTGAGTCTGGATTACTCTTTGTCAAAGCTAGAGGGAACTGGAAATGGGGTCAGATCTATCCTGTGGGAGGGGGGTGGGGGGGTGGAGACATGGAGCGGTGGGGCTGGATAGACGGCTAGCGATAGGTGGAGATGGACAAAGATGTCGAGGACAGAAGACAAAACGGATGTAACTGGGGTGATTGAGGCTAAGAAGGGTGCTGATAGTGGCAAAAGGTGGGAACTACTTGCAGAGCATGAATGACAAAGGCAGACAGCAGTCAAGATTGGGTCTGTTGCTGTCTTCCAGAGGAGAGGAGACAGCACTTTGGAGGGCAAGCAGCTGCACAACACACAAGTGGTCAAACGGCCAAATGAAGCCACTGAACCCAATCCGGTACAAAATCCCCAGGTGCCAAACATTTCCCACAATATAAAATAATTACTTATTCTCTCCTTGAATTGAACCCTACACCGATGCATTAGTGTGCACCAGACTGTTCAGATTTGATCACACACAAGATGAAAATCAATTTTTGGCATTCCCCAGTCCATTAATAGGTTCCTCAAGGAGCTTTTAAAACTTAATTGGAGATGAGCAGGTTCCCAGCTCCTCCACCTCTCCGGCCCGCAGTTCTTTGAAAACTTTACTGCAGCTGGTGGAGTTGGGATTCTGGCATCCCAGCCAGGGACATGATGATTTCAAATGCCCAACCACTGCTCCACAGGTGATAGCAAATCCTGGCTCAGATTCTGTCCCTTCTAGAATCGACAGAGATTTACAGCATTAGTTTCGGGGGGAACGTTGTGGGATGCCAAAGGATGCTTGTGCTTGAATTTGCCATAAACAGACCATTCGATTTAAATGAGCCACCTCCCCATTGTGCACTGACAACACTGTCAGATGGCAATTCAGTGTCATATTGAAAACAACCTCAGGGCCAATCCCCACTTTCCTCACAGGATCTGAGAAAGGGCACGCAGCAATAGATTTGGAATTAGGAAAAGATATGTGTTTAATAAGGACACAGGGAGTCCACACCGAGTAAAATAAGAACAGAGTTTTGTTTGCACAAACGATATACACACCCAGTAGACCCCTACCGGGTTCCTCTCTCTGGCCAGTACCTTACTGGCCGATCTTATATGCATTGGTTAATTGAGATACCCCGCCCTTAAGGGGGGAGACGGACTAAGCAAGGTGCACGGGGAAGACAAACATTCCCACTATGTTGGTCCTGTGCGGGATATTACAATTTCTTTTCAGATACCAAAAACATTTTTAGGCTCTTTCTGGGGAGTAGCCAGATGGCTTCACAAAAAGTGATTCTTTCCACTTCCTGTTTAAATCAGGGATTGCAGGAGGATGATGCTGGGCACATCATGTAAAAATTCCCTTGGGTGTTTCTGTGCCAGGCTGATACCCAGGTGGTGAGGAGGTGCATTGTCACTTAGGATATTGTGGATTTTTGCCAAGATAAGAAACATTCAATTTCCCAAATTTCTGCAGTCTAAGTTGTGCAAATGAATCCTGAATTGAAGTTGCTAACGTTTGCCAGAGGTGAATCATATAGCATTTTGTGAGCTCTGCTCATTTGCATAGTTAAAGGCTCTTGTGCCTCAGGCAGCAGCACCCCTACCTCTGAGTCAGAATGTTCTGGGTTTGAGTGCGACTCCATGCCTTCTGGACAATAGAAGAGCACAGCCATTGGTGTGGGCAAGCCAGCATGGGCTGGTTCTCAGCCCAGAACATTGGGGAGAGTCAATGCCAGAAAGGGCAGACAGCTACAAAACCACCTGCCAATTCCAAACCTGATGGCTGATATGAATGGAGACGAGAATGTTGATCAACCAGCATTGTGGCAACCCTATGCCGCAACTGGCATTAGCGATAGGCTCAGTGGCTCAGGTCCTGTTTCTCCAGTGCTGTCTACTGTGATCTCTTCACTGTGTGAGCCTTGTGCTCCCCAACACAAGGTTGGAAACTGGTTGTATGGTGAAGTAGTTCATAATGTCCAGGCGTGCCAAAAGCCAAAAGACTGGTGTGTGGGCAGGTCCTACAGGTGGGAGTGAGCGAGGAATGACTGCATTTACAGTGACGTTAGCTGCAGTGTGATGTGGAGCCTGAATTCTACACACTGATTGTGACAGGGAGCTGGTCACATTTCCTGGCCGGGGATGGGATGGATAAGATCAGAGGCGCAATGGACAGATAAGGCTTGGAGACAGCTCGAGATCCGTAGGGGTGGGAAGGCTGGGAGTGTCACTGGTGAGACTTTTACTCTGAAAATGAAGATATGCCAGGGTGGGCTCCAGCGGCATTGGTGCATATCTCCTTCATTTGGGGTGAGCTCTGTTAATCCCTTGCTTCCTCTGCTGTGGGGCTGTGTTTCTAAGGAATACACTGAGGAATGTGAAAACCTGGTGGGCCAGCGATTGAGCACAGCCATGCCTATCCCCTTGATGATACTGCTGGGATATGAGGGTTTCCATCTGGATGGGTTGCCACATGACCAGTAGCCCTCAGAGTATTTGCAGAGTTCTGTGAGCAGTTAACAGTCTCAGCAGCCATGTGCCTGTATGTTTCAACTAGGGGGTGGGTTTATGTAGCAATAGGGGTCTCAACCAGGGTACCCCGATCCTGAGGAGGACACCATGAGTCCGCACACTTTCCACCAAGTCATTCCCTGCTACTCCATGAGGTCCAGGCTTCCGTGCCCCAGCAAGCATGAAAGGGTTCAATGGTTTTCTTACCTCCTTGTTCCCCTTCAACGGCCATAGCACCTGGGCCCAGCTTGTAAATACTTGCACAAAATCACGCCCGCAAAATTGATGGCTGAGAGGGGTGGAGCATAATGGGGGGTGGAGAATTGGGCTTCCAGCCCCTTCATCAGCTTTAAATATATGCAAATCGCGGCTTTGCGTGGTGCCACCGATGGGGATGGGTTGCTCACTGTCAGCGGGAGATCGGAGCATTGCAGCGGATTGAGCTCCAAGCCCTGATCTTGTTTTTCAGGCAATGCTCCATTCTTCATCCAATCGGGAATTCCCATACCGGCAGCGAGAAATGGAGAATCCACCCCGTCGAGTTCAACATTCACTCAATAATCTGCAAAGTAGCATCGGTCTTTCAGCAGCTCCACACAGTCTGAGAATCCTGTACCATCAACAAGGCTATGTCCCTTGTAATCCATCCCAGCAAGATATGGAAGAAAACAGCAAAAGTATCACGTCAGTTAAAGCCTTTCGCCAGTGCTGCCTATGTAAGATCTTGGGCATCACTTGGAGAGACTGGTCAGAGACACCCGTGGAGCATCCTGAGGGAGAGATGCCAGATGCAAGCATATGAGCTGCCTGAGTGGCAGTAAAATGGACACTGCTAGGCAGAAGAAGATGGAGTTGGCTAAAGAAGACTTGGCGAAGTAGATGTAAGGAGGACCTCCAAGAGAGTAACATCACCTGCACTGGGGTGTAAGAGCTTTGGATGGACCAGTGCCAGTGGTAAAATCTTACATAGCAATTAGGAGCAGAAGTAGACAATTCAACCCTTCGAGCCAGCTACGCCATTCAATCAGATCATGGCTGATCGCTTCCTGGTCTCAAAGCCAATTCCCGACCTGTTCTCCACATCCCTTTAACCCATTTTTAAAATCAGAAATATATCTATCTCCTTCTTGAAACCATTTAATGACTCCGATTCCACCGTGCTATGGGGCAGCGAGTTCCACAAATTCACCACCCTCTTCGAGAAGTAGCTCCTCCTCATTTCAGTTCTAAATCTGCCATCTCTCAACCTATATGTGACCTCTCATTCTAGATTACTCTACAAGAGGGAACATTTGGTCTACGTTTACTTTATCAATCCCTTTTAGTATTTTATATTCCTCGATCAGATTCCCTCTCATCCTTCTAAACTCCAGCGAGTATAAGCCCAAACTGTTTAACCTCTCCTCATACATCAATCCTTTCATCCCCGGAATCAATCTGGTGAACCTCCTCTGAACTGCCTCCAATGCTACCACATCCTTCCTCAAATAAGGAGGCCAAAACTGGAGACAATATTCCAGATGTGGTCTATATCAGTGTTTTTCAAACTTTTTTTCCAGGGACCCATTTTACCCAATGGCCAACCTTCGGGACCCATGCCGGTCGACTTAGGGACCCATGCCGCCCGACCTTCGTGACTTACGCCGGCCAACTTTCGCGACCCGCCATTTTCTCTTACCTTTAATGTGAGAAGAGAGCTGCTTGGTCCTCACGATCTCAGTCCAATCAGGTTCAGAGGAGGGGAGGGCTATGCACATATCAGGTGCAGGAATCAGCCAGTTCCTTTGTGCCATTTTCAACTTTGTGAGGACGGAAAATCCAATCTCGCACATGGAGGTCATTGAAGCAACAAAATGCTTGTTTTACTCAGCTCCACATACTCCTCGGAGACACTACTCCAGAATGCTGACAGTTTCATTGACTTGTGCAGTGTTTTTAATGTGCTGTCAAAGCTGAGGCACAGACGTTCAGTCAGCTTTATTTGGAGTCAGGCTTGCCAGTCCATTTACAGTTTCCTTACTGATGCTATTATCTTCGATGTGTCGTAGCAGTGTGGGGAACATGTAGTAATTTTGGCTTTGCACTCAATGAGTTTTGGAAAGCTGCGATCTCTTCACAGTGCCAAAAGCAATCATCATCCTTCCCTTGAAATTTCAGGTTCAGTTAATTTAGAATTGAAAAGATGATAGTTAGCATCCAAGTTTCATCAGCAAACGAATCAGCCATAGAGGACAATTTCTCGAGGAGAAAAGCGTGATTTAGTACCTCAGTTGGTAAACTCTGAGTAGCTCACCTGTTCACTGATCATTACAGTAACTCTTCAAGCAGATGAAATCCACCGTCATTGGGATTGACTGGTCACTGTTTTGATTCAATGCTTCAATGTAGTCTAAAAGGTCAGCAAAAAACTCATAGCCACCCTTCAGTACATAGATGACGATGATGTGATGATTTCCCATGGCTTTCATTATATACCTTGCCAAACATTCAGTTTTGTCCATGATTAAACCACGAGGAATTTGGACTCTCTCCAGATCATTTGAGTAATGTTGAGGGATGCAAAACAGATTGAGGTCATAGCCTTATTCATCATCGGCGATCATCACAGTCAACCGCCGGCATGCTGTGATCGTACTTTGACCCCGGGTTCAGGTCCGAACACTCCTGGGCCTCATGCGCACTGATGAGCGGGCACGCATGCGAAGTGCTCCCGCATTTTTTTAGCTGGTCGCAGCCGCCATTTCTAAAACCGCTCGCAGCCGGAATTGTTAAAAGCCGGCTGCTGCAGCTGTTGCGCGGGAGTTCCACGATTGGGAACACCATGATGGACAGCTCCGCAACCCTCCCGACACCCGCCCGCGACCCACCTGCGGGTCGCGACCCCCACATTGAAAATGCCTGGTCTATATAATACCACATACAAATGTTGCATGTGGTACACAATCGCAACAACACTTCTCTACTTTTATACTCCAGTCCTTTTGCAATAAACACGAACATTCCATTTGCCTTTTTAATTACATGCTGTACCTGCAAACCAACTTTCTGCAATTCATGAACAGACACCCAAATCTGTCTGCCCAGACCCATTTTGAATCTGTTTTCAATTTTTTTTTCATAAATATAGAGTACCCAATTCATTTTTTCCAATTAAGGGGCAATTTGACATGGCCAATCCACCTACCCTGCACATTTTTGGGTTTTGGGGGCGAAACCCACGCAAACACGGGGAGAATGTGCAAACTCCACATGGACAGCGATCCAGAGCCGGGATCGAACCTGGGACCTCGGTGACATGTGGTAGCAGAGCTATTCACTGCCCCACTATGCTGCCCTCTGCTTTCAATTTAGATAAAAACTTGCCTTTTATTTTTTCAGCCAAAATGGATAACCTCACACCTACCTACATCTGCCAAACTTTGGCCGAATCTCCTAGCCTATCTATATCCACCTGTAAAATGTTTATCTCCTCTTCACTACCTGCTTTCCCATCTCAATTTCATCCACAAATTTTGCTATATTACACTCAGTCTCTGCTTGCAGATCATTTAGATAGATTGTATCAAACTGCCCATTGTGCTGCATGGATCCAATGGAATGAGCCTAAGTCTAAGACTAAGTAAAAGCCAAATGGCGAATTTATTTTCTGTAATTTAGAACATGGGTTTTCTCTTGGCTGTTTTTTGATAATGTTGCTTGTAATTTGTTCCAATAAAAGTCTTAAATCTTGAAATCTTGTTATACTTTCAGATGGTCTCTGGAAAATCAAATATCCTTTTAAAAGCTATAGGTCTCTACGAGCTCACAACAGCTCAAATGCTATGTAAGAAGAGTACTGTGCTTGGGAATTACAGAGTGTAGCCTTTAAAAATTGAACTCTGGCAGAAGTATCCAACACCAGGCCACTGCAGCAGCAGATAAATGAGCGATTTACAGTCAGCTGTCTCCCTTGCATAACTCAAGTGTGTCTATGCTCTATTTTTTAAGATTGACTTCCACCGAAGTATCTGGAACAGACAGTCCAAATGTATAACCGGAAATTCTGAGCTGTAGCACCATTGGTTCTCATTATGTCTATTTTAATTGGGTGCATTGGGAGTATCATATATTTTAATTAGGTGCATGGGGATTCTTGTGCTAATTACAGGAAGAGATTACTTGTTTTTGAAAACTAGAGATATCTATTTTGGGGTGGAAAACTGGCTTCTATCCTCTTCAGCAGGTCAGTCAGGTGATTTCCCCTGATTTTATTCTCCAGCAATACTGTAGATGGTGTGAGATACTTATCATCTCCTTAACCCACGGCCATCATTCCACATCTCCATTTTATGGAGCATGAAGGCAGTAGGGAGGGTGCAGAAAAGATTCACGAGAACGGCTCCAGGGATCAGCAAATTCAGCTATGAAGATAGACTGGAGAAGTTAGGACCGTTCTGATTGGCGAAGAAAAGGCTGAGATGAGCTTTGATAGATGTATTCAAAATCATGAGGGGGCTGGACAGAGTAGGGAGAAACTGTTGCCATTCAAGAAAGGATTGAGAACAAGAAGGCATAGGCTTAAAAGAAGTAAAAGAAGCAAAAGTGACACAAGGATAAACATCTTTACACAGTGCGTGGTTGGGTTCGGGAATGCACTGCCTGATGGTGTGTTAGAGGCAGGATCAACTGAAACATTCAAAAGGAAATTAGACGATTATCAGAAAAGGAAGAAGATGCAGGATGACAGGGAGAAGGTGGGGGAAGGGTATTTAGAGAGCTGGCGCAGTTGGTCAAATGGCCTCATCCTGTGTCATAACAGTCCTGTAGTTTGAAGGTCTCCTATCAGGTTTCTGTCAATGCCACCGCATCAACGTCACAAATGATAGCCTCTGTGAAAGCGTGGTACATCATCACGCCTCATGTTTCTCATCCTCCCTGCAGCCTTTTTGACATGGTTGATAACACTACCCTTCTTCAGTGCCTATTCTCTATTTTCCTACTCAGGGAGACTCCCTCACCTGCTTCCACTTCTGCCAATCATAGCAAGAACATCTCCAGCAATCATTGCACCTCTCACCTTTCCACCTCTCATCATTCCCTCTGGAATCCATGAAGGATCAAGGATCTATCCTTCCAATGAAAAACTTGCGGGATTCGTTGGGTCCGTGATTGACACTCGGGAGGCTGACAAGCTGCAGCCGCATATATACATTACAATCTCCACACACACTCATCCCAGCCAACAAGATGGCACTGGTTGTGCTGGAGCATGCCCGTACAGCTGATGGGTCGGCTGGAGCCAGAGGGCAACTAGGAGGGTGGCCTGGGGCAACACCTATATGACCCGTAGCCCGAAATTCACTGTGAGCTGTCAGCGGCGTGCACAGCTGCGTGGCTGCCTTGCTGGCTGCAGCACTGGTGTCCGTGTCTGCCCACCCTGATCCCACAGCCCACCTCCTGGACACCTCCCCAGCACTGGTAGAAGCCCCCCGACCAACAGCACAACTATCAGCAAACAATGGCATGTTGGACACTTTCCGTACCCCCTCTCTTTCGCCCATCAGCCACGACGCCAGTTTCACGATTTTTAAAAGAAAAAGTGAATCGCGCCGCCGGGAACTCGGCCCATTGGAGGCGGAGAATTGCGGAGGCTCCGGAGAATACTGGGGCAGGCCCGCTAATGATATGCAAACAGTGTTTACAGTATGTGCATTCCGGAACACATTGACGCCACTGTCGAGGTGACAGAGAATTGCGATATTTCATCAAATCGTGCTTACCACGAATTTGCTTCGGAACCCACTCTCCACCCAATCGTGTTCCTGATTTCGGGGTCAGCCAACGGAGAATCCCGCCCAGTATATTTTATGGTACTTTGTTTATTTAGTCAAACGTATAACTTTCCCAGAGGCCTTAATAGGGAAGATGCTGAGAGGATGTTTCCCCTGACATAGTGTCAGGGTAAGGGGTCGATCATTTAAGACTGAGATGAGCAGAATTTCTTTTACATAGAGATGTTGGAATTCTCTACCCCAGATGACTGTGGGTGTTTGGTTAATGAGTATGTTCAAGACAGATTGATAGATTTGTGGGCACGAAGAGAATCAGGTGATATGTGACAGTAAAGTGGAATTGAGTGCAGCTTTGGAGTTATTGAATGGCAGGGCAGACATAAGGGACTGTAGGTCTAATCCTGCTCCAATTTCTTATGTTCTTAACATAAGAACATAAGAACTAGGAGAAGGAGTAGGCCATCTGGCCCCTCGAGCCTGCTCCACCATTCAATGAGATCATGGCTGATCTTTTGTGGACTCAGCTCCACTTTCCGGCCTGAACACCATAACCCTTAATCCCTTTATTCTTCAGAAAACTATCTATCTTTACCTTAAAAACATTTAATGAAGGAGCCTCTACTGCTTCACTGGGCAAGGAATTCCATACATTCACAACCCTTTGGGTGAAGAGGTTCCTCCTAAACTCAGTCCTAAATCTACTTCCACTTATTTTGAGGCTATGCCCCCTAGTTCAGACTTCCAGTATCCTCTGCACTTTTTGCTTTACCACTTATCTTAGTGTCGTCTGCAAACTTGGACACATTGCCCTTGGTCCCCAACTCCAAATCATCTATGTAAATTGTGAACAGTTGTGGGCCCAACACTGATCCCTGAGGGACATCACTAGCTATTGATTGCCAACCAGAGAAACACCCATTAATGCCCACTCTTTGCTTTCTATTAATTAACCAACCCTCCATCCATGCTACTACTTTCCCCTTAATGCCATGCATCTTTATCTTATGCAGTAACCTTTTGTGTGGCACCTTGTCAAAGGCTTTCTGGAAATCCAGATTTCCCACATCCATTGGCTCCCCGTTATCTACCGCACTGTTAATGTCCTCAAAAAATTCCACTAAATTAGTTAGGCACGACCTGCCCTTTATGAACCCATGCTGTGTCTGCCCAATGGGACAATTTCCATCCAGATGCCTCGCTATTTCTTCCTTGATGATAGATTCCAGCATCTTCCCTACTACCGAAGTTAAGCTCACTGGCCTATAATTACCCGCTTTCTGCCTACCTCCTTTTTTAAACAGTGGTATCACGTTTGCTAATTTCCAATCCGCCGGGACCACCCCAGAGTCTAGTGAATTTTGGTAAATTATCACTAGTGCATTTGCAATTTCCCTAGCCATCTCTTTTAGCATTCTGGGATGCATTCCATCAGGTCCAGGAGACTTGTCTACCTTTAGCCCCATTAGCTTGCCCATCACTATCTCCTTGGTGATAACAACCCTCTCAAGGTCCTCACCTGTCATAGCCTCATTTCCATCAGTCACTGGCATGTTATTTGTGTCTTCCACTGTGAAGACCGACCCAAAAAACCTGTTCAGTTCCTCAGCCATTTCCTCATCTCCCATTATTAAATCTCCCTTCTCATCCTCTAAAGGACCAATATTTACCTTAGCCACTCTTTTTTGTTTTATATATTTGTAGAAACTTTTACTATCTGTTTTTATATTCTGAGCAAGTTTACTCTCATAATCTATCTTACTCTTCTTTATAGCTTTTTTAGCAGCTTTCTGTTGCCCCCTAAAGATTTCCCAGTCCTCTAGTCTCCCACTGATCTTTGCTACTTTGTCTGTTTTTTCCTTCAATTTGATACTCTCCCTTATTTCCTTAGATATCCACGGTCGATTTTCCCTCTTTTTACCGTCCTTCCTTTTTGTTGGTCTAAACCTTTGCTGAGCACTGTGAAAAATCACTTGGAAGTTTCTCCACTGGTCCTCAACTGTTTCACCATAAAGTCTTTGCTCCCAGCTTGTTCTTCTCTCATCCCATTGTAATATCCTTTGTTTATGCACAAAACACTAGTGCTTGATTTTACCTTCTCACCCTCCATCTGTATTTTAAATTCCACCACATTGTGATCGCTCCTTCCGAGAGAATCCCTAACTATGAGATCCTGACTCAATCCTGTCTCATTACACAGGACCAGATCTAGGACCGTTTGTTCCCTCATAGGTTCCATTACATACTGTTCTAGGAAACTATCGCGGATACATTCTATAAACTCCTCCTCATGGCTGCCTTGACCGACCTGGTTAAACCAATCAACATGTAGATTAAAATTCCCCATGATAACTGCTGTACCATTTCTACATGCATCAGTTATTTCTTTGTTCATTGCCTGCCCCACCATAATGTTACTATTTGGTAGCCTATAGACTACTCCTATCAGTGACTTTTTCGCCTTACTATTCCTGATTTCCACCCAAATGGGTGCAACCTTATCCTCCATTGCACCGATGTCATCCCTTACTGTTGCCCGGATGTCATCCTTAAATAAAAGAGCTACACCACCTCCCTTACCATCCACTCTGTCCTTCCGAATAGTTTGATACCCTTGGATATTTAACTCCCAGTCGTGACCATCCTTTAACCATGTTTCAGTAATGGCCACTAAATCATAATTCAACCATCACCATCTCCAGCAGGAAATTCCAAAAGTAATGCAGAATCCGGGTGTCCACTGAATGTATTCTCATCATATTTCCTCCCCTCTGAAACTGCTCATCTCAGAAAATCTGAGGCAATACCTCCTGAAGAAAAACCATATCATTGGTTTGAAAAACAACTATTGTTGAACTCAGCTTTAAATAAAATGTGACAACTGTCAGCAGAAATATGCCCTTTGATAGAAAATCAATGTGGAAATGTTTGTAACTATCCACAACTTTATTTTGGCAGATTAGTTGCACAATAGTTATTTTCCGTCACAGCACTTTTGTTCTGAAATGGCCAAGAGAGAATGTTTGAATACACAACTGTAGTTAACATTTGTAACTTTCCACTGGTCCATCCTCTCCTATTTAAATTTCTTATCCTTCTGCTTAATTACAATTATGCCTTGCCCCTCCCTTTTAACATTCTCCAAATCAGCATTATCCCATTTGTCATAATATCCACTCATGTATATAATGAGATGCCGACAGGCAGTGATTGACACACAGGATGACCAGTAAGCACACAACACAGTGCAGCCAATCACCAGACAGGACACTACCACTATAAAGCCAGAGGGCACTCGGTTTCCCGCTCTCTCGTGACCCAGCCACTGAGACAGTCAGAGTCCACGAGCTAGCAAGTGCAAACAACATGCGGTAGCTAGTAAGTCTGGTCAGGCTACTACAAGGTCTCCAGTCAGTTCAGTATAGTATCGACCCACAGCTGAATATGTATATCAGTTCGACCGTTGAATAAAACAGTGTTGGATCTTCTCCAGTGTTAGACGTCTGTTTCTGGCTTCCCTGCATCGAGTGCAGTCCACATCGAACCTACCTGCCGAACACATCACCATTATAGTCTGAAACTCTGATACTGGCCTCTCTTGAATCACTGTTTCCTGTTAACTCACAAGTGGTGACCAATGTTCCCCTTAAAATCCCATTGCAGTGCACTTCCAGTTTTTTCAATGCTCAGGTCCTTTAAATATTTTGTGCAATTGTGCATGCACAGTATTTCAATGAAACAATGTCTCTGCAATAGCTTGCAGGTTGCTGCATGGCCACACATGCCCACAGTTTAGCAGACCTCTGGCAAGCGGTGTTCAGTACTGGGCCTCACAAACAGGGACCAGACAGAACGGCACTCATGGTGATCTCCCAGGTGATCAGAGGCCCCCAGCTTTGGGCAGGGTGGTGCCCTGTGCTGCTGGCATCCTGGCAGTGGCACTTTTGTGCCAACCTGGCACTGCCATTGTCATAATATACACCAGTATATCATGGTGCAGACACACACTGATGGACACACAGTGGGACCAATCAACATACACAACACCAGAGTCAATCACCAGTGAGAGCACATGCACTATAAAGACAGGGGACAGGAGAGTTCCCGCTCATTCGAGTAGCAGCTAGCTAGGAGCACAGAGCTCACAACCTGCAACACAGACTTCCACCATGTGCTGAGTGCTTCAACTGGTTAGGACAAGGCAAAGGTCTTTAGTTAAAGCTGGTATCGTATTTACCCACAGTTCAAGTATGTTTAAATAGTTAACCTTTTAATAAAATAGTGTTGCGCTACTTCAAGTGTTGGTGATCTGTATGTGATCCAGAACACCCAACACATCAGCCATGGTGCCCAGGTGGTACTGCCAGGTACATGGACACAGCCAGGGTGTCATGTTGGCACTGCCAAGGTGCTAAGCTGGCATTTTATGCGCTCGTGCGATCAGGCCGAGGGTGCCCTGTGTGGAGTGAGGAGGGCAGAGACCCTCCCTCAGTGTGTTCAGGCTTGGGAGAGGTGATGCACAATCAATGACTACTGAAGTGAGGTTGTAGTCCAACTGAAGGCTTTAATAAGCTAGATGTTTCCCCCAGCAGCTCAGGTACAGAAAGAAAGCTGCTGGGGCGGCACGGGCTCTTATACCCTGCCTTGCAGGGCGGAGCTACCATACAGCTTGACCAATGGGAAACATACATTATCTACCAATGGTGTTACAGCATTACTAGGTACCGTAATACCTCTACACAGACTACCTCAAGCGGTCAGGGATCATTTTGGGGACATAGGAGATCAGAACACCATTTCCACCACACTGCGGAGCTCTGCTCGCCGAAACTCCCCACTGTACAAAACGGTGCTATGTGTGGCCTCGGCCGCCCTTTCCCCATTCAGGTCCCTTATTCCCTACTTGTGACAATAAGTGATTATTATTATTATTCAACGCGAGCGCCGGGAAAGACGCGGCTAAACGTGCTCGCTGGGGGACTTTGTCCCTTTTGGGAGAATCACGCCCAATTTATCAGCACCACAAAATAATAGGTTGTTTCCACTTCCACCATCCTCATGGGTAGTGGGTTCCAGACCATTACCATTTGTTGTGAAAGTGCAATATGAAGAGAAGTAAAGGAAAATGAGGAAGGCATCACACTTGTCTTCATCATCTCCTTATAATCAGGTACAAGGCAAAGAAAATATCTCGGGCCAGACAAGAATTAAAATCACATGTCTTGAAGTCTACAACCTACAACGGCTGCTTAGTTCAAATAGTAGAACTGCCTATAAAAAGAAAGGTTGATCTTGGGATCCTCACTTTTGCTTTTATTTTCATTTGTCTTATTCACAAGAGGCAGTGAGATGCTCCTCCTGCTCCGCTCCAGCTGAAGACATTTCTGAGGATTGTTGAGAATGAGAATATAAAAGGTAGCTGCAAATGAATAGAGACAAATGATATTGTGTTGGAATAGTAATTTATTAGCTGTCAATTTGTGTTCCAAAACCATGCAATTTTGATGAAATCAAAAAATGTTACAGTTGATTCAGCATTATGCTTACCCCTAGGCTTCCTAGAAACCACAGGAGTAAAGAGCTAATTTGTTGTATAATTAGTTAATCATTCATTTACCAATTTAACAGAAAATCAACAGTATATATATATATATTGTGTCTAGATTAAATTAAAGAGTATGCTGTGAAAATCAAATAATTCTTGGATTGGGAATTGTATTTAATTGAAGTGAATACGATGTTTCTTATGTTTTTGTAATCTCTACATTGGAGAAAATTACATTCCAAAGAGCTATATGTTTATTTGGAGATCAATAAATGTTAAACTGATAAGGGTTAATGTTGCAGGAATCAATTATATTATTGTCAGTCAGCTTTTTCACTGACATGGAATTCAAAATAAAATCATTGCCTGAGAATGTAGTGTTCCCAGAATACATAAATTGCACCTTCTAAGCAATTTTCTGGACTGTGCACTCTCTCCTGCACACATGCTGTAGCCACTGTATTAACCAGAACCTGTCCTTGATAGTAGTTGCTGCCTCAGAGCGGAAGCAATTAAATAGTTACATTTTAGTCATTAACACCAACTGAATGCCGAAACAAACAAGAGCTTCACGCCATAGCACTGGAAAGTCAATGTATGTCAATGTGGTAACTTGAGACCACAAAGCAGGTAGTTGAATGCGTTGTTTAAAAGAAGGAACTTCTTTATTTCAATAAATTATAAAGTTTGACAATAACAGTAACTCAGCAGAACAGTAATGACAGTAATAACTATGAAAACAGGGCACTCGTAAAAACAGGCCTTGCTTTCAGGTCACCTTCTTGCAGACTGCAAAACCCGCCAAAGTCCGCTGATGTTCAAAACCCTCGACAGATGCCAGAGAGAAACAATTACACAGAAGAAAGGTTTATAAGAACAATTTGTACTCAAAATGACACTCCGTAACAGTCAACAAGGGCAGTAGTGTTGGTGGGGTTTGGTTCAGTAGAGGAGACAAGGAGCAGAGTTTATGGACCAGCTGTGCTTTGCAGAGTTTGAAGAACAGGACGTCAGCGAGAAAGTGCCAATAGCTGTTTCAGCAGCAGATAGGTGGAGGTAGGGGTGGAAAAAGGAGGCTGGATTCTCTGATCCTGAGGCTACATGTTGACACCATTGTAAACACCATCGCGTTTCACGACGGCATCAATATGCCCTCAAGAGCAGTGATTCTAACCCCTCCAGGGGGCCAGCACGGCACTGGAGCGACCCACGCCGTTCCAGCTGCGGATACCGGCGTGAGATGGGCGCCCCGGGTCTGCGCATGCGCAGTGGGGCCTGTGCTAATGCACGCCTGCGCAGTAGCGCCCTTCTCCGCGGCAGCCCTGACGCAACATGGCATCGGGCTATAGGGGCCATTGTGGAACAAAAGAGGCCCCCAGCCCGAGAGGCCAGCCCGCCGATTGGTAGGCCCCGATCAGAGAATCGGTAGGCCTCAGGATCAGAGAATCCTGCCCAAAGAGTGTATGAAAACTAAAGGAAACTGCAGCTCAACCAAGACTGGATGTTGAACATGGCATCTGACATTACTCTCACAGTTGAGAAATTGAGAAGTGATTACCTAGATCTGGGTGTTGTCAATGTACAGGAGGCAGTTGAGCCCATGTGTTTAAATTATCTCTCAGTTTCATAGAATGAAGAAAAGATCCTTGTAGGACTCCAAAGCTAATGGTGTAGAGAAGGTTGAGAAATGACGGCTGGAGATGCTCTGCTTCTGATTTTATTGATAAGGATAGAAAAAAGCAAATGTAGCGCAACGAATCATGCAATGGAGGAAAGATATAGGAGGATAATCTGGTCACAAAGGTTGAGGAGCACATCACATTGATTGTCATCTACGATTCTAATAAAGGATAGTTCAACACTTTGATAAGAATAGAAACTTGTTCGGAATGGTCTCAAGCTGTGGGTAAGATGGTATGAATTTGGGAGGCAGGAACCCATTCAAATGCTGGAATTTTACATGGAATCTGTGGTGCAGCATGAAGTCTGGGATTAGCCTGCCTCCTCTTGTCAGGGTTGCCCCACAGCCATTTAATGTCTGCTGCTTTTTAATAAGCTGAAGGCGGATCTAATGCTGCCATCAGTGGGAAGCTCTGCCTCAGAGAACTGCAGACTAAATATTTGGCCAGCCCCATAGAGATCGATTGTTACTGACTACATCCAGTCCTCGAAGGAGAGGAGGCAGGAACTGCGACTTGCCAGGGTCACATTGACAGGCTTTGGTAAGAGGATTTGGGAAGTGTGGTTATCAGGGAAGGGGGATGGGCAAGGAGAAACACAAAGGGGTGGGAGCTAATTTGTCCGGGGGGGGGGGGTCTCTATTTGACACAGGGTTTCTCCACAGTGCATTCTCCTCCCCAGCCTGCAGATAAGGCTGCCAGGTACTTAACCCTATAACCCGTTGCCATGAGTAAAATCTCAGCAATGACAGGAGGAGGCCCTTAAGTGACCACTTAAGCTTCTCAATTGATCTACAGGAGGACAGGCAGCCCGTGTCTCCTCTACTGCAGGTAGAATACCACCGAGAAAGGTAGGTGACGGGTATGGTACCATCACAGTAGTGTCTGGATCAACTGCCCCATTCCCGTCTGCCAGCCCATTCCCCAGGGGATGGGGTAAGGATGGTAAAATTCCAGCCATGGCCTTTGGAGAGGAAAGGCAGATTGGCTAGCGGACTGCAGCTTGCAACAGTAGAGGGGTTGAGAGTGGATTTTAAGAACAGTGAAGAGACATTGAAAACAGCGCGAGAGGCGAGTGAGCCGGGACAGTGAAAACAGCGCGAGAGGCGAGTGAGCCGGGACAGTGAAAACAGCGCGAGAGGTGAGTGAGCCGGGACATTGAAAACAGCGCGGGAGGTGAGTGAGCCGGGACAGTGAAAACAGCGCGGGAGCTGAGTGAGCCGGGACATTGAAAACAGCGCGCGAGGTGAGTGAGCCGGGAAAGTGAAAACAGCGCAGGAGCTGAGTGAGCCGGGACATTGAAAACAGCGCGGGAGGTGAGTGAGCCGGGACAGTGAAAACAGCGCGAGAGGTGAGTGAGCCGGGACATTGAAAACAGTGCGAGAGGTGAGTGAGCCGGGACATTGAAAACAGCGCGTGAGGTGAGTGAGCCGGGACATTGAAAACAGCACGGGAGCTGAGTGAGCCGGGACATTGAAAACAGCGCGGGAGGTGAGTGAGCCGGGAGAGTGAAAACAGCGCGGGAGCTGAGTGAGCCGGGACATTGAAAACAGTGCGAGAGGTGAGTGAGCCGGGACAGTGAAAACAGCGCGGGAGGTGAGTGAGCCGGGACAGTGAAAACAGCGCGGGAGGTGAGTGAGCCGGGACAGTGAAAACAGCGCGGGAGGTGAGTGAGCCGGGACAGTGAAAACAGCGCGGGAGCTGAGTGAGCCGGGACATTGCAAACAGCGCGGGGAGGTGAGTGAGCCGGGACATTGAAAACAGCACGGGAGCTGAGTGAGCCAGGACATTGAAAACAGCGCGGGAGGTGAGTGAGCCGGGACAGTGAAAACAGCGCGAGAGGTGAGTGAGCCGGGACATTGAAAACAGTGCGAGAGGTGACTGAGCCGGGACATTGAAAACAGCGCAGGAGCTGAGTGAGCCGGGACATTGAAAACAGCGCGGGAGGTGAGTGAGCCGGGACAGTGAAAACAGCGCGAGAGGTGAGTGAGCCGGGACATTGAAAACAGTGCGAGAGGTGAGTGAGCCGGGACATTGAAAACAGCGCGGGAGGTGAGTGAGCCGGGGCATTGAAAACAGCAAGGGAGCTGAGTGAGCCAGGACATTGAAAACAGCGCGGGAGGTGAGTGAGCCGGGACAGTAAAAACAGCGCGGGAGGTGAGTGAGCCGGGACATTGAAAACAGCGCGAGAGGTGAGTGAGACGGGACATTGAAAATAGCGTGGGATGTGAGTGAGCCGGGACAGTGAAAACAGCGCGAGAGGTGAGTGAGCCGGGACATTGAAAACAGCGCGAGAGGTGAGTGAGCCGGGACATTGAAAACAGTGAGAGAGGTGAGTGAGCCGGGACATTGAAAACAGTGCGAGAGGTGAGTGAGCCGGGACAGTAAAAACAGCGCGGGAGGTGAGTGAGCTGAGACATTGAAAACAGCGCGAGAGGTGAGTGAGCCGGGACATTGAAAACAGCGCGGGAGGTGAGTGAGCCGGGACAGTGAAAACAGCGCGAGAGGTGAGTGAGCCGGGACATTGAAAACAGCGCGAGAGGTGAGTGAGCCGGGACATTGAAAACAGCGAGAGAGGTGAGTGAGCCGGGCCAGTGAAAACAGCGCGATAGGTGAGTGAGCCGGGACATTGAAAACAGCGAGAGAGGTGAGTGAGCCGGGACATTGAAAACAGCGCGGGAGGTGAGTGAGCCGGGACATTGAAAACAGCGCGAGAGGTGAGTGAGCCGGGACCGTGAAAATAGCGCGGGAGCTGAGTGAGCCGGGACATTGAAAACAGCGCGCAAGGTGAGTGAGCCGGGAAAGTGAAAACAGCGCAGGAGCTGAGTGAGCCGGGACATTGAAAACAGCGCGGGAGCTGAGTGAGCCGGGACATTGAAAACAGCGCGGGAGCTGAGTGAGCCGGGACAGTGAAAACAGCAGGGGAGGTGAGTGAGCTGGGACAGTGAAAACAGCGCGGGAGGTGAGTGACCCGGGACAGTGAAAACAGCGCGGGAGCTGAGTGAGACGGGACATTGAAAATAGCGTGGGATGTGAGTGAGCCGGGACAGTGAAAACAGCGCGAGAGGTGAGTGAGCCGGGACATTGAAAACAGCGCGAGAGGTGAGTGAGCCGGGACATTGAAAACAGTGAGAGAGGTGAGTGAGCCGGGACATTGAAAACAGTGCGAGAGGTGAGTGAGCCGGGACAGTAAAAACAGCGCGGGAGGTGAGTGAGCTGAGACATTGAAAACAGCGCGAGAGGTGAGTGAGCCGGGACATTGAAAACAGCGCGGGAGGTGAGTGAGCCGGGACAGTGAAAACAGCGCGAGAGGTGAGTGAGCCGGGACATTGAAAACAGCGCGAGAGGTGAGTGAGCCGGGACATTGAAAACAGCGAGAGAGGTGAGTGAGCCGGGCCAGTGAAAACAGCGCGATAGGTGAGTGAGCCGGGACATTGAAAACAGCGAGAGAGGTGAGTGAGCCGGGACATTGAAAACAGCGCGAGAGGTGAGTGAGCCGGGACATTGAAAACAGCGCGGGAGGTGAGTGAGCCGGGACATTGAAAACAGCGCGAGAGGTGAGTGAGCCGGGACCGTGAAAATAGCGCGGGAGCTGAGTGAGCCGGGACATTGAAAACAGCGCGCAAGGTGAGTGAGCCGGGAAAGTGAAAACAGCGCAGGAGCTGAGTGAGCCGGGACATTGAAAACAGCGCGGGAGCTGAGTGAGCCGGGACATTGAAAACAGCGCGGGAGCTGAGTGAGCCGGGACAGTGAAAACAGCAGGGGAGGTGAGTGAGCTGGGACAGTGAAAACAGCGCGGGAGGTGAGTGACCCGGGACAGTGAAAACAGCGCGGGAGCTGAGTGAGCCGGGACATTGAAAACAGTGCGAGAGGTGAGTGAGCCGGGACATTGAAAACAGTGCGAGAGGTGAGTGAGCCGGGACATTGAAAACAGCGCGGGAGGTGAGTGAGCCGGGACATTGAAATCAGTGCGAGAGGTGAGTGAGCCGGGACATTGAAAACAGCGCGGGAGGTGAGTGAGCCGGGACAGTGAAAACAGCGCGGGAGGTGAGTGAGCCGGGACATTGAAAACAGCACGGGAGCTGAGTGAGCCAGGACATTGAAAACAGCGCGGTAGGTGAGTGAGCCGGGACAGTGAAAACAGCGCGAGAGGTGAGTGAGCCGGGACATTGAAAACAGTGCGAGAGGTGACTGAGCCGGGACATTGAAAACAGCGCAGGAGCTGAGTGAGCCGGGACATTGAAAACAGCGCGGGAGGTGAGTGAGCGGGGACAGTGAAAACAGCGCGAGAGGTGAGTGAGCCGGGACATTGAAAACAGTGCGAGAGGTGAGTGAGCCGGGACATTGAAAACAGCGCGAGAGGTGAGTGAACCGGGACATTGAAAACAGCGCGGGAGGTGAGTGAGCCGGGACAGTGAAAACAGCGCGAGAGGTGAGTGAGCCGGGACCGTGAAAACAGCGCGGGAGCTGAGTGAGCCGGGACATTGAAAACAGCGCGCAAGGTGAGTGAGCCGGGACCGTGAAAACAGCGCGGGAGCTGAGTGAGCCGGGACATTGAAAACAGCGCGGGAGGTGAGTGAGCCGGGAAAGTGAAAACAGCGCAGGAGCTGAGTGAGCCGGGACATTGAAAACAGCACGGGAGCTGAGTGAGCCGGGACATTGAAAACAGCGCGGGAGCTGAGTGAGCCGGGACAGTGAAAACAGCAGGGGAGGTGAGTGAGCTGGGACAGTGAAAACAGCGCGGGAGGTGAGTGACCCGGGACAGTGAAAACAGCGCGGGAGCTGAGTGAGCCGGGACATTGAAAACAGTGCGAGAGGTGAGTGAGCCGGGACATTGAAAACAGTGCGAGAGGTGAGTGAGCCGGGACATTGAAAACAGCGCGGGAGGTGAGTGAGCCGGGACATTGAAATCAGTGCGAGAGGTGAGTGAGCCGGGACATTGAAAACAGCGCGGGAGCTGAGTGAGCCGGGACATTGCAAACAGCGCGGGAGGTGAGTGAGCCGGGACATTGAAAACAGCACGGGAGCTGAGTGAGCCAGGACATTGAAAACAGCGCGGGAGGTGAGTGAGCCGGGACAGTGAAAACAGCGCGAGAGGTGAGTGAGCCGGGACATTGAAAACAGTGCGAGAGGTGACTGAGCCGGGACATTGAAAACAGCGCAGGAGCTGAGTGAGCCGGGACATTGAAAACAGCGCGGGAGCTGAGTGAGCCGGGACAGTGAAAACAGCGCGAGAGGTGAGTGAGCCGGGACATTGAAAACAGCACGGGAGATGAGTGAGCCAGGACATTGAAAACAGCGCGGGAGGTGAGTGAGCCGGGACATTGAAAACAGCGCGGGAGGTGAGTGAGCGGGGACAGTGAAAACAGCGCGAGAGGTGAGTGAGCCGGGACATTGAAAACAGCACGGGAGCTGAGTGAGCCGGGACATTGAAAACAGCGCGGGAGGTGAGTGAGCGGGGACAGTGAAAACAGCGCGAGAGGTGAGTGAGCCGGGACATTGAAAACAGTGCGAGAGGTGAGTGAGCCGGGACATTGAAAACAGCGCGGGAGGTGAGTGAGCCGGGACATTGAAAACAGCACGGGAGATGAGTGAGCCAGGACATTGAAAACAGCGCGGGAGGTGAGTGAGCCGGGACAGTAAAAACAGCGCGGAAGGTGAGTGAGCTGAGACATTGAAAACAGCGCGAGAGGTGAGTGAGACGGGACATTGAAAATAGCGTGGGAGGTGAGTGAGCCGGGACAGTGAAAACAGCGCGAGAGGTGAGTGAGCCGGGACATTGAAAACAGCGCGAGAGGTGAGTGAGCCGGGACATTGAAAACAGCGAGAGAGGTGAGTGAGCCGGGACATTGAAAACAGTGCGAGAGGTGAGTGAGCCGGGACAGTAAAAACAGCGCGGGAGGTGAGTGAGCTGAGACATTGAAAACAGCGCGAGAGGTGAGTGAGCCAGGACATTGAAAATAGCGCGGGAGGTGAGTGAGCCGGGACAGTGAAAACAGCGCAAGAGGTGAGTGAGCCGGGACATTGAAAACAGCGAGAGAGGTGAGTGAGCCGGGCCAGTGAAAACAGCGCGATAGGTGAGTGAGCCGGGACATTGAAAACAGCGCGAGAGGTGAGTGAGCCGGGACATTGAAAACAGCGCGGGAGGTGAGTGAGCCGGGACAGTGAAAACAGCGCGAGAGGTGAGTGAGCCGGGACATTGAAAACAGCGCGGGAGCTGAGTGAGCCGGGACATTGAAAACAGCGCGCAAGGTGAGTGAGCCGGGAAAGTGAAAACAGCGCAGGAGCTGAGTGAGCCGGGACATTGAAAACAGCACGGGAGCTGAGTGAGCCGGCACATTGAAAACAGCGCGGGAGTTGAGTGAGCCGGGACATTGAAAACAGTGCGAGAGGTGAGTGAGCCGGCACAGTGAAAACAGCGGGGGAGGTGAGTGACCCGGGACAGTGAAAACAGCGCGGGAGCTGAGTGAGCCGGGACATTGAAAACAGTGCGAGAGGTGAGTGAGCCGGGACATTGAAAACAGTGCGAGAGGTGAGTGAGCCGGGACATTGAAAACAGCGCGGGAGGTGAGTGAGCCGGGACATTGAAATCAGTGCGAGAGCTGAGTGAGCCGGGACATTGAAAACAGCGCGGGAGGTGAGTGAGCCGGGACAGTGAAAACAGCGCGAGAGGTGAGTGAGCCGGGACATTGAAAACAGTGCGAGAGGTGAGTGAGCCGGGACATTGAAAACAGCGCGGGAGGTGAGTGAGCTGAGACATTGAAAACAGCGCGAGAGGTGAGTGAGCCGGGACAGCGAAAACAGCGTGAGAGGTGAGTGAGCCGGGACATTGAAAACAGCACGGGAGCTGAGTGAGCCGGGACAGTGAAAACAGCGCGGGAGGTGAGTGAGCCGGGACATTGAAAACAGCACGGGAGCTGAGTGAGCCGGGACAGTGAAAACAGCGCGGGAGGTGAGTGAGCCGGGACATTGAAAACAGCGCGGGAGGTGAGTGAGCCGGGACATTGAAAACAGCACGGGAGCTGAGTGAGCCGGGACATTGAAAACAGCGCGGGAGGTGAGTGAGCCGGGACAGTGGAAACAGCGCGAGAGGTGAGTGAGCCGGGACATTGAAAACAGTGCGAGAGGTGAGTGAGCCGGGACATTGAAAACAGCGCGGGAGTTGAGTGAGCCGGGACATTGAAAACAGCGCGGGAGGTGAGTGAGCCGGGACAGTGAAAACAGCGCGGGAGGTGAGTGAGCCGGGACATTGAAAACAGTGCGAGTGGTGAGTGAGCCGGGACATTGAAAACAGCGCGGGAGGTGAGAGAGCCGGGACATTGAAAACAGCGCGGGAGCTGAGTGAGCCGGGACAGTGAAAACAGCGCCGGAGCTGAGTGAGCCGGGACATTGAAAACAATGCGAGAGGTGAGTGAGCCGGGACAGTGAAAACAGCGCGGGAGGTGAGTGAGCCGGGACATTGAAAACAGTGCGAGAGGTGAGTGAGCCGGGACATTGAAAACAGCGCGGGAGGTGAGTGAGCCGGGACATTGAAAACAGCACGGGAGCTGAGTGAGCCGGGACATTGAAAACAGCGCGGGAGGTGAGTGAGCCGGGACATTGAAAACAGTGCGGGAGGTGAGTGAGCCGGGACAGTGAAAACAGCGCGAGAGGTGAGTGAGCCGGGACATTGAAAACAGTGCGAGAGGTGAGTGAGCCGGGACATTGAAAACAGCGCGGGAGTGAGTAAGCCGGGACAGTGAAAACAGCGCGAGAGGTGAGTGAGCCGGGACATTGAAAATAGTGCGGGAGGTGAGTGAGCCGGGACAGTGAAAACAGCGCGAGAGGTGAGTGAGCCGGGACATTGAAAACAGTGCGAGAGGTGAGTGAGCCGGGACATTGAAAACAGCGCGGGAGTGAGTAAGCCGGGACAGTGTAAACAGCGCGAGAGGTGAGTGAGCCGGGACATTGAAAACAGTGCGAGAGGTGAGTGAGCCGGGACAGTGAAAACTGCGCGGGAGGTGAGTGAGCTGAGACATTGAAAACAGCGCGAGAGGTGAGTGAGCCGGGACATTGAAAACAGCGCGGGAGGTGAGAGAGCCGGGACAGTGAAAACAGCGCGAGAGGTGAGTGAGCCGGGACATTGAAAACAGCGCGAGAGGTGAGTGAGCCGGGCCAGTGAAAACAGTGCGAGAGGTGAGTGAGCCGGGACATTGAAAACAGCGCGGGGAGGTGAGTGAGCCGGGACATTGAAAACAGCGCGGGAGGTGAGTGAGCCGGGACAGTGAAAACAGCGCGAGAGGTGAGTGAGCCGGGACATTGAAAACAGTGCGAGAGGTGAGTGAGCCGGGACATTGAAAACAGCGCGGGAGGTGAGTGAGCCGGGACATTGAAAACAGCGCGGGAGCTGAGTGAGCCGGGACAGTGAAAACAGCGCCGGAGCTGAGTGAGCAGGGACATTGAAATCAGTGCGAGAGGTGAGTGAGCCGGGACAGTGAAAACAGCGCGGGAGGTGAGTGAGCTTGGACAGTGAAAACAGCGCGGGAGGTGAGTGACCCGCGACAGTGAAAACAGCGCGAGAGGTGATTGAGCCGGGACATTGAAAACAGCGCGGGAGGTGAGTGAGCCGGGACAGTGAAAACAGCGCGGGAGGTGGGTGACCCGGGACAGTGAAAACAGCGCGGGAGCTGAGTGAGCCGGGACATTGAAAACAGTGCGAGAGGTGAGTGAGCCGGACATTGAAAACAGTGCGAGAGGTGAGTGAGCCGGGACATTGAAAACAGCGCGGGAGGTGAGTGAGCCGGGACATTGAAATCAGTGCGAGAGGTGATTGAGCCGGGACATTGAAAACAGCGCGGGAGGTGAGTGAGCCGGGACAGTGAAAACAGCGCGAGAGGTGAGTGAGCCGGGACATTGAAAACAGTGTGAGAGATGAGTGAGCCGGGACATTGAAAACAGCGCGGGAGGTGAGTGAGCCGGGACAGTGAAAACAGCGCGGGAGGTGAGTGAGACGGGACAGTGAAAACAGCACGGGAGCTGAGTGAGCCGGGACATTGAAAACAGCACGGGAGCTGAGTGAGCCAGGACATTGAAAACAGCGCGGGAGGTGAGTGAGCCGGGACATTGAAAACAGTCCGAGAGTTGAGTGAGCCGGGACAGTGAAAACAACACGGGAGGTGAGTGGGCCGGGACAGTGAAAACAGCGCGGGAGGTGAGTGAGCCGGGACATTGAAATCAGTGCGAGAGGTGATTGAGCCGGGACATTGAAAACAGCGCGGGAGGTGAGTGAGCCAGGACATTGAAAACAGCGCGGGAGGTGAGTGAGCCGGGACAGTGAAAACAGCGCGGGAGCTGAGTGAGCCGGGACATTGAAAACAGAGCGGGAGGTGAGTGAGCCGGGACATTGAAAACAGCACGGGAGCTGAGTGAGCCGGGACATTGAAAACAGCGCGGGAGGTGAGTGAGCCGGGACAGTGAAAACAGCGCGAGAGGTGAGTGAGCCGGGACATTGAAAACAGTGCGAGAGGTGAGTGAGCCGGGATATTGAAAACAGCGCGGGAGGTGAGTGAGCCGGGACATTGAAAACAGCGCGGGAGGTGAGTGAGCCGGGACAGTGAAAACAGCGCGAGAGGTGAGTGAGCCGGGACATTGAAAACAGTGCGAGAGGTGAGTCAGCCGGGACATTGAAAACAGTGCGAGAGGTGAGTGAGCCGGGACATTGAAAACAGCGCGGGAGCTGAGTGAGCCCGGACAGTGAAAACAGCGCCGGAGCTGAGTGAGCCGGGACAGTGAAAACAGCGCGGGAGCTGAGTGAGCCGGGACATTGAAAACAGTGCGAGAGGTGAATGAGCCGGGACAGTGAAATCAGCGCGGGAGGTGAGTGAGCTGGGACAGTGAAAACAGCGCGGGAGGTGAGTGACCCGGGACAGTGAAAACAGCGCGGGAGCTGAGTGAGCCGGGACATTGAAAACAGTGCGAGAGGTGAGTTAGCCGGGACATTGAAAACAGTGCGAGTGGTGAGTGAGCCGGGACATTGAAAACAGCGCGGGAGGTGAGTGAGCCGGGACATTGAAAACAGCGCGGGAGCTGAGTGAGCCGGGACATTGAAAACAGTGCGAGAGGTGAGTGAGCCGGGACAGTGAAATCAGCGCGGGAGGTGAGTGAGCTGGGACAGTGAAAACAGCGCGGGAGGTGAGTGACCCGGGACAGTGAAAACAGCGCGGGAGCTGAGTGAGCCGGGACATTGAAAACAGTGCGAGAGGTGAGTTAGCCGGGACATTGAAAACAGTGCGAGTGGTGAGTGAGCCGGGACATTGAAAACAGCGCGGGAGTTGAGTGAGCCGGGACATTGAAATCAGTGCGAGAGGTGAGTGAGCCGGTACATTGAAAACAGCGCGGGAGGTGAGTGAGCCGTGACAGTGAAAACAGCGCGAGAGGTGAGTGAGCCGGGACATTGAAAACAGTGCGAGAGGTGAGTGAGTCGGGACATTGAAAACAGCGCGGGAGGTGAGTGAGCCGGGACAGTGAAAACAGCACGGGAGCTGAGTGAGCCGGGACATTGAAAACAGCGCAAGAGGTGAGTGAGCCGGGACATTGAAAACAGAGCGAGAGGTGAGTGAGCCGGGACAGTGAAAACAACGCGGGAGGTGAGTGAGCCGGGACAGTGAAAACAGCGCGGGAGGTGAGTGAGCCGGGACAGTGAAAACAGCGCGGGAGCTGAGTGAGCCGGGACATTGAAAACAGCGCGGGAGGTGAGTGAGCCGGGACATTGAAAACAGCGCGGGAGTGAGTGAGCCGGGACAGTGAAAACAGCGCGAGAGGTGAGTGAGCCGGGACATTGAAAACAGCGCGGGAGGTGAGTGAGCCGGGACATTGAAATCAGTGCGAGAGGTGATTGAGCCGGGACATTGAAAACAGCGCGGGAGGTGAGTGAGCCGGGACAGTGAAAACAGCGCGAGAGGTGAGTGAGCCGGGACATTGAAAACAGTGCGAGAGATGAGTGAGCCGGGACATTGAAAACAGTGCGGGAGGTGAGTGAGCCGGGACATTGAAAACAGCACGGGAGCTGAGTGAGCCAGGACATTGAAAACAGCGCGGGAGGTGAGTGAGCCGGGACAGTGAAAACAGCGCGGGAGCTGAGTGAGCCGGGACATTGAAAACAGAGCGGGAGGTGAGTGAGCCGGGACATTGAAAACAGCACGGGAGATGAGTGAGCCGGGACATTGAAAACAGCGCGGGAGGTGAGTGAGCCGGGACAGTGAAAACAGCGCGAGAGGTGAGTGAGCCGGGACATTGAAAACAGTGCGAGAGGTGAGTGAGCCGGGATATTGAAAACAGCGCGGGAGGTGAGTCAGCCGGGACATTGAAAACAGCGCGGGAGGTGAGTGAGCCGGGACAGTGAAAACAGCGCGAGAGGTGAGTGAGCCGGGACATTGAAAACAGTGCGAGAGGTGAGTCAGCCGGGACATTGAAAACAGTGCGAGAGGTGAGTGAGCCGGGACATTGAAAACAGCGCGGGAGGTGAGTGAGCCGGGACATTGAAAACAGCGCGGGAGCTGAGTGAGCCTGGACAGTGAAAACAGCGCCGGAGCTGAGTGAGCCGGGACATTGAAAACAGTGCGAGAGGTGAGTGAGCCGGGACAGTGAAATCAGCGCGGGAGGTGAGTGAGCTGGGACAGTGAAAACAGCGCGGGAGGTGAGTGACCCGGGACAGTGAAAACAGCGCGGGAGCTGAGTGAGCCGGGACATTGAAAACAGTGCGAGAGGTGAGTTAGCCGGGACATTGAAAACAGTGCGAGTGGTGAGTGAGCCGGGACATTGAAAACAGCGCGGGAGTTGAGTGAGCCGGGACATTGAAATAAGTGCGAGAGGTGAGTGAGCCGGTACATTGAAAGCAGCGCGGGAGGTGAGTGAGCCGGGACAGTGAAAACAGCGCGAGAGGTGAGTGAGCCGGGACATTGAAAACAGTGCGAGAGATGAGTGAGCCGGGACATTGAAAACAGCGCGGGAGGTGAGTGAGCCGGGACATTGAAAACAGCACGGGAGCTGAGTGAGCCAGGACATTGAAAACAGCGCGGGAGGTGAGTGAGCCGGGACAGTGAAAACAGCGCGGGAGCTGAGTGAGCCGGGACATTGAAAACAGAGCGGGAGGTGAGTGAGCCGGGACATTGAAAACAGTGCGAGAGGTGAGTGAGCCGGGATATTGAAAACAGCGCGGGAGGTGAGTGAGCCGGGACATTGAAAACAGCGCGGGAGGTGAGTGAGCCGGGACAGTGAAAACAGCGCGAGAGGTGAGTGAGCCGGGATATTGAAAACAGCGCGGGAGGTGAGTGAGCCGGGACATTGAAAACAGCGCGGGAGGTGAGTGAGCCGGGACAGTGAAAACAGCGCGAGAGGTGAGTGAGCCGGGACATTGAAAACAGTGCGAGAGGTGAGTCAGCCGGGACATTGAAAACAGTGCGAGAGGTGAGTGAGCCGGGACATTGAAAACAGCGCGGGAGGTGAGTGACCCGGGACAGTGAAAACAGCGCGGGAGCTGAGTGAGCCGGGACATTGAAAACAGTGCGAGAGGTGAGTTAGCCGGGACATTGAAAACAGTGCGAGTGGTGAGTGAGCCGGGACATTGAAAACAGCGCGGGAGTTGAGTGAGCCGGGACATTGAAATCAGTGCGAGAGGTGAGTGAGCCGGTACATTGAAAGCAGCGCGGGAGGTGAGTGAGCCGGGACAGTGAAAACAGCGCGAGAGGTGAGTGAGCCGGGACATTGAAAACAGTGCGAGAGGTGAGTGAGTCGGGACATTGAAAACAGCGCGGGAGGTGAGTGAGCCGGGACAGTGAAAACAGCACGGGAGCTGAGTGAGCCGGGACATTGAAAACAGCGCGAGAGGTGAGTGAGCCGGGACATTGAAAACAGTGCGAGAGCTGAGTGAGCCGGGACAGTGAAAACAACGCGGGAGGTGAGTGAGCCGGGACAGTGAAAACAGCGCGGGAGGTGAGTGAGCCGGGACAGTGAAAACAGCGCGGGAGCTGAGTGAGCCGGGACGTTGAAAACAGCGCGGGAGGTGAGTGAGCCGGGACATTGAAAACAGCGCGGGAGTGAGTGAGCCGGGTCAGTGAAAACAGCGCGAGAGGTGAGTGAGCCGGGACATTGAAAACAGTGCGAGAGGTGAGTGAGCCGGGACAGTGAAAACTGCGCGGGAGGTGAGTGAGCTGAGACATTGAAAACAGCGCGAGAGGTGAGTGAGCCGGGACATTGAAAACAGTGCGAGAGGTGAGTGAGCCGGGATATTGAAAACAGCGCGGGAGGTGAGTGAGCCGGGACATTGAAAACAGCGCGGGAGGTGAGTGAGCCTGGACAGTGAAAACAGCGCGTTAGGTGAGTGAGCCGGGACATTGAAAACAGTGCGAGAGGTGAGTCAGCCGGGACATTGAAAACAGTGCGAGAGGTGAGTGAGCCGGGACATTGAAAACAGCGCGGGAGCTGAGTGAGCCCGGACAGTGAAAACAGCGCCGGAGCTGAGTGAGCCGGGACAGTGAAAACAGCGCGGGAGCTGAGTGAGCCGGGACATTGAAAACAGTGCGAGAGGTGAATGAGCCGGGACAGTGAAATCAGCGCGGGAGGTGAGTGAGCTGGGACAGTGAAAACAGCGCGGGAGGTGAGTGACCCGGGACAGTGAAAACAGCGCGGGAGCTGAGTGAGCCGGGACATTGAAAACAGTGCGAGAGGTGAGTTAGCCGGGACATTGAAAACAGTGCGAGTGGTGAGTGAGCCGGGACATTGAAAACAGCGCGGGAGGTGAGTGAGCCGGGACATTGAAAACAGCGCGGGAGCTGAGTGAGCCGGGACATTGAAAACAGTGCGAGAGGTGAGTGAGCCGGGACAGTGAAATCAGCGCGGGAGGTGAGTGAGCTAGGACAGTGAAAACAGCGCGGGAGGTGAGTGACCCGGGACAGTGAAAACAGCGCGGGAGCTGAGTGAGCCGGGACATTGAAAACAGTGCGAGAGGTGAGTTAGCCGGGACATTGAAAACAGTGCGAGTGGTGAGTGAGCCGGGGCATTGAAAACAGCGCGGGAGTTGAGTGAGCCGGGACATTGAAATCAGTGCGAGAGGTGAGTGAGCCGGTACATTGAAAACAGCGCGAGAGGTGAGTGAGCCGGGACAGTGAAAACAGCGCGAGAGGTGAGTGAGCCGGGACATTGAAAACAGTGCGAGAGGTGAGTGAGTCGGGACATTGAAAACAGCGCGGGAGGTGAGTGAGCCGGGACAGTGAAAACAGCACGGGAGCTGAGTGAGCCGGGACATTGAAAACAGCGCAAGAGGTGAGTGAGCCGGGACATTGAAAACAGTGCGAGAGGTGAGTGAGCCGGGACAGTGAAAACAACGCGGGAGGTGAGTGAGCCGGGACAGTGAAAACAGCGCGGGAGTTGAGTGAGCCGGGACAGTGAAAACAGCGCGAGAGGTGAGTGAGCCGGGACATTGAAAACAGTGCGAGAGGTGAGTGAGTCGGGACATTGAAAACAGCGCGGGAGGTGAGTGAGCCGGGACAGTGAAAACAGCACGGGAGCTGAGTGAGCCGGGACATTGAAAACAGCGCAAGAGGTGAGTGAGCCGGGACATTGAAAACAGTGCGAGAGGTGAGTGAGCCGGGACAGTGAAAACAACGCGGGAGGTGAGTGAGCCGGGACAGTGAAAACAGCGCGAGAGGTGAGTGAGCCGGGACATTGAAAACAGCGGGGGAGGTGAGTGAGCCGGGACATTGAAATCAGTGCGAGAGGTGATTGAGCCGGGACATTGAAAACAGCGCGGGAGGTGAGTGAGCCGGGACAGTGAAAACAGCGCGAGAGGTGAGTGAGCCGGGACATTGAAAACAGTGCGAGAGATGAGTGAGCCGGGACATTGAAAACAGCGCGGGAGGTGAGTGAGCCGGGACATTGAAAACAGCACGGGAGCTGAGTGAGCCAGGACATTGAAAACAGTGCGGGAGGTGAGTGAGCCGGGACAGTGAAAACAGCGCGGGAGCTGAGTGAGCCGGGACATTGAAAACAGAGCGGGAGGTGAGTGAGCCGGGACATTGAAAACAGCACGGGAGCTGAGTGAGCCGGGACATTGAAAACAGCGCGGGAGGTGAGTGAGCCGGGACAGTGAAAACAGCGCGAGAGGTGAGTGAGCCGGGACATTGAAAACAGTGCGAGAGGTGAGTGAGCCGGGATATTGAAAACAGCGCGGGAGGTGAGTGAGCCGGGACATTGAAAACAGCGCGGGAGGTGAGTGAGCCGGGACAGTGAAAACAGCGCGAGAGGTGAGTGAGCCGGGACATTGAAAACAGTGCGAGAGATGAGTCAGCCGGGACATTGAAAACAGTGCGAGAGGTGAGTGAGCCGGGACATTGAAAACAGCGCGGGGGTTAGTGAGCCGGGACATTGAAAACAGCGCGGGAGCTGAGTGAGCCTGGACAGTGAAAACAGCGCCGGAGCTGAGTGAGCCGGGACATTGAAAACAGTGCGAGAGGTGAGTGAGCCGGGACAGTGAAATCGGCGCGGGAGGTGAGTGAGCTGGGACAGTGAAAACAGCGCGGGAGGTGAGTGACCCGGGACAGTGAAAACAGCGCGGGAGCTGAGTGAGCCGGGACATTAAAAACAGTGCGAGAGGTGAGTTAGCCGGGACATTGAAAACAGTGTGAGTGGTGAGTGAGCCGGGACATTGAAAACAGCGCGGGAGTTGAGTGAGCCGGGACATTGAAATCAGTGCGAGAGGTGAGTGAGCCGGTACATTGAAAGCAGCGCGGGAGGTGAGTGAGCCGGGACAGTGAAAACAGCGCGAGAGGTGAGTGAGCCGGGACATTGAAAACAGTGCGAGAGGTGAGTGAGTCGGGACATTGAAAACAGCGCGGGAGGTGAGTGAGCCGGGACAGTGAAAACAGCACGGGAGCTGAGTGAGCCGGGACATTGAAAACAGCGCGAGAGGTGAGTGAGCCGGGACATTGAAAACAGTGCGAGAGCTGAGTGAGCCGGGACAGTGAAAACAACGCGGGAGGTGAGTGAGCCGGGACAGTGAAAACAGCGCGGGAAGTGAGTGAGCCGGGACAGTGAAAACAGCGCGGGAGCTGAGTGAGCCGGGACGTTGAAAACAGCGCGGGAGGTGAGTGAGCCGGGACATTGAAAACAGCGCGGGAGTGAGTGAGCCGGGACAGTGAAAACAGCGCGAGAGGTGAGTGAGCCGGGACATTGAAAACAGTGCGAGAGGTGAGTGAGCCGGGACAGTGAAAACTGCGCGGGAGGTGAGTGAGCTGAGACATTGAAAACAGCGCGAGAGGTGAGTGAGCCGGGACATTGAAAACAGCGCGGGAGGTGAGTGAGCCGGGACAGTGAAAACAGCGCGAGAGGAGAGTGAGCCGGGACATTGAAAACAGCGGGAGAGGTGAGTGAGCCGGGCCAGTGAAAACAGTGCGAAAGGTGAGTGAGCCGGGACATTGAAAACAGCGCGGGAGGTGAGTGAGCCGGGACATTGAAAACAGCGCGGGAGGTGAGTGAGCCGGGACAGTGAAAACAGCGCGAGAGGTGAGTGACCCGGGACAGTGAAAACAGCGCGGGAGCTGAGTGAGCCGGGACATTGAAAACAGTGCGAGAGGTGAGTTAGCCGGGACATTGCAAACAGTGCGAGTGGTGAGTGAGCCGGGACATTGAAAACAGCGCGGGAGTTGAGTGAGCCGGGACATTGAAATCAGTGCGAGAGGTGAGTGAGCCGGTACATTGAAAACAGCGCGGGAGGTGAGTGAGCCGGGACAGTGAAAACAGCGCGGGAGGTGAGTGAATCGGGACATTGAAAACAGCGCGGGAGGTGAGTGAGCCGGGACAGTGAAAACAGCGCGAGAGGTGAGTGAGCAGGGACATTGAAAACAGTGCGAGAGGTGAGTGAGCCGGGACATTGAAAACAGCGCGGGAGGTGAGTGAGCCGGGACATTGAAAACAGCGCGGGAGCTGAGTGAGCCGGGACAGTGAAAACAGCGCCGGAGCTGAGTGAGCCGGGACATTGAAAACAGTGCGGGAGGTGAGTGAGCTGGGACAGTGAAAACAGCGCGGGAGGTGAGTGACCCGGGACAGTGAAAACAGCGCGGCAGCTGAGTGAGCCGGGACATTGAAAACAGTGCGAGAGGTGAGTGAGCCGGGCCATTGAAAACAGTGCGAGAGGTGAGTGAGCCGGGACATTGAAAACAGCGCGGGAGGTGAGTGAGCCGGGACATTGAAAACAGCGCGGGAGGTGAGTGAGCCGGGACATTGAAAACAGCGCGGGAGCTGAGTGAGCCGGGACATTGAAAACAGTGCGAGAGGTGAGTGAGCCGGGACATTGAAAACAGCGCGGGAGGTGAGTGAGCCGGGACATTCAAAACAGCGCGGGAGGTGGGTGAGCCGGGACATTGAAAACAGTGCGAGAGGTGAGTGAGCCGGGACAGTGAAAACAGCGCGGGAGGTGAGTGAGCCGGGACATTCAAAACAGCGCGGGAGGTGAGTGAGCCGGGACATTGAAAACAGCGCGGGAGGTGAGTGAGCCGGGACAGTGAAAACAGCGCGGGAGGTGAGTGAGCCGGGACAGTGAAAACAGCGCGGGAGCTGAGTGAGCCGGGACATTGAAAACAGCGCGGGAGGTGAGTGAGCCGGGACATTGAAAACAGCACGGGAGCTGAGTGAGCCGGGACATTGAAAACAGCGCGAGAGCTGAGTGAGCCGGGACATTGAAAACAGCGCGGGAGATGAGTCAGCCGGGACAGTGAAAACAGTGCTAGAGGTGAGTGAGCCGGGACATTGAAAACAGTGCGAGAGGTGAGTGAGCCGGGACATTGAAAACAGCGCGGGAGTGAGTGAGCCGGGACAGTGAAAAGAGTGCGAGAGGTGAGTGAGCCGGGACATTGAAAACAGTGCGAGAGGTGAGTGAGCCGGGACAGTGAAAACAGTGCGAGAGGTGAGTGAGCCGGGACATTGAAAACAGCGCGAGAGATGAGTGAGCCGGGACATTGAAAACAGTGCGAGAGGTGAGTGAGCCGGGACAGTGAAAACTGCGCGGGAGGTGAGTGAGCTGAGACATTGAAAACAGCGCGAGAGGTGAGTGAGCCGGGACATTGAAAACAGCGCGGGAGGTGAGTGAGCCGGGACAGTGAAAACAGCGCGAATGGTGAGTGAGCCTGGACATTGAAAACAGCGCGAGAGGTGAGTGAGCCGGGCCAGTGAAAACAGCGCGAGAGGTGAGTGAGCCGGGCCAGTGAAAACAGTGCGAGAGGTGAGTGAGCCGGGACATTGAAAACAGCGCGGGAGGTGAGTGAGCCGGGACATTGAAAACAGTGAGTGAGCCGGGACATTGAAAACAGCGCGGGAGCTGAGTGAGCCGGGACAGTGAAAACAGCGCCGGAGCTGAGTGAGCCGGGACATTGAAAACAGTGCGAGAGGTGAGTGAGCCGGGACAGTGAAAACAGTGCGGGAGGTGAGTGAGCTGGGACAGTGAAAACAGCGCGGGAGGTGAGTGACCCGGGACAGTGAAAACAGCGCGGGAGCTGAGTGAGCCGGGACATTGAAAACAGTGCGAGAGGTGAGTGAGCCGGGACATTGAAAACAGTGCGAGAGGTGAGTGAGCCGGGACATTGAAAACAGCGCGGGAGGTGAGTGAGCCGGGACATTGAAATCAGTGCGAGAGGTGAGTGAGCCGGGACATTGAAAACAGCGCGGGAGGTGAGTGAGCCGGGACATTGAAAACAGCGCGGGAGCTGAGTGAGCCGGGACATTGAAAACAGTGCGAGAGGTGAGTGAGCCGGGACATTGAAAACAGCGCGGGAGGTGTGTGAGCCGGGACATTCAAAACAGCGCGGGAGGTGGATGAGCCGGGACATTGAAAACAGTGCGAGAGGTGAGTGAGCCGGGACATTGAAAACAGCGCGGGAGGTGAGTGAGCCGGGAAATTGAAAACAGCACGGGAGCTGAGTGAGCCGGGACATTGAAAACAGCGCGGGAGGTGAGAGAGCCGGGACAGTGAAAACAGCGCGGGAGGTGAGTGAGCCCGGACAGTGAAAACAGCGCGGGAGGTGAGTGAGCCGGGACATTGAAAACAGCACAGGAGCTGAGTGAGCCGGGACATTGAAAACAGCGCGAGAGCTGAGTGAGCCGGGACATTGAAAACAGCGCGGGAGGTGAGTGAGCCGGGACAGTGAAAACAGCGCGAGAGGTGAGTGAGCCGGGACATTGAAAACAGTGCGAGGGGTGAGTGAGCCGGGACATTGAAAACAGCGCGGGAGGTGAGTGAGCCGGGACAGTGAAAACAGCGCCGGAGCTGAGTGAGCCGGGACATTGAAAACAGTGCGAGAGGTGAGTGAGCCGGGACAGTGAAAACAGTGCGGGAGGTGAGTGAGCTGGGACAGTGAAAACAGCGCGGGAGGTGAGTGACCCGGGACAGTGAAAACAGCGCGGGAGCTGAGTGAGCCGGGACATTGAAAACAGTGCGAGAGGTGAGTGAGCCGGGACATTGAAAACAGTGCGAGAGGTGAGTGAGCCGGGACATTGAAAACAGCGCGGGAGGTGAGTGAGCCGGGACATTGAAATCAGTGCGAGAGGTGAGTGAGCCGGGACATTGAAAACAGCGCGGGAGGTGAGTGAGCCGGGACATTGAAAACAGCGCGGGAGCTGAGTGAGCCGGGACATTGAAAACAGTGCGAGAGGTGAGTGAGCCGGGACATTGAAAACAGCGCGGGAGGTGTGTCAGCCGGGACATTCAAAACAGCGCGGGAGGTGGATGAGCCGGGACATTGAAAACAGTGCGAGAGGTGAGTGAGCCGGGACATTGAAAACAGCGCGGGAGGTGAGTGAGCCGGGAAATTGAAAACAGCACGGGAGCTGAGTGAGCCGGGACATTGAAAACAGCGCGGGAGGTGAGAGAGCCGGGACAGTGAAAACAGCGCGGGAGGTGAGTGAGCCCGGACAGTGAAAACAGCGCGGGAGGTGAGTGAGCCGGGACATTGAAAACAGCACAGGAGCTGAGTGAGCCGGGACATTGAAAACAGCGCGAGAGCTGAGTGAGCCGGGACATTGAAAACAGCGCGGGAGGTGAGTGAGCCGGGACAGTGAAAACAGCGCGAGAGGTGAGTGAGCCGGGACATTGAAAACAGTGCGAGGGGTGAGTGAGCCGGGACATTGAAAACAGCGCGGGAGGTGAGTGAGCCGGGACAGTGAAAACAGCGCGAGAGGTGAGTGAGCCGGGACATTGAAAACAGTGCGAGAGGTGAGTGAGCCGGGACATTGAAAACAGCGCGGGAGGTGAGTGAGCCGGGACATTGAAAACATCACGGGAGCTGAGTGAGCCGGGATATTGAAAACAGCGCGGGAGGTGAGTGAGCCAGGACATTAAAAACAGTGCGAGAGGTGAGTGAGCCGTGACAGTGAAAACAGCGCGGGAGGTGAGTGAGCCGGGACATTGAAAACAGCGCAGGAGGTGAGTGAGCTGGGACTTTGAAAACAGCGCGGGAGTGAGTAAGCCGGGACAGTGAAAACAGCGCGAGAGGTGAGTGAGCCGGGACATTGAAAACAGTGCGAGAGGTGAGTGAGCCGGGACATTGAAAACAGCGCGAGAGGTGAGTGAGCCAGGACAGTGAAAACAGCGCGGGAGGTGAGTGAGCCGGGACAGTGAAAACAGCGCGGGAGGTGAGTGAGCCGGGACATTGAAAACAGAGCGAGAGGTGAGTGAGCCAGGACATTGAAAACTACGCGGGAGGTGAGTGAGCCGGGACAGTGAAAACTGCGCGGGAGGTGAGTGAGCTGTGACATTTAAAACAGCGTGAGAGGTGAGTGAGCCGGGACAGTGAAAACACCGCGGGAGGTGAGTGAGCCGGGACAGTGAAAACAGCGCGGGAGGTGAGTGAGCCGGGATAGTGAAAACAGCGCGGGAGGTGAGTGAGCCGGGACATTGAAAACAGCGCGGGAGCTGAGTGAGCCGGGACAGTGAAAACAGCGCGAGAGGTGAGTGAGCCGGGACAGTGAAAACAGCGCGAGAGGTGAGTGAGCCGGGACATTGAAAACAGCGCGGGAGCTGAGTGAGCCGGGACATTGAAAACAGCGCGGGAGGTGAGTGAGCTAGGACATTGAAAACAGCACGGGAGCTGAGTGAGCCGGGACATTGAAAACAGCGCGGGAGGTGAGTGAGCCGGGACAGTGAAAACTGCGCGAGAGGTGAGTGAGCCGGGACATTGAAAACAGTGCGAGAGGTGAGTGAGCCGGGACATTGAAAACAGCGCGGGAGGTGAGTGAGCCGGGACATTGAAAACAGCACGGGAGCTGAGTGAGCCGAGAAATTGAAAACAGCGCGGGAGGTGAGTGAGCCAGGACATTGAAAACAGTGCGAGAGGTGAGTGAGCCGGGACATTGAAAACAGTGCAGGAGGTGAGTGAGCCGGGACATTGAAAACAGCGCGGGAGGTGAGTAAGCCGGGACAGTGAAAACAGCGCTAGAGGTGAGTGAGCCGGGACATTGAAAACAGTGTGAGAGGTGAGTGAGCTGAGACATTGAAAACAGCGCGGGAGGTGAGTGAGCCGGGACAGTGAAAACTGCGCGGGAGGTGAGTGAGCTGAGACATTGAAAACAGCGCGAGAGGTGAGTGAGCCGGGACATTGAAAACAGCGCGGGAGGTGAGTGAGCCGGGACAGTGAAAACAGCGCGAGAGCTGAGTGAGCCTGGACATTGAAAACAGCGCGAGAGGTGAGTGAGCCGGGCCAGTGAAAACAGCGCGGGAGCTATGTGAGCCGGGACAGTGAAAACAGCGCGAGAGCTGAGTGAGCCGGGACAGTGAAAACAGCGCGGGAGCTGAGTGAGCCGGGACAGTGAAAACAGCGCAGGAGCTGAGTGAGCCGGGACATTTAAAACAGCATGAGAGGTGAGTGAGCCGGGACAGTGAAAACAGCGCGGGCGGTGAGTGAGCCGGGACAGTGAAAACAGCGCGGGAGGTGAGTGAGCCGGGATAGTGAAAACAGCGCGGGAGGTGAGTGAGCCGGGACATTGAAAACAGCGCGGGAGCTGAGTGAGCCGGGACAGTGAAAACAGCGCGAGAGGTGAGTGAGCCGGGACAGTGAAAACAGCGCGAGAGGTGAGTGAGCCGGGACATTGAAAACAGCGCGGGAGCTGAGTGAGCCGGGACAGTGAAAACAGCGCAGGAGGTGAGTGAGCCTGGATAGTGAAAACAGCGCGGGAGGTGAGTGAGCCGGGACATTGAAAACAGCGCGGGAGCTGAGTGAGCCGGGACAGTGAAAACAGCGCGAGAGGTGAGTGAGCCGGGACAGTGAAAACAGCGCGAGAGGTGAGTGAGCCGGGTCTTTGAAAACAGCGCGGGAGGTGAGTGAGCCGGGACAGTGAAAACAGCGCGTGAGGTGAGTGAGCCGGGACAGTGAAAGCAGCGCGAGAGGTGAGTGAGCCGGGACTTTGAAAACAGCGCGGGAGGTGAGTGAGCCGGGACAGTGAAAACAGCGCGTGAGGTGAGTGAGCCGGGACAGTGAAAACAGCGCGGGAGCTGAGTGAGCCGGGACTTTGAAAACAGCGCGGGAGGTGAGTGAGCCGGGACAGTGAAAACAGCGCGTGAGGTGAGTGAGCCGGGACAGTGAAAGCAGCGCGAGAGGTGAGTGAGCCGGGACTTTGAAAACAGCGCGTGAGGTGAGTGAGCCGGGAAAGTGAAAACAGCGCAGGAGCTGAGTGAGCCGGGACAGTGAAAACAGCGCGGGAGCTGAGTGAGCCGGGACATTGAAAACAGCGTGGGAGCTGAGTGAGCCGGGACATTGAAAACAGCGTGAGAGGTGAGTGAGCCGGGACAGTGAAAACAGCGCGGGAGGTGAGTGAGCCGGGACAGTGAAAACAGCGCGAGGTAAGTGAGCCGGGACAGTGAAAACAGCGCGAGAGGTGAGTGAGCCGGGAAGCAAATGGACGTATTAGTGATAGGCAGCATGGTTTTGTGAAGGGGAGGTCGTGTCTCACTAACTTGAGTTTTTTGAGGAGGTCACTAAGATGATTGATGCAGGTAGGGCAGTGGACTTTGTCTATATGGACTTCAGTAAGGCCTTTGACAAGGTCCCTCATGGTAGACTAGTACAGAAGGTGAAGTCACACGGGATCAGGGGTGAGCTGGCAAGGTGGATACAGAACTGGCTAGGTCATAGAAGGCAGAGAGTAGCAATGGAAGGATGCTTTTCTAATTGGAGGGCTTTGACCAGTGGTGTTCCACAGGGATCAGTGCTGGGACCTTTGCTGTTTGTAGTATATATAAATGATTTGGAGGAAAATGTAACTGGTCTGATTCGTAAGTTTGCAGACGACACAAAGGTTGGTGGAATTGCGGATAGCGATGAGGACTGTCAGAGGATACAGCAGGATTTAGATTGTTTGGAGACTTGGGCGGGGAGATGGCAGATGGAGTTTAATCCGGACAAATGTGAGGTAATGCATTTTGGAAGGTCTAATGCAGGTAGGGAATATACAGTGAATGGTAGAACCCTCAAGAGTATTGAAAGTCAAAGAGATCTAGGAGTACAGGTCCACAGGTCACTGAAAGGGGCAACACAGATGGAGAAGGTAGTCAAGAAGGCATACGGCATGCTTGCCTTCATTGGCCAGGGCATTGAGTATAAGAATTGGCAAGTCATGTTGCAGCTGTATAGAACCTTTGTTAGGCCACACTTGGAGTATAGTGTTCAATTCTGGTCGCCACACTACCAGAAGGATGTGGAGGCTTTAGAGAGGGTGCAGAAGAGATTTACCAGAATGTTGCCTTGTATGGAGGGCATTAGCTATGAGGAGCGGTTGAATAAACTCGGTTTGTTCTCACTGGAACGAAAGAGGTTGAGGGGCGACCTGATAGAGGTCTACAAAATTATGAGGGGCATAGACAGAGTGGATAGTCAAAGGCTTTTCCCCGGGGTAGAGGGGTCAATTACTAGGGGGCATAGGTTTAAGGTGAGAGGGGCAAGGTTTAGAGTAGATGTACGAGGCAAGTTTTTTACACAGAGGGTAGTGCGTGCCTGGAACTCGCTACCGGAGGAGGTGGTGGAAGCAGGGACGATAGTGACATTTAAGGGGCATCTTGACAAATACATGAATAGGATGGGAATAGAGGGATACGGACCCAGGAAGTGTAGAAGATTGTAGTTTAGTTGGGCAGCATGGTCGGCACGGGCTTGGAGGGCCGAAGGGCCTGTTCCTGTGCTGTACATTTCTTTGTTCTTTGTTCTTTGTTCTTTGATGATGGCTCTTTTGAAAGAGAGGTCTCAATTTAAGATCTTTGCTAAATAAACAAATCGTGTGAGGGGTTGCAGGTGGGAAAGTACACATGGTCCATAAAAAACCCTGCTGCTGACTGGTAAGCAGTCATTTATGCGACTTCCCTTTGTTTACCTTCTATTATCATCAGGATGGTGGATCAATGTATTTGTATAAAATTACCAAAGTGATTTCAGCATTTCGGCATTCATTGCAGTCAGTGCATGTAATTTAGAATGAAGTCCATACTAACAACATAACATGACCTTTTTGGATTATGTATATGTGAAGCAAAGCAATTGAGACTATGGTAGTGCTTTGCAAACTATTTCCGATGTGACCCCATCACCACCTGTTCAAAGGAAATTAGTGACTGGCAACAAGGTCTGGACTTGGCAATAATGGCCACATCCCATGAACAATATGTTCAGCTCAACAGCCACTGTGTGTCAGTGGTACAGCATGTGGATGTTGAAGATAATGGATGGGATACCATCAAGTGGGCTGTTTTTTGTCCTGGATAGTGATGAACTTCTTGAGTATTGTTAGAGCTGCACTCACCCAGGCAAGTAGAGAGTATTCCATTATACTCCTGACTTGCACCTTGTAGATGGTGGACAGACTTTTGGAAGTCAAGAGGTGAATTATTCATCACAGAATAGTGAGACTTTGGCCTGCTCTTGGAGTCACAGTATTTATTTGGTTGGTGCACTTCAGCTTTTGCCAATGGTGAGTCCTAGGATGTTGATATTGGGGGTTTCAATGATGGTAGGTAAAGAGGAGATGGTTGTATTCCCTCTCTTGTTGGAGATGGTCTTTGCCTGGCACTTGTGTTGTGCAAATGTTACTTGCTACTTATCAGTCCAAGCCTGAGTGTTGCTCAGGTCTTCCTGCATAAGGGAAAAGGCTGCTTAAGTATCTGAGACGTTACACATGGTGCTGAACATTGTGCAATATTAATGAACTTCCCCACTTCTGAATTTATGATGGATGAAAGGTTATTGATGAAGCAGTTAAAAATGGTTGGGCTTAGGACTGAGGAACTCCTTCAACTATATCCTGGGACTGAGATGATTGGCCTCCAACAACTACAACCATCTTCCTTTGTGCCAGATATGACTTCAACTAGCGGAGAGGTTCCCCCGATTCCCATTGACTCTAGGTTTGCTGAGGCTCCTTGAAGCCACACTTGGTGAAATAGTGCCTTGAGATCGAGGACAGTCACCATCACCATACTGGGTTCAGTTTTGTAACTGATCGCTTCGTAACATGCGACTTTTAAATAGTCATTTCCCATTAAGTGATAACCACTTTGCCAAACCATTTTATTCATTCGTTGAGAGTGCTCCCTTATCAGAAATTCACAGTTTAGTGACCATACAGACTGTCGCTCAATTTGTCACATGCTTAGAATTGTAATGGAAACCATCCTGATGTAGATTTGTGCACACTCTAATTTATTTCAACCACAGCTCAACAGATTGTTGAGATAGCAACGGCTGTGAAGCATATTATACTGAAGGTAATGGGATAAGATAAATGTTATTCTTACTGTTTACAGCAGCCTATTAGTGATTGTTACACTGACAAAAGGGGAGATATTTTGGTCAGCAATGCTGACATGCAAACACTTCATGCATTATTACTATGTTCATGTGAGCCCTGTAACCAAACAGATGTTAATTCTTTAGTATTGAATTTGAATGGTTACAGATGATAAGAAAAAGTTATGTTTGTCGTGTTAGGTACACTGGTCTAACACTGGATTCAACTGGATGCAGCATAAATCAAAAAGATACTCCAGACCTTGAAGTTAGTTCAATCAGGTTTATTGAACTAATAGCACAGTTAGCACAGTTCTCTGTGAGTCTGACTCTCTGCTAACTTAAGTGTGGTTACTCTGTCTGACTGAACCAGACTAGCTCTTAGCCACGTGGTGGGGGCATGAGATTGTAACAACACCCTTGACTGATCTCTAAATGTTCATCAGTGGAAAGAGGCGGAGTGTGAGTGCCTTGTGTCTTTTATAGTCAGATCCCACCCCTGAGTGTCCTGCCTGCTTATTGGTCATGTCCTGTTCTCTGTGTCCATTAGCTGCTTGTCTATATATCATTATGTGTGTGTCCGCATATCATGACAATGTTATCATAATAAATGCTTGCAAATGTAACTAGACATTTTTCTGGAGAGAGAATCGATTGATAGATAAGGTGCAAAATCAATTAAAAGAGGGACATGCTTACTGGGTCCAAAAAGGTTTCAGTTCAAGCTCCCGTGACATCCAAATGCAGGATAAGAATGGGTGTTGATAGTGGAGATACTGGCAAACTCCATAATGAAAGGATTCAGGTCAGGAAGGCAACTCATTTGTCAAGTTGGCCAGATTTGGAAAGAAATTCAAGACGTTTGGACTGCAAAAGAAATACAAATTTCCCTCAAAATGAGCTGGAAAATGCAACAACCACTCAGCATCGATATGGCCAGAAATAATGCAATGTTGCAAAATCAACAGGCAACATAAATTACAAAGTAACATACAAATCATACTCCAGTATGGGCATTAACACTGAGGAGATATAATGGTCTGGACAGTATTAATCCCTCCAACTGTAATAACTTCATCTCAGCAAAAGAGATCCTGAGGTGACTGTTCAGGAAAAGTAAAAAGATACATACAACTCTTGAGGGAGAATCAGGCAGCACTTGGGAATCTATAGGATGTACCCATAAACCTCCAAACTACAGGCATGATTTAACGAAAAATATTTCTAACTGTCATTTTGCACGGGATTGGTGGGGTGTTTCTCAATGGCCAAGTTGCGAGATTGCGGCCTGTATTTAGTGGCACTTTTGTGCCAAACATGAGCCCCCACCAGCATCTCGCCATTACTGGTTGTCTCGTTGTCTGATTCGCCAGATGTCCGCCTCAGTGGCTCACTGCTGACAAGGGGGATCACTGCATGATCAGGAGGACAAGCGTCCAATGTTGGAAGAAGACCAATGACCTCCACCAACCTGCAACGGTAAGTTACCACTTCATCCTGGCATCAGTCCCACCTGTCACCCCTCAAATCCAACCCCCCCCCTCCCCACTACCCCACAAATCACTGGCTGACACCTCGCACCCCCCCCACCTCTGATCTTTGTGCTTGTTCCTCAGAGCCCCCTGCCACCCACCAGCACACACCCTTCACGTCCAGGAGCGGTGCCCACACATGCTCCCTGCTATAGACCCCCTGACCAATCAAGCATGTGGCTCACAAAGCCCCCCCTTTGCCCTGCTGCAAAAGATAACCCATAATAAGGGGGAAAGGTCAAGGCGGGAGTATCAGAGATCAGAGTCCTCACCCCCGATGAGGAAAGAGCCCTGGAAATCGTGTGATTGTCCGAGGAGAGAGCAGTCACTGACAGAGAGGTTGGCCTGCACTGCAGAAGTGCGGCCCCTTCACCCAGATAATCTGTCAAGTGAGTTGATCGTGTCAGACAAAATGATCCTTTCCTCTCACTGACCACATGCCTATTCTCTCGCAGGATCTCCACGTGATGGGGCTGGGCCATTCGGAGTCTGGGCATGGAGGGCAGGTGGGCAGGGGTGGAGGATTTGCAGCTAGGGGAATGGAAATGTTAAATGTTCACAATTAAAACATGTTGCACCTGATACATGTGAAGACTCTGTCACGTTACCCTCCATAGTGGGCCTGTTTGCAACCCCATCCCTTGTTGCCCTCCACTCCCCCCAACCCCCACCCCCTGGGCACAATGGTCCAAGATCGAAAGCCCCCCCCCTAGGCAGACCCAGTTCAGAGGATGGGTGTGAGCGCACTGTCAGCATAAAGATAGGAGTCAGCCTTTGGCATAAACTGAGGAGCACCAGAGCTTATCTCACAGCGAGTGACCATCAGTCTCCTGCCTTGTATAAGGACCTGCTGACAATGCCAACAAAGGCCCATCACCCTGGAATGCTGTTACATAGAACCCGGGAGGGTGGATCGGTGTAGCTGGGCAGGGGCGGGGGGTTCCGGTGGAGGGGGTGAGGGAATAGGGGCAGGTTGGAGGGCTGTGGGGGGGGGACACGTTGTGGAATGGATGGGTGAAGGAAGGAAGGGAATGGGTGAAGGACGAGAATGGGGTGGGAAGAAGGGAAATGGGCGGGGGGAAGAGAATGGGGGAGGACTGAGGGGAATGGAGGGAAGAAGGGGAATAGGGTGTGTGGGATGAACTGATGGACAAAGACACATCCCGTAAGAATTGGATGAGTATCGAAGCCTCCCTGGTCCTCCGGGCATGCCAGACCCTCACCACCGCCTGTCCTCGATCATCTGGTTCCTCCTGCAGGACCCCCCAGGCTCTCCCTCCATCCCTTCCTGGTCTTCCTCCTCCTCCTCCTCAGCTGAGGCCACTTGTCCCTCCTCCTCCAACATGTCACCCCACTGCTGTGCCAGGTTCTGGAGGACACAGCAGATCACCACAAAGAGGCAGACCCTTTGGGGGGTGTACTGCAATGCACCACCAGAGCGTTCCAGGCATCGTAACTGCCTTGTAAGGATGCCGTTTAATGACAGCATGCGTGGCAACAAGAGCCTCATTATGTTGGGTCTCCGCCTCGGTCTCAGGTCTCTGCACTGGCGTCATCAACAGGACATCAGCGTTTACCCCATATCCCCCAAAAGCCAACCCATCACCCTGGGGTGGTCCTTGAAGATGCTGGGAATCTCCACGTGTCCCAGGATGTAGCTGTCATGCACACTCCCTGAGAAGCGTGCACACATGTGCATGATCAGGAGGAGGTGTCACACATGAGTTGAACATTCAGGGAGTGGAGTCCTTTCCTGTTAATGAAGGGAACTCCCTGATGCCCGGTGAATTGGAGAAGGAGAGAAATCGACAAAGAGTTAGGGCTTCCACTTTTGTCCCTCAAATCCTCCAAGTCTCCTCCACCCTTACGTATTCCGCCTTCTCTCAGAGTGCCATCCAGCAAGCCAGTTGCGCTGGAGAACCTCGCACCTCCAGCCACATCAGGAGCCAATGGACCCTCGAGCCAGACCTCTGCCAGGAACATCAGGGAGACTGTGCTCAGTTGCCCTCCACCGATCCACACAATCAGCCTTTAGCCGTGAGGATATCCCCATTGCTGAAGCCCAGCTCTCAAGTGTTTGACTGTTGGCTGCTGCCTCTCTGCTGCTGGCGAATCTAGAGCTTAGGCAAAGTGCTCAGGCTTCAAAGTTTGATTGAGATGCGGTGCAATAATCATCGTCTGAGACATGGCACGTGTCCCCATGAGAATCCGATTGAGAATATTTTGTTTATTAAATAGTCAACATTAACAAAGATTATAAAATTAACTATATCGCATTCTACATATCACAGAAACCATTAAACAATAAGGCAATGTCACCATTCCATATTGGTACCAACACAAAGCTAGATCAGCTCATTTTCACAAAAACAAACACAAGGGCTTGGATTCTCCAATTCTGGGGCTATGTCTCCACACCGGCGTAGGAACGGTGATGTTTTACGCCAGGAAAACTGGCGCAAAACAGCTACCGATTCTATGTTTTGCTGGATGCTAGCAGGAAGGCCGTGTAGAGAATCCGGCTCTAGCTGCCAAAACGCCCCGGAGAATTGCCGGGTCCATGGCCGCGCATGCGCACGGCGGCAACTGCAGCGGCCGGTCGTGCTTCATGGTGGAGGCTGCTTGCGGACCCGGCCGTAAAATAGTAACCTGCTTTGGCCGGCTCGCGAGCCCCAGACCACCCCCTCACGGTGCCCCCAGCCCCGAATAATGTCCCCCCCAGACCGCAGATCGGCCCTCCCCTGACTGTGGCACCGCTGGATGGAGTCCGCAACCGCCACGCCACGTTCCCGACGGGTGAAACCACAAGCAGCCGACGCCGTCGGAAACCCGGCCGGTCGGGGGCGGTGCATCGGGGGGGCGGGCCTCAGGCAATGTCCTGAGGCCGTCGATAGGTGGGAGCATCGCAAAAGCGGCGCCGCCCCAAATTCCGTCAGGAATTTGGATTCTCCGGCCGGTCGCCAAACGCAATTTTGGCGTCAGCGACTGGAGAATCCAGCCCCAGGTATCACCCATCACAGGTACATCAGCAGAAAAGGAGAATAAGTTTGTGAATGCGTTATCATGTCCAGACCTTTGTCGTAGAAATGATCTGTCCATCAATGTGTTATTTGTTCTACGTATCAGTGCCATTCTCCGTCCAGGAGCCACAGCTGTGCAAGCCCTCCCACACGGCCCAATCTCATCGGAACCAAATCCTGGGATCCACATTGGCGCTTAAAGTGCAGTTGAACATCCTCGAATTTCAGCACTTCAGTTACATGTAGCACTCACTACACCAGCAACAAAAGCATCAACAACCTGCGAAAGCATTTCTTCATTGGCATCAGGCGGCCCATTTGGATCAATGCCACGCATCAGGTTCTGCAGCGTCTTTTTGCTTCAAACTGGATTGTCTTCTGGACTGATACATCCCCCTGAGCTCTGTATTATAGGATCCAGGGATCTTAGAAAAAATTGTCCTTCTTTCTAACCACAGAAAAGGAAGGAAACAGCAACAGCAACCTTCAGCCATTTGCAGCCACTAGCAGAAGCAACCAGCAAACACAACCTGCAGCCAGCCACTTGAGACGATTTTGTTTATTAAAAAGTCAACAGTCCTGATACACGATCAATGACCACTAAAGCGAGGTTGTAGTCCAACTGAAGGCTTTAATAAACTAGATGTTTCCCCCAGCAGCTCAGGTAAAGAATCAAGGCTGCTGGGGTGGCACTGGCTCTTATACCCCGCCTAACAGGGCGGAGCTACCATACAGCTTCACCAGTAGGAAGCATACAATTTCTACCAATGGTATTCCAGCATGACCAGGCACTGTAATACCTCTACTACCACATTCACCCCCTGTTAAAAAAGAGTCCGGCGGAGGTGGTGGCTGGATACTACAAACATGGCAACGTGGTAGAATTAGTTATGGAGGTACCATAATACCTCCGTACATTTTGTAACTATTTACAATTCTAGTAACTATTTACAATTTATGATTTAAATTTACAATTTAAAATGAAGCAATCAGTCGATCGGGGGCCCTGGTCATCCTTTGTGATCGTCGGAGCTTCGGTGGTGACTCCGGTGGAGGCTCAGGCGCCTGTGACTCCGAGAGCGTGGCAGCTTCGACACCCCTAGATGCCGCTGGTGGGGAAAACGGTTGACCTGGGAAGGGAGCGCCTGCGGGGTGCGTCAGTGGGTGGGGGGGGGGTTGGTCTAGGCGCAGCCGGCGGAAGGACCGATCCTCCTGTATGGTGCCCCGGTGGAAGGGAGGGTGAGACTGGTGGCTGGGGTGTGCGTGGGGCTCCGGTGGGCGCCAGGTCTCGCAGGGAGACCGTATCTTGTCGGCCGTCGGGGTACGCCACGTAGGCGTACTAGGGGTTAGCGTGGAGAAGTTGGACCATCTCGACCAACGGGTCCGACTTGTGCACACGCACATGTTTTCGGAGCTGGATGCGTCCGGGAGCTGCCAGCCAGGTCGGGAGCGAGGTCCCAGAGGAGGACTTCCTGGGGAAGACAAGGAGACATTCGTGAGGTGTCTGATTGGTTGTGGTACAAAGCAGTGACCGGATGGAGTGGAGGGCATTCGGGAGGACTTCCTGCCAGCGGGAGACTGGGAGATTCCTGCACCGTAGGGCCAGTAGGACGGTCTTCTAGACCGTTCCGTTCTCCCTCTCTACCTGTCCGTTACCCCGGGGGTTGTAACTGGTCGTCCTGCTGGAGGCGATGCCCTTGCTGAGCAGGAATTGACGCAGTTCGTCGCTCATAAAGGAGGACCCCCTATCATTATGTATGTAGGCGGGGAACCCGAACAGTGCAAAGATGCTATGGAGGGCCTTGATAACGGTGGCTGCGGTCATGTTGGGACAGGGCATGGCGAATGGGAACCGGGAGTACTCGTCAATCACGTTCAGGAAGTACTTGTTGCGGTCAGTGGAGGGGAGGGGGCCTTTGAAGTCCATGCTGAGGCATTGAAAGGGACGGGAAGCCTTTATCAGGTGCGCTTTCTCTGGCCGGTAGAAGTGTGGTTTGCACTCCGTGCAGATTTGGCGGTCCCTGGTGGCTGTCCTGACCTCCTCGATGGAGTAGGGCAGGTTGCGGGTCTTGATAAAGTGGATAAAGCGAGTGACCCCAGGGTGGCAGAGGGCCTCGTGGAGGGCTCGGAGGCGGTCCACTTGTGCGGTGCCACATGTGCCGTGGGACAGGGCGTCAGGAGGCTCGTTTAGCTTCCTGGGACGATACAAGATCTCGTAGTTGTAGGTGGAGAGTTCGATCCTCCACCGCAAGATCTTATCGTTTTTTATCTTGCCCCGCTGTGCATTATCGAACATGAAAGCAACCGACCATTGGTCAGTGAGGAGAGTGAATCTTCTGCTGGCCAGGTAATGCCTCCAGTGTCGCACAGCTTCTACTATGGCCTGGGCCTCCTTTTCGACTGAAGAGTGGCGGATTTCGGAAGCGTGGAGGGTACGTGAGAAGAAGGCCACGGGCCTGCCCGCTTGGTTGAGGGTGGTCGCCAGAGCTACGTCAGACGCGTCGCTCTCGACCTGGAAGGGGAGGGACTCGTCGATGGCGTGCATCGTGGCCTTTGCAATGTCTGCTTTGATGCGGCTGAAGGCCTGGCGGGCCTCTATCGACAGGGGAAAAGCTGTGGATTGGATCAGGAGAAGGGCCTTGTTCACATCGTTGGGGACCCATTGGGCGTATTAACTGAAAAACCCTAGGCAGCGCTTCAAGGCCTTGGAGCAGTGAGGGAGGGGGAACTCCATAAAGGGCCGTATGCGTTCAGGGTCGCGGCCTATAATTCCATTTCGCACTACGTAGCCGAGGATGGCTAGGCGGTCGGTGCTAAACACGCATTTATCCTTGTTGTATGTAAGATTAAGGATCTTTGAGGTCTGGAGGAATTTTTGGAGGTTGGTGTCGTGGTCCTGCTGGTCTTGGCCGCAGATGGTGACATTATCGAGATACGGGAATGTTGCCCGTAAACCGCACCGGTCAACTATTTGGTCCATCTCGTGCTGGAAGACCGAGACCCCGTTGGTGACACCGAAGGGAACTCTTAAGAAGTGATAGAGCTGCCCATGTGCCTCGAAGGCAGTATATTTGCGGTCATTAGTACGGATGGGGAGCTGGTGGTAGGCGGACTTAAGATCCACCGTGGAGAAGACCTTGTAATGCGCGATTCTGTTTACCAGGTCGGATATGCGGGGGAGAGGGTACGCGTCCAGCTGCGTAAACCTGTTGATGGTCTGACTGTAGTCGATGACCATCCTATGCTTCTCACCGGTCTTTGCCACCACTACTTGAGCTCTCCAGGGGCTGTTACTGGCTTCAATGACTCCTTCCCTCAGTAGCCTTTGGACCTATGACCTAATAAAGATCCGGCCCTGGGCACTGTACCGTCTGCTCCTGGTGGTGACGGGTTTGCAATCCGGGGTGAGGTTCGCAAACAGAGAAAGCGGGTCGACCTTAAGGGTCGCGAGGCCGTAGACAGTGAGGTGGGGCATAGGGCCGCCGAATTTGAAAGTTAGACTTTGAAGGTTACACTGGAAGTCTAAACATAGGAGTGTGGCCGCGCAGAGGTGGGGAAGGACGTAGAGCTGATAATTTTTAAACTCCCTTCCCTGGACTGTGAGGTTTGCTACACAAAACCCCTTTATCTCTACTGAGTGGGAACCGGAGGCCAGGGAGATGTTTTGATTAACGGGGTGGACGAGGAGAGAACAGCGCCTTACCGTGTTGGGGTGTGTGGTAGTATGTATTGGGGGTCATGTGGGACTGGAAGCCCTAATGTCATTGGCTGACAGATCCCGGGTCCTGGTTGGCCGTTGACCTCTAGCTCCGCCCTGAAGGCGGAGTATAAGAAGCCGGAGTCTTCCCCCGCAGGCCAGTTTACCATCGAGCTGCGGGGGACCAGACATACTTAATAAAGCCTCATCGACGTCACTCTATTCGTCTCACGGAGTCTTTGTGCGCTACAATTTATTAAGCGTGCCTAAAAAGGACTATGGAGCTCAGGATCATTCCGGAATGCCTGAGGATCAGTCCCCACGCAGTGAACGTGGCAGCAGCCTTCAAGCACTGGCAGACTTGCTTCGAGGCCTACCTCAGAACAACCACCGGCCGGGTCACAGAAGACCAAAAACTACAGGTCCTGCACTCGAGGGTGAGCACGGAGATTTTCTCCCTCATCGAAGACGCGGAGGATTTCCAGACGGCGTTCGCAGCACTGAAAAGTCTCTATGTCCGCCCAGTTAACCAAATCTACGCTCGCTACCAGCTCGCGACGAGACGGCAAGCTCCCGGAGAATCAATGGACGAATTCTACGCCGCGCTGCTGATTTTGGGACGAGTCTGCAGCTGCCCGTCGGTGAACGCAAACGAACACACGGACATGTTAATGCGCGATGCTTTTGTGGCAGGTATGCAATCCTCCCAAATCCGCCAAATACTTCTAGAAAAAGAGTCGCTAGGACTCTCAGAGGCACGGGCCCTAGCAGCCTCCCTAGACGTGGCCGCGCGTAATACCCGCGCCTACGGCCCCGACCGCGCGGCAGCCCATTGGGCCCCGTACGTACCCGTCGCGGCAAACCCCCTACCCCCCCCCCCCCCCGGACACCCCACAGGCTTGCGCGGTCCAAACGCCGAGTCGCACCGGGGGCGCCCGCTGTTATTTCTGCGGCCAGGCAAAACACCCCCGACAGCGCTGCCCAGCCCGCGCAGCTATCTGCAAAAGCTGCGGGAAAAAGGGCCATTACGCGGTTGTGTGCCGGTCCCGCGAGGTCGCCACTGTCCCGGGAGAACAGGGAGCCCTGCAAGCCGTTTACGCGCCCCGACCCCCCCAGCACGCCATGTACGACCCGCAGGCGCAGTCGCTCTGGGTCCCGACCACCGCGGTCCCGGGAGAACAGGGAGCCCTGCACGCCACTTACGCTCCCCAAACCCCTCCCCGCACCCCATGTATGACCCGCCGCCGGCGCTCCCGCTTTGGGTCCCGGCCAACACTCTCCACGGAGAGGAGGGAGTTTTGCGCGTCCCTAACGCCCCCCCTAACCCACACCCCGCGCCCCACGCCTGACCCGCTGGCGCCACCTACTTGGGCCCCGACCACCGCTGTCCCCGGTGAGGGAGCTCCGCGCGGTCCTAGCGCTCGCGGTCCTAGCGCTCGCGGTCCTAGCGCTCCCCAGCCCCCCCAGCGCACCATGTGCGACCCACAGACGCCGCCATTTTGGGTCCCGGCCACCACGAGGGGAGGAGGGGCGCCGCCATCTTGGACCGCCCCAGACCTGTACGACGCGTGGGGGTGGCCATTTTGTCCATCCCCGACGCCATCTTGGACGGCAACAACGGACCCCACTCCACTACTACAACCACGTCTCGCTTCAATTACGCTCGATCAAGCTCGGCCCCGGACACTCCAGACGACGACGACAACGGTGCTAAGAAACGGCCACGAGACGCCATGCCTAGTCGACTCCGGGAGCACGGAGAGCTTTATACACCCCGACACGGTAAGACGCTGTTCCTTGACCACCTATCCCACCGCACAAAAGATTTCCCTAGCTGCAGGATCCCACTCCGTACAGATCCAGGGATTCTGCATAGTTACCCTAACGGTGCAGGGGAGGGAGTTCAAAAACTACAAACTAAACGTCCTTCCCCAACTCTGTGCCCCCACCTTGCTGGGATTAGATTTCCAATGCAATCTACAGAGCCTTATGTTCAAATTCGGCGGCCCAATACCCCCACTCACTATCTGCGGCCTCGCAACCCTCAAGGTGCAACCCCCGTCCTTGTTTGCGAACCTCACCCCGGATTGCAAACCCGTCGCCACGAGGAGCAGACGGTACAGCGCCCAGGACCGGACCTTCATTCGGTCCGAAGTCCAGCGGCTACTAAAGGAGGGCATAATCCAGGCCAGCAATAGTCCCTGGAGAGCGCAGGTGGTAGTAGTGAAGACAGGGGAGAATCAAAGGATGGTCATTGACTATAGCCAGACCATCAACAGGTACACACAACTAGACGCGTACCCTCTCCCCCGCATATCCGACATGGTCAATCGGATTGCCCAATATAAAGTCTTCTCCACCGTGGACCTCAAGTCCGCCTACCATCAGCTCCCCATCCGCCCAAGTGACCGCAAGTACACAGCCTTCGAGGCAGACGGGCGATTATACCATTTCCTACGGGTCCCTTTTGGCGTCACAAACGGGGTCTCGGTCTTCCAACGGGAGATGGACCGAATGGTTGATCAACATGGGTTGCGGGCCACGTTCCCGTATCTCGACAATGTAACCATCTGCGGCCACGATCAGCAGGACCACGACGCCAACCTCCAAAAATTCCTCCAGACCGCCAAAGCCTTGAACCTCACGTACAACGAGGACAAGTGCGTTTTTAGCACCGATCGGCTAGCCATTCTGGGCTACGTAGTGCGCAATGGGATAATAGGCCCCGACCCCGAACGCATGCGCGCACTCATGGAATTTCCCCTCCCGCACTGCCCAAAAGCCCTGAAACGCTGCCTGGGGTTCTTTTCATACTACGCCCAGTGGGTCCCCCAGTACGCAGACAAGGCCCGCCCCCTAATACAGACCACGACCTTCCCTCTGTTGACAGAGGCTTGCCAGGCCTTCAGCTGCATCAAAGCGGATATCGCAAAGGCCACGATGCGCGCCATCGACGAGTCCCTCCCCTTCCAGGTCGAGAGCGACGCCTCCGACGTAGCTCTAGCGGCCACCCTTAACCAAGCGGGCAGACCCGTGGCCTTTTTCTCCCGGACCCTCCACGCCTCAGAAAAGGAAGCCTAAGCCATAGTGGAAGCTGTGCGACATTGGAGGCATTACCTGGCTGGCAGGAGATTCACTCTCCTCACTGACCAACGCTCGGTAGCCTTCAATTTCGATAATGCACAGCGGGGCAAAATCAAAAACGACAAGATCTTAAGGTGGAGGATCGAGCTCTCCACCTTCAACTATGAGATTATCGTCCCGGAAAGCTGAACGAGCCATCCGATGCCCTATCCCGCGGCACATGTGCCAACGCACAAATTAACCGCCTCCAAACCCTCCACGAGGACCTCTGCCACCCGGGGGTCACTCGGTTTTACCACTTCATCAAGTCCCGCAATCTCCCATACTCTTTAGAGGAGGTCCGTACAGTCACAAGGGACTGCCACATCTGCGCGGAATGCAAGCCGCATTTTTTCAGGCCGGATGGAGCGCACCTGATTAAGGCTTCCCGCCCATTTGAACGCCTCAGTCTCGATTTCAAAGGGCCCCTCCCCTCCACCGACCGCAACGCATATTTTCTTAATGTGGTGGACGAATACTCCCGCTTTCTTTTTGCCATTCCCTGTTCTGACATGACCGCGGCCACAGTCATTAAAGCCCTGAACAGCATCTTCACACTGTTCGGTTACCCCGCATACGTCCACAGCGACAGGGGGTCCTCTTTCATGAGTGACGAGCTGCGCCAGTTTCTGCTCAGCAAGGGCATAGCCTCAAGCAGGACGACCAGCTACAACCCCCGGGGGAACGGGCAAGTAGAGAGGGAGAACGGCACGGTCTGGAAGGCCGTCCTACTGGCCCTACGGTCCAGGGACCTCCCAGTTTCACGGTGGCAGGAGGTCCTCCCGGACGCTCTCCACTCCATCCGGTCGTTATTATGTACGAGCACTAATCAAACGCCTCATGAGCGCCTCCTTGTTTTCCCTAGGAGGTCCTCCTCTGGAACGTCGCTGCCGACCTGGCTGGCGGCCCCAGGACCCATCCTGCTCCGAAAGCATGTGCGGGCACATAAGGCGGACCCGTTGGTCGAAAGAATTCACCTCCTCCACGCGAACCCCCAGTACGCCTACGTGGAGTACCCCGACGGCCGACAGGACACGGTCTCCCTGCGGGATCTGGCTCCCGCCGGCAACACGCACACCCCCCCAGACACCATCAACCCAACCCCCCCCCCTTCCTGCCACCACCGCACCCCGCGACCGCCCCCTTCCCAGGAGGATCGGTTCCCCTCCCCTCAGCACCGACCAAGAATAAAGCCCAAGCTGAAACCGTAAGGCTCCTGGAGGCGACAACACCGGTACAAGCACCACCACCACCGGGGCCGAGGCGATCGACACGGACGACCAGACCACCCGACCGACTCGTGGCGTCGATCTAAAACTAAATATGGACTTTTCACAAGAACATTTTGCTTTTCTTCCCATACCCTCTGTAAATAGTTGCAACAGGACAAAATTGTACAATACTGTATTGCCATGTGAATGTTTTTTTCCTCCCAGGACCAGCCCTGTCAACCCTTACCACCATACGAAGCATCACCCCGCCGGGTTCATTTTTGACAAGGGGTGAATGTGGTAGTATGTATTGGGGGTCATGTGGGACTGGAAGCCCTAATGTCATTGGCTGACAGATCCCGGGTCCTGGTTGGCCGTTGCCCTCTAGCTCCGCCCCGAAGGCGGAGTATAAGAAGCCGGAGTCTTTTCCCACAGGCCAGTTTACTATAAAGCCTCATCGACGTCACTCTATTCGTCTTACGGAGTCTTTGTGCGCTACAGGGTGTATGACGCTCTCCGTGCTCCCAGAGTTGATTAGGCAGGACGTCTCGTGCCCGTTGATAAATACAGTCGTTGTAGCAATTGAGAGTGTTCGAGGCCGGGACTGACCCAGAGTCACCGAGGCTAATCGCAGCAGTTGAGTGTTCTCTTCGGGCAGTGTGTGGTCAGCCGAGCTGGGGTCCTGGGGTCCATCCAAGATAGCGGCTCCCATTGGTCGCACATGGCTGGGGGTGCACAAAATGGCGGCGCCCATCCATCTAATGTGGCATCCGTGGGACAAGATGGCGGCGCCCGGGGGCTGCACGTGGCCCTGGGGTAGGAAGATGGTGGCGCCCGCTGGCCGCACAGGGACCACGGAGAGGTTTGTGGTGGCGATCCGCATTCGCTGCCGGAGACCGTGGCAACCGCACGGGCCTGGCATACCACCACGAAGTGGTCCTTTTTACCGCATCCCTTGCAGGTGGATGCGCGGGCCGGGCAGCGCTGGCGGGGGTGCTTGGCCTGCCCGCAAATGTAGCAGCGGGGCCCCCCGGGGTTGCCAGGCCGCCTTGCAGCACAAGCTTGTGGGTTGGATGAGGGATGCCTTGGCGTCGGCTGCGGAGGGGTTCCACGCTGCCCAGGGGGCAGCCGCGCGGTCGGGAACGTAAGCGCGGGCGTTTCTGGAGGCCACATCCAGGGAGCTTGCAAGGGCCCGTGCCTCCTTGAGACCTAGAGTGTCTTTTTCCAGCAATCGCTAGCGGATTTGGGAGGACAGCATACCTGCCATGAAACCGTCCTGGACCAAGGGTTCAGTGTGTTCGCTTGCCGAAACTTGCAGGCAGCTGCAGTTTCTCCCCAACACCAGGAGTGCACGGTAGAATTCTTCCAGCGATTCCCCAGGGATTTGTCGCCTCGTTGCTAGCAGATGTCTGGCGTAGACTTGGTTTACCGGACAAATATAATGTCCTTTTACCAGCTCTATTGCTGCATCGAAGTCTTCCGCTTCCTCGATGAGGGTGTAAATCTCCGGGCTCACCCTCGAGTGCAAGACTTGCATTTTCTGTTCTCCCATGGGTGTGTTTTCGGCCGTCCCGAGATATCCTTTAAAACATGCCAGCCAGTGCTTGAAGATTGCCGCTGAGTTCGGCGTGTGGGGGCTGAGTTGCAGACACTCTGGCTTGATTCGCAGCTCCATCCTTTTAAATCTAGCTTATTAAATTGATGCACGATCAATGACCACTAAAGTGAGGTTGTAGTCCAACTGAAGGCTTTAATAAGCTCGATGTTTCCCCCAGCAGCTCTGTTACAGAATGAAGGCTGCTGGGGTGGCACATGCTCTTATACCCCGCCTAGCAGGGCGGAGCTACCATACAGCTTGACCAGTAGGAAGCATACAATTTCTACCAATGGTGTTCCAGCATTACCAGGTACCGTAATACCTCTACTACCACAAGTACTGTATACAACAATGATGAAAACAAACTACTTAACAGTCCATACATCACACTAACCATTAACCAGCAGGGGAAGGACATGTGCCATATACACAAGCATCCTTTTGCTACAGAATATTGGTCCAGCCACAAAGATACAGTCGTTAATTTCAACATTACACAATCAACAGTACAGTAGAATCACCAGAAATCTGCAAAAGCAGTTCTTCAACATCATCAAGTTGCATATTCAGATCAACCTGCCTCTTCCTCCTCCCGCAGCTCGAGGGTGCATAACTAACACTGGAAAATCACACCGATGTAGAGTTTGGTGAATGTATTGCTGTAACAATTCACTATGTGCATATCTGTATTACGCTGTTGCCCATGTGGGCTCCACCTATGGACCATTGTAAGGTATTACCTATGATATAGCATGTTGGGGCCTGTGTGGGTCCACCCCTGGCTCCACCCCTTGAGGGGAGGTATAAAGAGCAGTCGCCCTGTAGGCGGCTCCCACTAACAGATCAGTCGCAGGCAGGCACTGTTCTAGTTGATTTACTTCTACTCCTGGTTTGTGTGAACTGATGGTCGCATCAATTTAATTAACTATAACGGCACTATGGAATCGGCCCTGAAACCTGACCGACTGGAACTCGATCCGCAGGCCGCGGAGGCGAAAGAGATTTTTTCGCACTGGCTCCGCTGTTTAAAGGCCTACCTCGCTGCCTCCTCCTCGCCTTCCATCATCGAGGAACAGAAGCTGAGTCTCCTCCACACACTGGTGAGCCATCGGATCTCTGTTCAACTCGAGGAAGCCTCCACTTTCGCAGACGCCCTCGCGATGCTAGAGTGCCTCTACGTAAGGCCCGTGAACGAGGTATACGCGCGGCACCTCCTCACCACTCGCCGCCAGCGTCCCGGGGAATCGCTTGAAGAGTACTTACGCAACCTCAAAGTCCTTGCACGAAGCTGCAATTACCAGGCCGTTACGGCCACTCAACATATGGGCCTTGCCATCCGGGACACCTGCGTGGCTGGAGTCGGGTCCAACTATGTGAGACAGCGCCTACTAGAAAAGGGTGCCCTAGACCTGGAAGAGACGGTAAAATTAGCCTCCTCTCTGGAAGTAGCGTTCCAAAGCCTTAACGCGTTCCCGTCCGATCACGCGACCCCCTCGTGGACTCCCGACCAAAGAATACCCCAGGCCTGTGCCGCACGGCTGCCCGCCCACCATGGGGGGCTACCCTGTTATTTCTGCAGCCAGCCTCAACACCCCCGGCAGCGCTGCCTAGCCCGGAACGCGAACTGCAGCGACTGCGGGAGAAAAGGACATTTTGCTAAAGTTTGCCTGGCCAGGTCCAAAAACTCTAAATCGCAGGCCCGACCCTCAGACTCACAGGCCCGCAGATCCCGCAGTGTGGCAGCGTGTCTGCCGGCTCCGCTCACCTCGGACGCGTCATCGGCCTCGTGTTGTCCGTGGGGGCAGCCATCTTCCAGCCCGTACAGCGTGTGCGACTCACGGGGGCTGCCATCTTGGCCATCCTCGCCCACGTAGCCCACCACGTGCCATTCATGGGGGCGGTCATCTTGGAAACCATCTTCCTCACCGCCCGACATGTGCGACCGACGGGGGCCGCCATCTGCAACGCCGCCCGACATGTGCAGCCATCTTGGAACCACCCCAGCACCTTTGACCACGCCGGCTACCCGCAACTCAACGCGGTCACCCTTGACCAGTCGCGACCCAAACACCTCCGGAACTCTATGATGACCGTCCGGGTAAACGGACACGAAACACCCTGCCTCATCGACTCCGGGAGCACAGAGAGCTTCATTCATCCAGACATGGTAAGACGCTGCTCGCTCCCAATCTTCCCGGCGCATCAAACCATCTCCCTCGCCTCCGGGTCGCACTCGGTGCAGGTCCGGGGGTGCACAACCGCAACCCTCGCAATACAGGGCGCCGAGTACGCCAACTTTAAATTATATGTACTCCCCGATCTCTGCGCTCCTCTTCTATTGGGACTGGGTTTCCAATGTAACCTCAGGGGCCTAACCCTGAAGGTCGGCAGGCCCCTACCCCCACTCACCGTATGTGGCCTCGCGACATTAAAGTTCGACCCTCCCCCGCTCTTCGCAAATCTCACCACCGACTGCAAACCAGTCGCCACCAGAAGTAGGCGGTACAGCATCCAGGATAGGACTTTTATCAGGTCTGAGGTCCAGCGACTCTTGCAGGAGGGAGACACCGAGACCAGCAATAGCTCCTGGAGAGCCCAGGTAGTGGTCGTCAGGACCGGGGAAAAGAAACGGATGGTTGTAGATTACAGCCAAACCATAAACCGGTACACGCACCTCAATGCGTACCCACTTCCCCGGATCGCAGACATGGTCAATCAGATTGCGCACTACCGGGTGTTCTCCACGGTGGATCTGAAGTCTGCATACCACCAGCTCCAATCCGCCCGGGGGACAACCACTACACGGCGTTTGAGGCAGACGGCCGCCTCTTCCACTTCCTCCGGGTCCCCTTTGGCGTCACGAACGGAGTCTCTGTCTTCCAAAGAACGATGGACCGAATGGTGGACCAGTACAGGCTGCGGGCCACATTTCCGTACTTGGACAACGTCACCATCTGCAGCCGTGATCAGCAGGACCACGACGCCAACCTCCAGAGATTTCTCCAAACCGCCCAAACCATTAACCTCACGAACAACAAGGAGAAATGCGTTTTCCCCACAACCAGACTAGCCATCCTCGGTTACGTCGTGGAAAACGGGGTTCTAGGACCCGACCCCGACCGTATGCGCCCCCTCCTGCAACTGCCTCTCCCTCACTGTCCCAAGGCCCTGAAGAGGTGCTTCAGGTTCTTCTCATATTACGCCCAGTGGGTCCCCAACTTTGCGGACAAAGCCCGCCCACTAATCAAGGCCACCATCTTCCCACTGGCGGCTGAGGCCTGCCAGGCCTTCAGCTGCATCAAGGCGGATATCGGCAAAGCCGCGATGTGCGCAGTGGACGGGTCCGTCCCCTTCCAGGTGGAGAGCGACACATCGGAGGTCGCCCTCGCCGCTACCCTCAATCAGGCAGGCAGGCCAGTAGCGTTTTTTTCACGAACCCTCACCACCTCCGAAATTCGACACTCCTCAGTCGAAAAGGAAGCCCAAACCATCGTGGAAGCCGTGCGGCATTGGAGGCACTACCTCGCAGGTAGGAGATTTACCCTCGTCACCGACCAACGATCGGTAGCCTTCATGTTCGATATTACGCTGCGGGGCAAGATCAAGAATGATAAGATCTTGAGGTGGAGGATCAAACTCTCCACCTATAATTACGATACAGTATATCGTCCTGGGAAGCTCAACGAGCCCCCAGATGTCCTGTCCCGCGGCACATGCTCCAGCGCGCAAGATGACCGGCTCAGTGCTAGCCACGATCACCTCTGCCACCCGGGGGTCACCCGGCTTCTCCACTACATCAAGGCCCGCAACCTGCCCTACACCACCGAGGAGGTCAGGGCCATGACCAGGGACTGCCAAGTCTGTGCGGAGTGTAAACCGCACTTCTATCGACCGGATAAGGCCCACCTGGTAAAGGCATCCCCGCCCTTTGAGCGCCTCATAATCAATTTCAAAGGGCCCCTCCCCTGCAACAACGGCAACACATATTTCCTCAACATCATCGATGAGTTCTCCCGCTTCCTCTTTGCAATCCCTTGCTTCGACATGACCGCGGCCACCGTCATTAAAGCCCTGCATAGTGTCTTCACCCTGTTTGATTTCCCCACGTACGTTCACAGTGACTGGGCTCGTTGTTCATGAGCGATGAGCTGCGTCAATACCTGCTCAGCAAGGGCATCGCCTCGAGCAAGACTACCAGTTATAACCCCAGGGGAAACGGGCAGGTGGAGAGGGAGAACGGGACGGTCTGGAAGACCGTCCTCCTGGCCCTATGGTCTAGGAATCTCCCAGTTCCCCACTGGCAGGAGGTGCTCCCTGACGCACTCCACTCTATTAGGTCCCTAATTTGCACGGCCACAAACGAGACCCCTCATGACCGCCTATTCTTTTTCCCCAGGACATCCACCTCAGGGGCCTCGCTTCCGTCCTGGCTGAAGACACTGGGGTCCGCCCTGCTCCGCAAACATGTCAGGAGCCATAAGTCCGACCCCCTGGTCGAGAGGGTCCAGCTCCTACACTCCAACCCCCAGTACGCATACATCGAACACCCCGATGGCCGACAGGATAAGGTCTCCCTCCGGGATCTGGCACCCGCACGTTACATTACCAACGCCACCCCATCTTACCCCGCCCAACCTACGCTGACCACGCCCCCGCCCCTACATGGCACCCGCACCCTCTCCCGCCCACCATTCCCCCTTCACTGACCCACAGGAATGAAGCCCCAGAAGACACGCTCCCGGAGTCCACGTCTGTGCCTGCACCGGCGATTTCACTACCGATGCCAGCACGGCTGAGTTCGACGCCCGGGCCAGCTGCAATACCAGAGCTTCAGCGATCACAGCACACAATCCATGCACCGGACAGGCTGAACATATGAACACTTCACCCCCTCCGGACTTTATTTTTAAACAGGGGGTGAATGTGGTGGATGTACTGCTGTAACAATTCACCATGTGCATATCTGTATTACGCTGTTGCCCATGTGGGCTCCACCTATGGACCATTGTCAGGTATTACCTATGATGTAGTATGTTGGGGCCTGTGTGGGCTCCGCCCCTGGCTCCACCCCGTTAGGGGAGGTATAAAGAGCAGTCACCCTGTCGGCGGCTCCCACTAACAGATCAGTCGCAGGCAGGCACTATTCTAGTTGATTAAAGCCATGGTTTACTTCTACTCCTGGTTTCGTGTGAATTGATGGTTGCATCATAGAGCACAAGGGAAGACAGAAAGAACTCCCCCTACGCTTCTCCAGCGCTGGCAGCAGGTCATTTTACATCCTCCCTTTCCATACTCCAGGCCATAAAAGCCAAGGGGCTGCGTAAACAAATACACGTCCTCTAGAGATTAAACATTAAACAGTCAACAGTACAATTGAGTAACCAGCAATCCTCAAGGCGTTTCAACACCTTCATCCAGTTGCTCAGTCGAATCGGTCTACCTCTCTCTCCCCCTGGTGCAGCTTTCAGTATGGTCAACAGTGGAAGCCACACTGGAAAGTCACATCAACGCAGAGCACGCCAGAAGGGAGAAATTCCCCCATTTCCCAATCTCCAGCACTAGCAGCAGACCATCTTATATCCTCCCTTTCCTTACTCCAGGGCACTGAAGCAAAAGGGGCAGCAGTTAACAAACACGCGGCCTTCAGGCATTTGAAGCTACCAGCAGGAGTAAGCAGCAAACAAAACCACTTGAGAGCTGTGAAGTGCTCTCAAAATTAACAAGGCTAATTCCTTATTAGTAATAACCTTCAGCTTTGAAGCTAGAAGCTGCTCACAGTCAAAGGTAGTTAAAGTGACCTGCAGCATATAACTAAGAACAGTTATCTGTTGTTTAACCGGTGTATCCAGAGCTGCACCGGGCACAATGCGGTGGATAAATCGTACCCTACAACTATATGGTGAATATATGGTAAAAGGTAAAGTTATCTGGGGCGGCATTCTCCCCTACCCGGCGGGGCGGGCGGTCCCGGCGCTGAGGAGTGGCATGAACCACTCTGGTGTCGGGCCGCCCGGAAGATGCGGAATCCTCCGCACTTTCAGGGGCTAGGCCGGCGCCGGCGTGGTTGGTGCTGCGCCAACCGGCACGGAAGGGGCTTGGCGCCGTGCCAACCAGCGCGGAAGTGCCTCTGCCGGCCGGCATGAGTTGCCGCATGCGCGGGAGCGGCAGCATGTGCCGGCGTTAGCCCAGCGCATGTGCACGGGGGTTCGTCTCCGCACTGGCCATGGCAGAGGTCCACAGCAGCTGGTGCGGCGGGAAAGGGTGCCCCCACGGCACGGCCCCGCCCACGGGTCGATGGGCCCTGATCGCGTGTCAGGCCACCGTGGGGGCACCCCCCGGGGCCAGATCCCCGCGCGTCCCCCTGAGGACCCCGGAGGCCGCCCGCAGAGCTAGGTCCCGCCGCTAAGTACTAGGTCTAACTTACGCCGGCAGGACCGGCCTAAAAACGGCGGCCGCTCGGCCCATCGCTGCGGCCTGGCGGGGGTTCGGAGAATCCCGCCCCTGTTCTTTCATAATTCAATATTTTCTAATTTACAACATTGATGTTGGAGGTTTAAAAAATATCAAATTTATGTTTTAACTTCTTCCTATTTCTTTTCTTGTGCTTAAAAGAGAAACAAGTTGCCCAAACTTTTCATCCTGCACTCATTAGGACAAACACAAGAATACTACATTTTAAACAATCACAACGACTTATACTCGAAGAGAAATTGATGCTTATTGGTTTGCAAGCCAACTCTGACTGGCATTGTCACGGAGAAAACAATGGGGAACTGTCAGCTCCCCAAGCTCATAGGTAAATTACAAAGGGCGCAAGGCTTGAACATATTCCTCTTTTTACAGAGAACAGGTCCCTGTGTATGAATATATATTGTTTCTAGGAAGCACAAGTAAGCCATATTATGAGCTGACTTATTATCTTAAATTAGTTGTCAGTGAAGTGATTAATGCATTCAGGATTCTTCAGAATATGCTGTCCAATTGCGGAATCACAGTACAGGGAGCCTATAATTTGCCATTACCTTCTCCATGGAAAAGCCTCAGATAATTAGAGTCAATTTGCCAACCAATCAGCACTCTTTCTCCTGCTGTATGAATTTTGAGATCATTTGAAATTTGGCATTCTTGCTTTTGTTCTGATGAGTGCAGGATTAAAAGCTTCTGCAACATGTCTCTCTTTTTAGAATCTGTATCACCAAGTGACTGTTATCTTTCTCATTTGATCCAGACTTGCTTTCCTATTTTATGGGTGCGATCCTCCGGCCACAGTGCACCTGAAAAGCAGCTTGCCGCAGCGCACCATGGCCATTGAAAGCGATCTGGTCGCGGATCATGGAGTCGGAAGTGGAGCCATAGTTGCAGGACTGCGCGAGGATACGGAGATGGGTTAAGAAGGACTGAAAAGGTTCATCCTTACCCTGAAGCCTCTGCTGGAACACATGGTGTTCAAAGCTCTCGTTGACTTCGATGTCACAGTGGCTATTGAGCTTCAGCAGGACTGTTTTAAACTTTGTCTTGTCATCGCCTTCAGCAAAGGTGAGGGAGGTTGAAGATGTGGATAGCGTGGTCCCCGGCTGTAGAGAGGAAGAGAGCGATCTTCCTGGCATCCGATGCGGTTTCGAGGTCGGTGGCGTCAAGATACAGCTGGAACTTCAGTTTGAAAATCTTCCAGTTAGCACCGATGTTGCCGGCGATGCGGAGCTGCCGGGGAGGGCGGACGCTGTCCATGTTACCGGATGGCTGATCGCTGGTCAAAGTCAGACTATCTCAAGGTAGGTCCGTCAAACTCGAGCATGACTCACTGGTACCATGATGTGTTGGGTATGTCGGGTCTGCGAGGACTGTGTTTACTGCAGCAGTGAGAGAGACAGGCTTCCAACACTTGAAGAAATGCAACTCGATTTTATTGAACTCTTAACTATCATACATACTTTAACTGTGGGTTGACACTATGCTGACTTGACTGGAGACCTGAGGCTAACCTGACCAAATTATCTTACTGCCACATGGTGTCTATTCTAGTTGTTGCTCACAGGCTCTGACTGTCTCAGAGGCTGGGTCGCAAGAGAGCGGGAAAACTAGTGCCCTCTGGCTTTATAGTGGTCGTGTCCTGACTGGTGATTGGCTACTGTGTTCTGTGTGTTCACTGGTCATCCTGCGTGTCAATCACTGCCTGTCTGTGTACCATCATATACCTGTGTGTATCTTCTGACAGGGACCAGATGGAACGGCACTTGTGGGGGTTTCCCAGGGGATCGGAGGCCCCAGCTGCATGCCCTTTGGACAAGGTGGTGCCCTGGCACTGCTGGTGCCAGCTTGGCACTGCAGCTGGCAGGGGTGGTGCCAGTTTGGCACTGCCAAGCTGGCATTTTTTGTGCAGGCGTGATTGGGCTGTGGTTGCCCGGTGTGGGTGTTGAGGGTGCAGAGAGTGGGGGACCCTCCAATATTGCGTTTGGGCTGGGAGTTGGAGATAAGGGATTTTTTTTCGGGGCCTCGAAGATCACTAGCAGCCCACTGTACGAAATGGGGTTATGTGCGGCCTCAGGCATGCGTTCCTGTTCAGGCACCTTATTCAAAGCGAGTCGTGTTGAATAGCCACTATGAGTGCCGGGAAACACGTGGCTGAAAGCGCTCGCTCGGGGACTTTGTTCCCTTTTGGGAAGTTTGCGCTCTATATTTCTCTTTCTGTACCCAATTTTAGTCTAATTCACCTGTGTTAATTTTCATTTCCAGCTTAGCCCTTCTGTTGTTCATTTCCCAAATCTTAAATATTATTGGTTAAGGAGCTACACAGTTGCTGGCTCTGCTCACTCAGGTCCCAAAGGTTGCCCTCGATGCAGTGTTGATCAGTTAGCGCTTTCAACCATTTAATGGGTAAAAATGTTTTGAGCTGAAAGGCGCAAGGGCAAGCGAACAAACAGTAAACACCTTTCGCTGTGCCCTGCTATAGCAAAATCTTGCTCATTACTTTGATGCAAAGACATTCTCCAGGAAAGAAGCTAATTCACTTATTTATTGGTGGCACCATGATAAGTATGCAGCTTGGCAATGAAAGTAAGACCTTCTGAAAAACGGATGAGTAATTAAAGTTTACCTGTCAAATATTTGTTTTGTTGGAAACGTCAGGGAACAGCTTGAGCAATTTATCTTCCTATCTCTATAATTGCTTAAGAATGGATTTAACTTCATTTGAAAGGAATTAATGCTGTCAAATGACTGCATGGCTTTGTCATCTAGAACATATTTAGTGCACGGACTGTTCCACTAAAGCTTCTTGTTTGAAAATTGAACAACCACTTAACCACAATTTTAGGTTGTAAATTTGTATCCATGTTGAACGTTAAAGCACTTAAAAACAAATGACGTTGGCCAACATCTTGATACAAAATTCAAACTACTTCTATTTAAAAGCTTTTGAATTGAGATTGCAAATGGCGCTTGCAAAGACTGTGCACTATCCTCAATGATTTCTGCTTCGACTTTGAACCATGAAACTCACCTTGAGACAAATTTCTAAAACACTACGGCCAGGATTTTTCCTTCCGGAGTCTAAGTGCTCCCCCCAGCGGAGAATCGGGACTGGCCTCCGTTGGCACAAGGAGTGGTGCCTGGTTGCGAGACTCACACTTTAATCATGTAAATTTATGTGTGGCGGAGAGCTCGCCACATTCCATCGGGAGGCCAGCATCGGTCGTTATTTTGAGCAGGGGGTTTGATCACAAAGTCCGTCAGCAGGTCCACCTGCCCCCAACAATGGAAATCCTGACCGCCACCTCCGACCACCCTCCCCTCCCACTGACAAGAATGGGCATTCTTACCCACACCATGGGAATAACGGGTCACCGCCCCCACACTATGCTCGCATGAAGGTGACCTGCACCACACTCGACACCCCCAGCACTACCCCAGCCCCATCAGCCCCCCCCCACCTAAACCGCCCACTTCAGTCCCCACCTTCTGGCATTGTCAATGGTGCACTGCCCCCTAGCACCATGGCAACGATATTCTGGCAGTGAATCCCATGCCCGGCATGGAGGAATCATGGGGGAGGGAGGTCAGGCCATAAATCATGTATCTCTCTGGCGCTGCCAGTTTCACGTCCTCTTTTCTCACATCAGAAAGTACTTAGCTCCTTTGATGTGGTGAGGCGCTGCCAAATATATCAAAAGTGTTTGAAAACATTGTGGTTAGCATCAAAGCAGGATACTTGAGATGCATTCAAGCGTAAAATAGGGGATGATCAAGAAACAATCCACTAAGCAGGGGCAGAACGGTAGCATTGTGGATAGCACAATTGCTTCACAGCTCCAGGGTCCCAGGTTCGATTCCGGCTTGGGTCACTGTCTGTGCGGAGTCTGCACATCCTCCCCGTGTGTGCGTGGGTTTCCTCCGGGTGCTCCGGTTTCCTCCCACAGTCCAAAGATGTGCGGGTTAGGTGGATTGGCCATGATAAATTGCCCTTAGTGTCCAAAATTGCCCTTAGTGTTGGGTGGGGTTACTGGGTTTTGGGGATAGGGTGGAGGTGCTGATGTTGGGTAGGGTGCTCTTTCCAAGAGCCGGTACAGACTCGATGGGCCGAATGGCCTCCTTCTGAACTGTAAATTCTATGATAATCTATGAAGCAGCTGTGTCTGTACCATTAACTTGTCAATCACAGGCTAGAGAACCATATTGGAAGCTTTTCAAGTCTTGTGGGCTTTCATGGAAGTCTCTGACACTTGTAACAGCTGCTGTTTCAAATGCTTTTGCCTGAGGGAGCTAATGTTAGGAAAGGGACAGTATTTCTACATTGCTCCCTCACTGAACTGTCTGGTCTGCTCTTTAGCCACATCAGGATTATAAAACTCAGACCACGAGGATGCTGTTGAGCAGATGGCATCCTGAGAACACCATGCTAAGGGTGATCTTCACATTGCTCAGGGCTGGAAGGGGCAGATCAGATGTGGGATCCTCATCCCAGGGAGGGGGTGCCAGGGTCAACCACTCACCCACAGCCCTCACGCATCTAACCCCCAGGAACATTGGGGATTCCCCCTCTGCAGCCTGGCAGTGGGAGAGGGGCACATTATCAGTGCCCTGACCCCATTCACTGCTCTTGGGCTCCACTGTGCTTAGCCAACTTCACACCGAAGTCCAACCTATTGGTTCCTCGCTGTGGGGGTCGGAGAATCATGGGATGGGGTGGAGGAATCAGGAATCAGCCTTCCAACCATTAATCATATGCTTGTGCATGCTTATTATCAATTTGCATTTTCCCGCTGGTGCAGGATGTGTAATGCGCTACGGCTGGCAGCGGGGGAGCGGAGAATGGCAATGGGTCTGGTGCCCGGCGCCAATCCCATTTTTCTGCGGACTCTCCATATCTGCCCAATCAGATTCCCGATCACAGCGGCGGTGTATTGAGAATCCTGGCCTACATTTAGATGTTTTGGTCCAGATTACAGCTGTGTCGTACCAATCAAAAACATATCTTAAGTAATGGAATTCTCATCAGCTTTTCAAGTAAATGATGGGCAACACCTTCCGGCGGTTCACTCCAGCAGGATCTTCCGGTCCCTCTGGCAGCGTGGGGTGGATTCAATGGGAAATCCAATTGACAGCGGCGGGACCCGAAGATCCTGCCATCGCCCAATGACAGGCCGCCTCCCACCACTGAGAAACACATCACAGAGAGGCCAGAGAGTCCTGTCCAAATGAATTTCATGCTTCATAGTGCTTGCCAGTTAGTTTTCAAAAGTAAACATACAAATCTTTCATACGTTCCATCATCCATAGAAAAGGCATTTTCAAAGTTTTACCAATTTTTGACTCAATGTTTGTGTATTTGCATTAATCCATGGACTGTCCAAGTACAGGGCAATGAGGCACAAAATGCAAATCAAAATGTAATATATTTCACTTTTTACTTCCCATGTTCCCTTTGATAGTAGTGGGAACAACATTAATAGAGTCATTTTTGTATGGATCTTTTGAAGATTTTGGAGTTTTGGAAATTTTCAACTATGCTGAGAATAGTGAATTTGCAATTGCTAATAATCATCACAAGTGCGTCGTGTTCTTGGTGCATTTGTGTAAAGTGTTTTATTCTTTCCAATTGATAAACTGAATATTCGGTTCACTCAAAGGTTCTGCCACGACAAGAGATAATGATTTGCCTCTGTATAAATTTTAAGTTCAAAAACTCATACTAATGTATAGTTCCTCTTGTGCATCAGCTAGCTGTGAGAAGCGTCATGCAATTATAAAATGTAAAATGTCCACAGGCATATACATGGTGCCATTGACTCCCGGTTGTGAGAATGTGACACTTTCCACACACACAACCACAATTACATCTCTCAATGGTGGTATGAATTGGATCGGATCGTCAAATGCTGAACTTAATTTTTTCGCTGCAGAAGCAATCTTCCTGCATCTTCCCGATCCAGCATCATTCTTGTCAGGCCTTTTAGTGGGTGGGGAAAACCTTGGGTGAAAAAAACACACACCCATCTTCCGAGGTGGTGTGATACATAATAATAATCTTTGTTGTCACAAGTAGGCTTACATTAACACTGCAATGAAGCTACTGTGAAAAGCCCCTAGTCGCCACATTCCAGCGCCTGTTCGGGTACACAGAGGTAGAATTGAGAATGTTCTATTCACCTAACAGCAAGTCTTTCGGGATTTGTGGGAGGATGCCGGAGGACCCGGAGGAAACCCACACAGACACGGGGAGAACGTGCAGACTCTGCACAGACAGTGACCCAAGCCGGGAATCAAACCTGGGACCCTGGCACTGTGAAGCCATAATGCTAACCATCTATCTGCCTGTGGACATTTTACATTTTATAATTGCATGACACTTCTCACAGCTACAGTGCTGCCCTATAATAGGTGCAGGAGTAGGCCACTCAGCCTCTCAAGTCTGTTCCACCATTTGATACGTTCGTGGTTGAGCTGACTGTGGACTCAACACCACTTTCTTGTCTGCCCCTTTGACTCTTAACCCCTTAACTTTTGATTCCCTTCTTGTTCAAAAATCTATCTAAATTTTCAATTACCCATTTTCAATGCTCGCTGTTGAAGAGAATTCCACAGACTCATGAACCTCTGAAAGAAAAGTAAAATCGCCCTATATCAATCTTAAACAGGAGATCCCTAATTTTTGAACATTGTCCCCACATTCTCGGCTTACCCACATCCTCTCAGCATCCAACCTTTCTGGCCCCCCTCGTACCTCATTTCTTTCAGTCAGGTCACTTCTCATTCTTCCAAATGCCAATGAATATCAGTCCAACCTGCTCAATTTTCCTCACAAAAATAATCCCCTTCATCCAAGGAGTCAGTCAAGTTCAATTGCTTCCAATGCAATCATGTTCTTTCTGAAGTAAGGGGACCAACACTGTACACAGCACTGCAGATGCGGTCCCACCAACCCTGTAAATCTGCAGCACAACTTCCAGAGTTTTATATTCCAATCCCCTCACAATAAATGCTTACAATGAAGGAACAAGAAAAAAAAATAATGATCTGAGTGTTAGATTTAAAAGGAACAAGAGGGAAGACTGATGATCAGATGTTAACAAGGGATAATTGTTAGATTAATTCAAGCTTCAGATTCAGCTCCAAGCTTCGGTTTAGCATTTCAATGCCACATTTGAAATATCGGTTTGAACTACAAATGACAGAACAGCTAGCATTCAGCTATTATGTAGAAAAAAGGCTGATGATTAATTGAAGACTTTTGCATAAAATTCATAATCTTGGGAGCGTGGCAGAAATCTCAAGGATAAGGGTTTCTTCAACCATCATCTCGTCCTGAACATGCATTAGCTTCAATATTTATTACAACCTAATGACGATACTCAAAGATAAAATGTGAAGAAGGTAGTAACTGCAGCATAATTACATTGGGCAAAATCGGCAAATCATTGCAAAAGTACTTAAATGCAGGTATTAAACATTGCTGAGGGATTGTTGCTACAAACTGCATGATGTCTTCTGAAAGTCTTGCTTTTTGTCCCGTTCATTTCAGGATATCAGCAGGCTCTTGAGATGGTTTCTGTGCAGACAGATACAAAAAGAACAGCCAAAGGTGGACTTTGATAATTTACCATTTCACTTGGCTTGACAAAGATCTGCAGTGCATGGTGGCTGAGAAAGTAATAAAACACAATCTACAGGCCCTCAAATGAACTCTCACATCAGCATTGTTGTCACATACGCACCAACTGATTACAAATAATTTTGGATATAATAGGAAACTGTTGTGTTGTGAATTTTATATGTGAGCAAGATTTACACACAGCAAGGTCGCGCAAACAATAAATTAGAAAATGAAAGATCCGCTGTGGTTAAGGACAGAACATTACCAATGGTGTGTTTCTTTTTGTATCTATTTAAAGAGGCTTCAGTTTAGCATCTAATTCAATAGTGTACAGATTTACTTCAGTATAAACTGAAACTTCAGTCTAGATTATCCAGTGAGGCAGGGAATAGAACTTAAACCCACAGCCTTGCCAGAGCAGATGCAAGAATGCTCCCAAGTGAGCTAAGTTGACATGTATCACTAAACATGGTGTTGTGTTCCATTCTTCCACACTTATTTTGCATATATGGCTTGTTATCTCACTCTCTCTCAACCTATCCACACTCTGACAGTGCATAGATCAGACTTTTGTCTGTTTCTGTAGCTAATTATCCCTGGAACTGGTCGCTGGTCTGTCGTCAGTGGTTTATAGCTTGAGGGGTATTACAGAACATCAAGCATAGCCACACTCACACTCACAGACACACACAGGCAAAGTAATGGGGAATTTAGCACAATGGCTTGTTGTGAATCTGAATAATTGTACCTGCAAAACAAAGCCTGTGCACTGTTTTCTTGTAAATATAAGGATTATTTGAACATATACGAACCTTCCAACTATCCCACAGTCCAAAGATGTGTAGGTTAGGTGGATTGGCTATGATAATTTCCTCTTAGTGTCCAAAGATGTGTAGGTCAGGTTACGGGATTTCGGGGGTGGGGCAGGGGAGTGGGCTGAGGTAGAGTGCTATTTTTGAGGGTCGATGGTGACTCAATGGGCTGAATGGCCTCCTTCTGCACTGGGGCCTCGGCCCGGAGCACTGAGACTGGGGGACATACTGTGGTAAATGTATAATTACTGAGAATTCACCAGTGCACTGTGTTATGTTATTAACCCTGTGGGCTCTACCTATGGGCCATTGTGTGGCTTCACCCACAGGGGATATGTTGGGGCATGTGCGGGCTCCGCCCATGGCTCCACCCCCTTTACAGGAAGTATAAGAGCTGTTGACCTGCGGGGCCGCCTTCAGTGTTGTACCGGTCACAGGCAGGCTCAGTTCTAAGCTGATTGAAACCACGGTTTACTTCTCCACGTGTCTTCGAGTGAATTGATGGTCACATCAATTTAATCAGCTTAAAATACTACTATGAAATCAGCCCTCAAACCTGACAGACTGGAACTCGATCCACAGGCCACGGAGGTGAAATAATTTTTTTCACATTGGCTTTGATGCTTCCAGGCCTATCTCGCCACATCGTCTCCGCCATCCGTCACTGATGAACAGAAGCTGAGCCTCCTCCACGCACGGGTGAGCCATCGCTTTTCTGTCCAGCTCGACGAAGCCGCTTCCTATACCGACGCCCTCGCACTACTCGAACGCCTCTATGTGCGGCCTGTGAACGAGGTATACGCGCGACACATCTTCACCACTCGCCGCCAGTGCCCCGGGGAGTCGCTAGATGATTACCTACGCGACCTCAAAGCCCTCGCGCGCAACTGTAACTACCAGGCCGTTACGGCCACTCAGCACATGGAGCTCGCCGTCAGAGACGTTTACGTGGCGGGGGTCCGATCGAACTATGTGAGACAGCGCCTGCTCGAAAAAGGGGCCCAGGACCTGGCGACACGGTAAAACTGGCTACCTCTCTGGAGGCCGCTTTTCAGAGCTTTACTGCGTTCCTGGCCGATCACGTGACCCCCCTCGTGGGCCCCCGACCCAAGACTACCCCAGGCCTGTGCCGCGGGGCCGCCCGCCCATCATGGGGGGCTACCCTGCTACTTTTGCGGCCAGTCCCAACACCCCCGACTGCACTGCCCGGCCCGCAACGCGAACTGCAGCAGCTGCGGGCGAAAAGGACACCGCCAAGGTCTGCCTGGCCAGGTCTAAGAACTCGAACTCACAGACCCGATCCACAGACTCACTGGCCCGCAGACCCCGCAAGGTGGCAGCATGTCTGCCGACTCCGCCTCCGCATAACATGTGCGACTCATGGGGGCGGCCATCTTGGCCATCCTCCCCCATGCAGCCGGCCACGTGCGATCCATGGGGGCCGCCATCTTGGCTGCCATCTGCTAAGCCGCTCGACGCGTACGACCTACATGGACAGCCATCGCGGGGCCGCCCCAGCACCTCCGATCACGCCGCCGGCTACCCACACCTCAGTGCGGTCATCCTGGACCAGTCGCGACCTAAGCACCTCCGGAGCTCCATGATGGCCGTCTGGGTTAACGGGTACGAGAAACCTTGCCTTTTCGATTCCGGGAGCACAGAGAGCTTCATTTACCCGGACATGGTAAGACGCTGCTCGCTCCCAATATTCCCGACGCAACAAACCATATCCCTCGTCTCTGGGTCGCACTCGGTGCAAATCCAAGGGTGCACGACTGAAACCCTAGCGATACAGGGCGGTGAGTACGCTAATTTTCAACTATATGTGGTCCCAGACCTCTGCGCTCCTCTCCTATTGGGACTCGACTTCTAGTACAACCTCAGGAGCCTAACCCTTAAGTTCGGGGGGCCCCTGCCCCCGCTCACCATATGCAGCCTCGCGACCCTAAAAATCGATTCCGGGAGCACAGAGAGCTTCATTTACCCGGACATGGTAAGACGCTGCTCGCTCCCAATATTCCCGACGCAACAAACCATATCCCTCGTCTCTGGGTCGCACTCGGTGCAAATCCAAGGGTGCACGACTGAAACCCTAGCGATACAGGGCGGTGAGTACGCTAATTTTCAACTATATGTGGTCCCAGACCTCTGCGCTCCTCTCCTATTGGGACTCGACTTCTAGTACAACCTCAGGAGCCTAACCCTTAAGTTCGGGGGGCCCCTGCCCCCGCTCACCATATGCAGCCTCGCGACCCTAAAAATCGACCCCCCCCCCCTCCCTCCCCCCCCTCCCCCCCCCCTCCCCTTCGCAAACCTCACCGCCGATTGCAAGCCAGTAGCCCCCAGAAGCAGGCAGTATAGCATGCAGGACTGGACGTTTATTAGGTCCGAGGTCCAGCGTCTCTTGCGGGAGGGGCTCATAGAGGCCAGCAATAGCCCCTGGAGAGCTCAGGTGGTGGTCGTCAAGACACGGGAAAATTTCCGGATGGTGGTTGATTACAGCCAGACCATTAACCGGTTTACGCAACTCGATGCGTACCCACTTCCCCGGATTGCAGACATGGTCAATCAGATTGCGCACTACCGTGTGTTCTCCATGGTGGATCTGAAGTCTGCATACCACCAGTTTCCAATCCGCCGGAGGACCGCCACTACACGGCGTTTGAGGCAGACGGCCGCGTTTTCCATTTCCTCCGGGTCCCCTTTGGCGTCACGACGGGGTTTCGGTGTTCCAACGAGCGATGGACCGAATGGTGGACCAGTACGGGCTGCGGGCCATGTTTCCGTACTTGGACAATGTCACCATCTGCGGCCATGATCAGCAGGACCACGACGCCAACCTCCACCGATTTCTCCAAACCACCCAAAAACTCAACCTCACCTACAGCAAGGAGAAATGCGTTTTCCGCACAACCAGGCTAGCCATCCTCGGCTACGTCGTGGAAAACGGGGTCCTAGGGCCCGACCCTGACCGTATGCGCCCCCTCCTACAACTCCCTCTCCCTCACTGTCCCAAGGCCCTGAAGAGGTGCCTTGGATTTTTCTCCTATTACGCCCAGTGCGTCCCCCAGTATGCGGACAAGGCCCGCCCACTATTTAAGGCCACCCTCTTTCCACTGGCAGCCGAGGCTCGCCAGGCCTTCAACTGCATCAAGGCAGACATCGCCAAAGCTGCGATGTGCGCGGTGGACGAGTCCGTCCCCTTCCAGGTGGAGAGCGACGCCTCAGAGGTCGCTCTTGCCGCCACCCTCAACCAAGCAGGCAGACCGGTAACGTTTTTTTCACGCACCCTCACAACGTCCAAAATTCGACACTCCTCGGTCGAAAAAGAAGCCCAAGCCATCGTGGAAGCCGTGCGGCACTGGAGGCACTACCTCGCTGGTGGGAGGTTTACCCTCGTCACCGACCAACGATCGGTTGCCTTCATGTTTGACAATACGCAGCGGGGCAAGATCAAGAATGATGAGATCTTGAGGCGGAGAATCGAACTCTCCACCTATAACTACGATATAGTATATCGTCCTGGGAAGCTCAACGAGCCCCCAGATGCCCTGTCCCGTGGCACATGCGCCAGCGCGCAAGATGACTGACTACGGGCTATCCACGATGACTTCTGCCACACGGGGGTCACCCGGCCCGCCCATTACATCAAGGCCCGCAACCTGCCCTGTCACCGAGGAGGTCAGAGCTATAACCAGAGACTGCCAAATCTGTGCGGAGTGTGAACCGCACTTCTATCGACCGGATAAGGGGCTGTTTAGCACAGGGCTAAATCGCTGGCTTTGAAAGCAGACCAAGGCAGGCCAGCAGCACAGTTCAATTCCCGTACCAGCCTCCCCGAACAGGCGCCGGAATGTGGCGACTAGGGGCTTTTCACAGTAACTTCATTTGAAGCCTACTTGTGACAATAAGTGATTTTCATTTCGTTTTCATTTTCAGTGTCTCGGCCCAGAGCGCTGAGACCAGGGTCCAGGCCCAGAGTGCTGTGATCAAGGCCCAGGCCCATAGCGCTGATACCAAGCTCCAAGACCAGAGTGCTGTAACGAGGCCCAGGCCCAGGTGGCTGAGACCAGGGTCTAGGCCCAGAGAGCTGAGGCCAAGGTCCAGGCCCAGAGCGCTGAGACTAGGGTGCTGGCCCAGAGCGCTGACAGCAAGGCCCTGGCCCAGAGTGTTCAGACCAGGGTCCAGGCCCAGAGCGCTGAGACCAGGATCCAGGCCCAGAGCGCTGACACTGAGGACCAGGCCCAGAGCACTGAGACCAGGGTCCAGGCCCAGAGCGCTGACACCAAGGTCCAGGACCAGAGCACTGAGACCAGGGTCCAGGCCCAGTGCGCTGACACTGAGGCCCAGGACCAGATGGCTGAGACCAGGGTCCAGGCCCAGAGAGTTGTGACCAAGGTCCAGGCCAGAGCGCTGAGACCAGGGTCTAGGCCCAGAGCGCTGAGACCATAGAACATAGAACATACAGTGCAGAAGGAGGCCATTCGGCCCATCGAGCACCAACCCACTTAAGCCTCACTTCCACCCTATCCCCGTAACCCAATAACCCTCCGAACATTTTGGTTCACTAAGGGCAATTTATCATGGCCAATCCACCTAACCTGCACGTCTTTGGACTGTGGGAGGAAACCGGAGCACCCAGAGGAAACCCACGCAGACACGGGGAGAATGTGCAGACTCCGCACAGAAGTGACCCAGCGGGGAATCGAACCAGGGACCCTGGCGCTGTGAAGCCACAGTGCTAGCCACTTGTGCTACCGTGCTGCTTATTTACTCTCATACATTTAACCCAAATTAACATAATGCCACACACTTGACACAGTCTGTTCGATGCTCCTTTCTTTATACTGGTAAGTTAGGTTAACATCCATCACTAGCCATTGTCCTAGCCAGACCCCAACTTGTTAATGGGAGAGACTCCTGTGTATCCATAGTGATTCAATCACGACCCATTGTCCTCTGAAACTCCTTTTGTCTGACCAGCCATCAGCTCATTAAAGAGTCTGTAATGGCTTCTTTTGTCTGTTCTTCATCCTGCTGCAAAGGTGTTCCTGTGTCTGGAAGTTTGTTACATATTCATAGACATGGAGTGGGTAATCAAAGTCCACGTAGCAATAACAGGTTTTTGCTTTTACTTGAGTGCTTTTGCAGATGGCCAGTATCGATTCCAGCCAGGGTCTCTTGAGACAGGTTCTGTTTCTGGCCTATGTGTATCTTCTCGGCCTGTTTTCAGTACCATACAGCCATTGTGGGCGGGATTCCCCTTGCACTGTCTCGCAAGATTGCGTTGAGTCTCACGAGGTGTTGCGAGCCAGGTAGATCCTAGGAGCGGGGTCTCGCGGCTTTCACCGGCCACAGGCGCCACGGCGAGTTGCTTTGCCAGCACATCGTGGCCGGAAGATCGCGCCCCAAGTGTGTGGCATTATGTTAATTTGGGTTAAATGTATGAGAGTAAGTAACCTTCTTTGTTTTAAGCTCACAAACACTTACGGCTGAATTATTTAATTGGAATACACACTCCAAGGATAAGAAAATACACATTACCTTCAATACAAAATGCACTGATTACAGGCAGTAAGAGAGCACATGCGTTCTGTCTGTGACACCAGTTAAAACTAGACTTTACTGTGTAAAAAAGGCTTGCACCATTGAAAAGGAAGTGGTGACTAATTCCACCAACACACTTGTGAACACAACCACATCGCAGTATCTGATGGCTGATATCTAATTTTCAATTTTAGTACCAGCAATGTCCACCAGAGTTCTGGATGTTGCCATGGAAGCTCTAACTGGAGGCAAGAAAGATGAACTCATCGCTATCATGGCTGTAAATTACAGTGTGCACTTGAAGGGTGTCACAACAGTCCAGCAATCTGTCCTCTAGCAGACGACTAGGATTGCTGAGGCACGGCCCCAGGGAAGTAGCTGTGGTTCCATGGAGCACAAACCTTCTGTCCTCTCTTGGGAAGGCAACTTTCACCCTCCCCCCAATGCCACTTTGCCAATCAGCCAGCCCAGGCTGTTGTCACAAATGCTGAAATGACTCAGTCTGAAGCCAAGCCTTCTCAGTCTTGAGATATTCGAGGCCATCCCCTGAGACCATTTGCAGTTTCCTCAACTGTAAGTCAGCAGCTTTCCACTATCCATGATGCAGATATTGGGATGACACTGCATATGAGCAGGAAGATAGTTAAAGGCAGACGGAGGATAGGCACTGAAGGAATGTATGAGAGTGATTGGTTTGTTGATTGGTATACACAATATGGAATGATTTGATTTATAAATTTGCCTTGGAATGTTTATTTTTTGGTGGCTTGTTTTACATTGTGGCCAAAACAGATGCTGCAATGGTCAATAATAGGGAAGGTAATGTGTGGGACTGTTAGCGAATGAGTTATTATGGCTGCACTTACTGCCATTCCACTGAGATAATTTCTTCATGTAAAGCTGTCAGAAAAGGACTTTACAAGTTGTATCAACTCTTCCTCTTCCACTGTCTCCTCCTCACTGTCATGATATTCAAACACACACATCATGATAGACAGACCAACAGACAAATTAGCACACATAACACGACAGCCAATCACAGACAAGGACAGAGACAGTATAAGACAAGAAACACAACACCTGGTGGCCAGTCCATCTAGAGACCAGGACAAGGACAGGACCTGATTAACAACACACTCAGGGATTCATTACGTGCAGAGTATCAAGACAAATCTGTAAATAGCAAGTTGGAATAAAACAGCGTTGTACCAATTGCAACCGTGTTGGTTCATCTGTACCTCAGAGCACCCAACACCACACTTCCTTCTTCTCCTCATGCCCTTGGCTGCATATTTGTTCACCGTTTAAATGTTAACCAGGGCTGTATGTGCCCTCAAGGTAGTAAGCATGCGGCTGACCATGAGTACTTTTGACACCCACTCTGCTGTGCAGTCCAGGGCTCTTCCAGAATGATCCAGGCAGTAGACACATTTTCTTTAGGATGCATTTCTGCTCTATCATACTTCATGTGGTTGCATAGCTTTCATTGTACTCGTGCTATCACATGTGCATGAGTTGTACACTAGAGCCATGAGCCATGTCATGCGTGGTAGCTCTTGGCACCCAAGAGAACCCTTTGGTTTGGTGTTGTGGACGAAATGTAATTGGTACAGCCAACGCTGCAGAATGAAGACATCATGACAGCTGCCAGTGTACCGGATAGTGACATGCAAGAATCTCTGAGTATTATCACTCACCATTGGACGTCAAGGGAGTGGAATCCGCTTTGCCTCCACTATAGGGCAGAGTTGATCTGTAAATTGATGTATGTGCAATCACTAGTACCTTGCATCAAAACTACCACTAACATATGAGAGAATCTGTATGCTTGCTAGACTCTATCAAGAGTATGGTCATCCATTGCTTGCCTCCAGTAAGAAATGTAGTCAGCTTTCTTTGAATAGAGAGTGTGAGTAACCTCCCTCGAACCAGGTTGAACAGCAAACTGCAAGATGTTACATACATCTCTAGCTCCAGTCTGGAAAAAGTCAGATGCACAAAAGGTAATCACCAATGATCACTTTCACAATCACCGGCACTGAGGTTGCAACAGGTGGCAGATTCCAGTGGGGGTGTAATTACTCAAGCACAGACATCACACACTTGTTCTCTGCTGACGTTCAAGTTGGTGAGTTGCTCCCTGAAAACAGCATGTGCTGTCAATCTGCATTTTGCCAAACTGTTCGCAAAAAGGAACGGAGATGTCAGCTGGAGTAGGAATGTTTTCTTCGTGAGGTTATCAAAAACTTAAATAGCCAACTAAACTGCAGCTCAGTCTCGTTTCACTGGTTAGTTTAATAAGCCCCTGTGTTAAATTGAAAACCAAGTCAAATTAATTGTAGACCCCATTAACACCTCCTAAGAATGTTAATTTCCACAATAAGCACTGCCTGGCCTCCACTAATGAAAATTTCAACTTTGCGAATAGGTCACTCCAAACCTTCCGAACATAAAACCGAAAGTGGGCATGTTGGAGGCAGGGTTGCAGAGGCAACATCAACTTCACTTATTTTAACTCCAGTCATATCCCAAGTCACTATTTCTGGGGGTGAAAAGTTTCCCTGATGAGTGTGGTCTCTCCTGGCATTATAGGTGGAATATGGCTGTGCCCCAGAGGAATTCAGGGCTCGGGTTCCAATTTCTAAATGTAAGAGGCATTCAGGACAAACCTCTGGGTAACTGAGTATTAAATTGTCTCAATCAGGTGACTCTTTATTGGCCTTTTTAATGCCAATTATTACATATATGAGCTTAGAAGCATATATTCAATAGTCATGAAAGATTAAATACGATGTTTTAGTTTGGCACTAATGGCCTGGAATGATTAATTTTGATTCATTCGAATTGCTATTCAAATTGCTGTTTCTTCCTATATCAATCAAATTTCATGTTTATTATGCAATTTTTATGCAAATAAAAATATGAGTGCTGTTATTTTATCTTGGTTGTCTCAATATATTTCAGAAGTGAAAATACACATCTTGATTTTAAATTTGAGAAACAGCATTTTATGGACAAAGGTTAAAATGACAGGGGCTGGATTAAAGTCACCTTTGATTAGCCACTGTTTCCTGTACAATGAAACTGGTTGTAAATAGATTCTTCTCTGTATTATAAGATGAATGGCTACTAATAGTGAAGAGCGATAAACTCCTTAGGAATGGCAATCACCGTTGAATTGCCACTCCTTTCCTATTTTTCTGTGCCATGTCAGAGCTCTGTATTACTGGCTCGGGCTTGCGATCCCAGCTTCTCTGGAAATAGAGAGCGTACCTGAAGCCCAACTGTTTCTTCATATCACTGGATTGTATGGGGAAAGATAAGCTATGCTCTCTTTTTATGGCATAAAAAGATAGTCAGATGCTTTTCCAAGGATGGAAAAGTCAATTATTGGTGTCATAGGTTTAAGGTCCAACGGGGACAGTTTGGAGGAGGTTAGCAAGGTCAGTTTTTTACACAGAGGATAGTGGGTTCCTGGAACACGCTGCCAGGGGAGGTGGTGGAACCAGATACGAGAGCGGCGTTAAGAGGCATCTTGACAAATAGATCAATAGGATGGAAATAAAGGGATTCCGACCCGAGATGTGCAGGAGGTTTTAGTTTTGACAGACATGATCGGCGCAGGTTTGGTAGGCCAAAGGGCCGGTTCCTGTGCTGTACTTTATTTGTTCTTTGTAAGGGGTAAGGTGACAGGTGGGTAGAGTGGTTGGTGGGTAGAGTGGCAGATGGGGAATATAAAGGCCAAATATTTATTATACTAATAGCAAATATACATCATCAGTGATGTCAGATCACGTGCCGCTCAAACTCAAGAAGAGATAGTTCTGGAAGGAGCTTTGTGCTTATCAGTCCTTGTACATAATTGCAAATAGTTCATAAATGTTTGGAGCTCCTGGGTACCTTGTTTCCAGTAGTCTATATGACCCATCAAGGCAAAGAGGATTACATTAGGAAAGGTAACCAAAACAAAAACAGAAAATACTGGACAAGGCTGATTTAGCACAGTGGGTTAAATAGCTGGCTTGTAAAGCAGACCAAGGCCAGCAGCGTGGGTTCAATTCCTGTACCAGCCTCCCCGAACAGGCGGCGGTGGTATGTGGTGACTAGGGGCTTTTCTCTGTAACTTTGTTTGAAGCCTACTTGTGACAATAAGCGATTTTCATTTCATTTCATCAAAGCAGGTATGACAGCATCTGTGGAAAGAGAAGGGAGCTAATGTTTCGAGTCTGGATGACTCTCAAAGCTAACCAAAGTAACAAAAAACTTGGTCAAAGGGGTAAGTTTTAAGCGGGGTTAGAGGTGGAAAGCACCAGGGTCGGGAGGAAGTTTGAGAGTTTGGGATCATCAGAGGAAAGAATGGCCATCTATGGTGGGGTGAAGGGGGAGAGATGTAAAGTAACTGAAGTAAGATTGTAGTTCTGGAAGTGTTATATTACACTTTGTGGTAATATGTCGTTATTCTTTGCTTTGTGATCCAGAATGGTCTGATGGCGTGATGATAAAGAAACCACCAATCTCTAACTTAAAGCAAAACTGATTTATTGAATAATGATTAAATTAAATAGAGTTTGCACACTCTACAGAGCTATAACTATTAATAAAGTAAGACTGAGTCTGTTAAACAGTAATCTATGATTAAGTAATAACTAATGAAATCCACGTGCTACTTCTATCCAATTTAACTAATCCTTGAGCTGTGATCAATCTCTCTCCTCTGCTAACACTTAACTACCCCAAATTCCCTGAGTTCTGATATTTATACTGGGAACTGGTGGTGCCCTCTCGTGTTTGTATTACACTGAGATGTAATAGTTAACCCTTTACTTGTATGCCTATATACATATCATTACAGGAGGATGTTGCAGATATAGCAGAAAGTGATCACACAGAATAATTTAAAGACCAGGATAGCTGTATGCAATTTGAACCACTGAGGTGAGATGAAAGAGAGAGGACTAAAAAAAGGCCTGAGATAAATCTCTGCACAGGCCTTGGTCTAGCCTGGGTTCTAACAGTTATATAGGTTGACTCATGAGGTATATGTAATATCTGACTGATATAGAGTCGCAGACAGGCGTGAACATCTGCAGTTGGGATCACATGTAATAGTGAACATCTAATGCATCTTTTACCCTCCAGCCTTACACACGGTGATGTCACAATGCAGCTTCTTAAAGGTACATGTCATTGTCTGCATTGGCTTGCTTCTAGTATCATTCCTCCTGGAAGGTTTCGATACTGCAAGGTTATTAATTAACCCTTTCATATTGTACAATACTGCAAAACAGACTGTTTTCTGGTTGGTTCCTCGACATATTCATCTCAAAAACTATCTTGCATAATTTACCTGAACTAATTCGCCATTCTATTACTGCAAATTTGTTTTGCCCAGTTGATAAGTTTAAAGTCTCCCTAAGATTACTGTAGTGCCCTGTTGCACACACCCCGATGGTCATGATCTATACTTTGTATGATACTGCAACTATTGCAAAAGGTAGTTAGGCAGCGAACATGTAATAACACGCCACTGAATGCACCTTATGGGATTAAGTGAATGGCAAGAGGGTTACATGGGCAGTCAGATTCTCAACCAGTTGAAGCTGGCGGTGTTGATTGGCTGCCTCTCCAAGGTGAAAGGTCAGCCATTTCCCAGCTGCCTGCCAAGGGAGGACAGAAGAAGTTTAGAAAGTTACAGACTGAAGGGCACACATCAGAGGGTGAGGACCTAATGGTACAGTCTAAGAGGCACATATTGGAGGGGATGGGGCTGATGGTACAGTCTAAGGGGCACATTTTGGAGGGGATGGGGCTGATGGTACAGTCTAAGGGGCACATTTTGGAGGGTGTGGGGTTGATGGTACACTCTAAGGGATACACATCTGAGGGTGAGGGCCTGATGGTACAGTCTAAGGAGTACACATCAGAGGGTGAGGGTCTGATGGTACAGTCCAAGGTGTACACATCTGAGGGTGAGGACCTGATGGTACAGTCTAAGGGGCACATTTTGGAGGGTGTGGGGTTGATGGTACACTCTAAGGGATACACGTCTGAGGGTGAGGGACTGATGGTACAATCTAAATGGTACACATCAGATGGGTAGGGGCTGTTGGTACAGTTGAAGGGGTACATGTCTAGTGTGAGGGATTGATGGTACAGTCTAAGGGGTACATGTCTAGTGTGAGGGCCTGATGGTACAGTCTAAGGGGTACATGTCTAGTGTGAGGGTCTGATGGTACAGTCTAAGGGGCACATATTGGAGGGTGTGGGGTTGATGGTGTCGTGTTGGGTGTTCCGATGCACAAATGATCCAACACGGCTGTAGATGGTACAACTCTATTTTATTGTCTTAAACAATAACAACTACTAACTGCTGGCTGAGGTTCGTGCTTCACCAGCTAACCTGTGGACCCAGCCCTATCATTGTCTTGGTGAGGCACTCAGCACATGGTCTATGTCTGAGTGGCACGCTGTGAGTTCTGTGCTCCGAGCTATCTCCTGGTAGAATGAGCGGGAACTGTGGTGTTCCCTGTTTTATAGTGCGTGTGCTCTCACTGGTGATTGGCTGCGATGTTGTGTGTGTGTTGGTTGGTCCAACTACCTGTCCATCAGTGTGTGTGTGATTGCACAATGATATGCTGATGTGGATATCATGACATCCCCCCTTTTCACAAGGATATGTGCCTACATGCTAATAAATAGAAGTGTGTACTGAGTGCATCTGAGTATGTGTGTGCAATATTTATAACATGTACATGAGGCTAAACTATATACAGAGGAAGGTGTCAGGTGCAACAGAGCAACGAGGTTGTACCAATAACAAAACAAATGCATTCAGCAAACGACGAGAGAGAACTTATGGAACGACAAGGAAGAAACACGTTAACAGGACTGTAAAACAATTCAGTGAGTCCAATGTGCTAACAGGCTCATAAGTCAAGTCTATCAGGTGGGCGACGAATTCGGATTGACCGCCTCAAGGGTGGGTCAGGATCCACCGGCTGAGGAATGGGCCTGGCCACAGGCGAGAGAGGAATAGGCAGAGTGGCAGGAAGCTCAACGAAGTCGACATCAGGGACAACAGGAGGGCGTGGCACTGGTGCATGATCTCGTAGCGAGCGCGGAACCAGACGAAGGAGCCGCCGATTACGCCGGCGAATGGAGCCATCAGGCATGTGAACCAGGAACGAGCGGGGAGCCACGCGGCGGAGAACCTCGGCAGTTGCCGACCAGCCACCCTCCGGTAGGTGTACGCGGACGTTGTCTCCAGGCACCAGGGCAGGAAGATCAGTTGCCCGAGGGTCATGTGCCAACTTCTGTTGAGCACGCTGCCGTCGCATCCTTTGCAGTACTGGAGCATGGTCGGGTTCAGGAACATGAATTGACGGCACAGTGGTCCTGAGGGTGCGACCCATCAACAGCTGGGTTGGTGAGAGGCCCGTGGACAGTGGGGCCGAACGATAGGCCAGCAGGGCTAAACAGAAGTCAGATCCGGCATCAACAGCCTTGCAGAGGAGCCGCTTTACAATGTGGATGCCCTTTTCCGCCTTGCCATTCGACTGGGGATGCAAGGGACTGGACGTCATGTGTGTGAAGTTGTATGAAGTGGCAAAGGAAGCCCATTCTTCGCTCGCAAAGCAAGGCCCGTTGTCAGACATGACGGTGAGCAGAATTCCATGGCGAGCAAAGGTTTCTTTGCATGCCCGAGTGACAGCTGATGATGTCATGTCGTGCAGGCGTATGACCCCCGGATAATTTGAAAAATAGTCAATCAGAATAATGTAGTCCCTGTCGAGCGCATGAAAGAGGCCCACGCCCACCTTCGCCCAGGGGGACGTGACCAATTCATGGGGCTGAAGTGTCTCAGGGGCTTGCGCCGGCTGAAAACTTTGGCAGGTGGGGCAGTTGAGCGCCATGTTGGCGATGTCGTCGCTGATGCCCGGCCAGTACACAGCCTCTCGGGCCCTCCGCCTGCACTTTTCAACTCCGAGATGGCCTTTGTGCAGTTGTTCGAGGACAAGCCGGTCGGCATGCTGTGTGGGATCACAATTCAGTCCAACTTCAAGAGGACACCATCAATGATGGCCAAGTCGTCCTGGACATTGTAGAATTGTGGGCACTGCCCCTTGAGCCACCCTTCCGTCATGTGGCGCATCACACGTTGTAGAAGGGGGTCAGCCGCAGTCTCACGGCGAATGTGGGCCAGACGTGCGTCAGTGGCCGGCTGATTGGCCGATGTGAAGGCTACTTGTGCGTCGACCTGACAAACGAACCCCTCCGATTCGGGCGGTTTGTTAACCGCCCTGGACAGAGCATCTGCGATGATGAGATCCTTCCCTGGGGTGCAGACAAGTTGGAAGTCGTGCCTCCGGAACTTGAGCAGAATGCGCTGGAGGCGAGGGGTCATATCGTTGAGGTCCTTATGAATGATGCCGACCAGGGGGCGATGGTCGGACTCCACAGTGAACTGTGGAAGACCATACACATAATCGTGGAATTTGTCGATGCCGGTCAACAAGCCGATGCACTCCTTTTCAATCTGCGCATAGTGCTGTTCTGTGGGGGTCATGGCCCGCGACGCATGGGCGACCGGGGCCCATGATGCGGTGTCGTCCCGTTGCAGGAGTACCGCCCCAATGCCGGACTGGCTGGCGTCAGTTGAGATCTTCGTTTCCCGTGTGGTATCGAAAAACGCCAGTACCGGGGCGGTGGTGAGCTTGACCTTGAGCTCCTCCCATTCACTCTTGTGTGTGGGCAGCTACTGGAATTCCGTTGTCTTTTTGACCAGGTGGCGAAGAGGCCTCGTGTGCGAGGCGAGGTTTGGAATAAACTTCCCAGGAAGTTGACCATCCCGAGAAAGCGCAGCACTGCCTTTTTGTCTGCCGGCTGCTGCATGGCTGCGATGGCTGCCACTTTGTCGGCATCCGGCCGCACCCCTGACCAGGAGATGTGGTCCCCCAAAACCTTTAGCTCAGTCTGGCCAAAAGAGCACTTGGCTCGGTTGAGGCGCAGGCCCTGATCTCGTATCCGTGCAAAGACACGCTGGAGACGACTGATGTGCTCCTGTGGTGTGGTGGACCAGATGATAACGTCGTCTACATAGACGCGTACCCCTGCGATGCCCTCCATTATCTGTTCCATGATGCGATGGAACACCTCGGAGGCCGAGATGATGCCGAACGGCATCCTATTGTAGCAGTATCTGCAAAATGGAGTGCTGTAAGTGCACAGCTTCTCGTTAGACTGATCCAGTTGAATCTGCCAAAAACCCTTTGAGGCATCAAGCTTGGTGAATATTTTTGCCCGAGCCATTTCGCTCGTGATTTCTTCTCGTTTGGGTATGGGGTAGTGTTCCCTCATAATGTTATTCTTCAAATTTTTTGGGTCGATGCAGATCCGGAGCTCGCCGGAGGGCTTCTTGACGCACACCATGGAGCTGACCCATGGCGTTGGCTCCGTTACCCAGGAAAGCACTCCTTGGTCCTGGAGATCCTGCAGCTGCTGCTTGAGGCGGTCCTTGAGTGGTTCTGGGACTCTACGAGGTGCATGAATGACCGGGGTGGCGTCCGGTTTGAGCCGTATTCTGTAAGTGTAGGGCAGTGTGCCCATTCCCTCGAAAACCTCCTGGTTGTGCGCGAGGAGTGAGTGCAGCTGCGCCCTAAAGTCTGCATCCGGGAAGTCGGACGTGCCTTCTGGAGACAGAGTGTGTACCCGCTGAACGAGGTGGAGGATCTTGCACGCCTGTGCGCCAAACAGAGAGTCCTTCGAGGATCCAACTATTTTGAAAGTCGATGTGGCTTTTTGTGAGTTGTGTGTAACCTCGAGCTGGCAGGACTCTGTGGCCGGGATAACGTTTCCGTTAAAGTCAACCAGCTGACAGTGGGATGGCAGAATCGGTGGTTTAATCTTCAAGGTCTGGAAGGCTGACCATGCAAGGAGATTGGCGGAGGCACCAGTGTCCAAGCGAAATGTGATCTGTGATCGGTTGACCGTTAGGGTGGCACAAACCAGTCATCGCCCGGATCAATGCTGTGCACTGGCAGCGGCTGGTGGTTCCGACTTGGGGACATCCGGTTCTTGTGGATTACCGCAATGCGGAAGGGTTTCCTGTCTTCGGTATCACTGGTCTGCATGTTGTCAGGATATGACTCAGTGTATGGGGGCTGAATAGCCCACACGTCCCTGCGAGGCTGGCGGAATTGTTGAGAGTTGGCAGGTTGAGCTGCTCGACAGCAGGCAGCATAGTGGCCCATCCTGCCACAGCGGAGGCATTGTCACGCTTTGGCTGGACATTGCCGCTTTAAATGGGCGGAGCCACAGTCCCCGCACGTCGTGATGTCATGGCGTTCGTTGCGCCACCGCGCATGCGTGGTGCAGTCCTGCGTATAGCACGCCTGCGCATCACGTCCCTCTGCATCAACGTCCCCTCTTTTGGCGCGTACAAGCGTGGGAGGCCTCGGAAAGCGTGAAAAATGGCCGCCCTCGTCCGGGCCCCGGGCCGGGAGGAACTCGATCGACTGGACCTGCTCCGCCTCGTAGGACCCCTGCCGTGCCGTTTCGGCCGCCTGGATTTGGGAGTACCGCCTGGTCGCGTTCTCATGGAGGACGCAGGTCTCGATGGCAGTCGCTAGGGTGATGCGCTTAATTTAGAGGAGCTGCTGGCGTAGGGTGTCCGAGATAACTCCAAAAACTATCTGATCCTGTATCATGGAGTGGGAGGTGGCCTCATAGCCGCAGGACTGCGCGAGGATACGGAGGTGTGTCAAGTAAGATTGAAAAGGCTCATCCTTACCCTGCAGGCGCTGCTGGAAGAGGTACCTCTCAAAGCTCTCATTGACTTCCACGCTGAAGTGTTCCTCGAATTTTAGAAGCACCATCTTGTATTTTGTCTTGTCCTCACCTTCCGCGAATGCCAGGGAGTTGTAGATGTGGATGGCGTGTTGCCCCGCCGTGGAGAGGAGGAGGGCGATCTTCCTGGTGTCCGATGCATTCTCCCTGTCTGTGTTTCTAGGAAATGCTGGAAGTGCTGTTTAAAAAGCTTCCAGTTGACGCCAAGATTTCCAGCGATTCGGAGCGGCTGCGGCGGGCTGATGTTTTCCATGGAGCAGGATGGCGGATTTCTGAAAGGTGCAGGTAGGTCTCACAGTCACTGGTTAGCTTCCATTACTGGTATCATGTCGTGTTGGGTGTTCCGATGCACAAATGATCCAACACGGCTGTAGATGGTACAACTCTGTTTTATTGTCTGAAACAATAACAACTACTAACTGCTGGCTGAGGTTCGTGCTTCACCAGCTAACCTGTGAACCCAGCCCTATCACTATCTTGGTGAGGCACTCAGCACATGGTCTAAGTCTGAGTGGCGCGCTGTGAGCTCTGTGCTCTGAGCTATCTCCTGGTAGCAAGAGCGGGAACTGTGGTGTTCCCTGTTTTATAGTGCGTGTGCTCTCACTGGTGATTGGCTGCGATGTTGTGTATGTGTTGGTTGGTCCAACTACCTGTCCATCAGTGTGTGTGTGATTGCACCAAGGTATGCTAATGTGGATATCATGACAGATGGTACAGTCTAAGAGGTACCCATCAGAGGGTGAGGGCCTGATGGTCCAGTCTAAGAGGTACCCATCAGAAGGTGAGGGTCTGCTGGTACAGTCTAATGGGTACACATCAGAGGGTGAGGGTCTGATGGTACAGTTTCAGGGGCACATTGGAGGGGGAGGGGCTGGTGGTACAGTCTGAGGGGCACATTTTGGAGGGTGTCGGGTTTATGGTACTGTCTAAGGAGTACACATCAGAGGCTGAGGATCTGATGGTACAGTCTGAGGGTGACACATCAGGGTGGGAGGGGCTGATGGTATTGTCTGAGGAGCAAACATCGCAGGGGGAGGGCTTATGGTATTGTCTTAAAGATATAAATTGCCACATGAAATCCAGGAGTAACAGCCTTTGAATGGGCTAAAATCACACATGGAGATCACACATACAATATTGTTGGGTGCACGCGCAGTGGAGGACCAGCAGCAAGGGAGGTGTCTGCAGGCCACAGAGGCACCATTATCAGAAAAGCAGGAGCAACAAAAGGGCCTGCTGCCTACCATGTGATTGGGCAGGCCCCGAGTGTTACTTCCCCTAATTGATCCCGCAATCGAGATCACTCAGAAATCCTGTTGACTTTGGGGCACGCTGACACAACTCACGCCTCATGAATTAAATTCTCCATATTGGCCATTAGATCAAGCCCATTAATTTCTATCTTTGCTATGAACTAATCCACTTTGGTGCATATGTTTTGTTCATTCAGATATAATGCCTTTGGCGTAACATTTTTCTTTTTTCCCTTACGTCACTTTCAAACCCTGTGAAGCTGAAAGAAACGTACTTGTGGAAAGATTGGATTTGTGTATTCAGAAACATTTTCTTTTCACTACTGTTATCCCAGTTGATATGGAATATTGTAACTCATGGATATAATGCCAAGATGTTTTGCTGGAGCTGAGAGGATTCTGGTTTCACCGGAGGATTTTTATTCAGCTCTAGATCGTTGTATTCATTATTTTCATAATACCCAGCCTTGACCTCGGTAAGTGTAGGTTATTAAAATGACAGCTACTTCAACTGCATTCATATATGGGATAAGAGAATGGTTTACTGCATCAACCTGAAAAATAAATATCTGCCTTGCGAAACCCACTTCAATGAGTTCCCATTCCAAATCCTCAGACGAATCATCAATGCACTTGAAGACGATCGTAAAATGGAAGGGTTAAATAATGGATTGTTCATCACCACTATCTCATTTCCCTGTAACTTCGATTCCTCTTTGCACATGTTTCTCTTTCTTTAGCTTTTTCTTCAACTTCATCTCAGACTTTCCTGTGTTGATATAAAATAGAGACTGAAGTTGAAGTCTGTCTTGCTAGATTGATGGACCCCAAGTTTTATTAGCGTTTGCTATTGATAAGGCAGATGTGACTGCCTCGGGTTCCTTTCTGAAATTTTGGTTTGGCTTTGCAGGCTGTTGAAAACTGCGTTCTGGCTGAGTTATGCTCAGATGCCACTCATGGAGACTGGAGCAGGATCATCGCCTCACCGGTGAGTCCGGCTTTCTCCAATCATAAACATGGCTGCCACCTTAGGCATTTTACTTCCTTGAATTTCTCCACTCTTAGTTACTCTGTCTTCCCAAATCCCTAACTGTATCCTTCAGCTCTCTTCAAGTTTCCTGTACTCTGGTCATTGTACCAGGCATGATTCTTTCATAGATAAGCCCACAGCTTCCCACTGTGCCTCTCTTGTCATTCTCCAAAGGGCCCATGAAAGCATACATTACTTCCCCTCATGAGCAGCAATCCCAAATGCCCCATCCTAATTTCTTCCTGACCTTTCCACCCAACACATCTGCAATTTTGACGGGCCCATAATAGGATGAGGTGGACCAAAGACACTGTTTGACTTCTTCAGATTTATTCTGAGGACATCCTTGAAGTGTTTCAGCTATCATCCTGGGAATTTTGCTCTACGATGTCCAAAGGTGTGCAGGTTAGGTGGATTGGCCATGATCAATGCATGGAGTTGTGGCGATAGGGTGGGTGAGTGGGCCTCGGTCGAGTGCTCACAGGAGCCCCTGGTTTATGTTCAATCAAAATGAAAAGGTGCGTTCTGGAAGGCACCAAACACATTGAGAGACTCTGTCAGGAACATACAGAGGTGAAAATAAGTCATTGGAGCGAGCACACAAACGTCCCTAAAACTCAATTATCGACTGTCCAAGCACTACTTGCCCCATATGTTGTAGAATCTGCATATTGTGCATTGGACTTGAGTGAAAGCAAGTCATCCTCATCCTAAAAGAGAGAAAAAACAGTGTTAACCCAGGTACTGTGTCTACGACTAATGTCTAGATTTCACAGTGTCGCGTGGAGAGTATGGAGGGGGTCAGAGATGGTGGGGGCAGGGGGATCCAGGAGTTAAGTGACCAGTTGAAAAATCCATCAAAGTGAAAACTGAAAGCTGAATGGATCTGCAGAGAACAGTGTGAATTAGTAGAGCCTGACACTGTTGGTTCAATCAGCCAGCAGAACAGTGGAAGAAGAGGGATAGCTGTCGTGAGGTGAAGAGAAAAGAAATATAATCTACAGTTTGAAAAATGAAGCCAAGAACTGAAAAACAGATGGGGAAAAGAGAAGAAGGAAGAACTCGGGAATGGAGCTTTGGAGGGGAACTTGTGCAGAGCCAACAGGGCAGGGAACAGACAATGTGATATGTACAGTTGATATTGATGTGGAGCTTGTAGTTTCAGACTGAACAAAAATATGTCCACGGTTAAAAATAGGGCATCTTAAGAGAGAAGGGTCTGGAAGGAATTAGAGCAAAAGATAATTGTATGACCATGGATAAAGTTGTAAAGAAGAGGAACTCATGTTGCAGTCACCATCCCAAGAACCGTCTTGCTGAGTCTTGGATGCAATGGAAAGTGAGAAAGTTTTTGATATAAAAATGAAATCTTGTGTGTGCTGCTACCATGCCACACGTGGTACCTCATACCCTATCAGTAAATGTTTACTAATTTTTACTGACATGACTATGAAAGTTTTTCCATTCATTATGGATGAACCCAGTTAACCTGGAGGGTCACAGTGTACTACCCACACTGATCAAATATTGACTTAGTCCCTCCAAATCTTCCAGACACTGAACAACTGAATGTAATATCATCCCAAAAGCACTTGCTGAATTAATGATACTATCGAAATGAAATGAAAATCGCTTATTGTCACAAGTAGACTTCAATGAAGTTACTGTGAAAAGCCCCTAGTCGCCACATTCCGGCGCCTGTTCGGGGAGGCTGGTATGGGAATTGAACTGTGCTGCTGACCTGCCTTGGTCTGCTTTCAAAGCCAGCAATTTAGCCCTGTGCTAGAGCAAGAAAGCAAATTGTAATCTTTTTATAATACTTTCATGGAATGGGAGAGTCTTTGACAAGACCAGCATGTGGAAGTTTTTGAAGAGGTGACAGCGAGGGTTGATAACTGTGAAAAGGGTACTAACTTCAAAAGGACAAGGTAATTACATGTAAGATAATTTGCAAAATTTGCAAGTGACATGAGAAAAACTTTTGACACTGCAAGTGGGTAAGGTCCCAATGCACTGCCAGAGAATGTGGCTGAGGCAGGTTCAATCGAGGCATTCAAATGAGAATTCAGGCTGTTATTTGAAAAGGAAGAATGTGCTGGGTTACGGGGAGAAAGAAGGATAATGGCTCAAAATAAATTACTTATTCAGAGAGCCGGTGTAGACACAATGGGTCGAATGGCCTCCTTCTGCACTGTAATAATTCTGTGATTCTGTGATTTGTTCCCATCCCTAATTGCCCTTGAGAAGGTGCAGTCAATCACTGCAGTCCATCTGGTGTAGGTACACCCATATTACTCCTAGGAAGGGACTCCTAGGATTTTGATCCAGTGACAATGAAGGAAAAGCAATATTTACAGTCAGGCTTGGAGATGAACTTGCAGGTGGTAATGTTCCCATGCATCCTGCCAGGTGGTAGAGGTCATTGATGCGTTAGGCAGGTAGGTTTGATGTGGACGGCACTCGATGCAGGGAAGCTAGAAACAGACGTCTAACACTGGAGAAGATCCAACACTGTTTTATTCAACGATAGAACTGATATACATATTCAGCTGTGGGTCAACACTATACTGAACTGACTGGATACCTTGTATAGCCTGACCAGACTTACTAGCTACCGCATGGTGTTTGTGCTTGCTAGCTCGTGGACTCTGACTGTCTCAGTGGCTGGGACCCGAGAGAGCGGGAAACTAGTGCCCTCTGGCTTTATAGTGGTAGTGTCCAGTCTGGTGATTGGCTGTGCTGTGTTGTGTGCTTACTGGTCATCCTGTGTGTCAATCACTGCCTGTTTGCATTTCATTATATACATGAGTGGATATTATGACATCTCCCCCCTTTTTTTTAGATAAATAAATACGAAGATGTGCGTATATATATATATATATATATATGCCTGACTATATACAAAAGGTGTCTAAATGAACGTATATACATAGGAAGGTGTCGATGGTGCAGATACATGGCAAACTAAGCAATATTTACAGAGGTTAAATCGATGAAGTCACAAAATGTACAAAAGTTCAGTCTACAGATTCAGTCTTTGTGGTGGGCGCCGAATTCTTGTAGATTGTCGCAGAGGTGGATCAGGAGCCGCCTGCACGTAGATAGGTGGGATCGCTGCCATCGCGGTGGTCTCATGGGCCGGCAGGATTGCTGGTAGATCGGTGGCCTCATGGCAGGGTACGTCCGGAGGAAGCATCGTAGGCGGGGCACTTCGGTCAGGTAGCGGGCCCGCCTGTTGCGCTGTAGCAGGGAGCCATCAGCAATGTGGACAAGGAACGATCTTGGGGCCATTTGTTTGATCACAACAGCTGTGGCTGACCAGCCGCCCTCAGGCAACTGGACACGAACATGATCAGTTGGGGCCGTGGCATGAGCATCGTATGTGGCCTTCTGTTGGGCCCGTGACTGCTGCATTTTCTGTAAGACCGTGAGGTGGTCAAGGTCTGGAACATGGATGGCTGGAACTGTGGTCCTCAGAGTGCGATTCATGAGCATCTGCGCTGGAGACAACCCAGTGGACAGTGGGGTTGCCCTGTATGCCAGCATCGCCAGGTTGAAGTCGGAGCCTGAGTCTGCAGCTTTGCACAGCAACCGCTTTACAATATGGACCCCTTTCTTGGCCTTCCCGTTTGACTGTGGGTAGTGGGGACTGGAGGTTATGTGACGGAAGTTGTAGGACTGTGTAAAATCAGATCATTCCTGGCTGTGAAAGCAAGGACCGTTGTCGCTCATTACCGTGAGCGGTATCCCGTGCCTGGCGAATGTTTCTTTGCAGGCTTTGATTACCGCCTTCGACGTGAGGTCGGACAGTTTCACCACTTCTGGGTAACTGGAGAAGTAGTCGACCAGGAGTACGTAGTCACGCCCCTTGGCGTGGAAAAGGTCAACATCTACTTTGGACCACGGAGTGGTCACGATCTCGTGCTGTTGCAGCGTTTCCTTGCGTTGAGCTGGTTGAAACTTCTGACAGGTAGGGCAGTTGAGGACTGCGTCGGCAAAGTCCTGGCTGATGGCCGGCCAATACACAGCCTCCCGAGCACTGCGTCGGCAATTCTCAACCCCAAGTTGACCCTCATGGAGTTGGCCCAGCACCATAGCCTGCATGCTCTGAGTAATTACGACCCTGTCGAGTTTCAGAAGGATTCCCTCCACCACCGTCAGGTCGTCTTTTATGTTATAGAACTGGGGACATTGTCCCTTCTGCCAGCCATTGGTAAGGTGCTGCATCACACGCTGCAGCAGAGGATCCTTGGCCGCATCCTCACAAATTTGGACCACCCGTTTGTCAGAGGCCGGAAGATTGGTGGCACACAACTGCACTTGCACTTCTATGTGGCAGATGAAGTCACTTTGTTCACACGGTGTGGTGATGGACCTGGATAGGGCATCTGCAACGATCGGCTCTTTGCCTGGCGTGTAGACAAGTTCGAAGTCGTAGAGGCGTAGCTTAAGAAGAATTTGCTGTAACCGAGGTGTCATGTCATTTAAATCCTTCTGGATTATATGGACTAGAGGCCTGTGGTCCGTTTCTACCGTGAATTTTGGCAGGCCATAAACATAGTCGTGAAACTTGACTATCCCTGTCAGGAGGCCCAGACACTCCTTCTCAATCTGAGCGTACCGTTGCTCAGTGGGCATCATGGCCCTGGAGGCATACGCCACTGGAACCCATGACGAGGAGTCATCTCGCTGAAGGAGCACCGCCCCAATGCCGTCCTGGCTTGCATCAGTTGATATCTTGGTTTCCTTGGTTGGGTTGAAGAACTCTAGAACTGGGGCTGTGGTGAGCTTTGCTTTCAGCTCACCCCATTCCTCTTCATGCGTGGGCAGCCACTGGAATTCTGTCGACTTCTTGACGAGATGGCGGAGGGCAGTGGTGTGGGATGCCATATTGGGAATGAATTTCCTGAGGAAGTTGACCATCCCAAGGAAGCGGAGGACCACCTTCTTGTCCTCCGGGGTCTTCATGGCGTTGATCTCTGAGACCTTGTCGGCATCTGGCTGCACGCCCTGCTGCAAGATGTGGTCACCCAGGAACTTAATATCCAATTGACCAAATGAGCACTTGGCCCTGTTGAGCTGGAGACCATGTTCATAAATTCTCTGGAATACCTTCTTGAGGTGAGCGATGTGTTCCTGGGGCATTGTGGACCAGATAATTACGTCGTCAACATATACTCGCAGCCCCTCGATGCCCTCCATTATCTGCTCCATGATGCGGTGAAATACTTCGGAGGCAGATATGATCCCAAAAGGCATCCGGTTGTAGCAGTAGCGGCCGAACAGTGTGTTGAAGGTGCACAGCTTGCGACTGGACGCATCCAGCTGTATTTTCCAAAAACCCTTGGAGGCGTCCAGCTTAGTAAACAATCTGGCATGAGCCATCTCACTGGTCAACTCTTCACGTTTTGGTCTGGGGTAATGCTCCCGCATGATGTTGCGGTTGAGATCCTTAGGGTCAATGCAAATGCGAAGCTCCCCTGATGGCTTCTTTACGCAGACCATGGAGCTGACCCAGTCTGTGGGCTCTGTGATCTTCGATATGATGCCCTGGTCTTGGAGGTCCTGTAATTGCTTCTTCACACGATCCTTGAGGGGTGCCGGCACCCGGCGTGGTGCATGAATTACAGGGATGGCGTTCAGCTTGAGCAGGATTTTATATCGGTATGGGAGCGTGCCCATTCCATCGAATACGCTGTGGTACTGCGTGATAATGTCATCTATGTCGGCTTGCAAGTTTCCATCAGTCGAGGCCGTCGCCAGTGATGATGACATGGTGTGGACTTGCTGAACCAGGTTCAGGAGCTTGCAGGCTCGAGCACCGAGCAGGGACGCTCTGTCAGGCCCGACGATTTCAAACCGCAGTGTTGCCTTGATCGCCTTGTTGGATACCGCTAGTTGACAGGAGCCACTGGCAACTATGGCATTGCCATTGTAGTCAAGGAGCTGGCAGGCCGGTGGAAGAATGCTTGGTCTGGCGCGGATGGTGTCGAGGTCGGATTTTGAGATGAAGTTCACTGAGACGCCGGTGTCCTGTTTAAATCGGATGCAAGCCTTGTTAACTGTGAGGACAGCACACCACTCATCGCCAGGATCCACACTGAGGATCGAGAGGCATTTTGCCGTTGTGGTGGAAGGCAGCGCATGTGTAGTTATGATGCCCACCCGGTATGGGGACTTGAGGCACTCAGCATCAGGGTCTGTTGGGCTGTCGGGATCGGAATCTGGCATGCCTTGTTGTATTGAGCGGACACTTCTGCACCGCAGCTGGGATCGCTGGCTGCTGAGCGGTGGAGCAGATCTGAAAAGGGCTGTGTAGTGGCCAAGCTTGCCACACTGTAGACACCAGCGTCCTTTTGCTGGACATTGCTGCTTTAAATGGGCGGAGCCGCAATTCGGACACGTCATGATGCCGACGTCAGCGCGTTCCGTGCGCCATCGCGCATGCGCAGTGCGGTCGGTCGCGTACGCACCTGCACAGTCGGGTTGTCGGGCTCGTCGTCCGCATGCACTGGGACCCGGGAAAAGCGTGTGAAACGGCCAATCTCCTCGATGCTCAGACCCTGGATTTGTGCAATGGCCTGCACATGTTCCGCCTCGTGGGAGGCCAGCTTTGCAATTTCTGCTGCCCTGATGTGGGAGTAACGATTCATAGCATGCTCATGGACAACGCACGTCTCGATAGCGACAGAGAGGGTCAGCTGTTTGACTTTCAGGAGCTGCTGCCGAAGGGAGTCGGAGTGGACCCGAAAACGATCTGATTCCGGATCATGGAATCAGCCGTCGAGTCATAGTTACATGATTGCGCTAGGATGCGGAGATGGGTCAAAAAGGACTGAAAAGGTTCATCCTTACCCTGAAGCCTCTGCTGGAAAATGTACTGTTCAAAGCTCTCATTCACCTCAATGTCACAGTGGCTGTCAAACTTCAGCAGGACTGTTTTGAATTTCGTTTTGTCTTCGCCATCAGCGAACGTAAGGGAGTTGTAGATGTGGATGGCGTGGTCCCCCGCGGTGGAGAGAAATAGCGCGATCTTCCTGGCATCCGATGCTGCTTCGAGATCGGAGGCCTCGATGTACAAGAGGAACTTTTGCTTGAAGATTTTCCAATTGGCGCCGAGTTTGCCGGAGATGCGGAGCTGCGGAGGAGGCTGGATGTTAACCATTTCACTGGATGGCTGCTTGCTGGTCAATGCTGATTCACTCGAGGTAGGTCCGTCAAGATCAGTATCACTCTGGTACCATGATGTGTTAGGCAGATAGGTTCGATGTGGACTGCACTCGTTGCAGGGAAGCTAGAAACAGACGTCTAACACTGGAGAAGATCCAACACTGTTTTATTCAACGATAGAACTGATATACACATTCAGCTGTGGGTTGACACTATACTGAACTGACTGGAGACCTTGTAGTCGCCTGACCAGACTTACTAGCTGCCGCATGGTGTTTGCACTCTGACTGTCTCAGTGGCTGGGTCCCGAGAGAGCGGGAAACCTAGTGCCTCTGGCTTTATAGTGGTAGCATCCTGTCTGGTGATTGGCTGCACTATGTTGTGTGCTTACTGGTCATCCTGTGTGTCAATCACTGCCTATCTGCATCTCACTATATACATGAGTGGATATTATGACAGTCATAAGTTTGGAACTTTGAAGGAGCATTGGTGCTTTTCTGCAGTGCACCTTATACGTAGCACACACTGTGTCACTGTGCATTAATGATGGGGAGGTTAATGTTTAAGTTGCAGAATGGGATGGTGAACAAGTGGGCTGCTTTGTCTTGGATGGTGTCGAGTTTCTTGAGTGTTGTTGGAGCTGCACTCATCCAACAAGTGGAGAGTAATCCATCACATTCTAGACTTATGCCTTGCCTCCCCAACAGGCTTTGGGGAGTCAGGAAGTGAGATACTCATTACAGAATTCCCAGTCTCTGAGCTGCTCTTATAGCTACACTATTCATATGATTGGGCTAGTTCAATTTCTCATCAATGAAAAGCCCCACGACGTTGATAGTGGAATATTCAACAATGGTAATGCTATTGAATGTCAAGGTAAGTTGTTTAGATTTTTTCTTGTTGGAGATGGTCATTTACTGGCACTTGAGTGGTATGAATGCTATTTGCCACATACCAGTCCAAAGCCTGAACGTTATCCAGATCTTGCTGCATTTGGCACAGACAGTGTCAGAGGAGTCATGAATGGTGCTGAACATTGTGCAGGCATCTGTGAACATCCCCTTTTCTGACCTTATGATGGAAGGAAGGTCATTGATGAAGCAGCTGAAGATGGTTGCAGGTAGTTTTTTCATGCGTATGCTGCCCTTGTCCTTCTTATAAAATCTACAATGCAGAAAGAGGCCATTCGGCCCATCGAGTCTGCACCAGCCCTTGGAAAGAGCACCCTACTAAAGCCCACACCTCCAACTTACCCCTTAACCCAGTAACCCCACCTAAACATTTTGGACACTAAGGGCAATTTAGCATGGCCAATCCACCTAACCTGCACACCTTTGGATTGTGGGAAGAAATCGGAGCACCCGGAAGAAACCCATACATACACAGGGAGAACGTGCAGACTTCTCACAGCCAGTCACCCAAGCTGGGAATAGAAACTGGGAGTCTGGAGCTGTGAAGCAATAGTGTGAACCACTGTGCTACGTGCTGCCCCTTCTCGTTTGTGAATGTTGTGAGTTTGGAAGGCACTGTCAAAGAAGGCTTGGCAAGTTGCCACGGTGTGGCTTGTGTATGGTACGCACTGTGCGTGATGTTGGAGGCAATGGGTGTTTAATGTGGCAGATGAAGTGTCAATTGTGCATGCTGCTTTGTCCTGGATGGTGTGGAGCTACTTGAGTGTTGTTGGGGCTGCACTCACCTAGGTAAGTGGAGAATATTCCATCATATGCCTGGTAGATTGTGGACAGGCTTTGGGGAGTCAGGAGGTGAGTTAGTCACTGCAAAGTTCCCAGTCTCTGATCTTCTCTTGTAACCACAGCATCTTATGGTCAATCCAGTTCAGGTTCTGGTCAATGGTGACCCCCCAAGGATATTGATAGTGGGAATTCAATGGTAGTGATGTTGTTAAACATTGTTGAGAGACTGTGGTAGTATGTATTAGGGGTCATGTGGGACTGTGAAGCCGTGATGCTGTTGGCTGACAGATCCCGGGTCCTGGTTGGCTGTTGACTCCTGGCTCCGCCCTGAAGGCGGAGTATAAGAACCCGGGCTTCTCCCCGCCGCTCCATTCTGTTGCTGAACTGCTGGGGACAAGGCTCGCTCAATAAAGCCTCATCGACTTCATCTCTGCTCGTCTCTCTCGTAAGTCATTGTGCGCTACAGAGACTATTGTTGGGGATGGTCATTTCCTGGCACTTGTGTGGCTCAATTGTTACTTGGCTCATATAAGCCCCAGCCTGAATCTTGTTCAGGTCCAGCTGCATGTAGGCACATATCTGAGGAGTCTCAAACCTGATTAATGATCTGATGGGTTGGATATCACATCCTTTATCAAACCTGCCTGATTTTCATTTGAGTTTTCTCGCCGGATTATAATACCAAAGTAGTGAAGATGTAAATCTAGCCGAGTCCCTGCTAAAGTGTCTTATGTCTCCTGCATGACATGATGTTGGTTCTCAGGTCAATGATCCTGGTTATCATCATAAAGGTTCCACACCAGCCATTAAATCCCCTGCTGCGCTATGCCCAATTTTGCTGTGATAATTGGATGGATGGGGCAGGAGATATGACAAGAGTTCATAATGCCAAATCCTCACATCATGTTGCCACTTTCATGTTAGCATAGGAAATTCAAACACATTGTGCCATGGTGTGTTTACATTATATCCTGTATCTCTCATTTAGTTTCACTCATGCCAGATGGACAACCCTGAATTTAAGTAGACAAATGTATTTAGTTCATGAGGCTTCCATTTATCTCCATGTCCCCATCCCCAACTGCACATCATACATGGCACAGTGGCAGTAGGAGGGGGTTGGGTGGTGGGGTCAGGTCGAGATCCTTTTTTCTTTGTCCCTTGAATGAAAGTTCAAATCGGCAGGCAAGAATCATGTTGAGAGATAGCACTGCAGGTATGCCTGCCACTCACTGCTCAGGCTTCTACACCACATCATATCTCACAGCTGTATTTCACCAAGGAGAGGTGTCAGATAGAAACTGTCACACAGTATTGCCAGGGACATTCCAATCTGTTGGTCTGCTGTACGATGGCACTTAATCTCAGCACTTAGGCTTGGATTTTGCGCTTATCAGGTACGCAAAGTCAGCGGACCGGGTTGCTTTATCAATGTGATTTCACACAGGGTGGCCAATTAAGGCCCACTCAGCATGTAAACATCTTCGGGTAGGCTGGAAGAAACAGGCGGGGGAACTGGGTCCAGTAGGGACTTGACAAAGTTTTGGTTGTCTGTACAGGTGGCATCCTGAAGGCTGCCAGGTGTTGTGGGGAAGGTGGCAGGAGTGTTCTTCACAGGATCGAAGAAAAAATATCTGCAACGCTAATGAGCTCACCACCTGGTGGGTACCGAATGTGAAAGGGCAAGTACAATGGGCACTCTGCACCCATTTCATGGACGAGTGCCTGGATATCCTCATAGAGGAGGTCAGTGCTGGGTAGAATGTTCTCATACCCAGGGATGGGAAGAGGAGGCCACTGCATGTCTGAAAGAAAAGATGAGCTGAGGGCAGGATGGTAGCACAAGTGGATAGTACTGTGGCTTCACAGCGCCAGGGTCCCAGGTTCAAATACCCGCTGAGTCACTGTCTGTGCAGGGTCTGCACGTTCTCCCCGTGTCTGTGTGGGTTTCCTCCGGGTGCTCCGGTTTCCTCCCACAGTCCAAAGACATGCAGGTTAGGTGGATTGGCCATGATAAATTGCCCTTAGTGACCAAAAAGGTTAGGAGGGGTTATTGGGTTACGGGGATAGGGTGGAAGGGCTTAAGTGGGTCGGTGCAGACTCAATGGGCTGAATGGCCTCCTTCTGCACTGTATGTTCTGTGTTCTTGTTCTTGTTCTTTGTTCTTTGTTCTTGTTCTTGTTCTTTGTTCTTTGTTCTTTGTTTGTTCTTTATTTGTGGCTGCCCAGGTCAGTGGGAACAAAGCTGTGCGCCGAAATGTGGATCCGGTGTCACAAAAGTTCAGTGATCTTCTGCGTTTGGCAAGAGATAAAACAGAGGTTGCATAGAACTGCAGGAGATATGGATTTGGGTGGCCATTCCTCATCACCCTCAGTGGCATAACTTGCACTAAAACCTGCACCCAGCCATGGTTGAACAGCCTGACGGCTTGGCCTGAGTGCATTGAAGGGTGAGGTGTGTCCCTGTGCTACACCGCCGGAACCAGGGTGTAGGCTGGAATGGTGCTGCAGGGAGAGGGAGTACCAATGATGAAATCTGTTCTTCCGTTTCATGAGAAGAGAATCCATAATGTGGTGAAGCACTGAAGTGCAGCTATTGGGAGCCCGATATCCTGGTACTCAGCCACAACAAGATGACTGCCCAAGAGCAAGGATTCCACCACGGAACTTGTTCCACCAGGCGTGGTGAGGCAGGGTCTCTAAGGAAGGTAAACGTGCGGTGTGAGATGCAAGAGTGGTGGGGAGAACAAAAAATCGTAAGGTCTTTTCAGATGAAATGGAGATGTGAATGCACCAGTGCCCCTTGATCCTCCAATCAAGATGGCACCATTTCACAATTGTCCATTGTCACAACAACCCACCAAGCATGCAAATCGACAATGTGATGATTGAATGTACTGGCAGGTGCTCCATCCACAAGAGGTCATGTAGGGCTTTTGATGCCATGGCCTTCAGACATTAGCCTGGTTCTCTGTATTAAGGATCAAATGATAGTACCGCTACATCACTGTCTCCCCGTGCCTCGCTTTTGCTCAATGTCCATCCCTCCTCCTATGAAGCACTCCGCCGTATTCTGCTACCAAAAAATGCCACCGGTTATCTTTGTCAATTTGTGGGAGGGTGAGTATTGCAATTAAAAAATAATAATAATCAACTCCAGAAAGTTGTTTCTTGAGAAAGTGGTTGAGAGAAGTACGGGATTAGACACATTTTTTAGCTGGAAATAAATACTTTAACAGGATGTCACCCTTGCGGCAAGGAAGGTTGAAGAGCCAGCTGTCTAATCATTTGGGCTTACTGATCATACGGAAATAATGCAGTTTTCTTTCAGCCTTTTACTGAAGCAGATTGGCAAATTAAAGTGTTGTTATCCATTCTGTGGATAGAATGCTTAATTAAAGTGTCAGCCTGCAAAATGTTGTAAACATGAAGGGCCATTCTGTATCATTTCATACCTATAACATACAACATGCTTCACACGGGCGGATTTGATATTTGCCACACTTCACAGAATTAGTTCAAAATATTGGTTATAACATCTGAAATAATTGATATATACAGATTGAAGTTGGCTGAGAAAACAGGTAGATAAACCCTGGGCAATTTAGTTTTTAGATACTGATGCAATATCAAAGAGCTGACGGTACAGTCATTTTCATTCACAATTATTACAACATACATTCACCACCTTAATCATCGGGGATATTCACTGGGAGTGGTTCTTTGGTGTGTAATAGTTGGTTTAAATGTCAACAAACATCCTCAGTTACCCCATCCTCAGATGTTATTGATACGCCGTGGCCAGTTATCCACCCAAAACATGCAGCAAGGGCATAGGGTATGGCTCAGAGCCCCTCCCCACACCTGCCCAATCCTCGTTTCTCAATCACGCACTGGGAGTCTTTGAATGAGGGACGCACACTCCCAAGGAGCCCACAAGAAAACACTCTGGGATATAGGATATGCTTTTCATGCTCCCTCATGGTGAGCACTGCTCCCACTACTATATATCAGTGGCGTTGGTACAAGGCCTTAACATGAGCATTAATTGCCTAATTAAGAAGTTCAATTGGTGACAGAATGGGAAGGCTGTCCATGAGGCTTCCTGCCATAGACCTAATCACAACAAAGACAGGAGAGCAGCGAGAATCCATCATCTCACCCAATTAAATGCCCCTGTGCCACCAAACGTGCCATTGTGTGGGCATTAAATTCCACCCCAAGGCTACCATAATTATGGGTCAGTATAATTGTGTGACCGTGTAGCGGGGCGATTAGGAGGCTGGGTGATCTGGAAGTAGGTTAGCAATGAGTGCTGCTTAGGGACAGTAGGGGCCATGGTTTGGTGGTGGAGATGTGAAATGGGGAGAGAGGTACATATTTGGCATTGAGGTTGTGATGTAGAAGTTCGTGATTTCCAGCAACAGCTGATGTGATATGAATGAGCACCTTGGGCAAGTAAGGCTGTTCCTCTCGATTCTGCGTTCAACTATGTGTACACTCACAATTAACTTTGTTGGTTGAAGTTCTGTTCATGATAAACTGCATTTAGTCTTTGTTTCCCTGAATGTGGTTGGCCTGAATTCTGAGCAGCCCAATATTTTATAGGTAGCAGAAAATAGGTCCTTTATTTGCATGTGCAAAGAACCTAAAACCGGCTTCAGGTATGAGCACTACCTGGTGATTATTTTTTTTGTGGTGAAAATTAAAGTCTTGAGCAAATTCAAAACTGCTCTGCCATAAACATGCAATTGTGTGACCAAATTAGGATTTACTGCATTTCCCATACACTACAAGGTATTTAAAGGCCATTAGATGAAATTGCTATTTACATTAACTTGTTTCCAATTCCAATGCCCATTGATAAATATTGATAAACCCATGAACACTTTGAGGGTATTTTTTTTAACTGATTTACTCCATGGAAAATTGTTATGATCAGGACTTCACTGGAAAGTGTGTGGTGTAAAACAGGCAATGCGATTGTATCACTCTCCCACCAGGCAATTTATATTCACATTATCCCCTTTATTGTAATAGTCTGAATAATTTGCAGTCACCAGAAAATGCCATTATCAATTTAGTAGATTTTCCTTTTCTTGTCGATCTTAATTATAGTAATAATAGACATTCTGAAGCAGGAAAATAAACTGAGGCCTTCATTATCATCTACTTAAAAAGACTAAATCAGAATGTTGTAATTATATTTTTTCTTTGACAGCTGTAAGCTAATCAAGTTTCAACTGACTATTCTTTAATTTCCTTCCCTTATGTCATGAGAAAAAGATAATTATAGTACATAGTTGAAACTGGCAACGTTGCCTTCAAGCATTAAGGAAAATTACTGTGCGCGATTTAATGGCTGTTCGCGCCGGCAGGATATCCCAGTCCCACGATGGCGTACGGGTTTCGCGGTGACGAGGGGTGCAGTCAACGGGAAGTCCTGTTGACAACGGCGGGACCAATAAATACCGCTGAAAAACCTGCGGCAGGTTGGTCGGTAAATCCTGCCCACTGTTGTTAGGTTGTGCCAATGCATGCCTGTAGGCCGCCACTACAAGTTTAATTTGTTATTAAAGAGCCTTATTTCTGACTGAGTATATTGTATTTTGGTGCAGTTTGTTGCCGTCCACTGTTTTATGATGGAGTTTTTAAATTGATCGATGAGGAGACCTTGATTCTTGTATATTTCCACATGAACACTTTATTTACAGTTCCCAGGTTATAGTCATGCATGGCGCTATCTGTATGGAGGTAGGTTGCTTATTTACAGAGGTTTTCTCTGGACTGTTCTCTCTCAGAGTCTATTCTCATGTGACTCTATCCATCATAATTTATAATTTATAACCTTTATTATTGTCACAAGTAGGCTTACATTAACACAGCAATGAAGTTACTGTGAAAAGCCCCAAGTCGACACACTACGGCGCCTGTTCGGATACACAGAGGGAGAATTTAGAATGTCCAATTCACCTAACAAGCATGTTTTATTTTGTGGGAGGAAACCGGAGCACCCAGAGGAAACCCACGCAAACATAGGGAGAATTTGCAGACTCCGCACAGACAGTGACCCAAGCTGAAAAGCGAACCTGGGACCTTGGCGCCGTGAAGCAACAGTGTTAACTGCTGTGCTACCGTGTACATGCCAGTAAATTGTTCACAGTAACTTCATTGCAGTGTTAATATAAGCTTACTTGTGACAATAAAGATTATTATACCAAGTACATCTCTATTGCTCTAATATTATAACAATGACAATCACTTCATTATAAAAATCGAATCAAACAGTATAATTGTAAGGACCCGGGTGTCATGATATGCAAACATGCAGATAATGATATACAGACAGGCACAGACAGGCAGCTAATGAACACAGAGAACAGGACATGACCAATGAGCAGGCAGGACACTCAGGGGTGGTATCTCACTATAAAAGGCATGAGGCACTCACAGTCCGCCTCTTTCCACTGATGAACATCTACAGAGTGAGTCAGGGTGTATGTACAGTATTGTGGCTAAGAGCTAGTCTGTTCCAGTCAGACAGAGTGACCACACTTAGATGAGCAGAGAGTCGAACTCATAGAGAACTGTGCTAACTGTGCTACTGGTTCAATAAATCAGATTGAACTAACTTCAAGGTCTGGATTATCTTTTGGTCAAAGCTGCATCCAGTTGCAGCCTGTGTTATCCCAGAGTACATAACACATCATGATACCAGGAGACTGCTTAATCTAGGTGGTTTACCTCAGTCCGTTCCGTGACGACCAGCGAATGTATCCCGGCACCATGGCGAAGATTCAGGCTCCTCAGAACCTCCGGCAATCTCAGTGCCAACTGGCGGACATTCAAGCAAAGGTTTCCGCTGTACATCAAAGCTTCAGACCTCGAGGGTGCGTCTGATGCAAGGAAGATCGCACTTCTCCTCTCAACAGCGGGTGATCAAGCCATCGAACTCTTCAACTCGTTTAACTTCACCGAAGGCCAGGACAAGACAAAGTTTCAGACCATCCAGGACAAGTTTGACAGTCACTGTGAAGTGGACACCAATGAAATCTTCGAGCGCTACATGTTCCAACAGCATCTACAAGGTCATGATGAATCTTTCAGCTCCTTCTTAACTAACCTCCACCTGCTAGCGATGTCATGCAACTTTGGTTATATTGCTGACTCAATGATCAGAGACCAAATCGTTTTTGGAGTTCACTCTGATCCTCTGAGAGAGCAGCTACTGAAAATCAAGCATATGACCCAGCCAGTCACGATTGAAACATGCACAGTGCATGAGCACGCCAAAAATCGCTATGCTCAGTACAAATCGGCTGAAAATGACAAACTTGCCTCCCACGAGGCAGAGAGTGCGCAGGCCATCTTCCGGATGCAGCGCCTCAGCATTGATGAAAGTGGCATTTTGCGTTCTTTTCCCGGGGCCCCACGCATGCGCGATGTGAACGGGATAACGAAGCGGCCAACACCTGCACTGCGCATGTGCGATGATGCGCGGAGCGTCAGGACGCCGACGTCATGACGTGTTCGAACTGTGGCAATGCCCACTTAAAGAATCACTGCCCTGCAAGAGGCAGGCAATGTTTAAACTGCGGGAAGCCTGGGCACTATGCAGCCTTGTGCAGGTCTACACCACGAGTCAGAATGCAGCGCTCTGAATTCCGACAATAGTGCGTTCAGAGTGTGCAACAACGATTACAGGATTCTGATCCTGGCAGCACAATGGATGCAGAGGAACAATGCCTGGACTCCGCCTACTGTGTGGGCATCATTACCAAATGTGAATATGCCACATCCAACTCATCACAACTTCAATCCATCCTCGCTGTGGATTCTGCGGACGAATGGCGTGCGGTGATGCAGGTCAACCACTGCTCCATCCAGTTTAATCTGGACACAGGTGCTTCTGCCAACCTCCTCTCACAGGCAGATTTCAAACGCATCAAGAAGCCCCCTAAGGTCCTTCCAGCAGCCTGCAGGCTACTGGACTACAATGGAAATGCCATCACGGCACTGGGATCCTGCCATCTACTCGTCTCCAACCGGAGTACCCATGCTCGGATACGTTTTGAAATCGTCAAGCCAGAAAAGGCATCCCTACTTGGCGCGCATGCCTGCAAGCAGCTGAACCTCGTGCAGTGGGTTTACACAACGACATCCTCCAATGTGGATCTTCAGGCCGGCATTGACGACATCCTCGCTCAGGATCTGGAAGTGTTCGACAGGATGGGCACACTGCCATATCGATACAAGATTCTGCTACGACCTGATGCCAAGCCAGGGGTCCACGCACCACGCCGGGTCCCGGTTCCACTGAGGGAGCGCCTGAAGGCACAACTCAAGGATCTTCAGCAACAGGGCATAATTTCCAAGGTAACCGAACCGACTGACTGGGTCAGTTCGATGGTATGTGTCAGAAAGCCTTCGGGAGACCTGCGCATCTGCATTGATCCCAAGGATATCAATAAGAACATAATGCGTGAACACTACCCCATCCCGAAGCAGGAGGAACTCACCAATGAGATGGCACACGCACGGTTTTTCACCAAGTTAGATGTGTCACATGAATTTTGGCAAATCAAGCTGGATGAGTCCAGCAGAAGGCTCTGCACCTTCAACACACCGTTTGGCAGGTACTGCTATAATCGCATTCCGTTTGGCATTGTCTCGGCATCAGAGATCTTCCATCGCATCATGGAGCAGATGATGGAGGGTATTGAAGGGGTTCGTGTGTATGTGGACGACATCATCATATGGTCCACGACCCCTGAAGGGCATGTTTCTCGTCTCCAGCAGGTATTCCGTCGTGTCCATGCCAATGGCCTGAAGCTGAACAGGTCCAAATGTTGCTTTGGCATGTCAACATTCAAGTTCCTAGGTGACCAGATCTCTCAGCAGGGCGTGCGCCCGGACACAGACAGGGTCAAGGCCATCGAAGCCATGAAGGTTCCTGTAGACAAGGAGCTGGTGTTGCGCTTCCTGGGCATGATCAATTTTCTGGGCAAGTTCATCCCAAACCTGGCCTCACACACCACGGCCCTACGAAACCTAGTGAAAAAGTCCACTGCCTTTGAGTGGAAGGCAGCACATCAGGCAGAGTGGTTGGAGCTGAAAGCCAAGCTCACCACTGCACCCGTCTTGTCATTTTCCGACCCCGACAGGGAGACAAAAATCTCAACAGATGTGAGCCAGGATGGCATCGGTGCGGTGCTGCTCCAACGCGATGACACTTCATCCTGGGCACCGGTAGCCTAATCATCGAGGGCCATGACGCCCACCGAAACACGGTATGCGCAAATAGAGAAAGAATGCCTGGGTCTTCACACTGGAATTCTCAAGTTTCACGACTATGTCTACGGCCTGCCGACATTCACTGTCGAGACAGATCACAGGCCCCTGGCCCACATTATCCACAAGGACCTGAATGACATGACGCCTCGGTTGCAGCGCATCCTCCTCAAACTCAGAAGGTACGACTTTGACTTAGTGTACACGCCTGGCAAGGAGCTCATCATCGCTAATGCATTGTCCCGCTCCATCACATTGCCTAGTGAACCACTGGAACTCATCCAGCAGATTGAATCACAGGTGCAGCTGTGTGCTAGCACCCTCCCGGCATCTGATGAGAAGGTGGTTCGTATCCGCGAGGAGACAGCCAAAGACCCCGTCTTGCAGCATGCCGTGCACCACCTCGCCAATGGCTGCCAGAAAGGACAGTGCCCTCAATTTTATAATGTAAAGGACGACCTGACGGTGATTGATGGTATCCTCCTTAAGCTGGACTGGATTGTCATTCCACTCAGTCTCCAGATCTTGGTGCTCCGCCAAATCCATAAGGGACACCTGGGCGTCGGGAAGTGTAGACGCAGAGCCAGGCAGGCTGTCTACTGGCCCGGTATTAGCCAGGACATCTCGAACACGGTCCTCAACTGTGCAACCTGTCAACGCTTCCAGCCAGCGCAGAGAAAGGAGACGTTCCAGCAGCATGAAATCGAGACCTCCCCGTGGTCCATGGTTGGCATCGACCTCTTTCGTGCGAATGGTCGTGACCACGTGTTGATTATTGACTATTTCTTCAATAACCCTGAAGTCGTGAAGCTCTCAGACCTCATATCTCGCACCGTCATCAAGGCCTGTAAGGAGACATTCTCCAGGCATGGTATCCCACTCACTGTCATGAGTGACAATGGCCCGTGCTTCAGCAGCCACGAATGGTTTATGTTTGCCAAGTCATACCATTTCAAACATGTCACTTCCAGCCCACACTATCCGCAGTCCAATGGGAAGGTTGAAAAAGGGGTGCACATTGTGAAACAGCTCATCTGCTGCTTCTGACATCTACCTCGCGCTGCTTGCGTACAGGGCGACCCCACTGTCCACTGGCATGTCGCCGGCTCAGCTCCTGATGAACAGGGACCTGCGGACGACACTTCCAGCCATACACTTGCCCAACCTGGATCACCTCCCAGTGCTACAGAAGGTGCAGCAGCTCCGAAACCAGCAAAAGCAAGTCTATGATGCTCATGCCACCGATTTGCCCGTGTTATCCCCAGCAGGCACTGTCAGCATCAAGATACCGGATGGTGGCTGGTCTGCTCTAGCTGTCATTGTTCGACAGGTTGCACCCCACTCGTATGTTGTACGTATGGCTGATGGTTCTGTTGTGTGACGAAACAGACGGGCACTATGCAAGGTTGCCTGCCCGCAACCGCTTTCTTCTCCGTTTCCGTCCGTTGGTTTGCCACCTCCTGATACCTCGAACTACGAAGCCACCAGTCAGGCTTCCATCCCGTCTGTCAAGGTGCTGTCGTCCCCACCACCACCACTCCGGCGGTCGGCAAGGATCAGACGCAAGCCCCAGAGACTGGACTTGTGAACATTTGTTTTTTTTTCTATGTTCTGTTTTCTCGCATTAGACAGCTGTCTTCAAATGTAAATACGTTCACATATGCCACCGCTTGTACATATGTTAGTATATGCCTCCACATGTAAATACCTTCCCACATGCCAACAGAGCATACATAAAGAAGGGGATGTCATGATATGCAAACATGCAGATAATGATATACAGACAGGCAGCTAATGAACACAGAGAACAGGACATGACCAATGAGCGGACAGGACACTCAGGGGTGGTATCTCACTATAAAAGGCATGAGGCACTCACACTCTGCCTCTTTCCTCTGATGAACATCTACAGGATGAGTCAGGGTGTATGTACAGTATCACACCTCCAGCACGTGGCTAAGAGCTAGTCTGGTCCAGTCAGACAGAGTAACCACACTTAGGTTAGCAGAGAGTCGAACTCACAGAGAACTGTGCTAACTGTGCTACTGGTTCATTAATCAGATTGAACTAACTTCAAGGTCTGGATTATCTTTTGGTCAAAGCTGCATCCAGTTGCAGCCTGTGTTATCCCAGAGTACATAACACATCACCGGGAATCGAACCCGGGTCCTTACTGCAGGTGGTACTATTCTCCAGTCCTTGCTCTCCCAAGCATCGTTACAGTACAATATCACAGTAGACTATTTTCCCTGAAAGATCTGTGAAAATAGGGGTGATTTGCAAAACATACGGAATCAGTAGCACATCGCCTAAAGCCCATGTAGAGAGGATCAAACCATTTTAAGATGTTGATTTTACTTAACCACAGCTAGTGGGCAGCCAGCACCTAACAGGGATTCCAGACCAGTTTGGCAGTTGTGGGAGGTTGGGAAATCAGCCAGTTCCTAGGTTAAGTAACCTAACAGATTAGGCCCTTTGCAGGGAGCCGATTGTGGAAGGGAAGGAGTGGCAAACATAGGTCAATACTGAGCTACGTTACTGTTGTGGAAGCAGGAGGAATACTTCTGTTACATACACTCCATAAAAGTACAATATAAAGAAGTTTGGGGTATTTTGTAAAGGAGCTAGCAGAGACTCCATTAAGTACCACTGGTCAGGTTGCTTATTTTCTGGTACAAACCTCTCTCATGTGGAATAAGTGGGTCTGCTCTGTCCATTTACAAACCAGCCAGAAAATGGAGGCAGCCCTTAGGCATCCAAGAGACAGCTGAACTTGCTTGAAATTATTTTCCTCGTGAACACCTGATGGCAAGAGGAGGCCCAGAAAAGAAGCCTGAGAAAGGAATACCAGCGAGCTCAAGTCCAAGGACCAATCCACGGTTGAGTTCTCCGTTCCTAAGAGTCAGTGTTGATGCCGGGGCAGGATTCACAGACTTCCACGACAGCAAAACTGGCACCGCACCTGGACCAATTCAGTGACCATTGAGGGACTAGCACCGGTGCCACTTGGAACACAATCAATTCCAATGAGAAGCACTGCTGGGTCCGTCAGAGACACTCAGGAAGCTGACAAGCTGCAGCTGCATATACACACTTCACTTCCCACACACACCATCCCAGCCAACAAGATGGCATTGGTTGCACTGGAGCGCACCCATCCCGCTGATGGGTCGGCTGGGGCCAGAGGGCACCTAAGGGGGTGGCCTGTGGGGACACCATATGACCTGTGGCCCTAAGTTCACAGTGGATGGTCAGCAGTGTGTGCAGGCCGCAGTAATGGTGTTCCTGTGCCCCTCTACCCCGACTCCACAGACCATCTGTTGGCCATCCCCGCTGCACCTCCCGGCCCTGGCAGAAGTCCCCCTGGCCAGTGGCTCGACTGTCAGCAAACAATGGTGATGTTGGACACTTTCCATACTCCCTCTCCCTCCCTCAGTGGTCACGGCGCCTGGTTCACGATTTATAAAAGCACAAGTGAAATTCGCCATCAGGAATTCGCCCCGGTAGAGGCAGAGAATCGTGGAGGCCCCGGAGAATAGATGGTACCATCCAGTGGGAGCTCGGACCCACGGTGGCCATCCTGGTGGGAGGGCGGGGGGTCAGACTCGGTGGGGGGGGGGGCCTCCACGATGGCCAGGCCCACGATCAGAGGCTACCGATCGGCGGGCGCGCGCGATCTGGGGGGGGCCTATCTTCTTCCGCGTGGACCCGCTGTGTCGCTACACCAGCACAGGCGCGGAAACAGCCACCTCACGCATGCGTGGATCCACGCCAGCAGTGCAGGGCCGCGTATCGGCGGCAGAGCTGTGTGCAGCACTCCGGCGCCGTGCTGGCCCTCTGTGGGCCACTGAACCGCTGGGCCAAGAGGCCCGTTGACGTCGGCGTGAAACACTCCGGTGTTTATGCCGGCGCCAACACTTAGCCGGGAATTTGGAGAAACCCGGCCACGGAGTTTCTTAGCTGGACAATAACACTTGTTAGTGAGTGATTGCTGAAGAAGAAGACAGGTGAAAAATAGGTATATGGCAGCTGCAAATTTGCCTTTTGCATCTCCATGGTAAGGAACTAATTTCCAAAGTGTTCAGTTTTACTAAGCCTTCTTTGAAGAGATAAGACAGACAAGTAAAAGCAGTCGTTCATCACATAATCCACAAATTCCATCTGATTGGCTGTTAGATTCTTATTGCTACCAATTTCAAAAATAATTGGAATGTGATTGTTTTTTAAATCAAAGTGAACATTCATTGTGGATTTTCAAATGAAACTTTCAAGACTTTTATGCTGGAAGAGTATCTGGGCATGAAGGGTTAATAAAGTTAGGTAACACAGCTCAACCATGATCAAATTAAATGGCAGAAGAGGCTCAAAGGACTGAATGATCTGCTCCTGTTAATATGGGTCGAACCCTGTGACCTTTGAAAAATTTCATGTCATCAGGATCATTTCCAGTTCCTACTCTAAGGACATTAGATGTGTACTGACAGGTGGAATTGTCCGGAAGATGGCAAATTAAGAGAATGGGTAGGTTCCTGAGGAGGGTGGCCCAATCAGAGGGCCTGCAGCACTGGAAAGATGGTGGCCTGATTAAGAAAGATGGGCGCTACTGAGGCAAGTAAGGAGGCTCGCAGATAGCTCAAGATGGAGAAAGCCTTGGAAGCACCATAGTGGAGGGGAAACCCTTCGACAGGCTGTGGTCTATGGATTTATGTAGCTCACTGATGGGGCCAGTGAGATGAGGACCTTTTGGCCCTCCGGCATAATGCTGGGGCACCGCCTCCAAGTGGCTCAGTGAGGGAGCAAGCCCAACAGCAGAAAAATCCCTGAAACATCTGCACCTTGTCCGTAATTGGGTCCTTAAAAGATTCTAATTGACTGTCCAATTGACTGTTGGGCAGGTAGCTGCTGTCACTTAGAGCCCACCATCGGTAAAAGGACATGTAGGTGGAAAAGTGTTGGGGAGCCGACTTGGTTGACAACTATCAAAATTTGTCCCTGACCTGACATGACTTGATTAATTGGAAAATTAGTTATTTTTGAACAAATGGCTTTAAATGGGTGGCAAAGTGGCACAGTGGTTAGCTTTGCTGCCTCACAGTACCAGGGAGCCAGGTTTTATTCCGGCCTTGAGTGACTGTCTGTGTGGAGTTTGCACATTCTCCCTGTGTCTGCATGAGTTTCTTCCAGGTACTCTAGTTTCCTCCCACATTCTGAAGATGTGCAGATTAGGTCAACTGGCCATGCTAAATTACCCCATCGTGTCCAGGATTGTGCAGCTTAGGTTCCAGAGTTACAAGGATTGGGTGAGGTGGGTGGTGGAGTTGACCTGGATACGGCGCTCTTTCGTAGGGTCGGTCCAGACTCAATGGGCCAAAGAGTCCCCTTCTGCACTGTAGCCATTCTGAGGGAGTGATAATAAAGGCGTGCAAACACTATTCCAGACGTTTAACTTCTAAAGGTGCAGTGTTACAAGAAATATCTTTTCCCCACTTGCTTTTATAATCAATTAATAATTTGACAAACCACAGACAGGCAGGGTAAACCTTACCAAGTAATTGATGACCTTAAATTTGCATGATTCTTCTATTGTTGGTTCATCTTGGAATATGTTGGGTGTCTCCCTCTTAATTTTGATAGTAAGGGATCTCGATGGAGACAAAGATAGTTTTTCAAAGTAACTTCTATTCATATAATTAACTATGTATATGACGACAAAGCTCGAGGGAAGAGCCACTCGTCATCTCTCAGATGCTCCTCGTTCTCTTCTGTGTGACGTAATTGTTACATATTACACACATGTTTAGTAGCTATTGTTAGAGTTGTGTTAGAGTTAACCCTTTCTCTGCAACTCCACCCCCAATTTTTATCTCTTCATGCTGTGTACACATCCTCCTACACATCCCTCAGAAAAATCTCTGATTTACAGGGATAACATTGTGGTAGTTTCACCAATTCCTTTGGAATTCTTTTTTTGAGATGTTGATGGCCTCTTTTCTCCTAACTCATTCTCTTTTCTTGTTTTCATTATTATTGGTTGCCTAGTCATGGTTTCCTCCTGAGGCGAAGGTTATGTAGTCCATCCGGCTAATGGCTTATTTTTCATTGAAATCAAGGCACTTCTACTTCTTCGGATGATACTGGTTTCTGTCTGGATGAGATATGATCATTGTTGTTGCAACCTCTCAATTACAATACCTTCTTGCTGCCGGTCTCTAATTCACACCATCTCCCTCCTTTTGAATGTGGGCAGGTTGTGAGCCCTATGTTAGGGCATGGCCTGCTCTGAACCTCTTCCTTCTGTCAGGCAGCCATGACCCTCAACTGTGACACTTGACATTGATGTATGAGGAAGGGCGGGAACTGAGTTCTTCGCCGACAGCCAGTCAAAAGCTCACATGGGGTGAAGCCAGTCTGCAATAGTGTAGAGGTGTAGCTGACAAGGCAGCCTAACTCAAAACTTTTTTTTCCGATGAGACCTTTAATAATTTATACTCCTCTCTTTGACCTCTCCATTGGCCTGAGGATACCTAGCAAACTTGTGATGTGACAAACCCATGTGATGCTTCAAAGAATTGGAAAGAATCATTCTCATATTATGGCCCATTCTCAAAGGCGACAATGTACAGTGTGTTTGTGTGGAAAACATGCTCCTCAGAGAGGTTATAACGGCAGTTGGAGGTGAGTCCATGTAGCTTTTGCATCTCAGTTCAGTGGGAATAATAATCCATAACATTGCGAAATTGATTCTCTTTGCATTCAGACAGGTCCACGCCAAGGTATTCCCATGTGAAAGAGAAGTGTCTCCCCACCATAGGCAGAATATTAAGGGTGGGGGCTGTTTGGGTAGTGGTGGGGTAGGAACCAGGAGGCAATCGGCAGAAAAGTCAGAATGGAGCTGACCAGCCTGCGCCACAGCTACAATCATAGGGGCCTGTCCCCTGATTCACAAAAAATACCACGCCCCCACCCTGAATATAGTACCTCCCCTTTCTTCCTGCCCTTTCGGAGGGTTCTTTTTTAAAAATGTGGCCTTCCTAAGCCCACCTGAATGCCCACACCAACCATGTTCTGGCATCAGCAGCATATTATCAGGGTCATTTGGTTTATTAGCGAGCTCAATTAAGCCCAATTGATCCCTGGGTATTTACTGAAATATGGTAGATGGGCTGCTAATTTTGGCACCTGTTTTACATGCAAACCCCACCATAAACACACCCGGTGACATGGAGTGGGGGGGCGGGGGGGGGAAAACATGTAAAATGCAGCCCCATGTCTTTGCAAGAGCATGAGATGCTTGGCTACCCCACTTGGTGATATGAAGGTGTCCTTGGTAAATCCTCTCGAGGATCTCCAGATGAAGGGGTCAACAATAATGTTGAAGTGGTGACATTGTTCAAAGTATTTCCTCAGGATGGGGTTGCTGAGGACATACTCCGGCCATCCATCAAGGCAGTATGCGTGAATCTGCACAAACTCCTTGCCTCGCTTTGAGCCTCCAGAATTCTGGCAACTTCTGTGTTGTTCTCAGTAAATAGTGAGTGCTAAGGTTGCGGGAGGCTTGATTTCCTCGACATGATTTATATTTTCAAGCCTAGGCAATTGGTTGGTATCTGCAATAAAATGTTAGCAATAGTTTGATATTATCCCTGCACATTCCAGCACATACCACAACAGTAGTTAGCACTGCTGCCACACAGCACCAGGGACCTGGGTTCAATTGCAACCCCGTGTCGACGTGCGTTTCCTCCGGGTGCTCCGGTTTCCCCCCACATTGCAAAGATGTGCAGGTTAGGTGGATTGGCCATGATAAATTGCCCTTAGTGTTCAAAGGTTAGGTGGGGTTACAGGATTACAGGGATAGGGCAGAGGAGTGGACCTAGTAGGGTGCTCTTTCAGAGGGATGGTGCAGAATCAATGAGCCTTATGGCCTCCTTCTGCACTGGAGGGATTCTCTGATTCTATGATTGCATCAGCCTCAATTGGAATTTTTGGATTAGAATTTACATCTTTATGATTTCATTGTATTCAGCAAAGTTACCAATGGCTTGTGATCAGTTTTGATCCTGAACTGGAGTCTGACGTGGTCAGTCCTTTTTCCCCATGCCCATGTTGCTGCAAGGGCTTCTTTCGCTATGACAGCATTCAGTCTCAGTTAAAGACCTTGACACGTAATGGACAGGTGTTCTTGGACCAATGCTCTGAATCTGGAACAAGACTGCTCACAGTCCTCTTGCTGATGCATCCACCACTACAGAAGTTGGAATTTCCAACCATCTTGAACGAGGATCTCTGAAGACATCAAATTATTTTTGGTTCACTCAAACCATTGTGTTGATACTCAGTCCAGCACTAAGCACGCCAAGCATGATCTTGCCTCAAACGTTGTCTTACAGGTTTTGCTTGCTTGTCGTGGGTGGGGTAGGAATTTTCCCAGTTGGTTCGCCATACCTATAAACCTTTGGAGTTCTTTGATATTCCTAGGCATCAAACATTCTCTACGGCTTTCGTCTTCTATGGGTCCACAGTTATTCATGTTTTCTGGAAACTATGGAAGAATTTTATTGTGTGCTTTGAAAACTTACGTTTCCCATTGTTAATCGAGCACCTTGCTGTATTTTTAACATTTATTTTACTCTTTTGTCATGTTATTTCTTTGTTGAACCATAGATTAAAATGTTGTCCAATTGGCATAGTCTGCCTTTCCATACCTTCTAACATGTTGGACATTGTGGATGTAAAATCTCCGGGCAGGTATGAGGCCAAAATGTAGATGGTGGAAACAGCAACAGTGAAAAGGTGTTATGAAAGTGGTTAGAAGTTTGGACTTCTGACCCAGCGGTGAGTGCCAGAATCTGCTGTTTGCATTGAGCTCCATAAAAATTGCACCTTTTGCAAGCTTTGCCAGGTTCCCATCTATAGGTGACATTGAGATACCTCCTGTTCTACCACCTTGTGCAATTGTTTTAGATTGATGCAGGTTCTGATGGTTTTGATTTTGAAACTGGAACCATCCCAAAGAACCACCTGGTTGGGCACCATGGTAGCACAGTGAATAGCACTGTTGCTTCACAATGCCAGGGTCCCAGGTTTGATTCTCGGCATGGGTCACTGTCTGTGCAGAGTTTGCACGTTCTCCCTGTGTCTGCGTGGACTTCCTCTGGATGCTCCGGTTTCCTCCTCCAAGTCCCGAAAAACATGCTGTTAGGTGAATTGGACATTCTGAATTCTCCCTATGTACCCGAACAGGTGCCGAAATATGGCGACTAGGGGATTTTCACAGTAACTTCATTGCAGTGTTAATGTAAACCTACTTGTGGCAATAACGATTATTATTATTTTTATTATTATTAATTGGCGAAATATCCACTTGTTGAAACATCAAAACTATCTCACTTCTTACCCATTTGAGAAGAGGGGGGGAGCCTCCTGGGTGTAAAAAGTCAAATTGGTTTTCTATCTTTAGCATGATGTGGTACACACTTTCTAAATCCCCAAGCCCCTGAAGATATTTGGAAAGTGTCTTTTCAATTCACTCTCGTTCTTGGCCGTTGACTTCTCCACCTTTAAGGATTAGGTTCAGACATTTACAGGCTCCCCTGCTTAACAAGGAGCAATCCTGGTTCTGATTGATATAAATACTGGGATTTTCTGTTGCTGCCCAAGGAATCATCATGGGTGGGATGGAAAATTTGATGGACCATCCAAAGGTCCATTGTCTTTGGGAGAGAATTTCTGGTCCTGCAATGGTTACAACTGCTAGATTTTGGCCAATGTGTTACAGAGGTGTTTCTGTCTTTGTGCCTTAAGCTGCATGAAGCTGACCTTTGACATTTAGTTTGATTTCTCTTAGACATTGAAGTTTGATTGATGAAAGTTATGGACTAAATTCGTGCAGCCACTTATTAGATAGATCTGAGACTCCAGCTCCTGTATCCAATTCAATTTCAGTATTATGTCCATTGGCTTCAATCCCTTCACCAAGAAAAGGAATTTCCTGGCTGCCTGGTTCCTATGCTTCTTGTGTAGAGCTTCCTTTAAAAAATGTTTCATTTCGCTTTGCTAACACAAGCTTTTTTGAACAACACACTGTGTAAAAATGATCTAATGTTGCTGCATCCATGACATACTGAGATTTGGCCAGGATAGTCTTTGTGTCGGCAGAGCTTCTTCCCAGCACAATTGGGGCATTGTAAAATGGCGGTTAACGCTCCTTCAGCATGCTTCACTCTTTGCGATTGATGAGCTTTCAGTTTTGTGCCCAATAAACCAAATGGCTTCAAACAGTTTTCCCATGGGATTTTCCCCTTACAAACTGTCGTGTTGGGTGTTCAGATACACAAACGAACCAACACGGTTGTAGATGGTACAACTCTGTTTTATTATTCTGTACAACAACAACTGTTAACTTCTGGCTGTGGTTCGTACTTCACCAGCTAACCTGTGGACCCAGCCCTAGCACTATCTTAGTGAGGCACTCAGCACATGGTGTATGTCTGAGTGGCACGCTGTGAGCTCTGTGCTCTGAGCTATCTCCTGGTAGAATGAGCGGGAACTGTGGTGTTCCCTGTTTTGTAGTGCGTGTGCTCTCACTGGTGATTGGCTGCGATGTTGTGTGTGTGTTGATTGGTCCAACTACCTGTTCATCAGTGTGTGTGTGTGATTGCACCATGATATGTTAATGTGGATATCATGACACAAACATTTGGTTTTGCTTTCACACTTTGGCCTGCTTAGCCCACACTGGCTGGGGTTACCATGAAGTGTCCACCTTCTCAACCTTGTCCCACCCCTGAGGTGTGGTGGCCTCAGGTTAAATCACAGCTAATCAGCTCTCTCTTTCAAAAGACAGAGCAGTCTAAGGTCCTCTGGGTCTATGGCAACTTTCACTTCACTTTCACTTAGCCAATTGTACTACTTCGCTCAATAGCCATAAGACCATGGTCCTGTAGCAGAAGAAGTAGGCCATTTGGCCTATCATAGAACATAGAACATACAGTGCAGAAGGAGGCCATTCGGCCAATCGAGTCTGCACCGACCCACTTAAGCCCTCACTTCCACCTTATCCCCGTAACCCAATAACCCCTCCTAACCTTTTTTTGGACACTAAGGACAATTTAGCATGGCCAATACACTTAACCTGCATGTCTTTCGACTGTGGGAGGAAACTGGAGCTCCCGGAGGAAACCCATGCAGGCTCCGTGCAGACAGTGACCCAGCGGGGATTCAAACCTGGGACCGTGGCGCTGTGAAGCCACAGTGCTAACCACTTGTGCTTCTGTGCTGCCCTATCATGTCTGCTCTGCCATTCAATGAGATCATGACTGATCTGGTGTGATAATTCTCAACTCCACTTTCCTGTCTTACCCCCATAACTCTTGGTTCCCTTCAAAAAAATCTATCTCAGCTTTGAACATACTTAACAACACTACCTCTACATCCCTCTGTGGTAAAGAAATCCACAAATTCACTTCCCTCTGAGAGAAGATATCCCTCCTCATATCCATCTTAAAATCACAACCCCTCACTCTGAGATTATACCCTCTGGTCCTGGACTCTCCCATAAGTGGAAACCACATCTCAGCATCTACCAGTAAAGTCCCCTGAGAATCTTATGTGTCTCAATAAAGCCGCTTCTCATTCGTCTAAACTCCAGTGAGTACAGGCCCTACCTACTCAACCTCTCCTCATAACCTGCCCTCATTTAGGGCAGCACGGTAGCCTTGTGGATAGCACAATTGCTTCACAGCTCCAGGGTCCTAGGTTCGATTCCGGCTTGGGTCACTGTCTGTGCGGAGTCTGCACATCCTCCCCGTGTGTGCGTGGGTTTCCTCCGGGTGCTCCGGTTTCCTCCCACAGTCCAAAGATGTGCAGGTTAGGTGGATTGGCCATGATAAATTGCCCTTAGTGTCCAAAATTGCCCTTAGTGTTGGGTGGGGTTACGGGGTTATGGGGCTAGGGTGGCGGTGTTGACCTTGGGTAGGGTGCTCTTTCCAAGAGCCGGTGCAGACTCGATGGGCCGAATGGCCTCCTCCTGCACTGTAAATTCTATGATCTATGATAATAAACCCCTCCTTATCCAGGATCTTTTTGGGACCTCTTTCCTTTTCCTTTAGGATCTGTTCCCTGCAGTTCCCTCTTCCAATAAACTGTTGACAACTTGGTATCTCCCTTGAGGTCCAGAACTCACTCGACATTCTCTGTTACGTTAACTTTAGGGTAACTCACCTAAGATTCCGAATCTTATTTTCCTCGGCAACCAGTTTTGATGTCCAGCTGGAGAGAGATGCAAATTGCCCCTTTCACCTGAGAGCAAAATCACCAATTCTCCTCAAATTACTTGCTGTTTCCCTTTGGTTGCTAGGCAACAGCACAGTATTCTCTACCTTGTTTTAATTTCCAAAAGCCACTTTAAGGGGTGTTAAAAATTCAGGTATACAAACAAATCTACCGACTTACAAGAAACCCTTTAAAGTGAAACCAAAAATCAGCTGCGGGATTCTCCGCCGGCGGGATTCTCCATTTTGCCGGCGCCCGGGGGTTTCCCGACGGTGTGGGGCTGCTCCACAATGGAAAACCCCATTGACCGGCCGGCGTAACGGAGCATCCCGCCGTCGGGATGAGGCAGAAATGTGGCGGGGCGGAGAATCCCGCCCCAGGTTCCCCCTTCACACATAAATAAAGAAATATTAATTAAACTTAAAGTTATAAATAAAGCTAAAGCTTATTCCTAACACCCACAAATACAAATACAGCTTAATTAACTATCTCTATTTCCTAACACACTTGTGGAGTAATGTTATAACTAACCCTTTGCACGACAACCATGGTTCAGTTTTTGACTTGTGAAATAGTATCCTGGTTTTTCAACATGTTTGTAATGTGTAGAACTATAAATAATATGAAAAATCTGTGCTGCCTGATGCACAATCAATCGCTACTGAAGCGAGATTGTAGTCCAATTGAAGGCTTTAATGAACAAGTAGTTACCCCAGCAGCTTCGGTACAGAATGACTGCTGTGGGTGAAACACAGACTCTTATGACTGCCTGCTGGGTGGAACAAGCAGGCAGGTTCCACCACTCATACTACAGTATAAGGTACATCCCACCTAGGTACCGTGATACCCCTAATATAGCCTACCACATTCACCCCCTGTTTAAAAAAGAGTCCGGCGGGGGTGGTGGCCTTGCTTTTACAGTGGTAGAGGTTATAGCAGTACCCTTCAGTGCCTTTACATGCAATACACATATTTACAGACAATTATTTACAAGTTCATTTTACAATGAAACTATCAGCCGGTCGGGGGCCCTGGTCATCCTCTGCGATTGTCGCAGTCCCGGCGGTGATGCTGGCGTCGGCTCGGGCATCCGTGGCTCTGGGAGCGTGTCGCCTTCAGCTTCATCGCATCCGGATGGGGCCTGTGGGACGATCCTCCTGGTAAGGGGGCTGCGGTGGTGTGCTCCGGTGAAAAAATGTTTGGGATCGGCGGGGGGGGGGGGTGGTGAGGGGGGGGGGGGGGCGCGGTGAGGGGGGGGGGGGCCCAGCCGGGTCCAGATCCCGGAGGGAGACCGTGTCTTGTCGGCCATCGGGGTGCGCCACATAGGCGTACTGTGGGTTCGCATGGAGGAGATGTATCCTCTCGACCAGTGGGTCCGACTTGTGGGCCTGTATGCGTTTGCGGAATAGGACGGGTCCGGGGGCTGCCAGCCATGTTGGGAACGAGGTCCCCGAGGAGGACTTCCTAGGGAAGGCAAGGAGACGTTCATGAGGCGTTTCGTTGGTAGTAGTGCACAGTAGTGATCGGATGCAGTGAAGTGCATCAGCGAGGACCTCCTGCCATCGGGACACTGGGAGATTCTTGGACCGTAGGGCCAGTAGGACGGCCTTCCAGACCGTCCCGATCTCCCTCTCTACCTGCCCGTTTCCCCGGGGGTTGTAACTGGTCATCTTGCTGGAGACAATGCCCTTGCTGAGCAGGAATTGACGCAGCTCATCACTCATGAAGGAGCACCCCCTATCGCTATGGATGTAGACGGGGAAACCGAACAGGGTAAAGATGCTGTGGAGGGCTTTAATGACGGTGGCAGCCGTCATGTCGGGACAGGGGATGGCGAAAGGGAACCGGGAGTACTCATCAATCACGTTTAAGAAATAAGTATTGCGGTTGGAGGAGGGAAGGGGCCCTTTGAAATCCATGCTGAGGAGTTCAAAGGGGCGGAAAGCCTGCACCAGGTGCGCTTTCTCTGGCCTGTGGAAGTGCGGCTTGCACTCCGCGCAGATTTGGCGGTTTCTGGTTACGGCCCTGATCTCCTCGATGGAGTAGGGCAGATTGCGGGTTTTAACAAAGTGGCAGAACCGGGTGACCCCCGGGTGGCAGAGGTTGTCGTGGAGGGTCCGGAGTCGGTCTACTTGTACACTGGCACAAGTGCCACAGGACAGGGCTTCAGGAGGCTCGTTGAGCTTCCCGGGACGATACAAGATCTTGTAATTATAGGTGGAGAGCTCGATCCTCCACCGTAAGATCTTATCATTCTTAAAATGGCCCCGCTGTGCATTGTCAAACATGAAGGCTACCGACCGTTGGTCAGTGAGGAGATTGAATCTCCTGCCGGCCAGGTAATGCCTCAAATGCAGCACAGTTTCGACGATGGCTTGGGCTGCCTTCTCGACGGAGGAATGGTGGATTTCTGAGGCTTGGAGGGTGCGTGAAAAGAAGGCCACGGGTCTGCCCGCCTGATTTTGGGTGGCAGCCAGATCTACGTCCGATGCGTCGCTCTCGACCTGGAAGGGGAGGGACTCATCGATTGCGTGCATCGTCGCCCTGGCGATGTCTGCTTTGATGCGACTGAAAGCCTGGCGGGCCTCTGCCGATAGGGGAAAAACCGTGGACTGGATTAGTGGGTGAGCCTTGTCCGCATAATTGGGGACCCACTGGGCGTAATAAGAAAAGAAGCCCAGGCAACGTTTCAGGGCTTTGGGGCAGTGGGGGAGGGGAATCTTCATGAGGGGGCATACGTTCGGGATCATGCACTATGTCGCCGAGGATGGCTAGGTGATCGGTGCTAAACACGCATTTGTCCTTGTTATAGGTTAAGTTAAGGACTTTTGCGGTATGGAGGAATTTGCGGAGGGTGGTGTCGTGGTCCTGCTGGTCGTGGCCACAGATGGTGACCTTGTCGAGGTATGGGAACATGGCCCGCAGACCGTACCGGTTAACCATTCGGTCCATCTCCCGTTGGAAGACTGAGACCCCATTTGTGACACCAAAGGAACCCTTAGAAAGTGGAAGAGCCGCCCATCTGCTTCGAATGCAGTATACTTGCGGTCATCCGGGCGAATGGGGAGCAGGTGGTAGGCTGATTTAATGTCTACTGTGGAGAAAACCTTGTATTGCGCTATGTGGTTCACCATTTCAGATATGCGGGAGAGAGGATACGCGTCGAGCTGCGTATACCTGTTGATGGTCTGACTGTAGTCTATGACCATCCTATGGTTCTCCCCAGTCTTTACAACCACCACTTGAGCTCTCCAGGGGCAGTTACTGGCCTCGATAATGCCTTCCTTTAGTAACCGTTGGGGCTTCCGACCTAATGAAGGTCCGGTCCTGGGCACTGTACCGTCTGCTCCTGTTGGCGACGGGTTTGCAATCAGGGGTAAGGTTTGCAAACAGGGAAGGCGGGTCGACCTTGAGGGTCGCGAGGCCGCAGACAGTGAGGGGGGTATGGGGCCGCTGAATTTGAACGTTAAACTTTGCTAGGGGCTGTTTAGCACAGGGTTAAATCGTTGAAGCCTACTTGTGACAATCAGCGATTTTCATTCATTTTCAGGTTACACTGAAATGAAAAAATGAAATGAAAATCCCTTATTGTCACAAGTAGGCTTCAATGAAGTTACTGTGAAAAGCCCCTAGTCGCCACATTCCGGCGCCTGTTCGGGGAGGTTGGTACGGGAATTGAACCGTGCTGCTGGCCTGCCTTGGTCTGCTTTAAAAGCCAGCGATTTAGCCCAGTATGCTAAACCAGTCCCTTGTGCTAAACCAGTCCCTTGGAAGTCCAGTCCCGGGAGTGTGGCAGCGCAGAGATGGGGGAGGACGTAGAATTGGAAGTTATTGAACTCCGCGCCCTGGACCGTGAGGTTGGCTATGTACCCCCGGATCTCCACAGAGTGGGACCCAGAGGCCAGGGAGATCTTTTGATAAATCGGGTGTACAGCGAGGGAGCAGTGTCTTACCATATTGGGATGGATGAAGCTCTCCGTGCTCCCAGAGTCGATCAAGCAGGATGTCTTGAGTCCGTTGATGAGTACCGACGTCGTAGCGGTTGAAAGCGTTTGGGGCCGAGACTGGTCCAGTGTCACTGAGGCAAGTTGTGGCAGAAGCTGAGAGATCTCGTCGGGCGACACACGGCCACCCGAGTCGGGGTCCTGAGACGTTATCCAAGATGGCTGCCCCCATGAATCGCACATGGCCGGCTGGGAGATCTCATCAGGCGATACATGGCCAGCCGAGTCGGATGTCCTGAGACGTCATCCAAGATGGCTGCCCCCATTAATCGCACATGGCCTGTGAGGAGAGGAATGACAGCGGGCCCGGTTCGCCTGTGGAGACAGCGGCGGCCAACCGGGCCTGGCATACTGCCAGGAGGTACCCCTTCTTCCCGCAGCCCTTGCAGATTGCGGATCGGGCCGGGCAGCGTTGCTGGGGGTCTTTGTTTTGCCCTTCAAAAATAGCATCGGCCCCCCCCTCCGGGGTTTCCTGGCTGCCACATTGCACAAGCTTGTGGGGAATTTAGGGGTGCTTTGGAATCGGCTGCGGGTGTGGTCCACCCTGTCCATGCGGGTACCGCGCGGTCGGGAAACGTAGGCCTGGGCATTGCGGGAGGCTACATCGAGGGAGTGCCTCTTTAAGCCCTAGCGTGTTGTTTTTCAGCAGTCGCTGGTGGGTTTTAGAGGATGCCCGCAACAAAAGCATCCCATATTAAGAGTTCAGTGTGGTCATTGGCTGAGACTTGTGGGCAGTTACAGTTTCTACCAACACTAACAAAACACGGTAAAAATCTTCCAGTGATTCCCCTGGGATCTGCCGTCTGGTAGCTAAAAGATGCCGAGCATATACCTGATTCACAGTGCGGACGTAGTGCTCTTTTAACAAAGTCATTGCGTCCTCAAAACCGTCCGCGTCTTCGATAAGCATGTAGATTTCTGGGCTCACCCTGTGTGGTAAACCACTGTGTTCCTATATTAAGGGTTTGTAGCGCACAATGACTTACGAGAGAGACGAATAGAGATGAAGTCGATGAGGCTTTATTAAGCGTGACTTGTTCCCCGCAGTTCAGCAACAGACTGGAGCGGCGGGGAGAAGCCCGGGTTCTTATACTCCGCCTTGAGGGTGGAGCTAGGGGTCAACAGCCAACCAGGACCCGGGATCTGTCAGCCAATAGCATCACGGCTTCACAGTCCCACATGACCCCTAATACATACTACCACATTCACCCCTTGTTAAAAATGAACCCGGCGGGGTAATGGTTCGCATGGTGGTAGGGGTTTACAAGGCTGGTCCTGGGAGGAAAAATTTTTTTTGGCATGTCATTACAATCTTAGCCCTACACTGGGCTATGTACAGGGTTTGTGAACTATTTACAATATTCGTAAGAGGAAAAGAACATTTTCGTTACAGTCCAGCAACATTCTTGTGTTACACTGATGCCACGAGTCGAGCGGGCGGTCTGGTCTTCCTTGTCGATCGCCTCAGCCCCGGTGGTGGTGCAGGTGCTTGTTCCAGCGTTGTCGTCTCCGGGAGCTTTTCGGTGTCTGTTTCTGTTTCACTCCTGGTCGGACACGGGAGGAGGACCGATCCTCCCGGGAAGGGGGCGGTCGCGGGGTGCGCCGGTGGCAGGGAGGGGGTGATCGGTGTCGGGGGGGTGTGCGTGTTGCCGGCGGGCGCAAGGTCTCGCAGGGAGACCGTGTCCTGTCGGCCGTCGGGGTACGTCACGTAGGCGTACTGCGGGTTCGCGTGGAGGAGGTGAACCCTCTCGACCAACGGGTCCGACTTGTGCGCCCGCACATGTTTCCGGAGCAAGATGGGTCCTGGGGCTGCCAGCCAGGTCGGCAGCGACGTTCCGGAGGAGGACTTCCTGGGGAAGACAAGTAGGCGCTCATGAGGCGTTTGGTTAGTGGTGGTACACAGCAGCGACCGGATAGAGTGGAGAGCGTCCGGGAGGACCTCCTGCCACCGTGAAACTGGGAGATCCCTGGACCGCAGGCCCAGTAGGACGGTCTTCCAGACCGTGCCGTTCTCCCTCTCTACTTGCCCGTTCCCCCGGGGGTTGTAGCTGGTCGTCCTGCTCGAGGCTATACCCTTGCTGAGCAGGAACTGGCGCAGCTCGTCACTCATGAAGGAGGACCCCCTGTCGCTATGGATATATGCGGGGCAACCGAACAGTGTGAATATGGTGCTAAGGGCTTTAATGACTGTGGCCGCTGTTATGTCGGGGCAGGGGATGGCGAAGGGGAAACGGTAGTACTCGTCCACCACGTTCAGGATGTCTGTGTTGCGGTCGGTGGAGGGGAGGGGCCCTTTGAAATCCAGACTGAGGCGTTCAAAGGGGCGGGAAGCCTTGATCAGGTGCGCTCTATCCGGCCTGAAAAAGTGCGGTTTGCACTCTGCGCAGATGTGGCAGTTCCTGGTGACTGTACGGACCTCCTCCACAGAGTAGGGGAGGTTGCGGGACTTTATAAAATGGTAGAACCGAGTGACCCCCGGGTGGCAGAGGTCCTCGTGGAGGGCTTGGAGACGGTCTATTTGTGCGTTGGCACATGTGCCGCGGGATAGGGCATCGGACGGCTCGTTCAGCTTTCCGGGACGGACAAGATCTCGTAGTTGAAGGTGGAGAGTTCGATCCTCCACCTTAAGATCTTGTCATTTTGAATTTTGCCCCGCTGTGCATTATCGAACATGAAAGCTACCGACCGTTGGTCAGAGAGGAGAGTGAATCTCCTGCCGGCCAGGTAATGCCTCCAATGTCGCACAGCTTCCACTATGGCTTGGGCTTCCTTTTCCACTGAGGAGTGGCGGATTTCTGAGGCGTGGAGGGTTCGGGAGAAGAAGGCCACGGGTCTGCCCGCTTGGTTAAGGGTGGCCGCTAGAGCTACATCGGAGGCGTCGCTCTCGACCTGGAAGGGGAGGGACTCGTCGATGGCGCACATCGTGGCCTTTGCGATGTCCGCTTTGATGCGGCTGAAGGCCTGGCGAGCCTCTGTCGACAGGGGGAAGGTAGTAGTCTGTATTAGTGGGCGGGCCTTGTCTGCATACTGGGGGACCCACTGGGCGTAATATGAAAAGAACCCCAGGCAGCGTTTCAGGGCTTTGGAGCAGTGGGGGAGGGGAAATTCCATGAGGGGGCGCATGCGTTCGGGGTCGGGGCCTATTATCCCATTGCATACTACGTATCCAGGATGGCCAGCCGGTTTGTGCTAAACACGCACTTTTCCTCGTTGTATGTGAGGTTCAAGGCGTTAGCGGTCTGGAGGAATTTTTGGAGGTTGGCGTCGTGGTCCTGCTGATCGTGGCCGCAGATGGTTACGATGTCGAGATACGGGAACGTGGCCTGCAACCCGTGTTGATCAACCATTCGGTCCATCTCCCGTTGGAAGACCGAGACCCCGTTTGTGACGCCAAATGGGACCCTTAGAAAGTGGTATAGATGCCCGTCTGCCTCGAAGGCTGTGTACTTGCGGTCACCTGGGCGGATGGGGAGCTGGTGGGAGGCGGACTTGAGGTCCACGGTGGAGAAAACCTTATATTGGGCAATCCGATTTACCATGTCGGATATGCGGGGGAGAGGGTACGCATCTAGTTGTGTGTACCTGTTGATGGTCTGGCTATAGTCTATGACCATCCTTTGCTTCTCCCCGGTCTTTACTACTACCACCTGTGCTCTCCAGGGACTATTGCTGGCCTGGATTATGCCTTCCTTCAGCAACCGCTGGACTTCGGACCGAATAAATATCCGGTCCTGGGCGATGTACCGTCTGCTCCTAGTGGCGACGGGTTTGCAATCCGGGGTGAGGTTTGCAAACAAGGATGGCGGTTCAACTTTGAGGGTTGCGAGGCCGCAGATAGTGAGTGGGGGTATTGGGCCGCCGAATTGAAACGTTAGGCTCTGCAGGTTGCACTGGAAATCTAATCCCAGTAATGTGGGCGCGCAGAGTTGGGGAAGGACGTAGAGCCTGTAGTTTTTAAACTCCCTCCCTTGCACCGTTAGGGTCACTATGCAGAACCCTTTGATCTCTACGGAGTGGGATCCTGCAGCTAGGGAAATCTTTTGCGTACTGGGACGGATGGTCAAAAAACAGCGTCTTACCGTGTCGGGGTGGATGAAGCTTTCGGTGCTCCCGGAGTCGATCAGGCATGGTGTCTCGTGTCCGTTGATCAGCACCGTTGTTGTCGTCGTCTGGAGCGTCCGGGACCGTGCTTGATCCAGCGTCACCGAGGCCAGATGTGGTCGTAGTGTCTCAGCGTCTTCTTCGGACCTAGTGGAGCCGTCGATGCTGGGGTCCTTTGTTGTCATCCAAGATGGCGGCGTCCATGAATCGCACGCGGCTGGGGGTGGACAAAATGACCGCCCCCACGGATCGCACGTGATCGGGGGTGGACAAAATGGCCACCCCCATGCATCGCACATGGCTGGTGGGTCACAAGATGGCGGCTCCCATCCTCCCCTCGTGGTGGCCGGGACCCAAAATGGCGGCGCCCGCGGGTCGCACATGGGGCGCTGGGGGGGTTGGGGAGCGTTTGGGATGCGCTGGACTCTTTCTTCTCCGGGGACAGCGGCGACCCCATGGGACCGGCACACAGCCGCGAAATGGCCCTTTTTGCCGCAGTTCTTGCAAATCGCTGTGCGGGCCGGGCAGCGCTGCCGGGGGTGTTTCGCCTGCCCGCAGAAATAGCGGGCCCCCCCGGGATGATCTGACGTCTTAACCGCGCAAGCCTGTGAGGGAGGGGGGGGGTTTGTCGCGATGGGGGTCCACGGAGCCCAAGGGGCTGCCGCGCGGTCGGGGCCGTAGGCGCGGGCGTTTTGCGAGGCCACATCTAGGGAAGCTGCGATGGCCCGTGCCTCTGAGAGTCCTAGCGACTCTTTTTCTAAAAGTCTTTGGCGAATTTGGGGAGAGTTCATACCGGCCACAAACGCATCGCAAATTAACATGTCCGTGTGTTCAGTTGCGTTTACCGGCGGGCTGCTGCAGCCCCGTCCCAAAATTAGCAACGCGGCGTAGAACTCGTCTAACGATTCTCCGGGACTTTGCCGTCTCGTTGCGAGTTGGTAGCGTGCGTAGACCTGGTTCACTGGGCGAACGTAGACGCTCTTTAGTGCTGCGAGCGCCGTCAAGAAATCCTCTGCGTCTTCTATGAGAGGATAAATTTCCGGGCTTACCCTTGAGTGCAGGACCTGCAGTTTCTGGTCTTCTGTGATCCGGCCGGGGGCCGTTCGGAGGTAGCCTTCGAAACAAGTTTGCCAGTGTTTAAAAACTGCTGCTGAGTTCACTGCGTGGGGGCTGATCCGCAGGCATTCCGGGGCGATCCTGAGCTCCATAGTCCTTTAAGCATGCTTAATAAATTGTAGCGCACAATGACTTACGAGAGAGACGAATAGAGATGAAGTCGATGAGGCTTTATTAAGTGTGACTTGTTCCCCGCAGTTCAGCAACAGACTGGAGCGGCGGGGAGAAGCCCGGGTTCTTAGACTCCGCCTTCAGGGCGGAGCTAGGGGTCAACAGCCAACCAGGACCCGGGATCTGTCAGCCAATAGCATCATGGCTTCACAGTCCCACATGACCCTTAATACATACTACCACAGGGTTGTACGGTAGAACCTGCACTACAGGTTCACCTGGGCCCCTGCATGCTAGCTCCGCCCAGGAGCCGGGTTATTAATATGCGTGGCCTCCAGCTCGCAGCCATTTCATCAGCTGCTGTGGGAGGCCACACATCTGATACCAATAAAGCCTCAGTTTGGATTCAACTTAGTCTCCAGTCAAATTGATCGTGCCTCAATTTATTAGTGTGAGATTCAGAAGATGGACCTCCGGATTAAACCAGATCGCCTGCAGCTGGATCCACATGCAAGCGACGTCAGAAAGGACTTCCAGCACCGGCTAGCTTGTTTTGAACGCGGCCCCGACCTCTGTTCCAGAGGCTCAGAAGATTCAAAGATTGTACTCCAGACTCAGCTCCAAAGTCTTTCCACTGATCCAGGATGCGCCCAATTACGCTGATGCCTTGACTCGACTCAAAGAAAATTATGTGCAGAAGACGAGCATGCTCTTCGCCAGACACGTGCTCGCAATGCGTAATCAACTACCTGGTGAGTCAATCGAGGACTTCTGGTGGGCCCTGATCCCACTAGTGCGGGACTGTGACTGTCAGGACGTTACAGCTAAGGAGCACTCAGATCTCCTTATGCGGGACGCTTTTGTAACTGGGATTGGGTCCAATGTTATCAGGCAGCGGCTCCTAGAAGGGGCCACGAGCGACCTCGCAGAGACTAAAACACGAGCGCTTTCCATGACGGTCGCCCTGCACAATGTCCAGTCCTACACCCCCGCCAACGCTGCCCAGCCCGCGCTGCCCTTTGTCAGGCCTGCGGGAAGAAGGGCCACTACGCAGCGGTGAGCCAGGCCCGCTCTGCGGCTGCGGTCGACCCCCCCCCCCGGGTCATGGACAATGGGTGCAGCTGTCCTCCTGTCCTTCCCAGGCCATGTGCCAGCAATGGGCGCCGCCATCTTCTCCCCCGCACAACACGTGCGTTTCATGGGCGCCGCCATCTTGCTCCACCCGATCAACGTGCATTCAATGAGCGCCACCATTTTGTAATCCCCAGGACCTCTGGATGCCGCCATCTTGTCCACCCCGCAGCACATGGATAACCAACGGCGTTTCAGGACCCCAACTCAATGGCTGCCTCACTACCCGACAATCATCCACGGCTCGCATCCATGGCAATTGACTAGTCCCGACCACATACTCTGATCAACGCATCCACCAGCGTGAAGGTCAACGGCCATGTGACTTCCTGCCTTCTGGACTCCGGGAGCACCGAAAGCTTTGTACACCCGAATACGGTAAGGCGCTGCTTCCTTAAGGTACACCCTACCAATCAAAGTATCTCCCTGGACTCTGGATCCCATCGCGTAGCGATCCGGGGGTACTGCACAGTCACGCTCACAGTCCAAGGCGTAGAGTTCCACGGTTTTCGCCTCCATGTCCTCCCTAACCTCTGCGCTGCACTTATCCTCGGCCTGGACTTTCAGGGCAACCTCTAGAGCCTGACCCTTAAATTCGGCGGAGCCTTACCACCCCTCATTGTGTGCGGCCTCGCGACCGTAAAGGTCGATCCTCCTTCCCTCTTTGCCAATCTAACTCCAGATTGCAAACCCGTCGCCACCAGGAGAAGACGGTACAGCACCCAGGATAAGACCTCCATCAGGTCCGAGGCCTAGCGGTTGCTTCAGGAGGGTGTCATCGAGGCCAGCAACAGCCCCTGGAGAGCTCAAGTGGTAGTGGTTAAGTCAGGGAGAAAAACCGAATGGCCGTGGACTACAGCCAGACCATCAACTGGTACACGCAGCACGACGCCCCCTCCCATGCATATCTGACATGGTTAACCAGATTGCACAGTACTGGGTCTTCTCAATGGCGGACCTGAAATCCACTTACCACCAGCTCACCATCCGTAAATCGGACCGGCCATACACCGCCTTCGAGGCAGATGGCTGGCTATATCACTTCCTTCGGGTCCCCTTTGGTGTCACCAATGGGGTTTCGGTCTTCCAAAGGGAGATGGACCGAATGGTCGACCGGTACAGCTTGCGGGCCACGTTTCCCGCAATGTGACAATATGACCATCTGCGGCCATGATCAGCAGGTCCACAACACCAACCTCGCTAAATTTCTCCGCACTGCCACTTTCTCAACCTCACGTATAACAAGGAGAAGAGTGTGTTCCGTACAAACCGCTTAGCCATCCTCGGCTACGTAGTCCAGAATGGAGTTCTGGGCCCGATCCCGACCGCATGCACCCCCTCGTGGAGCTCCCCCTCCCCCACAGCCCCAAGGCCCTCAAACGCTGCCTGGGGTTCTTCTCGTATTACGCACAGCGGGTCCCAAACTATGCGGACAAGGCCCGCCCCCTCATACAGTCCACTCATTTCCCCCTGACGGCCGAGGCCCAACAGGCTTTCGCCCGGATCAGAGCTGATATTGCCAAAGCTGGAATGCACGCTGTAGACAAAACACTTCCTTTCCAAGTAGAAAGCGACGCATCAGACGTCGCCCTTGCCGCCATCCTCAACCAGGCAGGCAGGCCCGTGGCATTCTTTTCCCGCACCCTCCATGCCTCCGAAATTCGGCATTTATCCGTCGAAAAGGAGGCCCAGGCTATCGTTAAAGCTGTGCGGCATTGGAGGCATTACCTGGCCGGCAGGAGATTCACTCTCCTCACTGACCAACGGTCGGTAGCCTTCATGATCAACAACACACAGCGGGGCAAGATCAAAAATGATAAAATCTTGCAGTGGAGAATCGAGCTCTCTGCCTATAATTACGAGATTAAGTATCGCCCTGGCAAACTCAACGAGCCCCCAGATGCCCTATCCCGAGGTACATGTGCCAGCGCACAGGTAGACCGCCTCCGGGCCCTGCACGGCAGCCTTTGTCACGTAGGGGTCACTCGGTTGTACCACTTCATTAAGGCACAAAATTTGCCCTACTCTGCCGAGGAAGTAAGGACGATCACCAAGGACTGCCAGGCCTGTGCGGCGTGCAAGCCGCACTTCTACCGGCCGGACCGCGCGCATGTGGTGAAGGGTGCACCTGCTCCACGCAAACCCACAGTACGCCTACGTGGCATTCCCCGACAGCCGCCAGGATACCGTCTCCCTCAGGAACCTGGCATCAGCAGGTTCCACCCCCACACCACCCCTGGCGCCACCCTCCCCTCCCCCACCGCCCCCTTCACCCCCCCTTGGATCGTTCGTCCTCCCCTGCCCACCCCCATTGATGAAGAGGATTTCGGCACGCTCCCGGAGTCAACTTCGACCACGACAGCACCAACATCGCCAGCTCCACTTTGTCGATCTCAAAGGACTATCAAGGCGCCGGATTAGCTGAACTTCTGACCAGCCCGCCGGATGACCAGAGACATTTTTTTTACTGCTCTGTAAATATTAAAGATTGCCAATTGTATATAGTTATCCACCACCCCCGCCGGACTAAATTTTAACAGGGGGTGAATGTGTTAAACCACTGTGTTCTTATATTAGCGGTTGTACGGTAGAACCTGCACTATAGGTTCACCTGGGCCTCTGCATGCTAACTCCGCCCAGGAGCCGGGTTATAAATATGCGTGGCCTCCCGCTTGCCGCCATTTCGTCAGCTGCTGTGGGAGGCCACACATCTGATACTAATAAAGCCTCCGTTAGGATTCAACTTTGTCTCTAGTCAAATTGATCATGCCTCACCCTGGAGTGGAGGACTTGCATTTTCTGTTCCTCCGTGGGGGTACTCGGGGCCGTCCTGATGTACCCATTGAAACATGCCAGCCAATGTTTAAAAGTTACTGCTGCATTTGCCGCGTGGGGGTTGATTTGTAGACACTCTGGCTTGATGTGGAGAGCAGCCATTCTTCAGTTTTGTTCATTACATTGATGCACGATCAATCACTACTGAAGCGAGATTGTAGTCCAATTGAAGGCTTTAATGAACAAGTAGTTACCCCAGCCGCTCCGGTACAAAATGACTGCTGTGGGTGAAACACAGGCTCTTATGCTCCACCTGCTGGGCGGAACCAGCAGGCAGGTTCCACCACTCATACTAGGTACCGCGCGATACCCCATAATATAGCCTACCACACTGCCTTATTCACAAAGGATAAACCTTGAACTCTCACCTCCTGTGGCACAGATCTGAGATTTATTGCGTTGGCAATTATGATACCTTTTGACAAATGGCTGAATTTTTAAAACTCACAAATACAGTGAACAAGATCGGAACTTCCACACTGATTCATGTGCACTGATGTGGAACTCAATCTTCAACATCGCCCTACATCACATTCTCACAGTAAGCAAGTGAGTTGACCACAGCAATCTTTTCATAAAGTATCGATAGTATAAGAATGATGCCTTAAATACTGCAACAAATTGTATCGTTTGAAATTTCAAGTGGTCTTTCACACTGGGTGACAATGCCAACTCTGTATATTGTAGGAAAGGTATGGGGCATGCAAGTGTAATAAACATTTGATTGATTGACTAATAACAGACTTTACACGCACAAAATGTATTTCCTTTGATACAGTTGTCCATTATTAGTGACATAAATGACATTATCTTGAGGGGGTATATCAGCCACTTCTAATTTTCCTGTAGGATTATCAAGGCAGATAGATTAGAATACAGTGAAGTCCCTTCGATTTGGCTGTGTGGGAACACAGATGGTAGAGGACATACATAGAATTAAAAGTCAATTCATGCTAATTTATTGGATTGTCAACTAGACAAAATGGAAGTAATTGGGTAGCAAATCTGAATTGTAAATTGGAATGGTTGAATCTAAATTGTAAATCAAAATGGCTGCTGCGTAAAAATGTACAGTGAAATCTGTAAAGGATCATCATCTAAATTATTTAAATAAGTGGATTTTACTCTTTACTTCGAGATGCATAGGTTATTTCATACTTTACAAATTATGCTTAAACCTAGAGCAGGATGAAATCATCTGGCAAGCACATTAGTTCAACGATTATTACAAATAAACATGTTTTTAAACCTGTCATATTAAATAATTTAGAATTAATTATAAAGTAATTTCTGATGCTTTACCCATCCATGCAAATCCCAATGCACAGTTATATCTGCTTTTAAAAAAAAATCATATTAACTACTGAAGAAAAGATATTGCAAAAGAAAGAAATCTTGCATATGAACATTTTGCATTCAGATAGATTTAGTAAATGTCCAGATGGCTCTATATTATTAAAAATCAGCATTTGGCATCCACAAACCTCTGCCCACTAAATGGATTAGGCACGGTCTTGAGTACTGAAGGAGCACCAAAGGCTTCCATCCATTTTGCGCTTAGTCTCCCCTTTCATGGGTAAGTCCCATGATCGTCCGACTGATGTTCTAAGAATGCCTGAAGTGCTCTCACATAAACTCTACCAGAGTTACATATTAATATTACCATAAATATTAATGAGATATAAATTAGAGCTGGCACCCATATAAATTTGGCAGGAACTCAATGGGAGCATATTTGTTCTGTATGTGAAAGTGCGCTTCGACAGTGGTCTTGGTGAGATTTGAAATTTCCAGTGTTCTTTCTTAATAATTTCTTTATTTTGCAGAGCTGCGTTTCAGATTTTAAGCAGCTTTGACTGCAGCTGGCATGAAGTGAGATTCATGCTGAGTGATATGTTGCAAAGGTGTGACATCTGCACAAAGAGCTCGTGCCTAGATTGGACCTGCTTGTGAGAGTTCAACACAGACTGAAAAATGTCATGCAGCTGCAGCTTCTGAAAGCTGTTTCATTATTGGGGGGAGAAAGATCAAAATGGTGAGGTATTTCATTTTCATGTGTTGCTTTTGATGTTTTTCTGTGACATGTGCAGCAAAGAAAACCTGTTTCAGACCAAAGAATACAGTTTCGACATTTGTATCGACTGAAGTTGTTCACGTCTGTCCATCAGAGCTGGTCAGTCAATAAGTAGCCTCATGGTGCGATTCTCCGGAACATTTCTAAGTATGGTAGCGAGCGGGAATTGCAGCGAGCTTCCCGACGCTCGGTCCATTTACCCCCCCAGACGACCCCCAACCTTCCCTCCACCCCATTTCCCCCTCAACCCTCGCTCCACCTACCAATTCAACCCCCCCCCCAAATCCAACCATTCCTACCCCCCCCCCCCCAAATCCAACCATTCCTACCCCCCCCCCCCCCCGCCCCCGCCCCCCCCCCCCCCCTCCCGCCCCCGGCACTGCAACTATGAACCACGTGTGTGGCTAACAATGCCCTCTCTATGTCTCCGCAGGAAAAGTTCTTCCCAAATCAGTGGGAGGGGTCCAAGACTGGTGGTGGGGTGCCGGACCTGATAATCCTCACCTCCTTCGAGGAGCGGGCCCTGGAGGTGACCGGGGTGGCCGAGGACAAGGCAGTCACCCATGCCGCAGAGATGAGGAACCACCGGACTCCACCCGGAGGAACTGTCAAACGTAAGTTGCTATTGCTTTACTGACTGACTCATTCGTCCCTCTGACCACATGTCCATTCTCCCACAGGTCCTCCAGCCAATGGCGCCAGCCCATCCCGCGCAGCACCCTCCACTGTCTCTGGGGAGAACACCTCAGAAGAGAGCTCCAAGGATGCAACCGTAGTCACGGCACAGCTGCCATCCCCACCCTCCACCAGCGCAGATACACACCTCGGTGGGAAATGTTAGAGGTCAGGCGTCTGGTGCACAATCTGGTAAGCACCACACTGCCAATGATGCACATCAGGTGAAGGCAGGAACCTCCAGGCGAGACAGCAGTCAGAGAGCTGCTGGATCCCAGGACCTAGCTGGATCCCAGCCTGATTCAGAACCTCTGAAACAGAGTTACCCGGAGCTGATAGAGATGACAGGGTGCAGTCAGAACATTCAGAAGGAGATGAAATGAAATGAAAATCGCTTATTGTCACAAGTAGGCTTCAAATGAAGTTACTGTGAAAAGCCCCTAGTCGCCACATTCCAGCGCCTGTTCGGAGAGGCTGGTACGGGAATTGAACCGTGATGCTGGCCTGCCTTGATCTGCTTTAAAAGCCAGCTATTTATCCCTGTGCTAAACCAGCCTGCCAGCGTCACTCCAGCAGATCCATAGCCAATTGGAGGAGTCTCAGGTGCTACAGGTGCAGGAGATGGCGCTGGCAATCAGCAGCACAGAGGTCAACACTGCTAGGGTGGCGACCACAGTGATGCACGACGTTGACACCATTTTGAAGGTGTTCATGGCGTCACTCAGTCGGTGACGGCCGTGGCTAAGGGTCTCGACAGAATGTCCGTCTCACTGGGATGTCACCCAGTACCACGCCAACCTTAACAAGGTTCTACAGGACATGTCTCTCCTTCAGATGGGCATGGCCGAGGCGCTGCAGAGCATGTCCCAGTCACTGAGGAGCATCACCGAAGACGTCGACACAATGGTGCAGACCATGGGGAGCCGCCAGGGCTGGCAGAGCCAGATAATGCAGGGGCAGCAGGGGCTTGAACCAGTTGTCCTCCATCCCAAGGCAGATCCCAGAGTCCTATAGGCCCCGACCGGGAGGAAGGGGCACTTGGTGCCCAGCCGGACCCATCCCATGAGTTGCACACCTCTGAGGCTGCATTTTGGAGTCAGCACATGGGATAGGGTGGCGCAGCTGTGCATGTGTCACTGACAAGAGAGCCGGGGCCCTCTGGCCCCAGTGATCCCAGAGGATGCCCGCCAGGGGCACTGAAGGCCATGGGATGAGGTAGGCATCTGGCGGCCTTCACCTGAGATGTGCATCCTGGGGAGATACTCAAACATAATGGTAGAGCTGGGAGGGCAAAACACATTGAGGATCACTGAAGGCCCGGAGGGGGAGGAGCAGTCGGAGGAGGAGGAGCAGTCTCTGTCATGGAGAGAACCTGAGAACATCTAAGACACTCAGAGGGTAAGAAGGTAAGTAAGTGATTTTTATTCATTTTTACTTTTATACCTTTTTCAAATTGTGTGTGTCGGGGGGAAACTGAAGTGACATCACAGAAAAGCTGTGGCCTGAGTGGCTGGTTGGGAATCTACACGAAATTTAAAAAATTAAGCATTGGTAACTAATTAAACATAATTACTTAATTATAATTTAGAGGGATATCTAAGCCAGAGATCGGAGAGTACTATATTTAGCTTTCGCATTTCTATTAGAAATCTAGTGCTAGGAAACAGATAGTTAACAGTAACTTTGAAATTTAAAAAAAAATATTTTTTTAAAAATTAAAAAAAATTTAATTTTAATTTTAATTAATTGACGCAATGTCAGTTAGAGGGGTGCAGTGCTCTGACTGTGAGATGTGGCAGGTCCGGGAGGCTTCCAGCGTCCCGGATGGCTTCATCTGCAGAAAGTGCACCCAACTGGAGCTCCTCACAGACCGCATGGTTCGGTTGGAGCAGCAATGGGATGCACTTAGGAGCATGCAGGTGGCAGAAAGCGTCATAGATCGCAGTTATGTAAATGTGGTCACACCCAAGGTGCAGGCAGAGAAATGGGTGACCACCAGAAAGGGCAGGCAGTCAGTGCAGATATCCCCTGTGGTTGTCCCCCTCTCGAACAGGTATACCCCTTTGGATACTGTCGGGGGGGATAGCCTATCAGGGGAAAACAGCAGCAGCCAGAGCAGTGGCACCACGGCTGGCTCTGATGTTCAGAAGGGAGGGTCAAAGCGCAGAAGAGTAATAGTAATAGGGGACTCTATAGTCAGGGGCACAGATAGGCGCTTCTGTGGATGTGAAAGAGACTCCAGGATGGTATGTTGCCTCCCTGGTGCCAGGGTCCAGGATGTCTCCGAACGGGTAGAGGGCATCCTGAAGGGGGAGGGCAAACAGGCAGAGGTCGTTGTACATATTGGTACTAACAACATAGGCAGGAAGGGGCATGAGGTCCTGCAGCAGGAGTTCAGGGAGCTAGACAGAAAGTTAAAAGACAGGACCTCGAGGGTTGTAATCTCGGGATTACTCCCTGTGCCACGTGCCAGTGAGGCTAGAAATAGGAAGATAGAGCAGCTAAACACGTGGCTAAACAGCTGGTGTAGGAGGGAGGGTTTCCATTATCTGGACCACTGGGAGCTCTTCCGGGGCAGGTGTGACCTGTATCAGAAGGACGGGTTGCATCTAAACCGGAGAGGTATAAATATCCTGGCCGCGAGGTTTGCTAGTGTCACACGGGAGGGTTTAAACTAGTATGGCAGGGGGGTGGGCACGGGAGCAATAGGTCAGAAGGTGAGAGCATTGAGGGAGAACTAGGGAATGGGGACAGTGTGGCTCTGAGGCAGAGCAGACAGGGAGAAGTTGCTGAACACAGCGTGTCGGGTGGCCTGAAGTGCATATGTTTTAATGCAAGAAGTATGACGGGTAAGGCAGATGAACTTAGAGCTTGGATTAGTACTTGGAACTATGATGTTGTTGCCATTACAGAGACCTGGTTGAGGGAAGGGCAGGATTGGCAGCTAAACGTTCCAGGATTTAGATGTTTCAGGCGGGATAGAGGGGGATGTAAAAGGGGAGGCGGAGTTGCGCTACTGGTTCGGGAGAATATCACAGCTGTACTGCGGGAGGACACCTCAGAGGGCAGTGAGGCTATATGGGTAGAGATCAGGAATAAGAAGGGTGCAGTCACAATGTTGGGGGTTTACTACAGGCCTCCCAACAGCCAGCGGGAGATAGAGGAGCAGATAGGTAGACAGACAGGGTTGTGGTGATGGGAGACTTCAACTTCAACTATTGACTGGGACTCACTTAGTGCCAGGGGCTTAGATGGGGCGGAGTTTGTAAGGAGCATCCAGGAGGGCTTCTTAAAACAATATATAGACAGTCCAACTAGGGAAGGGGCGGTACTGGACCTGGTATTGGGGAATGAGCCCGGCCAGGTGGTAGATGTTTCAGTAGGGGAGCATTTCGGTAACAGTGACCACAATTCAGCCAGTTTTAAAGTACTGGTGGACAAGGATAAGAGTGGTCCTAGGATGAATGTGCTAAATTGGGGGAAGGCTAATTATAACAATATTAGGCAGGAACTGAAGAACATAGATTGGGGGCGGATGTTTGAGGGCAAATCAACATCTGACATGTGGGAGGCTTTCAAGTGGCAGTTGAAAGGAATTCAGGACCGGCATGTTCCTATGAGGAAGAAGGATAAATACGGCAATTTTCGGGAACCTTGGATGACGAGAGATATTGTAGGCCTCGTCAAAAAGGAAAAGGAGGCATTTGTCAGGGCTAAAAGGCTGGGAACAGACGAAGCCTGCGTGGAATATAAGGAAAGTAGGAAGGAACTTAAGCAAGGAGTCAGGAGGGCTAGAAGGGGTCACGAAAAGTCATTGGCAAATAGGGTTAAGGAAAATCCCAAGGCTTTTTACACGTACATAAAAAGCAAGAGGGTAGCCAGGGAAAGGGTTGGCCCACTGAAGGATAGGCAAGGGAATCTATGTGTGGAGCCAGAGGAAATGGGCGAGGTACTAAATGAATACTTTGCATCAGTATTCACCAAAGAGAAGAAATTGGTAGATGTTGAGTCTGGAGAAGGGTGTGTAGATAGCCTGGGTCACATTGAGATCCAAAAATACGAGGTGTTGGGTGTCTTAAAAAATATTAAGGTAGATAAGTCGCCAGGGCTGATGGGATCTACCCCAGAATACTGAAGGAGGCTGGAGAGGAAATTGCTGAGGCCTTGACAGAAATCTTTGGATCCTCGCTGTCTTCAGGGGATGTCCCGGAGGACTGGAGAATAGCCAATGTTATTCCTCTGTTTAAGAAGGGTAGCAAGGATAATCCCGGGAACTACAGGCCGGTGAGCCTTACTTCCGTGGTAGGGAAATTACTGGAGAGAATTCTTCGAGACAGGATCTACTCCCATTTGGAAGCAAATGGACGTATTAGTGAGAGGCAGCACGGTTTTGTGAAGGGAAGGTCGTGTCTCACTAACTTGATAGAGTTTTTCGAGGAGGTCACTAAGATGATTGATGCAGGTAGGGCAGTGGATGTTGTCTATATGGACTTCAGTAAGGCCTTTGACAAGGTCCCTCATGGTAGACTAGTACAAAAGGTGAAGTCACACGGGATCAGGGGTGAGCTGGCAAGGTGGATACAGAACTGGCTAGGCCATAGAAGGCAGAGAGTAGCAATGGAAGGATGCTTTTCTAATTGGAGGGCTGTGACCAGTGGTGTTCCACAGGGATCAGTGCTGGGACCTTTGCTCTTTGTAGTATATATAAATGATTTGGAGGAAAATGTAACTGGTCTGATTAGTAAGTTTGCAGACGACACAAAGGTTGGTGGAATTGCGGATAGCGATGAGGACTGTCGGAGGATACAGCAGGATTTAGATTGTTTGGAGACTTGGGCGGAGAGATGGCAGATGGAGTTTAATCCGGACAAATGTGAGGTAATGCATTTTGGAAGGTCTAATGCAGGTAGGGAATATACAGTGAATGGTAGAACCCTCAAGAGTATTGAAAGTCAAAGAGATCTAGGAGTACAGGTCCACAGGTCATTGAAAGGGGCAACACAGGTGGAGAAGGTAGTCAAGAAGGCATACGGCATGCTTGCCTTCATTGGCCAGGGCATTGAGTATAAGAATTGGCAAGTCATGTTGCAGCTGTATAGAACCTTAGTTAGGCCACACTTGGAGTATAGTGTTCAGTTCTGGTCGCCACACTACCAGAAGGATGTGGAGGCTTTAGAGTGGGTGCAGAAGAGATTTACCAGAATGTTGCCTGGTATGGAGGGCATTAGCTATGAGGAGCGGTTGAATAAACTCGGTTTGTTCTCACTGGAACGAAGGAGGTTGAGGGGAGACCTGATAGAGGTATACAAAATTATGAGAGGCATAGACAGAGTGGATAGTCAGAGGCTTTTCCCCAGGGTAGAGGGGTCAATTACTAGGGGGCATAGGTTTAAGGTGAGAGGGGCAAGGTTTAGAGTAGATGTACGAGGCAAGTTTTTTACGCAGAGGGTAGTGGGTGCCTGGAACTCGCTACCGGAGGAGGTGGTGGAAGCAGGGACGATAGTGACATTTAAGGGGCATCTTGACAAATACATGAATAGGATGGGAATAGAGGGATACGGACCCAGGAAGTGTAGAAGATTGTAGTTTAGTCGGGTAGCATGGTCGGCACGGGCTTGGAGGGCCGAAGGGCTTGCTCCTGTGCTGTACATTTCTTTGTTCTTTGTTTGTTCTTTGGGGGGGGGAGATGGGACGGGGTGGGGGGGTATATATGGGGTGAGGGGGGAGAAGAGTTGAGGATGGCGGTTGGGGGGGGTGGGGGGGTGGCACCATCGGGAGAATGGGGACCTGTATTGAACATTAAGCACCCTTGTGCACAACCAGTAGGATGCCTCTGTCACTTTCTTTCGCAATGCACCACCGTGTGCAGGTGGTGGGTGTGAGTGAGCACTCAGCAGGCAGGCAGGGGTCAGGCTATGGCATAGATTGAGGAGAACAAGCGATCAGCTCTCTGTGGGTTATCATCACCACCCTCCCCTCGACAGTAACGCGCTGACAGTGCCGACACAGTCCCAGCATCCTGGAGTGATGTAACACATACCCTGGGAGGGTGGGAAATGGTGGTGTGGTGTGAGTAAGGCAGCAATGATGGACCAGGTCCCGTTCTAAGTGATTCGGGCGAGTATGAGGGCCTCCCTGGCCCTCCCGGCTTGCCGGACCTTCACCACTGCCGCCTGTCCTGCAGCCTCCAGCTGGTCCTCAGGTTCCTCCCTGGCATCTTCTTCCACCTCTGTTGCTGCGGCGCTGCCTCATAATCCTCGTCCTCCTCGTTCTCCTCCTCCTTGGAGGTGGCCACATGTTCCTCATCACCAACTTCCATCTCATTGCCCGGCTGCTGCCCGAGGTTGTGGAGGACACAGCAGGCCACAACAAAGCGGGTGGCCCTCCGAGCAGTGTACTGGAGTGCACCTCCTGAATAGTCGAGGCATCGGAACTGCATCCTGAGGAGTCCGATGAACTGCTCAACCGCAGCCCAGGTGGCTTTGTGGGCCTTGTTGTGCCGGGTCTCTGCTTCAGCCCTGGCTTCATTAGCAGGTCCTCAGCGGGTACCCCTTATTCCCCAAGAGCCAGCCGCCCATGCTGATGTGTCCCATGAAGAGGACGGGGATGATGACTGCCCCAGGATGTAGCTGTCATTCATACTCCCCGGGAAGCTGGCACACACATGCATTATCTTCATCTCCTGGTGTAAAACCTTGCCCTCTGTTTCTCCCTCCACAGATGCTGCCAAACCTGCTGAGTTTTTCCAGCATTTCTTGTTTTTCTTTCAGATTTCCAGCATCTGCTGTATTTTGCTTTTACAAAAGTCCATTGACTTTGGCAGGCGTGGAATATCCCATCGGCAGGAGAAAATGGAAAAACAAAAAACTTGTTCGCTAACCTCTGACTCCATCCCTTTCCTTGGAAACTGACAGAACTAGACAGAACCTTGGTGTCATATTTTATTTCAAGGTGAGCTTCCGCCCCCATGTTCATATTATCACTCAGACCGTTTGGGCTGAATACTCCGTTCGGGAGATAATATTTTCCCACTAGTGTAGAATCGTGCCTGGTCTGCACTGGCACTAGGAGCAGCACCCAGGAGCAATGCCCTCTACCTTGCCCTGCAAGCTTATGCATGGCAGGGAGCTCACGGGATTCCATTGGAATTCTGATATTGGGTGACCATTTTATTTTGATTTGTTCATGGGACCTGGATGTCACAGGCTGTTGTGGTGATATGCCTGGAAGCAATATCATCGATGGCTGGCGGTGCAACCTCCAACCAGCAGGTGGCGGTACAGACACACCATGTGGTCTCAAGACAGTGGTCATGTGACAAGGCACTCTGATATAAATGGGGGCACATCAGACCATCAGCAGATGGTTGTAAGACATACAAGGGGACAGTGGTGCCTAGAGTACATCCAGAGGAGTACAAAGAAATTCCATGATAACTTGCTCTGTAACAGACTGTATCTTACCCTGTGCGATTCAATAAAGATCCTGGGGCAGGATTCTCTGACCCCCCCCCACCGGGCCAGAAAATCGGCGGTGGGGGCGGCGTGAATCCCGCCCTGCCACCACGACGCCGGCTGCCAGATTCTCCGGCGCCGGTTTTTCGCTGGGATGGGAATCGCGTTACGCCCATCGGGGGCCGTTGGCAGTGGCCCTCCCCCGACGATTCCCCGCCCCGCGATGGGCCGAGTGGCCACCTGTTTTCGGTTAGTCCCACCGGCGTAAATCAAACAAGATCCTTACCGGCGGGACCTGGCTCTGCGGGCGGCCTGGCGGAGTCCTTGGGGGGGCGCGGGGGGATCTGGCCCCAGGGGGTGCCCCCACGGTGGCCTGGCCCATGATCGGGGCTCACCGATCCACGGGCGGGCCTGTGCCGTGAGGGCACTCTTTCCCTCCGCGCCAGCCGCTGTAATGGTCCGCCATGGCCGGCGCGGAGAAGAACCCTCCTGCGCCTGCGCTGGGAACACGGTAGCACACGCTGGCGCTCCCGTGCATGGAGGCACTTCGGCGCCGGTTGGCATGGCGCCAACCCTGCCGGCGCCGGTCTAGCCCGTGAAGGTGCGGAGGATTCCGCACCATCCGAGTGGCCCAACGCCAGAGTGGCTCATGCCACTCCTCGGCGCCAGTACCGCCGGCCGGCCGGTTAGGGGCGAATCCCGGCCCTGGTTTGGACAAATCAAGCCGTTTGGTAGATTCCTTGTGAGACATCGATCACCAAAGATAACTGTTGCGCCAGCATTTATTGTCCATTTCTAATTGCTCTTGAGAGGGTAGTCAACCACATTGCTGTGGGTTTGGAGTCACACATAGGCCAAACCAGGTAAGGACAGCAGATTTCCTTCCCTAAAGAACATTTTAATTTCATATTTTTATGAATTCATATTTCACCATCTGATTTGACCCTGGGACCTCAGAGTAGTACTCTGGGTCTCTGGATTACTAGTCCAGTGACAATACCATTACACCACCATTTCTCCAGGCATCCCGATCCTGAGGCCTGGCGGCAGGCCCCCACCTCCAACAATGCAAATCCTGTCCACCCCCCCACCCCCCCCACTGATAAATAAGAAAATCCTCCCCTTACCACCATGGGATTTATGGGTCACTCCCCACAGCACACATGCATGAGGGTGACCTGACCCCCCCTCCTCACCCACCCCGCAACAACCCCATCACAGCCTCCACCAGAGAGTCTCATCTGATCGCCCCCATCAGGCCCCCCATCAGAGACCACCAACAGAGACTCCCCATTAGAGATTCCCAATAGGGACCTCCACCACAGACCCCCATAGCAGAAACATGCCCCATCAGAGATCCCCTCCATCAAACAAAGACCTCCCATCAGCTTCCCCTCATCAGTCACCCCTGCCTTGCAGTGTAAGCAGAGGCAATGGAAAATCACTGCTTTCTCAGTTACCAGACGCTTCCAACCGCCGCCTCAGGCAGAAATCTTGAAGCAGCAGCTGCTGCAGGAGCCCTAGGCTTCATAGAATTCTAAAACATATCACAAGACGTTATGTCCCCTCAGGCCCTTTGATCTGTGAGGCTTCCATTCAATTTCAAATAAAAGTAGCTTCTAGTAGTCTGTAATTGACAGGGTAATAGCTTCCAGATAGCCAGGTGTGTGGATTGACTATTTTTTTCCCCTTCATGCTTGAATGCATTGCACGTACCCTGCATTGAAGCTAAACACAATGTTTATAAACAACGAGGAAATAAATGCTTTATTTGCTCTTTTTCTCAGCAGAAATCACTTAACTTATTTTGATGTGGTCAGGACCTGGCAATCATAGCTTAATATTTAATAATAATAATCACTTATTTCTGAAGACTTTGCAATGCCTATCGTGACAGCTACTAAAGTAACTATTCAAGAAGTACCATCTTTCGAAAGGAATGAGCACACTTCTGAGGTCGCGAGTAGCCAAGTTCAAGAACGCCAAATTCTACGAAAAAGTAATAGACGTCCATCACACCGATTGTCTTATTGAATATGTGTATAGAAATAACCTACCAAGGGATCTGTTGTATAAATGTTAATTGTTGTTGTGCTAATAAAGTAAAGGGGGAGGAGTGTTCTATATTTGGGAATACATTGTTGCTGGTTCTGCATCCAATGACGTGGAGTGATGTTAGCAGAGTATTGTGAGGTCTTTGAACAGTTCACCATCTTGGTTGTTTAAACAATGCCCTTCATCAACCTCACATCATGTTTTGCAAGAATCCAGAGTGTGGAAACTTCTATATCTTTGCTGTTTGCGGGAACAAAGAAGTATAACAGTAGACTTAATTAATGGCAATTTATGAATGATATCAGGAACTTTATTTTTCACAAGATGATCAAATATAGAATTGAGTCTAGCAAAGAATGATCAAGGCAAAAGCTCTGAAATCATTTGATAAAAACATGTGATTGCTGCAATGGTAAAGATTACAGGGTGCTTTAGAATGGATGAATTAAGATCATCTAAACATTTTCATGATATTGTGAATACATGATAAGTGGCAGGATCCTGGGAATCACCGAGGATCAGAGGGATGCTGGTGTGCATGTACACTGGTCCCTTACGGTAGCAGGTAGATACAGTGGTTAAGAAGGCATATGGTATACTTACTTTTATTAGTCAAAGCATAGAGTTTTAGAGCAGAGAGGTTATGCTGGAACTGTATAAAACATTTGTTAGGACACAGCTAGAGTATTGTGTGAAATTCTGGAATCCACATTCTAGGAGGGAGGTGACAGCACTGGAAAGGGTGCAGAGGAGATATACCAGGATGTTGCCTGGGCTAGAGAGTTTTAGTTATGAAGGGAGATTGGATAGACTGGGGTTGTTTACTTGAAGCAGAGGAGACTGAGGTGGGACATGGTTTAGATGTACAAAATTATGAGGAGTATAGATGGAAGAGACAGGAAGAGACGTTTCCCCTTGGTGGAGGGATTAATGATCAGTGGGCATAGATTTAAGGTAAGGGGCAGGAGGTTCAGAGGGGATGTGAGGAAAAATCTTTTCACCCAGAGGGTGGTCGGAGTCTGCAACTCGCTGCCTGAAAGGGCGGTGGAGGTAAAAACCCTCATGAATGTCAAGATGTGCATTTGCGATGCCAAGGCATACAAGGCTATGAACCAAGTGTTGGAAAATGGGATGGTTGTTTTTGACTGGCGCAGACATGTTGAGCTGGAGGTCCTTTCCTGTGCTATCGCCCTCTATAACTCTCAGAAGGAAGAAATGATGAATGTAAAAGTAGAGTTTGTTGCAACTACAACAAAATGAAGGTATTAGTTCTCTGGAAACATGCAAAACATGAGAAGGGAGAGATTGTTATCAAATGTTGTCAGAAAGGTAGGATGGATTCACCTTGGAAGAAACTCAGAAATGGATAAATTGGACAGCAAAAGCAGAACAATGGATTAAATAAAGATTTGATTCGCTTCGGCAAGTGCAAATTATTCTGACAAAGAGAAAAACGGTCGTGGTTTGAGGAAGAACTCCGATGTGCTCCGTAACTGAGAAGCTGGTGAAAAATGTTGACTGGAAATTTCTTGCAAAGAGCTGGAAGTCAAGGTTGGTATGCTGATGGAGCAATGTTTACATGAGACAAATAAATGGACTAAAAGTAAAACTTGTGCATACTCAAAATCATAATCAGAAACCAAGAACAACGTAATCATCGGATACAAACAAATCAGCTCTCAATTGAGAGAGAGATTGGGAAGGCAACAATTCGGAAATAAAGCTGAGTTGGAGCTGATTCAGAAACAGGTTAAAGACTCTGATCGCTGCAGAGAACACTTTTAACAAAGATGGGCTATTTAAAAGTATCAATCCTTCTAACGGGTACTTCAAATATCAAGATAAAGGAGATGGAGCTGGAATTGACTCAGACCAAACTACAACTGATGGAGGTTGAATGCAAAATTCGGGTGGAGGAGAAATCAGAACTGAAATAAAGAACTGCCCTGTCCAAGCAGAAGGTTGGTTGATGCAGATGACAAAATGAAGAGATTGGATAATGAAGCCAATCAGTTGAAGGAGGATGTGCGAGAACTAAACAAAGCAACAATTTAGGTAGAGAAGGAAACTGAGATTACGGGTGCAATTTAACTAAATGCGAACAAAGACACATAGTGAGAGCTGCTTTTTAGCTGCAGCGTGGCCATTAAATCGCACCCTACATATCAGAAAAAGATTGGTCACAATAATAGAAATGCACAAGAACAAATATGATAATATGGTCAGTGGAAAAGATGCCGACTAGAAATGCTGGAAAGAGAAGGAACTTTATCATACAATCTAAATATCAGAAACAGAGCACTATGACCATTCCTTCACAAGGAACAGACCGAGTTTGTGAATGGTCTATCGTTGTATTGTGATGATGGTACCTGCATGCATTGTAGAGTAAGGTGTGTGACAGAGAAAAGGATCAATGGAGGATTTCAAAGCGACACCTTCTGCAGCGTAAAGTATGTAGTCCTTGGACAGCGCAGAGTCGAGGATATAACTCAGAAAGTAGCAAGCCTGTATGGAAGAATCCCATGCAAGACAATATTTCGAACTGTGCATAGTTGAAGCCTGCTCGAAGAAATGTTATGTTGAATGCAATGATCTCATCATTGAATTCGCTGCATCAATTTACAAATGTTTAACTTGTGTGTATAATGTTTATCTAGAATATGGGCTTGAATAAATCGATTTTGAAGATTGTATAAAAAATGTAAACGGGGCGGAATGTAGTGATTATGGTGACTGTCTCTTTAAGACAGTACAGCTGAAGAGGGTCACCTGCCTTGGGGAATAATGGGAACCGAGAGTGACTGATAACTGTGATGTGTTGGGTGTTCTGGATCACGAACAGGTCACCAACACTGGAAGTGGTGCAACTCTATTTTATTATCACGTTAACTATATTAACATACTTGAACTGTGGGTAAATGCAATACCAGCTTTAACTGTTGACCCTTGCCTAGTCCTAACCAGGTGATGCACTTAGCACATGATGAATGTCTGTGTTGCAGGCTGTGAGCTCTGTGCTCCGAGTTGGCTGCTACTAGAATGAGCGGGAACTCTCCTGTCCCCTGTCTTTATAGCGCGTGTGCTCTCACTGGTGATTGGCTGCAGTGTTGTGTATGCTGATTGGTCCCACTGCATGTCCATCAGTGTGTGTGTGTGTGTCTCCACCATGATATACTGGTGTATATTATGACATTCCCCCTTTTATATAAAGAATATGTGCCTGCGTGACAATAAATATCATGTAGTGAATGTACCTGACAATGTGTGTGCGTGTTATTTTCATGACTATGTACATGAGGCTAATCTATTTACACGGGAAGGTGCCTGGTGCAGAGAAATAGGGTGTCACACCAACAACGAAATGAACATTATATACAAACTACTGGAACGATGAAACTGGATAACAGAACAGATCAAAGAGTCTAACATCGTAAAACTCATAAGTCAAGTCTCTGAGGTGGGCGACAAATTCTGGTTGACCGTGTCAAGGGTGGGTCAGGAGCCACCGGCTGAGGAATGGGCTGGGCCATGGCAGAGTGAGGAGGATGCAGAGTATTCGGAATCTCCACATAGTCCAGGTTGGGGACAACAGGAGGGCGTGGCACCAGTGGAGGATCATGTAGCGAGCGTGGAACGAGACGAAGGGCACGCCGATTGCGGCGGCGAATGGAACCATCTGGCAGACGAATCAGGAACGAGCGGGGAGACACCTGCCGAAGAACCACAGCAGTTGCAGACCAGCCACCCTCAGGAAGCTGGATGCGGACGTTGTCATCCGGCGCCAGAGCAGGGAGATCAGTCGCCCGAGTGTCATGCGCCGCCTTGTGTTGTGCACGAGACTGTTGCATCCGCTGAAGGACCGGAACGTGGTCGAGGTCTGGGACGTGAATGGATGGCACCGTGGCGACAGGCCCGTGGAGAGTGGGGCCGAATGATAGGCCAGCAAGGCGATGTAGAAGTCGGATCCTGCATCGGCAGCCTTGCAGAGGAGCCGTTTGACGATGTGGACGCCCTTCTCCGCTTTGCCATTGGATTGGGGGTGCACGGGACTGGATGTCACATGCGCAAAGTTGTACCTGCTGGCAAAGTTGGACCATTCCTGGCTCGCGAAGCAGGGGCCATTGTCCGACATCACAGTGAGTGAGATGCCGTGACGAGCAAAGGTCTCCTTGCAGGCATGGATGACCACCGATGATGTGATGTCGTGCAGGCGTACGACCTCCGGGTAGTTCAAAAAATAGTCTACAATCAGAACATAATCCCTGCCAAGCGCATGGAACAGGTCAACGCCTACCTTAGACCAAGGGGACGTGACCAACTCATGGGGCTGTAGGGTCTCACGTGCTTGGGCCGGCTGGAACCGCTGACAGGTGGGGCAGTTGAGCACTGTGTTGGCGATGTCCTCATTGATGTCGGGCCAGTACACAGCCTCTCGGGCCCTCCGTCGGCACTTCTCCATGCCAAGATGGCCCTCGTGTAGCTGTTCCAAAACGAGCTGGTGCATGCTGTGCGGGATCACGATGCGGTCCAGCTTCAGGAGGACACCATCGACTACTGCCAGATCGTTTCTGATATTGTCGAACTGCGGGCATTGGCCCTTGAGCCACCCGCCCGTCATGTGGCGCATGACATGCTGCAGTAGGGGGTCAGCCACAGTCTCGTGGCGAATGTGGATAAGGCGTTCATCCGTGGCCGGCAGGTTGGAGGCCGTGAAGGCCACATGGGCGTCAACCTGGCAGACAAACCCCTCTGGGTCACACGGGGTGTTGACTGCCCTGGACAGAACATCGGCTATGATCAGGTCCTTGCCCGGGGTGTATAGGAGATGGAAATCGTCCCGCCGGAGTTTAAGCAGAATGCGCTGGAGGCGAGGGGGTCATATCATTCAGGTCTTTTTGTATAATGTTGACCAGCGAGCGATGGTCGGTCTCGACAGTGAATTGGGGGAGGCCGTACACGTAATCATGAAATTTGTCGACCCCAGTCAACAGGACCAGGCACTCCTTTTCGATCTGCGCGTGGCGCTGTTCCGTGGGGGTTATGGCACATGACGCATATGCAACGGGGGCCCATGATGAGGCTTCATCGCGTTGCCGGATTGGCTGGCATCCGTTGAAATTTTTGTTTCCTTCGTGGGATGAAAAAATGCCAATACCGGGGCCGTATTAAGCTTGTTCTTAAGCTCCTCCCATTCGCGCTCGTGGGCGGGAAGCCATTGGAAGTGTGTCGTCTTCCTGACCAGGTTCCGGAGAGCTGTGGTGTGGGAGGCGAGGTTGGGGAGGAACTTCCCAGGAAGTTGACCATGCCCAAAAATCGGAGGACCGTCTTCTTATCCGTTGGCTTCCATATGACATTCAAAGGTACCCTTGGGGAAGCTCCCCCACCCCCCCACCCACCCAAATACCCCCCTCTAAAGAGACCCCCCACCCTTGGGTTGCTACTGCTGCTGACCTCCTCCTTACGCTCCGCGAGATAGTTTAGGAACGGTTACCACCGCCTGAAGAACCCCTGCACAGACCCTCTCAAGGCAAACTTTATCCTCTCCAGCTAAATGAGCCCTGCCATGTCATTTATCCAGGCTTCCAAACTGGGGTTCTTCGCGTCCTTCCATAAATGCAAGATCCTCCGCCGGGCTACCAGGGACGCAAAGACCAGGATACCAGCCTCTTTCGCCTCCTGCACTTCCGGCTCATCCGTTACCCCAAATAGTGCCAACCCCCAGCTCAGCTTGACCTGGACTTTCACCACCTTGGACATAGTCCTCGCGAAACCCCTCCAGAACCCATCCAGTGCCGGGCACAACCAGAACATGTGGTCATGATTCGCCGGGCTTCCCGAGCACCTCCCACAACTGTCCTCTATCCCAAAGAACCTACTCAACCTCGCCCCTGTCATATGCGCTCTAGGAGTAACCTTAAATTGTATTAAGCTGAGCCTGGCGCAAGAGGAAGAGGAGTTAACCCTACTCAGGGCATCAGCCCACAGGCCCTCATCTATCTCCTCCCCAAGCTCCTCCTCCCACTTGCCCTTTAACTCCTCTTCCTTCATCTCCTGATAGATCGCCGAAACCTTGCCCTCTCCGACCCATACACCCGAAATCACCTGTCCTGAATCCCCTGTGCCGAGAGCAATGGGAATTCCCTCACACCTGCCGCCTCACAAACGCCCTCACTTGCATATACCTGAACGCATTTCCCGGAGGTAACCCAAACTTCTCCTCCAGCGCCCCTAGGCTCGCAAACGTCCCATCTATAAAAAGGTCCCCCATTCTTCTAATCCCTGTCCGATGCCAGCTCCAAAACCCCCCCATCCATCCTTCCCGGGACGAACCGATGGTTCTCCCGAATTGGGGACCAAACCGAGGCTCCCACCTCGCCCCTGTGTCGCCTCCACTGCCCCCAGATCTTCAACGTTGCCGCCACCACCGGACTCGTGGTGTACCTTGTCGGCGAGACCGGCAGCGGTGCCGTCACCAGCGCCCTCAGGCTCGTGCCCCTTGCAGGACGCCATCTCCAACCTCTTCCACGCCGCCCCCTCTCCCTCTATTACCCACTTACGGATCATCGCCACGTTGGCTGCCCAATAATAGCTGCACAGATTCGGCAGCGCCAGCCCTCCCTGTCCCTGCTACGCTCCAGAAACACCCTCTTTACCCTCGGGGTCTTATTTGCCCACACGAAACCCATGATGCTCCTACTTCCCCGTTTAAAAAAGGCCTTGGTAATCATAATGGGAAGGCACTGGAACACAAAGAGAAACCTCGGGAGGACCATCATTTTAACCGACTGTACCCTGCCCGCTAGCGAGAGTGGCAGCACATCCCATCTTTTGAAATCCTCCTCCATCTGCTCCACCAACCACGTCAAATTGAGCTTGTGCAGGGCCCCCCAACTCCCAGCCACCTGGATCCCAAAGTACCGAAAGTTCCTTTCCGCCCTCTTCAATGGTAGGTCGTCTATCCCCCTTCCCTGGTGCCCTGGATGCACCACAAAGAGCTCACTTTTCCCTACGTTGAGCTTATAGCCCGAGAAGTCCCCAAACTCCCTTAGGATCCGCATGACCTCCACCATCCCCTCCACTGGATCTGCCACATACAGCAACAGGTCATCCGCATACAGCGACACCCGATGTTCCTCTCCCCCTCGGACCAATCCCCTCCATTTCCTGGACTCCCTTAGTGCTATGGCCAAAGGCTCAATTGCCAATGCAAACAAAAAGGGGGACAGGGGGCACCACTGCCTCGTCCCACGGTACAGCCGAAAGTATTCTGACCTCCGCCGATTTGTAGCCAAACTCGCCACCGGGGCTCTATATAGCAGCCTGACCCAGCTGATGAACCCCTCCCCGAACCCAAACCTCCGCAACACTTCCCAAAGATACTCCCACTCCACCCGGTCCAAGGCCTTCTCCGCGTCCATAGCTGCCACTACCTTCGCTTCTCCATCCACCGATGGCATCATAATCACATTGAGGATCCTCCGCACATTAGTGTTTAGCTGCCTGCCCTTTACAAATCCCGTGTGGACCTCATGGATCACCCCCGGGACACAGTCCTCAATCCTCATAGCCAGCACTTTTGCCCGCAACTTAGCATCCACATTGAGGAGCGAGATCGGTCTATACGACCCACATTGCAGTGGGTCCTTGGCCCGCTTCAGGATCAGAGAGATCAGCGCCCCGGACATTGTCGGGGGCAGGGTCGTGGTCCCCCCCCCACCTTGCCTCATCGAAAGTCCTCACTAGCAACGGGCCTCGCAGGTCCACATATTTCCTATAAAACTCGACCGGGAACCCATCTGGCCCCGGGGCCTTCCCCGCCTGCATATTCCCCAATCCTTTAACCAGCTCCTCCAACCCAATTGGCGCCCCTAAACCAGCCACTTCCTGCTCCTCCACCCTCGCGAACCTCAGTTGATCCAAAAATCGGCACATCCCCTCTTCCCCCGCTGGGGGCTCAGATCTGTACAGCTCCTCATAGAAGTCCTTGAATACCTCATTTACTCTCACCGCACTCCGCACCCTATTCCCCCTGCTATCCTTAACTCCACCTATCTCCCTCGCTGCCACCCTCTTATGAAGCTTGTGTGCCAGTATCCGGCTCGCCTTCTCCCCATACTCGTACGTCGCCCCCTGTGCTTTCCTTCCCTGTGCCTCTACTTTCCCTGTGGTCAACAGGTCAAACTCCGTCTGGAGGCTTTGCCGCTCCCTGAGTAGTCCCTCCTCGGGGGCCTCTGCATATCTCCTGTCCACCCTTAAGATCTCCCCCACCAACCTCTCCCTCTCCCTGCCCTCTCTCTTCTCCCCGTGGGCCCTGGTGGAGATTAACTCTCCCCTGACCACCGCCTTCAACGCCTCCCAGACTACCCCCACCTGCGCCTCTCTGTTGTCATTGGCCTCCAAATATCTCTCGGTGCACCCCCGCACCCTCCCGCACACCTCCTCATCCGCCAATAATCCCACATCACGACACCACAACGGGCGCTGATCCCTCTCCTCTCCTAACGCCAGCTCCACCCAGTGCGGGGCGTGGTCAGAGATGGCTATGGCCGAATACTCCGTTCCCTCCACTTTCGGGATTAGCGCCCTACTCAAAACAAAAAAATCTATTCGGGAGTAGACTCTATGTACATGGGAAAAGAATGAGAATTCCCTGGCCAGGGGCCTGGCAAACCTCCATGGATCCACTCCCCCCATCTGGTCCATAAACCCCCTAAGCACCTTAGCCGCAGCCGGCCTCTTCCCCGTCTTGGACCTAGAGCGATCCAATGCTGGATCCAGCACCGTGTTGAAATCCCCCCCCCCGCCCCCCATTATCAAGCTTCCTATCTCCAGGTCCGGAATCCGACCCAGCATGCGCTTCATAAATCCGGCATCAGCCCAGTTCGGGGCGTATACGTTTACCAGTACCACCCGCACCACCTGCAACCTACCGCTCACCATCACGTATTGACCTCCATTATCCACTACAATATTCTTTGCCTCAAACGACACCCGCTTCCCCACCAGTATTGCAACCCCTCTGTTCTTCGCATCCAGCCCCGAATGGAATACCTGTCCTACCCATCCCTTTCTCAGCCTGATCTGATCTGCCATTTTCAAGTGTGTCTCCTGAAGCATGACCACGTCTGCCTTCAGTCCCTTTAAGTGCGTGAACACTCGAGCCCTCTTAACCGGCCCATTCAGGCCCCTCACATTCCAAGTTATCAGCCGGATTGTGGGGCTGCTCACCCCCCCCACTCCCCCCCTGCTGACTAGCCATCACCTTTTCTAGCCCAGTCACGTGCCCGTGCCTCCCGCACCCTCCAGTCCCCCAGACGGCGGACACCCGCCCTGACCACCTCTCCTATTTCTACCGCTCCACTCCTGGTCCAATCCATATACTGTCGGGGGGACCTTGCTGTCCCCTTCCCACACTGGAAGCCGTCGAACAAGTGCCGTTGGGGCCCCTCTAGAGAGCCCAAAAGTCCGTTCCCGGCGGGAGCTGCCGAACATGCGACCTATCCAGGCATGGCCGCAACCGGAATCTGATGGCTGCCACCTTGTCCGCATCCGGCCGCACACCCATCCGGGAGATGTAGTCCCCGAGGAACTTGAGTTCCGTCTGGCTGAAGGAACATTTGGCCCTGTTGAAGCGAAGGCCTTGGTCCCGTATTCGTTTGAAAACGCGCTGGAGGCGACTGATATGCTCCTGCGGGGTGATGGACCAAATGATGATGCTGTCAACATAGACACGCACACCCTCAATGCCCTCCAGCATTTGCTCCATGATCCAGTGGAATACTTCTGATGCCGATTTAATCCCAAACGGCATCCTGTTGTAGCAGTATCTGCCAAACGGGGTATTAAAGGTACACAGCTTTCTGCTGGACCTGTCTAGTTGAATTTGCCAGAATCCTTTTGAGGCGTCAAGTCTGGTGAAGATGTTGGCCCGAGCCATCTCGCACGTGATCGCCTTGTGCTTGGGGATAGGGTAATTCTCCCTCATTATGTTGCGATTCAGATCCTTTGGGTCAATGCAGATCCGGAGCTCGCCGGAGGGCTTCTTTACACACACCATGGAACTGACCCAGTCGGTTGGTTCCGTCACTCTGGAGAGCACTCCTTGGTCCTGGAGGTCCTGCAGCTGCTGTTTGAGGCGGTCCTTTGGGCAGCACGGTAGCATTGTGGATAGCATAATTGCTTCACAGGTCCAGGATCCCAAGTTCAATTCCAGCTTGGGTCACTGTCTGTGCGGAGTCTGCACATCCTCCCCGTGTGTCCGTGGGTTTCCTCCGGGTGCTCCGGTTTCCTCCCACAGTCCAAAGATGTGCAGGTTAGGTGGATTGGCCATGATAAATTGCCCTTAGTGTCCAAAATTGCCCTTAGTGTTGGGTGGGGTTACTGGGTTATGGGGATCGGGTGGAGGTGTTGACCTTGGGTAGGGTGCTCTTTCCAAGAGCTGGTGCAGTCTCGATGGGCCGAATGGCCTCCTTCTGCACTGTAAATTCTATGTCTATGTCTATGTCTTGAGGGATGCTGGGACTCTGCAAGATGCATGAACCACAGGGGTGGCGTCTTGTTTGAGCAGAATTTTGTAAGTGTATGGAAGCGTGCCCATGCCTTCAAAAACGTTGCGGTGCTGGTTGATGATGGCATTGATTTGCACCCTGAAGTCCGCAACCTGGAAGGCAGACACGTCCTCTGGAGAGAGAGAGAGTGTACTCGTTGAACGAGGTTTAGGAGTTTGCACGCCTGTGCGCCTAGCAGAGAGTCCTTCGAGGAGCCCATCATCTCTAAGGGAAGGATGGCTTTTCGCGAGTTGTGCGTCACTTCGAGTTGGCATGAACCGGTAGCAGGAATGATGTTGCCATTGTAGTACACTAGTTGGCGGGTCGACGGAAGAATGGTTGGTTTGACCCCAAGGGTCTGAAAGGCTGACCACGCTAGGAGATTAGCGGAAGCACCAGTGTCCAGGCGGAATCGTATCTGGGATCGGTTGACCGTCAGGGTGGCACACCACTCGTCGTCTGGATCGATGCTGTGCACCAACAGCGGCTGGTGGTTTTGATTCGGGGACAGCCTGTTCTTTGTTATAACAGCGACTCGAAAAGGCTCCCTCGGGTCCTCTGTGTCACTGGTATGCGGGAAGTCGGAATCGGACTTGGTTTGGAGGTAGGTAACTGCTTGTTGCAGGGTTCTTTGGCGGTTTATTTCATTTCCTGGTTCAATTTGAGGCATTGTGCTGTCATTCCAGGTGAAGGAAGGTTGTTTAACAGCTTTAAAAGATTTTTCTTTGATTTGTGACGTTTCCCCTTTAAATGGGCGTGGTCCGGGGCCTCTGACGTCATGACGCGCGTGACGTAGCACGTAGGAGGCGTTTGCACATGCACAGATCGCGGTTCCTTTACTGATGGCCGTTTTCGTGATTGCGCATACGTGGCATCGCGTAACTGCGCAAGTGCAGTCCCTTTAGAAAGATGGCCGCCGACCAAATCGTTCTCTGCTCCGGGATTTCGGCCTCGAGGTGAGTGCTGGCGCTTCTCTTCCCTTTCCTTGCTGGTTGGAGTGTGTTTTCCTCACAGTATTTGCCGAATTTGTCCAGGACTGCCTGGAAGTTGCTCCTGTTTTGCCCCTTGGAGAACTTGAATTTATAAAAGATTTCTTCTGCTCTGGAACCGGCGATGGTGAGGAGAAGCTGTTTTTTCAGGATCGGTCAGGTCTTCTAGTTCGTCTGCCAGCAGGAAGATTTCAAACTTTTGCCGGAATGCCCGCCTGTTTTCGCGGAGATCGCCGTGGCACTGGAGCTGCTGCAGAACCCGGATCTTGAACATCTTGCCTGGGTATCGTTGCTGGTTGTCACTGTATGCTGAGGTGCCAGCGATGTGGAGCGGCGGCGGTGGGTCGATGTTCTCCATACTTCAGGATGCCGGAATTCTGATTAGTTGCAGGTGGGTCTCAGAAGTGCTAGAATGCAACCACTCCTTGTACCATGATGTGTTGGGTGTTCGGGATCACAAACAGGTCACCAACATTGGAAGTGGTGCAACTCTATTTTATTATAAGGTTAACTATATTAACATACTTGAACTGAGGGTAAATGCAATACCAGCTTTAACTGTTGATCCTTGCCTAGTCCTAAGCAGGTGATGCACTCAGCACATGGAGAATGTCTGTGTTGCAGGCTGTGAGCTCTGTGCTCCGAGCTGGCTGCTACTAGAATGAGCGGGAACTCTCCTGTTCCCTGTTTTTATAGTGCATGTGTTCTCACTGGTGATTGGCTGCGGTGTTGTGTATGCTGATTGGTCCCACTGCACGTCCATCAGTGTGTGTGTGTCTGCACCATGATATACTGATGTATATTATGACAAACTGCAGAGGGCAGAGTCCTCTCTCAGGCAGAATAAATCAAGCAGCCATATAGTAAACATGTGAGGTCTGTGCTCCAAGGCAGCCTGGAGCTGCAAAACCTCCTGTATGAAGTTACCTTTTATCAATAAACACCTTTTTGTTCCTCACAAAGTTTGAAGTCTCTTGACAATGCAAGAAGTGTGCAACAATACAGAACACTTATATTCCAATCTCCTTGCACTAAACAACAATGTTCAATTTGTCCTCATGATCACTTGCTGCACCTACAAATAAACTTTTTGTGACTCATGACCCAGGATCCCCAGATCCCTCTGCACCACAGAGTCTTTTCTGTTCCCATTTTCCCATATTATGCTCCACCTGCCAATTCACTTCACCTATTTCAATCCGTTAGTGTTAGCGGGGGAGTATCTTAAAGAAATCACGCAATGGCCAGGGCTACTGGTCCTTGCATCAAACGGTTTATTTCGCCGGCGGGGAAATGACGTCTGTTAAAGTCCCAGACCATGGGCGGGATTCTCCGCGAACCGGCGGGGCGGGCAACTCCGGTGCGAAGGAGTGGCGTGGCCCACTCCGGCATCGGGCCGCCCTGAAGGTGCGGAATCCTTCGCACCTTCAGGGGCTAGGCTGGCACCGGAGTGGTTTGCGGCCCACCGGCTGGCGCGGAAAGGGCTTGGCGCCGCGCCGGCCAGCGCCGAAAGGCTTCTGCCGGCCGGCGCGGGTTGGCACATGCGCGGGAGCGCCAGCCTGTGCTGGCGTCATCCCAGCGCATGTGCAGGGGGGTTCATCTCCGCGTCAGCCATCGCGGAGAACCACAGTAGCCGACACGGAGGAATAGAGTGCCCCCACAGCACTGGCCCATCCGCGGATTGGTGGGCCCTGATCGTGGGCCAGGCCACCGTGGGCTCACCTCCTGGGGCCAGATCCCCCCGCGCCCTCCCGAGAACCCCGGAGACCGCCCGCGCAGCCAGGTCCCGCCGGTAAGTACCTATTCTAACTTACGCCGGTGGGACCGGCTGAAAACGGGTGGCCACTCGGCCCATTGCGGGCCGGAGAATCGCCGGGGGGGGGGCCGCTGCTAGCGGCTGCCGACCAGTGCGACAGGATTCCCGCCCCCGTCAAATCCCCGGCGCCGGAGAATTTGGCGGCTGGCGGGGGCGGGCTTCACGCTGCCCCCCCAGCGATTCTCCAATCTGGCGGGGGGGGGGGGGGGGGTGGGGGTGGAGAATCCTGCCCCTGATCTCCCCCGAACGAAGGAAAAGATCCATTCTTATATTTTTCAAAACAGCTACACTGCCCATTTCGGCTGGATCTTGTCCAATAATACTGATTATAGATTACTTACAATTAATATATATCCAATTAAATTTGAGATTACGTAAAATGGGTTGGTATCTTACTAGCCCCTAACTTCATGAAGAAGTCATTCATACTAACTGTTAAAGTTATGTCTCCTCCCTGCACTTGGAGACCTTGAGCTGGTGAGGATACATTATGCTCTCTGTCCTGTGGAGCTGTTATCTGTGGCTGGTAAAGTACTCCCGAGAAACTCCCATGTCTGTGTTCCATTCAATGCCTTGATATCAATCATTCCTGCCTCCCTGACTAACTCTGCTGCTGTAATTAAATGATATTACTTATACCAGTTTGAAGTAACCCAGCTAATGATTGTTCAGGAATGTGGCTAGTTCAGTTAAAAGTCATTTTGTGTCCTTTCTGATATTAGTAATTCTTAGGTTATAAAGTCACAAGCATTATGTATGCACTATCCATTCCTACAAATTGCCTCTTATACAAGCTAGATGGGTACCTTTTGTCTAAAAACCTTCTTTTAAAATCTGACTTCATTGTACCACAGAGCTTTTTCTGTTCTATCCTTCCTGCCAAAGTAGACAAATTCCCATTTTCCCACATTACATTACACCTGCCAATTCACTTCACCTATTTCAATCCGTTAGTAATCACTTTATGTTACCCTCAGAATTCACTTTCTTAACCATTGTCATCCATAAATCTAGTAGCTGTATATTTAATCCCTTTATCCAAGCAATTTACATAGTTGGTAACTAGTTGAATCTGCCTAATTGCATTAAGATTTTCCAAGTATCTTGCTGTAACCATCGTATTAATAATAATATTAAGTTCATCAGGTCATCATGTATTTATCGTATGTTCTATGTTTTCATGTTTGGAGCAATCCATCCACATGTATGAGGTGTGACATATTTTAAGAGTGAACATTTTACTGTGAGAGATTTCCATTCCCCCTAGCTACAGATAGTGACCCTCCAGTGCCCATTCAGTGCTCCTCACTCTTAATCTTTTGTGGTCTAGTATTGCATCCAGGTGTGTCTCCAGGATGCACATCAGAGGTGGCACTGCCAGTTCTTGAGGCTCCCCATTATCTGCACCATTGTGTCAACGCCCTCAGCAATGGTCCTCAGTGGCTGGACCATGCTCTGCAGTGACTTGGCAATGTCCGCCTGCGACAGGAACATGTCCTTCAGTGACTAGGGCATGATGCTAAGGCCCTCAGTCATGGCCGTGACAGACTGTGCCTTGCCTTGGACACCACCACTCAAGGTGCTAACATTGTGCTCCACGTTTTCCCCAGCAGTGTTGGCCTTGGTGCCATGCATTGAAACCTGAAGACTTTGGGACTTCTCCAATTGGCCTTGCAGTCGTTAGAATGTCGCTGACACCCGCTTTTGAATCTCATGGCACTGGCCTATCATCTGCATCAGTTCTGGGATAACCTTGTCCAGAGGCTCAACTTCTGGTTGGGACCTAGCTGTGTCCTGGGATCCAGCAGACTTCCGATTGCTGTCTTCCTTGGCTGTTCCTGCCTCCATCTGATGTACATCAGCAACTGTATGGTGCTCACCAGATTGTGCCCCAGAAGTCTGTCAACTCATGTCACCTACCGAGATATGTATCTCTGCGATGATGGAAGCTGTGGCTGATAGCTATGATGCCCCGCTGGTGGTCTCCTCAGAACACTCCTCCGAGGTGTTCTCTTGGGTGGCAAGGAGAGTACAACTCCAGATGGCTCAGTCTCATCAGATGATGATTCTGCAAGACAATGGACACGTGATCAGTGAGAGGGAAGAGGGGGGATTGGTTTGGGAATTTGAGGGTCGGCAGGCAGAACTGACGCCAGGATAGAGGTGGTAACTTACCCTTGCAGCTCTCTGGTGGTCATTGGTCTTCTTCCAACATTGGACGGCGGCATCCAGGTTATGCTACCCGCACTGACAGCTGCTGCCACTGTCTCCCAGGTGGCATTGCAGACACTGCTGCTGGTTCTCTGACCCCTCGAGGAAACATGGTGCCCCGCCTCTCACTCGCAGCATCGAGAAGCCTTGTGAGGCCAGCATCCCCAAAGCGAGGCGCAGATCTGCTTGCTGCCATGCTTGTGTGTTGACTGGAGTGGGTGGTGAGGAAACGTGTAAATGCAGCTCCCCCTTGTTAGCACTGAGTTGCTGAGCACAAGTCGGGTGAATCAGACAGCAAGATAGCCCTGCATGTCTTGAGGACTCATTTTTGGTACTGTGTGCTTTTGAATACGGGCAGCAATCTCGCCAACATGGCCGTCGCAAAACTCCCAGCCAAACGCAGCCGAAACCGGATTCCAACCTTGGTCTGCTGACTTGCACCCAAAATATCCGTTCAACATTTCTGCTGTTTCCATATTTCCAATTATTAATTCCCCAGACTTACTGTTCAGAGAAGCCACGTTCCCTTTAGTTACTCTGATGCTTTTTAAATACTTTTAGAAATTCTTGCTATCTGTTTTTATATTTCTACCTATTTAAGGTATTTTTCTAATACCTTAATTCTCACTCCTTCTTGCTGGTTTTTAAATTCTGCCCTATCCTTTGACCGAACACTAATAGTTGAGAAATTATGGGCGGGATTCTCCCATGGGGGCAGCATGGTAGCATTGTGGATAGCACAATTGCTTCACAGCTCCAGGGTCCACGTTCGATTCCGGCTTGGGTCACTGTCTGTGCGGAGTCTGCATATCCTCCCCATGTGTGCGTGGGTTTCCTCCGGGTGCTCCGGTTTCCTCCCACAGTCCAAAGATGTGCAGGTTAGGTGGATTGGCCATGATAAATTGCCCTTAGTGTCCAAAATTGCCCTTAGTGTTGGGTGGGGTTACTGGGTTATGGGGATAGGGTGGAGGTGTTGACCTTGGGTAGGGTGCTCTTTCCAAGAGCCGGTGCAGACTCGATGGGCCGAATGGCCTACTTCTGCGCTGTAAATTCTATGATAATCTATGATTCGGCAGCAGAGTGTCCACGCCATCGGAAACGCCGTCGCATTTCATGACGGCGTGAGAGGGCCGCTGAGAATACCGATTCTAGCCCCTACAGGGGGCCAGCACGGCGCTGGAGCAGTTCACGCCGCTCCAGCCTCCCATCCCGGCGCGAACTGTGCACCGCGGGATCCGCGCATGCGCAGTGGCACTTGCGTCAACAAGGACATGCGCAGTGGCGCCGGTGCCAACACATGCATGCGCGGTGGCCTCCCTCAATGCACCGGCCCCAACGCAACATGGCACGCGAGTTCAGGGGCCGGCGCGTAAGAAAATAGGCCCGGGGAGCGAGAGACCGACCCGCCGATCGGTGGGCCCCGATCGTGGGCCAGGCCCCATCGGAGGCCCCCCCGGGGTCGCAGTCCCCCCCCCCAGAGGCCGCCCCCCGACCCTCCGCGCACAGTTGCAGCCGGCTGCAACCAGGTGTGGACAGCGGCGGCGGGACTCAGCCATTTTAGAGGGGCCGCTTGGCTCATCCGGGCCGGAGAATCGGCGGCCCTGCCGCGTAGAGAATCCAGGCCTATGTGCCTTCTCTTTCAATTCAACATTATCTTTAACTTCCTTAGTTAGTCACAGATGGTGAAATCATTTCCTAGAGTCATTCTCACTGGAATTTGTCTTTGCTGCATGTTATGCATGCCACTGTATTTCTACTGACCTATCACTTAACCTATTTTCTCATTTCACCTTATCCAGCTCCATCTTCAGACCCAAATAACTGCCTCAATTTAAATTTAAAACACTAGTGTTAGACCCTCTCTGGTCTTCCTCAAACTGAATGTGAAATTCAATCATGTCAGGATCACTGCTACCTCAGGGCTCCTTTGCTATGTGATAATTCATTAATCCTATCTCACAGCTTCCTCTCTGATTGGCTCTGGAAAGTCCTGCTCTCGAAAGTGTCCTGAAAACACTCTATGAACTTATCTTCCAGGCTACCTTCTCTAATCTAATTTGTACAATCTACATGCAGATTAAAATCATACATAATAACTGCAGTACCTTTCTCAGAAGCCCCCATTATTTCTGCCTGCACACCCCGTCCTCCAAAGATTTAAAAATAAATAAATGTTATAGTACCCAATTTATTTTTTCCAATTAAGGGGCAATTTAGCGAAGCCAATTCACCTACCCTGCACATCTTTGGGTTGTGGGGGCAAAATCCAGGCAAACACGGGGAGAATGTGCAAACTCCGCACGAACAGTGATACAGAGCCGGGATCGAACCTGGGACCTCGGCGCCGTGAGGCAGCTGTGCTAACCACTGCGCCACGTCCTACAAAGTTGTTGCTCTACGGAGGCCTATAAACTACTCCCACAATTGGCTTCTTCTCTTTGCTATTTCTTATCTCTACCCAAACTGTTGTTACATCTTGACCTTTGGAACTAAAGTCATCTCTCAATATTGTCCAAATGTCATCCATAATTAACATGGCAAATCCTCAACCCTTTCTGAAATAGTGACTTTGCCAGCAACTTTCACATCCTGTGAATTAATTGTTTTAATGTATTCGGCTTGAGAGTTAATTCTTAGACTCAAAACTTTCTGTTATTGGAAAAATATTTGATGCCAATGAATTTGTGACGTAGTCTTGAATTAATGCTTTAATCCTTTGTGGATTGTCATTACATTTCTGCACTAAGGTAAGATATCAGGAATTGCTCAGGAATTGCTTCAATTTGACTTTGCTTGTTTGGCACATAAAATGTTATCTTATGATTTTTACATTAAGCCCTTGTAAAGTTTCTCTCTTCAGCTCGCCTCCAAACTAAAAAGACACCATCTTATCTTAATTAGCTGGAAGGTAATCTGTTTAGGCCTGAATAAATACAACCTGCAATACCGCAGGCACATTTGTGGTGGGTCGGAAGGGGATGATGGGTTACATGTGGAGTCAGGATGTGGGTAGTGCAATGCCGTAGTTAGCCGCCAGATGAACCTTGAATGTTTGAAAGGGAAAGTGGGATGTTGCAGAGACAGAGGCCTAGCTGCTCATTGCTTCAATATTACTTCAGATAAGTAGCTGGTAAGGCAGTTGATAAAGGAAGCACAAGTTGAAGGTTGCAATGGGCAAATTTATGAGGGATGTGAAAACATTCTTCTTCATAACAAAAAGCAATTGCCATGTGGAATGCCCTTCTGAGTGAGACAATGAGAGTTTAAAAAAATATAGAATTATTTACGGATGCAAGAATGGAGAATTATTGACCGAGCACAGGCCAAAGAGTTTTTCTGATCCATGTCTCTCCAGTGATTTTGTGAGGTGAAAGTTTCATTAATGGATTGAGAATGAATTCACAGAGGGAAGATTAAACTCAAGAAACACTGTAGTAGAGAAAGATGAAGTGCCATTGTCGAGATCGAGATAAGTGAATACAGATTGTTCTGACCATAACAATAAAAAAAACATTTCAATCAAATTGAGAATTGTGAGCGCAAAGAAATATTGTTGACTTTACCAGTTTGTGAAAAGAGAACTTCGGAGTGGAACCAAAATCATAACAATGACACCAAGGCTGGAAAAGGAATGAGGCATGTTGATGCATATTAAGATGTAATGATCAGGTCTAGGTTTGGATCTAGAGACCCAGGAGCTTGTAAAAATTAGCTTACTTTCCAGTTGTTCCTTACATCGCTGTACAATACTTTTCTGTGTTAAAGGTGCGAAAGAATGCAAGTGATTGTTGAAATTACAGTGATTGCCAGAGTGAGCAATTCATGTTTGATACTTACGCAACCAACTATTTGACAAGGACAGCAATTGGTCCCTGTGTTATTCTGGAAGTAGGCAGAAGCAATAATGGCTTTGGCCGACGATGCTGTGCTATTTTGCAGATGTCCGTTTAGTTGATTCAGCAGCTGTGAAACTGAATAGACATTGACCTGGAGCCTGTGGTCAGTGCCAGGTAGGTGTACCAGTGTATGAAGATATATTTAGTGGTATAATGGTGAATCAGGCAGTCCAGCAGTGGTACCTGCTAATCTCCCCCGTCTTGTCTTCTTTCATCTGATGCGACTAATCAATAAAAGAATGCAATTGGGGTGGGTGTCCTATGATTATTTTTAAATTGTTCTGCCAACCAGCACAGGAATGTAAGGCACAATAAATAGCTTTGTACTCTCAGAGTTTCAATGACCAGTATATAGGCCATGGTCATGAAGTTAATTTGTATCCTCAGCACATAACAGTACCTTGGATGCACATCCCCTGTAATCTTCCATCTATTAAGAATTATAATGTATTCCCATTTATTCCCTCTTTCCTCATTTGCCTGTTGTGATGAATTGTTGTAAACACGCGGTTCCAACGGGATATTTCAGATAATATTCAGTTGCTTCATTTTCCACTTAAGAATTCCAACAATTTCTGATGTATAATCAAAACTGAGCAGTGGAGTCAAAAATAACTAAACTGAGTCAAAGTGCAAGTGCGTAATATAATACCTCATCAAAATAAAATCCATTCAAGTTCATTGAAGTTGCCTGTTAGAGAGATAAAGTGATGAATTTGCTCTTTTTTTATTCTTTCAAGGGGCCGCTGACTCGGCCAACATTTATTGTCCATCCCTAATGGTCCTTGAGTTGGTGGTGAGCTTAATAAGGACATGTGGGCCGGGATTCTCAGAAATCCCGGCCAAGTGTTGACGCCAACGTCAAAACCAGCGCGGGCGACGCCGGCGTCAACGTCCCTCCAGGCCCAGGCATTCACCCCTTCCGAGGGGGCTAGTACGATACCGGTGTGCTGTGCGCTCCAAAGCCGGCGCGCCACAGCTGGCACATGGGTCTGCGCATGCCGCCACAGCTGGCACGGGTCCGCGCATGCACGCCTCAGCTGGCACGGGTCCGCGCATGCATGCCACAGCTGGCACGGGTCCGTGCATGCATGCCACAACTGGCACAGATCTGCGCATGCGCGTGGGTTGCCAGCTCCGCGCCGGCTCCCGGGCAATATGGCGGAGCCCTACAGGTGCCCGGCGCGGAGGAACATAGGCCTCCCCGTAATTAGCCTGTGCCCCGATCGGTAGGCCCCGATCGTGGGCCTGGCCACCGTGGAGGTCTCCCCCCCCGGAGTCGGATCCCCCCGCCCCCCAACCAGGACGTTCCCCACAGCCAGAACTCCAAGGTACTGCCGGGTGGGACCTTACATAACCCACGCTGGCAGGACTCGGTAGAACTCGGTGGGCACTCGGCCCATCAAGCGCGGAGAATCGCCGCGGGAGCCGCTTTTAATGGCCCCTGACCGGCGTGGCGGCGACCCCGCAGGCCGATTGGCTCTGATTCTCCGGTAAACCGGTGTCAGAGCGGCGTGACGCGATTCTCACACCTCCACCCCCCCTGCCCCCGGTGATTCTCTGACCCGGCGCGGGATCGGAGAATCCCGGCCAGGGAGTCCAAACCGAGGAACAGTAAGAACAAGGTTTTATTTACAAACTGTACATTTACACTCCCCAGTAGACCCCTACCTGTTACTTCTCTGTTCGCTTCCTTATTGGTCGACCTTATGGACACTGGGTAACTGAGATACCCCACCCCGAGTGGTTAGCACGGATGCTTCACAGCTCTAGGGTCACTGTCTGTACGGGGTCTGCACGTTCTCCCCGTGTCTGCCTGGGTTTCCTCCGGGTGTTCCAGTTTCCTCCAAAAGCCCAAAGATGTGCGGGTTACGGGGATTGGCCATGCTAAATTGCCCATAGTGTCCATAAAGGTGAGGTGGGTGATTTGTTATATTGTAGGTGTAACATAAGCGGCTTCCTTGTGGTGCACTTGACAAAGGAAGGTTCAGACATGGCGATAACTTCAACACGTTTATTAAACTATTTACACTTCTATTACCCGGGTTCGACACACTGCTAATCCTACTATAGCTACCCAAACTGACTAACCAGTTGCTGCAATCCACATTGTGGGTGTAATATTGAATCAACCCTGTGTCTGTTCTCACTGACTGTCTCCACTGGAAAGAGGCAGATCATGGGTTGGTGTAATGCCCCCCTGTGGTCGTGTCACCTCCGTGTGTATCGTGAATGTCCATTGGCCGTGTCCTATCTATCTGATCTATTGGTTGTGTGTGTGATGCCTCCTGGTGCTCCCTCTAGTGTCTAGCTAGCCTACATGTATTTACATTGATGCACATCACCACATTCCCCCTTTTTTATATGTTACATATTTTCTGCACACTTTGAGAAAATTGAACAAAGAACAGGTAGATAAGGTAAGGTATATCCAAGTCATGGGAACAGTGATTAAACAATAAGTCCAAATCATCCGTGTGAGTCCAAAAACCATCAATCATCATGGTCAAATGTCTCTCTTGGTTATGAACGCCATCAATGTCCCTGTGCCACAGGAACCAAGAAGTGGTCAAATCACTTCGCTGTCTGATTTGGAGTCCCTTTCTTTTTCCGATGTTTGTGATGATGCTGTCGGATGGCATCTTGTGGCTGATAAGCTGTTGATGTTGAAGAGATACCATCAACAGTATCATTCAAGGTCATGGATGTGCCATATGTTGAAGTTGGATAAGACTGTACATACTGGTTCTGGCCACGTGCTGTGCAGGAAGGGCGATCCTGCTGAGAACCGTTGAAGCTTGTCGAATTGGAAACAGAATTGCTGCTCGCATAAATACCTGGTGATGGTGTGAAACTAGAACCTTGCATCTGATCAGAATATGCCGTCTGGCCAGGCTGGGGTGCAGCAAATCCTGGGCTATAACTAAGGCATCCAGTCTGTAGTGCAGTTTGCGCTTGCGGTAGTCCTCCTTCGGTCTTGATTCCATTAGTGGGCAAACCGTAGTGCTGGCCTGTTTGAGAATATGCTGCATAGACTGCTGGCTGCTGCATGCCTGAATACTGGGTTTGTCCAGCATGAGCTGTCATTGGTTGCACTGCTGGTGTGGAAAAAATGTGTGGATATAGCTGTGGTGAATATTGGTGTATTCCTCTTGGACTGTAACTGCTGCTTGTTATTACTGACGCAGTGTAATTGTTAAGTGATCCATCTCCTGTCGTTGTGGCATCTGCTGTCACCCTGAGCGTGCCATCACTGAGGCTGTGGCACTCCCTGTCTGGAGTAAAGTCCGGCTTACGTGAATCAAAGTCGGCATTTGGATGTTCCCCATCTGGAGTCTGGTCTGTTTTAACTGAGTCAGTTTTGGTTTGTTGGTGCTCCCCGTCCGGAGTCTTAGGAGGTTCACTGGAGTCAGCTGAGATTTCTTGAAGCTGCACGTCTGGAGTCGGAACATGCAGGAATGCATTGACTTGTGGAGAGGTTTGAGCGAATGAGGGTGGACGTATCATGGTGTCACCGGAGTCACCAGTGGTTTCACAGTGATCGTCGAGTGCCTCTGTACACACTAGCTGAGATCTGTCACTTTGCACATCTTGCATGGGAAGTGGGATGCTGTCGTCACCCGTCGCACATACCATGGGTAGAGCCTCAGTAGCTGCTTGTTGTTCACTTGGGTTGGGTAAATTGTCAGATTCTTCATCTGGTGGCTCAAACAATGTGGGTGGACTGTAATTGTCTTGCTGTTGTCCTTTGTTTGGGCTTGGACTGTCATTGTCGCTTTGTTCTTCACTGTAGCATGATAGACCGTCATGGTCGTCCTGCTGTGCACTGGACCATGATAGACTTTCATAGTCTTCTTGCTGTTTACTTGAGAATGGCAGACTTGCATCGTCTGCCGCTAGTTGGTCAGAGGAGGTTACTCGACTGTCATGGTCTTGTTCCTGCAAGGACTGCATGTCACAGTCTTGCGTTGCTTCTATCGTGGAGGCTGTCCACGAGCTTGCTGCGGAGGCTTGTGACACTGGAGTCACGTTTTGTGTGTGCAAGGACAGCTCTCTGGAGTCTTGCGTTTCTTCTATTGTGGAGTCGGTCCATGAGCTCGCTGTGGAGGCTTGTGACACTGGAGTCACTTCTTGTTCATGCAAGGACTGCGGTGTGGAGTCTTGCGTGTCTTCTTTTGTAGAGTCGGGAACCCTGGGCGGTGCATGGACCACGCTCTGTGTGGCAGCAGGCCACTCTCTGTGGGCTTGTACCGCTCTCTGTCTCTTGGTTTCAGGCCGCAGCATAATCCTGCACTCACGAGTCGGGATGTCGTATATGCTGGGCTGAGGATTCCCCAATCCGAAGAACGAATCCGCGTCTGCGGCGGATTCAGTACGGGGGTCGCCAATGTGCAAAAAGTCTAGTTGCGGTTCGGATTTGACACCGGGGTAGCCTCCCAAGGTGAAAGGTTCATCCGAGTCGTAGTCTTCTAGGACCATATCATCACTGTTTGCGTCGGAGCTGGCATTGGGCTCGCGAGGTCCAGAAAAATGTAAAGGTCGGTATCGAAGTATTCAAGGTCGGAATCATCGGTTTGGGCGTTGGTAACTGCTTGTTGCAGGGTTGAAAGGGGATGGGGGGAAGACCAGGGCAGCCTTCCAAACAGGCACCCTGATCTGCGAGGAGCCTTTCCTGCTGGTGAGTAGAAACCGCAGAGAGCATGACACTAGGCCAAAAAAAAACTTCAAAGTGCCGTTGAATAGCAGGGTGTTTTGCGGCGCTGAGAAACACCCTGCAAAATCGGCCATTTAGCAGACTTTAACTCAAGTCCACTGAATCATGTCCTTTATGTCTGCTAAAGCTGTGATTAAGGGCATAACAGCTAGGTAGGCTGTAGTGTCACTCAAGGGAGGGGTTGGGTTTGTTTTTAGTTCCGTTTTTCAGCGCTTGTTGTTTTAAGTTTCATTTTTAGATTTCTGCTCTGGTTTCTGAGGAAAGGAATTGTCTTCCGAAGGCTGATTTCTGAAAGTTTCTCTCCCAAGGACTTAGTGAATAAATCTGTAAGCCACTGAATATGAACTGTATTAATAACTGGCATTTGATCTATGCGTGTGGATTTTGCTTCATTGAACTTTTCAAACTATAGAACATAGAATATAGAACGATACAGCGCAGTACAGGCCCTTCGGCCCACGATGTTGCACCGAAACAAAAGCCATCTATCCTACACTATGCCATTATCATCCATATGTTTATCCAATAAACTTTTAAATGCCCTCAATGTTGGCGAGTTCACTACGGTAGCAGGTAGGGCATTCCACGGCCTCACTACTCTTTGCGTAAAGAACCTACCTCTGACCTCTGTCCTATATCTATTACCCCTCAGTTTAAAGCTATGTCCCCTCGTGCCAGCCATTTCCATCCGCGGGAGAAGGCTCTCACTGTCCACCCTATCTAACCCCCTGATCATTTTGTATGCCTCTATTAAGTCTCCTCTTAACCTTCTTCTCTCCAACGAAAACAACCTTAAGTCCATCAGCCTTTCCTCATAAGATTTTCCCTCCATACCAGGCAACATCCTGGTAAATCTCCTCTGCACCTGCTCCAAAACCTCCACGTCCTTCCTAACTATATGCGAAAATAAACTCAAAGACTTTTCTTTATTTTTTTTAAGAACTGTTTAACTGTTAATTGAAAAGCTTGGATGTTCATTGGGTTAATCCTGTATGAATAATAATGTTTGTTTTAATATAAATATGAAACACAATTGGTTTCTCTCCATTATTGGACATTACATGAGAAACCCTGGCTGGGATTCTCCGAGCCTCCTTGCCGCAATCATGCGCGGCGCAGGGGCAGAGAATGGGGCGTCAGACCCACAATCGGGTCCAACGCCTTTCTGCAATTCCCCAAGGACCGGAGAATCTCCGGCACTCGCGCGCGCACGGTCGTCGCGGCGCCGGTCAGGGGCCATTGAAAGAGGCCCCCGTGGTGATTCTCCACCGAAAACACGCCGCGTTCCTGCCAGCGTGGTTCACTTATGGTTCCACCTGGCGGGAGCGCGGAGTGGCAGCTGCGGACTCAGTCCGTGGCCGCCCTGGTGGGGGGCGGGCGGATCCGTCACCGGGGGGGCCTCCAGGACGGCCAGACTTGTGATCGGGGGGTCACCGATCGGCAGGCGCGCGTGATCTGGGGAGGGGGGGGGGGGGGGCTATATTGTCGGGGCAGGCCCACTGTGTGGATCCGCCATTTTGCGCGGACCCATGGCCGGAAGTGCAGGGCCCCGTATCAGCGGACAGAACTGCGAGGAGCACTCCGGGGCCCTGCTAGCCCCCTGCAAAACGGAGAATCACTCTGGACTTTCTCTAGGAAAGTCCAGAGTGATTCGCGCCTGTTTTCTTGCATGGCGTGGGGACATAGCCCCATTATCAGAGAATTCCGTCCCATTTCCCAAATCCCATAAGTTGATGCGCATAACCCAGTTGCAAGGATAACTTCGGATCAAAGTGTGTCAGGAGTTATGACTTTAGTAGTGCCTTTTAAGCTTGCAGGAAGGTCTTCGCGCACTGATCCACCTCCATTTCCTATTTTGACACAAAAGGTTGTATAAAGACTTGAGAATAGTTGCTCCATTAGGGCCAAACATTCCATACTAATTTAATTAGTCAAAAAATTATTGAAGTTGATTTATGTTTTGAGATTCAGGTGCCTTTTATTTTTGAAGGTTATTTGTGCAGTGCCTTTGCATCTATGATGTGCCCCAGGTATTCAATAAAAGATTTGAAGAATTCACAATTATCATTCCGTACCCGTAGTCCATAATCGTCTTGTCTCTGGAGTGTGACATCTAAATTTTGAAGATGCTCTTCTTCATTCTTACCAGTAACCAAGATTGTCTAAGTAGCACTGGATTCCTTCACAGCACCAGGGACTCAGATTCAATTCTGGCCTTGGGTCATTACCTGTGTGGAGTTTGCTCATTCTCTGGTTTCCTCCCATAGTCCAAAGATGTGCAGGTTAGGTGGATTAGCCATGCTAAAATTGCTCCGTAGTGATCACATATGTGCAGATTAGGTGGGATTACAGGGATGGAGCAGGGAGTGGGCCTAGGTAAGGTGCCCTTTTGGAGGGTCTGTGCAGACTTGATGGGCCGAATGGCCTCCTTCTGCGCTGTAGGGATTCTGTGGTTCTAGATCATTGGTTGTTCTCATTATCTTAAAACCCTCAAAGATAACACTAAAAACCTCCACTCGGTGGCTTAGGATTTGATCCATGACAGGTTGGAACAACACAGCTGCAGACGTGATGCCAAATGAAAGTCTTTTGTATCCGAATGTGTGTCACAATTGTCAAATATTGTTCTGAATCTGGATCCACATTTATAATTCATCAATTAAAGACAAAGCTCTGGGGTTGCGGTGATGCCTTGCTAGCCGCACGTTTCGCCGGCTCCAGCTCCGACGGACCTTCGGGCTCTTTTAAGAGCCCCAACGGGAAATCTTTGGGCGACGCAACCCGGTGTGGGGTGAGTGAGAAGGGAGTCCCCCCCCCAACGAAGGAGGAAAAAACCGGCGGCGGCGGCTGCAGCGCAAGGAATCGTCGACCAAAGAGACAGAAAGGGAGAAAGCGCAGGCGACATGGGGGCCCGAGCAGGATGAATTTTTGAGATGGTGCGTGGAGCTGCTGAAGAGGGAGGTGCTGACCCCGATGCTACAGGCAATTGAGGGGCTCAAGGAGACACAAAAGACCCAGGAGACAGAGCTCCGCGTGGTGGAGCAGAAGGTGACGGATAATGAGGACGAGATCCTGGGCCTGGCGGTTAAGACACAGACGCACGAGGCACTTCATAAAAAGTGTACTGAAAGGATCGAGGCCCTAGAAAACGGAGCGCGAAGGAAGAACCTTCGGATACTGGGTCTCCCTGAGGGTGTGGAAGGAGGGGACTGTAGTGCTTATGCAAGTACGATGCTGAGCTCACTGATGGGTGCTGCGGCCCCTACGGGCCCCTTGGAGGTGGAGTGGGCACATCGGATCCCGGCGAGAAGACCAAAAGCGGGAGAACCACCCAGGGCGATAATCGTGCGATTTCACCGCCTTAAGGATAGAGAAGAGGTCCTGAGATGGGCTAAAAAGGTACGGAGTAGCAGATGGGAGAATGCAGTGGTACGGGTGTACCAGGATTGGAGTGCGGAGGTGGCGAGAAGGAGGGCGAGCTTTAACCGAGCCAAGGAGGTGTTGCATAAAAAGAAGGTGAAGTTCGGGATGCTGCAGCCGGCAAGACTGTGGGTCACGTATCAGGAGAGACACCATTATTTCGAGACGGCGGAGGAAGCATGGACCTTTATCAAAGAGGAGAAATTGGATCGGAACTGAGGGACTGATGCCGCAGGAAATGTTACTGTTAATGTTATGGTTGAAGTTAATTGAGAAGTAAATTGGGAAGGGGGGAGACATTGGGAAATGTGGGCGCCGGTGAGGGGAGAAAGACGGGACATAGACGGAGAATGAGGAAGGGGAGGGGGAGGGGAAAGGGAGCTGCGCCACAAGAGGCGGGTCAGGTAAAGGGATGTTCCCGCGCCAGAAAGAATATGGCGGGAAGACAGGCGCAAGGCGGATGGGAGTTCCCCACACGGGGGGGTCGAGGAGTGAGCAGGAGTAGCCGGGGTCAGTTGAAGTCAGCTGACTTACGGAAGTAATATGGGGGGGGAGCAATCACGCTAGAAAGAGATCTAGCGGGGGGGGGGGGGGGGAGAGGGGGGGGGGACAACTGGGTTGCTGCTGCGGAAATCCAAAAGGAAATGGCTAAAGAGTGGGTGGACGGGGATGGTATGCGACGCTGGGGGAGCGAGTGGGAGCGCGGAGGTGGGATATGGGACTGGCCTAGAGAAGGTAATGGCTAGTCGACACGGGAGGGGGGCAGGTAGCCCCCTGGTGAGGCTGACCGCGTGGAACGTGAGAGGCCTGAACGGACCGATAAAAAGGGCCCTAGTGCTCGCGCATTTGAAAGGACTAAGGGCAGACGTTGTTATGCTCCAAGAGACTCACCTAAAGGTGGCGGACCAAGTTAGGTTAAGGAAAGGATGGGTGGGACAGGTGTTCCACTCAGGACTAGACGCAAAGAACAGAGGGGTGGCCATTTTGGTGGGGAAACGGGTAGCATTTGAAGCAAAGAACATCGTAGCAGATAGCGGAGGTAGATATGTAATGGTGAGTGGCAGGCTGGAGGGAATGGAGGTCGTGTTGGTTAACGTATCTGCCCCGAACTGGGACGATGCGGGATTTATGAGACGGATGCTGGGGCGTACACCGGACCTGGAGGTAGGAAACTTGATTTTAGGAGGGGACTTTAATACTGTGCTGGACCCGGGGCTAGATAGATCCAGCTCAAGGACCGGAAGAAGGCCGGCAGCGGCCAAGGTGCTTAAGGGGTTTATGGACCAAATGGGGGGAGTGGATCCATGGCGATTTCTTAGACCTAGGGCTAGGGAGTTCTCCTTCTTCTCCCATATCCATAAAGTGTACTCCTGGATAAATGTTTTTGTTTTGGGAAGGTCGTTGATCTCTAGGGTGGAAGAAGCTGAGTATTCAGCCATAGCGGTTTCGGACCATGCCCCACATTGGGTGGACCTGGAATTAGGAGAGGAAAGGGAGCAGAGAGCACTCTGGCGATTAGATGTGGGATTGATGGCGGATGAGGGAGTGTGTGCAAGAGTGTGGGGGTGTATTGAGAGATACCTGGAGGTCAATGACGGCGGCGAGGTCCCTGTGGGAGTGGTATGGGAAGCACTAAAAGCGGTGGTCAGAGGAGAGCTGATCTCCATTGGGGCCCACAAAAGGAAAACAGAGGCCAAGGAAAGGGAAAGATTACTGGGGGAGATTTTAAGGGTGGATAGGGAATTTGCAGAGACCCCGGAGGAGGGACTGTACAGGGAGAGGAGACAACTCCAGATGGAGTTTGACCTTCTGACCACCAGAAAGGCGGAGGTGCTGTGGAGGAAGGCACAGGGGAGGAGGTATGAATATGGGGAAAAGGCTAGTCGCCTGCTGGCTCATCAATTGCAAAAGAGGACAGCAGCGAGGGAGATAGGAGGAATTAGAGACGAAAAGGGAGACACGGTGCGAAGAGCAGGAAAGATAAATGAGGTGTTCAAGACCTTTTATGAGGGACTGTATAGGTCTCAACCCCCAGAGGGAGAGGAGGGGATGCGGCAGTTCCTGGATCAATTGAGGTTCCCGAAAGTGGAGGAGCAGGAGGTGGTAGGCCTGGGGGCACCGATTGGGGTGGACGAGGTTATTAAGGGACTGGGAAGCATGCAAGCAGGGAAGGCTCCGGGACCAGACGGGTTCCCGGTGGAATTTTACAGAAAATATGTGGACTTGTTGGCCCCGTTGATGGTGAGGACGTTCAATGAGGCCAGGGAAGGAGGGTCTTTTATAGAATTTACAGTGCAGAAGGAGGCCATTCGGCCCATCGAGCCTGCACCGGCTCTTGGAAAGAGCACCCTACCCAAGATCCACACCTCCACCCTATCCCCATAACCCAGTAACCCCACCCTACACTAAGGGCAATTTTGGACACTATGGGCAATTTAGCATGGCCAATCCACCTAACTCGCACATCTTTGGACTGTGGGAGGAAACCGGAGCACCCGGAGGAACCCCACGCACACACGGGGAGGATGTGCAGACTCCGCACAGACAGTGACCCAAGCCGGAATCGAACCTGGACCCTGGAGCTGTGAAGCATTTGTGCTATCCACAATGCTACCGTGCTGCCCCGACAATGTCGGAGGCGACGATATTGCTAATTTTGAAGAGGGATAAAGATCCGTTGCAGTGCGGGTCCTATAGACCTATTTCATGATTGAACGTGGACGCCAAATTGCTGGCAAAGGTACTGGCATCGAGGATAGAGGACTGTGTCCCGGGGGTGGTGCACGAAGACCAGACAGGGTTCGTAAAAGGGAGACAACTGAATGTTAACGTGCGACGACTATTAGGGGTGATAATGATGCCCCCAGTGGAGGGGGAGGCAGAGATAGTGGCGGCAATGGATGCAGAGAAGGCATTTGATAGGGTGGAGTGGGAGCATTTATGGGAAGTGTTAAGGAGGTTTGGGTTCGGGAACGGGTTTATTAGCTGGGTCAAACTTCTTTATGGGGCTCCAACGGCAAGTGTGGTTACGGGTCAACAAAGATCGGAGTATTTCCGACTATATAGGGGAACAAGACAGGGATGTCCGCTGTCTCCATTGTTGTTCGCATTGGCAATTGAACCTCTGGCCATGGCGTTGAGAGACTCCAGGAAATGGAGAGGGGTGATTAGAGGGGGAGAAGAACACCGAGTCTCGTTATACGCGGATGACCTATTGTTATACGTGTCGGACCCAGCGGGGGGGGGGGGGGGGGGGGGGATGATAGAGGTTATGCGAATGTTGAGGGAGTTCGGGGATTTCTCGGGGTATAGGCTAAACATAGGGAAGAGTGAATTATTTGTGATACATCCAGGGGACCAGAGTAGAGAGATAGAAGGCCTGCCTCTAAGGAAAGTGGAAAGAAACTTCCGATACCTGGGGATTCAGATCGCTAGGAGCTGGGGAACCTTGCACAGACTTGGAAAAATTTTTCAATAAAATATATTTTAAAAAAAGACAAAGCTCTGCACACAGTACTGGATTGATAGTGACTTTAAAATCGCCACATAAACGTACAAAACCATCTTTTTTCATCACAGGTACTTTTGGAAAAGCCCAATTGCTACTTTAGCTGGTTTGAAGACCTCTGTCTTGACCAGCCTCTCTAATTCTGCCTCGACCGCAGGTCGGATGGCGTACGCCACTGACCTAGCCTTTAAGCATCTTGCTTGGCTTTGGTCCTTAATCTTTAGCTTGACTGAGATCGCCTTCATGCTTCCCAGCTCTCCATTAACGACAATGGTATGCTTCTTTAAAATGTTCAGTAGGCCTGCTTCGGGCTCTGACATGAGACTCACCTCTGCCCAATATACCTTGAATCTCTCTAGTCAGGTTCTCCCCATTAGGGTCGGATAGTTACAGCACACCACCAGGAGCACGTAAGCAGAAAATGTACTTAAGCATGGAAAACCTATTTGACAAGAGATAAATATGCATCAAATGAGCAAAGGAAGTTATGAGCAAACCCACAAGCTTATTACAAGTATATGTCTCTTGAAAAAATCAGCACAGATACTCCCAACACTCATTGCCCTCAGCAAAAAATAAGCCCTAGGTGCATGATTAGAATTAGAGTCGATTTTGATAAATGGATAGAAGGATTTTCTACTGGGTTTTAGGGGCTAAAAGCTGTCATTTCCTCCCAGTAACAATTCAATTGTAATCACAAAGTGACAGTTAATTATGTGCTGCAGTGCACTTGTCACATTCCTTCCTATTAATGTTCAAAACATCAAGGACATTATCTCTCACGCCGCCAATTATATCTTTCCTCCCATTTGTGAAAATGTGTGCATGAATTCGTAAAAATGAATGCTCAGGGGAATATGTCAGACATTATTGTTGACAAAATGAATGAGAAAGTTACTGAAACTGTGCTTGGGTTCAATGGAATGAACGTGTCACGACGTGAGGCACAAGGTCGCAAAATCTGCGAAAAGGTGCTGCTGAAGGACGATGATCAAAAACTTATTGAATTAAAGTGTACATAATAGGAGTTTCTGAAAGCTCAGAACGCTTACCTCATATAATTCCTGCAGGGAACAATTCCTGCCTGCCTGGGTCGAGGAATTCCATCAAGGTGGAAATGCTCCCGCAAGACTGCAGAGCTCGAATTATGCTCTTCCTCAGATTGTAAAATTAGCAGCAATTTCCGGATTATAGCAAAGGATAAATGAAAGCAAGTTTAATCATTTTCGATGACTGCATCCTGTTACAATGGAAGCAGGGGAAGAGCCACTTGAGGATTAAGAGAAAGTTTAGAAAAACAACAAGATGAAATCTAACATGCTGCATTATGTCAGGCAACAAATTATGGCAAGGATGCAACAGATTATTCCGTTCAATAAGAAAAGTAAAGACCTTCAGATCATTCCTACTCTGCTACCAATTTATCAGGGTTCTGAATATGTATACTGCTGCAGGGAAGAACATTTATTTTTGGGCTTACATTACATCAACTTGATAATGTGGAGAAAAGGAAGTCTTGTAACCATTCTGATTTTCCCTGTGTTTTTCCTGAAGGGCTCCTGGAGCCACAGTACACTTTTCATGTGCCCAATGGTGAATTCTACTTTAACTAAGACAAAATTACTGTGGATCATGGTGTACAAGCCAGCCTCCAAAAAACCTTCCACAAACAGGGGTCGCCTGAAAGGTCACATATACAATACAATCAGTCAGTGTGGATTACTGTGGTCGCCATTTTGAAATGTGAAAAAACATAATACCAGTAATTCATATTAAATTAATGTGACACGGTGTATTGAATTAAATAATTGTACAAAAATACTTTAAAACAAAATCAAAGCGTTTTAACAACATCGAATTCATTGGACGGGATTCTCCGACCCCCCCCGCCGGGTTGGCGAATCCCTGGGGGGGCGGTGCGAATCCCGCCCTGCCGGCCCGTCGCCGGCTGCCGTGTTTTCCAGCGCCGTTTTTCGGGCGGCGGCGGAATTCTCTCTGGCATCTGAAGCAATGTTTCATCAAATTTATCCTGAATTCCTTTTGGTATGGCATAATTGGAAGGATCCCACTCTATTTGGCACTTTTCCTTTCAAGATCATCCCTCTACCACACATCATCTTCCTCTCCACTCATTGAATTGGATATTCCACATTTCCTGAACCATCTGATGACACCGTGCACTAATCGCAGCCCATGATTTGATAATGTGATGGCACAAAACAGCGAGAGGAGCAGCACATATAGTTCCACTCTTTGTGAACATAGGAACAAAAAAATTAGGAAAAGAAGTAAGCAATTCAGCTCCTCCAGCCTGCTTAAATCTACAATATTTTGAGGGGCATGGACAGAGTGGACAGTCAGAAGCTTTTTCCCAGGGTGGAAGAGTAAATTACTGGGGGATTGATATGCCATCAATGAACACACAATGAGTGGTGAACGTAACTGAGGCTTTAATAAACTAAACAGAGAGCCTCCTGGCCTCGGATCCCAAACTGAGGCAGCGGCGGAGATTAGCCACCTCTGTATCGCGGCCGAGGGGCGGCGGAGCCAGCAGGCAGTGGTTTATCACATTACATATAATACAGCGGCAGTTTACCACAATACACATTATATACGACAGTGGTTCGGAGCCAGCAGGGACAAGTCCAGTCATGTAACAATACAACAGTACAATACAATACAGTGGTTTACCACAGGGACATAGGTTTAAGGTGCGAGGGGCAAAGTTTAGAGGAGATGTGTGAGGAAGTTTTTTTACACAGAGGGTATTGGTTGCCTGCCGGAGGAGGTGCAGTTACGTTAGTGACGTTTAAGGGGTGTCTTGACAAATATATGAATAGATAGGAATAGAGGGATATGGACCACGGAAATGTAGAAGGTTTTAGGTTAGACGGGCAGCATGGGCAGCGCAGGCTTTTCGGGCCGAAGGGCCTATTCCTGTGCAGTACATTTCTTTGTTCTTTGTTTTTTGTTTTGAATGCATCGATAGCTTTGCAGACACAGTGCCGAGCTGGTATTCAAGTCCTGGGCTGGTCAGCAGATGATGCCTTGTGGTGAGATTCCAGTGCACAGCCTGTCAGTTCCATGACTGAGACAGCATGTCAAGAGAACCTGCACCAGGTTACTCAATCAGAAAAAACGAGTGATGAGGGTGGGGGCCAGGTCGACAGCGAGCAAGGGGAGAGTAAAAAAAATGCAAAGAAAAAGTCAAAAAGTTCAGGCCAGAGAAGGTTGAAATTATTATTCCAAATGCTTTCATGAGTGTTAAACAATAAGTTGAATCAAAAGCAAACACTCATGACTCTGTGGTGCATTCTTTCCGCAACTCATCTTTGTAGGCAGAGATGCAGAAAAGCGGGCGAAAGCAGCCAAAGTGATACTCATCCCTGTGCTTCAGAAGGAGGAAGGTCAAAGGGACATTGTCAGAATGTACATAAAATTCCCCAGTTTGAACTGGGATGCAGTTGACCTACTTTCCAAATTCAAAATGTTTAAATAGGGGGAGTAAGAAGGAATGAAAACTCTCAATTCTTTTCGGACTTGTTGGGGGGTGTAAGTCTAGACCGGAGGGAAGAACGGGGAATGAATCGGTGCCATGCACTCGGGGTGTCCCCCTTGGGATCATGGTGGACTGGCTCAGTCTCCCATTGCTGCAGTATGCCATTTAAACCCACCCCCTTTGTTGCAACTTGCAGGCTCTTAGCTGCTCATACTGCTGACTACACACTGTATCCTGTATATGCACAGCGGGCTTCTGGTCATGTGGGAACACACCTAGCCTGCACACCGGGAAACCCTCATACCCCAGTCGTATCATCAATGGGATGCATGTGGCCATGCTCAGTAACTGGCCCATCAGGCGTTACTCATTTGCGGGATGTGGGCATTGCTGGTTAGGCCTTCAGAAGGTGGTGGTGAGTTGCCTTATTGAACCACTGCAGTCCTTGCAGTATAGGTACATCCACAGTGCTTTAGGGAGGGAGTTCCAGAGTTTTGCCCCAGCGAGAGTGCAGTAACAGCGATATATTTTCAAGTCAGGTTGGTAAGTGACTTGGAGGGGAACGTCCAGGTGTTGGGGTTCCTAGGTTCCCAGGTATCTGCTGCCCTTGTCCCTCTATATAGTAGTGGTCGTGGGTTTGGAAGGTGTTGTCTAAGGAACCTTACTGAGTTACTGCAGTGCATCTTGTAGATGGCACATGTGGATGCCACTGTTTGCAGTGGTGGGGGGTTTGAATGTCTGTGGAAGGGGGAGCAATCAAACGGGCTGCGTTATCCCGGATGGCATTGAGCTTCCTGAGTGTTGTTTGAGCTGCACTCACCCAGGCAAGTGGGGAGTATTCCATCACACTCCTGACTTGCACCTTGGAGGTGGTGGACAGGCGTTGGGGCGTCAGGAGATGAGTAACTTGCCATAGGATTCTTAGTCTATGACCTGCCCTGTTAGCCACAATATTAATATGGCTAATCTTGTTCAGTTTCTGATCAATGGTAACCCCCAGCATGTTGATTGTGGGGGATTCAGTGATGGTAATGCTATTGAATGTCAAGGGGTGATGGTTAGGTCCTCTCTTGTAGGAGGTGGTCATTACCTGGCACTTGTGGGACGAGAATGTAACTTGCCACTTGTCTAAGCCTGGATATTGTCCAGGCTTTGCTGCATTTGGACATAAGACCATAAGACCATAAGACAAAGGTGCAGAATTCGGCCACTCGGCCAATCGTGTCTGCTCCACATTCAATCGTGGCTGATATTTTCTCATCCCCATTCTCCTGCCTTCTCCCCATAATCCCTGATCCCCTTATTAATCAAGAACCTATCTATCTCTGTCTTAAAGACACTCAGTGCTTGGCCTCCACAGCCTTCTGCGGCAAAGAGTTCCACAGATTCACCACCTTCTGGCTGAAGAAATTCCTCCTCATCTCTGTTTTAAAGGATCGTCCCTTTAGTCTGAGATGGTGTCCTCTGGTTCTAGTTTTTCCTACAAGTGGAAAAATCCTCTCCACGTCCACTCTATCCAGGCCTCGCAGTATCCTGTAAATTTCAAAAAGATCCCCCCTCATCCTTCTAAACTCCAACGAGTACAGAGCCAGAGTCCTCAGTGGTTCCTCATATGACAAGTTTTTCATTCCAGGGATCATTCTTCTGAACCTCCTCTGGACCCTTTCCAAGGCCAGCACATCCTTCCTTAGATACGGGGCCCAAAGCTGCTCACAATACTCCAAATGGGGTCTGACCAGAGCCTTATACAGCCTCAGAAGTACATCTCTGGTCTTGTATTCTTGCCCTCTTGACATAAATGCTAACATTGCATTTGCCTTCTTAACTGCCGACTGAACCTGCACGTTAACCTTAAGAGAATCGTGAACAAGGACTCTGAAGTCTCTTTGTGCTTTTGATTTCCTAAGCATTTCCCGATTAAGAAAATAGTCGATGCCTAAATTCCTCCTTCCAAAGTGCATAACATCACACTTTTCCAATTGTATTTCATTTGCCACTTCACTGCCCTCTCTGCTCACTTGTCCACATCCTTCTGCAGCCCCCTTGCTTCCTCAATACTACCTGTCCGTCTACAGATCTTTGTATCATCTGAAAACTTAGCAACAGTGCCTTCAGTTCCTTCTTCCAGATCATTGATGTATATTGTGAAAAGTTGTAGTCCCAGCACAGGCCCCTGAGGCACACCGCTAGTCACCGGCTGCCATCCTGAAAAAAGACCCCTTTATCCCCACTCTCTGCTTTCTGCCAGTCAGCCAATCCTCTATCCTGTCAAAGGCCTTCTGGAAATCTAAATAAATCACGTCCACTGGTTCTCCTTTGTCTAACTTCCTTGTTACCTCCTCAAAGAACTCTAACAGATTTGTCAGACATGACCTTCCTTTGACAAAGCTGAGCTGACTCAGTCCTATTTTACCATGCACTTCCAAGTACTTAGCGATCTCATCTTTAATAACAGACTCTAAAATCTCACCAATGACCGAAGTCAGGCTAACTGGCCTATAATTTACGGCTTCTACCTCCCTCCCTTCTTAAACAGTGGTGTTACATTAGCCACTTTCCAGTCCTTTGGGACCCTTCCGGCCGCCAATGATTCCTGAAAGATCACCACCAATGCCTCTCCAGTTTCCTCAGCTATCTCTTTTAGGACCCTGGGGTGTAATCCATCCGGTCCAGGTGACTTATCCACCTTCAGACCTTTCAGTTTCCCCAGAACCTTCTCATTAGTGATGGCTACTGCACTCACCTCTGCCCCCTGATTTTCCTGGAGCTCTGGCATCCCACTGGTGTCTTCCACCGTGAGGTCTGATGCAAAGTAACTATTCAGTTTGTCTGCCATTTCTTTGCTTGCTATTATTACTTCTCCAGCCACGTTTTCCAGTGGTCCAATGTTTATTTTTGCCTCTCTCTTACCTTTTATATATTGAAAGAAACTCTTCCTATCTTCTTTCATATTACCAGCTAACTTGCACTCGTACTTCATCTTCTCTCCCCTGTTATGAGGGAGTCATTTTCAGAACCCCAAAATGTATCATGGAGCTCAACCAACCTCTCCCTTTAATGGATTTATTGCTTTTCCTAGCACAAGGCTTTTTCCCTAGGTGTGAGATTACAATTATGGACACGTGGATTTTTAAACACAAAACACTGTTTATTCCATGAACTCAACTTCACATCTTAAATAAACATTGGATCTCTTAACACCCCTTACTTCAAAGATAATTCAGAAAACATTGCAACAGTAAATAACTCCTTAAAATGTTCCTTCAAACTTCCAAGAGACTTAACACCCTTGAACAGTATCACATCAGTTTAAAGGATATATATTTTCTGTAGAATGGCAGAGACATATTAGCTTGGTTGCTTTCTTCCTGCAAACACTCTGGACACACACAGACACACCCAAGCTGCTTTCTCAAACTGGCTTTCTCCCTTCAAGCAGATCACAGCAAACCAGAACTTCTCAAGCTGCTGTCTCAAACTGGCTTTCTACTTTTAAACTGCTCTCAGCAAAACCAGCCAGGCACTTTTTAGCTGCTCTCAGCAAAACCAGCCAGGCACTTTTCAAACTGCAACTGCAAAACTGCAAAATGGCTGAACTGAGCTGAACTCCACCCACTCGATGACATCACTGTTTTCTTAAAGGTACATTGCTTAAACAGCCAGTTCTTAAAGGCACTCTCGCATGACACCCCTTATTGCTTTTTTAGTTGTCCTCTGCTCACTTTTAAATGATTCTCAATCCTCTGACTTCCCACTAATCCTTGCCACTTTATATACTTTTTCTTTTGCTTTTATGCTGTCCTTGACTTTCCTCATCAAGCATGGATGTTTTGTCCTCCCCTTAGCATGTTTCCTCCTCCTTGGGATGAATTTATGTTGTGCCTCCCTAATAACCCCCAAAAACTCCTCCCATTGCTGTTCCACTGTCTTCCCTGCTAGGCTTCTTTTCCAATCAACTCTGGACAGCTCCTCCCTCATGTCTTTGTAGTTACCCTATTTAATTGTAATACCGTTATATCTGACACCAGCTTCTCCCTCTCAAACTGCAGGGTAAATTCTATCATATTGTGGTCACTGCTCTCTAAGGGTTCCTTCACCTTAAGATCCTTAATCAAGTCTGCCTCATTACACATCACCAAAACCAGAATTCCCTGTTCCCCAGTGGGCTCTACCACAAGCTGCTCCAAAAAAAATCTCTTAGTGGCTGGTTTAGCACAGGGCTAAATCGCTGGCTTTGAAAGCAGACCAAGGCAGGCCAGCAGCACAGTTCAATTCCCGTACCAGCCTCCCCGAAAAGGCGCCGGAATGTGGCGACTAGGGGCTTTTCACAGTAACTTAATTTGAAGCCTACTTGTGACAATAAGCGATTTTCATTTCATTTCATTTTTCATTGAACATTCCACAAAATCCTTTTCTTGGGATCCACTACCAACCTGATTTTCACAGTCCACGTGCATATTGAAGATTATTGTGATATTGCCTTTTTTCCATGCTTTCTCTATCTCCTGATTTATTTTCTGCCCCATATCCTGACTACTGCTAGGGGACCTGCACGTAACTCCCATCAGGTCGTTTTACCTTTGCGATTCCTCAACTCTACCCACAGAAATTCTATGCCTTCTGATTCTATATTGCTCCTTGCTAGCGATTTAACTTAATTCCTTACTAACAATGCAACCCTGACCCCTTTGCCCATCTGCCTGTCCTTTTGATAGGACATATCCGTGGATATTTAGATTCCACGTTTAGACACGAACTGTTTCATTATCTGAGGAGTCATGAATGGTGCTGAACATTGTACAATCATCTGCAAACATCCCCACTTCTGACCTTCTGTTGGAAGGTAGGCCATTCATGAAGCATCAGAAGATTGTTGCAAGGTCACTACCCTGAGGAACTCCTGCAATGATGACCTGGAGCTGAGATGATTAACTTCCAACAACCACAACTATCTTCCTTTGCGCCAGGTATAACTCCAACCAGCAGAACGTTTTCTGCCTGATTCCCATTGACTCCAGTTTAGCTCGGGCTCTTTGATGCCATACCCGGTCAAATGCTGCCTTGATGTCAAGGGCAGTCACTCTCACGTCACCTCTAGCATTCAGCTCTTTTGTTCATGTTTGAACCAAGACTGTAATGAGGAAGGAGCTGAGTGACCCTGGCGGAACTCAAACTGAGTGTCCGTGAGCAGGTTATTCCTGAGTAAGTGCCACTTGATAGCACTGTTGATGACTCCTTCCATCATTTTGCTAATAATGGAAAGTAGACTGATAGGGTGGTAATGGCTGAGTTGGATTTGTCATGTTTCTTGTGTACAAGACACACCTGGGTAATTTTCCACATTGCCAGGTAGATGTCAGTATTGTTGCTGTATTGGAACAGCTCAGCTAGGAGTGTGGCAAGTTCTGGAGCACAAGTCTTCAGTACGATTGCTGGGATGTTGTCAGGGCCCATAGCCTTTACAGTATCCAGTGCCTTCAGCCGTTTCTTGATATTACGTGGAGTGAATCATATTGGCTGAATCGTATTGACATCTGTGATCTCTGATGCTGGAGATCTCCAGAGGAGACCGAGGTGGATCATCCACTCGGTACTTCTGGTCGAAGATTGTTGCAAATGCCTCAACCTTGTCTTTTGCACTGATGAGCTGGGCTCCTCCATGTTGAGGATGGGGAAATTTGTGGAGACTCCTCCTCCAGTGAGTTGTTGGATGTGGCAGAACTGCAGAGCTTACATCTGATACATTTGTTGTGGAATCGCTTATCCCGATCTATTATTTGCTGTTTATGCTGTTTGGCACACAAGTAGTCTGTGTTGTAGCTTCACCAGGTTGGCACATCATTTTTCGGTATGCCTGGTGTTGCTCCTGGCATGTTCTCCTGCACTCTTCATTAAATCAGAGTTGATCCCTTGCTTGGTCGTAATGATAAAGTGGGGGATATGCTGGGCCATGAGGTTGCAGATTGTGATTGAATTGAATACAATTCTGTTGCTGCTAATGGCCCACAGCACCTCATGGATGCACAGTCTTGAGTTGCTAGATGAATTCAAAGTCTTTCCCATTTAGCACTGTGGTAGTGCCACACAACATGGTGGAGTTGGCACTCCTCAATGTGGTCCTCAGAATGCTGCCCCACAGCACAGGAAGCAGGGTAATAGCAGATCTCACCCCAAGAAAGGACATATGCACCATGCCTGCTGCAACCCTCTCAGCCATGCAACCCCTCTCAGAGTAAAAGCCTCACCAGTGACACAATCAGGTAGCCCACCCCTTCGGATCATGAGATGTTACACCCAGGTGTTATACCCAGGCTCCACATCAGACTGCAGCTAAGCTCCCAGCAGTCACATCCCTCGCTCACCCCCCCCCCCCCCCCCATCTGAGCACCTATCCGCACATCAGCCTCTTAACATGGAGGTGATTGGCAGCACACAATGGCTGTCTCCACCACACAACCAGTTGCCACCCTGGTGGTGGATAACACATGGCCCAACCAGTGAGGAGACACACAATAGACCCCACTGGAGGAAACAGGACAGGGGCCAACAGAGCTTCTCATTGACAAGGGTTGCAACAACTACTAACACCCCTGTTGACAGGGACAGGTGGTAAGGATAGAGGTTCCCATCAACACAGGCCGGGTGCCAGTCACTGATTGCGACAACATCATATCGAAGGGGCCTGTTAAGCAGGTGAGGCATGTGGAAGGTCAGGCAACAATACAACTTAAGGTGACCACATAACCAGGGCAAGCTCAGGGAGAACCCCGCATAGAGGAGCAGGGGCCAGTCAGTGAGGGTCAAGTGCTGGTTGTCCAACAGGCTGAGGAGGAGATCCGAAGGAGGCACTGCATCAGGGCACGTGTATACTGTTGGTGCCTGTCCTTCGAGGAGCGAACGGTGACTCCGTCAAACCAGGGAGAATGTGCACCGAGGAGTTATCGTGGAAGACATCCTCTTCCAGTATCCACCAAGGTGATGGTCGCCCTGAACGTATGTGCCTCTGGCTGATTTCAGGGCTCGAGCGGGGACCTGTACGGGATCTCGCAAACGTTTGCACACAGGTGCATCGGTTGTTATGGATGCCCTCTGCGCCCAGGCATTGGAATACATCCCTTCAACCTGGACCAGGCCCATCAGGATACCTGGGCAACGGGATCTGCCACCATTGTTGGCATGCCCCAGATTCAGAGGGTGATCGATGGCACACATATTGCCCACTGAGCATTGGCTCAACAAGGGATGCCCTTCATCAATAGGAAAGGCTTCCGCTCCCTGAATGTGCAGTTGGTGAGTGACCACCAGCTGCACATCATGCATGCCTGCACCCTAGACCCTGGCAGCGTGCACAATGCAGATATCCGGCACACTATGTGGTTCCCGACACCTTCAAAGCACTCCTTCAGTTGAGGGGTTGGCTTTAGGATGACAAGGGTGATCTGCTGAGATCATGGCTAATGACACCTGTCCGGAGTCCCCAAATCAACACAGAGACCCGTCATAATGACATTCATGCCACAAGGTCCATCATCGAATTTCATAGAATTTACAGTGCAGAAGGAGGCCATTCGGCCCATCGATGCTGCACCAGCCCTTGGAAAGAGCACCGTACTCAATCCCGTACCCCCACTCCCACCCTACCCCCACCCTCCCCGTAACCCAGTAACCATTTTGAACACTAAGGCAATTTAGCATGGCCAATCCACTTATCCTGCACATTTTTGGACTGTGGGAGAAAACCGGAGAACCCGGAGGAAACCCACGCAGACATGGGAAGAATGTGCAGACTCCGCATAGACAGTGACCCAAGCTGTGAATCGAACCTGGGATCCTGGAGCTGTGAAGCAACTGTGCTCATCACTATGCTACCATGCTGCCCTAAATGATGCATCAGCTGACTCAAGATGAATTTCCAATGCCTGGATAACTCTGGTAGGGCTCTCCAATGTACACCAAGAGGTCTAGAGAATCATGCTGGCCTGCTACATCCTGCACAACACCCCGAAGCAGAGAGGTGACATGCTGGAGTAGGAGGAAAAATTGCAGGCCTCACGTGCTGAAAAAGATGAGGAAGGTCCAGGCATGAAGCCAAAGCTGGCACAGCAGGCTGCCCAACTTATGCTGTCGGGTCACCGCACAGGGAACAACCTCATCACCTCCCAATTTACCAACTAGGAGGCCTGGCTTCAGGCAGCTCCACCACCCTGCCTAATGCCCCCACCCCCCTCCCAAGCCCTTCCACTTCACTCTCCTCTCCCCCACACACATCCCCAGAATCCCAAGAATCCCACATCTACAGAACTTCATCTCACCCTTTCCCTGTGCCTCAGTTCTTCACTCCACTGTCCCTCCCCCTTGGTCCTTCACTCAACCTTCCTCCTAGCTTTCACTTCTTCCCACTGCCACAGTTCCCCCTCCCCGCTCTGAGAATCCTACCACAGGGTGTCAGCCCTGGGCTGGCAGTATCAGCGAGTCTTTTTTATGGGACGGAGGATGATGACAACTCGCTATGAGATGAGGTCTGGTGTTCCTCATTGTTTGACAGAGTCTGACTCATGTATTTAGGATGACATTCCAGGGTCCGCCCAGCTGACCCCTGTATGTGTGCGAGCAAATCCTTCTCACGGTGCCAAAAAATATCTTGAGGGCGGGAGGTGTGGTGTGGGTTGCGGGAGATGCTGAACGGTTAGGGGTTGCTGTCATACAGAGCGGGCTCACACTGCTGCACCCATAACCTGCCACTTCTCATTGAGGGTCTCACTATGTGGGACCCTATGTGTTGCAGGGCTTTTTCCTTAGCTGGGGTCTGGACCCAAAGGTCCAGGATGCCCCCTCCCACTTTTATGTGCTCTTGGTTATTATCCTTGGGGACACAGAAAATCCTTGGGTACACAGAAAGGACGTAGTGAGAAACTGAAAGATGAATGCTACATGGGGGTCTGTAACTGGTGGCGTGTTTGTGCAAGGCTCCTGGCTAAAGAGGGAAATACATGTTGAGTGTTTTGGTTGAGTGGTGAGTTTAAGGGAGATGCAGGCAGGTGGGATGTTGTTAGCCTCGAGCCGATTGGGGAGTGATAAGAGGAGTGAGGGACGGGAGTGATGCACCAGGGCTGCCCTAAGGAAGTCATCTTTTTTTGGCATTGTGTGCCAGTTCTCCTTGTCATGCTGGCAGCACTGACTGCCTCTGCCATCTCCTCCCAGGCCCTGTTCAGGAGGGCGGGGTACAGTTTCCACTCCACCCTGAGGAAGAGGGTGTCTCTCCTTTTCTCTATGGCATCCAGCATTCTCTCTACCTCGGATTTCCAAAATCAGGGTGCAGGTCTTCTCATTGCCATCTTCTTGGCTGAAATGGGAGTGAATATAAGCAGTTCCAGTGGGGTGGGGTGGTGGTACAGTGGTTAGCACTACAGCTTACGCCACTGAGGACCGGATTTGATCCCGGCCCCTGGTCACTGTCTGTGTGGAGTTTGCACATTCTCCCCACGTCTGCGTGGGTTTCACCCACACAACTCAAAGATGTGCAGGGTAAATTAATTTTTTAAAAAAATTTAGAGTACCCAATTCATTTTTTCCAATTAAGGGGTAATTTAGCGTGGCCAATCCACCTAGCCTGCACATCTTTGGGTTGTGGGGATGAAACCCACGCAAACACGGGGAGAATCTGCAAAATCCACACGGACAGTGACCCACAGCCGAGATCGAACCTGGGACCTTGGCGCCGTGAGACTGCAGTGCTACCACTGCGCCACCGTGCTGCCCCAGGGTAAATTAATTGACCACGCTAAATTGGCCCTTAATTGGAAAAAAAATAATTGGGTACTCTAAATTTATTTTTAAAAATAATGGCCGGGATTCTCCCCCAACCGGCGGGCGGGCCGTACCGGTGCCAAAGAGTGGCGTGAACCACTCCGGCATCAGGCCGCCCTGAAGCTGCGGAATCCTTCACACTTCCGGGGGCTAGGTCGGCGCTGGAGTGGTTGGCGCCGCGCCAACCGGCGGCGAAGGGCCTCAGCCGGCTGGCGCACGTGCGGGAGCGCCAGCGTGTTCTGGCGCATGCGCAGAACCGTTGGCGTGATCCCTGCGCATGCGCAGGGGGCTTCTTCTCCGCGCCGGCCATCGCGGAGCTTTACAGAGGCTGGTGCGGAGGGAAAGAGTGCCCCCACGGCACAGGCCCGCCCGCACATCAGTGGGCTTCAATCGCGGGCCAGGATCCGCCCCGCCCCCCCGAGAACTCTGCAGGCCGCTCTCAGAGCCAGGTCCCGCCGGTTTGGACCTTGTGTATTTCAAGCCGGCGGGTCTGGCCGAAAACGGGCGGCCGCTCGGCCCATCGGGGCCTGGAGAACCGTCGGGGGGGGGGGGCACTGCCAACGGCTCCCTACCGGCACAACGTGATCCTTGCCCCCGCCAGAAAACTGGTGCCGTCGTCGGAGCGGCGGGGCGGGTTTCACGCCGCCGCCTGGCGATTCTTCGACCCGGTGGGGGGTCGGAGAATCCCGCCCAAGCAGTTCCAGCTTGTCAAGCTCTTTTGTTGTGAAACCTGGCCCCAGTGAATCAGACGCTAGCGGGGAAGGGAATTGCTTGTGTTTCACATGGGCAGAGTGCTGGCCCATTCGCATGACCTGAATTTGCTCTGGACAGTGCCGCCAGCGGGAATGCAAATTCCTTGCAATTTAGTTCCAGTGGGAGAGCATAGTCTCCCAAATGCAGAATCCAGCTATAGGCTGACTGGCATGTATTAAAAATGCTATCACGTTCTCCCTTTTTGAACGATGGGCCAACATTACCTGTCCCTTAGTCCGCCTGCCGCTAGCCAGAGAAAATTAGAAAATGTTGATTCCAATTGTATAATTTCTTCTCTTTCGTTTCTTAGCAAACTGGAATAAATTTCATTCACATCTAATGATTTATCATCCTTCTTCTACTTCTTCCTTCTCCCATTCTATTGGGCTTGCCAGAATGTTGATTCATTCTGATTCTCTGTCTCCTCCCGTTAAGATCCTGGAAGAGAACCCAACTATTTTCAATTTGTAAAACTATTAGGAAGTGTTATTGCACCACAGGAGTGATAATTCTGATCAATAGTATCTTCTATGCTACAACAAACTTTAATTTATTCCTTAATTAACCACATTAGTAACAAAGAAATAGCTATACACTTAGCAGTTACAACTGTTCTTAAGTAAAAGAGAAAACCTTAACTTACTTCTGAAACCTGTGACTATAGTCCAATTAAGCAAACCAAAATATTTCAAATACTACTGATGTATAAAGTTAACTGCCTGGTTACTACTTGCTTTTCTTTGTGCAGAATCTTTGGAGAACCGTTCAGACAAACTGAAACATCTCTGTGCAAATGAGAATTCTGGGACCAACTAATTTTTCAGACAGACCCCGTTCTTCGCAAAAACGACATCATCTGTACCCAAAGCATAAGGCATTCTTGTGGTGATACACCACTGTACTTCCCTAGCATTGTACATAGTTATATAATAGTTGTGTGTAACGTGGCCCTGTAATCCTGTGTATTGTACTGTGTATTGTACTGTAGCTCTGTAGAGGTTCAGTCACCTGTATGTAACCTGACCTGGCCACGGAGAGCTCCGCCTTGGCCACTCCCCCGGGAGTTAGGTATAAGACCCAGCTTCTGAGACCTGACCCATTTTGTCTGGGGTCGTCTGTGTCGGGTAAGCTTCCTATGTAATGTATTAAAGCCTTGGTTAAAGTCTCACATGTCTTTGTGGTTCTTGACGCTTAGTGCATCAATTTAATACACTACAGTTATAATGTAGGCTGCTCTGAAACCCGACAAGCTCTCGCTCGACCCCCACGCTCCACGCGCGGATCACCTTTTCAACTGCTGGCTCCGGTGTTTCGAGGTCTACCTGGAAGCATCCTCCGCCTTCGCCAAAACGGATGCGGACCGACTCAACCTCCTGTGCTCACGGCTCGACTACGGGCTTTTCGACCTCATCATGGGAACAACGACCTACGCCGATGTCATCGTGAAGCTCAAAAGCCGGTATGCACGAACTGTTAATTCTATTTACGCCCGCCACCGCCTCGCCTCCCGGCACCAGCAGCCGGGTAAACCCCTAGCCGTGTTCGTTCGGGACGTCCGTGCCCTCACGCTCACCTGCAACGCGCCAGCAGTCTCCGCTGAGCAGAACACTGAGGTCCTGGCGCTCGATGCCTTTGTAGCCGGCATTGCTTCCGTCCCAATTCGCCAACTCCTACTGGCACAAACTACCCTGACTCTGGACACGGCAGTCACTATGGCAGAGGCCAACAGGCAGCCTATGACAATAATGCGTCCTACACGCCTGCCCAAACTTCCTATGCGCCTGCCCACGTTCCCTACGTGGCCGCTACCGCCCTGCCGCCCGCCCAGCAACAACCCCTGCAAGTCACGGCCCACCCAGCCACACCAGCAGTAAAAATAATGCCTGGGCCCCAGTGTTACTTTTGTGGCCAGGCAAAACACCCCAGGAAATGCTGTCCTGCTAGAGATGCTACCTGTTCAGCCTGCGGCAAGAAAGGCCATTTTGCAAATGTCTGCCACTCCACCGCTGCCTCGGGGTCCAACACAGGGGGCCTGCTACTCCTGGGTGCCGCCATCCTCCGTTCCCGGCTCGCTATTCGACACGTGCGACGCATGGGCACCGCCATCTTTGATTATCCCCGGCCCGGCTTCCTTCACTTCCGGTCCACCGCCGATCGTCACTTCCGGTCCTGCGCACTCGACCGAAATGCTGCAAACAACTGAGATGCAGCCAACGACAGCAACCTGGCCTCCAACAGCAGCCTACGACGCCTGGGCGCCGCCACCTTCTTCCGCAGGCCGCTCCCTGGATCCGGCACCCTTCTCCAACAGCTCCACCATCGCATCCATCGTCCTCGGCCAGGACCGACCGCATCAGCTCCCCAGATCCACCATGGAGGTTCAGGTAAATTGTTTCACTGTTACCTGCCTCTTCGACAGCGGCAGCATGGAGAGCTTCCTCCACCCGGACACCGTGCGCCGCTGCTCCCTCAAGGTACTACCCACGCGCAGGCATATTTCCATGGCCTCCAACTCCCAGTCGGCCGAGGTTTCGGGCTACTGCGTCGTCACCCTCTCAGTGAACGGCGCGGTGTTCCAGGATTTCAAATTCATGGTCCTCCCTCACCTCTGCGCCGCTGCGATCCTCGGCCTGGACTTCCAATGCCACCTGCGCAGCCTCACCGTGCATTTTAACGGCCCCCTCCCCCCCCCCACGGTCTCCAACCCCCAGTTCTTCCCTTATTCCCCCCCCCCCCCCCCCCCGGTCCCACCTGTAGTCTCTCCACGCTCAGGATCCCCCCCCCCCCCTTCACTGTTTGCTAATCTCACCCCCCACTGCAAGCCTGTGGCTACTAAAAGTCGGCGTTACAGTTTCGGGGACCGCCAATTAATTCGAGCGGAGATTAAGCGCCTTCTCTCGGAAAAGATCATTGCTCACAGCACCAGCCCCTGGCGAGCCCAAGTGGTGGTAGTCAAGTCTAGCGAGAAACACCGCATGGTCATTGACTACAGTCAGACCATCAACCGGTACACGCTGCTTGATGCGTATTCCCTCCCCCGCATATCTGACATGGTCAACCGGATTGCACAGTACCGGGTGTTCTCCACCATAGACTTGAAATCCGCCTACCACCAGCTCCCGATCCGCCCGGAGGACCGTAACTTCACGGCCTTCGAGGCGGACGGCCGCCTCTACCACTTTCTTAGGGTACCCTTTGGCGTCACCAATGGAGTCTCGGTCTTCCAACGGGAGATGGACCGAATGGTGGACCAGAACAGACTGCGGGCTACCTTCCCGTATCTGGACAACGTCACCATCTGCGGCCACAACCAGCAGGACCATGACATCAACCTCACTAAATTCCTCCAAACTGCCAAACGCCTCAATCTCACGTACAACGAGGCAAAATGTGTTTTCGGCACCACCCGCCTCGCCGTACTCGGCTACGTGGTGGAGAACGGTGTCCTCGGCCCCGATCCCGACCGTCTGCGCCCCCTTCTCGAACTTCCCATTCCCACCTGCCCCAAAGAACTGAGGCGATGCCTCGGGTTCTTTGCCTACTATGCCCAGTGGGTGCCCGAGTACGCTGACAAGGCCCGACCCCTCCTCCGTTCCCCCTCATTCCCCCTCCCGCACGAGGCCTGCCAGTCCTTCCACCTCCTAAAAACCGCTATCGCCAAAGCCGCCATGCATGCGGTAGACGAGTCTGCACCATTCCAAGTCGAGAGCGATGCCTCCGACTTTGCCCTGGGTGCCACCCTCAACCAGGCGGGCAGGCCCCTCGCCTTCAATTCCCGCACACTCCAAGGCCCCGAGATCCGCCACTGCTCTGTTGAGAAGGAGGCACAGGCCATAGTGGAAGCCATCCGGCACTGGAGGCACTACCTGGCCGGAAAACCATTTACCCTCGTTACTGACCAACGATCAGTTGCGTTCATGTTCAACAACAAACAACGAGGTAAAATCAAAAATGATAAGATATTACGGTGGAGGATCGAACTCTCCACCTACAATTATAGTATCTTATACCGGCCAGGTAAGCTCAATGATCCTCTTGATGCCCTGTCCCGTGGTACTTGTGCTAACGCACAGGATGACCGACTGCGGGCACTACATAATGACCTCTGTCACCCGGGCGTCAGGCGGTTCTACCACTACACCAAGCGGCACAACCTGCCCTTCTCAGTCGAGGAGGTCAAGGCCATGACTAGGGACTGCCAAGTCTGTGCGGAGTGCAAGCCGCAATTCTACAAGCCAGACAAGGCGCACCTAATCAAGGCCACCCGCCCCTTTGAACGTCTCAGCATTGACTTCAAAGGGCCCCTCCCCACCCACAACCATAACACGTACTTCCTCAATGTCATCGACGAGTACTCGCGGTTCCCCTTCGCCATTCCCTGCCCCGACACGACCTCCGCCACCGTCATCAAAGCGTTGCACGACCTCTTCATGCTGTTCGGTTATCCCAATTACATTCAAAGTGACCGGGGCTCCTCCTTCATGAGTGAGGAGCTGCGTCGGTACCTGCTCGCCAGGGGCGTTGCCTCGAGCAGGACGACCAGTTACAACCCCCAGGGGAACGGACAGGTGGAGAGGGAGAATGTGACAGTTTGGAAGGCCGTGCTGCTAGCCCTCAAGTCCAAAGGCCTACCAGTTTCCCGTTGGCAGGAGGCCCTCCCTGCCGCACTCCACTCCATCCGGTCCCTTTTGTGTACTGCAATGAATGCTACCCCTCATGAGCGGATGTTTCTCTTCTTCAGGAGATCGGCATCCGTGACATCGCTTCCGTCCTGGCTCCTGTCCCCGGGAGACGTCCTGCTCCGCAAGCACGTGCGGACCTCTAAGGCGGAGCCCCTGGTGGAGAGAGTCCGTCTCCTCCATGCCAACCCACAGTACGCGTACATAGCGTACCCCGACGGGCGTGAGGAGACAGTCTCCATCAAGGACCTGGCCCCCTCTGGGGCCCCTGCCGCCTCCGCCCTGCAACCTCCACCCCGCTCCCTCTCTGCTCCCGTCGATCCCTCGGCCTGTTACTACTCCGTGCCAGCCGCTGTCATCCCGCAGTTTCGCCTCGAGCCAGCCGAAGCGGTGGGGACGTCATGCCGCCTCGCGACCCAGCACCACCGACCGCACGGATACCGCCGGACACTACCTCAGCGCCGCAGCTCCGACGTTCAAAGAGATCGACCAAACCCATCGTTCGTCTCGACCTCTGATGACACGGAACGTCCTGATGGACTCTGTTCATTACTCCCTGTTTGTTCACTGTGTTTGCTACTCCATATTTTCACCCCGGACTTCCTTCTAAACAAGGGGTGAATGTGGTGATACACCACTGTACTTCCCTAGCATTGTACATAGTTATATAATAGTTGTGTGTAACGTGGCCCTGTAATCCTGTGTATTGTACTGTGTATTGTACTGTAGCTCTGTAGAGGTTCAGTCACCTGTATTTAACCTGACCTGGCCACGGAGAGCTCCGCCTTGGCCACTCCCCTGGGAGTTAGGTATAAGACCCAGCTTCTGAGACCTGACCCATTTTGTCTGGGGTTGTCTGTGTCGGGTAAGCTTCCTATGTAGTGTGTTAAAGCCTTGGTTAAAGTCTCACATGTCTATGTGGTTCTTGACGCTTAGTGCATCAATTCTTTTGTCTCTTCTTACAAGATGTCGCTTGAGTTGTTTACCAAGGACCAAACACAATACCCCTCATAAGTTATTTACACCCGAAGAGTAAACAAAATTCCATTTGCTATCTGTGAACAATTAAGTAGTTCTCAAGATCTATTAGCAAAATACGTCACCTTCAGATCAATTATTGTCTCACTTTTGTGTCACATTAATCACCGCTCTAGCGGTCATACTGCCTGCATGCATATTAATCCAGGTTTCAATGACATAAATGCAAAAATATAGCATTTTACAATTTCTTACTCATCACACGACTGTCCTCTTCCAATGCCCATGTGTTTAAGTCTCTTGCCACTGCATAATTCCATCTGGTTTTGGGCCTTCCTCTTCTTCCTGGTTGTCCCATCACCATCGCTCTCTGCGCCACATTTCCTCTCTCCCTCACTACAGCAGATGACCACACCAATTTAATCTCCTCTGACTACTTTCTTCAACACTCTCACAATCTTCACTTACCTCCTTGTGCAGGTTTCCGATTTTCTTTTTCATTGTTACTCCACACATACACCTCATCATCCACATCTCGTTTATATCCAGGCGTTGTTCCTCTCTTTTTGATATTGCCCAAGTATTTGCACTATAAAACAAGGTCGGTCTCACAGCTGGCTTGTAGATTCTTCCTTTCAGTTGTGGTGATGCTTTTCGATAACGTAACACTCCACTGCACTTCATCTAATTTCTCCAACCAGAGATAATCCATTGCTAATTTCTATTTCTATATGTCCAACGTCTACCACCACTGACCCCAGGTGCTTCAGCCTCGTCACCTTTTTCAAGAATTCAACCTGATTCTTTTTACGTTCAATCTGATCCTCGTCCCTAGGCACAAATGGGCAGTCTGTAAATTGGGTCTTTAGTCTACTGATCTTCAGACTTCCAATGCCTTTGTCCTGCTCTCAATCATTTTCTGATCATCCCCACCATGTAGCTCAATGTCATCTGCAAACATCATTGACTGTGGCACTTCCTGTCTCACTTGCTCAGTTAGCAAATCCATGACAATTAGGAAGAGGAACAGTCTCAATGTCAACCCTTGGTGCAGCCAAACTTTGCCTTCAAAACACTCACTCTCACACTGCTTGTTACTCTTGTCTGGCATTCCTTTTACAGGTCCTGTATTGGTTGTATGTACTTCTCAGGGACTACATGAATTTTAACATATCTTCAGACTCCCTTCCAAGGTCATAAGACTTCACAAGATCAATGAATGCAATCTTCATGTTGCATTGGCTTTCTCCATCATTAGTCTCAAAACAAAAATGACATGGGTGTTAGTGCTTCTCACAGGCATGAATCCGAACTGACCTGCATAGTTTTCCTTTATTTTTTCTCAGTCTCTGGACCATGGATGTCTCCCATATCCTGAAGGAATGAGGTAGGGGTTGTTCCTCGGTATTTTTTGAAATCTTGAGCGTATCCCTTTCATTTTAATATCGGTATCATAATGCCACACCTCTGCTAGTATCTCATCTGTTCCTACAGCTTTGTCATTTTTCATTCCACTTTCAAGGATGCTAAACAACGTAACTGGTGCGATGATCTAACGGCTGTGCCCGACTCGGGGCGCAACGCGGGCAGGAAATCTTGCGAGAGACTGCGTCGCGAGATCAACTGGATTTCCCAAGATGTCCGCGGGTTCCGAATTGAGCAAATTTGCAAATTAAAGTGAGCAGCTAGTCTCACTTTAATATGCACTCGTCGGATCTACCCAAGGCGTTGGATTCTAATCACCTTGCCTCGGAGACTGCAGGCGAGCTCAGTTTCACACTGGTCTTCACAAATGAGATCCAGGCAGAACGGCACTTGAGGGGACTTCCATGGGACTGGGGGCTGCTGGATGCCTGGGCTCTGGCAGGGTGGTACCCCCGATGCCACCTGGGCACCCTGACACTGCAAGCCTGGCACCATGGCAGTGCCATCTGGTTGCCACTCTGGCACTGCCAGGGAATCCAGTGGTACTGCCAGCCTGGAAGGGTGCCAAAGAGTGCAATGCTGGCAGTGCCAAGATGCCCAGGTGGCATTTTTTCCACACCAGGAATCGGGCCTGGGAGTGCCCTGCCCTTATTAGATGGGGTATGGGGTATGGGAGGGGGGGACTTGGTCGCCCCCTTATAGGTGGGGCATTGGGGGGTCTGGGACTTGGTCGCACCCTTATAGGTGGGGCATTGGCAGTCTCAGTATCAGAGTGTCATTTAAAAATGGCTCCCCAATCTCTTCACGCACTGGCGAGCGGAGCTCCACAGGTCTTTCCTGGCTCTATGAGCGGGGGAATCACCCAACAAAATGCACTGAACGTGGAACTCTGTTTCATTTCCATTACATTATGCTCATTATTTCTTCCTTTACTATGCTCAACACATCCATGATTTCACACTGCTCCTCCTTAAATAAAACATCTGCTTTGACCCTCTCATTTCTGAAAACAGACAAAGTATTCATGAAGAATGAAGTCCCATTCTTCACACATGTAACCTTTTTGGTCTCTTATTGCTCATACTCTTTCTGTGATTACCCCAATGCTCTTTATGTACTTGAAAAATATCATTGGGTTTTCCTCGATTTTACTTGTGAGTAAAAGTACACAATTTCTCTCTTTGAATACACAGAGTTCCTGAGAGTTTCTCATTGAAACTGTGATGCCTATTTTCATGCTGTGCAGTGTACTACTTGGTAGACTATTGTTTTCTGTCATGGCCCCTTATTCTGCCTTTATTCACACATTGCTGTTCCCGCTTCTCCTCTATAAGGATTATGATGTAATATCTGATTCAATAGCCATTCTGGCAAGGATTCTATATTCTAAGACCTCCTTGTGAGAAGATTAGTCTAAGTTCCTCTTATCCTTCCACACTTTGTGCCCCTTCTTGTCATTTTTTAAAGTTTATTAAACGAACATGTTGAAACACTCCATCTCTAGAAACCTTCAAAAAGATTGGAATTAGATGAAAAAGGACATCACTACTGTGCATATTGAAACTTGGATTGATAAACATTCATGTACTGGACACTGTGCCTGCCACCTCTTAGTGCCTAGCTGTCAGAGAGGGATGTAATAAATCAATAACCTCTTCCCTTTACGCCTTTATTGGTGCTATATAAGCTCTTGCTGTAAATAATTGCATTAATGCTATTACTAGAAATCTCAGATGACACTAAAACATGTGTTATGGGCGAGGCGTTTTCAGAACCCCAAAATGTATCGTGGAGTTCAACCAACCTCTCCCTTTAATGTATTTGTTGCTTTTCCTAGCACACGGCTTTTTCCCTAGGTGTGGGATTACAATTATGGACACGTTGGTTTTTAAACACAAAACACTGTTTATTCTATGAACTCAACTTAACATCTTAAATAAACATTGGATCACCTAACTCCCCTTACTTCAACGATAACTCAGAAAATATTGCAACAGTAAATAACTCCTTAAAATGTTCCTTCAAACTTCCAAGAGACTTAACACCTTTAAACAGTCTCACATCAGGTTAAAGGATATATATATATTCTGTAGAATGGCAGAGATATATTAGCTTGGTTGACTTCAGCTCCAGCACCTTGCTTTCTTCTGCAAACTCTCCGGTAACACACAGACACACTAAGGCTGTTTTCTCAAACCTGGCTTTCTCCCTTCAAGCAGATCACAGCAAACCAGAACTTCTCAAGCTGCTGTCTCAAACTGGCTTTCCACTTTTAAACTGCTCTCAGCAAAACCAGCCAGGCACTTTTTAACTGAAACTTCAAAATGGCTAAACTGAGCTAAGCTCCACCCACTCTATGACATCACTGTTTTCTTAAAGGTACATTGCTTAAACATCCAGTTCTTAAAGGTACTCTCACATGACACATGTCATCTGGCCTTTTAAAGTTGAGTAGAGGGTAATTTTTGGTTTTGGAAACACTTTAAATCCTTCTCGCAAGTACACAGAGAGGCAAAAGGTTGGCAGGGGCCTGAAACAGGAAGTCTCACCGATAAAATCGGCTTTCCTCACCTTACCACTCCAAAAGGGTACGTTGATGGGGAGGTGGAATGAAGGTGGGTTCTAAAAAGCATACTCGTGTTCACAGCCCCAGATGTCCATATAAATCAGCGGGTGCCTCCACTCACATGTGATTTTGGTGATGTGGGTGGCTGAAACCCAAAGTGTGCAGATTAGATCAAGTTAGAGCAGGGCTGAACCTTGTGGATTTGTTTTGTTAGCCAGGATACTAATTTGGAGAAGTAAAGTTCCCCTTTAGAAATGGTACCAGGATATCTTTGGTAGAGGTAGACACCCTTTTTGGAGAGGTCAGATGCCTTTGCGATCACAAAATGTACACATGAGTATGTGTCAAAAGTGCAAAAACTCATTAGAACTGCCAAAGTTGTCAAAGAACTATCAAGCTGTCAAAGAACTGGAAAAGTGTTAAAGAACTGACAAAGAACTGGCAAAATGTATTGGAACTCCCAATGTTAGCAAGCGATTTAACTCTGTTGGGCTGTAAATTTTAAAAAGTGTGGAGTTTGTAAAAATCAGTGCTTGATATGTCACTCAGGTGGTTGACTTACGCAGGAAGATTACCATTATCCGATTTGTGCTGAACAATTGATTTGACAATCTAATATTATCACAGTGGTGTGCTTGTTAAGTGAGTAATTTGATTGACAGGTCCAAAGGTTATTGAATAGAAATCTTTGTTTTCATAAGAGATTAGTTGAAGGAATTTCAATGTATTGAATTTTTATTTATCAATTAGAGCTATTAAAAAAAAATAGTGGCATCATCAATTTGTTGGGGAGACAGCAGTGTGGTGGTAATGTCATTGGACCAATAATCCAGAGGCCTAGGCCAATGCTCTGTGTATGTGGGTTCAAATCCCATCACGGCAGCTGGTCGAATTTGAATTCAGTTATTAAATATGGAATATGAAGATAATCTTAGTAATAGTGACCGCAAAACTATTAAGAACTGTTGCAAAAACCAACCCGGTTCACTAATGTCCTTTAGAAAAATAAATCTTCCATCCTTACCTTATTTGGCCTACATGTGACTCCAGACCAACAGAAATGTGGTTAACGCTTAACTGCCCTCTGAAATGGCCCAGTCAGCCAGTCAACTCGAGCAATTAGGGATGGGTAACATTCCTTGCCTTATCAATGACGCCCATACCCCATTGAACAATAAAGAAAAAAGGACTGTCACCAGCGCTTTAGAAGGTGTTTCCCAAAGGTAGCCCATGAACGATGTACTTGTTTGTGTGAAGAAAGGTTTTATAAAATATTTTTGGGGTCTACTGAAATATTCTGTGTAACAGGATTGAAAAGGCTATGTGTATGTATCTGTGTGTGTGTGTGACTAATTTAACTAAACAAAAGACAGTTGGGCTGCAAGGTTTAGAACTTCAAAGACTCCAGGTTGGAAAGGCAGGCATTTGAAGTGAATCGGGCGGCGTTGGATGTTCACCAGGTAAATAAGACATGGAAAGAAGTTCCATTCTTACAATGAGGTGCAAACAAAATCATTGTTATCATCTGGATGAGACCAGAGTTGACGATAATTAAGTTAAGGATTGTCATTTGTCCTCTCGGAAGAGGAGAATCAGCAGAAGGTCAATAACAAGGGGGCATAATTTAAATGTGAAAGGCAGGAGGTTTAGAGGGGATTTGAGGAAACCATTTTTCACCTCGAGGGTGGTGGGAGTCTGGAATCCAGTGCCTGGGAGGGTAGTTGAGGCAGGAATCCTCACAATCTTTAGAAAGTACTTGGGTGAGCATTTGAAATGTCATAATATTCAAAGCTATGGGCCAAGTGCTAGGAAGTGGGATTAGTGTAGATTAGAGTAGCTTCTTTGTTGGTGCAGGCTTGATGGGGAATATTTTTTTTTTCAATTTAGAGTACCCAATTCATTTTTTCCAATTAAGAGGCAATTTAGCATAACCAATCCACCTAGCTTGCACATTTTTGGGTTGAGGGGGCGAAACACGGAGAGAATGTGCAAACTCTACACGGACAGTGACCCAGAGCCGGGACCAAACCTGGGACCTCGGCGCCGTGAGGCTGCAGTGCTAACCCACTGTGCCACCGTGTTATCTTCTAGGAACACATTTTAAAGTATATTAATTCAGTCCACAGTTTTTAAAAACAATATAACCTTTACAAACATTTTCTAAATTATGTAATAAAATAACTTGTGCACAGTAACAACACATATAAGCGTGGCTTCTAGGCTGCCTACGGTGGATAATGGGTGAGTTGGAATGGAGGGCGTAAGGGAAAAGGGTGGTGGGTAGGGAGCATGGGTTGGCATGAGTTGGTAGAGGGGCTTTAAAGGGCTGTGGGGATGGGTGGGAGCATGTTTGCACTGAGTGCTGAATTTGGTGCATTTGAGTGCTACAGTGAGAGTTTGGTGACTGAGGGAGTTGGGTGAGGAGGGAGTAAGGTGCTCCTTTCATTCCGTTTCCTACATTTCTGCAAAGAGCGAGAAGGGAGCCAGGAGCTTACAGAGAGTGCAGCTGACTGGGAGCAGAGTCGGAGGGCGGAGGTCCAGTTGGTCCACATGGCAGCTATATTCTGTAAGGTAAGAGGGGATGGAGGCTAGGCCAGTTGCATGCTCCTCCTGTAGGATGTGGGTGGTGAGGGATACCACCGGTGTCCCGCTGACTATACCTGCGAGAAGTGCACCCAACTCCAGCTCCTCAAAGACCATGTTAGGGAACTGGGGCTGAAGCTGGATGAACTTCGGATCAGCCGAGAGGCAGAGGGGGTGATAGAGAAGAGTTACAGGGAGGGTAACCACACCCAAGGAAAAGGAAAAGAGTAGCTGGGTTACAGTCAGGGGAAAGAAAATAAACAGGCAGACAGTGCAGGGATCCCTCGTGGCCATTCCCCTTCAAAACAAGTATACCGTTTTGGATGCTGTTGGGGGGATGACCTACCGAGGGAAGGCCCTAGCGGCTCGGTCTCTGGCACTGAGTCTGGCTCTGGGCCTCAGAAGGGAAGGGGGGCAGAATAGAAAAGCAAAAGTAATAGGAGATTCAACGGTTAGGGGAATAGAAAGGAGATTCTGTGGTCGCGAGCGAGACTCCCGGAAGGTATGTTGCCTCCCGGGTGCCAGGGACAAGGATGTCTCAGATCGTGTCTTCAGGATCCTTAAGGGGGAGGGGGAGCACCCAGAAGTCGTGGTGCACATTGGTACCAACGATGTAGGTAGGAAAAGGGGTGTGGAGGTAATAAACGAGTTTAGGGAGATAGGTGGAAGTTAAAAGCCAGGACAGACAGAGTTGTCATCTCTGGTTTGTTGCTGGTGCCACGTGATAGCGAGGTTAGGAATAGGGAGAGAGTGCAGTTGAACACGTGGCTGCAGGAATGGTGTAGGAGGGAGGGCTTCAGGTTTTTGGATAATTGGAGCACGTTCTGGGGAAGGTGGGACCTGTACAAGCAGGACGGGTTGCATCTGAACCAGAGGGGCACCAATATATTGGGAGGGAGGTTTTCTAGTACTCTTCGGGATGGTTTAAACTAATTTGGCTGGGGAATGGGAACCGGATTTGTAGTCCAGCAACTAAGGTAGCCGATATTCAGGACGCCAAGGCATGTTGTGAGGCAGTGGGGAAGGGAACACTGACAAAGGAGAGTACTTGCAGGCACGGAGATGGGTTGAAGTGTGCATACTTCAACGCAAGAAAAGGTGGGTGAACTTAAGGCATGGATCGGTACTTGGGACTATGATGTGGTGGCCATCACGGAAACTTGGATAGAAGAGGGGCAGAAATGGTTGTTGGAGGTCCCTGGTTATAGATGCTTCAATAAGATTAGGGAGGGTGGTAAAAGAGGTGGGGGGGGGGGGGGGTGACATTGTTAATTAGAGATAGCATAACAGCTGCAGAAAGGCAGTTCGAGGAGTATCTGCCTGCTGAGGTAGTATGGGTTGAAGTCAGAAATAGGAAAGGAGTAGTCACCTTGTTAGGCGTTTTCTATAGGTCCCCCAATAGTAGCAGAGATGTGGAGGAACAGATTGGGAAACAGATTTTGGAAAGGTGCAGAAGTCACAGGGCAGTAGTCATGGGTGACTTCAACTTCCCAAACATTGAGTGGAAACTCTTTAGATCAAATAGTTTGGATGGGGTGGTGTTTGTGCAGTGTGTCCAGGAAGCTTTTCTAACACAGTATGTAGATAGTCCGCCCAGCGGGGAGGCCATATTGGATTTGGTACTTGGTAATGAACCAGGGCAAGTGATAGATTTGTTAGTGGGGGAACATTTTGGAGATAGTGACCACAATTCTGTGACTTTCACTTTAGTAATGGTGAGGGATAGGTGCATGCAACAGGGCAAGGTTTACAATTGGGGAAGGGTAAATATGATGTTGTCAGACAAGAATTGAAGTGCATAAGTTGGGAACATAGGCTGTCAGGGAAGGACGCAAGTGAAATGTGGAACTTGTTCAAGGAACAGGTACTACGTGTCCTTGATATATATGTCCCTGTCAGGCAGGGAAGAGATGGTCAAGTGAGAGAACCATGGTTGACAAGAGAGGTTGAATGTCTTGTTAAGAGGAAAAAGGAGACTTATGGAAGGCTGAGGAAACAAGGTTCAGACAGGGCGCTGGAGGGATACAAGATAGCCAGGAGGGAACTGAAGAAAGGGATTAGGAGAGCTAAGAGAGGGCATGAATGTTTGGCGGGTAGGATCAAGGAAAACCCTAAGGTCTTTTACACATATGTGAGAAATATGAGAATGACTAGAGCGAGGGTATGTCCGATCAAGGACGGGAGCGGGAGGTTGTGTATTGAGTCTGAAGAGATAGGAGAGGTCTTGAACGAGTACGTTTCTTCTGTATTTACAAATGAGAGGGGCCATATTGTTGGAGAGGACAGTGTGAAACAGACTGGTAAGCACGAGGAAATACTTGTTAGGAAGGAAGATGTGTTGGGCATTTTGAAAAACTTGAGGATAGACAAGTCCCCCGGGCCTGACGGGATATATCCAAGGATTCTATGGGAAGCAAGAGATGAAATTGCAGAGCTGTTGGCAATGATCTTTTCGTCCTCACTGTCAACAGGGGTGGTACCAGGGGATTGGAGAGTGGCGAATGTCGTGCCCCTGTTCAAAAAAGGGAATAGGGATAATCCTGGGAATTACAGGCCAGTTCATCTTACATCGGTGGTAGGCAAAGTCATGGAAAGGGTACTGAAGGATAGGATTTCTGAGCATCTGGAAAGACGCTGCTTGATTAGAGATAGTCAGCACGGATTTGTGAGGGGTAGGTCTTGCCTTACAAGTCTTATTGAATTCTTTGAGGAGGTGACCAAGCATGTGGATGAAGGTAAAGCAGTGGATGTAGTGTACATGGATTTTAGTAAGGCATTTGATCAGGTTCCCCATGGTAGGCTTCTGCAGAAAGTAAGGAGGCATGGGATAGTGGGAAATTTGGCCAGTTGGATAACGAACTGGCTAACCGATAGAAGTCAGAGAGTGGTGGTGGATGGCAAATATTCAGCCTGGATCCCAGTTACCAGTGGCATACCACAGGGATCAGTTCTGGGTCCTCTGCTGTTTGTGATTATCATTAATGACTTGGATTAGGGAGTTGAAGGGTGGGTCAGTAAATTTGCAGACGATACGAAGATTGGTGGAGTTGTGGATAGTGAGGAGGGCTGTTGTCGGTAGCAAAGAGACATAGATAGGATGCAGAGCTGGGCTGAGAAGTGGAAGATGGAGTTTAACCCTGAAAAGTGTGAGGTTGTCCATTTTGGAAGGACAAATATGAATGCGGAATACAGGGTTAACGGTAGAGTTCTTGGCAATGTGGAGGAGCAGAGAGATCTTGGTGTCTATGTTCATACATCTTTGAAAGTTGCCACTCAAGTGGATAGAGCTGTGAAGAAGGCATATGGTGTGCTCGCGTTCATTAACAGAGGGATTGAATTTAAGAGCCGTGAGGTGATGATGTAGCTGTACAAATCATTGGTGAGGCCATATTTGGAGTACTGTGTACAGTTCTGGTCGCCTCATTTTATGAAGGATGTGGAAGCTTTGGAAAAGGTGCAAAGGAGATTTACCAGGATGTTGCCTGGAATGGAGAGTAGGTCTTATGAGGAAAGGTTGAGGGTGCTCGGCCTTTTCTCATTAGAACGGAGAAGGATGAGGGGCGACTTGATTGAGGTTTATAAGATGATCAGGGGAATAGATAGAGTAGACAGTCAGAGACTTTTTCCCCAGGTGGAGCAAACCATTACAAGGGGACATAAATTTAAGGTGAATGGTGGAAGATATAGGGGGGATGTCAGAGGTAGGTTCTTTACCCAGAGAGTAGTGGGGGCATGGAATGCACTGCCTGTGGAAGTAGTTGAGTCGGAAACATTAGGGACCTTCAAGCATCTATTGGGTAGGTACATGGATTACGGTAGATTGATTTAGTGTAGATTAATTTGTTCTTAAGGGCAGCACGGTCGCATTGTGGATAGCACAATTGCTTCACAGCTCCAGGGTCCCAGGTTCGATTCTGGCTTGGGTCACTGTCTGTACGGAGTCTGCACATCCTCCCCGTGTGTGCGTGGGTTTCCTCCGGGTGCTCCGGTTTCCTCCCACAGTCCAAAGATGTGCAGGTTAGGTGGATTGGCCATGATAAATTCCCCTTAGTGTCCAAAATTGCCCTTAGTGTTGGGTGGAGGTGTTGACCTTGGGTAGGGTGCTTTTTCCAAGAGCCGGTGCAGACTCAATGGGCCAAATGGCCTCCTTCTGCACTGTAAATTCTATGATAATCTCTGATTCATCTAGGACAAAGGTTCGGCACAACATCGTGGGCTGAAGGGCCTGTTCTGTGCTGTATTTTTTCTGTTTTTTCTATGGATTTTTAAAAATGAGTTGGAGTAGAAGGTATGAGGGGCCATGGGGAGTGGTAGAGGGGAATGGGGTAGCATAGGGAGCATGGGAGACCATAGAGGCTGCATAGAGGGGCATAGGATAGAACGGGCATATGAGGGGTGATGGAGGGTGGGTAGAGACGCATAGGGTGGCATAGGGGCTTTGATGAGTAATGAGGATGGGTATGGGAATGTAGTGGCATGGGTTAGCATGGATGGGTCATGAGGAATTTGTGGGAAGGATTGGGGTGGGGTGAGGGCAGGAGAGCTTTTTGCTTTGTTCATTTTAAGATATAAATTCAACAAAGAACTGGATAATAGAGGCAGGCCTTCCGTTCCACTTGCCTACATAGCTGGCAGCCCCTGCAATCGTTCAAAGGGTGGCAAGTCTGACTTCTAATCCAACCAGCCAGTTCCCATCACCGCATTGAAAATTCCAACTTCCAGTCATTTTCTTCCCAGATGGGGTTGACAGAACTGGGAAATGTCTCGACTCTGTGCTCCCGACCCAAGAGCGAAAATCTGGGCCATGGAGTTAATTGTTACAGATTGGTAAGAGTTGCAGATTGGCCCCTTTAAGGTGCGATATTTCATGGGTCATGTGACCTGCCAGGGGCCTATCTTGCAGGAGTGTGCAAACCACAGCCACTTGGGAGATAGCGCTTCAATGTGGACCCGAGAGTCAAGCAGTAAAGACATGGGGCTGGATTCTCCGCCGTCAGGATGCTCCGTTTTGCCGGCAGCCCAGAGATTCCCTGACGGCGTGGGGCTGCCCCACAATGGGAAACCCCATTGACCAACCGGCATAACGGAGCATCCCGCCGGCGGGATGAAGCAGAAATGTGGTGCGCCGGGACGGAGAATGCCACCCAAGTTTTCAACTGTTGTTCCTGTACATAGTTTAACTCAGTTGTTAGTTCCAATAAATCACTTAATTGTTCAAATAGCCTCCTGGTCGGTACCTCGCACTATTACAAAACGTATATTTTTTAACTTGGTTACTCTTAAATTTTGCACTATTTTAATTGGATTATGCATGGGCCTATCACATTTTTTCAGCAATATCTTATAACTGTAGACTGTTAGATTCTTCCTTGTGATTTCCCTTTGTTCCCGTTTCTTTTTTAAAAAAATGTATTTTTGTCTATGGACTCAAAATCGGAATGCGCCTTTAAGCAGTGGACTAAACCTGAGGCAGGCAGCTGGTCAGGACAGTGTGTTCCAGGAGTTGGTTTTGGAGAGGAGAAAACAGACTCATTGGCACAGAGGGAACCTTAAGAACCAGCTTGGGAGGAAGTTGGTTTGATTGGCTGGCTGACAACTAGTAAGTTGGCCTTGGACAGTGTTCTGGCCGACAACAGCCAGTGATTGGTTCCTGCAGGATGCGTCTGAGAAAGCTGGGCAAAAGTCATCAGGCCTTGAATGAAGATGGAACTCTCTCTCTTTCACTCACTGCTGATGTCAAGGACTGCTTTATTGTTCTAAAGCCAGTGAGTGCCTGGAACATCTTTACTATACAGTTGAAATGATCTTAAACCTGCAAAGAACATACAGTAAGAAGTCTTACAACACCAGGTTAAAGTCCAACAGGTTTGTTTCAAATCACTAGCTTTCGGGGCACTGCTCCTTCCTCAGGTGAACGAAGAGGTCTGTTCCAGAAACATATATATAGACAAAGTCAAAGATGCCAGACAATGCTTAGAATGCGAGCATTAGCAGGTAATTAAATCTTTACAGATCCAGAGATAGGGGGAACCCCAGGTTAAAGAGGTGTGAATTGTGTCAAGCCAGGACAGTTGGGAGGATTTCACAAGCCCAGGTCAGATGGTGGGGGATGAATGTAATGCGACATGAATCCCAGGTCCCGGTTGAGGCCGTACTCATGTGTGCGGAACTTGGCTGTAAGTTTTTGCTCGGCGGTTTTGCGCTGTCGCGCGTCCTGAAGGCCGCCTTGGAGAACGCTTACCCGGAGATCAGAGGCTGAATGCCCTTGACTGCTGAAGTGTTCCCCGACTGGAAGGGAACATTCCTGCCTGTCGATTGTCACGCGATGTCAGTTCATCCGCTGTCGCAGCGTTTGCATAATCTCGCCAATGTACCACGCTTCGGGACATCCTTTCCTGCAGCGTATGAGGTAGACAACGTTGGCCGAGTCGCACAAGTATGTACCGCGTACCTGGTGGGTGGTGTTCTCACGTGTAATGGTGGTACCCATGTCGATGATCTGGCATGTCTTGAAGAGATTGCCAGGGCAGGTTTGTGTGGTGTCGTGGTCGCTGTTCTGAAGGCTGAGTAGTTTGCTGCAAACAATGGTTTGTTTGAGGTTGCGCGGTTGTTTGTAGGCAAGTAGTGGGGTTGTGGGGATGACCTTGGCAAGATGTTCATCTTCATCGATGATGTGTTGAAGGCTGTGAAGAAGATGTTGTAGTACAAAGAACGTAGGCAGTCTTGACAGAGAAATCCATTTCAAGGTTAGAAGGAAGAAACATCAAAGTGAAAGCATAAACTCCTGAAAGACCTCAACTGAAAACCATCAGTATGCGCCAGAGATCTTTTATCCTTTTCACGTTATCAGAATTTTTCTTTCCTTCCAACACCAGGGGCGAAATTCTCCATAATCGGCGCGATGTCCGCCGACCGGCGGCAAAAACGGCGCAAATCAGTCTGGCATCGCGCCGCCCCAAAGGTGCGGAATCCTCTGCATCTTGACCGGCCGAGCCCTAACCTTGAGGGGCTAGGCCCGCGCTGGACTGATTTCCGCCCCGCCTTACTGGGTGAAGAAGAGGACAACACACTCCCGGATGGGCAGGTCTCGACACCAGGGCCCACACCACAGCCGGGACTGAGGCGATCACGGCGGAAGTTCAAGGCCCCCAACAGACTCGATCTTTAAGTCCACTTCAGCCCCGCTGGACTCTTTTTTTAACAGGGGGTGAATGTGGTAAACCACTGTAGTGTATAATGTGTGTTTTGTGGTAAACTGCTGCTGTATTACGTGTAATGTGGTAAACCACTGCCTGATGGCTCCTCCTCCCCTCGGGCTCGGTATAATGGTGGCTGATCACCACCCCTGCCCCAGTTCGGGATCAGAGGCCAGGAGGCTTTCTGTTTAGTTTATTAAAGCCTCAGTTACGTTCACTACTCGTCTTGTGTTCATTGATGGCACATCAGGCTGGTTACTGGGCGACAGAGGTTATCCATTGCAGCCGTAGCTGATGATGCCTCTATGGAGGCCACAGACCAACGCGGAGACCCGCTACAATGAGGCCCATGCTGCAACCAGGGGTGTCGTGGAGAGGTGCTTTGGCCTCCTCAAAATGAGATTCCAGTGCCTGGATCACTCTGGAGGTGCTCTGCAGTACGACCCCGACAGGGTCGGAAGGATCTTTGTCGCATGCTGCGTTTTGCACAACATTGCCTAACAGAGGGGCGATGTCATGAAGGGGGATGAACCAGGTGAGCCCGATGAGGGCGACGCCTCTGAACATGAGGATGAGGAGGAGGAGGAGGGGGAGGATGGGAGGGTGGCGGGGCACAGGCACCACCTGGGTGCGGGGTATGGCCGGGAAGCCGCACGATGCCACCGGCTGGGACAGCGAGCACGCGAGGCGTTGATCGCCTCACGTTTCGCACACTAGGGGGAGGGCATCGTTGTGCAGGGCACTTGCACTGTCGATCGCACACAAAGGCACCACCGAGCACCGCCCCCCCCCCACCTCCCGCACCATCGCACAACCCTACCACCCACAGCACCACTCTCACACAACCCTACACCTGCGGCACATCGTTAAACTCGTAACACATTTACTTCCGGCAGCGGGTGTGAACAGTGCCATGTTGGATGATGACAACCCGCTCTGCGATGAGCTGTGAGCTACAGATTGCTGCTGAATGTCTGACTCATGGCCATATCTGAAGCCCCCACCTCGGTGTTCCCTTTATGCGTCACGGACATTCCATCACATGTCCATGTGGGGCAGCGGGCGACGGCGTGCTTGGGGTTGGGGGGGGGTGGGGGGGGGCACACCCGGCCTCACCTTGTAATGAATTTCGAACACCATCGTCACCGGGCCCCCTCACGACCCCCTCAGGCACCAGACATAGGACAGACACATCTAGGTTTGATGTAACAACTTTAATAGTGACATTGAAAGACAGGTGCCCTAGCACTTGTGCCAACTTACTACGTGTCTAACTTTTTGGCCTTACGGGCCCTACCACTCCGTCTAGGTGTTTCCCCGGATGGTACAGCAGGAGTGGAGGCGGACTGCTGAGAATCCTGCCCTTCGACGTGGCTCCCCGTCAACGCGGGTTTCCTGGGGTGGCCCGGCCCGGATGGGCCAGGCTGCTCGACGGGCGTGCTGGATGGCGTGGTGCCACCCTCCTCTGCCCGCTGCCCACCAGATGCACCAGGGACAGAACGGGGGGAGTCCGAGTGTTCTGGTCCCTCCCTTGCTGGTGTAACTGGGTTCTCGGGGAGCCCGGTGGCCCCCGGGCCTCTCTATGGGACGGCGGTGCCCGCGGAGGCAAGCCCCGTTGCACCACCGACACCTGGCGCTGCCAGTCCTGGAGGTCCGCTGTGGAATCGACCAGGGTCTGAACATTCCCAGCGATGGAGCTCAGAGACTGCGACATCCCTGTCAGGGTCTGCGCAACCTCCCGCTGGGACTGTGCGACGCCATCCATCACATGGGCAAGGCCGCCGATGCTCTCAGCAATGGCCTACTGGGACAGGGCCATGGCCTGCTGAGACTGGACCAGACCCCGGAGCGCGTCGGCAATGTCCAGCTGGCTCTGGGACATGGCTGCCTGTGAGAGGGCAGCCCTGTCATGGGCCACAGATGACGCGTGCACACTAAGCCCCACACCTTGAAGAACCTGACCCATGGTCAAAACCGTTGCCCCCATTGCCTCCATCGCGGATGCCACCAGTGCGGTGTCGGCCTGGGTGGCAGCAATGACCGGCACTACTCCCTGCTCATGGACGGGGATGGACTCCTCCAGCTGCATCTGCAGTTGCCGGAAGACAGCCGTCATCCCGTTGTCTGGTCCCTGGGGTTGCAAATGCATGTGGGTTGGCCTGGAAAGCCCAAGAACCCAGGAACGAAGGGCGGCAGCTGGGTGCTGGGCCTGTGCTGCCCTCCGACCGTCCAGCCCTTCGGCTGCTCCTACCTCCATCCGCTGTACCTATTCGGCTGTGTGGCGTGCACCAGTCAGTGACCCAGAGGCATCATAACTTACTTGCCCAACTGCGGTGAGTGTACCAGCTATGGTTGAAGTGGTGGGTGACAGCAGTCCCGCAGCCGCTAGGTCCTCGTCAGTTCCCAGGTCTGGGGTATCCTGGCTCGAACCTTGGCCCGGTGCATTCAATCCACAGCCCATGCCAGGTGCTGTGCCCCTGTGCCTCGTCTGTCACAACGTCCTCTGTGCGCCACTGTCCTGAGGGGCTGTCCTGTCGCCGTCACTGTCCTGGCTCGCTGTACCCTCCTCGTCCGTCTCACTGTCATCTGTGTCATGACTGTCCATCCTGAGGTCTCTGTCTGTCCTCTGTGCATCACCCTTCAGTGGCCCGGCCTCAGAGGAGGGCCCTCCTGCCCGTGATCCTTCCCCTCTGTCCCGTGTGTCCCTGTGGCCGGAAGAGGTTGGAGATGGACGGCGGTGGGGTGACCGAGCAATTTCATGGCGGTGCTCTTCTGGCCTTGGAGAACACAATAAGGCACGTTTTGTTCGACACGCGGGGTCGTAGGTGAGGGGGTGGAGGGGGCAGTGTGAGGGTGTGGACTGTGGGGGTGGTGCAGTGTCAGGCGGTGGGGTGTGAGGGTGTGGACTGTGGGGGTGGTGCAGTGTCGGGCGGTGGGGTGTGAGGGGGTCTGTGGGTGTGGTGCAGTGTCAGGCGTTGGGATGTGAAGGTGTGGACTGTGGGGGTGGTGCAGTGTCAGGCGGTGGGGTGTAAGGGTGTGGACTGTGGGGGTGGTGCAGTGTCAGGCGGTGGGGTGTGAGGGTGTGGACTGTGGGGGTGGTGCAGTGTCAGGCGGTGGGGTGAGAGGGTGTGGACTGTGGGTGTGGTGCAGTGTCAGGCGGTGGAGTGTGAGTGTGGTGTAGTGTCAGGCGGTGGGGTGTGAGGGTGTGGACTGTGGGGGTGGTGCAGTGTCAGGCGGTGGGCTGTGAGGGTGTGGACTGTGGGGGTGGTACAGTATCAGGCGGTGGGGTGTGAGGGTGTGGACTGTGGGGGTGGTGCAGTATCAGGCGGTGGGGTGTGAGGGTGTGGACTGTGGGGGTGGTGCAGTATCAGGCGGTGGGATGTGAGGGTGTGGACTGTGGAAGTGGTGCAGTGTCAGGCGGTGGGCTGTGAGGGTGTGGACTGTAGGGGTGGTGCAGTATCAGGCGGTGGGGTGTGAGGGTGTGGACTGTGGGGGTGGTACAGTATCAGGCGGTGGGGTGTGAGGGTGTGGACTGTGGGGGTGGTGCAGTATCAGGCGGTGGGGTGTGAGGGTGTGGACTGTGGGGGTGGTGCAGTATCAGGCGGTGGGGTGTGAGGGTGTGGACTGTGGGAGTGGTGCAGTGTCAGGTGGTGGGGTGTGAGGGTGTGGACTGTGTGGGTGGTGCAGTGTCAGGCGGTGGGGTGTGATGGGGGTGAGGGTAATGATGGGCTGAGGGACTGCACGTCGACAGGGGATTCTCATTTGGTGCTGCGCCTCCGACCTGGCACGGCGCTACCTCCCGGCTGGCGGCTCCCCCAGCAAGGTCATAGATCATAGAATTTACAGTGCAGAAGGAGGCCATTCAGCCCATCGAGTCTGCACCGGCCCTTGGACAGAGCACCCCACCCAAGGTCAACACCTCCACCCTATCCCCATAACCCAGTAACCCCACCCAACACTAAGGGCAATTTTGGACACTAAGGGCAATTGAGCATGGCCAATCCACCTAACCTGCACATCTTTGGACTGTGGGAGGAAACCGGAGCACCCGGAGGAAACCCACGCACACACGGGGAGGATGTGCAGACTCCACACAGACAGTGACCCAAGCCGGAATCGAACCTGGGACCCTGGAGCTGTGAAACAATTGTGCTATCCACAATGCTACCATGCTGCTCCTCTGCTTGTAGACAGTAAGGGGGTGCAGCTCAGGTGATCCCCCTCTGGCTCTTGAACACTCCCTGTGGTTGTGAGCAGACTTGCCCTGGGGGTGGTGGTGGGGGTGCGGTGGTGGTGGGAGGAAACTCACGGTTAGGCGGTCATCAGCAGGACGCACACATTATCACTAGGTGGGGACACTCGGACCCACGCCATGGCACCTGCCCACGGGGTGGTGGGGGGTGTTCCACATGTGTCCCGGGTGCAGCGTGGGAACCCAGGACCCCCCCCCACGCGTGGACAGGGGGTTGTGCCAGGTGGGGCGTTGCCCGGGGGGAGTCACGGGGTACTTCCCCTCACTGCCCTTGTGAGGTTGTGCAGTTTTTTCCTGCACTGGTCTCCCGAGCGGTGGATGTGCCCCACAGCGCTGAGCGCCATGCCAACCTCTCGCCATCCCCGCATCACGGTGCTGCATGGCTGCCGGTGGCCATGTCTGGGGAAATGGATGGCCCGGCGCTCCTCCACTGCGTCGAGCAGTGCCTCTAGGTCGCTGTCCCGGAAGTGGGGAGCGGCACAGCGGGGCTCAGCCATCTCCGACTTCGGTGCCTGTGTGCTGATCGCGCACTTCCTATTACACTGCATGGCGTCATCCTGGCATTGTGCGATGACGCCACGCCCACCGCGTTTCTCGCGGCGCCGCTGCTGGCCCCTGAATCGGTCAAGGCGGGGCCGTTTCGCGCCGTCGTGAAACGAGACAGCGTTCACAATGGCGCGGCCACTTAGTCCCGCGATCGGAGAATCGCCCCCGTTGTCTGTGTTTGTTTGTGTACATATAGAGTGGGGCGAGTTGGAAAGGGTTGGATAAGGGATATTAGATAGTCAATTACATTTTTGTCAGTTTAATTATTTTATTGTTAAAGAATAAAAGGTTATTTGTGTTAAATTTGCAAACCTGGTGACTGCAGTTTATTGGACTCAGCCAAGGTCCTCAGGTATTTTAAAATATCATCTAATTTCACTTGTGTTGCGGATCCGGGTCAAGTGGGGCTGGAATTGACCATGCATTAGCCCAGGGTGTTGAGACAAGAATTTTTAATAGCAGTAAACATTGCGGGAGACAATATCATGCACCTGCGGCTCTTTCAATTTTTGTTTATTTTCCCACAGAAAGGATTCAGGAAAGTTACTTTTAATGTTGCCATTTTAAAGCAATGTGCATAACTGTTTAATAAATGCACCTTGATGAAGGTAATTGATGTGCTAATGAAGTATTTTCCCACAAAAAGTGTGTAAACACATGTTTAGCATGTCTAAGTTATTCGAAAGTGTGTCATAATTACTTTTAGGGCAACAAACAATGGTTAGACCTGAACTGCCCCATCTTCTGTCGACAATGTTTTACCCTGCAAACTGATATTAAGGTGAGATTGAAACAGTGCAGCCTCCACTACAGAATGTTTACAAGCTGCACAAACTAAGCAAGCAATGATGTATCTCCAAACAAATTCAAGTAACGTGAAATTAAGGACGGAATTCTCCATTTTTGCGACTAACTGCGGTGGCAGGCGGCTCCAGTGGTGCCGTCGGATGGAGTGGCAGGATCCCGTGCCAGATTCTATGCTGAGATCCTCATTAATTATGCATACTTGAGTTCCCCTCCAAATCTCCTCATGGGCTGGCAGCAGATTTGTCTGCTGGCCAAGGGTGGTACCATGACCGGTACAGGTTTGGAGGGCCAAAGGGCCTGTTCCTGTTCTGTATTGCTCTTTGTTCTGCCCTCAGCTGACAAGTTCAAAGATCCCGGCGTTTTATTGAAACACCAGTCCGGCGCATTCCTGTCACTTTCTCCAGTCCACATGCCTCTAGCAGACTATGCAGGTTACAAGCAACCCGGAAGGAAAATGTTAGCAGCCTTAAAAATAAGTCTGTTCCTCGATTCAACCACTTTCCCCCCCTGAGCCCATCAGCTAAATGACACCCATGCCCCACTTGGATCTCTACCCACTGCTTCTGGACTTCCATTGTTCACCTTCTTCATCACCTCTTGCCCCTCTGCCTGCCATGGTAAGTCCTTGCCCTACCCTCACCCTGCTTTTGCATAGCCCTCCTTCCACATTTCCCTCCTTGTCTTTGTCAGGCCACCAACTGCACCCCCTCCCCTCTCATGTCACACTCCACCCGTGGTTGAACTTCACACCTTTGTTGCGGTGGTTGCATGGGTCCACAGCAGAGGGATGACCAAATAGACACCGGTGTGTGGCTCCTGTTCTCCCAACTCCAGGCGCAGTACTGATCCGAGACAATGACACGGGAGGGTCCATGGGTGCAACAGCGCAGTGCTGTCCATGAAGACCAGCTCAGCATGGAGTTAGAGGCAGAAACCAGTCTGTCCCAGCAAAGTGGTGATCAGCGCTTCAGGAGCAGCAGAAATCTTTGTTATAGAATCATAGAATTTACAGTGCAGAAGGAGGCCATTCGGCCCATCGAGTTTGCACCGGCTCTTTGAAAGAGCACCCTACCCAAGCCCACACCACCATCCTATCCCCATTACCCAGTAACCCCACCAAACACTAAGGGCAATTTTGGACACTAAGGGCAATTGAGCATGGCCAATCCACCTAACCTGCACATCTTTGGACTGTGGGAGGAAACTGGAGCACCCGGAGGAAACCCACGCACACACGGGGAGAACGTGCAGACTCCGCACAGACAGTGACCCAAGACGGGAATCGAACCTGGGGCCCTGGAGCTGTGAAGCAATTGTGCTAACCACTATGCTACCGTGCTGCCCCTATAAGATAGCAGGAAACAGCAGAGAACATTGACTTCACACACTCAAGCCTCAAATGAAATGAAATGAAATGAAAATCGCTTATTGTCACAAGCAGGCTTCAAATGAAGTTACTGTGAAAAGCCCCTAGTCGCCACATTCCGGCGCCTGTTCGGGGAGGCTGTTACGGGAATCGAACCGTGCTGCTGGCCTGCCTTGGTCTGCTTTCAAAGCCAGCGATTTAGCCCTGTGCTAAACAGCCCCATTGTATTCACAATGAAGTCTCTAGCGAGCTGCAGACCTCAATGTCACAACACTCTTTAGTAATTGGGTTTGGCATGACACAATGATCATTCATGAGATGCAAATAGCATTTGTGCCACCTGCCACTGGGAATTGGGGAAATTGCAATGTGATTTTATGCTGGCAGGTTTCTGACATTTTGGCTCCCATCAGATTCTCCATACCCGCCACTAACAGTGCAAAGACTGAGAAGGAAGTGCAACTTGAATGGTGAATTCAATATCATCAGGTGTGGAAAGTAAAGTATTGATAAAAAGAGAAAGAGATAATAAAAAGAGGCAAGCAAAAGTGTTTTTAATGAACTTTAATTTTTAAGAAATCTCCAAAACAACTAGAACCTGAATGAATGCAACATGACATTTGGAATAGTTTATTTTCCATACTAGAGGCATTGATTTGCTATCATTCATTCTGTTTTTAAAAGGGAACTTAGAGTTGAAATAGCTTTCAGTTTATTACATGTTTATTATGTTCTAACCCGGTAAGTTAACAAACTTCATGCTGCTTGATGCACTTAAAATGGAGAACCAGACAGCAAGGTGCCATTTTCACAATATAAACGGAAAATCTCCAACAGCACCGATTTGATTTCCACAGTGAACCATGCATCTGCTCTCGTCTGAAGTTGTGGTAACATTTATACAATAATAACAACAACTGCTACTAACCTCACTGTCATTTTTGCAGGAAGTTTGGTCCAGTATATTGGAAATACTTTGATTACTGACAAAAGGAAGGATTTTCCACCAATGCTGGCATGTCTCAAGTCCAGGGGCGATCAATGGCCCTCTGAGCACCAGCTTGACACGGGGAGCCCTTTAACAATAAGAAGAGGTTTCACTCAGCTGCACATAATGAATATCTGTGCCCGATATCCAGGCAGTTGCATGATGCATATGTCCCGGGGCAATTGTCGGTTCCCTGCATCATCGAGGTGCTGTCTCGGGTGAGAGCATTGGCTATTGGTTGACAAGGCATGACCACTGAGGTCATGGCTAAAGACACCTGAATGGAGGACTGTGGTGGTATCCACTCTATATTAAAAACTGATCAGAACTGACTTTATATTAAATCATGTATTAACTCTGTATTAAAAACTGATGACTGATGAAGTCATGTATCTCTTGTAAACCATTACTTATCGCAATAATGTTTTTTAACAAGTACTACAGACATTACCTTTATAAAAGCCCAGCTGCAGTGAGCTCATTAAGTCTAGTGGCCTTGTGTAGAAATAAGCCTTACCAACTAAGGGAGGCTACTGCTTGTCTAGTGGCTTTGCCAACTAAGGGAGGCTACTGTTTGTCTAGAAATAACTGTTGGGAGTTGATCTAGTATCTACAGAAGCAGGTGCTTTACTAAAACTCCCTTCGGCTCCCTAAGTAACAAAACCTTATAAATGTTTAAGCAAAGGCTGTGAAAAGAGGATTCGTTTCGAGAGCTGTGTTGGAGATTGCTGAGTGTTTACCTGACCAAGCCGCTGCCTTTATCTCGACTCGTAGAGTTCTGCTCTTGATTGAGTATTGAACTCCGAGGCTACTAGCCGTTGTAAGTATGAATTGTTTATAGCTTAAGCAATTATGTAGTTAGGGAGTTCAAAGGCTAACTCATCACATATCCTGTATTTGCCAAACTGTATAATTTACTAAAAACTTGTATTACCCTTATTCTTTAAATAAATTGTGTATATATTTTACCATACAGATCCATGTCTATTTTCATAAATAAGTGTGACATTTAACTAAGGCTCATCATATTCTCACCTCTGAGGCTGCTGGAGGATGACTTACCCATACCCGGCTCTCAGAATAAGAAAGATTTAGCTGCAGTTAAGGATAAGATAGCCCCCGAAGTGATAGTCTATCTCGTATACCGAAGGTAGTGAAAGCAAGGAACATTGTTGATACTATAATTAGACATCACAAACAGTGAATCTTACTTTAGATATTGACAAGACCTTGTCTGGTAGCTTACAACCTCAACTAATTGGGAAGATCTTAGGTAGAATACTCCTCGACTGTCACATCTGGCACCCAGCGTGGGGCCCGAGATTTAATCTTGGGCCTCAAAAAATAGACACAATAACTCTGTTGCTAGAATGTAGCTAATTTATAGACCAAACTAAAAAAGTGCAAAAATAGAACCTTAAGTAAGGTCAGAACAATATAAAACAAAGCACTAATACCAGCAATTCGACTACTAAAGTTAAACTGTGTTTACTAGTAGAAAAGACCAAGTCTATATTCTTTGGCTATGGCAGCTCAAGCCCACCTTTGGCGTGACCATCCAGTAATCACTGATGCCCTCGCGGGACAAACATTTAATGTCCCAAAAGGAACATTACTGGTCGATCATTTACTCTCACTGCAACCTACTTTCATAGATGGACAGAGGTTTGCGCTAGAAATAACAGAATTTTTCCCGGGGAGAAACCACAGACAGGATTGCCAGCTAGAATTAGCAACTTGCCTAATCAGACCAGGTTGTTGTGTATAACCTAATGACTTTGTACCCTTTGTGGTATGTCACTCAGAAGATATAGACCTGCTCAATGCTAGCAGGGTCTTGGGATTAACAGTACATGCTTATCCCGTCCCCGTCCCGCAAACCCCTGTCTTCAACCCAGGGAATCGCTGGGGAGACGCTATAGTTATTCTTAGTGACCTTTATATCCCCGCTCTTCTGACACCGGCTCAGACAGATATAGCGAGAAGAGCCATTGGAGGGATGAATCATACCCTCCTAAACCGGCAGGCAGACCAGCGATCCCTGTCAGGATGAGATCAGTAATTGGGGAACACACAGTGTCCGTATTTTCAGATACCTTCGGACCAATTCCCCCAGACGATAAACAAGCCCTTAAATGGTCTTTGGAAAAAATGTCCATGCTAGAAATATTTTTTGGATCTCTAACACCAAGAGATAAACAACAGCTACTGCGCGTAACAGTGCCACCAGGCTTCCACCTCCCAGAAGTGGAATGTGGAACCCTGTTTCAAATCCTAGCTGCAGCACCTAAGAAAATTTACGGACATGGCATACAAGGAGGATTCCGAAATATTCTTTTAAACGCCCTTAAAGTAGGAAGCATCAGAGAAACTTTCCAGCTAGCCCTACAATTACAATTTGACTTTGCTCAAGTCAGCCGATTATTACTAAAATCAGTCACTGACTCAGCCCATCGCCTGCGCCTACAGGACGCAGCGCACGGTCAACAAAACCAGGCTGCTAAATACCACGCAATTATTCAGGCATGCGGAGACCTTGAGGAACTCTGCCAACTGTCGGCGCCAAACTAGGAGGACCAAGGAACGCCCCCTCCACCTCTGGGACACAACCCAGAGGGGGAGCAGGAGCATCAGCTACCCCTCGTACTCCAGGCAGGAGCCAAACCCCCACCGGAAGGTCCCCAGGAATCCCTGCACGAGCCCCAGCCTCAGGTCGCAGACAGCAGCCTTTCAGACAAACTCCCAGGCAGACACCAACGGAACCCCCTAGGGACCCGAACAGGCAGCACCCCATCGCCTATTCGAAGACAGAGGTCTGTGATAACCCCAGTACCCTCCTCAACAAGGACGGTATGAGTTCTGAGATCGAGCTAATATCCACCCCCCCTGGAAGATACCAGGATGATAGAAATCCACAGAGGCAACAACAACAATACCAGGATCAGCCGAGAACTAATGGCAGTACTGGACAAAACAGGGGCCAAGGTAGAAATTCTAGAGGCGGCCACGTTCCGACCACCATCCGAATGTACACCGCCTCTAAGAATCGCTCTTGACTAACAGGCCGGTCCGCTCACAAATTCTCCCAAATCGCTCCCGCTCAATTCCCATACATAAATGCCACCCTGTACCTTAACCCGAAATTACTAACCGCTACGATAGGGGCAATTTTACTTCTAGATACTGGGGCGGAAATGCCCCTCATAGATGAAGGATTTGCCCACTACCATTCCTTAAATAGACCAATAACAAGGACAATGAACGGAAAAGGCATAACTTCAGAAGTAAGGCAACTACCATTGGTAAAGATCACCCTTTTAGCTAATGATCAAGTAATTAGGTGTCAAGCTGGACTATGGCCTGATTTAGACAAAGATCATGATTGCGACATTATCCTATCCAATAATTCAAAAATATGACTTACTTCTTCTATTAGCCCATCAGGATAACAGACAAGAACAGTTAGAGGAAACTCTTAGGGATAGCCCGGACAAACAAACAAAAGCACAAATTAAGAACTTAATTCTCAGACACTGGGACTTATTCCAAAAACATCAGAATCACTGCGGACTGCTAAAAATTCAACCAGTCACAACCGGAGTCAACGACTTCCCGGTTCAGAAACAATGGTTCATCCGAGACCCGGAGTGCAGAGCCGCGCTCCAAAAAACAATCGACTCCTTATGCCAACAAGGCATTCTGATTTAAAAAATCATCTCCGTATAACTCCCCTATGTTTGGGATTCCCAAAGCTAAAGGCTGAGTCAGACTTTTAGTCGACTACCACGAACTAAACCGGCAGCCCAAAGGCAGCCCAATCCACTAGCATACAAGTTACACAACAGATTAGCCAAAAAAAGTACAAATCCACTTTCGACTTATCCAACGGCTTCTGGTCACACCCGATCCTCCGCGAGGAGTATGATTACACAGCGTTCACTGGTCCTAACGGCCACCAGTACGTCTGGACCCGACTCCCGCAGGGCTTCCGCAATTCGCCTCTGCTCTTCGCGGCCGGCGTTATTTCTGCATTAGCGCCCATACGCCATAAATATGATATCAATGTCTATGTAGACGACGTGTACGTGACAACTGACACCCGCGAACAACACCTAGAAGCCCTGGACGAAATCTTTACCCTTTTAAAGATCCATGGATACATAGTCGGTCTTAAGAAATGCCAATTGCTTTATAAATCAGTTGAATACCTCGGTATTAATGTCACAGACACTGGCCGAGGCCTGACCGACTCTTTTTCCGAGAAATTCTCGGCCATTAAGAATCCTACTTCCCTTAAACAGCTACAATCTATACTGGGACTACTTAATTTTTCACGGACGTTTGTACCGGCATTCGCTTCACTTTCAGCTCCCTTGTATGAGTACTGTACCCCGACAAATAAACCTTTCTGCTTCCCGGAGCATGCAAAGGAAGCTCTTACACAGCTAATCTTTGCAGTAAAAAATGCCACTGATCGGAGCTCTGGAGACCCATCCAGGGACATCTGTCTCATTCCTTGGATCGCTTCCCGAGAAGCCTGTGCAGCCAGCTTCGATGAGGGAGCTACTGCGCCTTTCCAATACCTTTCCCTTAAGTACTCTTCCTGTGAACAGAGATTGACCGCCTTAGAACGCTGCATGGTCCTCATCCTACATGTCGTAAGATCCTTATTGAAGGTTCAGGCCAATGTACGCATTCTCATCAAAACTGGTTTTCCCCAACTAAGATCGCAGGAAGGAATGCCAGGGAACGAACGCAAGGCAACCCAGGCCAGATACACTAAGTGGCACCATCTTTTATATGATACCCCCTGAGCTTTGAATACAATGAAAAATACTCGCAGTATATACTCCATTTTCCCGGTTTTGAAAAACTAGACAAAGAAGAGGACCTGGATATTCCGAGTCCCAAACTTACCGTAACTCCCCTCGAGGATTTTGACCTTGTAATTTACTGTGACGGATCGGCAATGCCCATCCCGTTGGCAACTTCTGGACAACACTAAGGTCATGAATTGGCATCCTTATAAAATTCCCCTTAAGTCTTTTTATGAGGGTACATCCTACACCCTTCCAGTCCCACTTGACCATTTTGCATTAGAGAACTCACCTTCAATACAAGTGAGCACCCTTGGCTATTACCTTTCCCCTCCACGCGCTGTGTTTTTCACGCCACATGCCTCGCGCGATGTGGTTTTTACCTCTGCTTTATTAACAGATAATTGTGCCTCTTCGCTGAGGGAAGAGCCTGGAATTGGGCTTGGACTGGATGTACTTTCGGGACCAGAAGTCATTGATGTCAATGTGTTCGATCATAACTTCGATGTGCCTCTCTCTGACAAAGAAGAAAAAATATAAGATGAAAGAACAATTTTTACGACACTTCCACTTCTCCTTTTACCTTTTTCTTTTTGGTTCCCTGGACACTAGTATTTCCACCGGTCTGCTCAGCAGCCTAGGTGGCCAAGAGGAGGACATTGCCAGCAAATTGCGAATTATGACCTGCAGATTATGTACCCCTAGTCTGCCTTACCTTCCTGTAACACTTTCCCAATATATAGGATTGACCTAACTTAACACTTTCCCAATCTTGTATTCTCCATTGCCTCATGAACAAAGACCTTTGATATTATTAAAGGAGGATATATCGTGGCATTTACCTTTATACCTCTTAGCTTAATTATATTGCGCTTTAACAATCCTAGATTGGCCCAGATGTCCTTGGAGCTCCAACCGCCAAAGCCAAAACTTGAACCAAAGCAGAAGGCCAACCGAAAACAAATCTACAAGCCATCATGTCTAACAATCCAACCTTCTGCTCCCCCTACTGCACCGTCCTCCAATAATGGGGCTCAGCAAATCAATACTACTCAATCCAATTATGAACCCTCAAAAGCTGGACTGAACCGCCTATTCGGAAATCAGATGCATATATCATGGGAAAAACACCCATGAAGGACTGGTGGCAGAATCAACCCTTTTCCAAACAATTAGAAGGAAAAGAAGAATGCAACAAAGATGGACATTCATTCAATATGAACCATGACCATAAAAAGCGAAACTCAAGGACATTCATCAAAAAATCATCCGAAAAACATATTAGCCACCAGACTTATTTCGCTCAAGAGGAGGATGTGGTGGTATACACTCCATATTAAAAACTGATCAGAACTGACTTTATGTTAAATCATGTATTAACTCTACATTAAAAACTATTGACTGATGAAGTCATGCATCTCTTGTAAACCATTACTTATCGCAATAATGTTTTTTAACAAGTACTACAGTCATTACCTTTGTAAAAGTCCAGCTGCAGTGAACTCATTAAGTCTAGTGGCCTTGTCTAGAAATAAGGCTTACCAACTATGGGAGGCTACTGCTTGTCTAGTGACCTTGCCAACTAAGGAAGGCTACTGTTTGTCTAGAAATAACTGTTGGGAGTTGATCTAGTATCTTCAGAAGCAGGTGCTCTGCTAAAACTCCCTCCAGCTCCCTAAGTAGGAAAACCTTATAAATGTTTAAGCAAAGGCTGCGAAAAGAGGATTCGCTTCGAGAGCTGTTTAGGAGATTGCCGAGTGTTTACCTGACCAAGCTGCTGCCTTTATCTCGGCTCGTAGAGTTCTGCTCTTGATTGAGTATTGAACTCCGAGGTTACTAGCCATTGTAAGTATGAATTGTTTATAGCTTAAGCAATTATGTAGTTAGGGAGTTCAAAGGCTAACTCATCACATATCCTGTATTTGCCGAATTGTATCATTTACTAAAAACTTATATTACCCTTATTCTTTAAATAAATTGCGTATATATTTTACCATACAGATCCGTGACTATTTTCATAAATAAGTGTGACATTTAACTAAGGCTCATCATATTCTCACCTCTGAGGCTGCTGGAGGATGACTTACCCATACCCGGCTCTCAGAATAAGAAAGATTTAGCTGCAGTTAAGGATAAGATAGCCCCCAAAGTGATAGTCTATCTCGTATACCGAAGGTAGTGAAAGCAAGGAACATTGTTGATACTATAATTAGACATCACAAACAGTGAATCTTACTTTAGATATTGACAAGACCTTGTCTGGTAGCTTACAACCTCAACTAATCGGGAAGATCTTAGGTAGAATACTCCTTAACTGTCACAGGCCCCAGAGTGAGTTAGCGAACCATTATATTGATGCTCACTCAGCAACTACGAGCATCATCAAGCGGTGCATCGGCATTCTCAAGATGGGCTTTCGATGCCTGAAGCCCTCTAGTGGGGCGCTCCAATATAGCCCCAAGAGAGTCTTGAGCATCGTGGTGGCCAGCTGCATTCTTCATAACACCATGCAGCAGCTGGGTGATATGCTCGATGATGGGAAAGAACTACAGGCCTCATTTGATGAGGAGGATGATGATGTTGTCCAGGAGGATCCAGGTATGGACCCTGTGCTGTCACGGCAGGCTGCCCAATGTGTGATCCAGTACCGGCGCACACAGGGGAACCTCATCACCTCCCGGTATACTCTACTTCCTGTCCCACCCCTCTCCAGCCCCAACACTTGAACCTAACCCCCATCCAGATCCCACACAGAGTCCACCTTCTCCTGAGCCTCTCACTCATTCCCTCTGCAGGAGATGGTGAATGTAAGGACTCTCTCTGGGGTTCCTGGGAATCCTGGGGTTCCATACAAGGCAGCTTCATACTACTGCCCTCATGCCCTGCCACTTCTCGCTGAGGGAGAGGGGGGAGAGATAGAGAATGTCATCCAGATGAGGATTGCCTTGACCAATACCACAAGGCTACATGGTCACCCTGAGCTGCACTGCTGCACCACACTCAACATGTTCACACGCCCCCACCAGCTAAGAGGCCGCTGTGGGCAGGTCCAACAGGGGAGTGAGCGAGGGATGTGTGCGTTTGCTGGCACCTTAGCTGCAGTGTTATGTGGAGACTGGGTTTTACACACAGGATGTGTCAGTGAGCTGGTCAGGTTTCCTGACCGGGGGCATGTGGATGGGATCAGGGGCACGGTGGACAGTTTGGGCTTAAGACATCGCATGATCCTCAGGGGTGGGCTAGCTGATGGCATTCACTCTGTGAGGGGCTGTGAGCCAGGGACGGTTCCAGCAGCAATGGTACATGTGCCCTTTGCTTGGAGTGAGCTCAGCTAATCCTCGGCTGTGGGGTTGTGCTTCTAAGGGGTCCACTGTGGATTGCCAACATGTGGTGGGCCAGCGATTCAGCATTATCGCACACATCCCCTTGATGATACTGCTGGGTATGAGGGTTTCCAGAGGTGTGGGCTGTGTGGGGATCGACATGGCTGGAAGCCCTCAGAGCCTGTGCAGGGTTCCGTGAGCTGTCAGCAGTCTCAGGAGCCTGTAAGTGGCAGCTAGAGGGTGGGTTAAAGTGAATTAATGCAGTAATGGGGGTCTCAGCCAGGGCACCCCGATCCTGAATTAGACCATGCACTTGCCATCATGTCATTTCATACTATTTCAATACACTCAATCCAATTGTTTTGCTTTGTTGCCTTTTCCGAGTTTTCGCGTCGCTCATCGACGTGGTTGTTACCTCTAGCGCTGCCACATCTTGGGCGGCATACAGTTGTTAGATGAGACAGTGAAAAGTCATTGGTGTCGCATATGGGGCTGACCTCAACTGGGTTGCCTCATGTTGTTCCGGGGACACAGGGCAAAGTTAATGTACTCCACACGTTTATCTGTCACTGAAAATATGCATTATCTCCAATGTCAAGGAAATCGTCAGTCTATATATTCTTTGGGTGAAGATCTGATATCTTGTAATGTTGAGGAAATTGAACAAATTGTTATCCAGGTCGAGCTATTTGCCTCTAGCGCCCATTACAAAACCAAAATGTCTCGGCTCCGAGCCACCGGTCGATTTCATTATTTCTGAATCCAGGTGTTTATACTTCAGCATTTTCTCCTTCCAGGCCTTTTCAAGGGATATATCGTTATCCTCATAGCAGATTGTTACGCCGAGTACCGCAATCTTCTGATCTTTTCTGAAGGTACGTCCGGCTTCCATAGGGAGCCATCCTTGGCGGCAAGCCAAGGTTCCAGGTAAGACATCCAGCTGTATTTGGATATGTGCATGTGGAGCAGGTCAAGAATCTTATTATGTCTTATGATCCTGGCCAACTTCACAAACGGACTCCACCTGAAAATATGTGCTAACGTTTCATTAGAAACCACGCACCTTCTGCAAGTTTTTATTATATTTGGGCGTCCCCTTGACAGGGTTGTCCGTGTCGGGTAGAGGTTGGTACGGAGCAACGAGTTATTGATGAGTCGATGAGACTTGATGTGAAAAAGGATTTGATCCAGATGCTGGATATCTTATTGTTTCTGTAATATGAAATACCAGATCCCTAGCTGATCTGTTTACTCCATTTCTCGAATTCCCACTCTCTCCACTCCGCATTTCTTTTCGCCGGTTTTTCCCTGGGCTGGCCCTGGTCTCGCCTCCGCGACTAGATTTTCGGGGTCTTTGCTGACCTGGCTGTCCGATGTGTTGGGAAGGAAGTCATCGATTTCTTTGAGGACCTGGAGTGTACGTAGTATCGCAATGGTTTCCGAGTTATTTTCGCCCGATATTGGAAGGATTCCCCGATAACTTTGTCGGTGGACATCTCTAGTGCCGGGCATTTACGAATAATCTCGGATGGAATCTGCACTTCCAACTTTGGCATTCCCAACCCACCGCTTCTGTTGTTAGAATATAGGAGTCTGTTGGTAACGTGTGGTGGGAGATGTAGGATTTCTTTCACAGAGTTACGGATGATTTGATCCGGATTGTGGAGTATATTCTGCGATACCTCCACTAAAATTAGGTGGAAATATGTCCTGAGGATAATATGCGCTCTTAGGACCTTGATCTTCTGAGCTGGTCGGAGAGCCGTCACCTGCAATGACTTGATCCAGGCTTTAATTTTTTTCTGGCCGCTCGCCTTCCATTACGCCTGCCCATGGATTGATTTGGGCACCCAGGTACTTTTCTGTGTCCCCTGGGGAGATGTAGGCGATTGTATCTTTCCTAAGCTTCCAATTTTTGTCATGGTTGTAAATGAAGGTCTTCGACTTAAAGGTGAAGTGGAATACCTTTGTCTTGGAGGTGTTGATAATCAACCCCGTGTTGGTACAGAAAGACTGGAGGAGCTTGAGATTCGTCTCCATCCCTGCATGAGTGTGACCTAAGAAGGCAATATCGTCAGTGAAGGCCAAGGCCGAGCAGTTGTTTTTTCTGTCACCGAAATGCATGGCAACCCCTGAGCTGGCCTTCTCCAGGTAACATATTAACGGGTCCAGAGCTATATTGAAAAGTAGAGGCGAGAGCGGGTCGCCTTGTTTGACGCCCCTCTCTATGTTTATATCACCGTTTTTTGTTTTGTGACTCTCGATCATGGTAGTATTGTTGGTGTATAGGTCGGTGACTAATTTTACAAATACTTTTGGAAGATGCATTCTTTGTAATGCCTTTACGATGTGCTTGTGCCCAACTGAGTCGAACGCCTTGACCAAATCGATAAACATAATGGCAAAGTCCTTTTTGCTCTTTTTCGCGCCCTTCATGATGTTTTCAAGGATTGCAATGTTTTCATTGCATCCAGGGGTTGTTGCCAGGAAGCGCTTTTGTCTTGGGCTGATCCAAACGGCCTCACTGAGGCGATTCGCCATGATTTCGGTGAATAAGCATAGCAGCATAGGACCGATAATTATTGGTCGGCAGTTGTCAATATCTTTTAGGCGTTCTTGATCCTTGCACTTTGGGATCAGAGTGGTTCGGCCCTTTTTGAGAGAGTCGGGGAATGTTGCTGATTTAAGTGATGCGACCATCAATTCACACAAGACGATTAGAAGAAGTGAACAGTGGTTTTAATAAGCTAGATCTGTGCCTGCCTGCGACTGCTCTGTACTGAGTGCCGCCTACAGGCTGCAGGTTTATATACCACCCCTGAGGTGGCGGAGCCACAGGCGGAGCCCACAGGGGCATCAACATAGTACAGTACAATACAGTGGTGAATTGCAGTAGCAATACGTTCACCACATTCACCCCCTGTTAAAAATTGAAGTCCGGCGGGCGGGAAGTGGGCTCACATATCGAGTCTGTCTGGAGCCTTAATCATTCTCTGTGATCGCCTCAGCTCCGGCTTTGCTGCGGGCACGGGTGTTGGACTCATTGACTCCGGGAGCGTGTCGTCTGTATCCTGTCGTCCGTCATGGTGCGCCACATAGGCATACTGAAGGTTGGCATGTAGGAGCTGGACCCTCTCGACCAGCGGGTTGGACTTATGGCTCCTCACATGCTTCCGGAGGAGGACAGGCCCCATTGTTGTCAGCCAGGACAGAAGCGAGACCCCAGAGATGGACTTCCTGGGGAAGACTGACAGGCGGTTGTGAGGGGTCTCATTCGTGGCTGTGGAGAGGAGCGCCCGAATGGAGTGGAGCGCGTCGGGGAGGACCTTCTGCCAGTGGGAAACCGGGAGACTTCAAGACTGTAGGGCCAGAAGGACGGCCTTCCATACCGTCGCGTTCTCCCTCTCCACCTGTCCGTTTTGCCGGGGGTTGTAGCTGGTAGTCCTGCTCGAGGCAATGCCCTTACCGAGCAGGTACTGACGCAGCTCATCGCTCATAAAAGAGGAGCCCAGGTCACTGTGGACGTAAGTAGGGAAACCGAACAGGGTGAAGATGCTGTGCAGGGCCTTAATGACAGTGGCCGCGGTAATGGCAGGACATGGGACGGCGAAGGGGAAACGGGAGTACTCGTCAACGATGTTGAGAAAGTACACGTTGCAGTCAGTGGAGGGGAGGGGCCCTTTGAAATCGATGCTGAGGTGCTCAAAGGGGCGGGAGGCCTTCACCAGGTGGGACTTGTCTGGCCGATACAAGTGCGGCTTGCATTCCACGCAGACTTGGCAGTCACTGGTCATGGCCCTGACCCCCTCGGTGGAGTAGGGTAGGTTGCGGGCCTTCATGAAGTGGAGAAGCCGGGTGATCCACGGGTGACAGAGGTCATTGTGACCCGAAGTCGGTCACCTTGCGCGTTGGCACATGTGCCGCGGGACAGGGCATCTGGGGGCTCATTGAGCTTCCCAGGACGATACACGATATCGTAATTATAGGTGGAGAGTTGGATTCTCCACCTCAAGATCTTATCATTCTTGATCTTGCCCCGCTGTGTGTTGTTGAACATAAAGGCTACCGACCGTTGGTCGGTGACGAGGGTGAGCCTCCTCCCGGCCAGGTAGTGCCTCCAATGTCGAACAGCTTCCACAATGGCTTGAGCTTCCTTTTCGACAGATGAGTGTCGAATCTCGGAGGCGTTGAGGGTACGGGAAAAGAATACCACGGGCCTGCCTGCCTGGTTAAGTGTAGCGGCCAGGGCGACGTCTGACGCATCGCTCTCCACCTGGAAGGGGATGGACTCATCCACCATGGGCATCGCGGCCTTGGTAATGTCTGCCTTGATGCGGCTGAAGGCCAAGCGGGCCTCAGTCATCAGGGGAAAGATGGTGGCTTTGATAAGTGTGCTTTGTCCGCATAGTTGGGGACCCACTGGGCATAATATGAGAAGAACCCGAGGCATCTCTTCAGGGCCTTGGAGCAGTGCGGAAGGGGGAGTTGCAGGAGAAGGCGCATGCAGTCGGGGTCGGGCCCCAGGACTCCATTTTCCACGACATAGCCGAGGATGGCTAGTAGGGTTGTGCGGAAATCGCATTTCTCCTTGTTGTAGCTGAGATTAAGGGATTGGGTGGTTTGGAGGAACTTCTGAAGGTTAGCGTCGTGGTCCTGCTGATCATGGCCGCAGATGGTGACATTATCCAACTACGGGAACGTGGCCCGCAGCCCGTGCTGGTCAACCATTCGGTCCATCGTTCTTTGGAAGACCGAGACCCCATTGGTGACACCGAAGAGGACCCTGAGGAAGTGGAAGAGGCGGCCGTCTGAACATAGAACATTACAGCGCAGTACAGGCCCTTCGGCCCTCAATGTTGCGCCGACCTGTGAAACCACTCTAAAGCCCATCCACACTATTCCCTTATCGTCCATATGTCTATCCAATGACCATTTGAATGCCCTTAGTGTTGGCGAGTCCACTACAGTTGCAGGCAGGGCATTCCATGCCCTTACTATTCTCTGAGTAAAGAACCTACCTCTGACATCTGTCCTATATCTATCTCCCCTCAATTTAAAGCTATGTCCCCTGGTGCTAGACATCACCATCCGAGGAAAAAGGCTCTCACTGTCCACCCTATCCTATCCTCTGATCATCTTGTATGCCTCAATTAAGTCACCTCTTAACCTTCTTCTCTCTAACGAAAGCAGCCTCAAGTCCCTCAGCCTTTCCTCATAAGATCTTCCCTCCATACCAGGCAACATTCTGGTAAATCTCCTCTGCACCCTTTCCAATGCTTCCACATCCTTCCTATAATGCGGCGACCAGAATTGCACGCAATATTCCAAATGCGGCCGCACCAGAGTTTTGTACAGCTGCAACATGACCTCATGGCTCTGAAACTCAATCCCTCTACCAATAAAAGCTAACACACCATACGCCTTCTTAACAATCCTCTCAACCTGGGTGGCAACTTTCAGGGATCTATGTACATGGACACCGAGATCTCTCTGCTCATCCACACTGCCAAGAATCTTACCATTAGCCCAGTACCCTGTCTTCCTGTTATTCCTTCCAAATGAATCACCTCACACTTTTCTGCATTAAACTCCAATTGCCACCTCTCAGCCCAGCGCTGCACCTTATCTATGTCCCTCTGTAACTTGTAACATCCTTCCGCACTGTCCACAACTCCAACAACTTTAGTGTCATCTGCAAATTTACTCACCCATCCTTCTACGCCCTCCTCCAGGTCATTTATAAAAATGACAAACAGCAGTGACCCCAAAACAGATCCTTGTGGTACACCACAAGTAACTGGACTCCAGTCTGAACATTTCCCATCAACCACCACCCTTTGTCTTCTTCCAGCGAGCCAATTTCTGATCCAAACTGCTAAATCACCCTGAATCCCATGCCTCCGTATTTTCTGCAGTAGCCTACCATGGGGAACCTTATCAAATGCTTTACTGAAATCCATATACACCACATCAACTGCTTTACCCTCATTCACCTGTTTGGTCACCTTCTCAAAGAACTCAATAAGGTTTGTGAGGCACGACCGCTCACTGGTCTATAATTACCGGGGTTGTTTCTACTCCCCTTCTTGAACAAGGGGACAACATTTGCTATCCTCCAGTCTTCTGCCACTATTCCTGTAGACAAAGATGACTTAAAGATCAAAGCCAAAGGCTCAGCAATCTCCTCCCTAGCTTCCCAGAGAATCCTAGGATAAATCCCATCCGGCCCAGGGGACTTATCTATTTTCACACTTTCCAGAACACCTCCGCTTTATGAACCTCAAGCCCTTCTCGTCTAGTAGCCTGAATCTCAGTATTCTCCTCGACAACATTGTCTTTTTCCTGTGTGAATACTGACGAAAAATATTCATTTAGCACCTCTCCTATCTCCTCGGACTCCAAGCACAACTTCCCACTACTGTCCTTGACTGGCCCTACTCTTAACCTAGTCATTCATGTATTCCTGACATATCTATAGAAAGCTTTAGGGTTATCCTTGAACCTACCTGCCAAAGACTTCTCATGTCCCCTCCTGGCTCTTCTTCTTAGCCCTCTCTTTAGGCCCTTCTGAGCTAACTTGTAACTCTTGAGCACCCTAACTGAACCTTAATGTCTCATCTTTACATAAGCCTCCTTCTTCCTCTTGACAAGTGTTTTGACTGCTTTAGTAAACCACGGTTCCCTTGCTCGACCACTTCCTCCCTGCCTGACAGGTACATACTTATCAAGGACACGCAGTAGCTGTTCCTTGAACAAGCTCCACATTTCCATTGTGCCCATCCCCTGCAGTTTTCCTCTTCATCCGATGTATCCTAAGTCTTGCCTCATCGCATCATAATTGCCTTTCCCCCAGATATAACTCTTGCCCTGCGGTATATACCTATCCCTTTCCATCACTAAAGTAAACATAATCGAATTGTGGTCACTATCACCAAAGTGCTCACCTACCTCCAAATCTAACACCTGTCCTGGTTCATTACCCAGTACCAAATCCAATAAGGCCCCGCCTCTCGTTGACCTATCTACATACTGTGTCAGGAAACCCTCCTGCACACATTGGACAAAAACAGACCCATCTAAAGTACTCGAACTATAGCATTTCCAGTCAATATTTGGAAAGTTAAAGTCCCCCATAACAACTACCCTGTTGCTTTCGCTCCTATCCAGAATCATCTTTGCACTCCTTTCCTCTACATCTCTGGAACTTTTCGGAGGCCTATAGAAAACCCCTAACAGGGTGACCTCTCCTTTCATGTTTCTAACCTCAACCCATACTACCTCAGTAGACGAGTCCTCATCAAACGTCCTTTCAGCCACCAGAATACTGTCCTTGACTAACAATGCTACTCCTCCCCCTCTTTTACCACCTTCCCTGAGCTTACTGAAATACCTAAACCCCGGCACCTGCAACAACCATTCCTGTTCCTGCTCTATCCATGTCTCCGAAATGGCCACAACATCGAAGTCCGAGGTACCAACCCATGCCGCAAGTTCACCCAGCTTATTCCGGATGCTCCTGGCATTGAAGAAGACACACTTTAAACCACCTTCCTGCCTGCTGGTACACTCTTGCAACTTTGAAACCTTACTCATGACCTCACTACTCTCAACCTCCTGTATACTGGAGCTACAATTCAGGTTCCCAAGCCCCTGCTGAACTAGTTTAAACCCTCCCAAAGAGCATTAGCAAATTTCCCCCCCAGGATATTGGTACCCCTCTGGTCCAGGTGTAGACCATCCCGTTTGTAGAGGTCCGACCGACCCCAGAATGAGCCCCAATTATCCAGAAATCTGAAGCCCTCCCTCCTGCACCATCCCTGTAGCCACGTGTTCAACTCCTCTCTCTCCCTATTCCTCATCTCGCTGTCACGTGGTACGGGTAACAACTCAGAGATAATAACTCTGTTTGTCCTAGATCTAAGTTTCCACCCTAGTTCCCTGAATTCCTGCCTTACATCCCTATCCCCTTTCCTACCTATGTCGTTGGTGCCTATGTGGACCACGACTTGGGGCTGCTCCCCCTCCCCCTTAAGGATCCCGAAAACACAATCCGAGACATCATGCACCCTGGAACCTGGGAGGCAACACACCAACCGCGAGTCTCTCTCGTTCCCACAGAATTTCCTATCTATCCCCCTAACTATGGAGTCTCCAATGACTAATGCTCTACTCCTCTCCCCCCTTCCCTTCTGAGCAACAAAGACAGACTCTGTGCCAGTGACCTGTATCTCATGGCTTACCCCTGGTAAGTCATCCCCCCCCAACAGTATCCAAAGTGGTATACTTGTTACTAAGGGGAACGACCACAGGGGATCCCTGTACTGACTCCTTCCTCTCACCCCTCTCACCATCACCCATCTATCTTTATTCTTTGGAATAACTACATCCCTGAAGCTTCTATCTATGAGCACCTCTGCCTCCCAAATGATCCGAAGTTCATCCAGCTCCAGTTCCAGTTCCCTAACGCGGTTTCTGAGGAGCTGGAGATGGGTGCACTTCCCACAGATGAAATCAGCACGGACACTGACGGCGTCCCTCACCTCAAACATTCTGCAGAAGCAACATTGCACTGCCTTCCCTGCCATCCCCTCTAGATAAAAAAGAAAAAGAAAGAAAGAGCTTACCTGTTATTCACTCCCCTTCTCAGCAAGCACTCACTTAGCAACCTCTGTGCCCCACACGATAACACCTGAGGGAAAATAAAAGAAAAACTACTTACCAGTCACCAGCCAGACCCTTACCTGCAGGCTGTGACGTCACGGTTCAACTTCTTTTGACTTCTACCTGCCCTCAAGCCTTCCTCTTGATCTTTACAGCAGTTGGGGTTTATTTGGTTAGAGGAGGGGGTAGGGAGGGAAACACTGAAGAAGTGCTTCGGGTTTAAGTGTCACTTGACAACAGCTCCTCCACAAACCACCTTCAAATTAGGGTGAGCACACGGACGTATGCAAATTTTGCCCGCAACATCCATTCAGCAGCTCCGCTCTACTGCCCTCTGCTGGATGCTTGTCTTCACTTGAACAGCTAGGGTCTCTTGCTGAGGTACACCTTCAAGTTAGGGAGAGCAAACGGACGTATGCAAATTTCGCCCACACCATTCAATCAGCAGTTTCGCTCTACTACCCTCTGCTGGAGGTGGCGGTCCTCTGGGCGGATCGGAAGCTGGTGATATGCGGACATCAGATTTGCAATCTGATTAACCATATCCGCTATGCGGGGAAGGGGATACGCATTGAGTTGCATGTACAGGTTTATGGTCTGGCTGTAGTCCACAACCATCCGGTTCTTTTCCCCGGTCCTGAGGACCACCACTTGGGCTCACCAGGGGCTATTACTGGCCTCAATGATCCCCTCCCTCAAGAGCCGCTGGACCTCCAACTTGATGAAAGTCTTGTCATGCGCACTGTACGGCCTCCTCTTGGTGGCGACGGGTTTACCGTCGGAGGTGAGGTTCGCGAAGAGCGAGGGAGGAGCGACCTTAAGGGTCGCGAAGCTACATACGGTGAGAGGGGGTAGGGGTCTGCCGAACTTCAGGGTCAGGCTTCTGAGGTTGCACTGGCAATCCAATCCTAAGAAGAGAGGAGCGCAGAGATGAGGAAGGACATAGAGTTGAAAATTGGCGTACTCGGCGCCCTGTATCACGAGGTTCGTGACACAGTACCCCCGGATCTGCACTGAATGTGATCCGGAAGCAAGGGAGATTGTTTGAAACACGAGGGAAATCTGGAGGGAGCAGCGCCTTACCGTGTCCGGATGGGTGAAGCTCTCCGTACTCCTGGAGTCGAACAGACAGGGCATTTCGTGCCCATCGACCCAGACGGTCATCACGGAGTTCTTGAGGTGCTTGGGTCGTGACTGGTCGAGAGTGACCGTGCCGAGCTGCGGGTAGCCGGCATGGTCGGTGGTAGTGAGGGGGTCCCAAGGTAGCGGCCAAGATGGTGGCCCCCGTCGGTCGCACATGTCGGGCAGGCGTTGAAGTTCGCAGCCAAGATGGCAGCCCCCATGAGTCACACATGGCGGGTAGGGTTGAAGATGGCGGCCAAGATGGCGGCCTCCATGAGTCGCACGCGTCGGACGGAGTTAAAGATGGCGTCCCCCACGGATAGCACGAGGTGGATGACGCATCAGAAGGGGGCGTTACCGGCAGGCACGCAGCCACACTGTGGGGTCTGCGGGCCTGTGAGTCTGTGAGTCGGGCCTGCGATTTTAGAACTTTGGGTCGGGCCAAGTAGACTTTGGCAAAATGTCCTTTCTTGCCGCAGTCGCTGCAGGTCGTGTTCCGAGCTGGGCAATGCTGCCTCGGCTGCTGGTTCTGACCACAGAAATAGCAAGACGGCCCCCCAGATTGGGTGGGCAGCCACGCGGCACAGGCCTGGGACACCCTCGGATCGGGTGATGGCCGGGCCTCCGGTGCCCATGAGGAAATCTCGTAGTCGAAGGGGAAAGCATTTAGGCTCTGGACGGCTACCTCTAATGAGGTGGATAGTTTTACCGTCTCTTCTAGGTCGAGGGCGCCCTTTTCGAGCAGGCGCTGTCTGACATAGCTGGTTCTGACCGCAGAAATAGCAAGACATAGTTGGACCGGACTCCAGCCACATAGGTGTCCCGGATGGCGAGTTCCATGTGCTGCAAGGCCGTGACGTCCTTGTAGTTACAGTTCCGAGCGAGTACCCTCAGGTCGCGTAGATATTCCTCCAGCGATTCCCCAGGGCATTGACGACGTGTGGTGAGGAGATGCCGCGCGAACACTTCGTTCACCGGCCTCACGTAATGTCTTTTCAGGATCGTGACCGCGTCTGCGTACGTGGTCGCGTCCTCGATTTGTAAAAAGGTCCTGTGGCTCACCCGGGCATTGAGGAGACTCAGCTTATGTGTCTCGGTGACGGCGGGCGAGGAGGAGGAGGCGAGGTAGCCCTCAAAGCAGCGGAGCCAATGTGAGAAGATTTCTTTGGCTTCAGCTGCCTGTGGGTCGAGTTCCAGTCGATCAGGTTTGAGGGCGGCTTCCATTGCGATATCTTAGCTTATTAAATTGATGCGACCATCAGTTCACATGAGATGATTAGTAGAAGTGAACAGTGGTTTTAATAAGCTAGACCTGTGCCTGCCTGTGACTGCTCTGTACTGAGTGCCGCCTACAGGCTGCAGGTTTATATACCACCCCCGAGGGGGCGGAGCCACAGGCAGAGCTCACAGGGGCATCAACATAGTACAGTACAATACAGTGGTGAATTGCAGTAGCAATACGTTCACCACATTAAGCCAGAGGGAGAAGCGCCGAGATAGTCTTGTTTCATCCTCGTCATGGATTTTCTGGACATCAGCCAGTTTCATACCATCCGGGCCGGGCGCGCTCTTATCATCAATGCCCTTGATAGCCTTCGTGACTTCTTCTTCCTCTATTGGTTTCATCAATTCGCCCTCGTCAGTACTGCCTTCGTATTTGGCGAACCTGCTCAGGTTCGCCTTGTCGTTTGGTACCGACAGTTTCCCCCGAAAGCTGTGTTCGAGTTCCTCTTTTGATAGAGGACATGTGGATGTAGATGGGGTGCCCATGATTTGCCTGGCCAGCTGCCGCCTGTTGTTCTTATAGAGCAGCTGAGTTGCTCTAAAGACAGCTTTCCAAGTGACCAGTCTTCTACTTGCGCCATTGTTAGTTTTGCACGTCTCAGTCTTGTTTCTTCTAGTCTAACCTTTTTGAGGCCCTTTTGCTTTGGGTGGGGTATTAGCCCTTTTCAGCAGTAAGTCCGTGAGACTCTCCACTATCCCGGTGCCCAGCTCCCGGCTGTCGGGGTCATTCTTCATGCCCAGTAACTGCTCGGCTTTTGTGAGCTGTTCGTCTATGTCCCTATGTCGTGGGATAGCTGTCGGAGGTCTTATCCATCTCTCGTCGCGCTGAATTGGTGTAGTTGGGTTACTCGCCTCCCCCTCAGGCTCGGAATCTTCCGTAAGATTACCCGCTGATGTAACTGGGGTCTCCGCCTGGATATCCTGCAGAGTTCTCCGTTTGTCCGAGATTTGTTTTGCGGACTTTGTTTTTAGGACACCGGCAATCTCTTTGTTGATAAGCCGATATCCTTTGAATCTGACCACCAGCTCTCTAAGGAGTGCAACCTCCTCTGCAGACCACTTGTGGTCTCGCCTCCCCGGCTTGGATGTGGCTTTCGTGGGTTTGAGCCTTTTCTCATTCCGCAGAGCGGGATGCTCATGCCTCTCATGCTACCCAAGCCTACTTCTGGTGGAGAACCTTTTTTCGCAGATGCTGCAACCAAAGGCCCCGGTCGAAACTGACAGTCTTGCCCCTTTGCAATTCGCATAGTGGCAGGCGATGGCGTGGTATTCGCCTGTTTTGCCACATCTCGAACATTTGGTTCTGATTGATTTCACCTGATGTTCCTTGGCCATATGTCTGTTGAACAGTCCCTTGTTAGAGAGGAGGGCATCACACAGTCTACAGAATAGCCCGTCGGTGAGATAGTGGATTGTGACTTCCTTGACTGCTGATCTGTCATAACTGGGTTCGATGATGACCCCTTCAATGAAGGTGGCCGAATCGGGTGTTTCTTTGCCTATTGTCTGCATGCCCAGGTTGTTTTTTGTTACGATACTTGGATGGCCCTTGATGTATTCCTTGCTATAGAACATCTGAGTTACCAGAGTAGCATTTTGTTCCGTCGGGTGGGACGTCTGCACGGGTTCTTCCATGGCAGTAGTTTTGACCTCGACTACTGGGGATGCTGGTCTTTCTGGTCTGGCACCCGGATCCAACTCCCAGAAGGGAAGATGAAATGAAATTAAATGAAAATCGCTTATTGTCACGAGTAGGCTTCAATGAAGTTACTGTGAAAAGCCCCTAGTCGCCACATTCCAGCGCCTGTTCGGGGAGGCTGGTACAGGAATTGAACCGTGCTGCTGGCCTGCCTTGGTCTACTTTAAAAGCCAGCGATTTAGCCCAGTGAGCTAAACCAAGTATTGTCTGTTAGGTCTCGCAACCTCTTCTTCAGTTTGAATCAAGTTAGACGATGTCATGAGCCGGATTGGCTGTGAACATGTGGGGCATCGGTATTTTGCAAAAAGCTCTGCCGCTGACGCATCTGCGGGGAGGTTTCTCTTCCGGGCACTTCCCATCCGTTCTCATCTATCAATGATAGAATTTCCACAATAATTTTTCTGACAGGGCGATATCAAAACGCTATCTGATCTTCGGATGATCATGGCCGTTTCGTGCTTTTTCTAGCTATTTTGGCACTCAGCAGTGTGGTGTTGTTACTGCTAAGCTTATCAGCAGGGCCAACAGGGAGGCACGGCATTCAATGTGGTGCCAAAAGCACGTGAAAATACCACAAGGGTAACTAACCAGATATGACTCACTCGGGAGACCCGTGCAAGAGGGTCATAGTTACTCCCACGGGTCACAGGAGCCTGTAAGTGACAGCTAGAGGGTGGGTTTCAGTGAATGAATGCAGTAATGGGGGTCTCAGCCAGGGCACCCCGATCCTGAAGGAGTCCACGTACTTGCCATCATGTCATTCCATGCTACTCCCTGAGATCCAGGAATACCCCCCCCCACCAAGCCTGAAATGTTTTATTGCCTCCTTTCTCCTCAACGGCGATGGCGTCTGGGTCACGCTCGTAAATACTTGGACCAATTCATGCTTGCATGACCTCCGGCTGAGTGGGCTGGAGCATCACGGAGGGGTGGAGCATCGGGGAGGGGTGGAGCATTGAAGAGGGGTGGAGCATCGAGGAGGGGTGGAGCATCGAGGAAGGGTGGAGCATCGAGGAAGGGTGGAACATCACGGAGGGATGGAACATCACGGAGGGTGGAGCTTCACGGAGGGATGGAGCATCACGGAGGGGTGGAGCATCAGTCTTCCAGCCCTCTAATGAGATTACAGTTCATGCAAATTACGGTTTTGCATGGTGCCACCTACACAGCAGGCGTACCACGCTGCCAGATTGGGAAACCCGCCAGCAATGGAGAATCCACCCCTTGGTCTCTCAGGGAATGACCGGACATGAAAGTATGCAGTCAAACTGAGTTCAGCCATGAGCATATTGAATAGCAGAGCATGTTCAATGGGCCAGATGGTCTTTTGCTCCTACTTCTTTTGTTCTACTGTCGTGGAATGAACAGATTTGCAGTACATACCGGCCAGATTTTCTCTTGGTACTTTGCAAATGTGGTTGACAATGTGGAGAGGAAATGAATGTCCGTTATGGATTTGAAATATATCTTACAAATCATTAGAACATTGAGCAGTGTCGGTGGCAATCGCCACCAATAGTCAGAGTGTAAAGCTTAACCCGCAATCCGATGTTTAAAAACAATTTATAGTTATGTAGCACCTTTAATCTAATAAAACTTATCAAGGTGCCTCACAAAAGCCTTGTAAGTCAAAGCATCACACCAAGTAACATAAGGAGATATTAGATGGGATGATTAAAAACTTAATCAAAGAGGTATATTTTAAGAAGTATCTTAAAGTGAGATTTTGGGATGGAATTTCAGAGCTTGAGGCCGAGGCAACTGAAGATACTGCCATCAATGGCAATGCAATTATGATTGGGTCTGCTCAAGAGGCAGAGTTAGAGGGTGCATCTATTTCTGTCAATTATGGGGTTGCCATGATGTGGACATGCCAGCGTTGGACTGGGGTGGGCACAGGAAGAAGTTTTACAACACCAGGTTAAAGTCCAACAGGTTGTATTAGAGTATTAGAGTGTATTAGAGAGGGTGCAGAAGAGATTTACCAGAATGTTGCCTGGTATGGAGGGCATAAGCTATGAGGAGCGATTGAATAAACTCGGTTTGTTCTCACTGGAACGAAGGAGGTTGAGGGGCGACCTGATAGAGGTATACAAAATTATGAGGGGCATAGACAGAGTGGATAGTCAGAGGCTTTTCCCCAGGGTAGAGGGGTCAATTACTAGGGGGCATAGGTTTAAGGTGAGAGGGGCAAGGTTTAGAGTAGATGTACGAGGCAAGTTTTTTACGCAGAGGGTAGTGGGTGCCTGGAACTCACTACCGGAGGAGGTAGTGGAAGCAGGGACGATAGGGACATTTAAGGGGCATCTTGACAAATATATGAATAGGATGGGAATAGAAGGATACGGACCCAGGAAGTGTAGAAGATTGTAGTTTAGTCGGGCAGTATGGTCGGCACGGGCTTGGAGGGCCGAAGGGCCTGTTCCTGTGCTGTACATTTCTTTGTTCTTTGTTCTTTGTTCTTTGTTTATTTGGAATCACTAGCTTTCGGAGCACCGCTCCTTCATCAGGTGAGAGATGAAGGAGCTGCGCTCCATAAGCTATTGATTCCAAATAAACCTATTGGACTTTAACCTGGTGTTGTAAGACTTCTAATTGTGGGATTGGAAGAGTTGGGGAGGACAAGGGCATGCAGAAATTTGTAGACAAGGATGAACATTTTAAAATAAAGGCATTGCTTGACTGCAAGTCCATGTAGGTCAGCGAGCACAGGAGTGATAGGTAAATGGGACTGGCTGCAAGTAATGACAGCACGTTTGAATGACTTCAAGTTTACGGAGAGTAGAATGTGAGAGACCAGGCAGGAGTGCATCAGAATAGTTGAGTCCAGAGGTAACAAAGACATGGACAAGCGTTTCAACAGCAGATGAGCTGAGAACAAGAGTGAAGATGAAAAGGAAAAAGGAAAATCTGAACTAAAGTTTCAAACGTCAAATACTATGAATGAAGCTGTTCCACTATCTTTGGACTTGACTTACAATGGTCTTACCTCAACATGCAGGCCTTATTTGCAGCTATCCTAAAAATCTATAAAGAGTGTCACACAAGGGATTTATTAGGAAATTGGGTCCAGAAATGAGACCCCAATGTATCAGGTAATTTAGGGGTTAAACAGACTGAGCCGTAAAAAGCCTCTGCTCGTACAGAGTCAGAGGAATACGTCCACATCTGGCTGAGTCACTTTGTCCCAGTCAGGCTTAAACTCGTTAGTGGGAATACACAGGATGCCTCAGAAGCAATGAGCTTTGAGACATTCCTCAGCTATTAGTCCATGACAAGATGGCCTCTTTGTCTGTCACTAGGCAGTTAGTTGCATATCAATAGCATGGCTCTGTTCTTTTGTATAAACCGGAGTCGGCAATCAGCCAAGATAACGATAATAGGTTCAAGTCTGAAAACCCCAGAGAACCTTTATTTGAGGGGCCAGGTGGTACTTGGAGAGAGGAATGCTGTTTTGAACAGTTACAGGGAGAAGGCGTTGGAGATCGACCAAGAAAGTCATGAAAGTTGCCATCCAGGCATGCTTGGGAAAAAGGGTTCAGAATGAATGTCCCTACCAGAAGAAAAATTGTTTTGTAAATGCAAATATTGCCTTTGTCTGCCTGTGAAAGTGGCATGAGAGCTGCATGTTCTGTTACAGTGTTCTTTAATGGCAACTAGTGTGTTAAGGTTAAGAAAATACAGACTGGATTCTTCCACCCCACCCACCGCAAAAAGCCACAGGCGAGAGGCAGATGATGAAGAGGTCCATTGACCTCGGGCGGGATTCTCCGTTCGCTGGACACCGCTGGAGAATCCCGCCCTACATGTAATCTGTTATTGTTAGAGTTGAAGTTTAAATGTTTAAAGATAAAAAAGTTTGTTTTTAAAATAACCAAGCTCTATTTCTATATTATCACTCCTGGAATGAACTGATCTTTCTGCATTATCTTAAAACTTTAAAAATTGTATGGACCTGGTTAAGTCTCTTAATCAATGTTGAGAGTTAACCAGGCATCTGTAACAACAGGCATTGCACATTTTTCTGTTATTTTTATTTCAATCAAAGGCACCAAAGGATCAACCATGGCTTAAAACTAGTTTCACGAAAACAGAGTGGGTAGAATTGTCCACCCCGCAATGCCGGCAACGCGGGTCATGATCAGGCAGAGAATCAGGTGTCGGGCCGAAATCAAGGCTCAGGTCGGGTGCCGAACTGACCGCCATGCTCCAGTCCCCGGGGTTCATGCCCGCGCACCAGTGGCAGGATGCTAATGGATGCAAATGTATCCACTTGCATCCACTTAGCGGGTCCGGCACCAGAGTCTCCAGGCCCTTGCAATTCTCTGGCCCCCGGCCTAGGAAGCACATGACCACAGATCACTACTGGTATTTATCAGCATTGCCTCAACATGGTGGGCCTTAAGGGGATTTCCCCCAAAGTCCACCCGAGGGCCACCCTCCTCCCCAAAAATGCACGACCTGCTCACCGCTCCCCTACCACAATGTACCAACATTTACCACATCAAAGAGAGTTAAGTGCATTCTAATCAACCCCCTTCACGCTTGAGTGATTTTGAAGTGCTGAGCTGGAAATTGGCAGCACTTAACTTTCTTTGAAATGGTTGATGTTTGGAAACATTGGGCGGGATTCTCCGGGAATCGGCGGGCGGGCAGAAACAGCACAGGTGAGTGGCGGGAACCACTCCGGCGTCGGGCCGCCCCAAAGGTGTGGAATCCTCCGCACCTTCAGGGGCTAGTATGGCACCGGAGTGGTTTGCGCCCCACTGGCCGGCGTGGAAGGCCTTTGGCGCCGCGCCAGCCGGGCCGAAGGGATTCCGCCGGCCGGCGCGGGTCAGCGCATGCGCGGGAGCTGACATCATCCCCGCGCATGCGCAGGGGGGTTCACCTTCGTGCCGGCCATTGCGGAGGCCTGCACAGCCGGCGCGTAGCAATAGAGTGCCCCCACAGCATAGGCCCGCCCGAGGATCGGTGGGCCCCGACCGTGGGCCAGGCCACCGTGGGGGCACCTCCCAGGGCCAGATCCCCCCACAGCCCCCAAGAATCCCTGAGCCCGCCCGAGCCGCCAGGTCCCGGCGGTAAGGGACCAACTCTAATTTACGCCGACGGGACCGGCATAGAACGGGTGGGACTTCAGCCCATCGCGGGACGGAGAATTCGGTCAGCCCTGGGGCCCATTGAGTCACGCCGGACCCCGTCATTCTCCAATGCATGCGGCGCGACTCATGCCACGCCGGTTTTTTGAGGGGCGGGATAATTGGGAGGACAGCGGGGGCGGGATTCACGCCGACCCCCGGCAATTCTCCCACCCGGCGGGGGGTCGGAGAATGCCGCCCATTGTGTTTACAGCACTTAGAGTTACTCATCCATAAAATAAGATGAATGAAGCACGGCTAACACCTGTGTTTGAGAAATCTGGCAATTACAGCCCACTAAGAGAAATGAATGAATGGCTTGAAGCTAAAGGAACTAAGGGGTTTAAACACAGGTCAATGCTTTTCTCTTTCCAGGAATGGACACATGGTGCTTCCTCTGTCTGAGCCAACATGTTTATGCCCAGGTGATTTGCTTTCTAGTTCCAGACAGTAGTTTTTTTTCTGGGGGTTCTATGGGGGGATTCCTTTAGCTCAATTGTCTCTGTAGGGGTACCTTTAGCTATGGGTGTCTGTGGTGAGTTCCTTTATTTTGGGTGTCTCTGTGGGAGCCCCTTTAGTTAGGGGGTCTCTGTAGGGGTTCCTTTGTTTAAGGCGCCTCTGTGAGGGATTCCTTTAGTTGGGTGGTCTCTGGGGGGGGCGTTCTTTAGTTAGGAGTCTCTGTGGGGATCCCGCTATTCAGGGGGTCTCTTGGGGCTCTGCCTATTTAGGAATATTTGCGGGGTGAGTGGGTTGGGTCAGCCCAGTACTTGAGGGAAGGTGGGGGTGTCCTAGAAAATCTGGGGCTGATTTGTGACGCAGTGGGTGGAGTTGCTGGGGGCTGCTTTGCAATATGGGGTGGGGGTGGGGGTGGGGGGCTGGCCTGCCAAGGGGCCTTGCTATTCGGCCACCCAATCAAAATGGAGGCCTGATAGCAGGATTCCCACAAATCAGTTTCAATTCACCTCCAGCTGAAGAACAGTCTTCCGAATTGAGAAACCAGCCGGTAATTTTTCTGGTTTTGAGACTAAAGCCTTATTACTAAGTTAAGCTCCTCTCCGAAATTGGATCTGCCTTCAGGCGCTTGCAGTTAAACAAAATGAGAAATAACATAACAGTTGCTGCTCTTAAAATGTGACAGCTGTTGTTTAAAGTGGACACCTTTGTTGTTAGGCACAAAAGGAAAACTAATCAACATGACAAAATACAGATTAGCTGGTCATTCATCTCACTATAAGATAGGAGACATTGTTGTTGGGGAATTGGCTGCCATATCTCTCTGCATAATAGCCGGGACTATACATCAAAAGTAATTCAAAGGCGCTTTGTAACATCCCGAGGTCATGGTCAGGCACTATATAAATGCAAGTTCCTTTTCTTTTCAGATGTGAGGACAGAAGCAGTATTGTTTTTTCCTTGCTATAGTCCCATCTCTTTTATCAATAGAAAAGATAATTACTTGCTTAAAATACAGAAATGGCTACTTAGCATTGTTAAATTCTCACTTTATAGACTTTTAACATTTCTATTTTGCTAACAGCTATCCAATTCCCTTTTTGAAGAGTCTATCGAGCTTCCGAAATTGCTTGTCAGAGATAATTTCTCATTCACATCATCTTTTCTGAATATTTTCCACGAACCTCCCTTAGTGTTCCTTTGTGCCTTGACCATCTGGCTGCCCATGGAAACATTTTATCACTGTTGATCACATTATAACCCTTCAGAATCTAGAACATAAGAAGACTATAATCAGTCACCCCCTTGAATTCCTCAGCTCTGTTGAAAAAGCCAAGTTTCGCAAGTCTGGGCTACCAAAAATATACATAATGCACCAATTGCAAACAAACTAAATTTACACAAGTTTAAAATCAACATTTTGCTTTTGTAATAAGTCCACAGAGGCAGAAATCTATTCACCAGAATCCCTTTTATTAACAAAACCAACAGCCATACAACCAGGTGCATTCAGCATGCTGACTATACTGGGAGTGCAGAGGATCTGACACTCCCTGTTATATACAATACGAAGTCTTACAACACCAGGTTAAAGTCCAACAGGTTTGTTTCGATGTCACTAGCTTTCGGAGCGCTGCTCCTTCCTCAGGTGAATGAAGAGGTCTGTTCCAGAAACACATATATAGACAAATTCAAAGATGCCAAACAATGCTTGGATGGCGAGCATTAGCAGGTGATTAAATCTTTACAGATCCAGAGATGGGGTAACCGCAGGTTAAAGAGGTGTGAATTGTACCAAGCCAGGACAGTTGGTAGGATTTCGCAGGCCAGATGGTGGGGGATGAATGTAATGCGACATGAATCCCAGGTCCCGGTTGAGGCCGCACTCATGTGTGCGGAACTTGGCTATAAGTTTCTGCTCGGCGATTCTGCGTTGTCGCGGGTCCTGAAGGCCGCCTTGGAGAACGCTTACCCGGAGATCAGAGGCTTGAATGCCCTTGACTGCTGAAGTGTTCCCCGACTGGAAGGGAACATTCCTGCCTGGTGATTGTTGCGAGATGTCCGTTCATTCGTTGTCGCAGCGTCTGCATGGTCTCGCCAATGTACCACGCTTCGGGACATCCTTTCCTGCAGCGTATGAGGTAGACAACGTTGGCCGAGTCGCACGAGTATGTACCGCGTACCTAGTGGGTGGTGTTCTCACGTGTAATAATGGTATCCATGTCGATGATCTGGCACGTCTTGCAGAGATTGCCATGACAGGGTTGTGTGGTGTCGTGGTCACTGTTCTGAAGACTGGGTAGTTTGCTGCAAACAATGGTTCGTTTGAGGTTGCGCGGTTGTTTGAAGGCAAGTAGTGGGGGTGTGGGGATGACCTTGGCAAGATGTTCATCGTCATCAATGACGTGTTGAAGGCTGTGAAGAAGATGACGTAGTTTCTCCGCTCCGGGGAAGTACTGGACGACGAAGGGTATTCTGTCGGTTGTGGACCCGCGACAACGCAGAATCGCCGAGCAGAAACTTATAGCCAAGTTCCGCACACATGAGTGCGGCCTCAACCGGGACCTGGGATTCATGTCGCATTACATTCATCCCCCACCATCTGGCCTGCAAAATCCTACCAACTGTCCTGGCTTGGTACAATTCATACCTCTTTAACCTGCGGTTACCCCATCTCTGGATCTGTAAAGATTTAATCATCTGCTAATGCTCGCATTCCAAGCATTGTTTGGCATCTTTGAATTTGTCTATATATGTGTTTCTGGAACAGACCTCTTCATTCACCTGAGGAAGGAGCAGCGCTCCGAAAGCTAGTGACATCGAAACAAACCTGTTGGACTTTAACCTGGTGTTGTAAGACTTCTTACTGTGCTCACCCCAGTCCAACGCCGGCATCTCCGCATCATGTTATATACAAAGTAGAAGTCCCCTGATTGTCCCACTAATCAGGGAACTCGTATTCCAATTGGCCAATCTCAACGGCCTGGTTTAGGTCACTACAGTATTCTAATGTTGATAGGTCCAAAACCAGGAGCTGGCAATTTATCAATTACCACTTGTGGTAAGGAAAGTTATTTTCCACAGGTTAGTCAATCCACCTTACACGTAGACTTGGAAACTTACATTCCATTCTGGCGATGAACTATCACCAACTCAGAGGGTTTTGGCCAAGGGTGTTATCATGACCGGTGCAGGTTTGGAGGGCCAAAGGGCCTGTTCCTGTGCTTTATTGTTCTTTGAATTAGACAAAGGCTAATATGCTCAAGGAAATTTTAAATCAAAATAGTGGGCAATATATTTTTTAAATTAATATGACTCTTGCAACAAGATTAAATTGGAGAAAAAAGACAACTTGTGTAGCATGTAAGCCTCCCTATGTAGGATATGTTGCTTACATTTACTGCTGTAGTTTCTCCAGAGCAAGGAATCTGAGTGTAAGTGACTTGACTTAGCTGCAATGTCAACAATGTATGTCTGTTGCTAAACCTTAAATCCAATGTAATTTTCACTTTCTTCTATGCGAGCATTGTAAATACTTACAAATCAAATCAATTTTACCCAAGGTGTTGAAAAGGGAGTCAAATGCGTCCTTTTGTATGTTCTTTGGTCATATTGAAAATCATTTAATTGTCTTTACACTCCAGCAAGCAGCAAATATGGATGAAAGTGAACTTCGATAGTTGGCTCATTGATCAAAGTACTGGGACCTCTGCTCTTTGTAATATATATAAATGACTTGGAAGAAAACGTAGCGGGTCTGATTAGCAAGTTTGCGGATGATACTAAGATTGCAGGAGTTGTGGATAGTGATGAAGAGTCTCAGAGAATTCAACAGGATATAGATAGGCTGCAAAATTGGGCAGAGAAATGGCAGATGGAATTTAACTCGGACAAATGCGAGGTGATGCATTTTGGTAGATCCAATTCAGGTGGGAGCTATAAAATAAATGGCAGAACTATCAGGAACAGCGAGACACAGAGAGATCTGGGCGTGCAGGTCCACAGATCCTTAAAAGTGGTAGCACAGGTGGAAATGGTGATAAAGAAAGCATATGGCATGCTTGCCTTCATAGAATGGGGTGTCGAGTATAAAAGCTCGAAAATTATGTTACAGTTATATAGAAAATTGGTTAGGCCACATTTGGAATACTGTGTCCAGTTATTGTCACCACACTACCAGAAGGACGTGGAGGCTTTGGAAAGAGTACAGAAAAGGTTTACCAGGATGTTGCCTGGTATGGAGGGTATTAGCTATGAGGAGAGATTGAATGAACTGGGATTGTTCTCCCTAGAGAGACGGAGGCTGAGGGGTGACCTGACAGAAGTTTACAAAATTATTAGGGGCATAGATAGGGTGAACAGTTGGAGGCTTTTTCCCAGAATGGAAATGACAATAACAAGGGGACGCAAGTTCAAGGTGAGGGGGGAAAGGTTCAGTGGAGATGTGTGGGACAAGTTTTTTACACAGAGGCTGGTGGTCGCCTGGAATGCACTACCAAGTGAGGTGGTTGAGGCAGATACGTTAGCGATCTTTAAGACTTATCTGGATAGGCACATGAACAGACCGGGTATAGAAAGCTACAGGTGGTTGGTCTAGATAGGACACGTGATCACCGCAGGCTTGGAGGGCCGAAGGGCCTGTTCCTGTGCTTTATTGTTCTTGGTTCTTTGTACTTTGTACTAGGGCCAGAAATGTCTGGGTAGCAGAGTTCCAGGCAGTGCTCTGGAAATCTAGCACAATTTGGGGGGGCTTCTTGTGCTGCAGGCCAGTTCCTGCACAGCTCACACTTCGTACTTTGGGAAGTGCAGAGTATATTAAGAGGTCCAGTGTGTATGATCTTGAATCAATGCTATTGTGGTTTGTGAACAATGGATTCCCTTGCTCATCACAGCGCCTGTCAGCAATGTTATAAAGAAAATGATGTGGAGATACCGGCGTTGGACTGGGGTGAGCACAGTAAAGAAAATGGCAAGGTGGGCCTCATTCCACCAGACACTATGATCGTTCAGATGAGGTGAGTGCACCAAATTAAAGTGCTACCCTGCCCATCCTAAATGGAAACAGGCACCTTGCGAATCCATGAACCCTGCGCCTGAAAATGAAGGCAACCCGATTTCTCGCGCTCCGTTCTATCCAAATATCGATGATCAGCTTGAAGAAATTGGTCCACCAGGACTTTGCAGTCTGCTTGTTCATAGAAATAGAATAATTCAGTGTAAAGGCATACTTCACATTTGTTTCTCTCCAAAAGGCTGCATGCAATAGATCATGTCATTCCCTTGACTGAGCCATAAATGATAGAGCATGGATTCATACAACTGTTCTGGGATAGTCCCAGAGTGTCTTTTTTCTGGGTACTTGTTCTTACAATTGTAATTTGTTGCTATTCGAATAAATCTCCACAAAGTCAACACTGGCCTGTAGACTAAAATCTCAAGAGACTGCAGAACTGTGACCTTATCAGTTTGTTCAAAGCATGTATTGGAACTGCACAGTAATACGAAGACAAAAAATGTTGCATTTTAGAATCTGATATGTCTTCTTGATTCCTGTCGTATAAGGCTTTAATTTTAGCTGTGTGATATGCTAATGAGACACATGAGTGGACGACATCACAGAAAGTGATGTAACATTTCATCTTCCCATAGAACATAGAAAAATACAGCACAGAACAGGCCCTTCGGCCCACGATGTTGTGCCGAACCTTTGTCCTAGATTAATCATAGATTATCATTGAATTTACAGTGCAGAAGGAGGCCATTCGGCCCATTGAGTCTGCACCGGCTCTTGGAAAGAGCACCCTACCCAAAGTCAACAACTCCACCCAACACTAAGGGCAATTTTGGACACTAAGGGCAATTTATCATGGCCAATCCACCTAACCTGCACATCTTTGGACTGTGGGAGGAAACCGGAGCACCCGGAGGAAACCCACGCAGACACGGGGAGGATGTGCAGACTCCGCACAGCCAGTGACCCAAGCCGGAATCGAACCTGGGACCCTGGAGCTGTGAAGCAATTGTGCTATCTACAATGCTGCCGTGCTGCCCTTAAGAACAAATAAATCTACACTATATCATTTTACCGTAATCCATGTACCTATCCAATAGCTGCTTGAAGGTCCCTAATGTTTCCGACTCAACTACTTCCACAGGCAGTGCATTCCATGCCCCCACTACTCTCTGGGTAAAGAACCTACCTCTGACAACCCCCTATATCTTCCATCATTCACCTTAAATTTATGTTCCCTTGTAATGGTTTGTTCCACCCGGGGAAAAAGTCTCTGACTGTCCATTCTATCTATTCCCCTGATCATCTTATAAACCTCTATCAAGTCGCCCCTCATCCTTCTCCGTTCTAATGAGAAAAGGCCTAGCACCCTCAACCTTTCCTCGTAAGACCTACTCTCCATTCCAGGCAACATCCTGGTAAATCTACTTTGCACCTTTTCCAAAGCTTCCACATCCTTCCTAAAATGAGGCGACCAGAACTGTACACAGAACTCCAAATGTGGCCTTACCAAAGTTTTATACAGCTGCATCATCACCTCACGGCTCTTAAATTCAATCCCTCTGTTAATGAACGCGAGCACACCATACGCCTTCTTCACAGCTCTATCCACTTGAGTGGCAACTTTCAAAGATGTATGAACATAGACCCCAAGATCTCTCTGCTCCTCCACATTGCCAAGAACTCTTCCGTTAACCCTGTATTCCGCATTCATATTTGTCCTTCCAAAATGGACAACCTCACACTTTTCAAGGTTAAACTCCATCTGCCACTTCTCAGCCCAGCTCTGCATCCTATCCATGTCTCTTTGCAGCCGACAACAGCCCTCCTCACTATCCACAACTCCACCAATCTTCGTATCGTCTGCAAATTTACTGACCCACAGTTCAACTCCCTCATCCAAGTCATTAATTCAAATCACAAACAGCAGAGGACCCAGAACTGATCCCTGCGGTACGCCACTGGTAATTGGGATCCAAGCTGAATATTTGCCATCCACCACCACTCTCTGACTTCTATCGGTTAGCCAGTTCGTTATCCAACTGGCCAAATTTCCCACTATCCCATGCCTCCTTACTTTCTGCAGAAGCCTACCATGGGGAACCTGATCAAATGCCTTACTAAAATCCATGTACACTACATCCACTGCTTTACCTTCATCCACATGCTTGGTCACCTCCTCAAAGAATTCAATAAGACTTGTAAGGCAAGACCTACCCCTCACAAATCCGTGCTGACTATCTCTAATCAAGCAGCGTCTTTCCAGATGCTCAGAAATCCTATCCTTCAGTAGCCTTTCCATGACTTTGCCTACCACCGATGTAAGATGAACTGGCCTGTAATTCCCAGGATTATCCCTATTCCCTTTTTTGAACAGGGGCACGACATTCGCCACTCTCCAATCCCCTGGTACCACCCCTGTTGACAGTGAGGACGAAAAGATCATTGCCAACGGCTCTGCAATTTCATCTCTTGCTTCCCATAGAATCCTTGGATATATCCCGTCAGGCCCGGGGGACTTGGCTATCCTCAAGTTTTTCAAAATGCCCAACACATCTTCCTTCCTAAGAAGTATTTCCTCGAGCTTACCAGTCTGTTTCACACTGTCCTCTCCAACAATATGGCCCCTCTCATTTGTAAATACAGAAGAAAAGTACTCGTTCAAGACCTCTCCTATCTCTTCAGACTCAATACACAATCTCCCGCTACTGTCCTTGATCGGACCTACCCTCGCTCTAGTCATTCTCATATTTCTCACATATGTGTAAAAGGCCTTGGGGTTTTCCTTGATCCTACCCGCCAAAGATTGTTCATGCCCTCTCTTAGCTCTCCTAATCCCTTTCTTCAGTTTCCTCCTGGCTATCTTGTATCCCTCCAACGCCCTGTCTGAACCTTGTTTCCTCAGCCTTACATAAGTCTCCTGTTTACTCTTAACAAGACATTCAACCTCTCTCGTCAACCATGGTTCCCTCACTCGACCATCTCTTCCCTGCCTGACAGGGACATACATATCAAGGACACGTAGTACCTGTTCCTTGAACAAGTTCCACGTTTCACTTGTGTCCTTCCCTGACAGCCTATGTTCCCAACTTATGCACTTCAGTTCTTGTCTGACAGCATCGTATTTACCCTTCCCCCAATTGTAAACCTTGCCCTGTTGCACGCACCTATCCCTCTCCATTACTAAAGTGAAAGTCACAGAATTGTGGTCACTATCTCCAAAATGCTCCCCCACTAACAACATAGACATAGAACATACAGTGCAGAAGGAGGCCATTCGGCCCATCGTATCTGCGCCGACCCACTTAAGCCCTCACTTTACATAGATAGAATTTACAGTGCAGAAGGAGGCCATTCGGCCCATCGAGTCTGCACCGGCTCTTGGAAAGAGCACCCTACCCAAGTCCACACCTCCACCCTATCCCCATAACCCAGTAACCCCACCCAGCACTAAGGGCAATTTTGGACACTAAGGGCAGTTTATCACGGCCAATCCACCTAACCTGCACGTCTTTGGACTGTGGGAGGAAACCGGAGCACCCGGAGGAAACCCACGCAGACACGGGGAGAACGTGCAGACTCCGCACAGACAGTGACCCAGCGGGGAATCGAACCTGGGACCCTGGCGCTGTGAAGCCACAGTGCTATCCACTTGTGCTACCGTGCTGCCCTTACCAAGTACAAAATCCAATATTGCCCCTCCTCTGGTCGAACAATCTACATACTGTGTTAGAAAAGCTTCCTGGACACACTGCACAAACACCACCCCATCCAAACAATTTGATCTAAAGAGTTTCCACTCAATGTTTGGGAAGTTAAAGTCACCCATGACTACTACCCTGTGACTTCTGTGACACCTTTCCAAAATCTGTTTCCCAATCTGTTCCTCCACATCTCTGCTACTATTGGGGGCCTATAGAAAACTCCTAACAAGGTGACTGCTCCTTTCCTATTTCTGACTTCAACCCATACTACCTCAGTAGGCTGATACTCCTCGAACTGCCTTTCTGCAGCTGTTACACTTTCTCTAATTAACAATGCCACACCCCCACCTCTTTTACCACCCTCCCTAATCTTATTGAAACATCTATAACCAGGGACCTCCAACAACCATTTCTGCCCCTCTTCTATCCAAGTTTCCGTGATGGCCACCACATCGTAGTCCCAAGTACCGATCCATGCCTTAAGTTCACCCACCTTATTCCTGATGCTTCTTGCGTTGAAGTATACACACTTCAACCCATCTCCGTGCCTGCAAGTACTCTCCTTTGTCAGTGTTCCCTTCCCCACTGCCTCATTACACGCTTTGGCGTCCTGAATATCGGCTACCTTAGTTGCTGGACTACAAATCCGGTTCCCATTCCCCTGCCAAATTAGTTTAAACCCTCCCGAAGAGTACTAGAAAATCTCCCTCCCAGGATATTGGTGCCCCTCTGGTTCAGATGCAACTCGTCCTGCTTGTACAAGTCCCACCTTCCCCAGAATGTGCTCCAATTATCCAAATACCTGAAGCCCTCCCTCCTACACCATTCCTGCAGCCACGTGTTCAGCTGCACTCTCTCCCTATTCCTAGCCTCGCTATCACGTGGCACCGGCAACAAACCAGAGATGTCAACTCTGTCTGCCCTGGCTTTTAACTTCCAGCCTAACTCCCTAAATTCATTTATTACCTCCACACCCCTTTTCCTACCTACGTCGTTGGTACCAATGTGCACCATGACTTCTGGCTGCTCCCCCTCCCCCTTAAGGATCCTGAAGACACGATCCGAGACATCCCTGGCCCTGGCACCTGGGAGGCAACATACCTTCCGGGAGTCTCGCTCGCGACCACAGAATCTCCTCTCTATTCCCCTAACCATTGAATCTCCTACAACTATTGCTTTTCTATTCTCCCCCCTTCCCTTCTGAGCCCCAGAGCCAGACTCAGTGCCAGAGACCTGGCCGCTAGGGCCTTCCCCCGGTAGGTCATCCCCCCCCCAACAGCATCCAAAATGGTATACTTGTTTTGAAGGGGAACGGCCTCGAGGGATCCCTGCACTGTCTGCCTGTTTGTTTTTTCCCCCTGACTGTAACCCAGCTATTCTTGTCCTGTACCTTGGGTGTGGTTACCTCCCTGTAACTCTTCTCTATCACCCCCTCTGCCTCCCGGATGATCTGAAGTTCATCCAGCTTCAGCTCCAGTTCCCTAACACGGTCTTTAAGGAGCTGGAGTTGGGTGCACTTCCCGCAGGTATAGTCAGCGGGGACACCGGTGGTATCCTTCACCACCCACATCCTACAGGAGGAGCATGCAACTGGCCTAGCCTCCATCCCCTCTTACCTTACAGAATATAGCTGCCCTGTGGACTAACTAGATCTCCGCCCTCCGACTCTGCTCCCAGTCAGCTGCACTCTCTGTAAACTCCTGGCTCTTTTCTCACTCTTTGTGGAAATGTAGGAAACAAAATGAAAGGAGCACCTTACTCCCTCCTCCCCTTATACTCCCTCAGTCACCAAACTCTCACTATAGCACTCAAATGCACCAAATTCAGCACTCCCTCAGTCACCAAACTCTCACTATAGCACTCAAATGCACCAAATTCAGCACTCAGTGCAAACAAATTCTGCACTGTAGGGGATCACTTTTATACTATGAATCTAGCCTCTGAAAACTGGCCTAATCCAATTAACTAATTAACAAGCTCCAGTTGCAAGTGCCTACAAGGAGAAGCTTTGTTTAAAGCTGATTGAAAATTCACCTTCTTCTAAACCAAACAGCAACTTTTAAGTTAATTAAATAAATAAAAGAAAGACTTGACTTGAGATAAAAATGAAGCCTTATACTCCCTCAGTCACCAAACTCTCACTATAGCACTCAAATGCACCAAATTCAGCACTCAGTGCAAGAACCATAGAACCTCATTGTAAGAGATGTTCCAATAAAGTTAATGTTCTACTTACCTCAGCAAACTCTAAGGGGGGAGTTTTTCACCCCTGTTTCAGTGGGCAAGAAAGCCAAAGGGGGCGGTGAGTCCAACCAGAATCCCAAAGTGGCATTTATGCCAATGGGATTTCCCATTGAGATTGTCTCTGCCAATGACATGATGGGGTTCCCGCCCAGGAACCCCATTCCCATAGATTTGAATGTCATTAGCGGGCCTCCCTGTTGTATTATCCCGCCCTACTAAGGATATCCTCCACCCCACCAGCATGATGTCACCGCGGCAGGGTTTACAACAGGTCCTGACAAATGGGAACCTACCAAACGGTCCTTGCAGCCCAGGGGGAGAGGGTCATGCCGAGGCAGCACCCTGGCACCCTGGATTATTAAAGGGGCGCCCCGATCTCTCTGGAATCGAGGCAGCTGACGGGCTGCCCTCCGCTTTTCTCGTCGGATACAACACTTAGTGACACCAAGAATATTACAATTACATTCAATTAAATATTTTGAAAGGAGTAATCGGGAATATAATTTATCATACTTCTGTAGGACCTTGTGATTCCAGCATCACCACAGAAAAGCTACTGAGATGTTGCAGTTCTGTTTTACCTGTCCAGCATTCCATGCACTTGTGCTTTCCCAGAGGCACTTTATTTGATTTTTATTTAAAATCATAAATTAACTGCATATTTATGCAAGCTATATCAAATTTATGAAACACCAGCATGACAAAATTTGATACCGTCTGAAAACAGGCATGGGAACCACACTGTGTGGTCAATCTCTCCCCACATCATTACCATTATTATAGTGTGCTCGAGCTAAACATGCACATACACAGCAGGGGTAGTCGTGAGAGCTGAGATCACTTAAAGTTTGCATACATTACTTGACGTCATCCTGCACCGTTAAAAAGGAAGGTGCTTTCTGACTACAGGAGATACTGGAAGTGGCTCAGGAAGGCCATGGGAGGAAGAAGAAAACTGAAAATTGGCAAAAATGGGACAGAGTGAACTCCATGCTGCACAGGAGGAGAGTGGTGCCTATCCATAGTGAGACAACAGACCTCTAGGCAGATACTTTGAAGGCAGTAGGAGCAAATCACTATTGTGGTCAATGACAGCAATGCCAAAGGAAGTTCAGTGACCACAAATGAGTAATTAAGGTCAATGAATATATTAGACTTGGTACTGTTGCAAGCCTCATCCACCATATTTCATAGCTTGCACATAATACACACAAACACATTGTAATATGAGAGAGAGATAGAGAGAGAGCAGGGCCAGGATTCTCCGAGCCCGCGCCTGGTCGGAGAATCAGCGTTGACGCCGCAAATTCCCGCCATGCTGCTCCGCCGGTCGGGGGCTGTTGAAAGAGGCCCACACGACGATTCTCCTCCATGATTGAGCGGCCAGAGTTCCCGCGTGGTTCACATATGGTACCACCGGGAGCTCGGACCCGCGGTACGGTGGCCGTCCTGGTGGGGGGGGGCGGAAGAATCAGACTTCGGGGGGCCTCCACGACGGCCAGGCCCGCGATCGGGGGCTACCGATCGGCGGGCTTGTGCGATTTGTGGGGGGCCTACCTTCTTCTGTGCAGGCTCGCTGTGTCGCTACACCATGTTGCGCAGCGCCGGGCCGGAAACGGCCACCACACTCCTGCGTCGGCGAGGAAACAGCTGCGGCGGGTGTGCGGACCCGCGCCAACAGTGCAGGGCTGCGTATCGGCACCGGCGCTGCTGCAGCACTCCGGCGCTGTGCTGGCCCCCTGTGGGCCACTGAATCTCTGGACCAAGATTCCCATTGACGCTGGTGTGAAACACTCCGCCGTTTACGCCGGCGTCAACACTTAGCCGGGCTTTTGGAGGATGCCGGCCCAGGTCTTTCCCCTCAATGTCCAGGATTCAAACCTGAAATTTCCCTGTCTCCCTGAAAATCAGCCCACTCAGGCAGGACTCAATCACCACCTGCTGCAGGGCAGAACACAGCCTTTAACCAATTCATTGGCCACCAGCCAACCAACCGAACCGAATCCCGCCCATCTCTCGGGTACCGAAAAGTCTGAGTTTTTCTGCCCAAAGCTAGCAGAGTTTTCTCTTTTGTAACTTTTTGAATTCCTCCTTCTCCCTGCTGCATTACTTAAAGATACATGTCCATTAAGCATCCATAGATCAAAATCATATCAACACAATTTAAGAAAGGGGAAACAAGGGAATCCGTAGGTGACCTGAGTGTAACCTCCTACTGGCCTTTCACCCCTTATTTATCAAGAATCTATCTACATCTGCTTTAAATAGATTCAGTAGACCCTGCTTCTACTTCTTCATGAGGAAGAGAATTCAAAATATCCAATACCCTCTGAGAGAAAGAAATTCTCGTCACCTGTCTTAAATGGGCGCAATATTATTTATAAACTGACCTTAGTTTTCGATTCTCCCACAGAGGAAATATCGGGCGGGATTCTGTGATCCTGAGGCTAAGTGTTGATGCCGTCGGAAATGCCGTCGCGTTTCTCGACAGCGTCAACATGGCCTCAGGATCAAGAATTCTGGCCCCTACAGGGGCCCAGCACAGCACCTGAGCAGTTCACGCCGCTCCAGCTGCTGATCCGGGCGTCAACTGGGTGCCATGGGATCCGCACATGTGCAGTTGCTTTCTTCAACGCGCTGGCCCCGACACAACATGGCGCAAGGCTACAGGGGCCGGCGCGGACGAAAGGAGGGCACCAGCCAGAGAGGCTGGCCCGCCGATTGGTGGGCCCCAATCGCGAGCCCGGACACATCGGAGGACCCCCCCGGGGTCAGAACCTCCCTCCCCCACCACAGGCTGCCCCCTGACCCTGCCGGCTGTGAGCAGGTGTGGACGGCGCCAGCGGGACTCGGCGTTTTTACGACGCTGCTCGGCCCAGCCCGGGCAGAGAATCGTCGGGCCGGCCACGTGGAACAGCCCACAACCGGCGCCACGCCAACCACACCGTCGGGGCACCGTGCCGCGATTCGCACTGGTCGCGGGGATTCTCCGGCCCGGCCCCGGGCTCAGAGAATCCCGCCCAGCATCTCTGGTCCTGTCAAGACCCGTAAGAATCTCATGTGTTTCAATCAGGCTGCCTCTCACTCTTCTAAAATCCAGCGGCTGCAATGCAAGCATGTCCAACCTTTCCGAACTAAACAAACTGTCCAATCCAAGTTTTAGTCCAGTACACCATCTCTGAATTTCTTCTGATACATTTGCATCTGTCCTTGAATAAGAAGGCCAATACTGTGCACTGCAATCCAGATGTAGCCTCACCAGTGCCCTGCGTAACTGAACCATAATCTCCCTATCTCCCTGCTTTCATATTCAATTCCCCTCACAATAAACAATAACATTCAATTAGCTTTCCTAATTATTTGCTTCGCTCCCTTCATCCAAGTTATTCATTGATATACCTTCAATTCACCGAGAGGCAGAGAGAGCGAGTGAACATTAGGCATTATTAGTTATGAACTTGCCTAGCCAGAGTCGATTGTACAGATGAATGACGCCCACAGGTGGCCGGTCTATATGTGGCCCCGCTGAGGGCGGAGCCCACCGGGGTTACAAACAGTCCCTGGAAGCAGCTCGTATCACCACTTCCAGGTCATAGGTCATAGGTTATAGTATCATGCATGCATTTGGTGAATACATTCACCACATTCACCACCTGTTAAAAAAATCAAGTCCAGCGGGGGTGACGTGGGGTCATTACATATTCAGTCTATCTGGAGGCCGGATTGTTCTCTTCGCCCTCCTCAGCTCTGGTGGTGCGGCCGGCACAGTTGTTGCAGGTGGTGACTCCAGAGACGTTATGTCTGGAGCTTGAGCCTCAGTCCGGCATGTCGGAGACGGTTGGGGTGTGGGGGTAGGCAGGGAATGATGGGTGGTGGCAGTGTCAGCGCAGGTCAATACAGGAGACCCAGGGGAGCGTACAGGGCGCTGGGGGTGGCAGCGGTCAGCGGAGAGGGGGGCACGTTGCCAGGGGAACCAGCTGGCGCCAGGTCCCATAGGGAGACCGTATGTTGCCGTCCGTCCTGGTGCGGGATGTAGGCGGACTGGGGGTTGACGTGGAGCAGCTGGAACCTGTCGACCAGGGGGTCAGTCTTATGGCTCCTCATGTGCTACCGGAGAAGGACTGGTCCTGGAGCTGTCAGCCAAGGTGGAAGCGAGACCCTGGAGATGGACTTCCTGGGGAAGATAAACAAATGATCGTGAGGGGTCTCATTCGTGGCTGTGCAGAGGAGTGATCTGATGAAGTGGAGGGGAGGATCTCCTGCCAGTGGGGGATCGGAAGACTTCAAGACATGAGGGCCAGAAGAACGCCCTTCCATACCGTTGCGTTCTCCTTCTCCACCTGCCCGTTTCCCTGCGGGTTATAGCTCGTAGTCCTACTCGAGGTGATGCCTTTGCTGAGCAGGTACTGACGTAGCTCATCGCTCATGAACGATGTGCCCCGGTCGCTGTGGACGTAGGCAGGGAAATCGAACAGTGTGAAGATGCTGTGAGGTGCCTTTATTACAGTGACCGAGGTCATGTGGGGGCAGGGGACAGCGAAGGGGAAGTGGGAGAACTTATCGATGACGGTGAGGAAGTATATATTACTGTTGGTGGAGGGGAGGGGCCCTTTGAAGTCAATGCTTAGGCGCTCAAAGGGCCGGGAGGCCTTTACCAGGCGGGCCTTGTCTGGCCGGTCGAAGTGCGGTTTGCACTCCACGCAGACTTGGCAGTCCCTCGTCATTGCCTTGACCTCCTCGGTGGAGAAGGGCAGATTGCGGGCCTTAATGAAGTAGGTGAGCCGGATGACCCCCGGGTGACAGAGGTCATTGTGGATAGCCCAAAGTCAGTCATCTTGCGTGCTGGCACATATGCCGCAGGACAGGGCATCTGGAGGCTCGTTGAGCTTCCCAGGACGAGACTTGATATCGTAATTGTAGGTGGAGAGTTCGATCCTCCACCTCAAGATTTTGTCATTTTTTATTTTGGCCCGTTGTGCGTTGTCAAACATGAAGGCGACCGACTGCTGGTCGGTGACGAGGTTGAACCTTCTACTGGATAGGTAGTGCCTCCAGTGCTGCACGGCTTCCATTATGGCTTGTGCTTCCTTCTCGACCGAGGGGTGTTGAATTTCGGAAGCGCGGAGGGCCCTAGAGAAGAATGCTACTGGCCTGCCCGCCTGGTTGAGTGTGGTGGCCAGTGCAATGTCTGACGCATCGCTCTCTACCTGAAAGGGGACGGACTCGTCCACCACGTGCATTGCGGCCTTGGTGATGTCGGCCTTAATGCGGCTGAAGTCCGAGCGGGCCTTATCCGTCAGGGGAAAACTGGTGGTTTGAATAAGTGGGAGGGCTTTGTCCACATAGTTGGGGACCCACTGGGCGTAGTATGAGAACAGCCCCAGGCATTGTTTTAGGGCCTTGAGGCTGTGGGGAGGGGGGAGTTCTGTGAGGGGGCGCATACGGTCGGGGTCGGGCCCTAGAACTCCGTTCTCCACGACGTAGCCGACGATGGCTAGTCGGGTAGTACGGAAGACGCACTTTTCTTTGTTGTATGTGAGATTGAGGGATTGGGCGGCCTGGAGGAACTTCAGAAGATTGCCGTCATAGCCCTGCTGATCATGGCCGCAGATGGTCACATTGTCCAAGTACGGGTATGTAGCCCGCAAACCATACAGGTCCACCATTCGATCCATCGTTCTCTAAAAGACCGAGACCCCGTTAGTGACGCCAAAAGGGACTCTGAGGAAGAGGAAGAGCAGGCCGGCTGCTTCGAAGGCTGTGTAGTGGCGCTCTTCCGGGCGGATTGGGAGCTGGTGGTAGGCCGACTTCAGATCGACCGTTGAGAACACACGGTACTGCGCGATCTGGTTGACCATCTCCACTATGCGGGCGAGGAGGTACGCATCCAGTTGCGTGAACCGGTTAATTGTCTGGCAGCCATCCGATTATTTTCCCTGGTCCGGACAACCACCACTTGTGCTCACCAGGGGCTGTTGCTGGCCTCTATGATCCCTTCACTCAACAGTCGCTGGACCTCTGACTTGATAAACGTCATGTCTAGCGAACTGTACTGCCTGCTCCTGGTGGCGATGGGCTTATAGTCAGGAGTGAGGTTCACAAAGAGTGAAGGGGGGGGAGACCTTGAGGGTCGCGAGGCTGCACACCGTGAGGGCTAGCAAGGGTTTGCCGAACTGTAAGGTCAGGCTTCGGTAATTACATTTAAAGTCCAATCCGAGCAGTAGGGGGAGGAGGACGTAGAGCTTAAAACGACTGTACTCTGCGCCAAATGGGGTCCGGAGGCAAGGGAGATTGTTTGGGAGGCTGGGTAGGTGTGGAGGGAGCAGCGCCTTACCGTGTTGGGGTGGACAAAGCTCTCCGTGCTCCCGGAGTCGAAAAGACAGGGGGTCTCGTGCCTATTGACCCGGACGACCATCATGGAGTTCTTCAGCTGTTTCGGCTGCGAGTGGTCGAGAGTGACCGCGCCCAGCTACAGGTAACCTGTGTGGTCGGTGGAATCACAAGATGAGTCGCACGTGTCGGGCTGGGGCGAAAGTGGTGACCAAGATGGCCGACCCATCGGACGCACATGTCGGTCGGTGTTGGGGCCGGCGACCAAAATGGCGGCCCTCACGGGTCGCACGCTGCTGATGACGCATCTGACGGGGGCGTTCCGGGCAGGCACGCAGCCACATTGCGGGGTCTGTGGGGCTGCGAGTCCATGCCTCGGCCTGGTGCGTTTTCGATTTCTGAGCCTTAGGTCGGCCCAGACAGACTCTAGCGAAGTAACTCTTTTTCCCACAGTTGCTGCCCGGGCTGGGCAAAGCTGCCGGGGGTGTTGGCTCTGGCCGCGGAAGTAGGCCGGAGGTCCCGTTTTCCAGCAGGCGCTGCCTGATGTAGTTCGAGCGGACTCCCGCCATGTAGGTGTCCTGGACCTGTGAGTTCATGTGTTCCTCCGCCGTCACATCTCGGTAGCTGCAGTTCCTCGCGAGTAGACTCAGGGTTTCCAGACACTCGTCCAGCGATTCTCCGGCGCGTTGACAGCGAGTAGTGAAGAGTGATCTGGCGAACACCTAATTTACGGGCTTCATGAAGTGTGCCTTTAGGGTTGCGACCGCCGCCTCGTACGTGGCCGCTTTCTCGATCATTACTGAGATTCGATGGCTCACCCGAGCATGGAGGAGTCGCAGCTTGAGGGTCTCCGTGAGAGGCGTTATGGAGGAGTCAAGGTAGGCCTTGAAGCATCAAAGCCAATGTTCGAATATCTCCTTGGCTTCGGACGCCCGGGCGTCGAGTTCGAGCCTGTCTGGCTTTAGAGCGGCTTCCATAGTGGTGTCTATGACTAATAAATTTATATACCTTCAATTCACCAAGAGGCAGAGAGAGCGAGTGAACATTAGGCTTTATTAGTCATGAACATGCCTAGCCAGAGTCAGTTGTGCAGATGAATGCCGCCTACAGGCGGCCGGTCTATATATGGCCCCGGTGAGGGTGGAGCCAGATGTGGAGACCATCGGGGTTACAGTACAGTACCTGGAAGCAGCTCATATCACCACTTCCAGGTCATAGGTTATAGTTTACAGTATCATGCATGCATTCGGTGAATACATTTACCTCATTCATGTAAATTGTAAAATGTTGAGGCCTCAGCACATCAGTGGCACACCACGTGTTACATCCTACCAACCAGAAAAAGACCCATTTATGCCTACTCTCTGATTCTTGTTAGCGAGCTAACCTTCTACCTATATGGATGTTACGCAACCAAATATTAAAAGATCTTAACTTAAACTACACTGACAATGAACCCTCCCTTTTCAGCTTGGCAACAATCCTTACAGAATTTTAAATCTAAAGAATTCCAGTTATTTTATTCACAGTGCCCTTTTGCTCTTGAGGTATCCGTTGGGGCTGACAACAGCTGGTTATCCACGTCTGGCCCTGTCTACACTGTCCACTGCGAAATTTTACCAGCTACCGCACTATTCTCTGTGAGATTTTACCAGCCACCATACTGTCCTCTGGGAGATTTTGCCAGCCACCACACTGTCCTCTGGGAGAATTTACCAGCCACAGCACTGTCCTCTGGGAGATTTTACCAGCCACCACACTGTCCTCTGGGAGATTTTACCAGCCACCGCACTGTCCTCTGCGAGATTTTACCAGCCACCGCATTGTCCTCTGGGAAACTTTACCAGCCACCACACTGTCCTCTGGGAGAATTTACCAGCCATCGCACTGTCCTCTGGGAGATTTTACCAGCCACCACACTGTCCTCTGAGAGATTTTACCAGCCACCACGCTGTCCTCTGGGAGATTTTACCAGCCACCACACTGTCCTCTGGAAGATTTTACCAGCCACCACACTGTCCTCTGGGAGATTTTATCAGCCACCACACTGCCCTCTGGGAGATTTTACCAGCCACCACACTGCCCTCTGGGAGATTTTACCAACCACCACAATGTCCTCTGGGGGAGTTTACCAGCCACCGCACTGTCCTCTGGGAGATTTTACCAGCCACCGCACTGTCCTCTGGGAGATTTTACCAGCCACCACGCTGTCCTCTGGGACTCTTTACCAGCCACCGCACTGTCCTCTGGGAGATTTTACCAGCCACCGCACTGTCCTCTGGGAGATTTTACCAGCCACCACGCTGTCCTCTGGGACTCTTTACCAGCCACCGCACTGTCTTCTGGGAGATTTTACCTGCCACCACACTGTCCTCTGGGAGACTTTACCAGCCACCACGCTGTCCTCTGGGAGAATTTACCAGCCATCGTGCTGTCCTCTGGGAGATTTTACCAGCCACCACACTGTCCTCTGGGAGATTTTACCAGCCACCACGCTGTCCTCTGGGAGATTTTACCAGCCACCACACTGTCCTCTGGGAGATTTTATCAGCCACCACACTGTCCTCTGGGAGAGTTTACCAGCCACCGCACTGTCCTCTGGGAGAGTTTACCAGCCACCGCACTGTCCTCTGGGAGATTTTACCAGCCACCGCACTGTCCTCTGGGAGATTTTACCAGCCACCACACTGTCCTCTGGGAGATTTTACTAGCCACCACACTGTCTTCTGGGAGATTTTACCAGCCACCACACTGCCCTATGGGAGATTTTACCAGCCACCGCACTGTCCTCTGGGAGAGTTTACCAGCCACCGCACTGTCCTCTGGGAGATTTTACCTGCCACCACACTGTCCTCTGGGAGACTTTACCAGCCACCATGCTGTCCTCTGGGAGATTTTACCAGCCACCACACTGTCCTCTGGGAGATTTTACCAGCCACCACACTGTCCTCTGGGAGATTTTACCAGCCACCGCACTGTCCTCTGGGAGATTTTACCAGCCACCACGCTGTCCTCTGGGAGACTTTACCAGCCACCATGCTGTCCTCTGGGAGATTTTACCAGCCACCACACTGTCCTCTGGGAGATTTTACCAGCCACCACACTGTCCTCTGGGAGATTTTACCAGCCACCACACTGTCCTCTGGGAGATTTTGCTAGCCACCACACTGTCTTCTGGGAGATTTTACCAGCCACCACACTGCCCTATGGGAGATTTTACCAGCCACCACACTGTCCTCTGGGAGATTTTACCAGCCACCACACTGTCCTCTGGGAGGTTTTACCAGCCACCACACTGTCCTCTGGGAGAGTTTACCAGCCACCACACTGTCCTCTGGGAGATTTTACCAGCCACCATGCTGTCCTCTGGGAAACTTTACCAGCCACCACACTGTCCTCTGGGAGATTTTACCAGCCACCACACTGTCCTCTGGGAGATTTTACCAGCCACCGCACTGTCCTCTGGGAGGTTTTACCAGTCACCACACTCTCTTCTGGGAGATCTAGGCAGTTTACCCCGCCCCCCCGCCTCCCCCCATACAGGTTTTTGTGCTTTCTTAAATGTGTTCCTTCCTTTTGACTTTTCTATCCTCTGTTGCTTCATTCTGTCTCTTAGAAGTATCTTTTCCCCAGTACTGATCAAACTCCTTTCTTTACTTTAGCTCTTACATTTATAAAAAAATGAACTTACTCTGTCCTTGCTTCACTTGCACTTTTAACAACTTGTATATGACCCCTTTTGGACTAAAACTACAAGGCCGGGATTCTCCGGCGTCAACGGGCCCCCAGGCCCTGTTATTCTCCCCATCCTCGGGGGATAGAATGGCGCTGGAGTGCTGTGCGCTGTTCCGGCGCCGAAAGCCGGCACGCCACGGCCGGCGCGGGTCTGTGCACGTGAGCCACGGCCAGCGCGGGTCCGCTTTCAACAGCCCCCGACTGGCGGCAGGGCGACTGCGCCGGCGCGATTGGCACCAATTCTTCGGTCACTGGACAATCGGCGGCCCGGCGTCGGAGCGGCGTGGCGGGATTGGCGCACCACTCCCCCCCCCCCCTGCCCCCCCCCCCCCCCCCCGCCCCCCCCCCCCCCCCCCCCCCCGGTGATTCTCCGACCCAACTCGGGCTCGGAGAATCCCAGCCCAAATTTTAAAACTACTTATTTTATTGGCTTGTATAAATTCTTATTGGAGTTCCTCTTGGTTCATTAACATATCGAAATCATTTCTTACTGTTGTTTTAGACCCTTGCGGTTACTCTTGTCTCTTTATCCAATTACAACAATCGCACGCCACCAGCCTGTTTTCCAGTATGTGAAATGTGACAGTGAGATTACCAAAAGAAAACTATTGTAATTCCTAATTTTCCAGACATCTCACTCATCCACAAAGGCCCAAGTAATATCATAAATATCTCAAGATAACTAAAACTCAATGAACATGAATTTCGAATCCAAAAGGCAAGAAATATATTGGATAACGCCATACTTCATGCTATATTGATATTCTGAGGTTGGAAATGGATAAGAAAACAATGATTCACTTGATTGGTTCATTATTGTAGTTGGTAAATCAATCCTGACGTCTAACTCAAATGTAGAAGTGTACTTTTATTACCTAGCAAGCTGTTTTTTCTCCTTTGTACTGTCATGGGATGGGCCATGTAGTAGTCGGTATTAGGGGTATTACGGTACCCTGAATAATGCTGTAGGACCATTAGTGTGGGAGGTAGCTGAGACTGCTGTTTTCAGTGGTGAAGCCTGCCTGCTGGTTCCACCCAGTAAGGCGGAGTATAAGAGCCTGTGTCTCCCCAGCAGCTGCATTCTGTACCTGCGCTGCTGGGGAAAACATCTAGTGCAATAAAGCCTTCAATTATCTCCAATCTCGTCTCAGGAGTTATTGATCGAGCATCAATTTATTGCACTAGATTTTAAAGAATGGAACTCCGAATCAAGCCGGAGTGTCTGCAACTCACCCCCCACGCGGTAAGCTCAGTGGCAACCTTCAAACACTGGCTGGCGTGCTTCAAAAGGTACCTCATGACGGCCACGACTGAACCTACGGAGGACCAGAAACTGCAAGTTCTCCACTCAAGGGTGAGCCCAGAAATCTTCACCCTCATCGAGGATGCGGACGATTTCGAGGCTGCAATGACCCTGCTGAAAGGACATGATATTCGCCCTGTAAACCAGGTCTACGCCCGACATCTGCTAGCGACGAGGCGACAAATCCCCGGCGAATCGCTGGAGGAGTTCTACCGTGCGCCCCTGATGTTAGGGAGGAACTGTGACTGCCCTCAAGTTTCAGCCAGCGACCAGACAGAACATTTGATCCGGGACGCTTTCGTTGGAGGTATGCTGTCCTCCCAAATCCGCCAGCGATTGCTGGAGAAAGAGACACTAGGCCTCAAGAAGGCACGAGCCCTTGCTAGCTCCCTGGGTGTGGCTTCCTTAAACACCCGGGCTTACGTCCCTGACCGCGCGGCAGCCCCTTGGGCAGCGTGGAAACCCCCGACGGCCGAATCCGATGCATCTCCCATCCCCCCACAAGCTTGCACTGCAAGACTGCCAGGCAACCCTGGGGGCCCCGCTGCTATTTTTGCGGACAAGCCAAGCACCCCCGGCAGCGCTGCCCGGCCCGCTCATCCATCTGAAAAGGGTGTGGCAAAAAGGGCCATTTCGTGGCAGTATGCCAGGCCTGGGCGGTCGCCGCGGTCTCCAGGGGCGAACCGGAACCGTCACCACAACTCTCTCCACGAGCCGCGTGCAGACAGTGGGTGCCGCCATCTTCCTTCTCCAGGGCCACGTGCGGCCTCCTGGCCCCGCCATCTTGTCCCCCGGGGACCACATGCGACGGATGGGCGCCGCTATCTTGTACACCTCCAGCCATGTGCGACCAGTGGGCGCCGCTATCTTGGCTGGACTCTCAGGACCCCGACTCGGATGACCAAACACCGCCCGAGGAAAACATCCAAATTTTGCCACGACTTGCCTCGGTGACCCTGGACCAGTCTCGGTCCCGAACACTCTCGACTGCAACGACGACCGTGCTCATCAACGGGCATAAAACATCATGTCTGATCGACTCCGGGAGCACAGAGAGCTTCATACACCCCAATACGGTAAGGCGCTGTTCTCTTCCCTTCCATCCAGTCAACCAAAAAATCTCCCTGGCCTCCGGGTCTCACTCGGTAGAGATCAAAGGGTTCTGCATAGCGAACCTCCAGGGAAGGGAGTTTAAAAATTACCGGCTCTACGTCCTCCCTCACCTCTGCGCTGCCACGCTCCTAGGGTTAGACTTCCAATGTAACCTCCAGAGCTTAAATTTTAAACTCGGCGGCCCTATACCCCCCTCACTGTCTGCCGCCTCATGACCCTCAAAGTCGATCCGCTTTCCCTGTTTGTGAACCTCACCCGGATTGCAAACTCGTCGCCACCTGAAGCAGACGGTACAGTGCCCAGGACCGGACCTTCATTGGGTCGGAAGTCCAGCGGTTACTGAAGGAAGGTATTATTGAGGCTAGCAACAGTCCCTGGAGAGCTCAAGTAGTGGTTGTAAAGACCGGGGAGAAGCATAGGATGGTCATCGATTATAGTCAGACCATCAACAGGTATACGCAACTCGATGCATACCCTCTCCCCCGCATATCAGATCTATTCAATCAGATTGCACAATACAAGCTCTTTTCCACGGTGGATCTAAAATCCGCCTACCACCAGCTCCCCATCCGCCCTAGCGACCGCAAATACACTGCATTCGAAGCAGATGGGCGGCTCTACCACATCCTAAGGGTTCCCTTCGGTGTCACAAATGGAGTCTCGGTCTTCCAACGGGACAAGGACCGAATGGTTGACCGGTACGGTTTGCGGGCCACTTTTCCATACCTCGATAACGTCACCATCTGCGGCCACGACCAGCAGGACCACGACACCAACCTCAGAAAATTCCTCCATACCGCAAAAATCCTTAATCTTGTCATAATATACACCAGTATATTATGGTGCAGACACACACACACACACACTGATAGACATGCAGTGGGACCAATCAGCATACACAACACCGCAGCCAATCACCAGTGAGAGAGCACTATAAAGACAGGGGACAGGAGAGTTCCCGCTCATTCTAGTAGCAGCCAACTCGGACACAGAGCTCACAGCCTGCAACACAGACATTCACTATGTGCTGAGTGCATCACCTGGTTAGGACTAGGCAAGGGTCAACAGTTAAAGCTGGTATTGCATTTACCCATAGTTCAAGTATGTTAATATAGTTAACCTTATAATAAAATAGAGTTGCACCACTTCCAGTGTTGGTAACCTGGGGCGAGATTCTCCGACCCCTCGCCGGGTCGGAGAATCGCCGGGGGCTGGCGTGAATCCCGCCCCCGCCGGTTGCCGAATTCTCCGGCACCGGATATTCGGCGGGGGCGGGAATCGCGCCGCACTGGTTGGCGGGGCCCCCCCCGCGATACTCTGCCCGGATGGGCCAAAGTCCCGCCGCTAAAATGCCTGTCCCGCCGGCGTAGATTAAACCACCTACCTTACCGGCGGGACAAGGCGGCGCGGGCGGGCTCCGGGGTCCTCGGGGGGGGCACGGGGCGATCTGGCCCCGGGGGTGCCCCCACGGTGGCCTGGCCCGCGATCGGGGCCCACCGATCCACGGGCGGGCCTGTGCCGTGGGGGCACTCTTTCCCTTCCGTCTTCGCCACGGTCTCCACCATGGCGGAGGCGGAAGAGACACCCTCCACTGCGCATGCACGGGAATGCCGTCAGCGGCCGCTAACGCTCCCGCGCATGCGCCGCCCGGAGATGTCATTTCCGCGCCAGCTGGCGGGGCGCCAAAGGCCTTTTCTGCCAGCTGGCGGGGCGGAAATTTGTCCGCCGCGGGCCTAGCCCCTTAAGGTTGGGGCTCGGCCCCCAAAGATGCGGAGCCTTCCGCACCTTTGGGGCGGCGCGATGCCCGACTGATTTGCGCCGTTTTGGGCGCCAGTCAGTGGACATCGCCCCGATACCGGAGAATTTCGCCCCTGGTTGCGATCCAGAACACCCAACACATCATGGTACAAGGAGTGGTTGCATACTGGCACTTCTGAGACCCACCTGCAACTAATCAGCATTCCGGCATCCTGAAGTATGGAGAACATCAACCAGCCGCCGCCGCTCCGCATTGCCAGCAATCTCGGGATCAATTGAAAGATTGGAAAACAGCGCTTCCAGCTCTTCCGCGAAGCCATGGACAGGGAGAACACCTCGGACACCAGGAAGATTGCTCTGCTCCTCTCCACGGCCGGGCAACACGCCATCCACATCTTCAACTCCCTCACATTCGCAGACGACGAGGACAAGACAAAGTACAAGACGGTTCTCCTCAAATTCGATACCCACTTCAGCATAGAGGTCAATGAAAGATTCGAAAAATACCTGTTCCAGCAGAGCTTGCAGGGTAAGGACGAGCCTTTCCAATCCTTTTTAACACACCTCTGCATCCTTGCGCAGTCCTGCGGCTACGGGCCCATATCCGACTCCATGATATGCGACCAGATCGCATTTGGTGTTCTGTCGGACCCCCTGCGTCAGCAGCTCCTCAAAATTAAGCAACTCACCCTAGCGACTGGCATTGAGACCTGTTTCCTGCATGGAAATGCCGCCAGCCGGTACTCCCACATACAAGCTGCTGAATCGGCGTGGCAAGGTTCCCACAAGGCGGAACGGGTCCAAACAATTGAACACCTCCAAGGCTGCAGCCTGTATGAGGGCGGCCATTTTGCGCGCTTTTCGTGGCCTCCCGCGCTTGTACGCGCCAAACGAGGGGACGATGACGTGGAGAAGCATGGCATGCATCACGCAAGACCGTACAGCGCATGCGCGGTGGCACAACGAGCGTACTGACGTAACGACATGCGGCAACTGTGGCTCTGCCCATTTAAAGTGGCAATATCCTGCAAAATCGCGACAATGCCTACGATGTGGCAGACTTGGCAACTCCGCTGCCAGCAGCTCAGCCTGCCAATTCGCATCGCTTCAGCCAGCCTCTCAGGAACATTCGGGCAATTCAACCCACGTTCACCGCGTCCGATTCCGACTTCCCGCAGATCAGTGACACCGAGGACCCGAGGGAACCTTTTCGAGTCGCTGTTATAACAAAGAACAGGCTGTCCCCGAATCAAAACCACCAGCCGCTGTCGGTGCACAGCATTGATCCAGACGACGAGTGGTGTGCCACCCTGACGGTCAACAGATCCCAGATACGATTCCGCCTGGACACTGGTGCTTCCGCTAATCTCCTAGCGTGGTCAGACTTTCAGACCCTTGGGGTTAAACAAACCATTCTTCCGTCGACCTACCAACTAGTGGACTACAATGGCAACGTCATTCCTGCTACCGGTTCATGCCAACTCGAAGTGACGCACAACTCGCGAAAAGCCATCCTTCCCTTCGAGATTGTGGGCTCCTCGAAGGACTCTGTGCTAGGCGCACAGGCGTGCAAACTCCTAAACCTCGTTCAACGAGTACACTCTCTCTTCCAGGATGCGGACTTCAGGGCGCAACTCAATGCCATCATCGACCAGCACCGCAACGTTTTCGAAGGCATGGGCACGCTTCCATACACTTACAAAATCCTGCTCAAACAGGACGCCACGCCTGTGGTTCATGCACCTCGCAGAGTCCCAGCACCCCTCAAGGACCGCCTCAAGCAGCAGCTACAGGACCTCCAAGACCAAGGAGTGCTCTCCAGAGTAACGGAACCAACCGACTGAGTCAGTTCCACGATGTGCGTAAAGAAGCCTTCCGGCGAGCTCCGGATCTGCATTGACCCAAAGGATCTGAATCGCAACATAATGAGGGAGCATTACCCTATCCCCAAGTGTGAGGAGATCACGTGCGAGATGGCTCGGGCCAACATCTTCACCAAACTTGACGCCTCAAAAGGATTCTGGCAAATTCAACTAGACAGGTCCAGCAGAAAGCTGTGTACCTTTGATACCCCGTTTGGCAGATACTGCTACAACAGGATGCCGTTTGGGATTATATCGGCATCAGAAGTATTCCACCGGATCATGGAACAAATGATGGATGGCACTGAGGGTGTGCGTGTCTATGTTGACGACATCATCATTTGGTCCACCACCCCGTAGGAGCATATCAGTCGCCTCCAGTGCGTTTTCAAACGAATGCTGGACCAAGGCCTTCCCCTCAACAGAGCCAAATGTTCCTTCGGCCAGACGGAACTCCAGTTCCTAGGGGACCACATCTCCCGGCCGGGTGTGCGGCCGGATGCGGACAAGGTGGCAGCCATCACGGCCAAGCAGAAGCCAGCGGATAAGAAGGCGGTCCTCCGATTTTTGGGCATGGTCAACTTCCGGGGGAAGTTCACCCCCAACCTCGCCTCTATACCACAGCTCTCCGGAACCTGGTCAGGAAGACGACAGACTTCCAATGGCTTCCCGTCCACGAGCGCGAATGGGAGGAGCTTAAGACCAAGCTTACCATGGCCCCGGTGTTGGCATTTTTTGATCCCACGGATGAAACAAAAATTTCAATGGATGCCAGCCAATCCGGCATTGGGGCGGTGCTCCTGCAACGCGATGAGGCCTCATCATGGGCCCCCGTTGCATATGCGTCACGTGCCATGACCCCCACGGAACAGCGCTACGTGCAGATCGAAAAGGAGTGCTTGGGCCTGTTGACTGGGGTTGACAATTTTCATGATTACGTGTACGGCCTCCCCCAATTCACTGTCGAGACCGACCATCGCCCGCTGGTCAACATTATACAAAAAGACCTGAATGATATGACCCCTCGCTTCCAGCGCATTCTGCTTAAACTCCGGCGGTACAATTTCCAGCTCCTATACACCTCGGGCAAGGACCTGATCATAGCCGACGCTCTGTCCAGGGCAGTCAACAGCCCGCGTGACCCAGAGGGGTTTGTCTGCCAGGTTGACGCCCATGTGGCCTTCATGGCCTCCAATTTGCCGGCCACTGTGGCTGACCCCCGACTACAGCGTGTCATTCACCACATGATGGACGGGTGGCTTAAGGGCCAATGCCCGCAGTTCTACAATATCAGGGACGACCTGGCAGTAGTCGATGGTGCCCTCCTGAAGCTGGACCGCATCATGATCCCGCACAGCATGCGCCAGCTCATTTTGGAACTGCTACACGAGGGCCATATTGGCGTGGAGAAGTGCCGACGGAGGGCCCAAGAGGCTGTGTACTGGCCCGGCATCAATGAGGACATCGCCAACACAGTACTCAACTGCCCCACCTGTCAGCGGTTCCAGCCGACCCAACCACGTGAGACCCTACAGCCCCATGAGTTGGTCACGTCCCCTTGGTCTCAGGTAGGCGTTGACCTGTTCCATGCGCTCGGCAGGGACTATGTTCTGATTGTAGACGATTTTTCGAGCTACCCGGAGGTCGTACGCCTGCGCGACATCACATCATCAGAGGTCATCCATGCCTGCAAGGAGACCTTTGCTCGTCACGGCATCCCACTCACTGTGATGTCGGACAATGGCCCCTGCTTCGCGAGCCAGGAATGGTCCAACTTTGCCAGGAGGTACAACTTTGTGCATGTGACATCCAGTCCCCTGCACCCCCAATCCAATGGCAAAGCGGAAAAGGGGGCCCACATCGCCAAACGGCTCCTCTGCAAGGCTGCCGATGCAGGATCTGACTTCTACATCGCCTTGCTGGCCTATCATTCGTCCCCACTCTCCACGGGCCTGTCGCCAGCCCAGCTGCTCATGGGTCGCACCCTCAGGACCACGGTGCCGTCCGTTCACATCCCAGACCTCGACCACGTTCCGGTCCTTCAGCGGATACAACAGTCTCGTGCACAACACAAGGCGGCGCATGACGCTCGGGCGACTGATCTCCCTGCTCTGGCGCCGGATGACAATGTCCGCATCCAGCTTCCGGGGGGTGACTGGTCTGCAACTGCTGTGGTTCTTCGGCAGGTGTCTCCCCGCTCGTTCCTGGTTCGTCTGCCAGATGGTTCCATTCGCCACCGCAATCGGCGTGCCCTTCGTCTCATTCCACGCTCGCTACGTGATCCTCCACTGGTGCCACGCCCTCCTGTTGTCCCCAACCTGGGCTATGTGGAAATTCCGAATGCTCTGCATCCTCCTCACTCTGCCGTGGCCCAGCCCATTCCTCAGCCGGTGGCTCCTGACCCACCCTTGAGGTGGTCAACCAGAATTTGTCGCCCACCTCAGAGACTTGACTTATGAGTTTTACAATGTTGGACACTTTGATCTGTTCTGTTATCTTGTTTCATCGTTCCAGTAGTTTGTATATAATGTTCATTTCGTTGTTGGTGTGACACCCTATTTCTCTGCACCAGGCACCTTCCCGTGTAAATAGATTAGCCTCATGTACATAGTCATGTCAATAACACGCACACACATAGTCAGGTACATTCACTACACGATATTTATTGTCACGCAGGCACATGTTCTTTATATAAAAGTGGGGATGTCATAATATACACATGTATTTTATGGTGCAGCCACACACACGCACACTGATGGACATGCAGTGGGACCAATCAGCATACACAACACTGCAGCCAATCACCAGTGAGAGCACACGCACTATAAAGACAGGGGACAGGAGAGTTCCCGCTCATTCTAGTAGCAGCCAGCTCGGAGCACAGAGCTCACAGCCTGCAACACAGACATTCACCATATGCTGAGTGCATCACCTGGTTAGGACTAGGCAAGGGTCAACAGTTAAAGCTGGTATTCCATTTACCCACAGTTCAAGTATGTTAATATAGTTAACCTTATAATAAAATAGAGTTGCACAACTTCCAGTTTGTGATCCAGAACACCGAACACATCAAATCTGACATAGAACAAGGACAAATGCGTGTTCAGCACCGACCGTCTAACCATCCTCGGCTACGTAGTGCATGATGGAGTTATAGGCCCAGATCCCAAACACATGCACCCCCTCATGGAGTTCCCCCTCTCCCACTGCTCCAAGGCCCTGAAACGCTGCCTGGGATTTTTTTCATATTATGCCCAGTGGGTCCCCAACTAGGCGGACAAGGCCCGCCCACTAATTCAATCCACACTTTTTCCCCTGTTGGCAGAGGCTCGCCAGGCCTTCAGCCGCAGCAAAGCGGACATCGCAAAGGCAACGTTGCACGCAATCGATGAATCCCTCCCCTTCCAAGTCGAGAGCGATGTGTCCGACATAGCCCTGGCGGCTACCCTCAACCAAGCGGGCAGGCTCATGGCCTTCTTCTCACGCACCCTCCATGTTCAGAAATCCGCCATTCCTCAGTTGAAAAGGAGGCCCAGGCCATAGTAGAAGCTGTGCGGCACTGGAGGCATTACGTGGCCGGCAGGAGATTCACTCTCCTCACTGACCAACGGTCGGTTGCTTTCATGTTCGATAATGCACAGCGGGGCCAGACAAAGAACGATAAGATCTTTCGGTGGAGGATTGAGCTCCCCACCTACAACTATGAGATCTTGTATCGTCCCAGGAAGATACACGAGCCTCCTGATGCCCTATCCCGTGGCACATGTGCGACCGTACAAGTGGACCGCCTCCGGGCCTTCCACGAGGACCTCTGCCACCCGGGGGTCACTCAATTCTTCCATTTCATTAAGACCCGAAAACTGCCCGGCTCCATCGAGGAGGTCAGGACCGCCACCAGGAATTGCCAAATCTGCGTGGAGTGCAAGCCGCACTTCTACAGGCCAGAGACAGCGCACCTGAAAAAGGCTTCCCGTCCCTTTGAACGTTTCAGTATGGACTTCAGAGGGCCCCTCCCCTCTACCGACCACAACAAGTACTTCCTGAACATGATTGACAAGTACTCCCGGTTCCCATTCGCCATCCCCTGCCCTGACATGACCGCCGCCACCGTCATAAAAGCCCTCCACAGTATCTTCAAACAGCTGTTTGGTTTCCCCGCCTACATACACAGCGATAGGGGGTCCTCCTTCATGAGCGACGAACTGCGTCAATTCCTGCTCAGCAAGGGCATTGCCTCGAGCAGGACGACCAGTTTCAATCCCTGGGGAAACAGGCACGTGGAGAGGGAAAATGGAACGGTCTGGAAGACCGTCCTACTGGCCCTACGGTCCAGGAATCTCCCAGTCTCCCGCTGGCAGGAGGTCCTCCCGGATGCTCTCCACTCCATCCGATCACTACTGTGTACCATGACCAACCAAACCCCTCACGAATGTCTCCTTGTCTTCCCTAGGAAGTCCTACTCCGGGACCTCGCTCCCAACCTGGCTGGCAGCTCCTGGACCATCCTGCTCCGCAAACACGTGTGGGCGCACAAGTCGGACCCATTAGTTGAGAGGGTCCACCTCCTGCTCGCTAACCCTCAATACGCCTACGTGGCGTACCTCGACGGCCGACAAGATACAGTCTCCCTACGGGACCTGGCGCCCGCTGGATCCCCGCCCACACCTCCACTACCGACCCCATCCTCCCTCCCACCGGCGCACCCCACAGCCGCCCCTTTCCCAGGTGGATCGGTCTTTGCACTGGTCCCATCTAGGGGCGATGAAGCTGCTGAAGAAGCCGAAGCCACGCTCCCGGAGCCACGGATGCCCGAGCCGGCGCCTGCATCACCACCGAAGCTACGACGATCGCAAAGGATGACCCGGGCCCCCTATCGTCTAATTGCTTCACTCTGACTGTAAATAATTATTGTAAATAGTTGCGACATGTAACGAGGCAAAACAATGTTAATGTATACCGGGTACCACCATAACCTACACCTCTACCACTGTATAACGCTAGACCACCACCCCCGCCGGACAGGGGTGAATGTGGTAGTCTGTATTAGGAGCATTACGGCACCCTGAATAATGCTGTAAGACCATTGGTGTGGGAGGTACCTGAGACTGCTATTTTCATTGGTGAAGCCTGCCTGCTGGCTCCGCCCAGTAAGGCGGAGTATAAGAGCTTGAGTCTCCCCAGCAGCTGTATTCGGTACCTGCGCTGCTGGGGGAAACATCTAGTGCAATATAGTCTTCAATTGTCTCCAATCTCGTCTCAGGAGCTATTGATCGAGCATCAGGCCAGCATTTGTTGCCCATCCTAATTGCCCTTGGAACTGAATGGCTTGCTTGAACATTGCAGAGGGCAGTTAAGAGTCGTTGCCATGGATCTAGAATCACAGCTGGACCAGACCAGGCAGGGATGGCAGATTTCCTTCCGAAAAAGAGACCAGTTTTTACGACAACTGATGATAGTTTCACAGCCACCATTCCTGACACTGGCTTTCAATTCCAGAATTCTTAATTGAGTTAATATTCTACAGCTACCATGGTGGGATTTGAACCCACTTCCCCAAGGCATTAGCCTGGACTAACTACTATGCCACTTTCCCCCCAAAGTTGAGTTACAATAAAGTTAAACAGTTTATATATCTACGTATATCCCTATGCATAGTAACAATTGGTTATACTTGAGTATAGAAATTGACAATAATAATTGAGCAAGTTGCCAATGTGTGCCAAAGTTAGGAATGAAGGCGTTTCTCTCCCAGTACATGTATCTGTTGCGGATACAGTTGATGGCATGCACTGCCCTTCAGACCATGCATTAACCTCATCTCCTACATTAAAGCAGGAGCACAGCAAATTACAGGTGTCACACACAGAGGGCTGGATTTTATGCAGCCCATCATGTGGGGAAGCATGGCAGCCAGGCCCACGTACCCATGGGGGAGGCCCTGCTTCAGTCTTCCAGCAGTGGGAAAATCTCCTGCTATTAACTCAGAGGGCACGGCAGGTGTGGTGTTCCCAGGTGCTTCTGGTAGGATGTCAATTAGGTTAATCAACCAACTAATTTTTGCCCATTATCCCTCAGCCCACCGCAATTCAGTAGTAGCTCAGAGATTAAATAGAGCCCACATGAGTGCCCCACGCCTTCAGAAGGTCAGCCAGCACAGCCTATCGGGTTTGCCAGCAGCCACCCTCAGGGTCCCTTCCTATCCAGCATCCTGGGTCCAATCAAGTTGCTCAGAATTAGGCAAGAGTGAGGTTGCTGAAAGCCAAGCCTGCTTGGGCAGGTCGTGCCTAACTAATTTAGTGGAATTTTTTCAGGATATTACCAGTGTGGTAGATAACGGGGAACCAATGGATGTGGTATTTCTGGATTTCCAGAAAGCCTTTGACAAGGTGCCACACAAAAGGTTGCTGCATAAGATAAAGATGCATGGCATTAAGGGTAAAGTAGTAGCATGGATAGAGGACTGGTTAATGAATAGAAAACAAAGAGTGGGGATTAATGGGTGTTTCTCTGGTTGGCAATCAGTAGCTAGTGGTGTCCCTCAGGAATCAGTGTTGGGCCCACAATTGTTCACAATTTACATAGATGATTTGGAGTTGGGGAACAAGGGCAATGTGTCCAAGTTTGCAGACGACACTAAGATGAGTGATAAAGCAAAAAGTGCAGATGATACTGGAAGTCTGCAGAGGGATTTGCAGAGGCTAAGTGAATGGGCTAGGGTCTGGCAGATGGAATACAATGTTGACAAATGTGAGGTTATCCATTTTGGTAGGAATAACAGCAAAAGGGATTATTATTTAAATGATAAAATATTAAAACATGACGCTGTGCAGAGAGACCTGGGTGTGCTAGTGCATGAGTCGCAAAAAGTTGGTTTACAGGTGCAACAGGCGATTAAGAAGGCAAATGGAATTTTGTCCTTCATTGCTAGATGGATGGAGTTTAAGACTAGGGAGGTTCTGCTGCAATTGTATAAGGTGTTAGTGAGGCCACACCTGGAGTATTGTGTTCAGTTTTGGTCTCCTTACTTGAGAAAGGACATACTGGCACTGGAGGGTGTGCAGAGGAGATTCACTAGGTTAATCTCAGAGCTGAAGGGGTTATGAAAATTATGAAGGGAATAGATAGGATAGATGCGGGCAGGTTGTTTCCACTGGTGGGTGAAAGCAGAACTAGGGGGCATAGCCTCAAAATAAGGGGAAGTAGATTTAGGACTGAGTTTAGGAGGAACTTCTTCACCCAAAGGGTTGTGAATCTATGGAATTCCTTGCCCAGTGAAGCAGAGGCTCCTTCATTAAATGTTCTTAAGATAAAGATAGATTTTTTTGAAGAATAAAGGGATTAAGGGCTATGGTGTTCGGGCCGGAAAGTGGAGCTGAGTCCACAAAAGATCAGCCATGATCTCATTGAATGGCGGAGCAGGCTCGAGGGGCCAGATGGCCTACTCCTGCTCCTAGTTCTTGTGTTCTTGCCTATAACCAACCCCCTCCCCCTCCGCCGGCGGGATACTCTATGTTGCCGGTGCCTAGGGTTTTCCCGATGGCATGGGGCTGCCCCACAATGGGAAACCCCATTGACTGGCCAGCGTAACTGAGAATCCCGCTGGCGGGGTCAAGGCAGAAATGTGGCGCGGCGGGGTGGAGAATCCAGCCCCACGTCTTTTGACCGACAATATTCTGACCGGATGTGCTTTGCATTTCTACTGTTCACATCAATGGTTCACCATGATTTTTGTTTGCCAGAATCATCCAAACAAAAAATTCACAATAATAGTGACTCCTTTTGGTGCTTCTGTGACAAACAACTTACCTAAGGAAGATAGCCAACAGCAGTTGAGGGAAACTCTCCAGTCCTCTCACTGTATCACCTTTCAGATCAGCAAAACCAGGCATGGTTACATAGCTAACCTTCCCAGCCTGCATCCACAATGCTTTAATTTTGCTTCAATCATCTGTGCCAGCTGTTCTGAAAGTTAAAGCAGACAAGAGGCATGTCTACTGGGAGACCAAGACTACACTTTCCAGCTTTGCAGTTGTGTCATTAGCCAATGAATATAAACATAACGTGAATGTGATACAACAAGGACCCGTCTGCAACTGCCAAGATCATTACTGAAAAGCCCTTGCATTTTGAAACACAAATTCAGATGTCTGCACACATCAGGGATGAATTACAGTATAGAGCCCACACAGTCTCCAGGGTTATTGACAACTACTGCATGCTTTGGTTCTGCAAAGGATTACCATGGAAGAATCCAATTTAGAAACAATGCCAGGGCACAGGGCATAAACTGACCATGGAAATGTGGCTCCTGTTATCAGTCTAGCCAGGAAGACTGGTTTGCCATGTTTTCATACTAACTGCGTTAGCTTAGATGTCTCCCTTGTTGTGCACAGCTAGGCCACAGTCATCTATATTGTGATAAATGTAAGAAATTGTAATATTTTATATATATTTTGCAGTAATGGTATTAAAACCTGGGTTAAGATGCAGACAGTATGACTGTGAGAGCGGTGATTAAGGTATTGCAAAGGTGCAGTAATCATGGATTTCAGGTGAAGAGTTCTGCTAATAGATCTTGAAAACCATTCACTTGTTTGCAGATGGTTAGCTCATTGAATATTGTTTAGGTTTCAAGGACCACTGGGGTATAGGTAATTTATGAGGGGTATTATATTTGGTTGTGGCTAAACAAGACAAGGGACATTTTTTTAAAGAGACAACAGAATGCCTTTGCTTTGGGTACAGATGATGTAGTGAATGGGAGGAGCCAGGTGTGTCTGAATAGTAGAACTCTAATCTGAACAAGGCGTTTCAGTTTGGTCCTGAAAGGTTCTTTCTTCAAAGATTCTCAACAGAAAAAGACAAGTAAAACCCTGGTTGTTAATGTTTATTCATGAATGGTATTTAATATATATTGGTTTGCTTAATTGGAATATAGTGAAAGTAAGTTCAGGTTTCTTCTTTTAATTAAGAAATGTTGTAACTGTTAAGTGTAAAGCTATTTCTTTGTTGCTAATGTGGTTAACTGTGTGATTAAATTAATGTTTATTTTAAAGGAAATGATACCTATTGGTCACGATGATCACTCCTGTGGTGCAGTAAGATTTCCTCACAGTTTTACAAATTGAAAATAGTTGGGTTTGTATTCATGATCCTGACAATATACATGAGGTACCCTCAATAACGAAGATTAGACTGTAAAGAAGGCTTTATTTGACTAAGAACTATGTTAGTGCTGACTGCTACACAGCCCACGAGGCAGCCCTTTATATATGGCTCACAGATGGGCGGAGCCAGAGGCGGAGTCCCCAGGATTCCAAGCCCGGTCTTAAAGGGGACATCACCTTACTTGATGATAAGGCAGTAACTGTTCATCACAATACAGAAGCACTTTGATTACAGCCTCTGGATGTGACTTTACTGGAGGTAAACAGTCTGGAGAAATTGAAGGGCCTCCCTGAACAGAATCTAATCCTTATTCTTTTTTTGTTATTCGTTGGATATCGGCATTGCTGGATAGGCCAGCATTCATTGCCCATTCCTAGTTGTCCATGAGAATGTGGTCCATAATGCCTCATGGATGCCCAGTGGCTTGATCCGTTTAAAATCTATTGTTTTATTTAGTATGGTGGTTGTACCACATAACTAATGTCATCAATGTGGAGATGGGATTAATATCACCACAAGGAGAATGTGATTCACCCGAAATAGTCCAAATCTGGTTTTGGGCATGTTTGGCGGGGTGGTTCTTGGAGGCAGTGCCGAGATTGATACCGCTATTCAACAGCACTTTGTCATTTTTGAGGGGCCTTGGGAGAGTTTCTCCCCATCGAGGCCACACTTCGGAAGATTTCTTGCACTGGGGAGCTGAGACCGCTGGCAGGATTGGCTCCTCACAGATGCGGGCACCATTGTGAATGACTTCCTGATCTATAAACCGCCCCACCCCTCAAAATTTGGGACCCCCCACTCTCAGGTTCCTCCCCACTCACCCCCTCCGTTTTTTGGTCCCCAGAAACTGCCCTCCCTTACCCCCCTTTCATGGGCATGGCACCCCCCAGGCCCCAATCCCTGACCTCTGATAGTACCAACCTGCCTCCCTGACAGTCCCCTTGGCATTCTGGAAGTGCCAACTGGGCATCCTGGCAATGCCAGCTTGGCACTGACAGGGTTCCAGGCTGGCAGTGCCAAGGTGCCCAGATGATAAGGCGAGTGCCAGGGTACTAGCCTAACCTGTCCACGACCACCCGGGGAGCTCTGAATGCGTGCAAGACCCCTCAAGTGCCATCATGCCTGGTCCACGATTGTGGAAACCATTGCGAAACGGTGACTGATCGAGGCCTTGCAGGCGTGGTCGTTAACACATGGGCACAGGGAGAATGCCGGTGTCCAGATATTTAAATGAGCATAAGGCCTAATGGCTGATTTAAATATCATTATCAGCCAGTGCAGTGGGAAGATTGTGCCTGAATGTGCGGGGTTCATTGCTACTGCTGTCATGACTGATGTTTCTGTGGCAAGCAGATTGGTGAGGATGAGGTCAAGTATGTTTATCCCTCTTGTTGGTTCCCTCCACCTGCCACAGACCGAGTTTAAGAATGATATGCTTTCGGGCTCAGTCAGTCTGAATACATTCAGTGCCTTTGCCACCATCAGTGCTTCCTCCAAGTGATGTTCAACATGGAGTACTGATTCTTTAGGTGGGGGATAGAGGGTGGGAGGAGTGCATGGGTGATGTAGGGGGTTGGATTGTGGTAATCAGCAAGAGGTTTCCTCGTTCATATTTAACCTTGTGCCATGAGACCTCGTTGGGTCTGGAGTTAATGTTGAGGGATCCCAGGGAAATTACCTCCTGATCATCTACCTCTGCACAGCCACCTCTACTGGGTCCATCCTGCCGAGGGGACATATCTAGGGATGGTGATGGTGAGATCTGGGACAAGGTAAGGTATGAAAGGTAAGCTATGAAGGCTAATGGAATGCTGACTTTTATACCTTGAGGACTGGAGTATATAAACGCAGATGTTATGCTGCAGCTTTACAAAACACTAGTGAGACGCCATTTGGATTACAATGAATAGATCTGGGCACCACACCTTAGGAAGGATATTTTGGCCTAGGAGGGAGTGCAATGTAGGTGTCTACATGAATTATACCTGGACTGCAGGGATTAAATTGTGAAGAGAAATTATATCAGTTTGCCTGCTTTCTCTAGAATTTAGAAGGTGATCTGATCGAAGTCTTCAAGATAGTAACAGGAAAAGACAAGGCAGATGAAGATAAACTGTTTCCGCTGTTTGGAGATTCTAGAACTAGGGGGCAGAGACCAGAAATTAGGGCCAGGCCATTCAGGAGAGATGTTAGGAAGCACTTCTACACACAAGGGGCGGTGGAAGTTTGGACCTCTCTTCCCCAAATGGTAAATGATGCTCGGTCAGTTGTCAATTGTAAAACTGAGATAGATAATTTTTTGGTAAACAAAGCTATTGAGAGATATGGGCCAAAAGCAGGTTTATGGAGTTAGGCCATGGACCAGCCATGATTGTTGTGTTATGTAATTTGGAATAACACAAGCTGCCACTTGATGCAGTTTTGAGTTAAAGATGCTCCAGACTTTGGAGTGAGTTCAATGTGTTTTATTGAGCTATTAGCACAGTTCTCAATGAGTTCAACTCTCTGCTAATCTAAATGTAGTAACTCAGTCTAACTGAACCAGCCTTGCTCTAAGCCACGTGCTGGGGTGTGATGCTGAGGATACACCCTGTCTCACTCTGTAGATGTTGGTCTGTGGAAAGAGGTGGGGTGTGAGTGCCTCATCCCTTTTATAGTGAGATACCACCCCTGAGTGTCCTGACTGCTCATTGGTCGTGTCCTATTCCATGTGTTCATTAGCTGCATGTTTGCATATCATGACAATGATCTCATTGAATAGTGGAGCAGGTTTGAGGGGCTGAATGGCCGATTCCTGTTCCTCTGTTCCTATGATTTTGTGAGTATGACTATGTCAGGCTGTTGCTTGCCTAGTCTGTGAGACAGCTCTCCCAATTTTGGCACAAGCCCCCAGATGTTAGTAAGGAGGATTTTGCAGGGACTGTCCAGTTTAATTCCTGATAGATTTTCGAGAAGTTTGATGACACAAAAATTGGGGGGGTGGTAAATAGCGAGGAGCAAAGCCTTGGCGGGAATTCTCCGGTCATTGGGATTCTCTTTTCCCGCTGGAAGAGACAATTCCACTGGCAGCGAACGGCACACTGCCGAGAAACAGGCGGCTGGGGGTCCGGGGAACCCCGCTCTTTGATTCCAAGGCAATGTCGAGGGGCTGGCCAGATGGGCAGAACAGTGGAAAATGGAATTTAATCCTGAAAAGTGTGAGGTGAAGCATTTTGAGAAGACTAAAAAGGCAAGGGAACGCACAATGAGTGGTAGAATTCGAGGAAGTACAGGGGACCAGAGGGACCCTGGGATGCATGTCAATAGATCCCAGGACAGGTGGATAAGGTAGTTAAGGAGGCAAACTGGATACTTGTCTTCATTAACCAAGGCATAGAGGGAGATTATGTTGGAGATGTATAAAACTCTGGGTTAGGCGACAGCTAGTGTACTGTCTTCAGTTCTGGTCGCCACACTATAGGAAGGATGTAACTGCACTAGAAAGGATGCAGTGGAGATTCACTAAGATATTTCCTGGGCTGGAGCATTTCAGCTATGAAGAAAGGTTGGTTAGGCTAGAGTTGTTCTCCTTGGAAGGCTGAGGGGGAGCTGATGGAAGAGTACAGAATTGTGAGGGACATATATAGGTCAGATAGGAAGACATTTTTCCCCTCATAAGAGGCGTCAATAAGCAGGACATAGATTTAAGGTAAGGGGCAGAAGAGTTAGAGAGGGTTTGATGAAAAATCTTTTCGCCCAGAGAGCGGTGGGAATCTGGGGCAGGATTCTCCCAGCCCGGGGCTGGGCCGGAGAATCCCCGCGACCAGCGCGAATTGCGCCACACCGCCCCGAAGCCGGCACGCGATTCTCCGCAGAGAATCCGTCAACACTTAGCCTCAGGATCACAGAATTCCGCCCCTGGTAGTCACGCCCTAAAAATGTTTTAATGGCAGTAACCCTCACAACCTTTAAGCAGTATTTAGATGAGCACTTGAAACGCCATAGCATACAAAGCCAAGTGTTGGAAAATGTGATTAGAATGCTTGATGGCCGGCACAGACATGGGGCGAAATTCTCCGTTATCGGCGGAAACTCCGCCGATCGGCGCAAAAAACGGCGCAAATCCCACTTGCGTCACGTCATAAAAATGGGCCGATAGTCTGCGGCCCGAAATGGGCTAGCAGCGACGTAACGGGATCCGCGCTTGCGCAGTGGTTCACGCCGTGCAGCGTCATACGCGCTGCACGGCGTGACGGCTCATAAGGCCGCGCAGCTCCCCCCCACCCGACCGGAACAGCCGACCGCAACACCCGACTTGATGGCTGGCCGTCGCTCAGCCCCGAGGTTCGAGTCACGCGATGTGGAGGCGCTCCTGGATGCGGTGGAGCAGAGGAGGGACGCCCTGTATCCCGGGCACGGCCGCAGAGTTGCCCCACGCCACAGCCGGCGTCTGTGGAGGGAGGTGGCAGAGGCCGTCACCGCTGTGGCCCTAACACCACGGACAGGCACCCAGTGCCACAAGAAGGTGAACGACCTCGTCAGAGCAGGCAGGGTGAGCGTCCCCCATATCCCCCATATCCCCTCTCCCCCAAATCCCCCCTCCCCCATATCCCCCCTCCCCCATACCCCCACCTCCCCCATACCCCCCCCTCCCCCATATCCCCCATATCCCCCCTCCCCCATATCCCCCCCTCCCCCATATCCCCCCCCTCCCCATATCCCCCCTCCCGCATATCCCCCATATCCCCCCTCCCCCATATCCCCCCATCCCCCATATCCCCCATATCCCCCATATCCCCCCTCCCCCATATCCCCCATATTCCCCTCTCCCCCATATCCCCCCTCCCCCATATCCCCCATATCCCCCCTCCCCCATATCCCCCCTCCCCCATATCCCCATATCCCCCCTCCCCCATATTCCCCCATATCCCCCCTCCCCATATCCCCCCCTCCCCCATATCCCCCATATCCCCAAGTGAATCCAGCCCTAACCTTAATCTCTGCAATGCACGCGCAACCGATGGCGTGCATTCATATACCTGCCTAACACTGTTGCCTTTTACCCCTGCCACCACCCCCCCCCCCCCAGGAGAAGCCGCACACAACAATAGGGAGCATGTGAGGACTGGAGGAGGGCCCGCTGATGAGAGGCCACTGACCGTACACGAGGAAAGGGCCCTGGAACTGGCTGGCGGACCTGAGGACCGGGAGGTTGCTGATGCAGAGGTCGGGGCCCCACGAGCAAGTGAGCCACCAACAGCCCCTCCCCCATATCCCCCCTCCCCCATATCCCCCCTCCCCCATATCCCCCCTCCCCCATATCCCCCATATCCCCCCTCCCCCATATCCCCCTTCCCCCATATCGCCCCTCCCCCATATCCCCCATATTCCCCCCTCCCCCATATCCCCCCTCCCCCATATCCCCCCTCCCCCATATCCCCCATATCCCCCCTCCCCCATATCCCCCATATCCCCCCTCCCCCATATCCCCCCCTCCCCATATCCCCCATATCCCCAAGTGAATCCAGCCCTAACCTTAATCTCTGCAATGCACGCGCAACCGATGGCGTGCATTCATATACCTGCCTAACACTGTTGCCTTTTACCCCTGCCACCACCCCCCCCCCCCCCCCAGGAGAAGCGCGCACACAACAATAGGGAGCATGTGAGGACTGGAGGAGGGCCCGCTGATGAAAGGCCACTGACCGTACACGAGGAAAGGGCCCTGGAACTGGCTGGCGGACCTGAGGACCGGGAGGTTGCTGATGCAGAGGTCGGGGCCCCACGAGCAAGTGAGCCACCAACAGCCCGTCCCCATATCCCCCCTCCCCTATATCCCCCCTCTCCTGTATCACCTGATCACTGCCTGATGTCTAACCATGCATGCTTCATTGTGTATCGCAGGACCAAACGTCCAGGCACCCATCCCCGCAGATGCAGACCGCCCGCAGGATGCCCCTCGGAGACCACGGGAGACGGAGAGACCCGCACCCTCCAGCATGCGACGCCCGCAGGATGCCCCTCGGAGACCACGGGAGACGGAGAGACCCGCACCCTCCAGCATGCGACGCCCGCAGGATGCCCCTCGGAGACCACGGGAGACGGAGAGACCCGAACCCTCCAGCATGCGACGCCCGCAGGATGCCCCTCGGAGACCACGGGAGACGGAGAGACCCGAACCCTCCAGCATGCGACGCCCGCAGGATGCCCCTCGGAGACCACGGGAGACGGAGAGACCCGAACCCTCCAGCATGCGACGCCCGCAGGATGCCCCTCGGAGACCACGGGAGACGGAGAGACCCGGACCCTCCAGCATGCGACGCCCGCAGGATGCCCCTCGGAGACCACGGGAGACGGAGAGACCTGGAGCAACAGGGAGACGACACCCCCGTCACGTGCGGGAGCGACCATCCAGCGATGAGGGGGGCAGCCACAGGCCCCCGTCACATCCGAGCCAGGACACCACTACCCAGGACACCACTATCCAGGACACCCCTACCCGGGACACCACTACCCAGGACACCCCTACCCGGGACACCACTACCCGGGACAGCACTACCCGGGACAGCACTACCCGGGACAGCATTACCCGGGACAGCACTACCCGGGACAGCATTACCCGGGACAGCATTACCCGGGACACCCCTACCCAGGACACCCCTACCCGGGAAGACGAAATACCGGACAGTGACTCAGAGTGGATGGGTGGAGACGAACCCCCACCCCAAAGTGCCATGGACTCAGAGTGGGACGAAGAGCACGACACAACGCCACTGCTGTCACCAACACCCTCCACCATCGCAGAAACACTCACCACGGTTGGGCACTTTAGTGATGAGGCGTCTGGTACACTCACTGGTGCGCACAACACAGCCGTCCCGGTACAGCAGGTGGAGGTAGGAGCAGCAGAGGGACCGGGCGGTCGGAGGGCAGCCCAGGCCAAGCGAACATCTGCCGCCCAGATGGATCCCGGGTTCCTGCAGTTACCACACCCACACATAGATCCGATGCAACCACCGACACGGAGACGAGCGAATAGGGTGACGGGTGGCTTGGGGCGGCTGCGGTCGCAGGTGGAGGAGTCCACCCGCGTCCAGGAGCTGGGAGTGGTCCCGGTCATGCGTGCCACCCAGGCTGACACCGCACGGGTGGCGTCCGAAGTGGAGGCAATGGGTGCGACGGTGTCAGACATGGGGAACGGTTTGCGAGGCCTGGGGCCTTCTGTGCAGGCGGCGTCTGTGGCCCAGGAAATGGCTGCCCTCTCACAGGAGGCCATGAGCCAGTGCCAGCGCCAGATGGCAGAGGCGCTCAACGCCATAGCCCAGTCTCAGCACGCCATAGCCCAGTCTCAGCAGGCCATGGCCCAGTCTCAGCAGGCCATGGCCCAGTCTCAGCAGGCCATAGCCCAGTCTCTGCAGGCCATGGCCCAGTCTCTGCAGGCCATGGCCCAGTCTCAGCAGGCCATTGCTGAGGGCATCGGCGCCAGTGGCCATGTGCGAGCTGGCGTCGCACTGTCGCAGACAGGGTTCGACAACCCCCTGGGCTCCATGGCTGCAAACCTGCAGACCCCTGTCGATACCAGCACGGGCCTCCAGGACTGGCAGCGCCAGATGTCGGGGGCGCGTCGGATGGCCAGTCCGTTCGCATCCCCCACCCATGTAGAGGCCTGGGGGCCATCGGGCACCCCGAGGGAGGAGGAGGTGGTGTGGTCCGTCCCGGCTCCCTCTGTAGGGGAGGTCCCGGTACACCGCGACACCTCGGACTCCCCCCCTTCCGTCCCAGGTGCATCGGGTGGGCAACGGGCAGGACAGGCTGGCAGCTCGCCATCCCAGTCGCCCGGACCGCAGCCTGGCCCATCTAGGCCAGGACGCCCCAGGAAAAGGCCGCCAAAGGGATCCAGTGTCAGAGGGCAGGAATCACAGGAGTCCACCTCCAGTTCTGCTGTACCGTCTGGGGAACCACGTAGACGTAGTCAAAGGGCCCGTAAGGCCAAACAATTAGACACTGAGTAAGTTGGCACGGGTGCAGGGCACAGATGAGTTTTAGGCGCTAGGGCACGTGCATGAACTCCTTTGGTTATTAAAGTCAATGTTACACCTACCGAAGCTGCCTTTGTGCTCTGTCCAAAGTGTGCGGGGGTGTCATGTACGTTGAGCGCAAGTGTGTGTGTGAGGGGTGGTCTTACCTCAGCCCCAGGTGAGTCTGCCCCCTTCCCCCTGGGCCGCCATCAACATCCCCCGGGCAGAGGACGGGACCGTGCGCTGCAGTGTCACAGCCGCATGCAGGGATGGTCCGGGTGGATGGTGGTACTGTGGCCATGGGTCAGACATAGTCCAACGATGTAGAGCCAGGAGCTCATCGGAGGCGGGTTGTCATCATTCTCCATGGCCTGCGATAGACACGCGTCCACCCGCAACTGGGTGAGCCCGGCCCGTTGTGCCGCCGGTGGATCGGCAATTGGGAGTGGGGGGGTGGTGTGCATGCGGGTGGGGTGTGTGGGGTTGGGGAGGGGGGTGAGGGTGCTGGGTGGGTGGATGGGTGGGGGGTGTGGGTGGTCGGCTGTTGTCATGGTGTGCGGTCTGTGGCCATACTACCCGATTCCCACGCCCATCTAGTCAGTGAAGCGGGCGTCTATCAGTCTGTCCCGTGCCCGCTGGGCCAGCCGGTAACGGTGGACAGCCACCCGTCTGTGTCTACCCCGTCTGCCCTGACCATTGCCCCCATCCCCCTCATCTGGGGAGGACTGGGCCTCTTCCTGCTGCTCCTCCACTCCGCCCTCCTCTGCCTGCGGCACATCGCCCCTCTGCTGGGCTATGTTGTGCAGGACGCAGCACACCACAATGATGCGGCCGACCCTATCTGACCGATACTGGAGGGCGCCCCCAGAGAGGTCCAGGCACCTGAAACGCATCTTCAGCACGCCAAAGCACCTCTCGATCACTCCCCTTGTCGCTACATGGGCATCATTGTAGCGGTTCTCCGCCTCATTGCGTGGCCTCCGTATAGGCGTCATCAGCCACGATTGCAATGGGTAGCCCCTGTCGCCCAGCAACCAGCCCCTCAGCCGGGGATGGCGTCCCTCGTACATGCCGGGGATGGATGACCGCGACAACACATATGAGTCGTGTACACTGCCTGGGTGACGGGCGCAGACGTGCAGGATCATCATGCGGTGGTCACAGACCACCTGTACGTTCATCGAATAGGTCCCCTTCCTATTAGTGAACACGGCCCTGTTATCTGATGGTGGCCGCACGGCGACGTGCATCCCATCGATCGCGCCCTGGACCATGGGGAACCCGGCAATGGCAGAGAAGCCCACGGCCCGGGCATCTTGGCTGGCCCGGTCCACGGGGAAGCGGATGTAGCGGTGCGCCGTGGCATAAAGGGCATCTGTCACTGCCCGGATGCACCGATGCACCGATGTCTGCGATATGCCGGACAGGTCCCCACTCGGTGCCTGGAATGACCCCGTTGCATAAAGGTTCAGGGCCACCGTAACCTTGACGGACACGGGGAGAGGGTGTCCCCCGCCAGTGCCACGCGGTGACAGGTGTGCCAGCAGGTGGCAGATGTGTGCCACGGTTTCCCGGCTCATCCGGAGTCTCCTCCTGCATTCCCGGTCCGTGAGGTCCTGGTATGACTGCCGGGGCCGGTACACACGGGGCGCCCTCGGGTGCCTCCGTTGCCGTGGGGCCGCGACGTCCTCCTCCCCCTCCTCGTCCTGTCGGTCAGGTGTCCCTCCAGCCTGGGCGGCTGCCGCCTGCCCCTCTGCGGCAGCCTGCGCCGCCTCTCTGGCACGCTCCTCCTCCTCCTCCTCCTCCTCCTCCTCCTCATCCAGGGCAACATAGACATGAGCGGCTGCCACCACGGCGGCCAACATCGCTGGATGGTCTGAAAACATGACGGCCTGGTGGGGGGGAGGGGAACGACGACATGTCATCATTGCCCATATCCCCTCCTCCCCCCAGCCAGGTGGGATGGACCGCATGGGTCCAACTGTTGGAGGCTGGCACCTGGCCAGGTGGACCAACTCATTTGCCCTCCCATCACCCACCCCGGCACGGACCCCCCCCCCCCCCAACCTCCACCCCGGCACGGACCCCCTCCCCAACCTCCACCCCAGCACGGACCCCCCCCCAACCTCCACCCCGGCACGGACCCCCTCCCCAACCCCCAACCTGCACCCCAGCACGGACCCCCCCCCAACCTCCACCCCGGCACGGGCCCCCTCCCCAACCTCCACCCCGGCACGGACCCCCTCCCCAACCTCCACCCCGGCACGGACCCCCTCCCCAACCTCCACCCCGGCACGGACCCCCTCCCCAACCTCCACCCCGGCACGGACCCCCTCCCCAACCCCCAACCTCCACCCCAGCACGGACCCCCCCCCCAACCTCCACCCCGGCACGGACCCCCTCCCCAACCTCCACCCCGGCACGGACCCCCTCCCCAACCTCCACCCCGGCACGGACCCCCTCCCCAACCTCCACCCCGGCACGGTCCCCCTCCCCAACCTCCACCCCGGCACGGACCCCCTCCCCAACCTCCACCCCGGCACGGACCCCCTCCCCAACCTCCACCCCGGCACGGACCCCCTCCCCAACCCCCAACCTCCACCCCAGCACGGACCACCCCCCAACCTCCACCCCGGCACGGACCCCCTCCCCAACCTCCACCCCGGCACGGACCCCCTCCCCAACCTCCACCCCGGCACGGACCCCCTCCCCAACCCCCAACCTCCACCCCAGCACGGACCCCCCCCAACCTCCACCCCGGCACGGACCCCCTCCCCAACCTCCACCCCGGCACGGACCCCCTCCCCAACCTCCACCCCGGCACGGACCCCCTCCCCAACCTCCACCCCGGCACGGACCCCCTCCCCAACCTCCACCCCGGCACGGACCCCCTCCCCAACCCCCAACCTCCACCCCAGCACGGACCCCCCCTCCAACCTCCACCCCGGCACGGACCCCCTCCCCAACCCCCAACCTCCACCCCAGCACGGACCCCCCCCCAACCTCCACCCCGGCACGGACCCCCTCCCCAACCTCCACCCCGGCACGGACCCCCTCCCCAACCTCCACCCCGGCACGGACCCCCTCCCCAACCTCCACCCCAGCACGGACCCCCCCCCCAACCTCCACCCCGGCACGGACCCCCTCCACAACCCCCAACCTCCACCCCGGCACGGACCCCCTCCCGGCACTCCCCCGGAGCCCAGCCTACTCTAACCACCCCCCCCCCCCCCCCCCCCCCCCCCCCGCCGCACACACACACAAGCCGAGACACACCTCTCCTCAGGCAATCAGTCTGCGGCCACGCCATTTCCTGCCCAGAGCCAACCCCCCAGGCCGTCACTCACCTCCTCGCTGGTCGGCGTGAGCCTGGAGCACCGGGTCACGCCGATGAAAAGGAGGTTTGATTCACGTCGACGTGAACGGTCATCACGTCGACGGGACTTCGGCCCATCCGGAAGGGAGAATATCGGCAGGCCGAAAATCGGCTGCCTTGCGCAGACCCGTGACATTCTCCGCGGCAGCGGCGCCATTAACGCCCCGCCGACTTTTCTCCCTTCGGAGACTTCGGCGGGGGCGGGGGCGGGATTCACGGCGGCCAACAGCCATTCTCCGACCCGGCGGGGGGTCGGATAATGACGCCCATGATGAGCTAAAGAGCCTCTTTCTGATGCAGCTGAGTTGCTGGCTTGAACTTGAATGAGTCAACCACATTGCTGTGGTATGGAGTCACAGGTTGGCCTGAACAGACCAGGTAAGGATGGCAGACATTAGTGAACCATATCGGCTTTTATAACAATGATTCCTTATCATAATTAGACGTTTAGTCTCCAGGTTTTTATTCAAATTCCACCATCTTCTTCTGTGGTGGGATGTGAATCCCAGTCACCAAACTGGGCCTCTGGTTTACTGGTCCAGTGACAATACCACTATGCCATCACCTCTCCGACAGAAACATACTACGAGGGTGGTTTCCTTAAGCATTGCAGCAAAGAAGAGTTGAAGAGAAGGGGAGCCAAGACACATCCTTGCTTTATACCACTGTTTACCGCAAAAGCATCAGAAACCTTCCCACAGATTCAAACACATTCAATCTTTCCATGATGCAATTGGTGCAAGATTTTGACACATGACCAGGTATCCTAACTTGGAGAGAAAGTGAAATCGATCATGTTGGTCACTGTCATAAGCTTTAATTAGGTCGACGAATAGCATATAAAGATCCTGGTGTTGCTCTCTGCACTTTTCTTGTAGTAGTCTTGTGTCATGGCAACCAATTATAGTGCTGAATTACTTACGGGCATATTGAACCTTTACGGAAGATGCGTGATTCTTTTAAAATAGGATGTACAAGCAAAAACTGCCTGATATTTTAAAGTAACCACTTGCTGGAATTCCTATGCGGATTACACTTGACCAACTTGTCCAGAGAGAACAGAATGTCACACCTTTTTCAGACAGTGCCATTTCAAGGGAAACATAGAAACTAAACAGAAGGGGACCATTTGGCCGTTTGAGCCTGCTCCGCCATTCATTGTGTTCATGGCTGATCATATTCAAGAAGACAAGCAATGCAGGATTGCATGGCAGCACAGTGGTTAGCATTGTTGCTTCACAACGGCAGGGACCCGGGTTCGATTCCCCAGAAAGACGGAGGCTGAGGAGCGACCTGATCAAAGTTAAAAAATTATTAGGGGTATAGACAGGGTGAACAGTTGGAAGCTTTTTCCCAGGGCGGAAATGGCAATTACAAGGGGGCACTCATTCAAGATGAGGGGCGGGTAGGTTCAGTGGAGTGTGCGGGGGAAGTTGTTTTCCACAGAGTGTGGTGGTGGCCTGGAATGCACTGCCAAGTGAGGTGGTTGAGGCAGATACATTAGCGACCTTTAAGCCTTATCTAGATAGACACACAAACAGAATACTGGGTATAGAAGGACACAGGCGGTTGGTCCAGATAGGGCACATGATCGGTGCAGGCTTGGAGGGCTGACGGCCTGTCCTGTGCTGTACAGTTCTTTGTTCTTTGTTCTTTAGTGTGCTGTGCCAAGAGAAGCAAAGGGAGCTGTCTCGAGAAACCCCAAAGAAGTGTCTGTTTGTTCTAGAACATAGGGTTTTGTTTAAAGCCTTGGATTTCCCTTATCAAGTGAGAGAGGGAGTGAAGTCCTGAGAAATACCTCCCCGACAGCAACAGTTGGTGCCTTGTGGTAAAATTACTGGAATTTGTATACTTAAGTATCTACAGGTTCTGTTGCAAAAAGGGATGTTTATTTGTGAATTTAACTGAGCAGAAATCTTTCAGGGAAAATTATGGTTAGACTAATTTTTAATGTGTAAATATAAACATGCGTGTTAAAGTTTTTTTTCTAAATACATGTTTTAATTTAATATTTAACATCTCCAAAAGTGGTATTGAAATTTCTGACTGGTGTCTGTTTGATGATTCAATCTGACGGATGCAGCTGAGGCATTATGGAATTTCTCTCGCACTCTTAAGTATTATTGATAACATTTCAGGTCTGAGTGTGGCAACTAAAACTGCTCTGTACACCAGTGGGGAGGATTTTCTACTCCTGTTTTTTTTTGGGGGGGGGGTGGTGCGGTAGAGGTGGGAACGGGAAATCCCAGGGGATTCCCAAAATGGAGTTTGCGCCGTTGGGATTTCCCCTTCTGATTGCCACTGCCCAACGTCAGTGAAGTAATGATCATCCCAACGTTGAATGTCAGATTCCGCATTTGAATGCATTTAAATATAATTATCAGGCATTTAAGTCTGATAATCCCTCCCGGTTAGATTGTCCATTCATGTAGGAAGTGCCTGGGCAGTGCCAGGAGACAGTGTCAGGGGCAGTGTCGGGGACTGTTCCATGGGGTGGGGGTGGAGGTGTTGCCTAGGTGGGTGTTCCGTGGGGGAGTTCCCTTGGAGTGGGGCGGGTGGGGGTTCTGCGGTAGGGGTTCTGTGGGAGGGACTCCATGAGGGGGAGATTCTGTAGTGGCGAGGGGGGGGGGGGTTCTATTTTTAATTGTTTGTTTCAGGTGGCCTTTAAAAGTGCCACGCCGATCTTTTAAAAACTAAGTTGCTGAATGAGTTTGCCCAGGCAGTGTGACGTCGTGGGAACCCCCCCCCCCCCCCCCCCCCCCCCGCCCCTCCCCAACCCCACTCCCGTCCCTTCATTTTCTTTTAATTGAGTCCTGAAAAAGGCAGCGGAGGAAGCCATCTTTGGGGCAGGTGGCTTACATGCTGTTTCTCCCGCCTGCTTCGCCATTCCACTAAAACATGAAAAAACTCCACCCGAGGACTTTTATTGGTTTGCTGAGGGTTTTTGTTGTAATTTTTAAAAGGCTGAGCTGGAACAGCTGCTCTCATTTTGGATTGCCTTGTCAATGGTAGCCTTTTTAGAGAGAACAAAGAACAAAGAAATGTACAGCACAGGAACAGGCCCTTCGGCCCTCCAAGCCCGTGCCGACCATACTGCCCGACTAAACTACAATCTTCTACACTTCCTGGGTCCGTATCCTTCTATTCCCATCCTATTCATATATTTGTCAAGATGCCCCTTAAATGTCCCTATCGTCCCTGCTTCCACTACCTCCTCCGGTAGTGAGTTCCAGGCACCCACTACCCTCTGCGTAAAAAACTTGCCTCGTACATCTACTCTAAACTTTGCCCCTCTCACCTTAAACCTATGCCCCCTAGTAATTGACCCCTCTACCCTGGGGAAAAGCCTCTGACTATCCACTCTGTCTATTCCCTTCATAATTTTGTAGACCTCTATCAGGTCACCCCTCAACCTCCTTCGTTCCAGTGAGAACAAACCGAGTTTATTCAATCGCTCCTCATAGCTTATGCCCTCCATACCTGGCAACATTCTGGTAAATCTCTTCTGCACCCTCTCTAAAGCCTCCACATCCTTCTGGTAGTGTGGCGACCAGAATTGAACACTATACTCCAAGTGTGGCCTAACTAAGGTTCTATACAGCTGCAACATGACTTGCCAATTCTTATACTCAATGCCCCGGCCAATGAAGGCAAGCATGCCGTATGCCTTCTTGACTACCTTCTCCACCTGTGTTGCCCCTTTCAATGACCTGTGGACCTGTACTCCTAGATCTCTTTGACTTTCAATACTCTTGAGGGTTCTACCATTCACTGTATATTCCCTACCTGCATTAGCCCTTCCAAAATGCATTACCTCACATTTGTCCGGATTAAACTCCATCTGCCATCTCTCCGCCCAAGTCTCCAGACAATCTAAATCCTGCTGTATCCTCAGACAGTCCTCATCGCTATCCGCAATTCCACCAACCTTTGTGTCGTCTGCAAACTTACTAATCAGACCAGTTACATTTTCCTCCAAATCATTTATATATACTACAAACAGCAAAGGTCCCAGCACTGATCCCTGTGGAACACCACTGGTCACAGCCCTCCAATGAGAAAAGCATCCCTCCATTGCTACCCTCTGCCTTCTATGGCCTAGCCAGTTCTGTATCCACCTTGCCAGTTCACCCCTGATCCCGTGTGACTTCACCTTTTGTACTAGTCTACCATGAGGGACCTTGTCAAAGGCCTTACTGAAGTCCATATAGACAACATCTACTGCCCTACCTGCATCAATCATCTTAGTGACCTCCTCGAAAAACTCTATCAAGTTAGTGAGACACGACCTCCCCTTCACAAAACCGTGCTGCCTCTCACTAATACGTCCATTTGCTTCCAAATGGGAGTAGATCCTGTCTCGAAGAATTCTCTCCAGTAATTTCCCTACCACTGAAGTAAGGCTCACCGGCCTGTAGTTCCCGGGATTATCCTTGCTACCCTTCTTAAACAGAGGAACAACATTGGCTATTCTCCAGTCCTCCGGGACATCCCCTGAAGACAGCAAGGATCCAAAGATTTCTGTCAAGGCCTCAGCAATTTCCTCTCCAGCCTCCTTCAGTATTCTGGGGTAGATCCCATCCGGCCCTGGGGACTTATCGACCTTAATATTTTTTAAGACACCCAACACCTCGTCTTTTTGGATCACAATGTGACCCAGGCTATCTACACCCCCTTTTCCAGACTCAACATCTACCAATTCCTTCTCTTTGGTGAATACTGATGCAAAGTATTCATTTAGTACCTCGCCCATTTCCTCTGGCTCCACACATAGATTCCCTTGCCTATCCTTCAGTGGGCCAACCCTTTCCCTGGCTACCCTCTTGCTTTTTATGTACGTGTAAAAAGCCTTGGGATTTTCCTTAACCCTATTTGCCAATGACTTTTCATGACCCCTTCTAGCCCTCTTGACTCCTTGCTTAAGTTCCTTCCTACTTTCCTTATATGCCACACAGGCTTCGTCTGTTCCCAGCCTTTTAGCCCTGACAAATGCCTCCTTTTTCTTTTTGACGAGGCCTACAATATCACTCGTCATCCAAGGTTCCCGAAAATTGCCGTATTTATCTTTCTTCCTCACAGGAACATGCCTGTCCTGTATTCCTTTCAACTGACACTTGAAAGCCTCCCACATGTCAGATGTTGATTTGCCCTCAAACATCTGCCCCCAATCTATGTTCTTCAGTTCCTGCCTAATATTGTTATAATTAGCCTTCCCCCAATTTAGCACATTCATCCTAGGACCACTCTTATCCTTGTCCACCAGTACTTTAAAACTTACTGAATTGTGGTCACTGTTACCGAAATGCTCCCCTACTGAAACATCTACCACCTGGCCGGGCTCATTCCCCAATACCAGGTCCAGTACCGCCCCTTCCCTAGTTGGACTGTTTACATATTGTTTTAAGAAGCCCTCCTGGATGCTCCTTACAAACTCCGCCCCGTCTAAGCCTCTGGCACTAAGTGAGTCCCAGTCAATATTGGAGAAGTTGAAGTCTCCCATCACCACAACCCTGTTGTTTTTACTCTTTTCCAAAATCTGTCTACCTATCTGCTCCTCCATCTCCCGCTGGCTGTTGGGAGGCCTGTAGTATACCCCCAACATTGTGACTGCACCCTTCTTATTCCTGATCTCTACCCATATAGCCTCACTGCCCTCGGAGGTGTCCTCTCGCAGTACAGCTGTGATATTCTCCCGAACCAGTAGCGCAACTCCGCCTCCCCTTTTACATCCCCCTCTATCCCGCCTGAAACATCTAAATCCTGGAACGTTTAGCTGCCAATCCTGCCCTTCCCTCAACCAGGTCTCTGTAATGGCAACAACATCATAGTTCCAAGTAGAAATCCAAGCTCTAAGTTCATCTGCCTTACCCGTAATGCTCCTTGCATTAAAACATATGCACTTCAGGCCACCAGACCCGCTGTGTTCAGCAACTTCTCCCCGTCTGCTCTGCCTCAGAGCCACACTGTCCCTATTCCCTAGTTCTCCCTCAATGCTCTCACCTTCTGACCTATTGCTCCCGTGCCCACCCCCCTGCCATACTAGTTTAAACCCTCCCGTGTGACACTAGCAAACCTCGCGGCCAGGATATTTATGCCTCTCCGGTTTAGATGCAACCCGTCCATCTTATACAGGTCACACCTGCCCCGGAAGAGCTCCCAGTGGTCCAGATAACGGAAACCCTCCCTCCTACACCAGCTGTTTAGCCACGTGTTTGTCTGCTCTATCTTCCTATTTCTAGCCTCACTGGCACGTGGCACAGGGAGTAATCCCGAGATTACAACCCTCGAGGTCCTGTCTTTTAACTTTCTGCCTAGCTCCCTGAACTCCTGCTGCAGGACCTCATGCCCCTTCCTGCCTATGTCGTTAGTACCAATATGTACAACGACCTCTGCCTGTTTGCCCTCCCCCTTCAGGATTCCCTCTACCCGTTCGGAGACATACTGGACCCTGGCACCAGGGAGGCAACATACCATCCTGGAGTCTCTTTCACGTCCACAGAAGCGCCTATCTGTGCCCCTGACTATAGAGTCCCCTATTACTATTACTCTTCTGCGCTTTGACCCTCCCTTCTGAACATCAGAGCCAGCCGTGGTGCCACTGCTCTGGCTGCTGCTGTTTTCCCCTGATAGGCTATCCCCCCCGACAGTATCCAAAGGGGTATATCTGTTCGAGAGGGGGACAACCACAGGGGATTCCTGCACTGACTGCCTGCCCTTTCTGGTGGTCACCCATTTCTCTGCCTGCACCTTGGGTGTGACCACATTTACATAACTGCGATCTATGACGCTTTCCGCCACCTGCATGCTCCTAAGTGCATCCAATTGCTGCTCCAACCGAACCATGCGGTCTGTGAGGAGCTGCAGTTGGGTGCACTTTCTGCAGATGAAGCCATCCGGGACGCTGGAAGCCTCCCGGACCTGCCACATCTCACAGTCAGAGCACAGCACCCCTCTAACTGACATTGCGTCAATTAATTAAAATTAAAATTTGTCTTTTTTTTTTTAAATACTTTTTTTTAAAATTGCAAAGTTACTGTCAACTATCTGTTTCCTAGCACTAGATTTCTAATAGAAATGCGATAGCTAACTATAATATTCTCCGATCTCTGGCTTAGATATCCTCTAAATTATAATTAAGTTATTATGTTTAATTAGTTCCCAAATACTCAAATTTTTTTTTTTTTTTTAATTTAGGTTAGAATCCCAACCAGCCACTCAGGTCACAGCTTTTCTGTGATGTCACTTCAGTTTCCCCCCAACACACAATTTGAAAAAAGGTATAAAAGTAAAAATCACTTACTTACCTTCTTACCTTCTGAGTGTCTGAGATGTTCTCAGGTTCTCTCGCTGACAGAGACTGCTCCTCCACCTCCGATCCTTGACCTGCACAATGCTAATAATATAATAATATAATATGGCACTTACCTTACACCAATGGGTCTTATTATTAGGTTAGAGGAGGAGGGCGGGTGGGAGACACTACACGTGTAGTGTCTTGGGTTTCCTCTCCACCAGAATTTATTGGTTGGGGGGGGGGACTTGCCAGAGGTCGAACTTCCGGTTCCCGCCTTATATAAAAACAAATAAAACAGAAAAGAAGAACAGACACGGGACCAGGTAAGGCTTTTTAAATACACTACTCACCTCCAAGAAGGCCCCTGCGCACCGCTGCCGCCGAAATCCAAAGGGCTGCTCCTGTAAAGGTAAGTGGTTTTAAAGAGGTGGCTGCCAAAGTTCCTCCGTCTTGACAGAGCATCGTGAACTGCTGTTTCCTGGGCAATGACCACAGATGAACATGATGGTGTTTCTGCTGGTTAGATAACCAGCTGACACACTAACTGAGGGAATTCTGCTTTCTATATGAAGGCTACAGAGTAGATATGACAAACTCTGATGCGTAAATGGGTTCCATGTACAAATTTGCACTCAATAGAACCACACCATTCATGAAAAACCATCTCTAATCTTCAGCCATTGCTCTTTTCCAAAGAGTAAATGAATTAAGTGCTGATGTTTAACAATATTCAGGTTATCAAATCCAGGGTGCATGTCTGCACTGGGAACTATGTGATGAGGAAGGTATTGCTGAAAATGATACAGTGCATGTAAATTATGGAAACGTCTTGTAGTGGTAACCGTCAGGCCTGTTGTGTCATATTTTTCATATAAATTTAGAGTACCCAATTATTTTTTTTCCCCAATTAAGGGGCAATTTAGCGTGACCAATCCACCTAACCTGCACATCTTTGGGTTGTGAGGGTGAAACCCACGCAGACAAGGGGAGAATGTGCAAATTCCACACGGACAGTGACCCAGGGACGGGATTCGAACCCGGGTCCTCAGCGCGCAGTCCCAGTGCTAACCACTGTGCCACATGCTACCCCTATGTTGTGGTCATATTACGGAAAACCATCTCTGGCAATTTGCCTTGTGAAACAGAGACAGCAAATACGGCCATAAGACCATAAGACATAGGAGCGGAAGTAAGGCCATTCGGCCCATCGAGTCCACTCCACCATTCAATCATGGCTGATTTCAACTCCATTTACCCGCTCCCTCTCCATAGCCCTTAATTCCTCGAGAAATTAAGAATTTAACAACTTCTGTCTTAAAGACACTCAACGTCCTGGCCTCCACCGCCCTCTGTGGCAATGAATTCCACAGACCCACCACTCTCTGGCTGAAGAAATTTCTCCTCATCTCTGTTCTAAAGTGACTCCCTTTTATTCTAAGGCTGTGCCCCCGGGTCCTAGTCTCCCCTGCTAATGGAAACAACTTCCCTACGTCCACCCTATCTAAGCCATTCATTATCTTTTAATGCATGACTCCTCTGATAAATTGAGGTTTAGGTCCAGGGTAGCATTGATTAAGCATGTACTGTCTTGTGGTATTTGCTGACCCCGCACAAGTGCATTTTCCTCATTTCAATCATGTGACATTTTGGAAACTCCTGAAGGGATGCAGATTATTGCCTTCTTGTACAATGTTGCATCAAAACAAACAGACAGGCTCATGAGACTGCAGAAACAGCACATCATCTCAGAAACTGGATTCTATCGATTATTCACCAAACAAAATCAATCAAATCAACCCAACACTGCATCGATTACAAATTAACTAATATATGCAGAGAACCTAAAGACTGAGATGAACCTAAAGAATTACTACACACACCACTTTATTTAACTGTATTGCAAGGAGATAGGTTGGAATTTACCGACCATTCTCTGGTCCCGCCGGCTGCACAGCCCCGCCCATGGATTTCTCAGCAGCGTGGGTTGTCTTCAATGGGAAATCCCATTGACGATGGTGGGAATAGAAAATCCCACCACCAGCAAACAGCACGTTGCCTCATGTCGGCGAGAAACACGCGGCTGGGGGAGTTAGAGAATCCAACTCATAGTCAATGCTATTTTGAGTAATTATAGTAAAAGTAAGTTGGTACTTCATGTTGATAGTATATCACAATGATAAGAGTAACTTCATTATCAGCTTCACAGTCTCAGTATAAACTGGGTTTCTCATACTAGAGAAAGCCTGCTTTCAATGATAAAGGTGACAGAATGGCTCTGACAATCTTCGGAGTTGAATTCTTCCATCTGGGACTATGCCCATTCCCACCCGAGGTCAATAGACCTTGACATAGTCCGCGTCCCACCCGTGGCGACCTTGCGGCGGGTGAGGCAGAAGAATTCAGCCCTAAGTCTCCCACAATGGAGGCTGTTGGGAAACCACACCATATCTTCCGGTCCTGACCTAATTAATTATGCATCCAGGAGATTGTGCCATATTCCGTGGTGGGATGGGCTTGATTACAAGCGTCTCACTGCCATATCAACATCCTAGAGGTTACTATTGACCACAAACTGAACTGGTCTAGTCAAGTAAAATCATGGCTACAAGGGCAGGTCAAGAGTTAGGAATCCTGCGGCAAGTCACTCACCACCTGACTCCCCAAAGCCTGTCCACCACCTACACGGCATAAATCAGGGGCAAAATTCTCCGACCCCCCGCCGGGTCGGAGAATCGCCGGGGGCTGGCGTGAATCCCACCTGCGTTGGTTGCCGAGGTCTCCGGCACCGGAGATTCGGCGGGGGCGGGAATCACGCCGTGCCGGTTGGCGGGCCCCCCCACGCGATTCTCCGGCCCGGATGGGCCGAAGTCCCGCCGCTAAAATGCCTGTCCCGCCGGCGTAAATTAAACCACCTACCTTACCGGCAGGACAAGGCGGCGCGGGTGGGCTCCGGGGTCCTGGGGGGGGGCGCAGGGCGATCTGGCCCCGGGGGGTGCCCCCACGGTGGCCTGGCCCGCGATCGGGGCCCACCGATCCGTGGGCGGGCCTGTGACGTGGGGGCACTCTTTCCCTTCCGCCTCCGCCACGGTCTCCACCATGGCGGAGGCAGAAGAGACTCCCTCCACTGCACATGCGTGGGAATGCTGTCAGCGGCCGCTGGTGCTCCCGCGCATGCGCCGCCCGGAGATGTCATTTCCGCGCCAGCTGGCGGGGCACCAAAGGCCTTTTCCGCCAGCTGGCGGGGCGGAAATTCGTCCTGCGCCGACCTAGCCCCTTAAGGTTGGGGCTCGGCCGCCAAAGATGCGGAGCATTCCGCACCTTTGGGGCGGCGCGATGCCCGTCTGATTTGCGCCGTTTTGAGCGCCAGTCGGCAGACATCGCGCTGTTTCTGGAGAATTTCGCCCCAGGAATGTGATGGAATACTCTCCCTTTGCCTGGATGAGTGCAGCTTCAACAACACTCAAGAAGCTCAACACCATCCAGGACAAAGCAGGCTGCTTAACTGCGACCCTTTCTACAAATATCGAATCCTCCCACCACCGCGCACCATGGCAGTAGTGTGTACAAGATGCACTGCAGGAACTCACTAAGCACCTTCCAAATCCAAGATAACAACCATCTAAAAGGACAAGGGCAGCAGATACCTTGGAACCCCACCACCTAGAAGTTCCCCTCCAAGTCACTCACCATCCTGACTTGGAAATATATCCTGGTTTCTTCACTGTCACTGGTTCAAAATCCTGGAATTCCCTTCCTAACAGCATGGTGGATGTACATAAACCTGAGAAATTGCAGCGGTTCAAGAAGGCAGTGCACCACCACCTTCTGAAGGGCAAGATTCTCGTCTGCCATCATCTGCATTCCATTAGCAGGATGCAAATCAGTTTTATGCTGGGCACCAGAGAGTTTCCTAATCCGCCATGGCATGCACCAGCTGAAGATCCAGGAAATTTACACTGGTGATTTGGACTAGTTGAGTGAGTGGGCAAATGCATGACAGATGCAGTATAATGTGGATAAAGGTCAGGTTATCTACTTTGGTAGCAAAAACAGGAAGGCAGAATGGCTACAGATTGAGAGAGGGGAATGTGCAACAAGATCTGGGTGTCCTTTTAGACCAGTCGCTGAAGGTAAACATTCAGGGACAGCAGATGGCAAGGAAGGCAAATGGTAAGTTGGCCTTCAGCGAGAGGATTTGAGTACAGGAGGAGGAATGCCTTGCTACAAATATACAGTAAGAAGTTTTACAACAGGTTTGTTTCGGTGTCACTAGCTTTCGGAGCGCTGCTCCTTCCTCAGGTGAATGAAGAGGTATGTTCCAGAAACATATATAAAGACAGATTCAAAGATGCCAGACAATGCTTGGAATGCGAGCATTAGCAGGTGATTAAATCTTTACAGATCCAGAGATGGAGTAACCCCAGGTTAAAGAGGTGTGAATTGTGTCAAGCCAGGACAGTTGGTAGGATTTCGCACGATCGGGGCCCACCGATCCGCGGGCGGGCCTGTGCCGTGGGGGCACTCTTTTCCTTCCGCCTTCGCCACGGTCTCCACCATGGCGGAGGCGGAAGAGACTCCCTCCACTGCGCATGCGTGGGAATGCCGTCAGCGGCCGCTAACGCTCCCGCGCATGCGCCGCCCGGAGATGTCATTTCCGCGCCAGCTGGCGGGGCACCAAAGGTCTTTTCCGCCAGCTGGCGGGGCGGAAATTAGTCCGGCATGGGCCTAGCCCCTTAAGGTTGGGGCTCGGCCCCCAAGATGCGGAGCATTCCGCACCTTTGGGGCGGCGCGATGCCCAACTGATTTGCACCATTTTGGGCGCCAGTCGGCGGACATCGCGCCGATACCGGAGAATTTCACTCAGGATCTTGGCCGGGATTCTCCCGCAACTGGGCCATACTGGCACAAAGAGTGGCGTGAACCACTCTGGCGTCGGGCCGCCCGGAAGGTGCGGAATCCTCCGCACTTCCAGGGGCTAGGCCGGCACTGGAGTGGTTGGCGCCACACCAACCAGCAGCGAAGGGTCTCCGCCGGCCGGCACGAGTTGGCGCATGCGCAGGAGCACCAGCGTGTTCTGGCGCATGCGCAGAACCGCTGGCGTGATTCTTGCGCATGCGCAGGGGGTTTCTTCTCAGCGCCGGCCATCACGGAACCTTACACAGGCCAGAGCAGAGGGAAAGAGTGCCCCCATGGCACAGGCCTGCCTGCAGATCAGTGGGCCCCGATCGCGGGCCAGGCCACCGTGGGGGCCACCCCGGGGCCCGGATCCCCCCGCGTCCCCCCGAGGATCCCACTAACTGCCCTCCAAGCCAGGTCCCGCCGGGATGGACCTTGTGTATTTCACACCAGCGGGACTGGCCGAAAACGGGCGGACGATCAACCCATCGGCCTATCGGGGCCCGGAGAATCACCGGGGAGGGGCGGGGGGGATCGCTGCCAGCTGCCCCCCACTGACGCAGCATGATCCCCTCCCCCACCAAAAAAACGGCGCCGGAGAATTCAGCAGCCAGCGTCAGAATGGCGGGGCGGGAATCACGCCGCACCCCTGCGATTCTCCGACCCGGCGGGGGGTCGGAGAATTCCGTCCATAATGTCTCAGTCACCCACTGCCTCACTTGTTATTATTAAATGTCCTTTGTTCTTTAGTTTTAACTGGAAGCTACAGCATTTGGGACAGGCAGCTAGAGAAGGAGCATCTCTCAGCTTTGCTAAAAGAATAGCCACACAATTGAGTCAAGGTTAAGAAAGCCAGTGCCAGGAATCTGAAGGACAGCAACATAAGAAAACTCGAGAAATAAAGAGGAGAGTCCAGAGAGCCTGAAGTTAAAGGAATAAAGAGGAACTGGGAGCAGAACAGGGTACGTTCATTTCAAGTCACAGAACTGTAAAGGAGCTGGCTAGTGAGAAATCAGAGAGATATCTGAGAGAAATCAGAGAGATATCTGAAGTGGTTCTAAGGATTATAATATCTTACTACAGTTTGTGAGATGTCAATGGAGATAATGTTGGAGCAATTGGTGGTTGGATATAGGAATTTGTGTGTGCAAAAGCAGAACAAAATCCTAAAAAGGGGTTGGGGTAAAACTTGTAATTAATTATCTGGTAGAATTGGAGCGGAAGTTCTGTTCGAAAGAGTCCTTTGGAAAATGTGGAGCGGATTTCCGAATGTAACCTGCGAATGGAAAGCCTTATTGCAAGAGGTTTTAAAATGTTTTTGAGGGAGTGGAGGTTGGAAACTCTCATATGGCAATCTCTGGGGAAAATTTAAAGAAGAAATCCACAAACACTAACTTGGTTTCAGAGAAAAGTGTGTGTTTTAGCACAACCAATCAGTGTATCTTCAAAAAGGAACTTTGTGTGTCAATCAGACCATTGTTGCTGCAAATGTACTATGCCATCCATATTAATCTTAACACCTGTGTGCAATTGTTAACCTAAAGGGGAATAAAGGAGTATTGTATTATAATCCATTTTTTCATATTTAATAAATGTTTATTTTCTTGTTGCTAAAATTAATTAGCAGTCCTATGGCTCTGTTCCTCCAGATTTAATAAAACACATAAATGTTGGGATCTTTTGAGTCAGGGTTCAATTCTGATATCTTTCCCTCCGGTTATACCATCAACTGGGATCGTAACACTGCACTAACCTCCATTAACTCATGAATGAAACGAACACAGGACAAGTAGAAAATCTATTGATGTCAGGAAATATAGTTTATAGTTGTCCCTGTGACAGATTCCCTAAGGTCAGTTTTTAACTCTCTTTTATTTTGTTCATCAGGTGAAATATTTCACCTTTAATGAGCCAATTGAAATACTTCAGATAAACCTGAACTTTGTGTTCATTGTAGTGAAGGGTTGACAATGGAACAAATTGGATAGCTTACCATTTTGTATTGTGTAATAGTGCCGAGATACCACAACGCCAGATTGTGTCTATTGTCGCTACAGCCTGATTGGTGAACTTCAACAGTGTTGTCTCAGCTGAAGCCTCAAACTACAATATTCATGAGAAAACTGTCATTTTGTGCTTATTTGGGTGAAGGATGACAGTGCCACAGAAAGGAACATTTTCCATTTGGCAGCTGGTAGCAATGTATTCTTAAGTTATGTATGATGCTGTCAGTACTGTCAGGGAGCTTCAATAGTGTGACCTCAGTCAGGGCTTCAGAAGGACACTAACTTTCCAAGCATCCTTCTGCTCTTCACATCCTGGTGATCTGAAAACTCTGATAACCACAAGGAGACTTTGTTCTGGTAAAATGCTTGCAGCTAAGCCCAGGCTGTTAAATTGAACCATTTGTGATCCTTGGCAGGTACAAATGAGAGATGACTTTCTGAGTTGGGTTAAACTCTGGCTCTATAAAATTTAAGAGCATGGCTGTTATTACAATTTATTCCAAAACACAGCACTTAAAAACATTCTTTTATGTGTGCTCATTAAAAGGCAGTGTAGTTTTTACAGCGTTCATGAGACTAATATACAAAATAATCAAGACATTTTGTCCTCTCTGAATTTGTTACTACTTGATAATAATTTGAACTGGCAATCCTTCACGGATTGTTGTCCTAAGTATGGAAAATGGAGGGCAACACAGTGGTGCAGTAGTTAGCACTGCTGCCTCACTGTGCCGAGGTCCCAGGTTCGATCCCGGCTCTGGGTCACTGTCCGTGTGGAGTTTGCACATCCTCCCCGTGTTTGCGTGGGTTTCGCCCCCACAACCCAAAGATGTGCAGGGTTGATGGATTGGCCACGCTAAATTGCCCCTTAATTGGAAAAAAAGAACTGGGTACTCTAAATTTATTTTTAAAAAGTATGGATAATGGACTTTACACCTCACTAACCTATTTTAATAAGAACACCATTTGTAATATTTACATAGTCGGCAATAAATTAGCCACCTTGTCTGGAAGGAAGCTTAACGAACACTCACATGGAGGTAGTTAAATAAACATTATTCTTCGAACCCTTTCACTTCAGCAGCTCTAAAATTACAAATCAAGACATGAAAGTCAATAGTGAGGCTCGAATGGAAGGAACCTCAAGACTGGACTGCCAAAATTCCACCAGCACATCTCCTGTCCCATCAGGGGCGACAACACTCTTGACCACTGCTGCTCAAAAATCAAGGGCGCCTACCGTTCCATCCCCCGACTGCACTTTGGGAAAGCAAACCATAAGACGGTGCTCCTTCTCCCAGCATACAAGCAGAAACTCAAGCAGGAGAATCCAACTAAAAAGGTCGTGCAGTGCAGGTCCGAGGAAACAGAAGAGTTCCTACGTGACTGCTTGGAGACAGTGGACTGGTCCATATTTAAGAACTCAGCGAACAACTTAAATGAGTATGCCACCACCATCAGAGACTTCATCAGCAAATATGTGGACGACTGCATGCCAAAGAAAGCAGTACGTGCGTTCCCCAGCCAGAAACCATGGCTCAATCGCAAGTTTGACTCCCTACTGAAGGACAGGTCTGAGGCGTACAAGTCAGGCGACCCTGACCTATACAAGAAATCCAGGTCCAACCTCCACAAAGCCATCCGAGATGCCAAGAGAGACTATCACACCAAGCTAGAGTCACAGACAGACTCCCAGTGGTTGTGGCAAGGCCTAAACAACATAATGGGCTACAAAGCGAAGCCGAGTAGTATCTCCAGCAGCAGCTCACCCCTCCCCGATGAACTCAATGCATTCTATGCTCGGTTCGAGCAGGAAACCAACAATCCGCTGTCGAGTGCCCCAGCCGCCCATAACACACCCATACTCAGCATCACAGCTTCCAAAGTCAGATCGGCTTTCCTGAAAGTGAACCCTTGGAAGGCCGGATGGGATCCTTGGTCGTGCACTAAGAGCCTGCGTGGACAAGCTGGCAGATGTGTTCGCGGACATCTTTAACCTGTCCCTACTCCGCTCCGCGGTCCCTACCTGCTTCAAGAAGACCACCATCATACCGGTGCCAAAGAAAAACCAGGCAACGTGCCTCAATGACTACTGTCCGGTGGCCCTGACTTCAGTCATAATGAAGTGTTTCGAGAGGTTGGTCAATAAGCGTGTCACCTCCATACTCCCAGAACGCCTTGATCCACTGCAATTCGCATACCGCCGCAACCGGTCCACAGTAGACGCCATCTCCCTGGCCCTACACTCATCCTTAGAGCATCTGGACAAGAAGGACTCCTACATCCTATTTATTGACTACAGCTCCGCCTTCAACACCATAATCCCAGCCAAGCTCATGTCAAAGCTCCGAAACCTAGGACTTGGCTCCTCACTCTGCAACTGGATCCTCGACTTTCTAACCCACAGACCACAATCAGTAAGAATAAACAGCAACACCTCCTTCATAATAGTCCTCAATACCGGGTCCCTGCAAGGTTGCATACTTAGCCCCCTACTATACTCCCTGTACGCACATGACTGCCTGGCAAAATTTGATTCCAAATCCATCTACCAGTTTGCTGACGCTACGACCATAGTGGGCCGGATCTCGAATAACGATGTCACAATACAGGAAGGAGATTGAGAACCTAGTGGAGTGGTGCAGTAACAACAATCTATCCCTCAATGCCAGCAAAACTAAAGAGCTGGTAATTGACTTCAGGAAGCAAAGTACTGTACACATCCTTGTCAGCATCAACGGGGCCGAGGTAGAGATGGTTAGCAGTTTCAAATTCCTAGGGGTGCACATCTCCAAAAATCTGTCCTGGTCCACCCACGTCGACGCTACCACCAAGAAAGCACAACCGCACCTATACTTCCTCAGGAAACTAAGAAAATTCGGCATGCCCACATTACCTCTTACCAACTTTTACTGATGCACTACAGAAAGCATCCTATCTGGCTGCATCACAGCCTGGTATGGCAACTGCTCGGCCCAAGACCGCAAGAAACTTCAGAGAGTCGTGAGCACAGCCCAGTCCATCACACGAACCTGTCTCCCATCCACTGACACCATCTACACCTCCCGCTTCCTGGGGAAAGCCGGCAGTATAATCAAAGACCCCTGCCACCAGGCCTACTCACTCTTCCAACTTTCCCATCGGGCAGGAGATACAAAAGTCTGAGAACACGCAGGAACAGACTCAAAATCAGCTTCTTCCTCACTGTTACTAGACTCCTAAACGACCCTCTTATGGACTGACCTGATTAATACTACACCGCTGTATGCTTCATCCAATGCCGGTGTTATCTAGTTACATTGTGTACTTTATATTGCCCTATTATGTATTTTCTTTTATTTACTTCTCGTTTCATGTACTTAATGATGTGTTGAGCTGCTCGCATAAAATTACTTATCACTGTATCTTGGTACACGTGACAATAAACAAATTCAAACACAATTCTTGGAGAATGGTAAAACTGGAGAAAGTGACAGAGGCACAGAAGGAAGAGAGCATGAAGAAAGTTCAACACAAAACAGAGAGTTCCACTGTGAGATATTCAGGAACAAGGGCGGGTCAGACTTTTGTTGAAACACTCCCAAATTTCACATCCTTCTAACTCTTGCCTCTCTTATTGGCAGATGTGCCTTTCAGCTGGGCCCTATTTTCTAGCTTTCTCTCCCAGTACCCATTTGCCATTTCAACTTCCTCAACTCTTTTGACAATTTAACTATTTGAGCTCTTGATAATTTCTCCCAATATCCACTTCCTTATCTTGGTGCTTCTGTGAAATGCAGTGGGGCAATTTTCTGCACTGGATTGGGTTAGATTGATTGGGTTAGATTTATTGCCACGTGTACCGAGGTAGAATGAAAAGTATTTTTCTGCGAGCAGCTCAAACAGATCACTTAATACATGAAAAGAAAAGAAAATACATAATAGGGCAACGAAAGGTACACAATGTAAATATATAGACAACGGCATCGGGTGAAGCATATGGGAGTGTAGTATTAATCAGGTCAGTCCATAAGAGGATCGTTTAGGAGTCTGGTAACAGCGGGGAAGAAGCTGTTTTTGAATCTGTTTGTGCGTCTTCTCAGACTTTTACATCTCCTGCCCAATGGAAGAAGCTGTAAGAGTGAGTAAGCCGTGTGGGAGGCGTCTTTGATTATACTGCCCACTATCCCAAGGCAGTGGGAGGTGCAGATAGAATCAATGGATGGGAGGTAGGTTTGTGTGATGGACTGGGCTGTGTTCATGACACTTTGAAATTTCTTGTGGTCTTGGGCCAAGCAGTGGCCATACCAGGCTGTGATGCAGCCAGATAGGATGCTTTCTATGGTGCATCTGTAAACGTTGGTAAGAGTCAATGTTGACATGCCGAATTTCCTTAGTTTCCTGGGGAAGTATAGGCGGTGTTGTCCTTTGCTGGTGATAGTGTCGACGTGGGAGGACCAGGACAGATTTTTGATAATGTGTACACCAAGGAATTTGAAGCGGTCAACCATCTCCACCATATCCCCATTGATCCAGGGGTGTGTGCAATACTTTGCTTCCTGAAGTGAATGACCAGCACATTAGCTTTGCTGGCATTGAGGAATAGATTGTTGTTGTTACACCACTCCACTAGGTACTCTGTCTCCCTACTGTATTCTGATTCGTCATTATTTGAGATCCAACCCACTATAGTCGTGTCGTCAGCAAACTTGTAGATGGTGTTGGAACCAAATTTGCCACACAGTTGTGGGGCGTATAGTAGGGGGCTAAGTACAGAGCCTTGCGGGGCCCCAGTATTGAGGACAATTGTGGAGGAGGTGTTGTTGGTTATTCTTACTGATTGTGGTCTGTGGGTCAGAAAGTCAAGGATCCAGTTGCCGAGTGAGGAGCCATATCCAAGGTTTTGGAGCTTTGATATGAGCTTGGATTGAATTATGGTGTTGAAGGCGGAGCTGTAGTCAATAAATAGGAGTCTGATGTAGGAGTCCTTGTTGTCGAGATGCTCCAGGGATGGGTGTAGGGCCAGGGAGATGACGTCTGCTATAGACCGGTTGCGGTGGTATGCGAATTACAGTGGATCAAGACATCCTGGTAGTATGGAGTTGATGTGCTTCATGACCAACCTCTCGTAGCACTTCATTACGATCAATGTCAAAGCCACCAGACGATAGTCATTGAGGCAAGTAGCCTGGTTCTTCTTTGGCACCGGTATGATGGTGGTCTTCTTGAAGCAGGTGGGGACCTTCAAGTGGAGTAGGGATAGATTGAAGACGTCCTCGAGCACATCTACCAGCTGGTCCACGCAGGCTCTAAGTGCACAGGCAGGGGCCCCATCTTGACTTGTCGCCATCCGAGGGTTCACTTTCAGGAAGGCTGATCTGATTTTGGAAGCTGTGATGGTGGGCTTAAAATGTGTTTTGGGCTGCTGAGGCACTCGACAGCGGATTGATGGTTTCCTGCTCGAACCGAGCACAGAATGGATTGAGTTCATCAGGGAGGGGAGCACAGCTGCCGGAGATACTGCTCGGCTTCGCTTTGTAGCGCATTATGTTGTTTTGGCCTTGCCACAACCGCCGAGAGTCTGTAACGCTAGTCTGTGACTCTAGCTTGGTCTGATATTCTCTCTTGGCATCCCGGATGGCTTTGCGGAGGTCGTACCTGGATTTATTGTATAGGTCAGGGTCGCCTGACTTGAACGCCTCAGACCTGTCCTTCAGTAGGGAGTCAGTCTCCCGATTAAGCCGTGGATTCCGGTTGGGGAACGTATGTACTGCTTTCTTTGACACGCAGTTTTCCACACATTTGCTGGTGAAGTTTGTGACAGTGGTGGCATAGTCATTTCGGTTGGTCGCTGAGTTCTTAAATGTGTACCAGTCCACTGTCTCCGAGAAGTCACGAAGGAGCTCTTCTGTTTCCTCAGACCAGCACTACATGACCTTCTTAGCCGGATTCTCCCGCTTGAGTTTCTGCTTGTATGCCGGGAGAAGGAGCACCGTCTTATTGTCTGATTTTCCAAAGTGCGATCGGGGGATGGAATGGTAGGCGCCCTTGATTTTTGAGTAGCAGTGGTCAAGAGTGTTGTCACCCCTGGTGGGACAGGAGATGTACTGGTGAATTTTGGCAGTACACTCTTGAGGTTGGCCTTTTTGAAGTTGTTGTTGTTTATAACTATGTGCAGTTCGTCCAGCACAGCCTTCACTTCTGCCTGGGGTGGGATGTAGACCGCTGTGATGATGGCTGAAGTGAAATCACATGGATGGAACATGGGTGGAACCTCCTGGTCAGGTATTCCAGGTCCGGGGAGCAGTAGGTCACCAAGGTCGCCACATCCAAGCACCAGGAGGAGTTGATGAGGAGACAAACCCCTCCTCCCTTTGCTTTGCCTGATGACGCGGTGTGGTCCACCCGATAAATTGAGAGGCACGATATTATTTAACATGAGAAGGCACTATATTATTAAACATGAGAAGGGACTATATTATTAAACATGAGAAATTATTGTTGATAGACAGTGACTTTTAAAATAATAATAGGATGTACGAGTCGATTAAAAGCAGCCTTTTTCCAATGGATGATGAATGCAGAATAAATGGCCTTTATAAGAGCACATGTTAAGAGATTTAGGACAGAGTGATGAAGAAAGTTTCTTCACAGAGCGCTGAGGTTCTGGAATGGACCAGCAGAGTTAGTGATTAAATAACAGGTTAAACCAATGGCTGAAGGAAAGGGTTACAGAGAAGGCATATGGCATTAGGAATATTGCTGCCATGGAAGAGAAATTCCAAAACTATGGGGCCAAATGTCCTAATTCCATGAGATAATTCCAATGTAACACTGGCTTGTTCCTACCTCAACACTCATGACATTGGTTCTGCTGAAAGGCCATCAACCTTAAACATTAACTAATTTGCACTCCACAGATGCTGCCAACGCTGTTGTGTATTTCCAGCATTATCTGTTTTTGTGTGTATTCCATTGTCTTACTTTTCTTTTTCCTCTGACAGATTTTTCTAAATCTTCCTGATCAGCCCCAGATAATCTCCCTTTGAGAATCAGCTCGGTCAATGTTTCATCTTGTAACACATGTGTAACAAAGCACAAACAGCGAAAAGCAGCACCTCAAGCTGCCAAGATGCACACTGAAATTAATAGACCAAATCAATATGTCGTACCGAGAACATCTTGCTGAGCAATCACTTATTATTGGTGACAAAAGAGAGGTGCATTAGGTCCAATACCGCAGCCCTCTATGGTAATGGTTGATAATTGAAGAAATACATAATAAATTGAAGGACAAGATGGTTTGAACACAACTTCTTATCAGAGGTCCTTTAGGAAGTTGGGAAGCTGTTCAAGGAAACATTTTGAACATGCACCATGTTAATTGTGTATTACTTGCATGCAGGGGAAGGGCATGAACTGGGGATTCACTTATACTCTTGCAAAGAATAACAGACTGAGGGTGCATCTAACGGAAAGGTTTCCAAGTGTCATTTGTGGTGGGTTTTTCTGGGAGTTTCCCGCTGGCTCTGTCAACGCATTCCCCACCGCTATCTAACCACACTTAGTCACTTATTTGGGCCCTGGGAGTTTTTCCCCGGTCAAGCCCACACTTATAATTATTTTCATCACTGGGAGCTGAACTCACTGGCCAGAGATCGGGCCGCCATTTTGAAAGGGTGCCCTGATCTCTAAGTAAGCTTTTGAGTCCCCCACAAACCCTTACCCTTGGGCAATGTCACCCCCCCCCAAAAACAAATGGGCATTACCCCACACCCCCTAAGTAATGACACCCTGCTATGGTGTCACTGAGGGCCTCCCCTTTACTGGTCTTTCCAGGACCCCCACCCCCAGCCGTTAGATGTCTGGAGATCGGTAGGCCCCAGGTGCGTACGCCTAAGTACGCGTGCAGCTTGGTCACGCCCATTACGTGCGGGGTCCTGATCATGCCACCTCGCAAGGTCTGGGTAGATCTTGCGAGGCATGCTGGCTGTAGGGAAGCCCGCGGGAGGCTTCTCCCGGCATCTACCGGCTGTGTCGCGTTCTTGGTCGGATGCAACGCAACTGATAGATTGTGTCCTGAAACTGTGATTGTTGGGTTAGGAGGTGCACGCTTGAGATGTGTGACTCTGTAAATAAACACATTAACTGTATTGAAAGTTATATATTTTACCAACTGGATTTCCGGAGCAAACCAACCATATCCAGATGCTAAAGACTGGTATCACCTCTGATCATGTTGTTTTAAGCATGGGGCCTAAAGGAAAGAGAGATATAAATGGCACCAGCTTTTAGAAGATGGGGGTGCATAGTCCATATTTCTTAAAGACTGTTTTTGTCATGCTCCACCTATCACTGGCCCCCTATCCAACCCCACCTCTCCTCACCCTCCCACTACAGTATTAATCTGACCGCATTTCCAGTTCTCTCTCCCTTTGATGTCAGCTTCCTTTTATCTCCACAGACACTGTCAGACCAGCTGAGATTGTCCAGTATTTTCTGTTTTTGTTTCAGATGCTGAGCCTCTGGACCAGATTAACGTGGAGCTGATGCAGACGATAGGGTGCGGCCGTGAGATTCAGAGAGGGATATCAGCAAACCTTCTGCAGGTCCACAGCCGATTGGACGAGACCCAGAGGCTACGGGCGCAGGAGATGGCGTCGGCAATACCTGGCACTGAGGCCAACACTGCTAGGGTGTTGATCGCAGTGGAGAGCCTGGTACATGACATCAGCAGCATGGGTGGTGGTGTGCAAGGCGTGGCTCAGTCAGTGACGACCATGGCAGGGTGCCTCATGTCCCAGTTGCTGGAGGACGTCACCCAGTACCAGGTGGACTTTGATGGGGTACTGCAGAGCACGTCCCAGTCTCAGGTGAGTGTAAGGTGACATGCGTGCGATCTATCAGTCCGTGGACCAATGGAAATCCTGGCATGGCAGAGAATTCTGCTGCCTGGGCATCTTGTTGGACTTGGTCCATGTCAAAGTGTATACAGTTCTCTGCCCGGGCAAGCAGGGTATCCGTGACTTCATGGATGCACTTGCGGGTTGTGGCTTGTGAGACGCCACACAAGTCCCCGCTCGAGCCCTGGAATGATCCTGAGCTGTAGGAGCTCAGGGCTCCAGTGACCTTAATGGCCACCAGGAGTGGGTATCCTCCTCCTCCATGTGGTGCCAGGTCTGCGAGGACATGGCACAGGTGCCGCACCGACCACTTTTTGAGGGGGAGCCTACTGCGGCACATACTGTTCATCATCTGTTTGAAGGACCAATGACGCTTGTACACCTTGGGCTGTCGCGGGCCTACCCCACCACGTCCCGCCCTGTCCTGATGTGCGTTCAGATCCTCAGGGTGTGGGGCAGGGCCCTGCACATGGGCCACCTTGAATCTCTGTCAACACTGCTGCCACTGTCTCCTCGGGCATCTGGCAGCCTAGTTTGCCAGCAGCACAATGAGCTTTCACAGGGTCCAAGATATTGTCCATATCATGTAATATCTGTCAGGATTTGGGAGAGGGTGAGATTCTGACAGTCAGCAATGTCCCCCACCCCGGGACCCTCCATTCCCCCATTGCTGGCCTTCACCAACACGCCCTGCCCACACACCCCCGGCCACAGCAGGGACCCTTGCTGACTGGACCTCAGACCTTGTAGCCTAGCCCGCTGCACATAACATAACCTGGATCGGATGCTGATCCCCTCCCCTTGCACACACTCACTTTCCGGTCATGGAAATGTCCCCGATGCTGGGGCCCAGCTCCTGGGTGTTTGGGTGTTGGTCGCTGCATTCTAGGTGTTGCCTCCCACAGTGTTCAGACACAGTGTTCAGGCATCACGGAAGCAATAACTTCCACATGCTGCATGGCATGCCTACCCACGGAGGTCCACTTGGGATGTGTGAAGTGTTCACTTAACTATGATTGCTACTTCCCTATTAGCTATAGCCTTCAACTCTGCAGTCACTGGCCTCTGCGGTCAGTGAGAGTTATGGGTAGTCAGTAGGGAAGGCGGGCAGGGGTTGGGGTTGCCCACGGAATGGGACCACATGGTCCAGGGTTTGGCCTGAGGGACCCACGGGCATTGAGGCATCCATCCTCCCCCCACCCACCTCCTTGGCCTAGGCCATTGGCGGCCACTCCCCTGGCCTGCAACTGCGCCCCCCCCCCCATGACTGCCCACCATGACAGATGCTGAGCCCCCAGGGGCTCCCACCCCCTGCCGTTCACTGGGGCAGCAACCGCATTGACCCTGGGCTCTTTGCCTGTGAGCGAAGATGGCTACTCTCCTCCTTGGGTCCCTGCAGCAGCCCTTCCACCAGGTTCACATTTTTAAAATGGAGTACTAATCGACTCCCGCATGACCACTTGCTGGAGAGGAGTTAAATCATGGGAGGGCATTGGATAGGGGTCACTCTTGTTAATTATATCGAGATTAGGTTTAACTGCTGACTATTGGTTTCTTGCCACGCTCAGGCGAGATCCTGATTTCACCAATGGGAGTAGGCCAGTTTGATCGCAAAAGGATCGGCACCTGGGGCAGTTCTTGATTCTGGTCCCTCCCGCATGATTTAACCGTCTCGTTGCGCTTTCGCTTAAGCACAATGTGGCCATTAAATACCACAACATTTAATGGTCACGGTAGCATTGTAGATAGCACAATTGCTTCACAGCTCCAGGGTCCCAGGTTCGATTCCGGCTTGGGTCACTGTCTGTGCGGAGTCTGCACATCCTCCCTGTGTGTGCGTGGGTTTCCTCCGGGTGCTCCGGTTTCCTCCCACAGTCCAAAGATGTGCAGGTTAGATGGATTGGCCATGATAAATTGCCCTTAGTGACCAAAATTGCCCTTGGTTTTGGGTGGGGTTACTGGGTTATGGGGATAGGGTGGAGGTGTTGACCTTGGATAGGGTGCTCTTTCCAAGAGCCGGTGCAGACTCGACGGGCCGAATGGCCTCCTTCTGCACTGTAAATTCTCTGATAATCTATGATAAATGGCACCCACAGTCTAATGATGAGCATGAAACCACTGTTGATTATTATTAAAACACATCTTGTTCACGAATGCCCATGGGGAAAGAAATTTACTGTAATCATCTGGTCTGGACTGCATGTGACTCCAGACCCACAGCAATGTGGTTGACTCTTAAATTCCCTCTGAAGTGGCCCAGCAAGCCACTCAGTTGAAGGGAAATTAGAGTTGAGAAATAAATGCTGGCCTCGCCAGCGATGCCCACATCCCATGAATTAATTTTAAAACATGGACTGGGGCAGATAGATTCATTGGCCCGGAACTCCAGTGGGATCTTCTGGTCTCCCTGAGGTGTGGATATAAATATGAATGTAAACAATATGGAGGAGGACTTGGGGGAGATGTAGTATTGAGATTTGTAAGGGTTAATATGTGGGGTTATAGAAATAGCATCCCTTATAATGATGATTTAAGAGAATACATGACTAAGCTTCATGAAGGAGAATGCTCATGGCATCAACAGAGTAACACTGAGTCCTGAGTAACTGTACATAGTTTAGTTACATTTAATAAAACAGTTATTGTTTTAACAGCCCAATGTCAATGATCGTTCCTCAGCTGGACTAATCAACATGGTGTCAGAAGAAGAATCCTGCAACAACAGTGATCTCCAGATATACCCCCCAGTATGAGTCGCACCATTCCCACAAGTGGTATCGCAGCCACACCCCTTAGTTCTTTAACATTGTAAAAATAATTTATACTTTTATCAAATGGATGTTTAAAAAGTCTCCACAAGGGTCAAGTTAACTATTCCCTGCCAGAAGCAAGCTGCATGAGAAGTGACACACATTAATCCCAAAACCTACTGTAGAACATCCTCATGCAGGGCAGCACAGGAGCTCATTGGGTAGAACTGTTGCTTCACAGCGCCAGGGCCCCAGGTTTAATTCCCGGCTTGGGTCACTCTCTATGCGGAGTCTGCACGTTATCCCCGTGTCTGTGTGGCTTTCCTCCCACAAATCTCATGAAATGTGCTGCTAGGTGAATTAGACATTCTGAATTCTCCCTCCGTGTAACCGCACAGGCGCCACAGTGTGGTGACTAGGGAATTTTCACAGTTACTTCAGTGCAGTGTTCATGTAAGCCTACTTGTGACACTAATTATTATTATGTTGCATTTCGGAGAATCAATAGAATACGAGAAAGAAAGGCACATTTGAACACCCATGGGAGACTTGTGTTCACTTAGAACTTGCAACAAAGCATCACTGAAATCATGCTTTGTGCTTGATTGAGATTAAATTCACAAAGAAAGGATGATTTGGTGCTGACTTATTCAATAAGTTATTCAACTGTGAGGTGCTGCACGTTTGTAAAAACAATTGCAGCAATTATGCCATGAATGACAAATGCAATCAGTGTTGCGGAAGAGCGAAAGGATTTTAGGGTTCGCACGCACAGATATTAAAGACAGCACCTCAGGTTGGTAAAATGATAAAATAATGTATTTCTAGCTTATTGCAAGAGGTATAGAACAGAAAAACCTGAGATAATAATGCACCTATGTAAAACCTTAAGATCATCAACTGGAGTTCTTGAAATATTGAGGCCTTATTGTTGGAAAGATACACATCACGGGATAAGATGATCACAGTGTGAGAGGAGTTTGCTGATTATAATTAGATGTTTTATTTATTTGCTCAAAATCAATAAAGTTCTTCACAGATTAAGGTTAAGAGTTGATAATTTATTAAGTAGGCAGTTCATGCAGTGTAATTAAATATCTACATACAGCCAGGTCAAATATTATAGATTGCAGAGATGTGAAGAGAAAACATAAGACTGACAAAGACAGAATATGAGAATGGAATGGCAGTCACTATGAAAGGGAACCCAAAAGCACTTCTACTGACATACAAGAAGTGTGGAATGGATCCTGTTAAGGTCAAAGAGGGTGATTTATGCTTCGAGACACAGGACAGGACTGAAATACTTAGAGAGTTCTTTGAATCTCGGTGTTTACGATGGAAGAGGAATCTGCCAAAATATCAATAGGCACGGAGAATGACGAGGTAATGGGGAATGAAAATTGAGAGGCAGAATGTGCTACTAAGGCTGGCTATGCTTGGCGTGGATAAGTCACCTGCTCCAGATGGTTTGTATCCCAGGTTGCTAAAGGAAGTGGAGGTGTATATAGCAGAAAGACTTACCATTATCTTTCAATCTTCCCAAGACAGGGAATGTGGCAGAGGATTGGAGATTGGAAAATGTGACACCTGTATTTAAGGCAGTCCTTGAACAGTTCATAGGCTAGTTGGTTAATGCCAGTGGCGAGTGAGGTTTCAGAAATAATTAAACAGGTACTTCGGAGAATTTTTAGTTAAGTAAGGATAGCCAGCATGGATTTGCAAAGCACAAATCACGCTTGACTGATCTGATTGAATTTTTTGATTAAGTAACAGAGAAGGTTGAAGGAAATGCAATGGATGTTGTCTATTTAAATTTTAAGAAAGTGTTTGACAAAGTGCATTATAAAAGCAGGTTAACAAAGCAGCTCATGGAATAGGAAGGTCAGTGTCAACTTGGATTAAAGAAAATAACTTCCAATGAGTCTTGGCTATTGTTCACCCTGGAGGATCGTGGACAGTCGTGTTTCCCCAGGGTTCACTTAGAACCACCTTACGTGACTCCGATATTGGAACAGAGAGAAAAAAAATCAAAAGTTTTCCACTGATACTGACTGGGAGGAATGACAAACAGCAAGGATGATAATGAATGGACTGCAGCAGCACATACACAGGCGAGCAGTGTGGGCAGCTAGACTGCAATATGGAGAAGAGATGTCACATTGGCAAGGTTTACAGCAACTTTATAAGTACGGGATTCAGTCGAGCGGATCCTGCCAGGGGCGCCATGGTAAATATAGCCCCCAGGGAGAGGGACAGTGCCAACCTGGCAGTACCAGCCTGGCAATGACAACCTGTGCAGGGGGCAGTGCCAGGAAGGGCCTTCTGGGGAACCCCATGCTGGGAGGTTCCAGTTATGTGTGTTGATCATGGGAGGGGGAAAGGCTGCTGCTTTTGAAGGAGTAACATGCCAGTGAAGGGAGGAGAACTTGCTAGTGAGGGGGAGAGTTCCAGTGATCCTTGTGCTGTTGGTGGGTGAGAGGGGAGAGCCTTCAATACTTGTGGGGTTGGAGGTGGTGAAGTGGGGGGGGGGGTGCTGCCGGTGGAGGTGAGAGCCCCTGGCACCTTCCTGTTGTGGGGGAGAACTCCCAATGCCGCCCTGATGCTTGTTGGGGGGAGTTTATCTCAGTCCTGATCGGAGCGTTCTTTAAAGATAGTGCCCCAATCTCTATGGAGCCAGCCTTGCTGACACTACCAGGCTCCACTCCATCAGACTGACAGCATAAACCATGTCCCCAGATTTTGTTTTGTGATAGTGGCTGAAGATGTGGTCTGAACACTCAGCTGTGCATCTGAGGAGATACATGCCGGTTTCCAGTCAGAGCATGGCTCCCTGACAAATTATGCAAAAAATCTGGCCAATACATATGTATTAGCGCGATTCTAAACAGTGTGCAACAATTTGGGGCAGTGCTTTAGGGTGAAACCTCCACCCCTTTCAGGGGATAAAGTGTTCTCTTCGAGAGCTAAGGACCAATCGGATTGGTCAGCCACTCTGTAATCCCAGCAGCATACCGGTAACCACAGCTGGAACTATAGGTAGTTGACAATGCTGAGGAGGCCAGACTGACTGGTAGGTCCAGAGTTCGAGGTAGTGATGAGGGGTTTGTGGGGGATGGGGGAGTGAGTGGGGGATGGTGGTGCATTGAAGCCAGGTTCAAGAGGCATGGGTGAGGGTTAAAGTGGGATGACCTTTTTTGGGGGGAGGGGGGTGCCTTAGATGAGCTGAGGGTGCCCCTCCTTGCCCAACACCAGCCCATGCAACCAGAAATACTAGACTTCCCACATGGAATGGGCCTCTGCCCGTTGGATGTAGAATCCCAGCAGGGGCAGGGTAACATCCTTAAGTCACCATCAGCGGCTTTTCACAATAACTTCATTTGAAGTCTACTTATGACAATAAGCGATTTTCATTTCATTTCATTTCATTTCAGTTGGCAATTTATAGGTCTGACTCGGCCCAAGAGCAGTCAGGTGAGCTGATCAGTGCCTCCGCCTTCCCTCACCCTGTAAAAGTTCATACAGGTAAGGGGCGGGTGGGTAAATGGTGGGAAGGCCACCAACTGGACATCACGTGCCCCACCAACATCTTCAAACCCACCAAAGCAGCAGTGTAAAATCCTACCTGATGGTTGGTGATTGATCTTAATGCATTGCAATTCTGATAATCTTTATTCATTTCCTTCATTCTGATGACATGACAATTCCTATATTTCTGCATTAAATTACAATATGAAACAGTAAAATACAACTAAATTTAAGAAAGATTTAATTAAACTTGTCCCTTGTGGCTAACTTTACTTCATAAACTGGTATCTTTATTTAACAATCTATTTATCTGTTGGGTTAACAAGATTGATAAAACTCCTTTACTTCATTATTTTATCAATATTTTCATTCTTCTTACATATAAATGATAAAGAAAGATTAGCAATTCTATCATGCCTTTCATGAACACCAGACTTCCCAAAGTGCTTTACAGCTAAGTAAGTTGTTTTGAAGTGTAGTCACTCTTGCGGTGTAGGAAATGTGAACGTCACAGCAAGCTTCCAAAAATAACAATGTGATGAGGACCAGGTAATCTGCTTCTGTGATGTTGGTTGGTGGATAAATATTCCAGAGCATGGGGTATAACGGCCCTGCACCACTCATTTATGGTACTATACTGTGGCTATGTTACCACACCACTAACTCGGGGGCCTGGACTATTAATCAAGAGAATGCAAGTTCAAATCTCTCCATGTCAGTTTGAGAAGATAATTCAAATATTTGGAAGTAAAAAGCCGAAGTTTAGAAAAAGTGATGCTGTCATATTATCAGAAAATAAACAAAGGGGAAATAAACCAGATGACATTATCTGAACTCGCCTCTATGATCCTACAAACCAAATCATTGTGATTGCCTTTTATCTGCACGTGAGGTGGCTCAGGATGATGCCAATCAGTTGTCACAAAACATTGCGGTCAAGGAGAAAATCCAGCTCGACCTTTTCTGCGCAACTGGAGACTAATCAAATAATTGATTTTATCAACTTCAGTTATATCCTGAGCCTGAATACTAAAAAAAATACTTCTTGGCCATCCTTCGAAGTGAAGATGATAATCTTCATTATCTGGGATGTTTACAAGGATTCCTATGGGTAGGTAAGTGACTGCTAAGGCCAATCTTCACGAAGAAAGTTCTGCTGCAACGAGGACATGTGATTTGCGTTTTGGATGAATTGCTGGCTTGGAATTCCCTTTCCTAGCGTTTTCTCTCTGCTTCTGATATGCGTTTACAATTGAAGGGTGCCGCACTGTTTTAATCTGACTGTGCCAGTTGCAATGACCCTGGGTGAGCTTTTCCCAGGATTCAAAGTCAGTATCAAATTTCCGAAGCGAAGCCTTTAAGTGTCCTTAATTGTAGTACTTCCCAAGACCACCGTGAGAGTGCATCCCAGACTCAGCTCTCCACGGAAGATTTGCTTTGGTAAGTGAGTCTCTCAAGTCCCACTTCAAGACTTAATGGCCACAGAAGGTGCATTCTTAATGTGGGCAAGCAGGTTGATTATCAGTCTGTAAATACTTTCAGAATGCTTGACGGCAGGTGGTAAGAATGGGCCAGTTTTCTGGTCAGCCATACTACAGAGGACAATAGCAAACCAGTTCTTTACCAACCTTGATCATGGACCAATAGAAATTCATGGCTGTCAATGACCTCTTAGGACATGGAAGGAGGAGGAAATTAGTGTCAGGCACCCTGGCTTTGTGATCAGCACAACTCAGTGTATGGTGTGGGTACTTTGTGTGTCAGCTCGGATGAGCACCTCAATGCTATTCTGTGAAATGAGACATCTAATTATAGATATGTCATTGATTCTGTACCATCTAATTCTACAGCCACTCCAGTGGTCGGAACTTATTGAAAAAATAATGGCATGTGAATGGCAAATGCTGTGAATAAGGAACAAATCGACCATAACTTGTGAAAAGGATGAGACACCCCAGAGTTATGAATTACCACAAATTGTTGCAAAATATTCTTCATAAAAAAGGCATGACAAACTTAACCACAAGTCAACCTTAACTTCTTGCTGAGTTTCATGGAGTTCATAGATCATAGATCATAGAATTTACAGTGCAGAAGGAGGCCATTCAGCCCATCGAGTCTGCACCGGCTCTTGGAAAGCGCACGCTACCCAGGTCAACACCTCCACCCTATCCCCACAACCCAGTAACCCCACCCAACACTAAGGACAATTTTGGACACTAAGGGCAATTTATCATGGCCAATCCACCTAACCTGCACATCTTTGGACTGTGGGAGGAAACCGGAGCACCCGGAGGAAACCCACGCACACACGGGGAGGATGTGCAGACTCCGCACAGACAGTGACCCAAGCCGGAATTGAACCTGGGACCCTGGAGCTGTACCATGCTGCACTTGCACATTAATTAGCCATAAAATATGCCACAGATAGTTAAGTCTCGCAGTTGGAGGCGAGAGTGACTTCCCTTATCATCGATGTAATATATGCCATCAAGAAATCTTAGCAAAATTGAAATCAGTGGGAATCAGGGGGGAATTTCTTCACTGGTTGGAGAAGACATTCCTAGAGCAAAGGAGAATGGTTGAAGACCAATTATTTTTCTCTGCCCCAGCCCATTACTGCAGCTGTTTCTCAGGGTAGTGTCCTCGGCCAAACTATCTTCAGCTACTTCCATCAATCACCGTCTCTCCATCCGAAGTTCAGAAATGGGGATGTTCACTGATGATTGAAAAGTGTTCAGTTCTACAGATACTCCTCAGATAGTGAAGCAAACTGTGCCTCATGCAGCAAGACCTGGACAATGTTGAGGTTTGCTGGATCAGTGGCGAGTAACACTCATATCAAACAAGTGCCAGGAAAAGGCTATCTCAAGCAAGAGAAAACCTAACCACTTCTAGAAGTTGATGATATTTTCATTGCCAACTCCCCCTCTAACTGCTAGACGTAACCATTGACCAGAAATTTAACTGGAGTGGCCACATAAATACTTTGGCTCCAAAAGCACTTTAGAGAGTGAGCATTGTGTTGCAAGTGACTCAACCCCTGACTTTCCAAAGACTTTCCATCACCTCCAAGGATCAGGACATGTGTGTAATGGAATACTCTCCACTTGCCTTGATGAGTGCAGGTCCAACGAGAGAAACTCAACATCAGGCACCCCATCTACCACCTTATAACTCACTCCAAGGATAATAGTCCCAAACTCGCCAACCTATCCTCATAACTGAATTTTCTCATCCCTGGAACCATTCTTGTGAACCTTTTTTGCACTCTCTCCAATGCGTTCACATCCTTCTTATAGAGTGGAGCCCAGAACTGTACACAATATTCCAGCTGAGGTCTAACTAGTGTCTTGTATAGGTTCAGCATAATCTCCTTTCTCTTGTACTCTATCCCCCTATTAATAAAGTCCAGAATACTATATGCATTATTAACTGCTATCTCAACCTCTCCTGCTATCTTCACTGGTCTTTGCACATATACAACCTGGTCCCTCTGTTCCTGCAACCCCTTAAGAATTTTACCTCATATTTTATACTATCTGTCCATGTTCTTCCCACCAAAATGCATCACCTCACACTTTTCTGCATTGAACATCATCTGCTGCCTTTCTGCCCACTCCATCAAATTCTCAATGTCCTTTTGAAGTTCTACACTATCCTCTTCACAGTTTACAATACTTCCAAATTATAAAATTGTCCCCTGCACAACTGATCTAGATCATTACTGTATATGAGGAAAAACAAGGGTCTCAATGCCCTGGGGTACTCCACTATAAACCTTCTTGCAGCCCAGAAAATATCCATAGGCCATTGCTCTCTGTTTCTTTATTTAAATTAATTTTTACGGGATGTGGGCTGCACTAGCTTGGCCAGCATTTGTTGCCCACCCCTCATTTCCCTTGAGAAACTGCCTTCTTGAACTGTTGCAGTCCCCGAGGTGTAGGTACACCCACAGTGCTGTTAGGGAATGAGTTCCAGGATTTTGACCCGGAGACATGGAAGGAACGGCGACATACTTCAAAGTTAGGATGGTGAGTGACTTGGAGGGGAGCTTCCAGGTGGAGGTGTTCCCAGGTATCTGCTACCCTTGTCCTTCTAGATGGCAATGGTCATGGGTTTGGAAGGTGCTGCCTCAGGAGCCTTGGTGAGTTCCTGCAGTGCAGCTTGTAGATGGTACACACGGCTGCTACTGTGCATCGGTGGTAAAGGGTGTAATTAAACTGGCTACCTTGTCCTGGATGCTGGCAAATTTCTTAGGTGTTGTTGGAGCTGCACTCACTCAGGCAAGTGGGGAGTATTCCATTACACTCCTGACTTGCGCCTCGTAGGTGATGGACAAGCTTAGGGGAGTAAGGAGGTGAGTTACTAGCCGCAGGATTCCTTGCCTCTGACGTGCTCTTGTAACCACGGTATTAATATGGCGAGTCCAGTTCCGTTTCTGGTAAATGGAAACCCCCAGGATGTTGATTGTGGAGGATTCAGTGGTGGTAATGCCATTGAATATCAAGGGTCAGTGATTTTATTCTCTCTTATTGGAGTTGGTCATTGTCTGCCACTTCCGTTACACGAATGTTACTTTTCACTTCGGCACTGGCTGAAGATTATTGCGAATGCTTCAGCCTTGCCTTTTGCACTGATGTGCTGAGCTCCTCCATCATTGAAGATGTGGATATTTGTGGATGTTTCTTCTCCAATGAATTATTTAATTGTCCACCAGCAGTCATGACAAGATAATATTGCAGAGTTTAGATCTGATCCGTTGGTTGTAGGTCTATTGGCTTTGTCTATAACTTACTGCTTATGTTTGGCAGGCAAGTAGTCCTGTTTATAGCTTCACCAGGTTGACACCTCATGTTTAGGTATGCCTGGTGTTGCTCCTGCCATGCCCTCCTGCACTTCTTATTGAACCAGGGTTGATTCCCTGGCTTGGTGGTAATGGTAGAGCGAAGGATACGCCAGGCCATGAGGTTACAGATTGTTGCTGAATAGAATTCTGCTGCTGCTGACGGCCCACAGTTCCCCATGGATGCCCTGTCTTGAATTGCTAGATGTTTTCTGTATCCCATTTCCCTGTTATTCTCGTAACAGTCTCCCCGAACAGGCGCCGGAATGTGTCGACTCGGGGCTTTTCACAGTAACTTCATTTGAAGCCTACTTGTGACAATAAGCGATTTTCATTTCATTTAATTTTTCATAGAATTTACAGAATTTACAGTGCAGAAGGAGGCCATTCGGCCCATCGAGTCTGCACCTGCTCTTGGAAAGAGCACCCTACCCAAGGTCAACACCTCCACCCTATCCCCATAACCCAGTAACCCCACCCAATACTAAGGGCAATTTTGGACACTAAGGGCAATTTATCACGGCCAATCCACCTAACCTGCACATCTTTGGACTGTGGGAGGAAACCGGAGCACCCGGAGGAAACCCACGCACACACGGGGAGGATGTGCAGACTCCTTTCATTTAGCATGATGGTAGTGCCACACGATGGAGGGTATCCTCAATGTGAAGACAGTACTTCATCTCCACAAAGACTGTGGGGTGGCCACTCCTACTGATACTGTCATGGACAGATGCATCTGCAGCAGCTAGGTTGATGAGGAGGAGGTCTCCCTCTTGGTTCCCTCACCATCTAACACCACTGCCAGAGATTCCAGGACGTGGATCTCCTCACTGCAAGAGATTCCAGGATGTCGATCTTCACACTGCAGGAGATTCCATGGCGTGGATCTTCACACTGCAGGAGATTCCAGGATGTGGATCTTCACACTGCAGGAGATTCCAGGACGTGGATCTTCACACTGCAGGAGATTCCAAGACGTGGATCTTCACACTGCAGGGGATTCCAGGACGTGGATCTTCACACTGCCGGAGATTCCAGGATGTGGATCTCCTCACTGCAAGAGATTCCAGGATGTCGATCTTCACACTACAGGAGATTCCAGGACATGGATCTTCACACTGCAGGAGATTCCAGGACGTGGATCTTCACACTGCAGGAGATTCCAAGACGTGGATCTTCACACTGCAGGGGATTCCAGGACGTGGATCTTCACACTGCCGGAGATTCCAGGATGTGGATCTTCTCACTGCAGGAGATTCCAGGATGTGGATCTTCACACTGCCGGAGATTCCAGGACATGGATCTTCACACTGCAGGAGATTCCGCAACATTGATCTTTACACTGCCGGAAATTCCAGGACGTGGATCTTCACACTGCAGGAGATTCCAGGAAGTGGATCTTCACACTGCCGGAGATTTCAGGACGTGGATCTTCACACTGCAGGAGATTCCGCAACATGGATCTTCACACTGCCGGAAATTCCAGGACGTGAATCTTCACACTGCAGGAGATTCCAGGACGTGGATCTTCACACTGCAGCAGATTCCAGGACGTGGATCTTCACACTGCCGGAGATTCCAGGACGTGGATCTTCACACTGCAGGAGATTCCACAACATGGATCTTCACACTGCAGCAGATTCCAGGACGTGGATCTTCACACTGCCAAAGATTCCAGGACGTGGATCTTCACACTGCCGGAGATTCCAGGACGTGGATCTTCACACTGCAGGAGATTCCAGGATGTGGATCTTCGCACTGCAGGAGATTCCAGGATGTGGATCTTCACACTGCCGGAGATTCCAGGATGTGGATCTTCACACTGCCGGAGATTCCAGGACCTGGATCTTCACACTGCCGGAGATTCCAGGATGTGGATTTTCACACGGCAGTAGCTACCAGAATGTGGATCTTCACACTGCTGGTGATTCCAGGACGCGGATCTTCACACTGCCGGAGATTCCAGGACGTGGATTTTCACACGGCAGTAGCTTCCAGGATGTGGATCCTCTTGCTGCAGGAGATTCCAGGATGTGCATCTTCACACTGCCGGAGATCCAGGACGTGAATCTTCACACTGCCGGAGATTCCAGGATGTGGCTCTTCTCACTGCAAAAGATTCTAGGACGTAGTTCTTCACACTGCCGGAGATTCCAGGACATGTATCTTCACACTGCAGGAGATTCAAGGACGTGGATCTTCACACTGCCGGGGATTCCAGGACGTGGATCTCCACACTGCAGGAGATTCCAGGACGTAGTTCTTCACACTGCCGGAGATTCCAGGACGTGGATCTTCACACTGCAAGAAATACCAGGATGTTGATCTTCAGATTACAGGAGATTCCAGGACCATGGATCTTATTGCTGCAGGAGATTCCAGGATGTGGATTTTCACACGGCAGTAGCTCCCATGATGTGGATCCTCTTGCTGCAGAAGATTCCAGGATGCACATCATACCGCTGCAGGAGATTCCAGGATGTGGATCTGCACACTGAAGGAAATTCCAGGACATGGATCTTCACACTGAAGGAGATTCCAGGACATGGGCAGGGATTCTCCGCTATCTGGCGGGCGGGCCGTACTGGCGCCGAGGAGTAGCATGAACCACTTTGACGTCTGGCCACCCGGAAGGTGCGGAATCCTCCGCACCTTCAGGGGCTAGGCCGGCGCCTGCGGGGTTGGCGCCGTGCCAACCGGCGCCAAGGGCCTCCACCAGCCGGCGTGAGTTGGCGCATGCGCGGGAGTGCCAGCGTGTTCTGGCATGATCCCAGCGCATACGCATGGGGTACTTCTCCGCGCCGGTCAATGCGGACTGTTATAGCGGCCAGCACGGAGGGAAAGAGTGCCCCCACGGCACAGGCATGCCCGCAGATCAGTGGGCCCCGATCGCGGGCCAGGCCACCGTGAGGGCACCCCTGGGGCCAGATCCCCCCGCGCCCCCCCCGACGACTCCGCAGGCCGCCCGCAGAGCCAGGTCCCGTCGGTAAGGACCTTGTTTGATTTACGTCGGCGGGACTGGCCGGAAACGGGCGGCCACTCGGCCCATCCTGGAATCGCCGGGGGGGGGGGGGGCACTGCCAACTGCCCCCGACTGGCGTGACGCGATTTCCACCCCGGTTTGAAAACCGGAGCCGGAGAATCCGGCAGCCGACGTTGAGGCGGCGGGGCGGGATTCACGCCGTCCCTCGGCGATTCTCTGGCCCAGCGGGGGTTCGGAGAATCCCGCCCATGGATATTCATGCTGAAGGTGATTCCAGGACATAGGCCTTCACACTGAAGGACCTTTCAGGATGTGTCTCCTTACACTGTAGGAGCTTCCAGGACATGGATCATCACTCTGCCGGAAGTTCCAGGGACATGGATCTTATCACTGAAGGAGACCCTCAGATTTGCTGACTATGAATTGCAAATAAAATTCATCAGACCTCAATAAAGTGCAAGTGTATTCTATTACAAAAGTCATAACATTAACAATAATACTGCTCCCACACACCCATGTGAAATTGAAACTTTTTAAACCTACATTCCCTATCGCTTCTTCTTGGTGCTCCCGTGACATGCTCAGCAAGGGCGTAAGCAGCCTGCTGGTCAGTTTCCCCATTGTCTTGAATGCTCTTGGCAAGTGCCTTTTCGGGAATTGTGGCCTCAAGGGCTTATTTTCACTGTCCTGCTATGGGGAAAATTTTCCTTCTGCAGTCAGAGTACAAAGCTGACGGGGTCGCACACTAGGAGATTCAGAAAGGTCGGACACCCTCAGAGTCCTGAGTGGAGTTCTGTTGGGGTAGGCAACAGCCACTCCTTCTCCCTTTGTGTGCCTGGCTCCTTGATGGAAATGGCCACCTGCAGGGGGATTGAGGTGCACAGCCACTGCAAAAGTTCACCCGTGGTGCCAGTAACCGAGTGCCGATCTTCACACATCTCCAGCAGAAATTGGGTGTTCTGTTGGACTAGGTTATCCACAGCTCCCATCACCCTCCCTGTGAAGACCTCAACGCCTGCACATATCAGCACCAATTCATCAAAATGAAGGTGGACGGACTCCTCTGTCTTGAGTCCCACTCTCTTAAGCCCCTCCGACAGCTCTGCCTGTTTTCCCCTGCCTCTCACAGCATCCCACCAGCATCTTGGGCAGGGCCAATCACAAAAGCTCATCATATGACTTGGACGTCACAGATGCCTCTTCCCCAGCAGTCCGGTGAGCTGGTGTGGAATCACCACTAAGTAGTAATACATGTATTAATGTAATGCCGTATAGTAGAGGTACATGGGTAAATCCCTGCCTGCTGGCTCCGCCCAGTAGGTGGTGTATAAATGTTTGTGCTCGCCGGTGCTGCAGCCATTCTGGTTCCAGCTACAGGAGGCACAACATCTTTGCTCAATAAAGCCTCGATTATTCCACTACTCTCGTCTTTGTGGTAATTGATACTGCATCAATCTTTTGAGCAAAGGTTTTTAAAACAATGGATCTCTGCATCAAGCCTGATCGCCTGCAGCTGAGCCCTCAAGCAGCCAACGCTACGTCCGCCGTTGACCACTGGCTAGTCTGCTTCGAAAGCTACCTCCGAACATCCGCTGAGGAACCCTCGGACTCACAGAAGCTCCAATTCCTTTGTTCACGGGTGACCCCTGGCATTTTTCCTCTCATCCGGGATGCGCCCACTTACTCCGAAGCGATGGAGCCCCTGAAGGGACGTTCCGTTCAACCAGTAAATCAACTATATGCCAGGCACCTCCTGGCCACGAGACAGCAACTCCCCGGTGAGTCTCTGGATGATTCCTGGCATGCCCTGCACATCCTAGGTAGGAACTGTGACTGCCAGGCAGTTTCGGCAGTCCAGCACACAGAACTTTTAATTCGAGACGCTTTCGTTGGAAAAAATGAATTGGGTACTCCAAATTTTTTTTTAATAAAAAAGAAGTCACCCAGCCACACTTAACACTAGGTGGCATCACCAGCCTCCATCTCATTAGGATTCACCTCGGAGCAATGAGGTCTGCGTACGTCCGCTAGCGGCTACTGGAGGGGGGTACGCTTGACCTTGCGGGAACTAGGCAGCTCGTTAACTCGTTAGAAGTGGCCTCCCATAACGTCCAGGCCTACACCCCTGACCGCACCGTCGTGGGCATCGTGGGCCCCACCAGCTGCCGACTCCAGCTCAGCGCAAGCTTGCGCCGCGCGGCAGCCAGCCAACCCTGGGGGACCCACATGCTATTTTTGTGGGCAGAACAAACACCCCAGGCAGCGCTGCCCGGCGCGGAGCGCGATCTGCAATGGATGTGGGAAAAAGGGACACTTTGTTTCTGTTTGCCAGGCCCGGTCGGTCGCCGCTGTTTCCAGGCCCGGCATTCCTGCACCCCCCACATGCGACCCAGGGGCGCCGCCATCTTCCTCATCGCCAGCCATGTGCGTCCCGTGAGCGGCGCCATCTTCTTCACTGCAAATCACGTGCGGCCCGTGGGCGCCGCCATCTTGGATGCCCCGCGCCATGTGCGCCCCATGGGCGCCGCTATCTTCGGCGCCATTTTGGACAGCGTCTCAGGTACCCTGCTCGTCTGGCCATTCATCGCCTGCCGCTACCTCCACCACCGCTGACCAGCCCGGGGCATCCCAGCATCTGCCGCAACTCACCTTGATCACAATGGACCAGTCCCGGCCCCGCAACCTCGCGACCGCAACAACGACGGTGAAGATCGATGGGCACGAGACAACCTGCCTTTTTGCCTCCGGGAGCACTGAGAGCTTCATCCACCCCACTACGGTAAGGCGCAGCTCCCTCCCAGTACACCCAGTCACCCAGAAAATCTCCCTGGCCTCCGGAGCTCATTCCGTGGAAATCCGGTGGGCCTGCAGCGTGACCCTCACAGTCCAAGGCGTAGAGTTTAGCAACTTCCGGCTCTAGGTCCTCCCCCACCTCTGCGCTGCCCTTTACTCGGTCTTGATTTTCAATGCCACCGCCGGAGATTAACCTTAAAATTCGGCAGACCCCTACCCCCCCTCATTTTGTGCGGCCTCACGACCCTTAAGGTCAACCCACCTGCCCTGTTTGCGAACCTCACCCTGGATTGAAAACCCGTCGCCACCAGGAGCAGATGGTACAGCGCCCAGGACAGGACCTTCATCAGGTCGGAGGTCCAACGGCTTCTGCGGGAAGGGGTCATTGAGGCCAGCAACAGCCCCTGGAGAGCTCAAATGGTAGTAGTAAAGACTGGGGAGAAGCACAGGATGGTCATTGACTGCAGTCAGACCATCAATCGGTACACGCAGCTCGACGTGTACCCCCTCCCACGCATATCTGACATGGTCAATCAGAGTGAGCAGTATCGGGTCTTTTCCACAGTGGACCTGAAGTCCGCCTACAACCAGCTCGCCATCCGCCTGGAGGACCGCCAATACACTGCGTTCGAAGCAGATGGCCGCCTCTATCACTGCCTTAGGGTTCCCTTCGACGTCACTAATGGGGTCTCGGTCTTCCAGCGAGAGATGGACCGAATGGTTGACCGATACGGACAGTGGGCCACCTTCCCGTACCTAGATAACGTCACCATCTGTGGCCATGATCAGCAGGACCACGACGCAAACCTCCAAAAATTCCTCCAGACTGCCAAACTCCTTAATCTCACGTACAATAAGGAGAAATGCATGTTCCGCACCAACCGCTTAGCGATCCTTGGCTATGTCTTGGAAAATGGAGTTCTAGGGTCCGACCCCGATCGCATGCGCCCCCTCATGGATCTCCCACTTCCCCACTGCCCCAAGGCCCTGAAACGATGCCTGGGGTTTTTCTCCTACTGTGCCGAGTGGGTCTCTAATTATGTGGACAATGCCCCCCCACTCATTCAGGCCACAGTTTTTCCCCTGACAGCTGAGGCCTGTGAGGCCTTCAACCGCATCAAGGTGGACATCGCCAAGGCCACGATGCACGCGGTCGACGAGTCCCTCCCCTTTCAGGTCGAGAGCGATGCATCGGACGTAGCTCTGGCCGCATACCTCAACCAGACGGGCAGGCCCATGGCCTTCTTCTCCCGCACCCTCCATGCCTCCGAAATTCGGCACTCCTCTGTCGAAAAGGAGGCCCAAGCCATTGTGGAAGCTGTGAGACATTGGTGGCATTACCTGGCCGGCAGGAGATTCACTCTCCTCACTGACCAACGGTCGGTTGCCTTCATGTTTAAGAATACGCAGCGGGGCAAGATCAAAAATGACAAGATCTTGAGGTGGAGGATCGAGCTCTCCACCTATAATTATGAGATCTTGTCTCGCCCGGGGAAGCTCAACGAGCCCCCTGATGCCCTATCCCGTGGTATATGTGCCAGCGCACAAGTGGATCGACACCTGGCTCTCCACTATGACCTCTGCCACCCGGGGTCACCCGGTTCTTCCATTTTGTCAAGGCTCACAACCTGCTCTGCTCCATCGAGGAAGTCAGGGCTATCACCAGAGACTGCCAGGTCTGCGCAGAGTGCAAGCCGCACTTCTACCGGCCAGATCAAGCGCAACGGGTGAAGGCCTCCCACCCTTTTGAACGCCTCAGGGTGGACTTCAAAGGGCCCCTCCCCTCCATCGACCGCAACAGGTACTTTCTGAACGTGATTGATGAGTACTCCCGGTTCCCTTTCGCCATCCCATGCCCCGATATGACTTCTGCCACGGTCATTAAAGCCCTCCACAGTATCTTCACTCTGTTCGGTTTACCCACCTATATCCACATTGATCGGGGATCATCTTTTATGAGTGATGAGCTGCGTCAGTTCCTGCTCAGCAAGGGCATTGCCTCGAGCAGGACAACCAGCTACAACCCCCGGGGAAAGGGGCAGGTGGAGAGGAGAACGGGATGGTCTGGAAGGCCTTCCTGCTGGCCCTGCGGTCTAAAAATCTCCCAGTCTCCCGCTGGCAGGAGGTCCTCCCCGACGCACTCCACTCCATCCGTTCGCTCCTCTGCACCGCGACTAATGAGACCCCTCACGAACATGTGTTTGCCTTCCCCAGGAAGTCCACCTCCAGGGTCTCGCTCCCAACATGGCTGACAGTTCCAGGACCTGTCCTCCTTCGCAAGCATGTGCGGACCCATAAGTCGGACCCCTTGGCCGAAAGAGTCTACCTCCTACACGTGAACCCGCAGTACGCCTACGTGGCACACCCCGACGGGCACCAGGACACAGTCTCCCTCCGGGACCTGGCACCTGCTGGATCCCCACCCACGGCCAGCGACCTGACACCGCTCCCCCCCCCCGGCTGCCTCATTCACCCCTGCGCCACTCCCCCTCCTCCCCAGCGTACCTCACCGCAGCCCCCGCCCCAGCAGGATCCGTCCTCCCACTGGTTCCACTCAGCGGTGACGAAGACGAGGACAACACGCTCCTGGGGTCACAAGTGACCAAGTCGGCGCCCACAGCACCACCAGGACTGAGGCAATCGCAGAGGAGGGTCAAGGCCCCCGACCAACTGAACTTGTAATGTTTTTCCACCACCCCTACGGACTCTTTTTTTTAACAGGGGGTGAATGTGGTAGTCACCACTAAGTAGCATTACATGTATAATGGTAAGGCCGTATAATAGAGGTACGTGGGTAAATCCCTGCCTGCTGGCTCCGCCCAGTAGGCGGCGTATAAATGTGTGAGCTCGCCGGTGCTGCAGCCATTCTGCTTCCAGCTACAGGAGGCACAACATCTTTGCTCAATAAAGCCTCGATTATTCGACTACACTCGTCTTTGTGGTAATTGATAGTGCATCAGCTGGTATGAACTGCTTGTTAATTTTTTTCTGAAGAGCGAAGAGGAGCTCAATGAAAGAGCTCAAGAAGCACTACCCCAGTGGTCGGGACTAAATGACAAGGTGGTCACGGGGGACTCCCGGACCACACTGGACATTGAGAAGAGTGGGAGCTTGGGGATAGCGTACTCAAACAAAGAAGCTCCAATCAAAGCTGCTGATTCCGCGGCAGACCAGCCACAGGCAAAGCTGGTGTGAGACTTCCAACCAGCAGGTGGCGGTACAGACAATCCATGCGATCTCCAGACCAAGGCCATGTGACCTGGGACCTGGATATAAAGTGAGGCACATCCAGCCATCTCCAGAACAAAATATAGAGGGTAATAAGACATACATGTAACTAGTCAGCACAAGGTGTAAGTTCCAGAGGAGTAGCAAGACACCATGATAACGTGCTCTGTATCACATTGCCATCCTACTGCATGAGTCACAATAAAAGATCTTGGTTTGGGCAGATCGAAGTGTTTGGTGAGTTCTTCATAATAGTACAAGGGACCAAACGCAACACCAGCATCTGCAGTATTTTGCTTTTATTACAAAAGTTGATGTCTGGGTGCCTTTGAAGTATTATGCCTGGATATGACCGTGGGGCATGCGCCATCCAGCCCACCCCACCACTTGATACGTCGGGAAACCCCTAAATGCATAATGAATTGGATCAGAATCATGAGAATTCCCGCAGGCCTCTGTGATGGGAAACACTTCCGGCTCCTGCCCCCGGCACGGGACTTCGGCGTGGAATGGAAGGTGCCGGGCGGAATTCTCCATTTCCGAGAATAAGTGTTGACGTCGAGCAGAATTCGGGGACATTCACGAGAGCAAAACTGGTGCCAAACCTGGGACTAGCACCAGCATCATGTAGAACACAATCGATTTCAATAACAAATGGTGCGGGATTCGCCGGGTCTGAGATTATACTCAGGAAGTTGAGCCAGCCGCGTATGCACACTCCACTCCCCACGCACACCAACCTCGCCAACAAGATGGCTCTGATTGTGGCTGGAACATGCCCATACAGCTGATGGGGCTCCTGGGGCCAGAGAACAGCTTGGGGGGTGGCCTGGGGGGACACCCATACGACCCATGGCCCTAAGTTCACAGTGCTCAGTTAGCGGTGTCCGCAGCAGCAATGCTGCCTTGCCGGCTGCAGCAATGGTTCTGTGCCCGCCCACCCCGACTCCACAGCCCTGGCCCTGGCAGAAGCCCCCCCCCGGCCAGCGGCACAACTATTAGCAAACTATGGCGATGTTGGACACTTTCCATATCCCCACTCTCTCTCTCAGCAGCCACAATGCCGGTTTCACGATTTTTAAAAGCACAAGTGACCGCCCCTTCGGGAACTCGGCCCATTTGAGGCGGAGCATCGCAGAGGCCCTGGCGAATACCAGGGTCGGGCCCACTAATGACATGCAAACGGTGTTTACTGTACGTGTGTTCTGAACTGCATTGACGCTGCTGTCGAGGTGACGGAGAATTGCGATTTGCATTCGCCGCAATTTTGGCATCAGAACCTATTCTCTGCCCCAATCGAGTTTTGCGATTTTGGCGAATCCCGCTCGCCACCTTTCATCAGGCAGAGAATTGTGTGGCTGTGAAAATATTTACTCATTTTGCCATCATACAAATTTGCATCCAAGCAAATAGATATTTCCTCCAGAGTTATCTACCTGTTCCCCTAAATGATTTCATCCTAGTTGAAGTCAGGGTTGGTTGCACACAACCTCAATTTTGTACATCACAAAATAAGCACAAATTGAATATATTGTAAGATTCTGCCTGACCTTCATTCAATTAATTACTGAGTATGTTACACATCTCTGTCCTTTGTAAAATACATAATTGCAGATGGACATCTTGTTAACATTACTTCCAATCTGTAAACTATAGTAAATGGTTATATCAGAGTACGTGCTCATATTCTCAAATAATTTCATAACATGTCAAATAAAAAGGTTCTTCAACTAAATGACATTTGTCTTATAAAGGTCATCTACCATATTTATTTATTGATTTATAAATATATTGCCTTGAAGCACTAAATCTTTTTTGAAATAACTGGTGTGTTTTCAAAGAGGTGCACAATATTGGATCTAAAATGTCTTGGCTAGGTCAAACTAGCAGTAAGCTGTATCTCTGAGGTCAGAAAATGTCTTATGTTTGCTGACACTCTTGGCACACCAATGCACTGTAATGCTGGAGACTGTCAGCGAGGAGACAAAGCCTTCCCTTGGTACTGAACAGACATCTGGCTCATTATTTTCACCGTGGATAGTGTGTCACTTCGCATATATAAAATGATACAATAAATCAAATATCAGTGAAAGATCTGTGATAGATGCCTTTGTTAGACTTTCAAGAAAGGACAAAGGTAACAAAATGCTGAGTAAATCCCCTTTCAATCACTCATTTGCATTCTGATTAAATTCTGTGGTCATCTTTCTTGCATATGAAAATAATGTTAGGTCCTTTAATGTGGAGTTCCATGCAATTATTTGAAAATAGGCTATAAAGCAGTTGCAGAGAGTCAACTCAGTCGGATTGGAATTTACTTTAACAACTGTTAAAATAGTTTTCACTTAGCAGAGTGTATTTTTCTCAGTCAACACAAATGAAGAGATATGAGCTAATTAATCATTAGTCCAGCTCAGGATACCATTTTTGGTGGAATGAAGTAAATGCATTCAATAGGATGAAAACAGGTTTTGAACTTGCATCCAAAATGGAGACTGAAGACAGCATTTGGGAGGCTTATCGGAGACTGTTTTTAAAATCAGTGCTCAATTACCTGATTGCATTTTTAAAGGAGGTACCAGAGAGAGTACACAGGGGAAATGCAGTAGTTTTAATTTATCTAGATTCATAAAAAGCCTTCGATAAAGTGCCCGATAAAATTATTAATGAATAAGATCAGAGAATGAGGAGTTAGGGGACAAGTGACAGAATGGATTTCCAGCTGGCTTCATAATAATAATCTTTATTGTCACAAGTAGGCTCACAGTAACACTGCAATGTTCTGCTGCTTCAAGACAGAAAACAGAGAATGGGAATATAGGCAAGTTACTCAGAGTGACAGAAGGTGGAAAGTGGTGCTCTGTATGGATGAGTGTTGGGATAAGTGCATGTTCACAATTTACATCAGGGCCGGGATTCTCCCCTAACCGGCGGGGCAGGGGGGTCCCGGCGGGACGGAGTGGCATGGCCCGCTCCGGAGGGGTTGGCGCGCCGCCAGCCGGCGGAAAAGACCTCTGGCGCCACGCCAGCTGGGGCCGAAGGGACTCCGCCGGTCCTCAAAAGTCCGCGCATGCGCGGAAGGGTCAGCGGCTGCTGCTGTCATCCCCGCGCATGCGCAGGGGGTGGGTCACTTCTGCATCGGCCATCGCGGAGGCTATGGCAGAGGCAGAAGGAAAAGAGTGCCCCCTCGGCACAGGCCCGCCCGCGGATCGGTGGGCCACGATTGCGGGCCAGTCCACCGTGTGGGCACCCCCAGGGCCAAATCACCCCATGCCCCCCCCCAGGACCCCGGAGCCCGCCCACGCCGCCAGTCCCGCCGGTAAGGTAGGTGGCTTGATTCACACCGGCGGGACTGGCATGACAGCGGGACTTCTGCCCATCATGGGCCGGAGAATTGCCGGGGGGGGGGGGGGGGACCGGCGCAGCGCGATTCCCGCCCCTGCCAAATATTCGGTACAGGAGAATTCGGCGGCCGGCGGGGGCGGGATTCACGCCACCCCCCGGCGATTCTCCGACCCAGTGGGGGGTCGGAGAATCCCGCCCCTGCACTTTGAAGGATATTAATGAAGTTACTGAATGGGTAAATAATTGGCAAATGACGTTCAACGCAGATAATTATGAAGTGGTACAGTTAAGTAGGATGAATATGGTGATCGCGTATAGCTTGGAATGCGCAAGTCCAGGTCTGGTAGAGAAATAAATGAACCTGAGTAAAAATACACCAATCACTACAAGTTGCACCATGGGTTATTAAGGATCTTGAAAAAAGCAAGCTTTTGGTTTTATTTTTTTATAATAATAATAATCTTTATTGTCACATGTAGGTTTACATTAACACTGCAATGAAGTTACTATGAAAAGTCCCTAATCGCCACAGACCAGCGCCTGTCTGGTACACGCAGGGAGAATTCAGATTGTCCAAATTACCTAACAGCACATGTTTCAGGACTTGCGGGAGGAAACCGGAGCACCCGGAGGAAACACATGCAGATACATGGAGAACATGCAAACTTTGCACAGACAGTGATCCAAGCCGGGAATCGAACCTGGCACCCTGGCGCTGTGAAGCAACAACGCTAACCACTGTGCGACTGTGCCACCCACGGTTTTCTAGAGGAATAGAATTGAAAAGAAGGGACATTTTGCTAAATCTGAATCAAACCTTATCTAGATCGCACTTTAAGTAATATGGGCAGTTCCAGGCATCATATAATAAAAAGATATAGCAGCACTGGAGAGGGTGCAGAGAAACAGTACAAGGATGATACCAAAGATGCATGCATATGCATATCAGGAAATGGTTGGCAGGTTGTATCTCTTCTTTTGAATCAGGAAGACTGAGATGTGACCTAACAGAGGTCTTTAAAATTGTGAAAGATCCTGATTGAGTTGTGTCATGATATCCACATCAGCATATCATGGTGCAATCACACACACACTGATGGACAGGCAGTTGGACCAACCAGCACACACAGAACATCACAGCCAATCACCAGTGAGAGCACACGCACTATAAAACAGGGAACACCACAGTTCCCGCTCATTCTACCAGGAGATAGCTCAGAGCACAGAGCTCACAGCGCGCCACTCAGACATAGACCATGTGCTGAGTGCCTCACCAAGATAGTGATAGGGCTGGGTCCACAGGTTAACTGGTGAAGCACGAACCACAGCCAGCAGTTAGTAGTTGTTATTGTTTAAGACAATAAAACAGAGTTATACCATCTACAGCCGTGTTGGATCATTTGTGCATCAGAACACTCAACACGACATGATACCAGTAGCGGATGCAAATCAGCGACTGTGAGACCTACCTGCACCCTTTCAGAAATCCGCCATCCTGCTCCATGGAAACCATCAGCCCGCCGCAGCCGCTCCGAATCGCTGGTAATCTCGGTGTAAACTGGAAGCTGTTTAAACAACGCTTCCAGCTCTTCGTCGAAGCCACAGACAGGGAGAATGCATCGGACACCAGGAAGATCGCCCTCCTCCTCTCCACGGCGGGGCAACATGCCATCCACATCTATAACTCCCTGGTATTCGCAGAAGGCGAGGACAAAACAAAATAAGACGGTGCTTCTGAAGTTCAATGAACACTTCAGCGTGGAAGTCAATGAGAGCTTCGAGAGGTACCTTTTCCAGCAGTGCCTGCAGGGTAAGGATGAACCTTTCCAATCTGACTTAACACACCTCCGAATCCTCGCGCAGTCCTGCGGCTAAGAGGCCACCTCCGACTCCATGATATGGGATCAGATAGTTTTTGGGGTGATCTCGGACAATCTACGCCAGCAGCTCCTTAAAATAAAGCGCCTCACCCTAGCGACTGCCATCGAGACCTGCGTTCTCCATGAGAACGCGACCAGCCGGTACTCCCAAATCCAGGCGGCTGAAACAGCACGGCTCGGGTCCCACGAGACGGAGCGGGTCCAGTCGATCGAGTTCCTTCCGGCCCGCGGCCCAGACGAGGGCAGCCATTTTGCGCGCTTTCCAAGGCCTCCCACGCTTGAACACGCCAAAAGGGGGGACGTTGACGCAGAGGAACGTGATGCGCAAGCGCGCTCTATGCAGGACCGCACCGCGCATGCACGGTAGTGCAACGAACGCAACGAGCGCCATGACTTCACGACATGTGGCAACTGTGGCTCCGCCCACTTAAAGTGGCAATGTCCGGCCAAAGCGCGACAATGCCTTCGATGTAGCAGGATGGGCCACTATGCTGCCTGCTATCGAGCAGCTCAACCTGCCCACTCCCAACAATTTCGCTAGCCTCGCAGGGACGTGCGGGCGATTCAGCCCCCCTACACTGAGTCATATCCAGATGGTATGCAGACCAGCGATACGGAAGACAGGGAGCCCTTCCACGTTGCGGTAATCCACAAGAACCGGATATCCCCAAGACGGAACCATCAGCCGCTGCCAGTGCACAGCATTGATCCGGGCGATGAGTGGTGTGCCACCCTAACGGTTAACCGATCCCAGATCACATTTCGCCTGGACACTGGTGCCTCCGCCAATCTCCTCGCATGGTCAGCCTTCCAGACCTTGAAGGTTAAACCACCCATTCTGCCATCCCACTGTCAGCTGGTTGACTACAATGGAAATGTCATCCTGGCCACAGGGTCCGGCCAGCTCGATGTTACACACAACTCACACAAAGCCATATTATCATTTGAAATCGTAGGATCCTCGAAGGACTCTCTGTTACGCGCACAGGCGTGCAAGATCTTCCACCTCGTTCAGCGGGTACACACTCTGTCTCCAGAAGGCACGTCCGATTTCCCAGATGCAGACTTCAGGGCGCAGCTCCAATCACTCCTCGCGCACAACCAGGAGGTTTTCAAGGGCTTGGGCACACTGCCCTACACGTACAAAATACGGCTCAAACCGGACGCCACCCCGGCCATTCACGCACCTCATAGGGTCCCAGCACCACTCAAGGACCGCCTCAAGCAGCAGCTGCAGGACCTGCAAGACCAAGGAGTGCTTTCCCGGGTCACAGATCCAACGCCATAGGTCAGCTCCATGGTGTGCGTCAAGAAGCCCTCCGGCGAGCTCCGGATCTGTATTGACCCAAAAGATTTAAAACACAACATTATGAGGGAACACTACCCCATACCCAAACGAGAAAAAATCACGAGCGAGATGGCTCGGGCAAAAATATTCACCAAGCTTGATGCCTCAAGGGCTTCTGGCAGGTTCAATTGGATCAGTCCAGCAGGAAGCTGTGCACTTTCAACACTCCATTTGGCAGATACTGCTACAATAGGATGCCATTCGGCATCATTTCGGCCGCCGAAGTGTTCCATCGCATCATGGAACAGATGATGGAGGGCATTGAAGGGGTACGTGTCTACGTAGACGACGTTATCATCTGGTCCACCACACCACAGGAGCACATCAGTCATCTCCAGCTTGTATTTGCACGGATACGAGATCAGGGCCTGTGCCTTAACCGAGCCAAATGCTCTTTTGGCCAGACTGAGCTAAAGTTTTTGCAGGACCACATCTCCCGGTCAGGGGTGCGGCCGGATGCCGACAAAGTGGCAGCCATCGCAGCCATGCAGCAGCCGTCAGACAAAAAGACAGTGCTGCGCTTCCTCGGGATGGTCACCTTCCTGGGGAAGTTCATTCCTAACCTTGCTTCGCACACGACTGCTCTTCGCCACCTGGTTAAAAAGACAACGGAATTCCAGTGGCTGCCCGCACACCAGAGTGAATGGGAGGAGCTTAAGGTCAAGCTCACCACCGCCCTGGTACTGGCGTTTTTCGATACCACACGGGAAGCAAAGATCTCAACTGACGCCAGCCAGTCTGGCATTGGGGCGGTACTCCTCCAACGGGACGACACCGCATCATGGGCATCGGTCGCCTATGCGTCGCGGGCCATGACCCCCACAGAACAGCGCTATGCGCAGATTGAGAAGGAGTGCCTGGGTTTGTTGACCGGCATCGACAAGTTTCACGACTATGTATATGGTCTTCCGCAGTTCACTGTGGAGACCGACCATCGCCCCCTGGTCGGCATCATTCAGAAGGACCTCAACGACATGACTCCTCGCCTCCAGCGCATTCTGCTCAAGCTCCGGAGGTACGACTTCCAACTTGTCTACACCCCGGGGAAGGATCTCATCATCGCAGATGCTCTGTCCAGGGCGGTCAACACACCGCCCGACTCGGAGGGGTTCGTTTGTCAGGTCGACGCACAGGTAGCCTTCACATCGGCCAATCTGCCGGCCACTGATGCACGTCTGGCCCACATTCGCCGTGAGACTGCGGCTGACCCCCTTCTACAACGTGTGATGCGCCACATGACGGAAGGGTGGCTCAAGGGGCTGTGCCCACAATTTTACAACATCCGGGACGACTTGCCCGTCATTGATGGTGTCCTCTTGAAGTTGGACCGGATCGTGATCCCACAGAGCATGCACCGGCTTGTCCTCGATCAACTGCATGAAGGCCACCTCGGAGTTGAAAAGTGCAGGCGGGGGGCCCGAGAGGCGGTGTACTGGCCGGGCATCAGCGGCGACATCGCCAACATGGTGCTCAACTGCCCCACCTGCCAGAGGTTTCAGCCGGCACAACCCCCTGAGACCCGTCAGCCCCATGAGTTTGTCACGTCCCCCTGGGCGAAGGTGGGCGTGGACCTCTTTCATGCGCTCGGCAGGGACTACATTATTCTGATTGACTACTTCTCAAGTTATCCGGAGGTCATACGCCTGCACGACAGAACGTCATCAGCTGTCATCCGGGCATGCAAAGAAACCTTTGCTCGCCATGGGATTCCGCTCACCATCATGACTGACAACAGGCTTTGCTTTGCGAGTCAAAAATGGTCTTCCTTTGCCACTTCATACAACTTCACACACGTGACGTCCAGTCCCTTGCATCCTCAGTCGAATGGCAAGGCGGAAAAGGGCATCCACATTGTGAAGCGGTTCCTCTGCAAGACTGCTGATGCCAGATCTGACTTCTGTTTAGCCCTGCTGGCCTATCGCTCGGCCCCACTGTCCATGGGCCTCTTGCCAGCCCAGCTGTTGATGGGCCGCACCCTCAGGACCACTGTGCCGTCCATTCATGTTCCTGACCTCGCCCATGCTCCAGTACTGCGAACGATGCAACAACAGCGTGCTCAGCAGAAGGTGGCACATGACGCTCGGGCGACTGATCTTCCTGCCCTGGTGCCTGGAGACAACGTCCGCATACACCTACCGGAGGGTGGCTGGTTGGCAACCGCCGAGGTTCTCCGCCACGTGGCTCCCCGCTCATTCGTGGTTCGCATGCCTGATGGCTCCATTCGGCGCTGTAATCGGCAGGCCCTTCGTCTGGTTCCGCGCTCGCTACGAGATCAGGCAATGGCGCCACGCCCTCCTGTTATCCCTGATGTCGACTTTGTTGAGCTTCCTGCCACTCTGCCTCTTCCTCTCTCGCCCATGGCCAGGCCCATTCCTCAGCGGTGGATCCTGACCCACCCTTGAGGCGGTCAACCCAAATTAGTCGCCCACCTGAGAGACTTGACTTATGAGCCTGTTAGCACATTCGACTCACTAAACTGTTTTACAGTACTGTTAACGAGTTGTTTTTTCTTGTCATTCATTGTTCCAGAAGTTTTCTCTCGTCGTTTGCTGATTGCATTTGTTCTGTTATTGGTAGAACATTGTTGTTCTGTTGCACCTGACACCTTCCTCTGTATATAGTTTAGCCTCATGTACATGTTGTAAATATTTCACACACAATCTCAGATGCACTCACTACACATTTCTATTTATTATCATGTAGGCACATATCCTTTGTGAAAGGGGGGGATGTCATGATATCCACATCAGCATATCATGGTGCAATCACACACACTGATGGACAGGCAGTTGGACCAACCAGCACACACATAATATCGCAACCAATCACCAGTGAGAGCACACGCACTATAAAACAGGGAACACCACAGTTCCCGCTCATTCTACCAGGAGATAGCTCAGAGCTCAGAGCTCACAGTGCGCCACTCAGACATAGACCATGTGCTGAGTGCCTCACTAGGATAGTGATAGGGCTGGGTCCACAGGTTAGCTGGTGAAGCACGTATCCAAGCCAGTAGTTAGTTGTTATCGTTGAATAGACAATAAAACAGAGTTGTACCATCTACAGCCGTGTTGGACCCTTTGTGCATCAGAACACCCAACACGACAAGTCGATGCAGTGTTTTATGGGGAAGAGCATAGCTCCAGGCAATCAATGCAAGATGGTCACCAAGGAGTCAAATAGGGAATTCAGAAGAGATTTCTGTACCCAAAGAGTGGTGAGAATGTGGATGGGTCTCACAAGCACAAAAAGTATTTGAAATAAATATTATAGCTGCACTTGAGGTGAAACGTTTGAAGGAGATAGGAATATAATGGTTATAATGGTTGATGTCGATGAAGAAAGATGGTAGGAGGTTAAACTGGGCATAAACCAAGGATAGACTAGTTGAGCTGAATGGTCTGTTTTTGTGCTGATCAAATGGCCCAACCATGGAAGCGATAAAAGCGATGCTCCGGTAGAGCACGGAAAAATATGAACGGAGCAGCAATCTGAAGGTCACTGCTACTCCTCGGGAGATTCAGGCCATTATACGAACTAATGGGGACTAACACAGTTAGATCTAAGAATGCAGCACAGATTGTTTTACTAACTGTGTGATATTTCCAGCTGGAGTCATAAGTCATGCTTAGACCAGAACTTAATCTATACCAGTGTAGGAAAATCACTGTGATGACAGGTTTATTTGACTTTTACTCTGAGCACAATTTGTTGGTTAAACAAGATGAATGCTACACTGATCATGTGGGGATATCATGAGGTAAAATTGACAAATATAGTGGGTTAAAGCTGCTGCATGTCCAATATTGTTTCCCCACCATTTTTCTTACCAGACCGCTAAAATTGATCCATGTGTAAAATGTAAGTGGAGGAAATAATTCATTTTTTGCAGCTGGTAGTGGCAGAACAATAGGAACGACAATTTATAGTGAAATTGGTCCATACCAATTGCACTAACAAGCCCAGTGGATCAGCATCCAATTACAATCCTCTTTTGCTGAAGTTCCCAGAATAATAGTTCAAACTTTTTGGAGACTCATCTTCCTAAAACCATAAGACGTCAGTGCAGAAGTAGGCCATTCGGCCCATCAGGTCTGCTTCAATGCAATCATGACTGATCTGATCTGATAATCCTCAACTCTACTTTCCTCCTTATCCCCATAACACTTGATTCCCTTACTGATTAAAAATCTGTCTATCTCAGCCTTAAACATATTTAACGACCCAGCCTCTACAGCCTCGTGGTAAAGAATTCCACACATTCACTATCCCCTAAGAGAAGAAATTTCTCCTAATTTCTGTCTTAAATGAGCAAGCTCTTACTCTGCGATTACGCCCTCTGGTACTGGAGTTTGCCATAAGGGGACACAACCTCTCAGCAACTACCGTCAAGCTCCCTTGAATCCTAAATGTTTCAAGAAGGCCGCCTCTCAGTCTTCCAAACTCCAATGAGGACAGGCCCAACCTACTCAATCATTCCTCACAATAAAATCCCTCCATAACAAGAACGAAGTGACCCAGTGAACTTTCTCTGGACTGCCTCCAATGCCAGTATATCTTTCCTGCGATAACAGGACCAAAACTGTCCACAGTATTCCAAATAAAAGCAAATTGCTGTGGAGGCTGGAATCTGAAACATAAACAGAAAATCCTGGATAATCTCAGCAGGTCTGTAAGTATCTGTGCAGAGCGAGGAGAGCTTAACATTTTGATTCTGGATGACTCTTTGTCAAAGCTGGAAAGTACTGGAAATAGGATCAGATTTACACTGTGGGGGGTGGGGGGGGGGTGGGGGGGCGTGCAGGAGAGCATCGAGCAGTGGAGCTGAATAGAGTGCCAGGGATAGGTGGAGATTGACAAAGATGTTGTATTCCAAAGTATTCCAGGTGTAGTTTAACTAGTGCCTTGTATAGTTTCAGCAAGACTTCCCTATTTTGATATTCCAATCCCTTTGAAATAAAAGCCAACATTCTATTTGCATTCCCTATTACCTGCTGAACTTACATTCTAGCTTTTTGTGAGTTTTGCACGAGGACTCCCAAATCCCGCTATGCTGCAGTTTTCTCCAGTCTTTCTTCATTTAAATAATATTCAGCTCTTTTATTCTTCCTGCAAAAGTGCATAATTTCACATTTTCAGATCTTATATTTTGGCATGCTGGCATCGTGGTTAGCACGGCTGCCTCACAGCTCCAGGGACCCAGGTTCAAATCTGGCCTTGGGTGACTGTGTGCAGTTTATGTATTCTTCCCGTTTCTGCGTGGGTTTCCACCGGGTGCTCCGGTTTCCTCCCGCAGTCCAAAGGTGTGTAGATTAGGTGGGTTGGCCATGCTGAATTGCCCCTTTGTGTCCAAAAGGTTAGTTGAGGTTACGGGAATAGGGAAGGGACGTGGACGTAGGTGGGGTGCTCTATCGTAGGGTCGGTGCAGACTCGATGAGCCGGAGGGCTTCTTGCACTGTATGGATTCTATGATTTTATTCCATCTGCTAAGTTTTTTGCCCACTCACTTAACCTTTCTTTTTGTGTCACCCTCACCACTTTCCTTCCCATCTATTTTTGTGTTACCTGCCAACTTGGCAATCGTACACTCATTTCCCTCATCCAAGTCATTAATATATATCGTAAATAATTGTGGCCCAGCAGTGATCCCTGTGGTATTCCACTAGTAACACATCACCATCCTGAAAATGCTTCTCTTATCTGTTCATCCTTGGTTTGAAATGAAAAACAGTGAATAATAGGCTGCCAATTTGCTAGGAGCCCATTTCACATTACTGATGTAGACCAATTTTGCACTTTTGCTTTTATTTATTCCCTTTAACAGTGTAAAACATCCCAAGGGGCTTTACAGGACCATTATCAGATAAAATTGATACTGTTTCACATGAAGTGGTTAAGGGAAATTCCCAAAAATCTCCAGGAAAGAAAGTAGGTTTTCAGGAACCTCTTGAAGGAGGAAAAAGAGTTATATAGGTAGATACATTTAGTAAAAGTGTTCCAGAGCAAAGAGCCGAGATGGCTTAAGACACGGCCATCAATAATGTAGCATGCAAAAGGATGTACAGTATAATATTCCCCATAAGACTTCTTCAAAGGCACCAAGGACCCCAAGAGAACAAAGCATCAGATTGAACTGAAGATTTGAAAAATATTAATGCTTTACAACTGAGTAGGGGAAGGATGAACTAGAGGGTAGATTTAGAGGTTCCAAGTGCAGAATCTGATGCGGGACCCCGCCATTCAGGTTGGATGCTATTGCACTTTGTCTCAAAATGGGAGAATTCGCCCATAATGGGAGAGAGATCAATCTAAGCTGACTGGCAGTTAGTCCAATGGAGCAGTACAGGCAAGTTGGAGATGTTAGAGGCTAGATCCAGGACCAGAAGCTGAGAATAAGTTGCTGCATCTATTTCTGTTCTTTCAAAAGAGAATTGGCGTGCAACTTCATCCAGATAGTCACAAGCAGAGTTGAGAAAGTTCTGCATATGTGTAGCATTTTTGGTGAGGACTGTGCCCATGGAATTCAGTTTAGCTGTGTACTGCTGTCCGCTGGGGATCTGTCTATGTCATGGAAGAGAAGAAGCTGAAATTCTTTGTCAGGAACATAGAGTTTTGAAGGACTTTGTGATTGAGTTTAAGGACATATACGCTAATAAATTCAGAAAATGGGCCTTAGATGCATCTGCCATTTATTGTGTAATTTATAGTTTACAATCGTCTGTTCTTTGACTGTTTAACTTATGTTGATTCTGGGTGTGAAAACATAGATGTTTCCCTAAGATAATATTTTGTGTTTGCTTTGTTTGACTCTTGTACAGTAAAACATATTCTGGTTTAAAATGTAGAACCTTGTGATTTCCTTCTTTTAGTAAATAACAGGTATTCCAGAATTCTTTCTGGTGTCGCCAAGATCTTAACAAATTGACAGTTTTTTTATTCATTGAAGAAATATGGATGCTGCTGGCTAGGACAGCATTTATTGCTCACCCCTAATTGCCCTTGAGAAGGTACCTTTATTATGTGGCACCAAGAAATCCAGATAAATTGCATATATAGCATTATCCTTGTTTACTCTCTCTATTCCTACAAATAATTTAATGTGGTTGGTCAAGCAAGAACATAGAACATAGAGCATTACAGCGCAGTACAGGCCCTTCGGCCCTCAATGTTGCGCCGACCTGTGAAACCACTCTAAAGCCCATCTACACTATTCCCTTATCGTCCATATGTCTATCCAATGACCATTTGAATGCCCTTAGTGTTGGCGAGTCCACTACTGTTGCAGGCAGGGCATTCCACGCCCTTGCTACTCTCTGAGTAAAGAACATACCTCTGACATCTGTCCTATATCTATCTCCCCTCAATTTGAAGCTATGTCCCCTCGTGCTAGACATCACCATCCGAGGAAAAAGGCTCCACTGTCCACCCTATCTAATCCTCTGATCATCTGATCATCAAGGCTTTCCATTTTGAAATCTATGTGTGATTCCTGTTTGTTTTTCTATTTTATTCTTCATGGGAGTTTTTATCTCCTGTCTAAAATTCAGAGACCAAGAATTACGATTGACACAATCTCACACCACATTCAACATCTTTATTGAAAATTTTAAACAAAATAGTTTCAATTAAATCATACATTTGTCCCTCAGGTGGTCAATCTGAAATGACTGTAGGTCAAATAGGAGTGATCTTTGACTGAGAAACTCTTGCTTGGCTCAATGGGACTCTTTCTATCAATGCATATCTTCTTGTCTTTTTTGTACCTTTACCCATTTGCAGGGTTCGTTTGGAAATCTTTACGTACAGAATATAGTTATGGAAGCGCTCATGTACAATCCTCTTCTGGGTGCAGATTGGTTAGCTGGGTGTCCTTGACTGTTGATTGCTTAGCATATTCCCAAGTTGTCCTGCATTGGCTTAACCATATAAGGACTTCTTGCCAATTCGCTGTGATTACCTGTCTGGTTTCAATCAGTTTGCTGCAATTAACTGTACGATCTCAATTCAGTGTTGTCCTCTACAGTGTAAATTATTCTCTTCAATCCAGCACGTGTCAACATGCCACATAAATCCTGTTTTCACATAGCAAACATTGCTCTCAGCTTGTACCCGGTCCATTAACCCATTCCTTACACCTTAATAAGAATTCCGCTATTTTACATACCAAAGTAGTTTCCTCTCTTTTTCCCTTTCTAAACATAGGTATAACATTAGTTATCCCTCAACCACTCCATCGCGACACCTTCTTCCATTAACGTCTTGACCATCTTTTCCTTAGGTTGTTTTAAAATCTGCAGAAATGTTTTAGAATATGCAGATACTCAAATTCTATTGCAAATGATCCTAGCGTGATTAGAATGTGGAATTCACTATCTCATGGAGTGGCTGACAATGCATTTAGGAGGACAATAGATAATGCCAAACAAGGAGGAATGGCAAACAGTGAGGATGCTACATATTGCCTGCCACAGGACATAGATACGCTAACAAAATAGGCAGGCAAATTGTTGATGAAATTTAATAAAGAGAAGTCTGAGGTGATGTATTTTTGTGGAAGGGATATGGAGAGGCAACATGGACTTAATGCAAGATGAGAAGGACCTGGGGGTAAATATGAATCAATCTTTGAAGTGTGCAGGACATATTGAGGAAGTGGTGAGCAAAGCATATAGAACTTGGGCTTCTTAAGTAGAGACATTGGACATAATTTAATGGAGGTGACAATGAACTTGTCTGCCCGGTGACAGCCCTGTGTCCCTTCTTCTGGCCAAGGCCCACCAAGTTAAGTGCCACTCAGGTACTTTACTGGACAGTACAGGGCCTTCCCCAGGATCAAATTCTTGGGAGTGGAAGCCTGTCCTACTAGGAGCTGCCAGTCAATCAGAAGCTAGCAGCTTTATTCAATGGCAAATCCACCAGAGAGGCAGTGGCAAGAATGATACCCACCCAAGGTAGCTCTGAGTCATTGGTTCCTGGGCCACAGATGAGTAATGGAGGGAGGGGCATTAGAGGTTGGCGGTGTTATTAGGAGGGGTGTCAGCAGCCAGGTGTGTGGCTGTCAGTGGGTCCCTTGATCAGGCACAGAATGTCTTTGCATAATGGACCCCTCCCCCAACAGGGTTAGCATATTGTGCTTCCGGCATGGCAGGCCCCCCGCCTGCAGCTAGGTTATTACCAGTGGTGGTAGGGTGAGACTTTTAAGTCAACATTAATTGCCCACTGAAGTGCTTCAATTGGCAATAGGGTGGGAAAGCCATCCATGAACCTTCTCCCCTTGGACTTAATCAAGGTTGAGGTGGGAAGGCGATGAAATTGGCTTCTGCCACCCTTGTCCCTAATTAATGCCCCTCCCACCAAGTTCACCATGAAGGAGGGCATTCGTTTCTTCCCATTGAGGGAAAAAGCAGAGAAATTATGCTCTCCCTTTATAAAGCTCTGGTTCGACCTCAACTAATGTACTGTGTCCAGTTCTGGTCACCATACTTTAGGAAAGATGTGAAAGTGCTTGAATGGGTGAAGAGGAGGCTTAGCAGAAAGGTTCCTGAGACAGTGGACTTAGTCAAAAGATTAATTTGGAAAGATTGGGATTGTTCTCTTTGGAGCCAAGGAGATTGAACGGAGATTTGGTACAGGAGATTTTGACAGGCTTAGATAAGGCAAACGGGGAAAAAGTCTTCCCAATATTTGATGGTACGAGTAGGGAACAAAGATACTGGGTGGGATTCTCCCATTCGGCGGCAGAGTGTCCACGCCGTTGGAAACGCCGTCGCGTTTCACGATGGAGTGAACGGGCCGCTGGGAGTACCGATTCTGGCCCCTACAGGGGGCCAGCACGGCGTTGGAGCGGTTCATGCATCTCCAGCCTCCCATTCCGGCGCAAACTGTGCGCCGCGCCAACCCGCGCATGCGCGGTGGCCTCCCTCAATGTGCCGGCCCCGATGCAACATGGCGCGGGAGTTCAGGGGCCGTCGCGTAAGAAAATAGGCCCGCCGAGCAAGAGGCCGGTACACCGATCGGTGGGCCCCATTCACGGGCTAGGCCCCATCGGAGGCACCCCCTGGGGCCAGAGGCCCCTCCCTACCCCCACAGGCCGCCCCCTGACCCTGCGCGCAGAGTTCCCACCTGCTGCGACCAGGCGTGGACGGCGCCGGAGGGGCTCTGCCTCTTTAGAGCAGCCGCTCAGCCCATTCGGGCCGGACAATGAGCGGCCCGCGACCGGTACCCGCCAAACGCGCTGACACCAATGCCGTCAATTCTCCGCAGAGAATCGCGTGCCGGTGTCGGGGCGGCCTGGCGCGGTTGCGGGGATTCTCCGGACCGGCGCGGGGCTGAGAGAATCCCGCTCCTAGGATTTTGGGTAAGTGATGCAGGGAAAGAAACATTTTTACACAGCGAATGGTAATGACCTGGAACTCATCACTCACTTGGACGGTAGAAATAGAAACAATCAATGATTTAAAAGGAAATTGAATGGACACTTGAAGAAAACAGACTTGAATGGCAACAGGGATCAAGTGGGGAAATGGGACTGACTGGAATGCTCTGCAGTGAGCCAGCGTGGACGCCATTGGCTGAATAGCTTCCTTCTGAGACACAAATGACTCTATGAGCTAAATAGAAGAATATGTTGATAGAGTGAGAAAAAGTCAAGCGGGAGCAAACTCATGCGGTGTATGAACAACAACTTGTGGTCAAAAGACCCAGTCCTCAGCTGTAACCTCAATTTAATTCTGTGTAACAGTAAGTTAATATCTGGTTGGTGCTCTCATTTACTGATAGCCAGTTAACCATTTTTTTCATATCAGGATAGGCTTTATGAATTTGTGTTTCCGTCATAAAATTCCAGCCAGGGGGAGGTCATTTTGTGAGTTCATTTGAATGTATTGATAGCTATGCTGAGCCCCATGGCGTCAGCATCTGATTTCTGTATTTGTGCAACAGGTGGTTAAAGTTCCATCCTGGGAATGCAGATTCATTAAAGCTAACCTGTGTATGTAAAGAAAGAGCATGCTGAACTTCATCCATACTAATCAGACCTGAGGTCTTTTGGGGGATTAGAGTACTGGATAAGAAAAAGGATTTCATGCATCTTCCTGTAAAGAGAAGGAACTGAGAAAAGATTTAACGGCAAATCTCAAGGACCATTTGTTGGATATTTGCTTGCAGAAATTTCAACAGCTCTCTCCAGTGTATGACTGTTTAACAATTAAACAGGCATCCTTTAAATTCCATGGTTGATAAATAAATACCAACAATATACCGCAGTTGAGATAAGAAATATTAACAATATCAGGGATAATAAAAGTTCTTTTTCTTACAAAATTGCTTGCTTGTTCATTTTTCCAGGTCCTTAATGTTGTTCATAGTTCTAGGTTGGAAATGCAATAAATATTCCTGAATCAATCATATCTAAGAGTTTATCTATTATGCAAAATTGCATTTTTGTACTCAGTCCATTTTCCCGCAAGGGAACAGAGAAATCGAGTGTAAGTAAATAACTCCAACGAGCACCAAGCGAAGGAGCATCTGAATTCAAAGAAGGAGTGGGCTACCATTCAGAAAGACCAATGCATTGAAGGAAATGGGATGGATACGAGGATGGATTTTACCTCGAGGCGGGTCTGCTGGAAACTGCTTCCATAAGTTAAAATACTGTTCACTGGACTGCAGAATGAAGACACAAGGTTAAAATGTCATTAGGGCCCTGGTGATGTAGTAAGACCTGATTTGCCTAAATTCATGCCTGCTTTGGCAAGCATCTCATCTGTTTGGAGAACCCTGTCAGTTAGTAACAGAGATGGTGGAAAAGAATCAAGTCCTGAGTTGATAGGTTTCTAACTGCTCAATCACCCAGTTTCAGGTGGATAGTTAGAGTTAAACATGACCTCCTAATCATTTAATTCTGTAATTTCACAGCAGTAGTGGTTTTGTTAATTCTTGTTGTCAATTTATTTTTTAAGGTTGCAATTTTGTGCATAAATTGGTTGATCAAATGGTTGAAAAAATTCAGCTATTACTCCAAATGGACATTAAAAACAAAATCCCTACAAGATGTGTACTTTAGTGTTCTCATTCCTGGAACATCTGTTTTTTTTAAGGAGAAGGTTGATATGCATTTTTGGTACATTAAATAACAATAACCCCGGGGCCGGGCCTGGCCTGATTCACACGATGCTGCATCGATGCCGGTCCGCCGATTTTCCAGTGACCGGAGAATCGGTGCCGGCGCGGTTGATGTCGGTAGAGCCCCCCCCCCCCGGCGATTCTCTGTGCGGGATGGGCCAAGTGGCCGCCGAGATAGCCCGAGCCCGAGTCCTGCCTGCGCCGTTCACATGCGGTCTTATCCGGCGGGACCTCGGCGTCCATCCTGCATTGGCTTGGTGGGGTAGAGGGGGGATCCGACCCTGGGGGGGCCTCCACCATGGCCTGGCCCACGATCGGGGCCTACTGATCGGTGGGCTGGCGTCTCCTAGTGGGGGCCTCTTCTACTCTGTGCCGGCCCCTGTAGCTCTACACCATGTTGTGTCGGGGCCAGCGCGGAGAAGGAACCTAGCGCGCATGCACGAGTTCGCGCCGGTCGCAGCGCACATGCACAGACCCGCGGCACCCGTTTGATGCCGGTATCGACAGCTGGAACTGCATGAGTTGTTCCAGTGCCATGCTGGCCCCCTGTAGGGCCGAGGATCACTGTTGACGCCGTCGTAAAACGCAATGGCGTTTACGATGGTGTCAACACTTAGCCTCAGGATCAGAGAATCCCGCCCAATATCTCTCACTTTTTCTTCTTTGCACTCACTCAGGAACTTTGACCAGGAGGTTAGCGCTGCCTATGCTTACATGGTCGACTTTCAGCCTGTTGCTGTATTGCAGCATGCCATCACTAGTAGGGAAGTGTGTCAAGTGATCCAGTCTCAATTTGACTTTGGCCTGTGAGCAGAACACAGTGCACACAGTCCTGCTGTTGATGTCTTCAAGTTTTCTATTCTTGTGTATCTATTATCGTATGCCTCAATAAATGAACTTCCACAATCCCTTCTGAGTGAGTGTTACCTTTATAAGATTATAAAATCATGACATGGTGTTTAGTGATGTTCAAACAGCGTGGCAGCAAGATTAACTACAGTTGTGACATGGTAAACAACCTTAAATCTTGCTACATGCCTTGAAGTTGTGGTTCATCAGAGAATTGTCATGGGCCAGGGTTTAGAAAACCCCAAAGTGTATCATGGAGTTCACCTGACCCACAACTTTTAATAGATTGTGGTATGGGGAGCACACAACCCACTCTACAGGTATGGTACAGCAGAAATGGAAACGTATTTTTTAAAGCAAAACAATGTTTATTCTATGAACTCAAGTTTACCTTTTTAAAACATACAGTGAACATCTTAGCAACCATCAATTCAAATCCAACCCCCAAAGAATACAACCCTAAGTAACCCTTAATAACTTGCCAAACAACATCCAGAAGACAAAAGAAACACCTTTTAACAGAAGCACATCAGGTTTACATTCACTACTCAAAACATTTATAATTCTGAATTCACCAAATGATCACGAGACAGTCTTTTCATGGCAGAGAGATCAACAGTACACCTGCTCTGTCTGGCTTCAGCTCCAACACTGAAAACGAAACTAAAACACACCCTGCAGCAAACAGCCTAGAACGAAAGTAAAAAGCTGATAGACAGCCCAGCTCCACCCACTCTCTGACATCACTGCAGTAATAAGCACCCATTTCTTAAAGGTACTCTCACTACGGATATTTATATACATACCCATTATAAACACCCATTTCTTAAAGGTACTCTCACATGACAGAATGTTGAAATCACAGTGTGGAGACTGCATAGAAATGTTTTGCAGACGCAATCAAAATAGTGCTCAAACAAAGAGTTGGTAAGCAGACGGATCCCTCGTGGTGAGATTGTAGTGCATCGCTTGTCAGTTCAGTGAGTGGGTCAGCGCGTAGAGAGGACAAGCGCTCAGTAGGGAAAGACAATGACCAGGATGTGAGCCAGATCAATAACGAACAAGTGAGAATCAAAAAAAACAAAACACACAAAACCATCATAAAATCAGGCCACCAATGTTGCAATTATAACCACCGGGGCTCGAATTTAACCAGCCTTACTAGATTGTTGCTCTCTATATATTACATCATAATTGAGTGTAAGTGCCAAAGTACATCCAATTTGTGATCTATGGCTATAGAAATGTTACTGATTGAAAACCTACCACCTAAAGGCAAACATGAAAAAGAAGATGTCTTCAATTCAGCAGAAGTATTTTTGTGGATTATAAGCTTGAAGCTGATTGTGTATCTGTCGAGAGTAAACCATAACACAACTGAAATCTCCCTTGTTCCTCTATCCCTTTGCACTATACTTATTACCCAGAACCCAGATGAAATAAGGAATGATGATTTTTCATTACTGTTAAGACTCAAGGATTGATGAGATACTTCATCCAGAATCCAAACTATCAACAAGGCTATTATCTACTACATGGTGCATGAAATGCTGCTGTAAGCTTGTGGTTAAATTGCACATCAGATATAAAGCACTAAAAGCCTTATGGAATGTTGGCACAGGGACGCATGAGGCGGAAAGGCTTCTGGGGAACATTAGTGCTTTAAAAGCTGTATTATTACTTAAAGCACTGATAAAGAATTGCATATCCGTCAAGAGGCTTTGTAACAAAGCAAGGCCACATGAAAGATTTATCGTGGGCATGGCTTCAACCCTGCTTATTTTCAGGATAAAAGATGGATTTTATTGAAATGCTGATGCTGTGAAGGATCGATGCTACTTAGTTTATAGCTCAGCAACAGCAAAGGCATCTGGAAGCATGCATTAACACAACTGTTACTGTAATGGATAACATGCTTGGGCAGCTTCCAAGAGAAATTGATGAGATAATGCTGAAGTATGCATTGCAAAGTCAAAAAGTACAGACAATTTTTCAGTGCCTGGTGGAATTTAAAGCAGGAATCAAAGGCTGTACTAAAGAAAAGGCAGCATTGTAGGGTTGCTGCTACGATTTACTTTTCCTGCCAAATGTTTTCAGACCAAAAATGACAATGCTATTTTTAGCTGAGGTGAACAAACAGTTTCCTTTACGTGAACCAAATGCAAAGAGGAGTCCAAGGGAAAGTTACAGTTTGTCACTTGACACAGGTCCATGTGAAGACATGTTGCAACATATCTTGCCACTTTACTATTGCAGTCGTTTATCTTTCTCACAAAGAATACTGATATCTGATTATTTGGGCTTGAATTTCCCACTGGCTTTGGGATGTCAGGACAAAATGGAGTTCCGAGCCTTCACTTCTGGGCAGTGCACAGGTGCTGCAATCTTCCTGCAGGCAGCCTCATAAATGGCCACCTCCATGTTTATCATCTAATTAGAGGCCCACATGACTCTGGAGCCCCAAATGCTCCGCCCCCTCCACCCTTCCCCCGACCCAGGAGAGGAGATGAGTGCTTCTGGGGTAGGATGGGGATGGTGAGGGCACTACAACATGGAGATACCCTTCAGAGATGGACATTTAAATTCAAAATTTGTAGAGGCGAAGCCAAGAGGCCATTCAGAGTAGAGGGAAACCCTTCAGTGGACCAGTTGAACTATAGCCTCCTCTTTCGGGCATGGAGCCTCTGGTTCCTGTGGCTTCCTGGCCTGCCGCAGGGTGGCTGCCTCCACTCCGATGACAGCCTCTGCACATGGCAGGGGGCTGCTATGTCAGAATCAAAATGTTGGCATGATCACAAAAGCTGACCTAATTAGGTCTGTAATCATCTTAACTGACTGTCCACCTCCATAGAGCTGGCAGCTGAGCAGAGTCCCCACCGCCCGTGAGAGAAAATTACCCGGTGGTGGGAATGCACCAGGAAAGAAAACAAAGTGACTCTCCTCGCTTTACCAGCCATCCCACTTTAAAGTCCTCGTTCATGAGGCAGAGGAAACGAGCATGCTGGTACAGTAGATAATAGAGAAAGTGAATGGAATGTTGGCATTTATAGCTGAAGGAATAATAATAATCCAATAATCCAATAATCTTTATTAGTGTCACAAGTAGGCTTACATTAACACTGCAGTGAAGTTACTGTGAAAATCCCCGAGTTGCCACTCTACGGCTCCTGTGCGGCTACACAGAGGGAGAATTCAGAATGTTCAAATCACCTAACAGCATGTCTTTCGGGACTTGTGGGAGGAATCTGGAGCACCCGGAGAAAACCCACGCAGACATGGGGTGAACGTGCAGACTCCACACTGACAGTGACCCAAGACAGGGATTGAACGCGGATCGCTGGCGAGTATAAAGGTAAGGAAGTGTTGTTACAATGATGCAAGACGTTGTTGAGACTACACCTGGAGTATTGTGCAATGTTTTGGTCCCCTTAGTTGAGGAAAGATGTCGTGGCATTGGAGGCAGTTCAGAGGAGGTTCACGAGATTGATTCCAGAGATGAAGGGTTTGTCTAATGAAGAGAGATTGAACAGTTTAGGCCTATACTCACTAGCATTTAGAAGAATGAGGGGAGATCTAATTGAGGTGTACAAGATGCTAAAAGGAATGAATAAAGTAAACGTGGAGCTGATGCTTCCTCTTGTGGGGCATTCTAGAAAGAGAGGTCATATTCTTAGGATAAGAGAAGCCAAATTTAAAACAGAGATGAGGAGAAACTACTTCTCTCAAAGGGTTGTGAATCTATGGAATTCAATACCCCAGAGTGCGGTGGATGTTGTGAGAGTGCGTAAATTTAAGAAGGAGTTAAACAGATTTTTAATTGGTAATGGGTTGAATGTTATGGAGAATGTGCAGGATGGTGGAGTTAAGGTCAGGATGAGATTAGCCATGATTGTATGGAACGGTGGAGCGGGCTCAAGAGGCTAAATTGCCTACTCCTGTTCCTAGATCATAGGCTGGATTCTCCGATTTTGAGGCTATGTCCTGATGCCGGCCTGGGAACAGTGCCGTTTTATAACCAAAACCTTGGTGCAAAATGGCCACCGGTCATCCGGAGAGCTGAGGACTAGCATGCAGGCAGCGTAGAGCACCCAACTTTAGCTGCCGATACGGCCCGGAGATATTTTATTTGTTTGTTTATTATTTTTCACTTTTGGTTCAATCAGTATACTTCTGACAGTTTTGCCAGGCTGGGTCCGTGGCCACACTTGCGCAAGGCGGCTGCCTGCAACGGTCGCACCGTGCAACATGGCGCCGGCCGTGCGCGGACCCGGCCTGCAAAATAGTGCCCCCCTTTGACTGGCTCGCGAGCTCCGGACCACCCCCCAACAGTTCTCCCAGCCCCTGCCAAAGTCCCCCCTGCCTTCCCCCGACTGTGATCGGCCTTCCCTCGACTGTGGCGGTGCTAGACTGAGACCGCAGCTGCCACGCCGAATTCCCAACAATGAGTAGCACACGCGACCCGTCAGGAACTCAGCAGGTCGGGGTGGAGCATCGGGGGGGGGGTGGGCCTCAGGCAACGGCTTGAGGCCGTCGATACGGCGTGCGGTGTACTCCGAGAGTACGCCACTTTGGAGGGGGCGGAAAGGCGCCGCCCCTGATTTTGTCAGAAACGGGTATTCTCTGGCCGATCGCCGAACGCAATTTTGGCGTTGGCGACCGAGAATCCCGCCCCATGTGTTCTAAGAAAGAACTGTTCTGTCTAATTCCACCTTCCAGCTCTTCGTTTATAGCACTGTAGTTAACAGCATCCCAAGCACAAATATGGTGTTCATGATCAATAAGGGGATTTTTTGTTTCATATGAAGATCAGTGGTTAGGGGAGAAGGCAGGACAATGGGGATGAGGAACACATCTGCCATGATTGAATGGCAGAGCAGATCCGATGGGCCAAATGGCCAATTCTGCTCCTATATCTTATGAACTTATGAGGTAGGGAACATTAATTCCTTTATTTCAGTAATTTGAACACTATGGCAGCCGAAACCTGAAACAAAAGCAGAACAAATCTCTAAAACAAGGACGTTAATCTAGCAAATGAGGGGTGGGGGGAGGGCGTCAGTGGAATCAATACAGTTCCAAACACAAGTAGCAAGGCAGAGAGTAAAGAAATAGTCAGGAACTCAACTTCAGGAACTGCAGCTAATGGCAAAACTATAAGAAGTATATTGATTAAACCAAAAGTGTAAAATAAGAAACAAGCAAATAAAATATCAGTGCTGAGGGACAGGTCAGGGGGTATAACCCAATTAAGAATTCTATATAATAATGCACGGAGTGTAAGGAATAAACTAGATGAGCTGCAGGTACAAATGCAAATTGAAGGTTTTGATGTAGTAGCTATTACAGAGACATGGCTGCAGATGGTCGGGACTGGGAACTAAATATACCTAGTTATAAAGTTTCCAGGAGGGACAAAGAATATGACAAAGGAGGTGGAGTAGCCTTACCCATTAGAAATACCATCACTTCAATGGTGAGGGAGGATATAATGAGGGGAAAGCACTCAGTGGAGACCATGTGGAACAAAAAAGGATCTAGAACTGTATGGGTATTGTGTATTGATCCCTGGTAGATGTTCTGAGGCATTTGATTGTATAAACAAAGAACAAAGAAAATTACAGCACAGGAACAGGCCCTTCGGCCCTCCCAGCCTGCACCGATCCAGATCCTTCATCTAAACCTGTCGCCTATTTTCCAAAGATCTACTTCCCTCTGTTCCCCACCCATTCATATATCTGTCTAGATGCATCTTAAATTATGCTATCATGCCCGCCTCTACCACCTCCGCTGGCAAAGCGTTCCAGGCACCCACCGCCCTCTGCGTAAAAAACTTTCCATGCACATCTCCCTTAAACTTTCCCCCTCTCACCTTGTAATTGTGACCCCTTGTAATTGACTCCCCCACTCTTGGAAAAAGCTTGTTGCTATCCACCCTGTCCATAACTCTCATAATTTTGTAGACCTCAATCAGGTCCCCCCTCAACCTCCGTCTTTCCAACTAAAACAATCCTAATCTACTCAACCTTTCTTCATAGCTAGCACCCTCCATACCAGGCAACATCCTGGTGAACCTCCTCTGCACCCTCTCTAAAGCATCCACATCCTTCTGGTAATGTGGCGACCAGAACTGCACGCAGTATTCCAAATGTGGCTTAACCAAAGTCCGATACAACTGTAACATGACTTGCTGACTCTTGTACTCAATACCCCGTCCAATGAAGGCAAGCATGCTGTATGCCTTCTTGACCACTCTATCGATCTGCGTTGCCACCTTCAGGGTACAATGTACCTGAACTCCCAGATCTCTCTGTACATCAATTTTCCCCAGGACTGTTCCATTGACCATATAGTCCTCTCTTGAATTGGATCTTCCAAAATGCATCACCTCGCATTTTCCTGGATTGAACTCCATCTGCCATTTCTCTGCCCAACTCTCCAATCTAACTATATTTTGCTGTATTCTCTGACAGTCCCCCTCGCTTTCTGCAACTCCACCAATCTTAGTATCATATGCAAACTTGCTAATCAGACCACCGATACCTTCGTCCTGATCATTTATGTATATCACAAACAACAGTTGTCCGAGCACGGATCCCTGTGGAACACCACTAGTCACCTTTCTCCATTTTGAGACACTCCCTTCCACCACGACTCTCTGTCTCCTGTTGCCCAGCCAGTTCTTTATCCATCTAGCTAGTATACCCTGAACCCCATGCAACTTCGCTTTTTCCATCAGCCTGCCATGGGAAACTTTATCAAACGCTTTACTGAAGCCCATGTATATGACATCTATAGCCCTTCCCTCATCAATTAACTTTGTCACTTCCTCAAAGAATTCTATTAGGTTTGTAAGACATGACCTTCCCTGCACAAAACCATGCTACCTACCACTGATAAGTCTATTTTCTTCCAAATGTGAATAGATCCTATCCCTCAGTATCTTCTCCAACAGTTTGCCTACCACTGATGTCAAGCTCACAGGTCTATAATTCCCTGGATTATCCCTGCTACCCTTCTTAAACAAAGGGACAACATTAGCAATTCTCCAGTCCTCCGAGACCTCACCCGTGCTCAAGAATGCTGCAAATATATCTCTTAAGGCCCCAGCTATTTCGTCCCTCGCTTCTCTCAATAACCTGGGATAGATCCCATCCGGACCTGGGGACTTGCCCACCTTAATGCCTTTTTGAATACCCAAAACGTCTCCCTTCCTTATGCTGACTTAACCTAGAGTATTGAAACATCCATCCCTTACCTTAACATCCGTCATGTCCCTCTAGTTGGTGAATACCGATGCATAGTACTCATTAAGAATCTCACCCATTTCCTCTGACTCCACGCATAAATTCCCTCTTTTGTCTTTGAGTGGGCCAATCTTTTCTCTAGTTACCCTCTTGCTCCTTTTCTACGAATAAAAGGCTTTGGGATTTTCCTTAACTCTGTTAGCCAAAGATATTTCACGAACCCTTTTAGACCTCTTTATTGTGCGTTTGAGATTTGTCCTACTTCCCCGATATTCCTCCAAAGCTTCATCAGTTTTAAGTTGCCTAGATCTTATTTATGCTTCCTTTTTCATCTTAGCTAGTCTCACAATTCCACCCGTCATCCATGGTTCCCTAATCTTGGCATTTCTATCCCTCATTTTCACAGGGACATGTCTGTCCTGCACTCTGATCAATCTTTCCTTAAAAGACTTCCACATTTCAAATGTGGATTTACCCTTAAACAGCTGCTCCCAATCCACATTCCCTAGCTCCTGCTGAATTTTGTTATACTTAGCCTTTCCCCAATTTAGCACTCTTCCTTTAGGGCCACTCTCGTCTTTGTCCATGAGTATTCTAAAACTTAAGGAATTGTGATCGCTATTCCCAAAGTAATCACCGACTGAAACTTCAACCACCTGGCCGGGATCATTCCCCAATACCAGATACAGTATGGCCCCTTCCCGAGTTGGACTATTTACATACTGCTCTAAAAAATTCTCCTAGATGCTCTTTACAAATTCGCTCCATCTATGCCTCCAACACTACATGAGTCCCATTCAATGTTGGGGAAATTAAAATCTCCCATCACGACCACCCTATTGCTCCTACATTTTTCTATAATCTGTCTACATATTTGTACCTCTACTTTACGCTCACTTTTGGGAGGCCTGTACTAACGTCCCAACAATGTTAGTGCACCCTTCCTATTTCTTAGCCCTACCCATATTTCCTCAGTGCTCGAATCCTCCATAGTGCCCTCCTTTATCACAGTTGTGATATCATCTCTGACCAGTAATGCAACTCCTCCACCCCTTTTACCTAACTCTTTATCCCTCCTGAAGCATCTATACCCTAGGTATTTAGTTGCCAATCTTGCCCTTCCCTCAAACAAGTCTCAGTAATACCAATAAAATCATATTCCCAGGTATTAATCCAAGCACTAAGTTCATCTGCCTTACCTGCTACACTTCTTGCACTAAAACAATTGCAGCTCAGACCACCTGTCCCTTTGCGTTCATCATCTCTTCCCTATCTACTCTTCCCCTTAGTCACAATGAGTTTACTATCTAGTACTTTACTGGCTTTAGTTGCTGCCTCTTTACTGACCTCTAATGTCCTAATCTGGTTCCCATCACCCTGCCACATTAGTTTAAAACCTCCCCAACAGTGTTAGCAAAAGCACCCCCTAGGACATTGGTTCCAGTCCTGCCCAGGTGGAGACCATCCGATTTGTAATGGTCCCACCGCCCCCAGAACCGGTTCCAATGTCCCAAAAATCTGAACCCCCCTCCCTCCTGCACCATCTCTCAAGCCACGTATTCATTCTGATTATTCTTGAATTTCTCCTCTGACTGTCTTGTGGCACTGGTAGCAATCCTGAGATTACTACCTTTGAGGTTCTACTTTTTAACTTATCTCCTAACTCCCTAAGTTCTGATTGTTAGGACCTCATCCCGTTTTTTACCTATATCGTTGGTGCCGATATGCACCACGACAAGTTGCTGTTCACCCTCCCCCTTCAGTATGTCCTGCAACCGATCGGAGACATCCCTGACCCGTGCACCCGGGAGGCAACATACCATTCGGGAGTCTCGTTTAAATACAGAAATTAGGCAAGTGTGTGGAGTAGTATTAATCGGGGATTTTAACTTGGCTGCGTGGCAGATGATAATGGGCAATTACTCTAATTGGCAGGAGGTGACTAATGGTGTACCACAGGGATCTCAACTATCCACATTATTCATTAATGACTTGCATGATGGCATCGAAAGTCATATATCCAAATTTGCTCAGGATACAAAGTTAGGTGGCAGTATAGACAGCCTAGATGATAGCATAAAATTGCAACAAGATATTGACAAACTAGGTGAATAGGCAAAATTGTGGCAGATGGAATTCAATGAAAGCAAGTGTGAGGTTATCAATTTTGGACCAAAAAGGATAGAGCAGAGTACATAAGAACATAAGAACGAGGAGCAGGAGTAGGCCATCTGGCCCCTCGAGCCTGCTCCACCATTCAATGAGATCATGGCTGATTTTTTGTGGACTCAGCTCCACTTCCGGCCCGAACACCATAACCCTTAATACCTTTATTCTTCAAAAAACTATCTATCTTTATCTTAAAAACATTTAATGAAGGAGCCTCTACTGCTCCACTGGGCAAGGAATTCCATAGATTCACAACCCTTTGGGTGAAGCAATTCTTCCTAAACTCAGTCCTAAATCTACTTCCCCTTATTTTGAAGCTATGCCCCCTAGTTCTGCTTTCACCCGCCAGTGGAAACAACCTGCCCGCATCTATCCTATCTATTCCCTTCATAATCTTATATGTTTCTATAAGATCCCCCCTCACCCTTCGAAATTCCAACGAGTACAGTCCCAGTCTACTCCACTTCTCCTCGTAATCCAACCCCTTCAGCTCTGGGATTAACCTAGTGAATATCCTCTGCACACCCTCCAGTGCCAGTACGTCCTTTCTCAAGTAAGGAGACCAAAACTGAACACAATACTCCAGGTGTGGCCTCACTAACACCTTATACAATTGCAGCATAACCTCCCTAGTCTTAAACTCCATCCCTCTAGCAATGATGGACAAAATTCCATTTGCCTTCTTAATCACCTGTCGCACCTGTAAACCAACTTTTTGCGACTCATGCACTAGCACACCCAGGTCTTTCTGCATAGCAGCATGTTTTAATATTATATCATTTAAATAATAATCCCTTTTGCTGTTATTCCGACCAAAATGGATAACCTCACATTTGTCAACATTGTATTCCATCTGCCAGACCCTAGCCCATTCACTTAGTCTATCCAAATCCCTCTGCAGACTTCCAGTATCCTCTGCACTTTTTGCTTTACCACTTATCTTAGTGTCGTCTGCAAACTTGGACACATTGCCCTTGGTCCACAACTCCAAATCATCTATGTAAATTGTGAACAGTTGTGGGCCCAACACCCTGAGGGACACCACTAGCTACTGATTGCCAACCAGAGAAACATCCATTAATCCCCACTCTTTGCTTTCTATTAATTAACCAGTCCTCTATCCATGCTACTATTTTCCCCTTAATGCCATGCATCTTTATCTTATGCAGCAACCTTTTGTGTGACACCTTGTCAAAGGCTTTCTGGAAATCCAGATATACCACATCCATTGGCTCCCCGTTATCTACCGCACTGTTAATGTCCACAGAAAATTCCACTAAATTAGTTAGGCACGACCTGCCCTTTATGAACCCATGCTGCGTCTGTCCAATGGGACAATTTCTATCCAGATGCCTCGCTATTTCTTCCTTGATGATAGATTCCAGCATCTTCCCTACTACCGAAGTTAAGCTCACTGGCCTATAATTACCCGCTTTCTGCCTACCTCCTTTTTTAAACAGTGGTGTCACGTTTGCTAATTTCCAATCCGCCGGGACCACCCGCGAGTCAAGTGAATTTTGGTAAATTATCACTAGTGCATTTGCAATTTCCCTAGCCATCTCTTTTAGCACTCTGGGATGCATTCCATCAGGTCCAGGAGACTTGTCTACCTTTAGACCCATTAGCTTGCCCATCACTATCTCCTTGGCGATAACAATCCTCTCAAGGTCCTCACCTGTCATAACCTCATTTCCATCAGTCACTGGCATGTTATTTGTGTCTTCCACTGTGAAGACCGACCCAAAAAACCTGTTCAGTTCCTCAGCCATTTCCTCATCTCCCATTATTAAATCTCCCTTCTCATCCTCTAAAGGACCAATATTTAGCCACTCTTTTCTGTTTTATGTATTTGTAGAAACTTTTACTATCTGTTTTTATATTCTGAGCAGGTTTACTCTCATAATCTATCTTACTCTTCTTTATAGCTTTTTTAGTAGCTTTCTGTTGCCCCCTAAAGATTTCCCAGTCCTCTAGTCTCCCACTGATCTTTGCTACTTTGTATGTTTTTTCCTTCAATTTGATACTCTCCCTCATTTCCTTAGATATCCACGGTCGATTTTCCCTCTTTTTACCGTCCTTCCTTTTTGTTGGTATAAACCTTTGCTGAACACTGTGAAAAATCACTTGGAAGATTCTCCACTGTTCCTCAACTGTTTCACCACAAAGTCCTTGCTCCCAGTCTACCTTAGCTAGTTCTTCTCTCATCCCATTGTAATCTCCTTAGTTTAAGCACAAAACACTAATGCTTGATTTTACTTTCTCACCCTCCATCTGTATTTTAAATTCCACCATATTGTGATCGCTCCTTCCGAGAGGATCCCTAACTATGAGATCCTGAATCAATCCCGTCTCATTACACAGGACCAGATCTAGGACCGCTTGTTCTCTCGTAGGTTCCATTACATACTGTTCTAGGAAACTATCGCGGATACATTCTATAAACTCTTCCTCAAGGCTGCCTTGACCGACCTGGTTAAACCAATTGACATGTAGATTAAAATCCCCCATGATAACTGCTGGACCATTTCTACATGCGTCAGTTAATTCTTTGTGTATTGCCTGCCACACCATAATGTTGCTATTTGGTGGCCTGTAGATTACTCCTATCAGTTACTTTTTCGCCTTACTATTCCTGATTTCCACCCAAATGGATTCAACCTTATCCTCCATAGCACCGATGTCATCCCTTACTGTTGCCCGGATGTCATCCTTAAATAACAGAGCTACACCACCTCCCTTACCATCCACTCTGTCCTTCTGAATAGTTTGATACCCTTGGATATTTAACTCCCAGTCGTGACCATCCTTTAACCATGTTTCAGTAATGGCCACTAAATCATAGTCATTCACGATGATTTGCGCCATCTACTCATTTACCTTATTCCGAATACTATGAGCATTCAGGTAAAGTACACTTATGTTGGCTTTTTTACCTCTGTTCTGAATCTTAACACCTCGATCAGTAACCTCTCCTAAGTTATATTTCCTCTTAACCTTTCTCCTAATTTTCCTTGTCGTTGAACCCATATCTTCATGTAACAACCTGCCGCGTCGCTTACCATTAATGTTTTCACTTCCCCTTTTAGTATTCCTGGTCCTATTCACTGAGCTCCCTTCAGTCGCTGTACCTTGTACTGTCACCCTTTTTGATTTTTGACTATGGCTTCTCTGCCTTACACTTTCCCCCTTATTGCCTTTTGTTTCTGTCCCTGTTTTACTACCTTCCGACTTCCTGCATTGGTTCCCATCCCCCTGCCACATTAGTTTAAACTCTCCCCAACAGCTCTCGCAAACACCCCCTCTAGGACATCGGTTCCAGTCCTGCCCAGGTGCAGACTTTCTGGTTTGTACTAGTCCCACCTCCCCCAGAACCGGTTCCAATGTCCCAGGAATTTGAATCCCTCCCTCTTGCACCATCTCTCGAGCCACGCATTCATCCTCTCTATCCTAACATTCCTACTCTGACTAGCTCGTGGCACTGGTAGCAATCCTGAGATGACTACCTTTGAGGTCCTACTTTTTAGTTTAACTCCTAACTCCCTAAATTCAGCTTGTAGGACCTCGTCCCGTTTTTTACCTATATTGTTGGTGCCTATGTGCACCACGACAGCTGACTGTTCACCCTCCCCCCCCCCCCCCCCCAGAATGTCCTGCAGCCCCTCCGAGACATCCGTGACCCTTGCACCAGGGAGGCAACATACCATCCTGGAGTCTCGATTGCGTCCGCAGAACCGCCTGTATATTGCCCTTACAATTGAGGCCCCTATCACTATAGCCCTGCCATTCTTCTGACTGCCCAGCTGCGCAGCAGAGCCAGCCATGGTGCCATGAAACTGGCTGCTGCTGCCTTCCCCTAGTGAGCCATCTCCCTCAACAGTATCCAAAGCGGTATATCTGTTTTGCAGGGAGATGACTGCAGAGGACACCTGCACTGCCTTCCTACTCTTGCTGTCTTTTGGTCACCCATTTTCTATCTCCCTCAGTACCTTTCACCTGCGGTGTGACCAACTCGCTAAACGTGCTATCCACGATGTCCTCAGCATCGCGGATGCTCCAAAGTGAGTCCATCCGCAGCTCCAGAGCCATCAAGCGGTCTAACAGGAGCTACAATTGGACACACTTCTTGCACGTGAAGGAGCCAGGGACAGTGGACATGTCCTTGAGCTCCCACATCGCACACGAGGAGCACGACACGGGTCTGAGATCTCCTGCCATGTCTTAAACCTTCAGTTAACTTCAACAATTACATTCCCCCCCCCCAAAAAAAATTAAATAAATAAATAAACAACAAAGAAAAAATAAATAAATATACCAATGAAAAGAAACAGAAAAACTACTTACCAGTCACTTACAAGGGATAAAAAAGCACCTCCTCCCCACCCAGCTTCGAATTCCCGCCTAGATTCAAATTCCCAAACTCACTCTTGGTTCTGTCTCACTCTGGCTGTGTCTTCTCTGGCTCACTGGGAGAACTCATTGGGAGTGAGTTTACAAGTTGCTCTTTTTAAATTGTCCTGAATTGACTCCCCTCCCCCACCTGCTTTTAGATCATGGTAGATTTAAGTGACTGACACTTAACTGCCAACCAGTTATGTGAGTGGGTGGGGCAACCCTTGTTAATTTACACTGCACAATTCTAGCTCAATTTAAATTAATTTAAACTCCTGAAATTTAAAAGGAGCTGCCTTACTGATTTAGTTCAATTCCCACCTAGATTCAAATTCTCAAACTCACTGTTGGTTGTGTCTCACTCTGGCTGTGTCTTCTCTGGCTCACTGGGAGAACTCACTGGGCGTGTGTTTACAAGTTGCTCTTTTTAAATTGTCCTGAATTGACTCCCCTCCCCCACTTGCTTTTAGATCAAGGTAGATTTAAGTGACTGACACGTAACTGCCAACCAGTTATGTGAGTGGGTGGGGCAGCCCCTGTTAACCTACACTGCACAATTCTAGCTTAATTTAAATTAATTTAAATTGCTGAAATTTAAAAGGAGCTGCCTTACTGATTTAATTCAATACCCACCTAGATTCACATTCTCAAACTCACTCTTGGTTCTGTCTCACACTGGCTGTGTCTTCTCTGGCTCACTGGGAGAACTCACTCAATGAGAGTCAGTACTTTCTAAATGGAAAGAGTTTAGGTAAAGTGGATGTTCAAAGAGACTTGGGGGTTCAGGAGCAAAGATCCTTAAAATGCCACAGACCAGTGCAGAACATGATCAAAAAGGCTAATGGAATGCCATCCTTTATATGTAGAGGATTGGAGTATAAAGACACAGAGGTTATGCTGCAGCTATACAAGCCCTGGTTAGGTCCCACCTGGAGAATTGTGAGCAGTTCTGGGCCCATACCTTAAGAGGGATGTTTCGGCTTTGAGGAAGTGCAATGTAAATTTACAAAATGAGATCTAGGTTAAAGAGATTATGTTATGAAGGGATGGGCAGCATGGTGGCGCAGTGGGTTAGCCCTGTTGCCTCACAGTGCCGAGGTCCCAGGTTCAATTCCGGCTCTGGGTCACTGTCCGTGTGGAGTTTGCACATTCTCCCCTTGTTTCCATGGGTTTCGCCCCCACAAAGATGTGCAGGCTCGGTAGATTGGCCACACTAAATTGCCCTTTAATTGGAAAAAAATGAATTGGGTACTCAAAATTTATTTTTAAAAAATGTTATGAGGGGAGGTTACTCAAATGAAACCTGATTTCACTGGAATTTAGAACGGTGAGGGGTGATCTGATCGAAGGATTCAATATATTAACAGGGAAAGACAGGGTAGATACAGATAATCTATTTCCACTGGTTGGAGATTCTTAAACTAGAGAGCACAGTATGAAAATCAGGGCTAAATCTTTCAGGAGAGATGTTAGGAGCACTTCTTTACTCAAGGTTGGTAAAGGTTGGAACTCTCTCCCACAAACAGCAGTTGAAGCTAGATTGGTTGTTAATTTTAAATCTGAGATAGATAGATTTTTGGTAAGCTAAGATATTGAGGGATGTGGTCCAAAGGCGGGTGTAAGGAGTTAGGCCGCAGATCAGCCATGATCTCATTAAATGGTGGGACATGCTCGAGGGGCTGAATGGCCTACTCCTGTTCCCATGTTCCTACATAGATAAAGCAGTGGCTCAAAATTAAGCTCATCAACTTAATTAAAATAACATTCACAAATGAGCTGAAGTTATTTCTAAAAATACTTCACTCAGTTCTTTTTAGTATCAGAAGTGAGAAACAAAGATATGTTAACACTGGACATTAATCTTTTGTGAAGGTAACTTTGCAATGATGCTGAATATGTACCTTTGTCCCAGTGGATCAGCATTCTGTTCAAACAATAAATGATTATTTTTCATCATAGAAAATCCAATTTATATGCTTCCTCATCTTATTCTCTCACCGTATTATAACTATTGGACAAGAGATAGTGTATACAAATCAGCAAAGTAGAAAACAATCTTGCAATGCAATAGCACTTATTCCATAATCTAAATTCCTTCAGCTCAACTGTCACAATGTGAAATAACATTTTTTGACATTACATTACCTCAGCCTTTGAGCTATAAAGGGGAACAGCCGCATAAAATTAAAGTTTACCTTCACTGCCTGACTATTTGCCTGACATCTAGTTCTGCATAAGACTTAACGTCCTCCAGCTAAACACTCAAAGACTGAAGTAGTAATGTTCTGCCCACTAACGCAAAGTCTGGACCCTTATCACCACCTGCTCTTGCTTCCTGTCCACTGTCTTCGGCCAAACCAAATTGTTCACAATCTCACTATTCTGAGTTACCAACTCAGAAATCTCCATGGCAAAATTATCACTTGCTCTCACGTCCACAACATTGCTGGCCTCCATTCCTACTCCTGCCCATCTGCCACTGAAGGCATTATTCATGCGTTAGTTAATGACGTATGAGAGTCATAGAGGTTTACAGCATAGAAAAGAACCTTCAGCCCATCCCATCTGCACCGGTTAGATTATACTCCATTGCTTTTGTTGCTAATCTCTCAGCCTCACTACTCCATAAACGTCAGTTCATCAAAACTACTATGCCTGCACATACCCTTACCATGTCCGATATACCCAACAACCACACTGTCTTTGCTGACCATTCTCAGCTCCTCAACGCCATGGAAGTATTGGGCAGGCGGAAACAGTGAGGAAAAGGTCAATAACTTGCCTTTATGGTGGCGCGGTGGCACAGTGGTTAGCACTGCCGCATCAGAGCTCGAGAGATCCAGGTTTGATTCCAGCCTTGGAGTTTGCAAGTTCTCCCTGTGACTTTGTGGATTTCCTCCAAGTGCTCCGGTTTCCTCCCACAGTCCAAAGTTGTGCAGGTTAGGTGGATTGGCCATGCTAAATTGCCCCTTAGCACCAGTGATATGCAGGTTAGGTGTGGTGACAGGGATAGGGTGAGGGAGTGCATCCAGGTAGGGTACTTTTACGGAATGCCTCCTTCTCCACTGTGGGAATTCTATGACTCTAAGACCCCATTTGAATTTCTTCATGGCCTTTCTCCTTAAACTTTAGGAACTCTTCCCACCCAGCAACCCATGCCTCATAGTTTTCCGATCCTCAGACTCCATACTATACCTTCCACTCTCCCTTTATCTTGTCATTGTTTTCAAACATTTACATTAATTTCTTTGGAATTTCCTTCTTAAACCTGCTATCTACCCATCCTCCTCACCTTTATTAAGATCCTCCTGAAGCCTACTTATTGATCAAGTTTTTGAAATCACTCATTATCCACTTGGAAGAAGCACTGAGGATTTCAAGGGTGCAGAATATACTCTATTGCAGCACTACAGATGGAGGGGTATGCCAAGTCCTAAATGATATAGCTGCTGGACGCTGTTTTTATTCATTCATGGGATGTGGGCCTTGTTGGCAAGGACAACATTTATTGCCCAACCCTAATTGACCTTCAGAAGGTGATGGTGAGCTGCCTTCTTGAACCACTGCAGTCCATGTGCTTTAGGTATACCTGTTAAGGAGGGTGTTGCAGTATTTATGCCCAGCGACAGTGAAGGAACGGCGATATAGTTCCAAGCCAGGATGGTAAGAGGCTTAAAGACGAACTTTCAAACTTCCAGGTGGTGATGTTATCAAGTATATTCTGCCTCAGTCCTTCTGGATGTTAGTGGTCATGAGTTTGGGTGTGAGGTCTGAACAGTGTTTTGGAATTCCTGCAGAAAATCTTAGAGATGGTACACATCGCTGCCACTATATGTTGGTGGTGGAGGGAATGAATGTCTGTGGATGGGGTGCCAATCAAGAAGGTTGCTGTGTCCTGGATGGTGTTGGCTTCTTGAGTGTTGTTAGAACTGCACTCATCCAGACAAGCTGGGAGTATTCCATTACACTCCTGACTTGAGTTCTGGAGATGGTGGACAGGCTTTGGAAGTCAGCAGATAAAATAGTTGCCACCCGATTCCTAGCCTCTGACCTGCTCTTGGTGGCCACAGTATTTATATGTCTAGTGCAGTTCAGTTCTGGTTAATAGTAACCCCTAGAATGATGATCGTGAGTGATTCATGAATGGTATTGCTACTGAATGTCAAGGGTTGATGGTTACATTGGTTACATTAACTCTTGTTGAAGATGGAGACTGGTACTTGTGTGGCATAATGTTCCTTGCCACTTGTCAACCCAAGTCTGGATATTGCCAGGTCTTGCAGCATTTGGACATGGGCAGTATCTAGGGAGTTGTGAATGTGCTGAACATTGTGCAGTCATCAGTGAGCAACCCTACTTCTGACCTTATGATGAAAGGAAGGTCATTGATGAAGCAACTGAAGATAGTTGTGCCTCGGACACTACCCTGAGGAACTCTTCAGACTGGGTTTGAGGCAGGGGTGAGGGCGCCAACGAGAGGGAAAATTATACTTGACACTCAGAAACCTGCCTGCTGCAGATGCATCCGTCCATGACAGTATTGGTAGGATTGACCACCGACCAACCCTTCAAAATATGAGGTCCTACCTTCACAGTGAGAAATCTTCCATTCTGTCGTGTGGCACTACCATCGTGCCAAGTGGGATAGATTTCAAACAGATCTAGCAACTCAAAACTGGGAAATCATAAGGCACTGTGGGAAATCAATTGCAGCAGAACTGTACTCAACTACATTATGTAAACTCATGGCCTAGAATATCCCCCACACTATCAGCATCATCGAGCCAGCGGGTCATCCCTGGTTTATTGAAGAGTGCAAGAGGACATATCTAAAAATGAGGTGGCAGCCTTGTGAAGATATTACACAGGGCTACTGTCATGCCAAACAACAGAAGCAGCAAGTGATAGACAGGAGGCAAGAGATTCCACAATAAATGGCTCAGACCTAAACTCCAAATTCCTGCCACATCCAGTCATGAATGGTGATGGGCAATTCAACAATCCACTGGTGGAGGAGGCTCTAAAAAATCCTCATCCTCAATGATGGAGGAGCGCAGCACATTAGTGAAAAAGACAAGGCGGAAGCATTCGCACTAATTTTCAGCCAGAAATGCCAGGTAGAGATGATCCATCTGGCCTTCTCCTGAGGTTCGCAGCATCATAGATGCCAGTATCCAGCCAATTTGATACTGTTATGGGCCAGGGTTTAGAGAACCCCAAAGTGTACCATAGAGTTCACCTGACCCACAACTTTTAATAGATTGTGGGATGGGGAGCAGACGGCCCACTCTACAGGTGTGGTACAGCAGAAATGGGAAAGTATTTTTTAAAGCAAAACAATGTTTATTCTATGAACTCAAGTTAACCTTTTTAAAACATACAGTGAACATCTTAGCAACCATTAATTCAAATACAACCCCCAAAGAATACAATACTAAGTAATTCTTAAGCTGTCCTTTTAATATCCAGAAGACTTTAAAAAAATACTTTCAGCAGAGGCACATCAGGTTAAAGTCACTACTAAGAGCAGTTATTAGTTTTAAATCACCATAGGATCGATTTACATTCTTTAGATTACAAAGATAGACTCTAATACACTTTCTGGCTTTGACTGCTGCTATCCAGCTCTGAAAACGAAACTAAAACATACAATGCAGCAAACAGCCTAAAACGAAATTAAAAATCTGACAGACAGCCCAGCTCCACCGACTCTCTGACATCACTGCAGTAATAGACACCCATTTCTTAAAGGTACTCTCACTACAGATACTTATATACACACCCATTTATAAACACCCATTTCTTAAAGGTACTCTCACATGACACCTCTCCCCAAGAATAAAAAAAATTTTCTTGATGGTTTCATTTTCCATATTTTCACTATCCTTTAAGAAATGCACACAGTAAATATACTTTATCGTTTAAAAAAAACAACACACGCAAACAGGTATAATAATATAGTCCATTTTTTTCCGTTCTTCTTCCACCAATTGAAATCCTTCTCAATTGACAGTCTCTTTGAACAAGAAGGTCTCTGCACGATCCATTCATTTCTCTACGCCTCGGAATTTCACTTTAAAGTAAGATACTTTAGTTCTATCTGATCACAGAGTCTCTTGTAATTCTCCAATACAAGAGCATTGGTTATCACAGCTTTCAGGCCGTCAAATGCCTGTTGAAAGTCGGCTGTCCACTGAAATTTTTGACGTTTGTTCAGCAAGTCCATCAGTGGAGCAACCACACTACAAATATTTTTCACTAATGTTCGATCGAATCCACTCATGCCAAGAAACCGCATTATTTCCCGCTGTGTCGAGAGTATCAGAAACTCTTCAAGGAAAGTGACTTGGGCTTTTCCAAATTCATTTTTCTCTCGGTTTACCACCAAACCCGCATCCTGAAGTCGATCGAATAACTCCATCAGATGTTTTAAATGCTCTTTCCATGTCTGGATGAAAATTACCAGATCGTCAAAGTATACCGCACAATTGGATAATCCTGAAACGACTTTGGTATTTAACCGGTGAAATGAGGCTGGGGCGTTTTTCATGCCAAATGGCATAACTTTGAATTGGTATATACCATCTGCAGTCACAAAAGCTGAAATCTCCTTCGCCCTTTCAGTAAAGGTACTTGCCAGTAACCTTTAAGTAAATCCAGTTTGGAAATAAAAGCTGATTGTCCCACTTTCTCAATGCAATCTTGCAACCGTGGGATAGGATACGAGTCCGTTCTTGTAACTGCATTAACCTTTTGATCGTCCACACACAACCGTTAGGTACCGTCTGGTTTAGGTACCATCACTATGGGTGAGCTCCATTGGCTGCAACCCACTTCGATTATGCCATTTTTAAGCATGCTCTCAATCTCTTTGTTAACCTGTGCCAATTTTAAAGGGTTAAGTCTATATAGATGTTGTTTGATTGGAACAGCATTTCCCACATCTACATCATGGATAGCCATTTTAGTATTTCCCAATTTATCTCTACAAACTTGCCCATGTGATATCAATAACTCTTTCAGGTCAGTCCGTTTTTCCTCTGGAAGGTAACTCAACAATTTATCCCAATTTTTAAGAACATCCTCATTTTCCAATTTAATTTGAGGTATGTCAAATTCACAATCATCTGGATTTGGTTTGTCACTTTGAGTTAGAATCATTAAAACCGCCTCCTTTTTCTCTCCTTCCCTTTCAAAGTACCTTCTAAGCATATTCACATGACACACTGGGGAAGTCTTTCTTCTATCTGGTGTTTTTACCAGATAATTCACCTAACTGAATTTCCTTTCAATCTGATAAGGTCCACAAAACCTTGCTTTTAAAGGTTCACCTACCACTGTTAACAGTACTAAAAATTTATCTCCACAGGCAAAACTATGAACTTTGGATTTCTTGTCCGCTACCCTTTTCATCACATTTTGTGCAACTTTTAAATGTTGTTTCGCCAATTCATCTGCTCTATTTAATAGTTCCCTAAAATTTGACACATAATTCAATCATATAATTTCCAATTTCTCACTCACCAATTTTTCCTCAATCAATTTAAGTGGTCCTCTTACCTCATGACCAGAAATTAGTTCAAAAGGACTGAATTTGGTTGACTCATTAGGTGCATCCCTAATTGCAAACAGTACGAATGGAAATCATTTATCCCAATCCTCTGGATAATCTTGACAATAAGCCCTCAACATTGTCTTTAATGTCTGATGCCACCTTTCTAATGCTCCCTGCGATTCTGGATGGTACGCAGTTGATTTAAATTGTTTTATTCCTAAGCTAACCATAACTTCTTTGAATCAGCTTGAGGTAAAATGTAATCCTTCATCCGATTGTATTTCTGTGGGTAGTCCATATCTAGTAAAGAATTTAAGTAACTCTTCCACAATCTTTTTAGCTGTAATATTAGGTACTGGAATGGCCTCTGGAAACCTAGTAGACACATCCATTATAGACAAAAGATTTTGATTCCCACTTTTTGTTTTAGAAAGCGGTCCTACGCAATCAATTCGGACCCTTGTAAAAGGTTCCTCAAATGCTGGAATGGGTATTAAGGGCGCTGGTTTTATCACTGCTTGAGGTTTCCCTATCACTTGACATGTGTTACATGATTGACAAAATTTAACTACATCTTTATGTAGTCCAGGCCAATAAAAATGTTTTTGGATTTTAGCTTGAGTTTTCCTTATTCCCAAATGACCTCCCACTGGTATCTCATGTGCAACTCGCAACACCTCCTTTCTATACCCTACCGGCAATACTATTTATAGAACATAGAACATAGAACAATACAGCGCAGTACAGGCCCTTCGGCCCACGATGTTGCACCGAAACAAAAGCCATCTAACCTACACTATGCCATTATCATCCATATGTTTATCCAATAAACTTTTAAATGCCCTCAATGTTGGCGAGTTCACTACTGTAGCAGGTAGGGCATTCCACGGCCTCACTACTCTTTGCGTAAAGAACCTACCTCTGACCTCTGTCCTATATCTATTACCCCTCAGTTTAAAGTTATGTCCCCTCGTGCCAGCCATATCCATCCGCGGGAGAAGGCTCTCACTGTCCACCCTATCCAACCCCCTGATCATTTTGTATGCCTCTATTAAGTCTCCTCTTAACCTTCTTCTCTCCAACGAAAACAACCTCAAGTCCGTCAGCCTTTCCTCATAAGATTTTCCCTCCATACCAGGCAACATCCTGGTAAATCTCCTCTGCACCCGCTCCAAAGCCTCCACGTCCTTCCTATAATGCGGTGACCAGAACTGTACGCAATACTCCAAATGCGGCCGGACCAGAGTTCTGTACAGCTGCAACATGACCTCCCGACTCCGGAACTCAATCCCTCTACCAATAAAGGCCAACACTCCATAGGCCTTCTTCACAACCCTATCAACCTGGGTGGCAACTTTCAGGGATCTATGTACATGGACACCTAGATCCCTCTGCTCAGCCACACTTTCAAGAACTTTACCATTAGCCAAATATTCCGCATTCCTGTTATTCCTTCCAAAGTGAATCACCTCACACTTCTCTACATTAAACTCCATTTGCCACCTCTCAGCCCAGCTCTGCAGCTTATCTATATCCCTCTGTAACCTGCTACATCCTTCCACACTATCGACAACACCACCGACTTTAGTATCGTCTGCAAATTTACTCACCCACCCTTCTGCGCCTTCCTCTAGGTCATTGATAAAAATGACAAACAGCAACGGCCCCAGAACAGATCCTTGTGGTACTCCACTTGTGACTGTACTCCATTCTGAACATTTCCCATCAACCACCACCCTCTGTCTTCTTTCAGCTAGCCAATTTCTGATCCACATCTCTAAATCACCCTCAATCCCCAGCCTCCGTATTTTTTGCAATAGCCTACCGTGGGGAACCTTATCAAACGCTTTGCTGAAATCCATATACACCACATCAACTGCTCTACCCTCGTCTACCTGTTCAGTCACCTTCTCAAAGAACTCAATAAGGTTTGTGAGGCATGACCTACCCTTCACAAAGCCATGCTGACTATCCCTGATCATATTATTCCTATCTAGATGATTATAAATCTTGTCCCTTATAATCCCCTCCAAGACTTTACCCACTACAGACGTGAGGCTCACCGGTCTATAGTTGCCGGGGTTGTCTCTGCTCCCCTTTTTGAACAAAGGGACCACATTTGCTGTCCTCCAGTCCTCTGGCACTATTCCTGTAGCCAATGATGACATAAAAATCAAAGCCAAAGGTCCAGCAATCTCTTCCCTGGCCTCCCATAGAATCCTAGGATAAATCCCATCAGGTCCCGGGGACTTATCTATTTTCAGCCTGTCCAGAATTGCCAACACCTCTTCCCTACGTACCTCAATGCCATCTATTCTATTAGCCTGGGGCTCAGCATTCTCCTCCACAACATTATCTTTTTCCTGAGTGAATACTGACGAAAAATATTCATTTAGTATCTCGCCTATCTCTTCAGACTCCACACACAATTTCCCATCCCTGTCCTTGACTGGTCCTACTCTTTCCCTAGTCATTCGCTTATTCCTGACATACCTATAGAAAGCTTTTGGGTTTTCCTTGATCCTTCCTGCCAAATACTTCTCATGTCCCCTCCTTGCTCGTCTTAGCTCTCTCTTTAGATCCTTCCTCGCTACCTTGTAACTATCCATCGCCCCAACCGAAACTTCACACTTCATCTTCACATAGGCCTTCTTCTTCCTCTGAACAAGAGATTCCACTTCCTTGGTAAACCACGGTTCCCTCGCTCGACGCCTTCCTCCCTGTCTGACCGGTACATACTTATCAAGAACACGCAGTAGCTGATCCTTGAACAAGCCCCACTTATCCAGTGTGCCCAACACTTGCAGCCTACTTCTCCACCTTATCCCCCCCAAGTCACGTCTAATGGCATCATAATTGCCCTTCCCCCAGCTATAACTCTTGCCCTGCGGTGTATACTTATCCCTTTCCATCATTAACGTAAATGTCACCGAATTGTGGTCACTGTCCCCAAAGTGCTCTCCTACCTCCAAATCCAACACCTGGCCTGGTTCATTACTCAAAACCAAATCCAACGTGGCCTCGCCTCTTGTTGGCCTGTCAACATATTGTTTCAGGAAACCCTCCTGCACACACTGTACAAAAAACGACCCATCTATTGTACTCGAACTATATATTTTCCAGTCAATATTTGGAAAGTTAAAGTCTCCCATAATAACTACCCTGTTACTTTCGCTCATATCCAGAATCATCTTCGCCATCCTTTCCTCTACATCCCTAGAACTTGATGAACTTCTGCCCACTTTTTATCCGTCTGCATATGTATAGGTCTCCATTTTCTCATCAAGACAACACTTTTACGGTAATAACACTCTGGTATACATTCAGATTCCTCTTCTGTGTATGCTTTCTGATACATCCGGTTTATTTCTACATCTTTCTGTTGTAACTCTGCCAATTTTCCTGAACTAAAAATATCCACCTCATCCTCCAACTGTTCTTGTTCTTTTTCAACCATCTGATCAAAAATCATTTCTGATAATTGCACTTCAACTTTATCTTCACTCTTTGATTTCTCCTCTTGTCTTAACTTGTGACTTTGTGACCTTGTTACTACACAATCCGGAAAAATCCCAGGATATTCGTCCTTCAACACTTCAGTTGACTGATTTTCCACTGGCTTATCAACCACAATAGGCATCATTCCCACCTGCGATCCAGCTATATCATTACCCAAGATGAACTATTCCTGGACAAGATAGTTTCTCTATTACTACCACTTCACCATTCGTCACTGGACTTTCCAACCTTACCTTATATAATGGAACACTACTCCTCTCACCCTGAATTCCACATATTACCACCTTTTCTGGCAACAATCTTCCCAAACTACATAACTCCTCATCTCTTACCGTTAAAGATTGACTAGCTCCCGTATCTCTTAAGATTGTGACTTCTTTATCTGCTCCTCCTGATACACGTGAGTAAACTTTGCCCACAGAAGTAAATTCTTTAAAAAGATCTGGCACCTTCTTATCAATCACCTCTTGATCAGGCTGTACAATCTTTTGCACTTCCTTCGCTTCACTTGGGCTTTCCTTCACCACTTTAACACACCCCACTGTCTTATCCTATTTCACCACATCAGCCTTCCCAGTGCTTTTCTTCAACTACCAACACTGTGACTTTACATGGCCTAGTTTATCACATTTGAAACAGTGAAAACATTTGAAACTTTTCATGCCTCTTTCACAAAAACCTGACTCTTACCCATGTCCAATTTATACCCCGAGAACCGGCCAAATTCCCCAAAGTTCCGCATAACCTCTCCCATCTCCCCTAACTGGTCAGAAATACACAGAAGTAGGTCGTCTGCATACAACGAGACCCTGTGTTCCATACCCCCTCCCAAACTAGCCACTTCCAGTCCTTTGACGCTCTCAGCTCCATCACCACTGGCTCTAGAGGCAAGGCAAACAGCAGTGGGGAGAGCGGACATCCTTGCCTCGTCTCCCGACTCAGTCCGAAATATTCCGAGCTCACTCGGTTCGTCAAACTTGCCACTGGCGCCTGGTACAGCAACCAAACCCAATCTACAAAAGCCTGCCCAAACCCAAACCGCCCCAGGACCTCCCATAAATACTTCCACTCCACCCGGTCGCATGCCTTCTCCGCGTCCAAAGCGACCACCACCTCCACCTCCCTCCCCTCGGAGGGCATCATGATGACATTCAAGAGCTTTCTTACGTTGGCCGTTATCTGCCTTCCTTTGACAAATCCCGTCTGGTCCTCCCCTATCACCCCCGGGACACAATCCTCTATTCTCGAGGCCAAAATATTGGCCAGCAAGATGGGGGCTCTGACTAATACAGCCGACTGTAAAATTCCTTGAACACCCCATTCATCCCCGCTGGGTCCAAGACCCTGTTCCCCCTCCTATCCTTCACTCTTCCTATCTCCCTGGCCGCCTCCCATTTCCTGAGCTGGTGTGCTAACATCCTACTAAACTCCTTCGCTCTCGGCCATCCAAACCTCCACGGATCTACCCCTCCCATCTGCTCCATGTGATATTATCAGGTATTGCAGTACCCGAGAGGCTGAAGACCATTGGTTAAAACTAGGAGTTTACCATTGGCTGTTTTGTATGCAGCTCCACCCTGACAGGCGGGGTATAAGAACCGGGCGACATCCCAGCAGCCCTCATTCTGTGCCGAAGCTGCTGGGGAACAGTTCTAGTCTATTAAAGCCTTCAGTTATGTTACTACCTCGTTTTAATAGTAATTGATCGTGCATCAATTTAATAGACTACTACTCAAGCTGAAAGGATGGATCTCTGAATCAAGCCGGAGTGTCTGCAACTCAGCCCACACGCGGAGAACTCGGCGGCGATCGTCAAGCACTGGCTGGTGTGCTTTAAAGGCTACCTCGAGACGGCCGGAGGCACACCATCGGGGGAGCAGAAACTGCATCTCCTGCACTCAAGGGTAAGCCCTGGGATCTACACCCTCATCGAGGAGGCGAAGGACTTTGATGCAGCGATCGAACTGTTAAAAGGACATTATATCCGTCCTGTAAATCAGGTATATGCACGTCACCTGCTTGCAACAAGACGGCAAAGCCCCGGGGAATCGTTGGAGGGGTTCTACCGTGCGCTACTGGTGCTGGGCAGAAACTGTGGCTGCCCACAAGTGTCGGGGAGCGAGCACATGGAACTCCTAATCCGGGATGCCTTCGTAGCAGGCATGAGCTCCTCAGAGATCCACCAGTGGCTCTTAGAAAAAGACACCCTGGGACTTAGAGAGGCACGGGCTCTTGCAGGGTCCATGGACGTTGCCTCCAGAAACGCACAATCCTATGTACCCGACCGCGCGGTGGCCCCCTGGGTGGCGTGGCATCCGCCAGCGGCAGCCCCACAGACTTTCCCCATGTCCCCGCAGGCCTGCGCTGTCAGTCGGCCCGCTAACTCCGTCGGGCCCCGCTGTTTCCTCTGCGGGCAGGCGAATCACCCTCGCCAGCGCTGCCCGGCCCGCGGACCTCCACCTGCAAAGGGTGCGGCAAGAAGGGCCATTTTGTGGGGGTCTGCCAGGCACGAGCGGTGGCCGCGGTCACCAGCGGCGACTCTGGACCGCCGCAGCAATGTTCTCTTTGGGCCCCAGGTGGCCAGCATTCACCGCCACCCCCTATCTTAGGACCATGTGCGACCCACGGACGCGGCCATATTGTTCCTCGGACACCACGCTGAATGGATGGGCGCCGCCATTTTGCCCATCCCCGACCCATGGGAGACGCCATCTTGGATGGGGCCCCAGGACCCCAGCACGGCCGACTACACCCTGCCCGAACAAAACCCGCAACTACTTCATCTGGCCTCGGTGACTCTGGACCAAAATCGACCTCGGACACTCTCAACAGCAACGACGACGGTCTTCATCAACGGCCACGAGACGTCCTGCCTGATCGACTCTGGGAGCATGAAGAGCTTTATACATCCCAACACGGTAAGGCGCTGTTCGCTTGTTACCCACCCTGTAAACCAAAGAATCTCCCTGGCCTCCAGTTCACACTCAGTGGAGATAAAGGGGTTCTGCCTAGCAAACCTCACGGGCCAAGGCAGGAAATTCAACAATTTCCGCCTTTATGTCCTGCCGAACCGTTGCGCGGTTACAGTCCTGGGGTTGGACTTCCAATGTAACTTGCAAAGCCTGACCTTCAAATTAGGCGGCCCTATACCCCCCCTTACTGTCTGCGGCCTCGCGACCCTTAAGGTCGACCCGCCTTCCCTGTTTGCGAACCTCACCCCAGATTGCAAACCCATTGCCACCAGGAGCAGACGGTACAGTGCCCAGGACCAGACCTTCATCAGGTCAGAGGTCCAAAGGCTACTGAGGGAAGGGGTCATTGAAGCTAGCAACAGTCCCTGGAGAGCTTAAGTAGTGGTGGTAAAGACCGGGGAGAAACATAGGATGGTCATTGACTACAGTCAGACCATCAACAGGTTTACGCAGCTGGACGAGTACCCTCTCCCCCGCATATCCGACCTGGTAAACAGGATCGCGCAATATAAGGTCTTCTCCACGGTGGACCTCAAGTCCGCCTACCATCAACTACCCCTCCGTACTAGTGACCGCAAATACACTGCCTTCAGAGCAGATGAGCGGCTCTATCATTTTGTAAGGGTTCCCTTTGGTGTCACTAACGGGGTCTCGGTCTTCCAACGCGAGATGGACCGAATGGTTGACCGGTACGGCTTGCGCGCAACGTTTCCGTATCTTGATAACGTCACCATCTGCGGCCATTACCAGCAGGACCACGACACCAACCTCCGAAAATTTCTCCAGACCGCTAAAATCCTTAACTTAACGTATAATAAGGATAAATGTGTATTTAGCACCGACTGTCTAGCCATTCTCGGCTACGCAGTGCGAAATGGAGTTATAGGCCCTGACCCTGAACGCATGCGCCCCCTCATGGAGTTCCCCCTCCCTCACTGCCCCAAGGCCCTGAAGCGCTGCCTCGGGTTTTTCAGTTATTACGCCCAGTGGTCCCTAACTACGCAGACAAAGCCCGTCCCCTAATCCAGTACACAACCTTCCCCCTGTCGATGGAGGCCCGCCAGGCCTTCAGCCGCATCAAAGCAGACATTGCAAAGGCCACGATGCGCGCCATCGATGAGTCCCTCCCCTTCCAGGGCGAGAGCGACGCGTCTGACGTAGCTCTGGCCGCCACCCTCAACCAAGCGGGCAGACCCGTGGCCTTCATCTCCTGTACCCTCCATGCTTCCGAAATTCGCCATTCCTCGGTCGAAAAAGAGGCACAAGCCATAGTAGAAGCTGTGCGACACTGGAGGCATTACCTGGCCGGCAGGAGATTCACTCTCCTCACTGACCAACGGTCGGTGGCGTTCATGTTTGATAATGCACAGCGGGGCAAGCTAACAAAACGACAAGATCTTGCGGTGGAGGATAGAACTCTCCACCTATAACTATGAGATCTTGTATCGTCCCGTGAAGCTAAACGAGCCTCCCGATGCCCTGTCCCGCGGCACATGTGGCACCGCACAAGTCGACCACCTCCGAGCCCTCCGCGAGGACCTCTGCCACCCGGGGGTCACTCGCTTTTTCCACTTTATTAAGACCCGCAACCTGCCCTACTCCATCGAGGAGGTCAGGGCAGCCACCAGGGACTGCCAAATCTGGGCGGCGTGCAAACCGCACTTCTACCGGCCAGAGAGGGCGCACGTGATAAAGGCTTCCCGTCCCTTTGAACGTCTCAGCATGGACTTCAAAGGCCCCCTCCCCTCCACTAACCGCAACACGTACTTCCTGAATGTGATTGACGAGTACTCCCGGTTCCCATTCGCCATGCCCTGCCCCGACATGACCACAACCACCATCATCAAGGCCCTCCAGGGTATCTTTACACTGTTTGGTTTCCCCGCGTGCATACACAGTGATAGGGGGTCCTCCTTTATGAACGACGAACTGCGTCAATTCCTGCTCAACAGGGGCATTGCCTCAAGCAGGACGACTAGTTACAACCCCCAGGGAAATGGGCAGGTAGAGAGGGAGAACGGAACGGTCTGGAAGACCGTCCTACTGGCCCTACGGTCCAGGGCCCTCCCAGTCTCCCGCTGGCAAGAAGTCCTCCCGGAGACCCTTCACGCCATCCGGTCACTGCTCTGTACAACTACCAACCAGACACCTCACCAACGTCTCCTTGTTTTCCCCAGGAAGTCCTCCTCCGGGACCTCGCTCCCGACTTGGCTAGCAACACCCGGACCCATCCTGCTGAGAAAACACGAACGGGTGCACAAATCGGACCCGTTGGTCGAGAGGGTCCACCTGCTGCACACTAACCCCCAGTACGCCTACGTGGCGTTTCCTGACCGATGGCAAGATACGGTCTCCCTAGGGAACCTGGTGCCCGCCGGAAACCTACGCGCACCCGAACCCCCACCCCCACCCAGTCCCCCCCTTCACAGCACCTCACAGGATGGTCAGTCCTCCCGCCGCCCCTGCCGAGGCCCTCCCACCCACCAGGCGCCCCCCTCTCTTGTCAACCGCTTGCCCCACCAGCGCCGTCTAGGGGTGCCAAAGCTGCCATGTAGGCCAAAACCACGCTCCCGGAGTCGCAGATGCCCGGACCCTACCGGAATCACCATCGAGGCTCAGACGATCCAGAAGGACGACCAGGCCACCCGACTGACTGAATGCTTCAGTATAACCGATCTGTAACTGTAAATAAACACTGAATGTATATATCTTCCACGATTGTAAATATTCTCTACAACCCTGTAAGGAGGTATCACGGTACCTCCATATCTGATCATACCATGTTAAATGCAATTGTAACCATTTGCCACCACCCCCGCCGGACTCTTTTTTAACAGGGGGTGAATGTGGTATTATCAGGTATTGCAGTACCCGAGAGGCTGAAGACCATTGGTTAAACCTAGGAGTTTACCATTGGCTGTTTTGTATGTAGCTCCGCCCTGACAGGCGGGGTATAAGAACAGATGCCGTCCCAGCAGCCCTCATTCTGTACCGAAGCTGCTGGGAACAGTTCTAGTCTATTAAAGCCTTCAGGTATGTTACTACCTCATTTTAATAGTAATTGATCGTGCATCACTCCATAAACCCTTTTAGTTCCTTCGCCTCTGCTGGCACCCTCCCTGTCCTCGAACTCGACCGATCCAACCTCGGATCTATAACCGTATTAAAGTCCCCCCCCCCCCCCATGATCAGCTTATGCGAGTCCAGGTCTTGGATCCTCCCCAACACCCACCTCATAAACTCCATGTCGTCCCAGTTTGGTGCATATATCACTTATATCACCGGCATCCCCTCCAACTTCCCACTCACCATAACGTACCTACCCGCCACTATGCTCCCTACCTGAAATGACACCAGCTTATTGATCAAAATCGCAACCCCCCTAGATCTAGCGTCTAGCCCGAATGAAATACCTGCCCAACCCACCCCTTCCTCAGCCTAGTCTGGTCCCACCACCCTCAGGTGTGTCTCCTGTAGCATTGCCACGTCCGCTCTTCAATTGCGCTAACACGCGAGGCCTCTTGATCGGCACATCCAACCCTCTCACGTTCCATGTGATCAACCTGGTCGAGGGGCACCCCGCCCTCCTGCCGATCAACCATAACCCTTCTTAGGCAGCCTCCAGTCCGTGTCCCGTGTTTCTTCAGGCCCGCCCTCGGGCGCGCTCTGTTATCGACCCCCAATCTGTCTCCAAGCACCAGTCACTCCCCTGTCAGCAGATCATGCCCCTCTCCCCCTCCCTCCCCTAAAACAAAATAACAATCCCAAAATCCTTCACCAAGCTTATCATCTGCTCGCCGCCCTCTGCGCTTCCGTGAGGTAGCCCACCCAGCTAGACTGGTAGCCCCCGCCCATGGCGCTAAGCATACTACCCCCTACCGATCTCCCACTCCCCGCTCAAACTTACAGATGCAAACATTACAGTCCCCAGCAAACACAAACAAGAAAATTCCACTCACTATCCCCCATTAAGAACAAAGTTAACCCGCCAACAAAACGGAGCAACGGCCCCAAATGTAGTGAAAAATAATACATACGAAACCAGAAGGAAAAAAAGGAGAAATTTAGCAGCAGATCAAAAACACAACTACTCACCCCCAAGTTCAATGTCCTCCATAACCTGCCAGTCCCCTGTCTTTAACAAAGTTCATCGCCTCATCTGGCGATCCGAAGTTACGTTCCTGGCCCTCATAAGTGACCCACAGACATGCTGGGTACAGCATACCAAATTTAACCCTCTTCTTAAAGAGGGCCAATTTCACCTTGTTGAAACTTGCCCTACTTTTGGCCAGTTCCGCACCCAAGTCCTGGTAGATGCGCAGTTCGTTGTCTTCCCATAAACAGCTCCTTGTCTGCCTGACCCACCTCAAGATCTGTTCCTTGTCCAGGAACCAGTGCATTCGTACCACCACCGCCCTCGGCGGCTCATTCCTCAGCGGCTTCTTCATAAGCGCCCTGTGCGCCCTGTCCACCTCCAAGGGCCAAGCAAACGCACCTTCACCCAGCAGCTTCTCGAACATACGCTCCACATTTGCACCTGTGTCCGATCCCTCGCTGCCGTCCGGCAGGCCAACAATCCTCAGGTTCTGCCTGCATGACCTGTTCTCTAAATCCTCCACTTTCTCTTTTTGCAGCCTCTTTTGGTGGTCCTTTATCAGCCCCATCCCCACCGCCATCGCGGCTAGCTGGTCCTCATGCTCAGCCACCACCTCTTCCACCTTCTGGATCACCTGGCCCTGTGTTTCCAGTCTCTGCTCCACACGATCAATCCCCGTCTTAATCGGATCCAGGTATTCCATTGTTTGCTGAGCGAATTTATCCTGAAGAAAGACTACCAGCTGCTCCATTGACCACTGGGCCGGCAGTTTCGGTCCCTGACCCTCCGCCATATTCTCCTCCACTCCCGTCTTCGACCAACGTTCTCTCCTTTTCAGACCACTTCTGGTCCACGAATCCATACACTGGTGGGGAATCCTTCTCCTCTACTTCACCAGTCTCCTGTTTTGACAATCAAATCCACCGTAAATCAAGGAAAAAGGTCCAAAAGATCTACCACGAGTGTGAGCTACCAAATATGCGACCACTCATTCCATGGCCGCCACCGGAAGTCCCTCTGGCAACAGTACTGAAGACTTGTGTTCCAGAACTAGCCCGCGCCAACTCAAGCTGTTCCAGTGAAGCTACAACACTGGCATCTATCCAGCAATGTGGAAAATTGCCCAAGTATATCCTGCAGACAAGAAACAGGACAAATCTAACCTGGCCAATTAACGCCCCGTCAGTTTACTCTCCATTATCAGTAAAATTATAGAATAGGCCATCAACAAAGCTGTCAAGCGGCATTTGCTTTGCAATAACCTGCTCACTGATGCTCATTTTGGGTTCTGCTAGGGTTACTCAGTTCTTGACCTCATTACAGCCTTAATTCAAAAATAGACAAATGAGCTGAATTCCAGAGGTGAGGTGAGAGTCACTGTTCTTGACATCAAGGCAGCATTTGATCGAGTGTGGCATCAAAGAGCTCTAGCAGAACTGGAGTCATTGGGAATCAGAGGGAAAGGTCTCCATTGGTTGGAGTCATACCGAGCACAAAGGAAGATGATTGTGGTGGTTGGAGGTCAATCATCTCAGTCCCGGGACATCACTGCAGGAGTTACTCAGGGTAGTGTCCTAGGCCCAACCATCTTCAGCTGATTCATCAATGACCTCTCTTCCATCATAAGCTCAGAAGCAGGGATGTTTGTTCAATGTTCAGCACCATTCGTGACTCTTCAGATGCTGAAGCAGTCCATGTTCAAATGCAGCAAGATCTGGACAATATCCCAGGCTTGGGCTGACAAGTAGCTAACATTCGCACTTTTGAATATTTTCAAGCAATAACCATTTCCAACAAGAAAGAACCTAACAAAAACATTCACTGGCATAAGCATCACTGAATCCCCCACCATCAGCATCCTGGGAGTTACCATTGACCAGGAATTGAACTAGGTTTGCCAAATAAACACTGTGCCGACCAGAGCAGGTTGAAGGTGAGATATCCTGCAGTGATTCCCCAAAGCCTGTCCACCATCTACAAAGCACAAGTCAGGGATGTGATGGAATTCTCTCCATTTGCTTGGATGAGTGCAGCTCCAATAATATCAAGAGGCTTAATGCCATCCAGACCAAAGCAGCCCATTTGATTGGCAGCTCAGCTGCAACCCTCCACCACCGACTCACACTCAGCAGTGTGTAACATCCACAAGATGGACTGCAGGAACTCAGTAAAGCACCTTCCAAACCCATGATTATTATCACCGAGAGGGACAAGCACAGCAAAGACTTGGAAGCGCCATCTGTTGCAGGTTCCCTTCCAACCCACTCACCATCCTGACTATATCACCTTTCCTTCGCTGGGTCAAAATACTGGAATTCCAGCCCTGAGAGCACTTTGTATGTAACTACACCACATGGACTGCAGCGCTTCAAAATAGCAGCCCACCATAATCTTCTTAGGGATGGGCAATAAATGCTGGCCTAGCCAGTAATGCCCACATCGCATGCATGAATATCTATAAAAAAGTTTGATTTGGCAGCCATTTTTCCTCCTACCCCTGTGAAACACTTTGGAACAGTTATCTAGTTTGAAAGTGCTACGTTAATTAATTAACTTGCTGTTGCAGTTAAAGAACAAATACATACACACACACATGGATTCTGTTTACTTTGATGCTGTTATGCATCTGGGAATATATTCCCACTGGTTGTGCATCATGTAATGTGTGGTGACATCAGCAGAGTGTTGGCTCGGGCTTTGAGCAGATCACCATCATGAATGTATGAGCAACATCCTTTATAAACCATTCATCATGTTTTACAAGACTCCAAAGTGTCGACAGCTCCATACCTTTTCTCTTTGTGACAACAAAGAAGTATAACAGGAGAGAAAACTGGCGATGAGTATTGAGGCAGAAAAATCGCTGACAAGATTTCTGTCGACTCATTGTGGGCTGGCATGGGGAGTAATGGAAGGTCCTTGGGTCTGGTTTCACACACACACACGTCGGGCGAAGCAATGCCGCCGATGTGAAGGTATAACAAAAATTTTCGACGGAAACTCTGAGTAAGAAGACCGGCAGTCGGAGAAGTCTTTCTTGCGTTGAAGTGAGTGGTGTCTGGTCTGGAGTAACTGTGCACTTGGCAAAGTTACACGGGCTGCGGGGAACAGAGATTTGAAAGTCTGCCGACTGCACGGCTGCTACTCGGATGAAAAATCAACATTTCAGACATAAAAGGGAAAGATTTTCCAGTTGCTTATCACGGGATTGTTTTTGCCACACTTTCCAACACAGTTGGAAGGGAGGAAGTGTAGATCCTAGGAGCCAGAATCCAAAAATGACAGGAAAAACAGAGCCCTCGACGCATTTGATGAGGATTATGAAACATGAAATTCATATGAAGAAATATTCCAATTGTTTTTAATAACTAATCAGAGACCGGAGGCCCTGAAGGTCACAACATTTCACAGCTCAGTTGATCGTAAACATTAATGCTGCTACAGAATCTTGTTCACCCAGCATAACCAGGAGACAAGTCCTTCAGTGAGTTATTGAAAATTTGAGAGGGACTTTTCTTTCTTAAACCGTTATTAATTGCAGAAAGGTTCTAATTCCACCACCTGAGTCAGGAGGAAGCTAAAAGTTTTACAGTTGATAGCATCTTTAAGAAGATTAGCGGGGTATTGTGAATTTGGTACAACACTTTATGATACTCTTTGAGACAAGCTGGTTTATGGATTACGCAGTGAAGCAGTTCAGAGGAAGCTGCTTATTGTAAATGATTTAACTCTGAAAGTTGCTGTGGATGTCGACACATCTATGGAGCTTCTGATAGCTCATAAGTTCATAAGATATATAAGCAGAATTCGGCTATTCGGCCCATTGAGTCTGTTCCGCCATTCTATCATGGCTAATATGTTCCTCATCTGCTACCTACAATGTTACAGACCAAGAATGGATTGCAAAATCATCCAGAGCATCTCCTCCCTAGAACACATGACCTAGGGGCAGGAGTAGGCAATTGAGCCTCCCGAGCCTAAACACCTTCAATGTGATCATGGCCGATCCCATCCTGGCCTCAACTCCACCGTCCTGCCCGTTCTCCATAACCCTTCAATCCATTACCAATTAAAAATCTGTCTGTCTAATTCCTGCTTAAATTTACTCACTGTCCCTGCATCCACTGCACTCTGGGGTAGCGAATTCCACAGATTCACAACCCTTTGGGAGAAGTTGTTTTTCCTCAAATCTGCATGAAATTTGCTACCTCTTATTCTAAGATTGCACAACGTTCAGCACCATTCGTGACTCGTTTTAGAATGCCCCACAAGAGGAAGCAGCAGCTCCACATCTACTTTATCCATACCTTTTGGCATCTTGTGTACCTCAATTAGATCTCCCCTCATTCTTCTAGATCTCCCCTCATTCTTCTAGATCTCCACTTATTCTTCTCAGAAGCTTCGCAGATAGGGGCTGGAGCAAAGATCCACAAAATGAATACCTCAAGGAACAAGGCTGCAAAGATGCAATCATGTCACCGATATACACAAGTTGGACACTTAATGGGAGAATGCTGGAGTAATTCGAATACATGCCAGAACTGCGGTAAGAACTGTTGCCACTGATGCTCGATCAATAACTCCTGAGACGAGATTGGAGACAATTGAAGGCTTTATTGCACTAGATGTTCGCCCAGCAGCGCAGGTACAGAATGCAGCTGCTGGGGAGACACAGGCTCTTATACTCCGCCTTACTGGGCAGAACCAGCAGGCAGGCTTCACCAATGGAAACAGCAGTCTCAGGTACCTCCCACACCAATGGTCTTACAGCATTATTCAGGGTACCGTAATACCCCTAATACCGACTACCACATTCACCCCCTGTTAAAAAAAGAGTCCGGCAGGGGTGGTGGTCTCGCGTTATATAGTGGTAGAGGTGTAGATTATGGTGGTACCTGGTATACATTAGCACAGTGTTTTGCCTCGTTACATGTCGCAACTATTTACAGTAATTATTTACAGTCAGAGTGAAGCAATTCGTCGATCGGGGGCCCTGGTCGTCCTCTGCGATCATCGTAGCTTTGGCAGTGATGCAGGTGCCAGTTCAGGCATCCGTGGCTCCGGGAGCGTGGGTTCGGCTTCTTCAGCAGCTTCATCACCCCTAGATGGGACTAGTGGAAGGGCCGATCCACCTGGGAAGGGGGCGGCTGTGGGGTGCGCTGGTAGGAGGGAGGGTGGGATTGGTAGTGGAGGTGTGGGTGGGGATCCTGCGGGCGCCAGGTCCCGTAGGGAGACCATATCCTGTCGGCCGTCGAGGGACGCCACGTAGGCGTATTGAGGGTTAGCGTGCAGGAGGTGGACCCTCTCGACCAATGGGTCCGACATGTGCGCCAGCACGTGTTTGCGGAGCAGGATGGGTCCAGGAGCTGCTAGCCAGGTTGGGAAGACAAGGAGACGTTCGTGAGGGGTTTGGTTGGTCGTGGTACACAGCAGTGATCGGATGGAGTGGAGAGCATCCGGGAGCGGGAGACTGGGAGATTCCTGGACCGTAGGGCCAGTAGGACGGTCTTCCAGACTGTTCTGTTCTCCCTCTGCACCTGACCGTTTGCCCGGGGGTTGTAACTAGTCATCCTGCTCGAGGCAATGCCCTTGCTGAGCAGGAATTGACGCAGTTCGTCACTCATAAAGGAGGACCCCCTATCGCTGTGCATGTAGGCGTGGAAACCAAACAGCGTGAAGATACTGTGGAGGGCTTTTATGATGGTGGCTGCGGTCATGTCGGAGCAGGGGATGGCGAATGGTAACCGGGAGTACTCGTCAATCACGTTCAAGAAGTGCGTGCTGCGGTCGGTGGAGGGGAGGGGCCCTTGGAAGCCCATACTGAGACATTCAAAGGGACGGGAAGCCTTTCTCATGTGCGCTTTCTCTGGCCTGTAGAAGTGCGGCTTGCACTCTGCGCAGATTTGGCAATTCCTGGTGGCGGTCCTGACCTCTTCGATGGAATAGGGCGGGTTTTGGGTCTTAATGAAATGGAAGAATCGATTGACCCCCGGGTGGCAGAGGTCCTCGTGGAGGGCCCGGAGGTGGTCCACTTGTGCGTTGGCACATGTGCCGCGGGATAGGGCATCAGGAGGCTCGTTTAGCTTCCCGGGACGATTCAAGATCTCATAGTTGTAGGTGGAGAGCTCGATCCTCCACCGTAAGACCTTATCGTTCTTTATCTTGCCCTGCTGTGCATTATCGAACATGAAAGCAACCGACCGTTGGTCAGTGAGGAGAGTGATTCTCCTGCCGACCAGGTAATGCCTCCAGTGCCGCACAGCTTCTACTATCGCCTGGGCGTCCTTTTCAACTGAGGAATGGCAGATTTCTGAAGCACGGAGGGTGCGTGAAAAGAAGGGCACGGGTCTGCCCGCTTGGTTGAGGGTGGCCGCCAGAGCTATGTCGGATGCGTCGCTCTCGACTTGGAAGGGGAGGGATTCGTCGACTGTGTGCATCGTGGCCTTTGCGATGTCCGCCTTTATGCGGCTGAAGGCCTGGCGAGCCTCTGCCGACTGGGTAAAAACTGTGGATTGAATTAGTGGGTGGTCCTTGTCCGCATATTTGGGGACCCACTGGGCATAATATGAAAAAAATCCCAGGCAGCGTTTCAGGGCCTTGGAGCAGTGGGGCAGGGGGAACTCCATGAGGGGGCGCGTGCGTTCTGGATTTGGGCCTATAACTCCATCATGCACTACGGAGCCGAGGATGGCTAGACGGTCGGTGCTGAACACGCATTTGTCCTTGTTATATGTTAGATTAAGGATTCTTGTGGTATGGAGGAATTTTCGGAGGTTGGTGTCGTGGTCCTGCTGGTCACGGCCGCAGATGGTGACGTTATTGAGGTACGGAAACGTGGCCCGCAAACCGTACCAGTCAACCATTCGGTCCACCTCCCGTTGGAAGACCGAGACTCCATTTGTGACACCGAAGGGAACCCTTAGGAAGTGGTAGAGCCGCCCATCTGTTTCGAATGCAGTGTATTTGTGGTTGCTAGGGCGGATGGGGAGCTGGTGGTAGGCGGATTTTAGATCCACCGTGGAAAAGAGCTTGTATTGTGCAATCTGATTGACCAGATCAGATATGCGGGGGAGAGGGTACGCATCGAGCTGCGTATACCTGTTGATGGTCTGACTCTAATCGATGACCATCCTATGCTTCTCCCCGGTCTTTACAACCACTACTTGAGCTCCCCAGGGACTATTGCTAGCCTCAGTAATACCTTCCTTCAGTAACCGCTGGACTTCTGACCTCATGAAGATCCTGTCCTGGGCACTGTACCGTCTGCTCCTGGTGGTGACGGGTTTGCAATCCGGGGTGAGGTTCGCAAACAGGGAAGGCGGTTCGACTTTGATGGACGCGAGGCTGCAGACAGTGAGTGGGGCGGTATAGGGCCACCGAATTTATGACCCCTGGTCATGCACTCAGAGCCTGTGCGGACCAGCTGGCAGAGGTATTTGTGGATATCTTTAACCTGTCCCTACTCCACTCCGAGGTCCCTCCCTGCTTCAAGAAGACCACCATCATATTGGTGGCAAAGAAGAACCAGGCAACGTGCCTCAAAGACTACCATCCGGTGGCCCTGACTTCAGTCGTAATGAAGTGCTTCGAGAGGTTGGTCATGAAGTGCATCACCTCCATACTCCCAGAACGCCTTGATCCACTGCAATTCGCATACCGCCACAACTGGCAGACACCATTTCCCTGGCCCTACACTCATCCCTAGAGCATCTCGACAACAAGAACTCCTACATCAGACTCCTATTTATTGATTACAGCTCCGCCTTCAACACCATAATCCCAGCCAAGCTCATATCAAAGCTCCAAAACCTAGGACTTGGCTCCTCACTCTGCAACTGGATCCTCGACTTTCTGACCCACAGACCACAATCAGTAAGAATAAACAACAATCCCTCCTCCACAATAGTCCTCAATACCGGGGCCCCACAAGGCTGCGTACTTAGCACCCTACTATATTCCCTGTACACACACGACTGCGTGGCAAAATTTGGTTCCAACTCCATCTACAAGTTTGCTGACGATACGACCATAGTGGGCCGGATCTCGAATAACAGGAGAATCATAGAATCATAGAATTTACAGTGCAGAAGGAGGCCATTTTGCCCATCGAGTCTGCACCGGCTCTTGGAAAGAGCACCCTACCCAAGTACACCCCCCCACCCTATCCCCATAACCTAGTAACCCCATCCAACACTAAAGGCAATTTTGGACTAAGTGCAATTTAGCATGGCCAATCCACCTAACCTGCACATCTTTGGACTGTGGGAGGAAACCGGAGCACCCGGAGGAAACCCACGCACACACGGGGAGAACGTGCAGACTCCGCACAGACAGTGACCCCGGCCGGAAATCGAACTGGGACCCTGGAGCTGTGAAGCAATTGTGCTAACCACTATGCTACCCGTGCTGCCCATAAGAGGGAGATAGAGAACCTAGTGGAGTGGTGCAGCGACAACAATCTCTCCCTCAATGACAGCAAAACTAAAGAGCTGGTTATTGACTTCAGGAAGCAAAGTACTGTACACACCCCTGTCAGCATCAACGGGGCCGCGGTGGAGATGGTTAGCAGTTTCAAATTCCTAGGGGTGCACATCTCCAAAAATCTGACCTGGTCCACCCACTTCAACGGTAACATCAAGAAAGCACAACAGCGCCTATACTGCCTCAGGAAACTAAGGAAATTCAGCATGTCCACATTAACTCTTACCAATTTTTACAGATGCACCATAGAAAGCATCCTATCTGGCTGCATCACAGCCTGGTATAGCAACTGCTCGGCCCAGGACCGCAAGAAACTTCAGAGTCGTGAACACCGCCCAGTCCATCACACAAACCTGCCTCCCATCCATTGACTCCATCTACACCTCCCGCTGCCTGAGAAAAGTGCGCAGCATAATCAAAGATCCCTCCCACCCGGCTTACTCACTCTTCCAACTTCCTCCATCGGGCAGGAGATACAGAAATCTGAGAACACGCACAAACAGACTCAAAAAGAGCTTCTTCCCCGCTGTTACCAGAACGACCTAAAATGACCCTCTTATGGACTGACCTCATTTACACTACACCCCTGTATGCTTCATCTGATGCCGATGCTATGTAGTTACATTGTGTTACCTTGTGTTGCCCTATTGTGTATTTTCTTTTATTTCTTGTTCTTTTCATGTACTTAATGATCAGTTGAGCTGCTCGCAGAAAAATACTTTTCACTGTACCTCGGTACACGTGACAATAAACAAATCCAAAAATTCTCCTACACTAAGGAAGTGCAAGAAGGACAATACAAGTAAACAATCCAGTCATGTTTACAAATTAGTGGATGAAGCTCAAGATTACTCAAAAGGCTAGAAAACCTGGCTACTGAAAGAGTTTAAGCTTGATGTTTTGTCAATGTAGGGAGATCAACAACGTTTTTGGGCATATCCAAAATTTGAATGTCATGAAATTAAAATGGAAGTGGGTACGAGCTCAGCATTACCTCTCATACCTGAGACAATTTATCATCAAAAGCTGAGACATCTACCTTTAAAACCGTCAAATTTGATCCTAAGGACGTACATTGAAGAGGTTGTACTATTAAAAGGATGCATTATGGTGAAATGGGCAGATGGCAAGTTGCATCTTCACATTGTCTGTGGAAACCTTCCTGCTCCAATTGGCACAGCATGGTTGGCTAAGATTAGGCTAAACAGGGAAACAGTCAATCAATTAGTAAATTCAAAGAGAAACTTGCAACAACTTCTCAAGAAGTACGAGACGAAGCTTAAAGATTCACTAGGCTCTATGACTGGAGTTCAGGTACACCTAAAATCAAGTCAGACAGCACACCCATATGTCTCAAAGCTATAATCGTACCATACGCCATAAACCTAAATTTGAAGATAAACTAGACAGATCAGTAAGCATAGGAATCATTGAACCTGTTACTACAAGCGATTGGGCAACACCAATCATTCCTGTTTAAAATGGAATGGCTCAAAGTGGATTTGTGGATTTAAAAACTTCTATTGACCCAGTTTTGTGCTTAGATCATTGGCCACTGCTGTTAATTGAAGACTTGTTTGCTGGACTTTCTGGAGGACATAAATTCAGTAAAATTGATCTTTAACAGTATATCTGCAGATAAATATGGCTGCCGAATCACAGCCACTACTCACCATAGTGATGCACAAAGGTCTGTGTCATTACAGAAGACTTCCTTTTAAAATAACACCTGCATCTGCTCTTTTTCAATGATCCATGGATCAAATTCTCAGGGACAAGATAGCATAGCCAATCCACCTAACCTGCATATCTTTAGACTGTGGGAAGAAACCGGAGCATCCGGAGGAAACCCACGCAGACACGGGGAGGATGTGCAAACTCCACACCAAAGACCGGAATGGAACCCAGGTCCCTGGTACTATGAACCAGCAGTGCTAACCACTGTGCCACTGTACAATCGTCTTGCACATTATTCCTTCAGAAGAGGAACACCCGATAGCATTTGCTTCACATACTCTTACTAGCACAGGAATGAATTACAGTCAGCTAGAAAAAGAAGCTCTGAGCTTCATTTTCGGTGTAAGAAGGTTCTACCATTGCCTTTATGAGCATCATTTTACCCATTTGACCCTTGAGTACAATCTTTGAGTCTCATACAAGTATACCTTATTTCGCAGCTGTTAGATTGCAAAGATGGTCATTGATATCATCGGCGCACACTTGCAATATGCAGTATCGCAAGTGAGAGTAGCATTCAAATACTGATGCTTTACCGCGTTTGCCGTTACAAGTCAAGCACGACCCTGAAGAACGTTTTGTAAATATTTTGTATTTCTCGCTCATGGATATTGTACATGTGATTTCATCTCAAGTGCAAAGATATTCAAGAACTGATCCAGTGATGGGACAGGAGATGGACTTGATCCAAAAAGGAAGACTGTCAGATGTTCATAAGAAAAACCCAGATCTCAAGCCCTACCCTACATCACACGAAGACTTGAGCTGACAGTACAGAATGGAATTCTATTGTGGCGAATCCGTATGATTATTACTTCGTGTTTACATTGTAGAGTCCTTCACCAAGTAGATGAGGGACAATCTGGTGTGGTAAGGATGAAGGACGCAGTTATTTTTGGTGGTCAGGATTGGATGCTCAAATTGAAGAGAAAGTTGGAAAATGCCAATCTTGTGCAAAACTAAGGAACACTCCACTACTACAGCCATTACATCCATGGGAATGGTCAATGGTCGAAACAGCCATGGCAGAGAATACTCATTGATTATGCTGATCCACTGGAGGTTCACATGTTCTTGGTGTTTGTGGATGCACACTCAAAATGGCCAGACATCACGATAATGAAGTCAACGATGATTGAGCAGACCATTGAGAAACTGGACAAAGTATTCATAATATTCAGAACCAGAGCAGATTGTGATTGATTATAATTTGAGGACTACTTGAAGGGAAATAGTATACACATATCAAGTCAGTTCCATACCATCCTGCAATGAATGGATTGGCTGAACATTTTGTGAAATCATTTTTAAAAAATCAAATTTTAGAGAACCCAATTTTATTTTTTTTCCAATTAAGGGGCAATTTAGTGTGGCCAATCCACCTAACCTGCACATCTTTTGGTTGTGGGGGTGAAACCCATGCAGACATGGGGAGAATGTGCAAACTCCACACGGACAGTGACTCAGGGCCGGGTTTCGAACCCGGGTCCTCAGCGCCGCAGTCCCAGTGCTAACCACTGCGCCACATGCCGCCCCTATTTTGTGAAATCATGAAAGCATTTTATCAAAGCATCAAAGGACCGTGGCACATTATCAAGAAGAGTAAACACATTTCTAATATCTTATCTTAAGGTGAAGGAATTCTTAGGGGGCAGTGACCACAATATGAGAGAATTTATTTACGCTGCCGTTTGGGAGGAAGAAGCTGGAATCAGATGTATTGGTATTACAATTAAATAAGGATAACTACAAAGACATGAGGGAGGAGCTGGCCAGAGTTGATTGGAAAGGAGCTCAGGAAGGAAGACAGTGGAACAGCAATGGCTGGAGTTTTGGGGGGTTATTCGGGAGGCACAACAGAAATTCATCCCAAGGAGGAGGAAACATGCTAAGGGGAGGACGAAGCATCCGTGGTTGATGAGGGAAGTCCATGACAGCACAAAAGCAAATGAAAAAGCATACAACGTGGCGAAGACTAGTGGGAATCCAGGAGATTGGGAAGCCTTAAAAAGTGAGATGAGGACAACTAAAAAAGCAATAAGTGTGGAGAAGTTGAAATATGTGTGTAAGCTAGCCAGTAATATCAACGAAGATAGAAAGAGATTTTTTCAATATATAAAAGATAAGAGAGAGGCAAGAATAGACATAGGGGGCGAAATTCTCCGTTATCGTCGGAAAGTTCGCCGATCGGCGCAAAAAATGGCGCAAATCCCACTTGCGTCACATCGGAAAAATGGGTCGAAAGTCTCCGGCCCGAAATGGGCTAGCAGCGACGTAACGGGATCCGTGCTTGCACTGTGGTTCACGCCGTGCGGCGCGTATGACGGCGTGACGGCTCATAAGGCCACGCTGCTCCCCCCCACCCAACCGGAACACCCGACCGGAACACCCGACTGGATGGCTGGCCGCCGCTCAGCCCCGAGGTTCGAGTCATGGGATGTGGAGGCGCTCCTGGACGCGGTGGAGCAGAGGAGGGAAGCCGTGTATCCCGGGCACAGCCGCAGAGTTGCCCCACGCCACAGCCGGCGTCTGTGGAGGGAAGTGGCAGAGGCCGTCACCGCTGCGGCCCTGACACCACGGACAGGTACCCAGTGCCACAAGAAGGTGAACGACCTCGTCAGAGCAGGCAGGGTGAGCCTCCCCCATATCCCCCCTCCCCCATATCCCCCTCCCCCATATCCCCCCCTCCCCCATAGCCCCCCTCCCCCATATCCCCCCCTCCCCCATATCCCCCCTCCCCCATATCCCCCCTCCCACATATCCCCCCTCCCCCATATCCCCTCTCCCCATATCCCCCCTCCCCATATCCCCCATATCCCCCCATTCCCCATATCCCCCCTCCCCCATATCCCCCCTCCCCCATATCCCCCTCCCCCATATCCCCCTTCCCCCATATCCCCCCTCCCCATATCCCCCCTCCCCCATATCCCCCCATCCCCCATATCCCCCCTACCCCATATCCCCCCTCCCCATATCCTCCCTTCCCCCTTATCCCCCCTCCCCATATCCCCCCTCCCCCATACCCCCCTCCCCCATATCCCCCCATCCCCCATATCCCCCCTCCCCCATATCCCCCCTCCCCCATATCCCCCCTCCCCCATATCCCTCATCCCCCATATCCCCCCTCCCCATATCCCCCATCCCCATATCCCCCCTCCCCCATATCCCCCCTCCCCCATATCCCCCATATCCCCCTCCCCCATATCCCCCCTCCCCTATATCCCCCTTCCCCCATATCCCCCCTCCCCCATATCCCCCCTCCCCCATATCCCCCATATCCCCAAGTGAATCCAGCCCTAACCTTAACCTCTGCAATGCACGTGCAACCGATGGCGTGCATTCATATACCTGCCTAACAGTGTTGCCTTTTACCCCTGCCACCCCCACCCCTCTCACAGGAGAAGCGCGCACACAACAATAGGGAGCATGTGAGGACTGGAGGAGGCCCCGCTGATGAGTGGCCACTGACTGAACACGAGGAAAGGGCCCTGGAACTGGCTGGCGGACCTGACGACCGGGAGGTTGCTGATGCAGAGGTCGGGGGCGTACTAGCAAGTGAGCCACCGACAGCCCGTCCCCATATCCCCCCTCCCCTATATCCCCCTCCCCCATATCACCTGATCACTGCCTGATGTCTAACCATGCATGCTTCATTGTGTATCGCAGGACCAAACGTCTAGGCACCCATCCCCGCAGATGCAGACCGCCCGCAGGATGCCCCTCGGATGCCACGGGAGACGGAGAGACACGGACCCTCCAGCATGCGACGCCCGCAGGATGCCCCTCGCACACCACGGGAGACGGAGAGACACGGACCCTCCAGCATGCGACGCCCGCAGGATGCCCCTCGCACACCACGGGAGACGGAGAGACGGACCCTCCAGCATGCGACGCCCGCAGGATGCCCCTCGCACACCACGGGAGACGGAGAGACACGGGCCCTCCAGCATGCAACGCCCGCAGGATGCCCCTCGCACACCACGGGAGACGGAGAGACACGGACCCTCCAGCATGCGATGCCCGCAGGATGCCCCTCGGAGGCCACGGGAGACGGAAAGACCCGGACCCTCCAGCGTGCGACACCCGCAGGATGCCCCTCGCACCCCACGGGAGACGGAGAGACCTGGAGCAACAGGGAGACGACACCCCCGTCACGTACGGGAGCGACCACCCAGCGACGAGGGGGGAAACCACAGGCCCCCGTCACATCCGAGCCAGGACACCACTACCCAGGACACCACTACCCAGGACACCACTACCCAGGACACCACTACCCAGGACACCACTACCCGGGACACCACTACCCGGGACAGCACTGCCCAGGACACCCCTACCCGGGACAGCACTACCCAGGAAGACAAAATACCGGACAGTGACTCAGAGTGGATGGGTGGAGACGAACCCCCACCCCAAAGTGCCATGGACTCAGAGTGGGACGAAGAGCACGACACAACGCCACTGCTGTCACCAACACCCTCCACCATCGCAGAAACACTCACCTCGGTTGGGCACTTTAGTGATGAGGCGTCTGCTACACTCACTGGTGCGCACAACACAGACGTCCCGGTACAGCAGGTGAAGGTAGGAGCAGCAGAGGGGCTGGGCGGTCGGAGGGCAGCCCAGCCCAAGCGAACATCTGCCGCCCAGATGGATCCCGGGTTCCTGGAGTTACCACACCCACACATAGATCCGATGCAACCACCGACCCGGAGACGAGCGAAGAGGGTGACGGCCGGCTTGCGGCGGCTGCAGTCGCAGGTGGAGGAGTCCACCCGCGTCCAGGAGCTGTGAGTGGTGCCGGTCATGCGTGCCACCCAGGCTGACACCGCACGGGTGGCGTCCGCGGTGGAGTCAATGGTGCGACGGTGTCAGACATGGGGAACGGTTTGCGAGGCCTGGGGCTTTCCATGCAGGCGGCGTCTGTGGCCCAGGACATGGCTGCCCTCTCACAGGAGGCCATGAGCCAGTGCCAGCGCCAGATGGCAGAGGCGCTCAACGCCATAGCCCAGTCTCTGCAGGCCATGGCCCAGTCTCAGCAGGCCATGGCCCAGTCTCTGCAGGCCATCGCTGAGGGCATCGTCGCCAGTGGCCATGTGCGAGCCGGCGTCGCTCTGTCACAGACAGGGTTTGCCAACCCCCTGGGCTCCATGGCTGCAAACCTGCAGACCCCTGTCGATACCAGCACGGGCCTCCAGGACTGGCAGCGCCAGATGTCGGGGGGGCATCGGATGGCCAGTCCGTTCGCATCCCCCACCCATGTAGAGGCCTGGGGGCCATCGGGCACCCCGAGGGAGGAGGAGGTGGTGTGGTCCGTCCCGGCTCCCCCTGTTGGGGAGGTCCCGGTACACCGCGACACCTCGGACTCCCCCCCTTCCGTCCCAGGTGCATCGGGTGGGCAACGGGCAGGACAGGCTGGCAGCTCGCCATCCCAGTCGCCCGGGCCGCAGCCTGGCCCATCTAGGCCAGGACGCCCCAGGAAACGGCCGCCAAAGGGATCCAGTGTCAGAGGGCAGGAATCACAGGAGTCCACCTCCAGTTCTGCTGTACCGTCTGGGGAACCACGTAGACGTAGTCAAAGGGCCCGTAAGGCCAAACAATTAGACACTGAGTAAGTTGGCACGGGTGCAGGGCACAGATGAGTTTTAGGGGCTAGGGCACGTGCATCAACTCGTTTGGTTATTAAAGTCAATGTTACACCTACAGAAGCTGCCTTTGTGCTCTGTCCAAAGCGTGCGGGGGTGTCATGTACGTTGAGCGCAAGTGTGTGTGTGAGGGGTGGTCTTACCTCAGACCCAGGTGAGTCTGCCCCCTTCCCCCTGGGCCGCCATCAACATCCCCCGGGCAGAGGACGGGACCGTGCGCTGCAGTGTCACAGCCGCATGCAGGGATGGTCCGGGTGGATGGTGGTACTGTGGCCATGGGTCAGACATAGTCCAACGATGTGGAGCCAGGAGCTCACCGCTCATCCTCCATGGCCTGCAATAGACACGCGTCCACCCGCAACTGTGTGAGCCTGGCCCGTTGTGCCGCAGGTGGATCGGCAATGGGGGGGGGGGGTGGTGTGCATGCGGGTGGGGTGGGTGGGGTTGGGGAGGGGGGTGAGGGTGCTGGGTGGGTGGATGGGTGTGGGGTGTGGGTGGTCGGCTGTTGCCATGGTGTGCGGTCTGTGGCCCTACTACCCGATTCCCACGCCCATCTAGTCAGTGAAGCGGGCGGCTATCAGTCTGTCCCGTGCCCGCTGGGCCAGCCGGTAACGGTGGACAGCCACCCGCCTGTGTCTACCCCGTATGCCCTGACCATTACCCCCATCCCCCTCATCTGGGGAGGACTGCGCCTCTTCCTGCTGCTCCTCCACTCCGCCCTCCTCTGCTTGCGGCACATCGCCCCTCTGCTGGGCTATGTTGTGCAGGACGCAGCACACCACAATGATGCGGCCGACCCTATCTGACCGATACTGGAGGGCACCCCCAGAGAGGTCCAGGCACCTGAGACACATCTTCAGCACGCCAAAGCACCTCTCTATCACTCCCCTTGTCGCTACATGGGCATCATTGCAGCGGTTCTCCGCCTCATTGCGTGGCCTCCGTATAGGCGTCATCAGCCACAATCGCAATGGGTAGCCCCTGTCGTCCAGCAACAAGCCCCTCAGCCGGGGATGGCGTCCCTCGTACATGCCGGGGATGGATGACCGCGACAACACATATGAGTCGTGTACACTGCCTGGGTAACGGGCGCAGACGTGCAGGATCATCATGCGGTGGTCGCAGACCACCTGTATGTTCATCGAATAGGTCCCCTTCCTATTGGTGGACACGGCCCTGTTATCTGCAGGTGGCCGCACGGCGACGTGCATCCCATCGATCGCGGCGCCCTGGACCATGGGGAACCCGGCCACGGCAGAGAAGCCCACGGCCCGGGCATCTTGGCTGGCCCGGTCCACGGGGAAGCGGATGTAGCGGTGCGCCATGGCATATAGGGCGTCTGTCACTGCCCGGATGCACCGATGCACCGATGTCTGAGATATGCCGGACAGGTCCCCACTCGGTGCCTGGAATGACCCCGTTGCATAAAGGTTCAGGGCCACCGTAATCTTAACGGACACGGGGAGAGGGTGTCCCCCGCCAGTGCCACGCGGTGACAGGTGTGCCAGCAGGTGGCAGATGTGTGCCACGGTTTCCCGCCTCATCCGGAGTCTCCTCCTGCATTCCCGGTCCGTGAGGTCCTGGTATGACTGCCGGGGCCGGTACACACGGGGCGCCCTCGGGTGCCTCCGTTGCCGTGGGGCCGCGACGTCCTCCTCCCCCTCCTCGTCCTGTCGGTCAGGTGTCCCTCCAGCCTGGGCGGCTGCCGCCTGTCCCTCTGCGGCAGCCTGCGCCGTCTCTCTGGCACGCTCCTCCTCCTCCTCCTTATCCAGGGCAACATAGACATTAGCGGCTGCCGCCATGGCGGCCAACATCACTGGATGATCGGAAAACATGACGGCCTGGTGGGGGGAAGGGGAACGACGACATGTCATCATTGCCCATATCCCCTCCTCCCCCCAGCCAGGTGGCATGGACCGCATGGGTCCAACTGTTGGAGGCTGGCACCTGGCCAGGTGGACCAACTCACTTGCCCTCGCATCCCCCTCCCCGGCACGGACCCCCCATCCCCCTCCCTGGCACGGACCCCCCCATCCCCCTCCCCGGCACGGACCCCCCCCATCCCCCTCCCCGGCACGGACCCCAACCTCCTCCTCGGCACGGACCCCCCACCCCCTCCCCGGCACGGACCCCCCTCCCGGCACTCCCCCGGAGCCCAGCCCACTCTAACCACCCCCCCGCCCCCCCCGCCGCACACACACACACACAACCCGAGACACACCTCTCCTCACACATTCAGACTGCGGCCACGCCATCGCCTGCCCAGAGCCAACCCCCCAGGCCGTCATTCACCTCCACGCTGGTCGGCGTGAACCTGGAGCACAGGGTCACGCCGATGAAAAGGAGGTTTAATTTACGTCGTCGTGAACGGTCATCACGTCGACGGGACTTCGGCCCATCCGGAAGGGAGAATATTGGCAGGCCGAAAATCGGCTGCCTTGCGCAGACCCGTGCCATTCTCCGACGGCAGCGGCGACATTAACGCCCCGCCGACTTTTCTCCCTTCGGAGACTTCGGCAACTGGCGGGGGCGAGATTCACGGCCGCCAATGGACATTCTCCGACCCTCTGGGGGGTCGGAGAATGACGCCCAGGACCACTGGAAAATGAGGCTGGAGAAGCAGTAATAAGAAACAAAGAAATGGCAGAGAAACTGAATAGTTACTTTGCATCAGTCTTCACTGTGAAAGACACCAGTGGAATATCGGAACCCTGCGAGAATCAGGGACAGACGTGAGTGTAGTGGCCATCACAAAGGGGAAGGTTCTGGGGAAACTGAAAGGTTTGAAGGTAGATAAATCACCTGGACTAGATCGACTACACGCCAGGGTTCTAAAGGAGATAGCTGACGAGATTGTGGAGGCATTGGTGGTGATATTTCAGGAATCACTGGTGGCATGGAGGGAACCAGAGGACTGGAAAATGGCTAATGTAAACACTACTGTTTAAGAAAGAAGAGAGGGAGTCAGAAGATGAGAAATTATTGGCTGGTTAGCCTGACTTCAGTCATTGGTAAGAATTTCGAGTCTATTATTAAAGATGAGATTGGCCGAGTACTTGGAAGTGCATGATAGAATAGGACTGAGTCAGCACGGCATCGTCAAGGGGAAGTCATGTCTGACAAATCTGTTAGGGTTCTTTAAGGAGGTAACAAGGCGGCACAGTAGCACAGTGGTTAGCACTGTTGCTTCACATCACCAGGGACACGGGTTCGATTCCCAGCTTGGGTCACTGTCTGTGTGGAATTTTTTCATTCTCCCTGTGTCTGCATGGGTTTCCTTTGGGTGCTTTGGTTTCCCCCCACAAGTCCCGAAAGACGTGTTTGTTAGGTGAATTGGACATCCTGAATTCGCCGTCAGCATTCCCGAACAGGCGCCAGAGTGTGGCGACTAGGGGATTTTCGCAGTAACTTCATTGCAGTGTTAATGTAAGCCTACTTGTGACACTAGTAAAGATTATTATTAATATTGAAGGAAGTTGGATAAAGGAGAACCAGTGGACCTGATCTATTTAGACTTTTAAAAGGCCTTTGACAAGGTGCCGCATAGGAGACCGTTAAATAAGTTAAGAGCCAAAGGTGTTAAGGGTAAGATACTGGCATGAATAGCGGATTGGCTAACTGGCAGAAGGTAGAGAGTGGGGATAAAGGGATCTTTTTCAGGATTGCAGCCAGTGACTAGTGGTGTGCCTCAGGGGTCAGTGATGGGATCACAACTTTTCACAATATACATTAATGATCTGGTAGAAGGAACTGAGGGCATTGTTGCTACGTTTGCAGAAGATACAAAGATATGCAGAGGGACAGGTAGCATTGAGGACACAGAGGGGGGTTCAGAAGAACTTGAACAGGCTCGGAGAGTGGGCAAAGAAGTGGCAGGTGTAAAACAATGTGGAAAAGTGTGAGGTTAAGCACTTTGGAAGGAAGAATGGAGGCATAGACTATTTTCTACATGGGGAAATGCTTAGGAAATCAGAAGCACAAAGGGACTTATGAATCTTTGTGCAAGATTCGCTTTTTAAAAAATAAATTTAGAGTACCCAATTCATTTTTTCCAATTAAGGGGCAATTGTAGCGTGGCCAATCCACCTACCATGCACATCTTTGGGTTGTGGGGGTGAAACCCACGCAAACACGGGTAGAATGTGCACACTCCATATGGACAGTGACCCAGAACCAGGATCGAACCTGGGACCTTGGTGCAATGAGGCAGCAGTGCTAACCACTGTGCCACTGTGCTGCCCATTCAAGATTCTCTCAGGTTACATGCAGGTTCAGTCGGCAGTTAGGAAGCCAAATGCAACGTTAGCTTTCATGTCGAGAGGGCTAAAATGCAAGAACAGGGATGCACTTTTAAAGCTGTATAAGGCTTTGGTCAGACCCTATTTGGAGTATTATGAGCAGTTTTGGGCCCTATATCTAAGGAAGGATGTGCTGGCCTTGGAAAGGGTCCAGAGGAGGTTCCCAAGAATGATTCCTGGAATGAAGAACTTGTCATATGAGGAGTGTTTGAGGACTCTGGGTCTGTTCTCGGAGTTTAGAAGATTAAGGGGGGATCTTATTGAAACTTACAGGATACTGAGATGCCTGGATAGCGTGGACGGGGAGAGAATGTTTCCACTAGTCGGAAAAACTGGAACCTGAAGCCACATCCTCAGACTGAAGGGACGATCCTTTAAAACAGTGATGAGGAGGAATTTCTTCAGCCAAGAGGTGGTGAATCTGTGGAACTCTTTGCCACAGAAGGCTGTGGAGTCCAAATAACTGAGTGTCTTTAAAACAGAGATAGATAGGTTCTTGATTAATAAGGGGATCATGGGCTATGGGCAGAAGGCAGGAAAATGGGGGTGAGAAAATATCAGCCATGATTGATTGACGGAGCAGACTCGATGAGCCGAGTGGCACTAATTCTGCTCCTTTGTCTCAAGGTCTTATGATCTTATCAGAACACTTAACATGCCACATACAAAGTTCATTGGCAATGCTGTTGTTCAAGAGGAAACTATGAACACAGTTTGATTTGTTTACTCTACCTGATACTGCAGAGATTCTCAAATTACAACAACAAACACAAATTGCTAGGCGAGAGAAAATTTCTAAAATATAAATACTTAATCGGGGACAGAGAGTGTTAGCTAGGAGCTACACCAGTGATGAAAAATAAGTACCAGCTACCCTGGTGAAGACTGGTCCAATATCACACACCATCCAGATGGACGATGAAAGAGTTCGGCAACATAATGCTGGTCAGTAACTTCATGCATGCAGTGAGTTTGCAGAAACCTCTCAAGAGGTGCTACCATTAGAAGATCTAGAGAGCTATACTTTGGAACAGATACCAGAGACAGCGACGAGTTCAGATTCTGTTTCTGAGGGCTTTTCGGCCTATAGTGACAGATACCGAAATGACTACTTAAGGAGGAACATCTACAGAAATGAATGAGGACACTTCTGAAGTCGCAAGTAGCCGAGTTCAAGAACGCCGAATTCAACCAAAAGGGAATAGACGTCCACCACAGAGCTTGTTATTGAGTTGTATATAAGTATAGAAATAATACATAAGGAGATCTGTTAACATACAAAAGGTCCCCAGTTCGAACCCAGGCAGAAACATTAAATATTTCCCTTTGTGGGTGGCACGGTAGCACAGTGTCTAGCACTGTTTCTTCACAGCTCCAGGGTCCCAAGTCCGATTCCCGGCTTAGGTCACTGTCTGTGGGGAGTCTGCACGTTCTCCCTGTGTCTGCGCGGGTTTTCTCCGGGTGCTCCGGTTTCTTCCCACAAGTCCTGAAAGACGTGCTGTTAGGTAATTTGGACATTCTGAATTCTCCTTCTGTGAACCCAAACAGACAACAGAATGTGGTGACTAATGGCTTTTCAAAGTTACTTCACTGCAGTGTTAATGTAAGCATACTTGTGACAATAAAGATTATTATAAAGATTATTATAAATATTACTTGCTGTTGCACTAATGAAGTAATGGGGAGGGGTGTTATGTATCTGGGAATACATGCTTGTTGGTTATGTGCCATGGGATATGTACTGACGTCAGCATGGGCTTTGAGAGATCACCATCTTGATTGTATTGAGCAACATAATAAACCTCTCATTGTGTTTACAAGAATCCAGAGTGTGGGCATCTCCATACATTTCTCTTTATGGCAACAAAGAGATATACAGATGCAGCATCCATTTAGGAAATACATTTTTATTTTATTCCACAATTTGTGGATTTTGTTTATTTGTGTTTTATATGTGGTAAAACACACATCACATAAAATAATAAATCTAAACCCATAAGACCATAAGACACAGGAGCAGAATTAGGCCACTTGGCCCATCGAGTCTGCTCCGCCATTCAATCATGGCTGATATTTTTCTCATCCACATTCTCCTGCCTTCTCCCCATAACGCCTGATCCCCTTATTAATCAAGAACCTATCTATCTCTGTCTTAAAGACACTCAAGCGATTTGGCCTCCACAGCCTTCTGCGGTAACGAGTTCCACAGATTCACCACCCTCGAGCTGAAGAAATTACTCCTCATCCCTGTTTTACAGGACCATCCCTTTAGTGCCCTTTGGTTCTAGTTTTTCCTACCAGTGGAAACATCCTCTCCACGTTCACTCTATCAAGGTCTCGCAGTATCTTGTAAGTTTCAATAAGATCCCCCTCATCCTTCTAAACTCCAATGAGTACAGACCCAGAGTCCTCAACAAAGTCTCAGAATTCAACACTCATGATTTGATCATGCTCTATAGCTCCTGATTCTAGCCTCTTCCTGGCCATTTGAAATGAATGAAATGAAATGAAAATCGCTTACTGTCACAAGTAGGCTTCAAATGAAGTTACTGTGAAAAGCCCCTAGTTGCCACATTCCGGCGCCTGTTCCGGGCAGCTGATACGGGAATTGAACCGTGCTGCTGGCTTGCCTTGGTCTGCTTTCAAAGCCAGCAATTTAGCCCTGTGCTAAACAGCCCACTTGCTAAGCTGGAAGCAAATTGTGGGCAACATTTGCATCCTGTTTATACCCCAGGTGAGCTTTAAACCTCACTTCCTTCCCTCTACTGAGACTGCTTATTTTCACATCTGAAACATTAGCCCACTATGTCTCCACCTCCGTCTCTCTTCAGCAATGCCACAGAAGCTGCTATCTATGCTTTGCTACTTCTGGACTTTAATTTTTCCAAGGTCTCCTTGTTCTTCCCTCACCCTCCTCTCTCCATAAATAGCAACCTGTTGAAAACTCAGCTGCCCATATCCGATTACACACTAACTCCTGCAGTCTGGACCCTTGCCCATCCTCACTGGGTTCTTATCTGCACAAGGTTTTGGCATTAGAATCTTACTGCTCATTTTGAAGTCCATCCAGACACTTCCTCTGCTGCGTCTCGGCAAATCTTTCAGCATTACATTGCCTCTATGGTTTGTATTTGTTTGTGTGTCACACTTCCCTTTGGCCTCACCATTGGTTCAGAGCCTAAAAACATTCAGTGTTTCTTCAGGAAAACACCCCACAGACTTCCTTTAATTTAGATGTGTTTGGTTACTTTCACCCTACTGTGAAGTGAAGTCGGACACCTTCTATGAAATTCACGATGCAAATGTTGTCTGTTACTGATTCATCAACCAGCAATATTGGGGTAAGTTTAACTTCAGCAGGGACACAAAACTGGCCATCACGCATTCCCCCTGTTTCCTTTCCATTAAAGTTAAAGCCTGATTGGAGTCACTTCCTCAGAGCTTCTCCACTTTGCTGCTGTAACTTTGTCCTAAATCTGGCAGGAACTTCGCTTATGTGGTTTTTGCTGAACTTCCAGCACAGTGCCTCCAGTCGAATGGGAGAAGCCCAGAGGAACTCACCCTCTTTGACATTCCATTGCAAATTCAATATCCACTTAACCGATAAGTTGAAGCCTGTCTGGCAACTCATAAAGGTTAGCTGAGTGGAGTTTCGGCTTTGGGAGCGATTGGGAAGTTGAGTGCGAAATATGTTTGAAATTGCTGGGTGGCAGTTCAGGTTTCCACAAAAATTGGTTTACATAATCACACACATTAAATCGTTCACGACCCATTGTAAACCCAGAGCTGCTTTTATGAATACAACTGAAAATCTGTTTATCACTGTAGTAACTTGACCACAAAATGGTAGTCAAAATGCTATGCTAATAAAGTTAGTCTTCTTTAATATATCAAAATAACCAAGTTTAAAATTCATTGTGGACTCAAAATGGCTAACGAGTGGCTCGTTAAACATCAAAATAACAGTAGCTGAATGGAATCAGAACTAATGGCAGTTAAAATTGAATATATACAGATCGTAACAAATAATGATATCACAGCACTTACTGATGACATCAGCAATAGATTTGAATAAGAAGATACATAATAATAACACTCGATAAAACATCTCCCCCATAATTTTTAATCCCCTTTAAAGATAGAAGTACATTAAATGATCTGTAACTTACTGAAGGATCCCTGACTTAAGTTGTTGGACCGCCGCATATGTGCGGCGCGGTGATTCGGAAGTGCGGGCGAACGGGCATGCATGCTGGAAGCTTGTGGCATTCAAACTCCCACCAGCTATTTTTGAACAGCTGGAATTCCTGTGCAGCGCTGGATCTGCTGGAAGAAAAATCCAAGAACAGCGCTAACTTGGTCTACTTGCCTCAATGTTTTTTTGGGGAGGTTAATGTTTTATATAATTCGTTTTTAGCGTTTATAAATATGTTTAAAATACAAATAAAGTGACAGGAAGATTATATTTCAAACTTTGGTTTTTCATGAGGCTGTTAATCTATTAAAGGAACTATAATGGATAGAATGTGGCGATCACTCGCTAACGGGTATGATTTTTCACCTAAGTGTTACTGGTCACGGGTTCTGTGAGTCCTTGTGTGGCTGATGAGCCCAATCCTAGAGCCAGCATCTTCAATCACTCACTTGGCAAGAGTTTCCAATAGGTGGGATCTGTCTTTGGATGCTCAGTTGCTGGTATTCCTTTCTCAAGCTCCTTTTCCGATCTTCATCCTGTCGACAGGTGTTCTCGAAGAATTGTGACCCATCAATCAGTTCTTCCAAGTAGGTCTCTTCTGAGAAAGTAAGAAACATTACAACACCAGGTTAAAGCCCAACAGGTTTGTTTCAAATCACTAGCTTTCAGAGCACTGCTCCTTCCTCAGGTGAATGAAGAGGTAAGTTCCAGCAACATATATATCGACAGAGTCAAAGATGCAATACGAAAGGATGTCCCGAAGCGTGGTATATTGGTGACACCATGCGACAACGGATGAACGGACATCGCACGACAATCGCCAGGCAGGAATGTTCCCTTCCAGCCGGGGAACACTTCAACAGTCAAGGGCATTCAGCCTCTGATCTCCGGATAAGCATTCTCCAAGGCGGCCTTCAGGACGCGCGACAAAGCAGAATCGTCGAACAGAAACTTATAGTCAAGTTCCGCACACATGAGTACGGCCTCAACCGGGACCTTGGATTCATGTCACATTACATTCACCCACCACCATCTGGCCTGGGCTTGCGAAATCCTACCAACTGCCCTGGCTTGAGACAATTCACACTTCTTTAACCTTGGGATTACTCCTCTCTCTAGATCTGTAAAGACTTAATTACCTGCAAATGCTCGCATGCAAAGCATCGTATTGCATCTTTGACTCTGTCGATATATATGCTGCTGAAACTTACCTCTTCATTCACCTGAGGAAGGAGCAGTGCTCCGAAAGCTCGTGATTTGAAACAAACCTGTTGGACTTTAACCTGGTGCTGTAAGACATCTTACTATGCTCACCCCAGACCAAAGCCACAATCTCCACATCATCTTCTGAGAAAGGGCCTGCAGGCATTGACGTCTATGTTAATTTTCTTGAGATAAACCTTCAAGGTGTCTTTGAAGAGCTTCCTTTGTCGTCCTCTTATCTGTGATACTTCCTTGAAGAAGATTTGCTTTGGCCTTTGGGACTCTGAATCCTAAGCTCTGGGCGGCCCATTGGAGTTGGTTTCAGATAATCATGGTCTCGACACTGATGCTCTGTCCTCCCAAATGATTTAGTGCTAAAGCGCGTCCGATTTTGCAATACCTTTTAAGCTGTGTTGTTTAAGAGTCTCCCTGATGTAATGTTCATTCTTACAAGCCTCAGTGATTACTTCAAATGTTTGAACAAAGTTTAATGCCTTAGTTCACATATGCAAGCAAATATGAACTAATATGAAAAGCCAGGAGACTGAACGAAGCAATGGGATGTCTTTATGAAATATTGAAGGAAGACCTGAGGCCAAAGTCTAACTGCCGCACTGCCTTAACAGTGGAAATGAAACTCACGACAGCGCTGAATATTTTGCGGCAGGATCCTTCCAACATAGCATTAGTGACATTTATAATATTTCATGGAATGCTGCAAGGACTTGCATTCACCAGGTAATGAATGCAATATATCGTGAGGCTTCAGAGCTTCTTATCTTTGACACATCCCTGTGAAGATGAAGGATTGCTACAGGACTGCTGGTTTTCCAAAAGTAATCGGGGCTGTTGATAGAAGACACATTGCATTGAAGGCACCAAGAAACGACACTGTTTCATTCATCAACAGGAAGGGGTTCCATTCTTTAAATGTGATGATAGACTGTGACGCACACATGAGGAACCTGATTGTAAATGTAAACAACCATTGAAGTGCCCATGACTCATTTGTGCTCGAAAGCTCAATGTTAAACCAGTCCATGACAACATCACCAGGTATTTTAAAGGATGGTTACTGAGCGATAAGGGATACCCATTGAGAACATGGGGCGAGATTCTCCAATCATGGGGCTATGTCCCCACGCGGGCGGGAAAACCGGTGGCAATGACTCCAGCGTCAACAGCCCCCGAAAGTGAGGAATTCTCACCTTTCTAGGGGGCAAGGTTGCCGTCGGAGTCGTCCCCGCAGCTCCAGCCGGCGGCGAAGGGCCGACGCGAGTTCGCACATGCGCGAAACGGCCGGCGTATTTCCGTGCATGCGCGGGGGTTCCCTTCTCCACGCTGGCCCCCGGGCAATATGGCAGAGCCCTACAGGGGCCCGGCGCGGAGGAAAGAAGGCCCCCCACGGAACAAGCACGCCCGCAGATCGGTAGGCCCCGATCACGGGCCAGGACACCATGGGGACCCCCCCAAGGGTCGGATCCCCCCTCGTCCCCCCCAGGACCACCCCTGTCAACAACCCCCGATCGGCCTGGCGGGAATCCCACCTGCCCCGAAAAACGGCGCCGGAGAATAGGGCTGCCGGCATCGGGGCGGCGGGGAGGGATTCGCGTCTCCCCCCGGGGATTCTCCGACCCGGCACAGGGTTGGTGAATCCTGGCCACGGCTTATGAAACCATTCCAGAGGACCAACAATGAAGCACAGGAGCGATACAAACGTGCAAGTGTAGCAACATGTCAGGTAGTGGAGAGGACAATTGTTTTTTGAAAACAGTGTAAAAGTAACAATTGATATGTCAAAACCATCCCTCCCCGCCTTCCCTCTCCTTCCCTATCCTCCCCTCCCTCTTCTTGCTCCCTCTTCCCTCCCCTTCCCTTTACAAATAGACAGAACCGTTGTGTTTATGTGGAAACATATATTTTATTAAATGTTGTGTTTAACTGAGAAAATACATTTTATTGCATGATATTTGTAAAAGTTGAGGTAGTTTAATGTCATTGTTTAGCTGATAAAGTTGAATGTTAAGTTAAATGTTAACTGATTTTAAAGTTTTGTATTTCTAAAATTATGTTTGTTAATAAATGTTTTACATTAAACTTTACAATCTCATACAAATGTCTTACTGAAACATCAGAGCACAACATTTAATAAAGCGATAATTATAAATGAATAAGATAATTGGAGTCAACAAGGCAGAATCATAATAACACGGGTAACATGTGGCACATTGGTTAGCACTGTTGCCTCACAATACCAGGGACCTGTGTTCAATTCGGACCTTGGGTAATTGTGTGGTGTTTGCACATTCTCCCCATGTCTGCATGAGTGTGCTGGCACCACAAATGAGAACCCTTAAATCACTACAGTGCAGATGGAGACTATTCGGCCCATCGATTCTGCACTGACCCTCTGGAAGTGCACCTTTTCTCGGCCCAATCGCCTGCCCCATCCCTGTAACCCCACACAACCTTTGGATCTAAAGGGTAATTTAACATGGCCCCCTAACCTGCACATCTTTGGACTGTGGGAGGAAACCAGAGCATCCAGAGGAAACCCATGCAGACATGGGGAGAACATTCAAACTCCACACAGATAGTCACCGAAGGCCGGAATTGAACCATGGTCCCTGGCGTACTGAGGAAGCAGTGCTAACCCCTGTGCCACCATGCCGCCGCCATTTCCTCCATATGCTTCAGTTTCCTCCCAGTCTAATGATGTGCAGGTTAGGTAGATTGGCCTTGCTAAATTGCCCCTTAGTATCCAAAGGTTAAGTGGGGTTATGGGGATAGGGAGGAGCATGGGCATGGGTAGGATGCCATTTGGGAGCATCAGTGCAGACTCAATGGGCCGAATGGTTTTCTTCTGCCCTGCAGTGATTCTTTAAGCACAAATCCAAAAAGTATCAGATGTTACAAGACAATGACAGCTAAAAACCCTTTGGTGCTTTTAAAAACTGAAGACCATAATCTAAGTTAAAACTTTTAAGCATGTCGACGTAAAGTTACATAATAATATAGTGCAGAATTAAATAGTTTCACATATTTAAAACAAATAATCCTGGGTGGGATTCTCCAATAATGGGGCTATGTCCCCACGCCTGCGAGAAAATGGGTGCGAATCACTCCGGACTATATTCTAGAAAAGATCCCGCTGCCTATACGGAGCCCTGCACTCCCGGCTGCGGGTCCGCGCATGCGCGCCAGCAAGCTGGCGCCGAAGATGTAGGCCCCCCCACAGATCGTGTGCGCCCGCCAATTGGTGGTCCCCGATCGAGGGCCTGGCCTTCGTGGAGGCTCCCCCCATGACGGATCCCCCCGCCCCCCACCAGGACGGCCACCGCAGCCACGACTCCGATCTCCCGCCGGGTGGAACCATACATGAACCACGCCGGCGGGAATTCGGCCGGTCGTCCACGGAAAATCGCCGCGGAGGCCGCTTTCAATGGCCCCTGACCGGCGCCATGTCGACCACGTGCGCGCGACTGGCGGCGATTCCCCGGTCGCCGGAGAATCGCGGGAAGGTGTCGCGGGTCCGACGTCCCATTCTCCACCCCACACTGGGCGCGATTGCGGGGTGGAGGCTCGGGGAATCCAGGCCCCAATCTATGTTCACCTTAATAAATCATCACCTTTAATCATAAAATAAATCAAGATTACTTTAAAAGAACAAATAACATTAATGCCTGTATAAACGGAAGAGGAAAAGAACAGTTAAAAAAACGTCTACATATCTTCAAAACACTTGTTAGATATGTTGGCAGTTGTGTTTAATCTACATCTGCCTATTTAATGCCTGCCCTCAATGGACATTCCCAACCTGGCCCCATCATAAGTGGGCGAGGCTGCACTCCTCCTGCACTATGCTGGAGCCTGCGCAGACAGTCCTGCTGGAGGACCCAGGCTGTCGAATGGAGAGGAAGATTTGTCGCGATACCCGAGCACAGGTAACTGCGCACTTTTCCCTTTTCAAATCGGCGGCACTTGGCTTCCAGCCGCTAGCCAGAGGTCACAGGTCAATGAAACTAATGCCTTAATTATATGGCAGTCTTTCAGGAACTTTGTGACTGTGCTGTGATCTTCGTAATACCACTGATGACACTGCCAACTCTGATGATGTTTGATTTAGTTAAACTGAACTTGTGGGCACAGGAGTAGGTTGAGTATCTGTGCATCAGTGTCACTAACCTGAAGTAGAGTCCACTGGAAGTCCTGGTACAGGAACCACTTGTTTAATTTCCACAACCACATTTCATTCGGTTGTGTGATTTGGAACTTCTGCTGTCTCAGAGTCATGATGTAGACAAGTATGATCTTGTGCTTGCAAAGAAAGTTCCATTATTCAATTCACTACCAAAGATACTGGACCACTTTGATTAAGAATAACTCCAGGTAGCCAATGCTGGTTAGTGCCAAAATTCCTGGTATATATACAATTACTCAGGTTGAACCGTCTCTCCTCAGCAGATGACCACAGGCTGTTTTCTCCTTTGAGGGGGAGAACTGACTGGTGGTGATTTAATCTGAGGATCACCACACCTCAGGCAAGGTTAAGAAGACAAGCCTTCATTCATAAGCTCAGTTGGCATGGGCCATTGTCCTGCATCATGAACTATCTGTTCAGCCAACTGAGCTAAACCAGCTCCTTAGTGTGATAATCATGTCGCTCCTTCTGCTTTTCTTGTCTCCTTCCCACTTTTTCTTTGATATCTGGATGTGGCAGATCCAGATGACACTTTGGTCTTCCCATCAATAATTTAGCTGATGACAGTCCTATCGTTGTTTGTGGTGTGATATGATATTGAAATAAGAAGCGAGAGGGCTTGGTTCCAAAAGGATCACCTGCAATCCTCTTCGCTCTTTCCTTCAATGTCTGAACAGCTTGCTCTGCCAAATCATTTGAAGCTGGATGAAAAGGCTTGGTACAGCGGCACGGTGGCACAATGATTAGTACTGCTGCCTCATGGTGCCGAGGACCTGGATTCTATCCCGGCCCTGGGTCACTGCCCGTGTGCATGAGTTTGCACATTCTCCCCGTGTCTGTGAGGGTCTCACCCCCACAGCCCAAAGATGTGCAGGGTAGGTGAATTGGTCATGCTAAATTGCCCCTTAATTGGAAAAAATAATTGAAAAAAAGAAAAAGCTCAGTACGCACATGCCGTATTCCATTCATTTGCATAAACCTTTGGAACAACTCACTTGTAAATATTGTACCATTATCTGAAACAACAGAATCTGGTAAGCCATGAGCTGCAAAGACTGGGCATATAGCCTCGAGAGTAACACTCTCTAACAATCACCAAACTGTTTTAGAGTGTCCAGTACATTATCTGTGAGTGACCTGATGTAAAATGATAAGTAAATTTGCAGACGATACTAAAGTCGGTGGTGTTGTCGATAGTGTGGAAGGATGTAGCAGGTTACAGAGGGACATAGATAAGCTGCAGAGCTGGGATGAGAGGTGGCAAATGGAGTTTAATGTAGAGAAGTGTGAGGTGATTCACTTTGGAAGGAATAACAGGAATGCGGAATATAGGGCTAATGGTAAAGTTCTTGGAAGTGTGGATGAGCAGAGGGATCTAGGTGTCCATGTACATAGATCCCTGAAAGTTGCCACCCAGGTTGATAGGGTTGTGAAGAAGGCCTATGGAGTGTTGGCCTTTAGTGGTAGAGGGATTGAGTTCCGGAGTCAGGAGGTCATGTTGCAGCTGTACAAAACTCTGGTACGGCCGCATTTGGAGTATTGCGTACAGTTCTGGTCACCGCATTATAGGAAGGATGTGGAGGCTTTGGAGCGGGTGAAGAGGAGATTTACCAGGATGTTGCCTGGTATGGAGGGAATATCTTATGAGGAAAGGCTGATGGACTTGAGGTTGTTTTCGTTGGAGAGAAGAAGGTTAAGAGGAGACTTAATAGAGGCATACAAAATGATCAGGGGGTTAGATCGGGTGGACAGTGAGAGCCTTCTCCCGCGGATGGAAATGGCTGGCACGAGGGGACATAGCTTTAAACTGAGGGGTAATAGATATAGGACAGAGGTCAGAGGTAGGTTCTTTACGCAAAGAGTAGTGAGGCCGCAGAATGCCCTACCTGCTACAGTAGTGAATTCGCCAACATTGAGGGCATTTAAAAGTTTATTGGATAAACATATGGATGATAATGGCATAGTGTAGGTTAGATGGCTTTTGTTTCGGTGCAACATCGTGGGCCGAAGGGCCTGTACTGCGCTGTATCATTCTATGTTCTATGTTCTAAGGCTGGAATTCTCTGGACATTTTCTGGTGGCAGGATTCTCTGGTTCTGCCAGGAGTGCATCCCTGCCCGTGCATTTCCTGGTAGCGTGGAGTGGCTTCAATGGGAATTCCCATTGACAGCTGTGGGAGCAGAGAATCCTGCCGCCAGCAAACGCTGTCTCTCACTGCCGATAAACATGCCGCTAGGAGGCCGGGGAATCCTGCCCAAATCTCTGAAAATTACTTAAAAGAGCTATATTGTGCTGAATAATCTAACAGTCACTTTGCTGTGCACCTGTCAGTTTCTTGGTAAATCAAATAATGTTTAATAAATTAAGATTTTACAATGCGCCTTCTGGAGCCCGTGTATCTGAGAAAATGAGCATAATTTGAAGAGGCTACTCAAATCCACGCAATTGTCAGGATCTCTCAATTCTGACCCGGATTTCTGGTCAATTTTGTTAAAACCCTGTTAAAGTTCACTGAATCTTAAACCAGTGTAAAAGATTGCACTGGTTGTGCGAAAGTAATTTTGGATTTACAGTTAATTTTTGGGCATACATTTACGTGTTAAATTCCCCAACCTTTGCGCTAGTTCAGTCGATTGGCTGGAATCTTGCCACTAAACTAATTGGAATAAGCTGAACACTACCCCAACATCTCCCTCATGAAGTGTTAGGCAGGTTGGTTCGATGAGGACTGCACTCGATGCAGGGAGGTTAGAAACAGACGTCTAACACAGGAGAAGATCCAACACTGTTTTATTCAACACCGCATGGTGTTTGTGCTTGCTAGCTCGTGGACTCTGACTGTCTCAGTAGCTGGGTCCCGAGGGAATGAGAAACCTAGTGTCCTCTGGCTTTATAATGGTAGTGTCCTGTCTGGTGATTGGCTGTGCTGTGTTGTATGCTTACTGGTCATCCTATGTGTCAATCACTGCCTGTCCGCATCTCATTATGTACAAGAGTGGATATTATGACATCTCCCCCATTTTATTTTGAGTTAAATAAATACTGAGGTATATATGCCTGACTATATACAAACGTTGATACATGGGAAGATGTCGATAGTGCAGATACATGGCAAACTAAACAATATTTACAAGAGTTAAGTCGATGGATTCAGTCACAAAAATTTACAAAAGTTCAGTCTTTGTGGCGGGCGACAAATTCCTGTCGATCGCCGCAGAGGTGGATCAGGAGCCGCCTGCACGTGGAGAGGTGGAATCGCTGCCATTGCGGTGGTCGCGTGGGCCGGCAGAATCGCTGATAGATCGGTGGCCTTGTGGCAGAGTACGTCTGGAGGAAGCATGATAGCCGGCGGGGCACTGCGGTCAGGTGGTGGGCGTGGAACTCTTCGCAATGACCGTCTGTTGTGCCGTAGCAGTTGCTATCAGCCATGCGGACAATGAAAGACCTTAGGGTCAACTTGTTTGACAACAACAGCTGTGGCTGACCAACCGCCCTCAGGAAACTGGACGCGAACATGATCGGCTGGAGCCAACTCAGGTAAATCCGTGGCATGAGCATCATATGGGCCTTTTGTTGGGCCCGGGACTACTGCACATTTTGTAATACCGTGAGGTGGTCAAGGTCTGGAACATGGATGGCTGGAACTGTGGTCCTCAGAGTGCGATTCATGAGCATCTGCGCTGGAGACAACCCAGTGGACAGTGGGGTTGCCCTGTATGGCAGCATTGCCAGGTTGAAGTCGGAACCTGAGTCTGCAGCTTTGCACAGTAACCACTTGACAATATGGACCCCTTTCTCGGCCTTCCCGTTTGATTGCGGGTAGTGGAGACTTGAGGTAATGTGACGAAAGTTGTAGGACTGCAAAATCAGACCATTCTTGGCTGTAAAACCATGGACCGTTGTCGCTCATTATCGTGAGCGGCATCCCGTGCCTGGCGAACGTTTCTTTGCAGGCTTTGATGACCGTCTTCGACGTGAGGTCGGACAGTTTCACCGCTTCTGGGTAACTGGAGAAGTAGTCGACCAGGAGTACGTAGTCACGCCCCTTGGCGTGAAAAAGGTCTACACCTACTTTGGACCATAGAATCATAGAATCATAGAATTTACAGTGCAGAAGGAGGCCATTCGGCCCATCGAGTCTGCACCGGCTCTTGGAAAGAGCACCCTACCCAAGGTCAACACCTCCACCCTATCCCCATAACTCAGTAACCCTACCCAACACTAAGGGCAATTTTGGACACTAAGGGCAATTTATCATGGCCAATCCACCTAACCTGCACATCTTTGGACTGTGGGAGGAAACCGGAGCATCCGGAGGAAACCCACGCACACACGGGGAGGATGTGCAGGCTCCGCACAGACAGTGACCCAAGCCGGAATCGAACCTGGAACTCTGGAGCTGTGAAGCAATTGTGCTATCCAAAATGCTACCGTGCTGCCCACGGAGTGGTCACGATCTCGTGCTGTTGCAGTGTTTCCTTGGGTTGAGCCGGTTGAAACTTCTGACAGGTGGGGCAGTTGCGGATCGTGTTGGCAATATCCTGGTTAATGTCCGGCCAGTAAACCGCCTCCCGAGCTCTGCGTCGGCATTTCTTGACTCCAAGGTGACCCTCATGGAGTTGACCCAGCACCATAGCCTGCATGCTTTGAGGAATAACGATCCTGTCGAGTTTCAGAAAGATTCCCTCCATAACCGTCAGCTCATCTTTAACATTAAAGAATTGGGGACATTGTCCCTTCTGCCAGCCATGGGTAAGGTGCTGCATCACACGCTGCAGTAAAGGATCCTTGGCCATTTCCTCACAAATTTGGACCATCCGTTCATCAGAGGCTGGGAGGTTGGTGGCACACAATTGCACTTGCGCTTCTATGTGGCAGATGAATTACCTTGTTCACACAGTGTGGTGGTGGAACGGGTTAGGGCATCTGCAATGATCAGCTCTTTGCCTGGCGTGTAGACATGTTCGAAGTCATAGCGGCGGAGTCGAAGAAGAATTCGCTGTAACCGAGGTGTCATGTCATTTAAATCCTTCTGGATTATGTGGACTAGAGGCCTGTGGTCCGTTTCCACTGTGAATTTCGGCAGGCCGTAAACGTAGTCATGAAACTTGACTATTCCTGTCAGGAGACCCAGACACTCCTTTTCGATCTGGGCATATCGTTGCTCAGTGGGCGTCATGGCCCTGGAGGCATATGCCATTGGAGCCCAGGACGAGGAGTCATCTCGCTGAAGGAGCAACCGCCCCAATGCCGTCCTGGCTTGCATCAGTTGACATCTTGGTTTCCTTGGTTGGGTCGAAGAACGCTAGAACTGGGGCTCTGGTGAGCTTTGCCTTCAGCTCACGCCATTCCTCTTCATGTGTGGGCAGCCACTGGAATTCCGTTGACTTCTTAACGAGATGGCGGAGGGCAGTGTGGGGGATGCCATATTGGGAATGAATTTCCCGAGAAAGTTGACCATCCCGAGGAAGCGGAGGACAGCCTTCTTGTCCTCCGGGGTCTTCATGGCGTTGATGGCCAAGACCTTGTCGGCGTCTCGCCGCACACCCTGCCGCGAGATGTGGTCGCCTAGAAACTTTATATCAGATTGACCAAATGAGCACTTGGCCCAGTTGAGCTGGAGACCATGTTCATGAATTCGCTGGAAGACCTGCTTGAGGCGAGCGGTGTGTTCCTGGGGCGTTGAGGGCCTGATGATCACGTCGTCCACATATACTCGTACCCCCTCGATGCCCTCCATCATCTGCTCCATGATGCTATGAAACAATTTGGAGGCAGATCTGATACCGAATGGCAAACGGTTGTAACAGTAGCGGCCGAACGGGGTGTTGAACGTGCACAGCTTGCGACTGGACGCGTCCAGCTGTATTTGCCAAAAACCCTGGGAGGCGTCCAGCTTAGTGAAGAATTTGGCATGAGCCATCTCACTGGTTAACTCTTCACGCTTCGGAATCGGGTAGTGCTCCCGCATGATGTTGCGGTTTAGATCCTTGGGATCAATGCAAATGCGGAGCTCCCCTGATGGCTTCTTTACGCATAACATGGAGCTGACCCAGTCTGTTGGCTCCGTGACCTTCGAGATGATGCCCTGGTCTTGGAGGTCCAGTAGTTGCTTTTTCAGACGATCCTTGAGGTGCGCCGGCACCCGCGTGGTGTATAGATTACAGGGGTGGCGTTCGGCTTGAGTAGTATTTTGTATCAGTACGGGAGCGTGCCCATTCCATCGAATACACTGTGGTACTGCGTGATAATGTTGTCTATGTCGGCTTGCAAATTTCCATGGGGCGAGGCCGTCGCCGGTGACAATGACATGGTGTGGACTCGCTGAACCAGGTTCAGGAGCTTGCAGGCGCGAGCACCGAGCAGGGACGCCCTGTCAGACCTGACGATTTCAAATCGTAACGTTATCTTGATCACCTTGTTGGATACCCCTAGTTGACACGAGCCACTGGCAACTATGGCATTGCCATTGTAGTCAAGGAGCTGGCGGGCCAGTGGAAGAATGTTTGGTCGGGCCCGGATGATGTCGATGTCGGATTGTGAGATGAGGTTCGCAGACGCGCCGGTGTCCAGTTTAAATCGGATGCGAGCCTGGTTAACTGTGAGGACAGCACACCACTCGTCATCGGGATTCACACTGAGGATCGAGAGGCGGTGCGCAGGTGTGGTGGAGGCCAGCTCATGTGTGGTTATGATGCCCACCCGATATGGAGACTTGAGGCAGTCAACATCAGGGTCTGTTGGGCTGTCGGAATCAGAATCTGACATGCCTTGTTGTATTGAGCGGATACTTCTGCGCCGCAGCTGGGATCACTGGCTGCTGAGCGGTGGAGCGGATCTGCAGAGGGCCGCGTAGTGGCCAAGCTTGCCACACTGTAGATATCGGCGTCCTCTTGCCGGACATTGCCGATTTAAGTGGGCGGAGCCACAATTCGGACATGTCATTGTCATAATATACACCAGTATGTCATGGTGCAGACACACACACACTGATGGACACACAGCAAGACCAATTAACACACACAACACCGCAGCCAATCACCAGTTAGAGCACACTCACTATAAAGACAGGGGGCATCAGAGTTCCCGCTCATTCGGGATACAGCCTCTTAGAAGGACAGAGCTTATAGCTTACAGCACAGATCTTCACCATGTGCTGAGTGCATAGACTGGTTCGGACAGGCATAGGTCTTTAGTTTAATCTAACATCGTGTTAACCCACAGTGAAAGTATGTTCAACAGTTTCTAACTTAGTAAAATAGTGTTGCACTGTTTTAAGTGTTGGTGGCCTGTATGTGTTCCACGGATCCAGAACATCCAACACATCATGATACCAGGAGTTGAGGGATGTTAGAAATTCTTAGACCTACCTGCAAGTGATCTGCCTTCCACCAGCATACAGCCATCCTGCAAAATGGACAGCGTCCGCCCGCCGCCGCCGCTCCGCATCACCGGTAACCTAGGGGCCAACTGGAAGATATTCAAAAAATGCTTCCAACTCTACCTTGAAGCCACAGACCGGGAAGCTGCCTCAGACACAAGGAAGATCGCTCTCTTCCTATCCACGGCCAGGGAACATGCCATCCACATTTTCAATTCTCTCACCTTTGCTGAGGGTGAAGATAAATCAAAATTCAAGATGGTCCTCCTCAAGTTTGACAGTCACTGCAACATCGAGGTGAATGAAAGTTTCGAGCGCTATGTTTTCCAACAGTGTTTGCAGGGTAAGGATGTACCTTTCCAGTCCTTTCTCACCCACCGCCGCATCCTTGCGCAGTCCTGTAATTACGGGCCCACCTCCAACTCCATGATACGCAACCAGATCATTTTCGGTGTTCAGTCGGACCCCTTACGCCAGCAGCTCCTCAAGGTGAAGCAGCTCACGCTGGCGATTGCCATCGAGACCTGCATGCTCCCTAGTCGGTATTCCACATCCAAGCGGCTGAAACGGCGCGGCAAGGTCCCCACGAGGCAGAACGGGTCCAAGCAATCGAGCAACTCCAGGGCCTCAGCCTGGATGAGGGCGGCGATTTTGCGTGCTTTGCGCGGACTCCCGCGCTTGTGCGCACCGAACGAGGGGACGGCGACGTCGACGAACGTACTGCACAGGCGCGCACCACGTACGACCGCACCGTGCATGCACAGTGGCGCAGCAAACGTACTGACGCTGCAATGTGCGGCAACTGTGGCTCCGCCCACTCAAAGCGGCAATGCCCTGCCAAATCCCGACGATGCCTGCGATGTGGCAAACTTGGCCACGATGCTGCTTTATGCAGAGCAGCTCAGCCTGTCAACTCTTCTCGCTCCAGCCAGCCTCGCAGGAATGTCCGGGCCATTCAACCCACGGTCACTGAGTCCGATTCGGACCTGCTACCCAAAATTGACACCGAGGACCTGAAGGTGCCTTTTCGTGTCAGTATCATCACAAAAAACAGGGTGTCCCCGAAGCAAAGACACCAGCCGCTGTCGGTATACAGCAGCGATCCAGACGATGAGTGGTGTGCCACCCTTACGGTCAACCGGTCCCAAATACGATTCCGCCTGGACACTGGTGCCTCCGCCAATCTCATTCGCGGTCTGATCTCCAAAGCCTTTGTGTCAAACCACCCATCCTCCCATCAGCCTGCTAGCTATTAGATTATAATGGCAATGCCATTGATGCCAACGGCTCGTGCCAACTTGAAGTGACGCACAGGTCACGCAAAGCCATCCTTCCCTTTGAAATCGTGGGCTCCTCGAAAGCCCCCCTGCTTGGCGCGCAGGCATGCAAGCTGCTGAACCTAGTTCAGAGAGTTCACTCTCTCTCTCCTGCTGACGCGTCTGCCTTTCAGGACACATACTTCAGGGCGCAGCTCGATGCCATTATCAACCAGTACCACAATGCCTTTGAGGGCATGGGCACGCTCCCGTACACATCCAAGATTTTAAAAAAACCGAATGCCACGCTTGTGGTGTACGCACCTCGCAGGGTCACAGCCCCCCTTAAGAACCGCCTCAAGCAGCAGCTGCAGGACCTCCAGAACCAAGGAGTGATTTCCAAAGTCACGGAACCGACCGACTGGGTCAGTTCCATGGTAAGTGTAAAAAGTCTTCCGGCGAATTGAGAATTTGCATTGACCCCAAGGATCTAAATCGCAATATCATGAGGGAGCACTATCCGATTCCCAAGCGCGAAGAGCTCACATGTGAGATGGCTCGCGCCAAGCTCTTCACCAAACTCGACGCCTCAAAAGGATTCTGGCAAATCCAGTTTGATAAATCCAGCACATTTAACATATTGTTACAACAGGATGCCGTTTGAGATCAGGGGCGTCATTCTCCGCCGGCGGGAGTCTCCGTTTTGCCGGCGCCCGGGGGTTTCCCGACGGCGTGGGGCTGCCCCACAATGGGAAACCCCATTGACCGGCCGGTGTTACGGAGACACCCGCCGGCCGGTCGGGGCAGAAATGTGGCGGGGCGGGTAGGAGAATTTCGCCCCATATCTGCATCAGGGGTGTTCCATAGGATTATGGAACAAATGATAGAAGGCATTGAGGGTGTTCGCGTGTATGTCGACGACATAATCATTTGGTCCACCACCCCGCAGGAGCATGTTAGGCGCCACCAGCGTGTGTTCAGACGTATACATGAGCATGGCCTCCGCCTCAACAGGGCCAAATGCTCTTTTGGCCAGACGGAACTCAAGATCCTCGGGGACTACATCTCCCAAATGGGTGTGCAGCCGGATGCGGACAAGGTAGCTGCCATCACAGCTATGAAAACACCAGAGGACAAGAAGGCGGACCTCCGATTTCTGGGCATGGTCAATTTTTTAGGGAAATTCATCCCTAACCTCGCCTCTCATACCACGGCTCTCAGGAAACTGGTCAGGAAGACGACAGACTTCCAATGTCTCCCTGCCCACGAGCACGAATGGAGAGAACTCAAAACAAAACTGACCACGGCCCCGATTTTAGCTTTCTTTGATTCAGCAAAGGAGACCAAAATTTCGACCAATGCCAGTCAATCCGGCATTGGGGCAGTGCTCCTTCAACGTGATGAGGCCTCATCATGGGCCCCCGTTGCATATGCGTCACGTGCGATGACCCCCACGGAGCAGCGCTACGCGCAGATAGAAAAGGAGTGCCTGGGCCTTCTGACCGGTGTGGTTAAGTTTCACGATTATGTCTACAGACTTCCTCAATTCACCGTCGAGACCGACCATCGCCCGCTGGTCAATATAATACAGAAAGACTTCAACGACATGACGCCTCGCCTCCAGCGTATTCTTCTCAAGCTCCGGCGATACGACTTCCGGCTGGTATACACCCCAGGCAAAGACCTCATCATTGCTGATGCTCTCTCCAGGGCAGTCAACACTCCATGTGACCCAGTGGGATTTGTCTGCCAGGTTGACGCCCATGTGGCATTCGCGGCCTCCAATCTACCTGCCTCGGATGAACGCCTCGTCCAAATTCGCAGCAAAACGGCGGCTGACTGCGTGTCATGCGCCACCTAACGGACGGGTGGCTCAAGGGCCAATGCCCTCAATTCTATAATGTCAGAGATGTTCTAGCGGTAGTGGACGGGGTTCTTCTAAAACTGGACCGCATTGTCATCCAGCATAGCATGTGCCAACTACACAAGGGCCACCTTGGCGTGGAAAAGTGCCGCTGACGGGCCCGAGAGGCAGTGTCCTGGCCCGACATTAATGAGGACATAGCCAACACAGTGCTCAACTGCCCCACTTGTCAGCGCTTCCAGCCGGCCCAACCACGTGAGACCCTGCAGCCCCATGAGTTGGTCACGTCACCATGGACCAAGATGGGCATCGACCTGTTCCACGCGCTGGGTAGAGACTATGTCCTGATCGTGGACTACTTTTTAAATTACCCGGAGGTGATACGGTTGCATGACCTCACCTCGTCTGCAGTCATTCGTGCATGTAAAGAAACCTTTGCTCGACACGGCATCCCGCTCACGGTTATGTCGGACAATGGCCCATATTTTGCCAGCCAAGAATGATCCAACTTTGCCAGGCGGTGCAATTTTGCCCATGTGACATCCAGTCCCCTGTACCCCCAATCCAACGGTAAAGCGGAGAATGGAGTACATATAGTCAAACGGCTAATATGCAAGGCTGCCGATGCTGGGTCCGATTTCTACCGAACCCTGCGGCCTATTGCTCCACCCCACTGTCCACTGTCGCCAGCCCAATTACTCAAGAGTCGCACCCTGAGGACGACGGTGCCGTCCATCCATGTCCCAGACTTCGACCACGTTCCGGTCCTTTGCCGGATGCAGCTGTCTCATGCACAAGGCGGCTCATGACTCCCGTGCAGCTGATCTCCTGCTCTGGCTCCAGATGACACCATCCGCGTCCCTCTTCCGGATGCTGGCTGGTCTGCAACCGCTGTTGTCCTTCGGCAGGTGGCCCCCCGCTCATTCGTGATTCGTCTACTGGATGGCTCCATTCTGCACCGCAATAAACGTGCCCTTCGTCTCGTTCCACGCTTGCCACATGATCCTCCAGTGTTGCCTCGCCCTCCTGCTGACCCTGCCACGGACTATGCAGAGCTCCCTGTCACTCTGCCTCCCCCTGATTTTGACGCAGTCCAGCCCGCTCCTGAACCGGCGGCTCTCGACCCACCCTTGAGGCGGTCAACCAGAATTCATCACCCATCTCAGAGACTAAATTTATGAACTTTGCGAACTTATGGACTCTCTGAATTGTTTTGTTCCTTTGTTTGATCGTTTCCCTGGTTTGAATATAGTGTTGATCTCGTTATTCTTGTTGCATACTGCTTCACTGCACCTTCCCATGTAAATAGCTTAGTTCTCATGTACGTAGTCCTGTAAATATGTCTTCGCACGCCACACATAGTTAGGAACATTCTCACCACACATTACTTATTGCCACTCACATGCATTTTTTTATAAAAGGGGGATGTCATAATATACACCAGTATATCATGGTGCAGACACACACACTGATGGACACACAGCAAGACCAATCAACACACACAACACCGCAGCCAATCACCAGTTAGAACACACTCACTATAAAGACAGGGGGCATCAGAGTTCCCGCTCATTCGGGATATAGCCTCTTAGAAGGACAGAGCTTACAGCTTACAGCACAGATCCTCACCATGTGCTGAGTGCATAGACTGGTTAGGACAGGCATAGGTCTTTAGTTTAATCTAACATCGTGTTAACCCACAGTGAAAGTCTGTTCAACAGTTTCTAACTTAATAAAATAGTGTTGTATTATTTTAAGTGTTGGTGGCCAGTACGTGTTCCACGGATCCAGAGCACCCATCACAACAGTCATGACGCTGACATCAGCGCGATCCGTGCGCCATCGCGCATGTGCAGTGCGGTTGGCCAACGTATGCACCTGCGCAGTCGGGTTTTCGGTCTCGTCGTCCACTCGGTCGAGGTGCGCATGCGCAGGGATCCGAGAAACGCATGCGAAATGGCCACTCTCCTCGATGCTCAGGCCTTGCATCTGTGCAATGGCCTGCACCCTTTCTGTCTCGTGGGAGGCCAGCTTTGCAGTTTCTGCCGCCCTGATGTGGGAGTAATGATTCTTGCCATGCTCATGGACAACGCACGTCTCCATAGCGACAGACAGGGTCAACTGTTTGATTTTAAGGAGCTGCTGCCGCAGGGAGTCGGAGTGGACCCCGAAAACGATCTGATCCCAGATCATGGAATCAGCCGTTGAGTCATACTTACACGACTGCGCTAGGATGCGGAGATGGGTCAAGAAGGACTGAAAAGTTTCATCCTTACCCTGAAGCCTCTGCTGGAAGATGTACCGTTCAAAGCTCTCATTCACCTCAATGTCGCAGTGGCTGTCGAACTTCAGCAGGATTGTTTTGAATTTCATTTTGTCTTCGCCGTTGGCGAACGTAAGCGAATTGTAGATATGGATGGCGTGGTCCCCCGCAGTGGAGAGAAATAACGCGATCTACCTGGCATCCGATGCTGCCTCGAGGTCGGAGGCCTCGATGTACAAGAGGAAGTTTTGCTTGAAGATTTTCCAGTTGGCGCCGAGGTTGCCGGAGATGCGGAGTTGCGGAGGAGGCTGTATGTTTTCCATTTCACCGGATGGCTGCTTGCTGGTCGATGCTGATTCACTCGAGGTAGGTCCGTCAAGATCAATATCACTCTGCTGCCATGATGTGTTAGGCAGGTTGGTTCAAAGTGGACTGTACTCGATGCAGGGAAGTTAGAAACAGACGTCTAACACAGGAGAAGATCCAACACTGTTTTATTCAACCAGATAAACTGCTGTACATATTCAGCTGTGGGTCGACACTATACTGATCTGACTAGTGACCTTGTAGTAGCCTGACCAAACATACTAGCTACCGCATGGTGTTTGTGCTTGCTAGCTCGTGGACTCTGACTGTCTCAGTAGCTGGGTCCCGAGAGAGCAGGAAACCTAGTGCCCTCTGGCTTTATAGTGGTAGTGTCCTGTCTGGTGATTGGCTGTGCTGTGTTGTGTGCTTACTGGTTATCCTATGCGTAAATCACTGCCTGTCAGCATCTAATTATATGCATGAGTGGATATCATGACACCTCAATGCATCGTTGACTTAACGTGTCTGCTTATGTATCCAAGCCCAAAAGTGGGTCTTGAAACCATCGCCATCTGATTCATAGAACATAGAACATAGAACAGTACAGCACAGAACAGGCTCTTCGGCCCTCGATGTTGTGCCGAGCATTGTCCTGAACCAAGATCAAGCTATCCCACTCCCTGTCATTCTGGTGTGCTCCATGTGCCTATCCAATAACTGCTTGAAAGCTCCTAAAGTGTCCGACTCCACTATCACAGCACGCAGTCCATTCCACACCCTAACCACTCTCTGAGTAAAGAACCTACCTCGGGCATCCCTCCTATATCTCCCACCCTGAATCTTATCGTTATGCCCCCTTGTAACAGCTACATTCACCCGAGGAAATAGTCTCTGAACGTCCACTCTATCTATCCCCCTCATCATCATATAAACCTCTATTAAGTCACCTCTCATCCTCCTTCGCTCCAATGAGAAAAGCCCTAGCTCCTCAGCCTTTCCTCATAAGACCTACCCTCCAATCCAGGCAGCATCCTGGTAAATCTCCTTTGCACCGTTTCCAATGCTTCCACACCCTTCCTATAATGAGGTGACCAGAACTGCACACAATACTCCAAATGTGGTCTCACCAGGGTCATGTTGCAGCATAACCCACGGCTCTTAAACTCAAGCCCCCTGTTAATAAACACTAACACACTATAAGCCTTCTTCACGGCTCTATCCACTTGAGTGGCAACCTTCAGAGACCTGCGGACATGAACCCCAAGATCTCTCTGTTCCTCCACATTCCTCAGAACCCTGCCATTGACCCTGTAATCCGCATTCAAATTTTTTCCACCAAAATGAATCACCTCGCACTTATTTGTGTTAAACTCCATCTGCCATTTTTCGGCCCAGCTCTGCATCCTATCAATGTCTCTTTGCAGCCTACAACAGCGCTCCACCTTATCCACTACTCCACCAATCTTGGTGTCATCAGCAAATTTACTGATCCACCCTTGAGCCCCTCCTCCAAGTCATTGATAAAAATCACAAATAGCAGAGGACCCAGCACTGATCCCTGTGGTACACCGCTGGTAACTGGTCTCCAGTCTGAAAATTTTCCATCCACCACCACCCTCTGTCTTCTATGTGATAGCCAGTTACTTATCCAATTGGCCAAATTTCCCTCCATCCCACACCTCCTTACTTTCTTCATGAGCCGACCATGGGGAACCTTATCAAACGCTATTCAGGGGTAAAACTGCACAAAATAAGGAGAGCTGACACCCTCACTTCCTTTCAATGAAGGAGATTAATTTAAGAAAACATAGTGTTTCATGCTAAAATATTAATATAATTTACAGCATGTGAAACTCGAAAAGGATGTGATGCATTTTCGCCGTAATCATTGATGGAACCGAATTTCAAAATTTTAGTTAGCATGAATATGGGGGCAAAGTGACATATTTTCCATTAATTTTCATAACACACTTCCTTCTCATGCTGGTTTTCAATCTGTGTATGTCTGGGACTTTGCGATATGCTTTGGCTCTCTGATAATTTCTCCACCATTTATCAAATCTCATGTGACTGTCTTTATTAATGTTCTGCGTTTATAAGGAATTGTGTCTCTCCACAGAGCTGCTTGATGAAAGCATCTGTCATTTCTGTTAGGTGATTCAACATATTTCTAGCCTTCACCAGCATATCAATGAGGGGATGCTATGAGCTTACCCGTCTCATTGTAGAATGCTCTGGCAGAAAGAAATTGCTTCATGTTGCTCCAAAGCTGCATTAGTCTTTTTACGATGGCAGTGATGGTTCCCAGCAGACTACTATATCTGAAAAGATCCATAAATTGTTTTCTGTGATATGTGATTTGTAGGCTGAAGCTTTAATAGATATGTGGATAGCAGTCTGAGAAATGAGATTACCAACTTGGAGTTAACTGCTCACTTTGGGTGCCTTCCTGGTAATTTTAAAACAGAACTTCCTCAGAAGGAGTTTGTCAGGGGTGGGGGAATGAGCCAAGGTAAGATGCTCTTTCAGAGGCTCGGTACAGACTCCATGAGCTTTATGTCCTCCTCCTGCACTGCAGGGATTCTATGATTCTACCTGATTTGGGGGCGCTCCAGGACTTGAGTGCCTGATATATGTTAGCAATGCACTGTAATACTGAGAGAGGATAAGAGGTGATGTTTGTCTTAATATACACCAGTATATCATGGTGCAGACACACACACTGATGAACACACAGTGGGACCAATCAACACACACAACACCGCAGCCAATCACCAGTGAGAGCACACGCATTATAAAGACAAGGGGCATCAGAGTTCCCGCTCATTCGAGTTGCAGCTAGCTAGGAGGACAGAGCTCACAGCCTGCAACACAGACATGTGCTCAGCGCATCGACTGATTAGGACAAGGCAAAGGTCTTTAGTTAAAGCTGGTATTGTATTTACCCACAGTGAGAGTATGGTTAAATAGTTAATGATTCAATAAAATAGTGTTGCACTATTTCAAGTGTTGGTGACCTGTATGTGATCCAGAACACCCAACACATCATGATCCCAGGGGTGGTGGGATATTAGCACTTCTTAGACCTACCTGCAAGTGATCTGCCTTCCGCCAGCATTCCATCATCCTGCAACATGAACAACACCAGCCCACCGCCGTCGCTCCGCATCGCATCGCCGGCAACCTCGGGGCCAACTGGAAGATTTTCAAACAGCACTTCCAGCTCTTCCTCGAAGCCACAGACAGGGAGGGTGCCTCGGATACCAGAAGGATTGCTCTTCCCCTCTCCACGGTCGTGGACCATGACATCCACATTTTCAACTCTCTCACCTTTGCGGATGATGAAGATAAAACGAAGTTCAAGACGGTCCTCCTCAAGTTTGACACTCACTGCAGCGTGGAGGTGAATGAAAGTTTCGAGCGCTATGTGTTCCAGCAGCGTTTGCAGGGTAAGATTGAACCTTTCCAATACTTTCTCATGCACCTCCGCATCCTTGCGCAGTCTTGCAGCTACGGGCCCACCTCCGACTCCATGATACGCGACCAGATTGTTTTCGGCGTTCAGTCGGACCCCCTACGTCAGCAGCTCCTCAAAGTAAAGCAACTCACCCTAGCAACCGCCATCGAGACCTGTGTCTTACATGAGAATGCCACGAGTCGGTATTCCCACATACAAGCGGCTGAAACGGTCCCCACGAGGCGGAACGGGTCCAAGTGATTGAGCACCTCCAGGGCCTCAGACTGGATGAGGGCGGCCATTTCGCGCGCTTTTTGCGGACTCCCGCACTTGTACGCACCAAACGAGGGGACGGAGACGTTGAGGAACGTAATGCGCAGGCGTGAACCACGCACGACCACACCGCACATGCACGTGCTGACGTCACGACATGCGGCAACTGTGGCTCCGCCCATTTAAAGCAGCAATTCCCCGCAAAATCTCGACAATGCCTACGAAGTGGCAGACTTGGCCACTATGCTGCTTTCTGCTGAGCAGCTCAGCCTGCCAATTCATATCGCATCAGCCAGCCTTGCAGGAATGTTCGGGCACAAGCCACGGTCACCGAGTCCGATGCGGACCTCCCACACAGCAGTGACACCGAGGACCCGAAGGCTGGGACCAGCTGCTGTCGGTATACAGCATCGATCCAGACGATGAGTGGTGTGTCACCCTGACAGTAAACCAGTCCCAAATACCATTCTGCCTGGACACTGCTGCCTCCGCCAATCTCATGCCGTGGTCTGACTTCCAAAGCCTTCGTGTCAAACCAACCATCCTTCCATCAGTCTGCCAGCTATTGGATTATAATGGCAATGTCATTCCTGCTAGCGGCTCGTGCCAACTTGAAGCGACGCACAGGTCACGCAAAGCCATCCTTCCTTTTGAGATCATGGGCTCCTCGAAAGACTCCCTGCTTGGCGCACAGGCATGCAAGTTGAACCTCGTTCAGAGAGTGCACTCTCTCTCTCCTGATGACACGTCTGCCTTCCAGGATGCTGACTTTAGGGCGCAACTCAACGCCATCATCGACCAGCACCGCGATGTCTTCGAAGGCATGGGCATTCTCCCATATACTGACAAGATCCTACTCAAACAGAACGCCACGCCTGTGGTGCATGCACCTTGCAGGATCCCAGCACCCCTTAAGGACCGCCACAAGCAGCAGCTGCAGGACCTCCAGGACCAAGGAGTGATCTCCAGAGTTACAGAACCAACTGACTGGGTCAGTTCCAAGTTGTGTGTAAAAAAGCCTTCCGGCAAGCTGAGAATTTGCATTGATCCCAAGGACCTGAATCGCAATATCATGAGGGAGCATTATCCAATCCCCAAGCGCGAAGAGATCACATGCGAGATGGCTCGCGCCAAGCTCTTCACCAAACTCGACGCCTCGAAAGGATTCTGGCAAATCCAGCTCTACAAATCCAGCAGGAAACTGTGTACCTTTAACACCCCCTTTGGCAGATATTGGTACAACAGGATGCCGTTTGGGATCATATCTGCTTCAGAAGTGTTCCACAGAATCATGGTACAAATGATGGAAGGCATTGAAGGTGTTCGCGTCTATGTCGACGACATAATCATTTGGTCCACCACCTCGCAGGAGCATGTCAGTCGCCTCCAGCACGTGTTCAAACACATACGTGAGCAGGGCCTACACCTCAACAGAGCTAAATGCTTGTTTGGTCAGACGGAACTCAAGTTCCTCGGGGACCACATCTCCCAGTTGGGTGTGCGGCCGGATGCGGACAAGGTGGCTGCTATCACAGCCATGAAAACGCCAGAGGACAAGAAGGCGGTCCTCCGATTTCTGGGCATAGTCAACTTTTTAGGGAAGTTCATCCCTAACCTCGCCCCTCATACCACGGCTCTCAGGAACCTGGTCAGGAAGACGACAGACTTCCAATGGCTCCCTGCCCACGAGCACGAATGGAGAGAACTCAAAACAAAACTGACCACGGCACCGGTCTTAGCTTTCTTTGATCCAGCGAAAGAGACAAACATTTTGACCAATGCCAGCCAATCCAGCATTGGGGAAAGCTCCTGCAACGCGATGAGGCCTCATCATGGGCCCCCGTTGCATATGCGTCACGTGCCATGACCCCCACGGAACAGCGCTATGCGCAGATAGAAAAGGAGTACCTGGGCCTTCTGACCGGTGTCGTCAAGTTTCCCGATTATGTGTACGACCTTCCTCGATTCACCTTCGAGACCGACCATCGCCCGCTGATCAATATAATACAGAAAGACTTCAACGACATGACGCCTCGCCTCCAGCGTATTCTTCTCAAGCTCTGGCGATACGACTTCCAGCTGGTATACACCCCAGGCAAAGACCTCATCATTGCCGACGCTCTCTCCAGGGCAGTCAACACTCCGTGTGACCCAGCGGGATTCGTCTGCCAGGTTGACGCCCATGTGGCCTTCGTGGCCTCCAATCTACCTGCCACGGATGAACGCCTCGTCCAAATTTGCCGCGATATGGCGGCTGACCCTTTGCTACAGCGTGTCATGCGCCACCTAACAGACGGGTGGCTCAAGGGCCAATGCCCGCAGTTCTATAACATCAGAGATGATCTGGCAGTAGTAGATGGTGTTCTCCTGAAACTGGACCGCATTGTCATCCCGCATAGCATGCGCCAGCTCGTCTTGGAACAGCTACACGAGGGCCATCTTGGCATGGAAAAGTGCCACCGATGGGCCCGAGAGGCAGTGTACTGGCCCAGCATCAATGACGACATCGCCAACACAGTGCTCAACTACCCCACTTGTCAGCGCTTCCAGCCGGCCCAACCACGTGAGACCCTACAGCCCCATGAGTTGGTCACGTCCCCTTGGACCAAGGTGGGCATCGATCTGTTCCATGCGCTGGGCAGGGACTATGTCCTGATTGTAGACTACTTTTCAAACTACCCGGAGGTGGGTACGTTTACACGACATGACACCATCTGCAGTCATCTGTGCCTGCAAGGAGACCTTTGCTCGACACGGCATCCCACTCACTGTGATGTCGGACAATGTCCCCTGCTTCGCAAGCCAGGAATGGTCCAACTTTCCCAGGAGGTACAGCTTTGTGCATGTGACATCCAGTCCGCTGTACCCCCAATCCAACAGCAAAGCGGAGAAGGGCGTCCAGATAGTCAAACGGCTCCTCTGCAAGGCTGCCGATGTTGGGTCCGATTTCTACCTCGCCTTGCTGGCCTATCGCTCGGCCCCACTGTCCATTGGCCTGTCACGAGCCCAGCTGCTCATGGGTCACACCCTGAGGACGACGGTGCCGTCGATTCATGTCCCAGACCTCGACCACGTTCCGGTCCTTCAACGAATGCAGCTGTCTCATGCACAGCACAATAGAACATAGAACATAGAACATTACAGCGCAGTACAGGCCCTTTGGCCCCCGATGTTGCGCCAACCTGTGAAACCACTCTAAAGCCCATCTACACTATTCCCTTATCGTCCATATGTCTAGCCAATGACCATTTGAATGCCCTTAGTGTTGGCGAGTCCACTACTGTTGCAGGCAGGGCATTCCACGCCCTTACTACTCTCTGAGTAAAGAACCCACCTCTGACATCTGTCTTATATCTATCTCCCCTCAATTTAAAGCTATGTCCCCTCGTGCTAGACATCACCATCCGAGGAAAAAGGCTCTTCCTGTCCACCCTATCCAATCCTCTGATCATCTTGTATGCCTCAATTAAGTCACCTCTTAACCTTCTTCTCGCTAACGAAAACATCCTCAAGTCCCTCAGCCTTTCCTCATAAGATCTTCCCTCCATACCAGGCAACATTCTGGTAAATCTCCTCTGCACCCTTTCCAATGCTTCCACATTCTTCCTATAATGCGGCGGCCAGAATTGCACACAATACTCCAAAGGCGGCCGCACCAGAGTTTTGTACAGCTGCAACATGACCTCATGGCTCCAAAACTCAATGGCCAGTGCCAGGTGCAGGTTCCAGCAGAGTAACAAGCAGACTCCATGATAACGTGCTCTGTAACAGATTGCTATCTTACCACACGAGATTCAATAAAAGACTTTGGTTTGGGCAAGTCGAGGTGTTTAGTGGATTTCTTCATAAGGTATAAAGAACCAAACACATCATCGGGTAGTTCCCGGGTGCCGCTGCAATCAACTTCAGTCTTGTAAATGAGATTGAAATGAATGCAGATGAGGTTAATGATATATTCGTAATTTTTACGCGAGACCCAGAATTCACCATCGGGAGCAGGTCGGGTGAATCACAAAATGTTTTGCGAACTGCGCAAATCTTGATTTCCCTGCAATTCACATGTTGCGCTTGGATCTGCGCTGGGCGCTACACAGTGGTTGAATCGGGCCCATTGTCTCTCTTCATTCTTCCTGCAAAAATGTATCACTTCACATTTCCCTTCATTAAATTTCATTCACCCATGCCTGGTTATTTTAGCAGTCTCTCTATGTCTCCCTGAGGTCTGCTACTATCCTCTTCATTGTTTTCTATATTTGTTGAGTCCTGGATCATCTGCCAACTTTGAAATGCTGCTCTATATATCCTAGTCAAGCTTATTAACACAAATCACAAGGAGCATTGGATCCTAATGCTAAATCTGGGGAGCACCACTGTCTACTTTCTCTGAGTTTCACCATCCAGTACTTGCTTTAATTGGCAATCTGAGGCAAGACCTCGTGGGAACAGGTTGACGAGTGGGACTAAAACTCAGAACGTGGCAGCATTAACAATGAATCCTCCTATTTGTGCCAACATCCTCTCTATCTTTCCTGATGGCTTTTGCACTTGCTGGGATTCCTCAAGGGCACCAGTGGAAGCTTACTCTACAAGTCTGGAGAGTCAGGGATGTTCCATTATGGGGAAATCACAACCAAGCATTGGTTGGGCAGCCCATCAGAACAGAAATATAAAGGTGACTATCTCATTTTGGGTGCGGAGGGCAGATCCTCATGAGGACTGGCCCCAGAAATGCCAAATATTCTGCTGGTTGTTTGGACGAAGAAACTAATGCACCAGCCTAAATTAAATACCTGTAAAAATGATTTAATTTGCCTTTGATATGCTTCTCTGCCATCTCTGCTATCTTGACAGCGTCCAACTTTTTGAACTTTAAAAAAAAAATTTGGAGTACCCAACTCATTTTTTCCAATTAAGGGGCAATTTAGCATGGCCAATCCACCTACCCTGCACATCTTTGGGTTGTGGGGGTGAAACCCACGCAAACACGGGGAGAATGTGCAAACTCCATACGGACAGTGACCCAGAGCCAGGGTCAAACCTGGGACCTCGGCGCCATGAGTCAGCAGTGCTAACCACTGTGCCATCGTACTGCCCCCAACTTTTTGAACTTGATCCACAGTTTAAACTGACCGTGCAATGGGGGAGTGCCCACTGCTAATCTTTTCACAAGAGGGCAGACTTCTATTTTTTGAAGTGGGGCAAATGCACGGAATTTCTTATTCACTCATGGCTCTTTGTAGTTAGATGGATTGAACTCACTGAAGAGGCAATAAACTTTGCTCTGTATACATGTGTACCAAGTTCAGCTGCTTTATATGTTTGAATCTTCACATAAAGTGCTGATAACACTTCAGTGGAAAATGAAGAGAATGCCAAATTCGATTCCCTGTAATCCAATGTAAAGTCGTTCACACTGTAATGTTTTCTGAGAGCAGTGAAGCCTGGAGTATAAAGAGGAGAAGAATCAACATTCACTTGAGAATGGAGAATCGATCAAGGGAATCAGTCACTATGGGTTGTGCCATTGGTTATTGGAATATACATCAGGGTTAGAAGCTCACATTTATCAATCCTTGAGTGTGTATTGGGGTATCTATTGAGGGGGAAGAAAACACTCGTCAGCAATTTAATAGATTTTTCCCAGTTGTCCTGTTTGAGTGGAAAGCAAAGGATCCTTGAGAGCTGCAATAAATTAAAATTTAGTCAATTAAACTCCCAGCCAGCTTGTAATAAGATAGCCGGAACAAATTGTACAATTCAAGCAAATTAAAGGGAATCAATGCTGTGACATGGAAGGAAAAAAAGAGATCAAGGCAAACCAAACAGTAGAACATCCATTGAGTTACATGTCATTTTTGTCCTTGGGTTCATCATAAGAAGAAGTAGGCAGCATTACTTACTCTAGATTGCCTACTGAGAGGAAATCATCAGCAAGTATTCTTCAAGGGATTGAGATTTGAAATACTGGTCAGAGAAACTAATATAGATAACAACAAAAAAGGAGAGTGTTCTTTCTTACATGTCAAAGTATTGATTCTCTTTAATTTGATTAAGTTGTACAATTTGCTATGGTCATCTTATTACAAGTAACAGGGCACTTTACTGTCCAGATTTTCATTTAATGTTTTCTGATTGCAGTGTTTTTAAAGGTCACCTGATATCTAATCAAACATGACAGGCAATAGCTATGCAACTGCACTCCTGTAATGAGATGTTAAAATCAATTTTCTGTCAATTCTCGACTGGCTACCCCTAAAATCAATTCCCGACTGGTGAGCTATCTCAGATTGTCAGTCAGGCATTTGCAACTGACCGGGCAGATGTTAATGAGACCTCGCCAGCAAGGCGGGTCAGACGTCTCGCTGCTGCAACTGAGCACAAATCTGACGATCTACCCAGGTTCTGCAACATACCAAAATCTGTGCCTGCTTTATTTTTAGTCCTGCAGCTACAATGTAGAGGAGACCTACTTTAAATGAGGTTCCTTCTCACAAAAGAAAATGATTATAAAATGAAGAAAAAAATCTGTCCTTCTTTCGGCTTGACCTGCTGCAGTCCCATTAAAAAGCACTGGTCAGGCTCTTCCAGAACAGGGGCCAATGGATATGGTGGCCGTGGCTCACGATTCACCCTTGCAAATGACAATCATATCCAGATCCTACAACAGGCAGAGGCCACCAATTTAAATAATTCCTAGCAGGAGCATATTGATTACCCATTTCCAGATCTGCTTTATAAATTGACTCAGGTGAGCCTGTGACAGTTAATGGGTCGGACTTTTTTCAAAAATAAAATAATTTAGCTCTCTGTTAAGTAACATAAACGGGTTGGCAGGCAAACAAATATCAGCCCCAGGACCTCACTGACAGTAGGATGAAATTTTTCTTTTAACGAAAATTGAACAAACATCTATTTTCTTCATAACTAATAATTATATCACCTGATATAGTTCCACGCTACATTGACAGTAGAACATTGCTAAATACCCCAAACAACGCCCTGAAACAGGAGTTAGGCAAGCTAATGAGGAGCCTAATATTCATTTAAGAAACTCTTGGTAAAACACAGCAGTAGTGAATGCAGCATTGATACTGGGTGTTTTGCTCAGATTTTTCTGAGATTTTGTCACAGAAAGGTTGAACAGAAAGGTTCATTAGAAGCAGAAGTATTCCTCCCAGCACACCTTTGGGCTGCTACTAGCACCCCATCATCTCCCTTTGATTCATCCCCCCTAAGGCTCAAGGGTCATTGCTGATGAGATAAATGACTGCAATTGAAGCAATGCTCTTTGTGTCTCAAGGCTGATACTAGTTGTCCCAAGAAATTACAATGAGGCCCAAGTTCAGATGAGACTAGGATTTGAAAGCAAAACAGAAAATGCTGGAAAAAAATCAGCAGGCCTGGCAGCATCCATGGAGAGAGAAATTGAGTTAAAGGGTGAATCTTTCGGCCCCACACACAGCAGAAAGCAGGCAGGTGGGGGACCTTAATTTGGAGTGAAGCCAAAGGTTTCCCTATAGTGAGATGAACCTTAGTAATTATTAATCTCGGGCGGGTTGAAGGTGGGCCAACCCTCCTAATGAATGATGTCGGAAAGCCCTTTTGCATGTATTACCATGTCATGCATGCTCATTAAAAGGCCAGCTCGCCAGAATAAAGTTTCCACTCCAGACTAAGTTTCATGTCAGCAAGAAATTAGAATACTCACTTTTACAACTGTATGTCAGAAGTCTGCCGAGGTAGACGTTTTCTACGATTAATGCTGAATTGTGGCTACATTTTCCTGTTTGGGTAGCATCTCTAAGTGCCAGCCTATGCTTGTGACCGGGGGTGGCAGTGCCAGTTGCGTCGAGGATGAACAAGGAAGAGAGACAGGGTTAATGGGGAAGGATAGAGCAGTGGCTGGGGAAAGGTGGAAGGAATAGTGCAGGCTGTTTGCGTGACCATTGAATATGGCTTCCTGACCTTCAACCCCATGAGGTAATGACATTGACAGCAACTTCCTGCCTGTCCCCCGCAAAGATCAGTGAGTTCCTCATTGATGCAGATTTAATTAGTTGAACATCACAAGATAGCATGTGGCCAGCCACCTCCACCCCCCCCCCCCCCCCCCCCCCCCCCAACACACACACACAACCTCTGTCACCACTGGTGGAAATCCCTCCCACCTATGCACCTGCTCACAAATTTAGACTCCAGGACGGAAAATTCCAGCCCACGTTCTGAGACAAATGTGACTCTTTGGAACTTGGAAATAAAGGTCAAAGACGTGGATTTTCTGCTTGGTGAATACACTGCCTACATGTTGTCAGTTGTACATCCAAAAACGGATCATAACAAATTTCTACACCTGATAATCTAACTTGGGAGCACTGGAGAAGTATAACCTGGAATTGATAAAGGTGCAAATGAGAATTTCAACAATAATGTATGCAAATTAGGGATAAAGTTTGGCAGTATCATGGAGGTGATAATTGCTGGTCTTAGTGATGGATAGAAATAGAAAGTTTAACAGCAAGGTTAAGGTTAGATATGAGACTGAGATTAAAAGAGTGAAGTTACTGCTATCAAATACAGCCAAATCTTGATTATCTTTCACAATGGTAGATAATGGCAATTGGAAGAGAATTGAAAGTCAATAATTTACGGGCATACACATATAGCACAGCAGTACCCGAGGTACCAGGGGCTGTTTTAGCTCAGTTGGCTGGGCAGCTGATTCCGGGTTCAATTCCCAGACCAGCTGGGATTATTCATGAAGACCCGCCTTCTCCACCTTACTCCTCACCTGAGGTGAGGTGACCCCCAGGTTCAATCACACCAGTCAGCTCTTCCCCCAAAAGGGGAAAGCAGCCTCGGGTCATCTGGGACTTTCATGACTTTACCTGTACCTTAAGGCTGTGATTTTCCCTGAATTGACCAGAGGGCAGTGTTATTACCCAATCAAGGGCAGTGGGTGGATTCTCGAAGTGAGGGCCGGTAGGACACCCAGCAGTACAGGCTGCTCTTTCAAGGCAAGTGAGAGAGAGGGCACCCTGTGATCTAGGTGTCCGCTCTACAACGATTTAAAATAAAGAACCTTTTATCAGCCAACACAGTAGAGAGGGAATCTCTTCACAAGGGTGCCCTGTAGCTGCAGCTGAAGCCAGGCAGGAAGGGAAAGCTTGTCAGCCTGTTTGGAGCACTGGACCTCCAAGTGGTGACACTGTTCTCCAATGTGTCCAGGGATTTTCCAGTCAACTTCAACAACAGAGTTAATACAGTCAATTGGCTACCTGATGTATTTAGTTGGGTATCCCTGCCATACCACGTCCAGAAAAATGGACAAGGGATGAGATGAAGTGGGGAACTGGCACACCAGCCAGCGGCACAAAATTCCACACAAGCTTGCCTCTTTGCCCACCTTATGAGGTCCCAAAATTCAGGCCAAAATTTTTCCCCACAAAAAATTCTGATCAATAATCCAGAAAATGGATAATTGGGACAAATTCATTTGAGAATCAAATGCATTGAATCAACAGAATCCCTACTGTGCAAAAGAAGGCCATTCGGCCCATCAAGCATCCACCAACCCTTGAAAAGAGCGCCCACACCCTCACCCTATCTCCGTAACCCCATCTAATCTTTGGACACTAAGGGCAATTAGCATGGCCAATCCACTTAACCTGAACATCTTTGGACTGTGGAAGGAAACTGGAGCACCCGGAGGAGACACGGGGAGAAAGTACAAACTGGACACAGACAGTCACTCAAGGCTAGAATTAATCCATGGCACTGTGAGGCAGCAGTGCTAACCACTGTGCCACTGTATTTCCCATTCATTTGATCCCACAATTCAAGCAGGGTAAAGAATAGAAGGCATAACAGATGTGATCCTAGTGTAACTGGCATCAGAGGCAGCATTTGTAGCATTGACTTATTTGTTTTTCTTTCCTTTCAGCTTTTGTTATATTCAGGAAAAGCAGTCAATTTAACATAAGTGCCTTACAAAGAATATTAACGGCAAACCTAGACTGGTTTGCCTTACTAACATCTGGGGGCTCGTGCCACAGTTGGGAGACTGAACCACAGGCATGTCGAAAAACAGCCTGAGATAATGTCCCAAAACCACCATCACTATTCCTGGGTGTATCCTGTCTCACTGGCAGACAGACCCAGCAGAGGTAGGGCAGCATAGTGGTATGCAGTCAGGGGGGAGGTGCCCTGGGAGTCCACAATGTCAAAGCTGGACCCCTTGAAGTCAAACATGGGCAAGAAAACCTCCTGATGATTACCATGTACTGTCTGCCCTTAGCTGAGGAATCAGTACTCCTCTATGCTGAACACCACTTTCAGGAAGCACTGAGGCTGGCAAGGGTACAAAATGTACTCTGGGTGAAGGACCTAACTGTCCATCACAAAGAGTGGCTTGGTAGTACCACCACATACCAAGCTGGCCGGGTCCAAAAGGGCATCACTGCTATATTGGGAGTGTGGCAGATGGTGAGGGTATCAAAAGAGGAAAAACATACTTGTCCTCATCCTCACCAACCTGCCTGCTACAGTTGCATCTGTCCATGATAGTATTGCCAGGAGTGACCACCGCACAGTACTTCTGAAGATGAAGTCCCATCTTCACATCGAGGATACCATCCATTGTGTTGTATGGCATTACCACCATGCTAAATGGGATAGACTTCGAAACTGGCGAAGATACAACAGAGGACTACGTGTGCGCCAAACAGCATAAGCTGCAAGTAATAGGCCGAGCTAAGCAATCCCAACATCAACAGATCTAATCTAAGCTCTGCAGTCCTGCCACATCCAGTCATGAATAGTGGTGGACAATTAAATACCTCAATGAAAGAGGAGGACCAACAAATATCCCCAGCCTCAATGGTGGAGGAGAAAGACCTGGACAACATCCATCTTTGTGATGACAGGTGACAAGTAACATTTGCACCACTTAAGTGCCAGGCAATAACCATCTCCAACAAGAGAGGATCTAACCGTCGCCCCTTGACATTCAATGCCATTGTCATCAATGAATCTCCCACAATAAATACCCTGGGGGTTACCATTGATCAGAAACTGAACTAGACTAGCCATATTAATGCTGTGGATACCAGAGCAAGTCAAAGGCTAGGAACCTGCGGTGAGTAACTCACATCCTGCCCCCAAAGCCTGTCCACCATATACAAGGTACAAGTCAGGAGTGAAATGGAATCCTCTCCACTTGCCTAGATGAGTACAGCTCCAACCACACTCAATAAGCTTGACACTATCCAGGACAAAGCAGCCCGCTTGATTGCTACTCCTTCCACAAACCTTCAATCACTCCGTCATCGACAAACAGCGGTAGCCATGTGTAGCATCTACAAGATGCACTGCAGGAACTTGCCAAGGTTCCTTAGGCAGCACCTTCCAAACCCATGACCACTACCATCTAGAAGGACAAGAGCAGCAGATACCTGAGATCCCCACCACCTGGAGGTTCAACTCCAAGTCACTCGTCCTCCTGACTTAGAAATGCTTGGCTGTTCCTTCATTTTTGCTAGGTCAAAATCCTGGAATTCCGTCCTGAACACCTCTGTGGGTGCACCTACAGCTCAGGAACTCAAATGGTTCAAGAAGGCAGATCATCATCACCTTTTGAAGGGCAGCTTGTGATGGGCAGCTGGCCTAGAGTGCACCCATATACCATAAATTAATTTTAAGAAATCTGATTTTGATGCCTGGATCACCAGAGAAACATAGAAAATAGGATCCGGAGTAGGCCATTCAACCTTTCAAGCCTGTTCCGACGTTCATTCTGATCATCCTACTCAAAAGCCTGTTCCTGCCTTCAACCCCGAATGGCCTCCTTCTGCACTGTATGTTCCATGTTCTAAACTGTTATAGAGATGTTCACCTGTTATGTTCAAAATAAACACCTGTGCGCAAAAGTTCCAAACTGCCGCGGTGTTCTTTCAGAATGGTGTGAGTGATGGGATGGACTGGCTGCAGAGTGCAGACGGTTGGGAGTGGGGGATTGTTGCAGTTCACCCATGTGCTCTTTGAATGTTTGCCATTGCTTATCTACTGTCATCCCTTTCGAGAACAGGCCATCCTAGTCTGGGTATTATGCAATGAGAAAGGAATAATTGGAAATCTAGTTGTACGAGGCCCTTTAGCCTCCATCAAGATGGAGAGTTGATTCTGAGACTAGGGTCCTGAAGCCCAATAAAGGAAACTATGATGGTATGAAGTGTAAGTCAATTGGTCCAGGAAACCATCCCGTATACATTCCTGGAATTCCTCCTCTACAGTATTGTTAAAAATGTAATTTGCCCAATATATATGCAGAATAAAATCACCAATAATTACTGTTGTTCCTTTATTGCATGTGTCTCTAATACCCTGTTTCGTGCCATTCCGAACATCACCACTACAGTTTGGGGGTCGATATACAACCCCCACTAACGTTGTTTGCCCATTAGTGTCTCTCAGCTCTACCCATACAGATTCTACATTGTCAGAGCTATTCTTCCGTATTGTGTTAATTTCGTCTTTAACAAGTAATCCAAGTCCACCACTTTTCCTTTTTGTCTGTCTTTCCTAAATACCCCTGGATATTCAGTTCCCATCCCTGATCACCCTGCAGCGATGTCTCCATAATTCTGATCATATCATATCCATTTACACCTATTTGCGCGATTAATTCATCCACTTTATTGCCAATGTTCCGCGGGTTAAGTCACACAGCCTTAAGGCTTGTCTTTTTAACATTACTTGTTCCGTTCCCACTATTGTTCACTGTGCCCCTGTTTGAATCTTGTCCTTGATGTCTCTGCATACCACTTTTCTCATTCCCCTTGATGTCCTTTGTTCTTGACCTTGATTATCCCTCCTCTGACTCCTTGCATAGGTTCCCATCCCCTGCCATTTTAGTTTAAACTCTCCCCAACCATTCGAGCAAATTATTATATATATTTAATCTTATTAATCTAATCTACAGTTATAGTTATTGAAGAATGAACAAACACATAGTTAATTTATGAACATTACTCAATAAACAGTATTTGCTTTATTTGAAGACTTCGAGTGTTACTAAACATCAAGCATATGACCATTCTGGCAGTAAGCAAATGAGTAACAAGATATTACTAAACGTAATATAACAAGGTACCAGGCTTTGGCTTCGCAAAAACTAACTAGTTAGATTAGAAAATTCAAGAAAAGAACAAATTCGTAGCAGATATTCAACTGGGGAAGCTTCGCAGCAATCGGATCCTTCGCAGAAAAACCACCTCGATGGACCACGCACAAGCTCCACGTCAACTCAAGACAACCGGTAATCTTAATTCCAATTGGAAATTGTTCAAGCAACAGTTTCAGATTTACTTAGAGGCTACTGATTTAACCACCGCTACTGATGCCAGGAAGATTGCGTTGCTTTTATCAATGGCAGGACAGCATGCAATTGAAATTTATAATTCATTTCTATACTCTGAAGGACAGTACAAAAACAAATTCAACGTTATATTAAACAAATTTGATGACCACTGCAAAATTCAGGCGAATGAAATCTTTGAAAGATTCAGATTCAACAAACATTTGCAGAAAAATGGGGAATCATTTACCAGCTTTGTCACTGATTTAAAATTACTACCACAATCTTGTAACTATGCAGCATTTTAGCTGGTTTAGCACAGTGCGCTAAACAGTGGGCTTGTAAAGCAGAACAAGGCCAGCAGCACGGGTTCAATTCCCGTACCGGCCTCCCCGAACTGGTACCGGAATGTGGCGACGAGGGGCTTTTCACAGTAACTTCATTGAAGTCTACTTGTGACAATAACCGATTTTCATTTCATTTCATTCATTTCATGACTCACTAATCCGTGATCAAATTATGTATGGCATAAGGGATGAGAGTTTAAGAGAGAAATTATTAAGATAGCAAGGTCTTACATTAAAAATCGCTATAGAAAAATATTTAGCTCATGAACAAAGTACAAACCAGTACAACGAATATTATAACCATGAAAAAGGCGTAAAAATCCACCATGAGGTTGAATGTGTTAAAATAGTATCGCAATCGATGAAGAAGCACGTTTCGGATGGCAGCTACCTTGCATGCGCGCACTTGAACCCTGCACATGTGCACTTCGTCAGAAAATGCGAGACGGGAGATAACATGTCTCATGCATCAGGGAGACAACGTCATGACATGTTATCGATGTGGAACCGCACACTTAAAATGGAAATGGCCAGCTAAAGGCAAACAATGTTTAAAGTGTGGAAAACTCAATCATTATGCATCACAATGCAGATCTTCAGTACAATTTCAAACTCCAAAACAAAAACACGCAAACATCAACGTTCGAAGAATGGATTCAGCGGAGAAGAAAGCCGAAGAGAATTATTCATCAGAAGAAGACAACTTCCCACTCAAAGATACATTTTTCGTGCAAATCATTGAAAGATGTGAGGAACCTAAAGCTACAACAAGCAATCCTCATCCAGTTAATACAATCAACTCCAGCAATGAATGGAATTCTGTGGTTCAAGTTAACAATTATCCTGTCATGTTGAAGCTTGACACAGGAGCTTCAGCCGATCTGCTGACAAGTTTGGATCTCAATAAGATTCCAGGAGAACATGAGATGCTTCCAGCTGCATGTAGACTGAAGGACTACAATGGTAATTAAATCACTTGAATGGGATCATGCCATCTGAAAGTCACCAACAAAAGAATGAAGAAGACACTGCGATTTGAGATAATTACAAATGAAAAATCTTCATTGTTAGGCGCTCAAGCTTGCAAAGACTTGCAACTTGTTCAAAGAATATACACAACTCAAGATACACCAAATATGGATGAAGAAATCCAGCAAATCCTACAACAGTACCCTGATGTTCTCAGAGGCGTGGGTACATTACCGTTCCAGTATAAAATTTTACGCAGGAAGGTGCCAAGCCAGTTATTCATCCGCCGAGGAGAATTCCTGCCCCTTTGCAAGAAAGGTTAAAACTAGAACTTGACCGACTTCAATCACAAGGTACTATATCTCGAGTCACTAAACCGACTGACTGGGTCAGCTCATTGGCTTGCGTTAAAAAAACGTCTGGAGATCTTTGAATCTGCATAGGACCGAAAGATTTAAATAAAAATATTTGTAGGGAACACTATCCTATCCCAAAATGCAAAGAAATCACAAGTGGGATGGCAAATGCTCGCACCTTTACAAAGCTGGACACTTCACAGGGATTTTGGCAAATGCAACTTGATGACTCGAGCAGATTATTATGTATTTTCAACACTCCTTTTGGATGCTTTTGCTTCAACCGTATGCCGTTTGGTATCATATCAGCATCTGAGATATTCCACAGGATCATGAAACAAATGACAGGAGGAATTTAAGGTGTGAGGGTGTATGTTGACGACATCATCATTTGGTCCACGACTAAGGAAGAACACATCAAACGTTTAAGAAAAGTGAGAGAATCAACATGTTCAGATTAAAATTGAATCAGGCAAAGTGCACATTTACACAATCCTCATTGAAATTCCTGGGAAATGCCATATCCTAACTCAAGGTGTCAAACCTGATGATACATGTCATGATATCCATATTAACATATCATGGTGCAATCACACACACACACTGATGGACAGATCGACGGACCAATCAACACACACGCAACATCACACCCAATCACCAGTGAGAGTACACGCACTATAAAACAGGGAACACCACAGTTCCCGCTCATTCCAGCAGGAGACAGCTCAGGGCACAGAGCTCACAGCGTGCCACTCAGACATACACCATGTGCTGAGTGCCTCGCTAAGATAGTGCTAGGGCTGGGTCCACAGGTTAACTGGTGAGGTACGAACCACAGCCAGAAGTTAACAGTTGTTATTATCCAGAATAATAAAACAGAGTTGTACCGTCTACAACCATGTTGATTCGTTTGTATCTCGGAACACACAACACGACATAGCACCAGGGTTGGAAACTCCTCAGCAACTGTGAGACCTACCTGCACATCTTCAGAGATCCGCCATCCTGCACCATGGACACAATCAGCACACCGCAGCCGCTCCAAATCGCTGGAAATCTCGGCGTCAACTGGAAGCTGTTTAAGGAAAAAACATACAAAGTAGCAAAGATCAGTGGGAGACTAGAGGACTGGGAAATCTTTAGGGGGCAACAGAAAGCTACTAAAAAAGCTATAAAGAAGAGTAAGATAGATTATGAGAGTAAACTTGCTCAGAATATAAAAACAGATAGTAAAAGTTTCTACAAATACATAAAATAAAAAAGAGTGGCTAAGGTAAATATTGGTCCTTTAGAGGATGAGAAGGGAGATTTAATAATGGGAGATGAGGAAATGGCTGAGGAACTGAACAGGTTTTTTGGGTCGGTCTCACAGTGGAAGACACAAATAACATGCCAGTGACTGATGGAAATGAGGCTATGACAGGTGAGGACCTTGAGAGGATTGTTATCACCAAGGAGGTAGTGATGGGCAAGCTAATGGGGCTAAAGGTAGACAAGTCTCCTGGACCTGATGGAATGCATCCCAGAGTGCTAAAAGAGATGGCTAGGGAAATTGCAAATGCACTAGTGATAATTTACAAAATTCACTAGACTCTGGAGTGGTCCCGGCGGATTGGAAATGAACAAACATGACACCACTGTTTAAAAAAGGAGGTAGGCAGAAAGCGGGTAATTATAGGCCAGTGAGCTTAACTTCGGTAGTAGGGAAGATGCTGGAATCTATCATCAAGGAAGAAATAGCGAGGCATCTGGATGGAAATTGTCCCATTGGACAGACGCAGCATGGGTTCATAAAGGGCAGGTTGTGCCTAACTAATTTAGTGGAATTTTCTGAGGACATTAACAGTGCGGTAGATAACGGGGAGCCAATGGATGTGGTATATCTGGATTTCCAGAAAGCCTTTGACAAGGTGCCACACAAAAGGTTGTTGCATAAGATAACGATGCATGGCATTAAGGGGAAAGTAGTAGCATGGATAGAGGATTGGTTAATTAATAGAAAGCAAAGAGTGGGGATTAATGGGTGTTTCTCTGGTTGGCAATCAGTAGCTAGTGCTGTCCCTCAGGGATCAGTGTTGGGCCCACAACTGTTCACAATTTACATAGATGATTTGGAGTTAGGGACCAAGGGCAATGTGTCCAAGTTTGCAGACGACACTAAGATAAGTGGTAAAGCAAAAAGTGCAGAGGATACTGGAAGTCTGCAGAGGGATTTGCATAGGCTAAGTGAATGGGCTAGGGTCTGGCAGATGGAATACAATGTTGACAAATGTGAGGTTATCCATTTTGGTAGGAATAACAGCAAAAGGGATTATTATTTAAATGATAAAATATTAAAACATGCTGCTGTGCAGAGACACCTGGGTGTGCTAGTGCATGAGTCGCAAAAAGTTGGTTTTCAGGTGCAACAGGTGATTAAGAAGGCAAATGGAATTTTGTCCTTCATTGCTAGAGGGATGGAGTTTAAGACTAGGGAGGTTCTGCTGCAATTGTATAAGGTGTTAGTGAGCCCACACCTGGAGTATTGTGTTCAATTTTGGTCTCCTTACTTGAGAAAGGATGTACTGGCACTGGAGGGTGTGCAGAGGAGATTCACTAGGTTAATCCCAGAGCTGAAGGGGTTGGATTACAAGGAGAGGTTGAGTAGACTGGGACTGTACTCATTGGATTTAGAAGGATGAGGGGGGATCTTATAGAAACATATAAGATTATGAAGGGGATAGATAGGATAGATGCGGGCAGGTTGTTTCCACTGGCGGGTGAAAGCAGAACTAGGGGGCATAGCCTCAAAATAAGGGGAAGTAGATTTAGGACTGAGTTTAGGAGGAACGTCTTCACCCAAAGGGTTGTGAATCTATGGAATTCCTTGCCCAGTGAAGCAGTAGAGGCTCCTTCATTAAATATTTTTAAGATAGAGATAGATAGTTTTTTGAAGAATAAAGGGATTAAGGGTTATGGTGTTCGGGCCGGAAAGTGGAGCTGAGTCCACAAAAGATCAGCTATGATCTCATTCAATGGTGGAGCAGGCTCGAGGGGCCAGATGGCCTACTCCTGCTCCTAGTTCTTATGTTCTTATGTTCTTATGTTCTAAACAACATTTCCAGCTCTTCTTAGAAGCCACAGACAGGGAGAATGCATCGGACACCAGGAAGATCGCCCTCCTCCTCTCCACGGCAGGGCAACACACCATCCACATCTACAACTCCCTGGCATTCGCGGAAGGCGAGGACATGACGAAGTACAAGACGGTCCTTCTAAAATTTGAGCAACACTTCAACGTCGAAGTGAATGAGAGCTTCGAGAGGTACCTCTTCCAGCAGCGCCTGCAGGGTAAGGATGAGCCTTTTCCATTTTTTTTGACACACCTCCGTATCCTCGCGCAGTCCTGCGGCTATGAGGCCACCTCCGATTTCATGATTCGGGACCAGATAGTTTTTGGGGTCACCTCGGGCACCCTACGCCAGCAGCTCCTCAAAGTAAAGATCCTCACCCTAGCCACCGCCATCGAAACCTGCGTCCTCCACGAAAACGCGACCAGCCGGTACTCCCAATTCCAAGCGGCCGAATCGGCACGGCAGGGATCCTACGAGGCCGAGCGGGTCCAGTCGATCGAGTTCGTCCCGGCCCGCGGCCCGGACGAGGGCGGCCATTTTGAGCGCTTTCCGAGGCCTCCCGCGGTTGTACGCGCCAAAAGAGACATCGACGCAGAGGGAAGTGACGCGCAGGAACGCTCTACACAGGACCGAACTGCGCATGCGCGGTGGCTCAACGAACGCCATGACGTCACGACGTGCGGCAACTGTGGATCCGCACACTTAAAGCGGCAATGTCCAGCCAATACTCGACAATGCCTCCGCTGCGGCAAGATGGGCCACTACGCTGCCTGTTGCCGAGCAGCTCAACCTGCCAACGCCCCGCAATTCCGCCAGCCTCGCAGGGACGTGCGGGCCATTCAGCCTCCATACACCGAGTCATACCCTGACGACGTACAGACCGGTGATACCGACGACCGGGAAGCCTTCTGCGTTGCGGTAATCGATGTCCCCAAGTAGGACCACCAGCCAATGCCAGTGCACAGCATTAATCCTTGCGATGAATGGTGTGCCACCCTAACGGTCAACCGATCACCAATCACATTCCGTTTAGACAATGGTGCCTCCGCCAATCTCATTGCATGGTCAGCCTTCTACGCCTTGAAGGTCAAACCACCGATTCGGTCATCCCGCTGTCAGTTGGTCGATTACAACGGGAATGTTATCCCAGCCATGGGATCTCGCCAGCTCGAGGTTGCACACAATTCATACACAGCCACACTGTCTTTTGAGATAGTTGGATCCTCGAAGGACTCCCTGCTGGGCGCACAGGCGTGCAAGATTCTCCACCTCGTTCAGCGGGTATACACTCTGTCTCCAGAAGGCACATCCAATTTCCCGGATGCAGACTTTAGGGCACAGCTCCACTCGCTCCTCACCCACAACCAGGAGGCTTTCGAGGGCAAGGGCACACTGCCCTACACTTACAGAATATGGCTCAAACCGGACGCCACCCCGGTCATTCACGCACCTCGTCGAGTCCCAGCACCACTCAAGGACCGCCTCAAGCAGCAGCTGCAGGATCTCCAGGACCAAGGAGTGCTTTCCCGGGTCACGGACCCTACGCCATGGGTCAGCTCCATGGTGTGCGTAAAAAAGCCCTCTGGCGAACTCCGGATCTGCATCGACCCGAAAGACCTGAACAATAACGTCATGAGGGAACACTACCCCATAACCAAATGGGAAGAGATCACGAGCGAAATGGCCCGGGCTAAACTTTTTACCCAGCTTGATGCCTCAAAGGGTTTTTGGCAGATTCAGCTGGATCAGTCCAGCAGGAAGCTGTGTACTTTCAACACTCCCTTTGGCAGGTACTGCTACAAGAGGATGCCGTTTGGCATCATCTCGGCATCCGAGGTGTTTCATCGAATCATGGAACAGATGATGGAGGGCATCGAAGGGGTGCGCGTCTAAGTCATCATCTGGTCCACCACATCACAGGAGCACATCAGTCGTCTCCAGCGCGTTTTTGCTCGGATACGAGAACACGGCCTGCGCCTCAACCGAGCCAAGTGTTCTTTTGGCCAAACTGAGCTAAAGTTTCTGGGGGACCACATATCCCGGTCAGGGGTGCGTCCGGATGCAAACAAAGAGACAGCTATTGCAGCCATGCCGCAGCCGGCAGACAAGAAGGCAGTGCCATGCTTTCTCGGGATGGTCAACTTCCTGGGGAAGTTTAGTCCCAACCATGCCTCCCACACAACGGCTATTCGCCACCTGGTGAAGAAGACTACGGAGTTCCAGTGGCTGCCCACAGAGATCTCGACTGATGCCAGCCAGTCCGGCATTGGGGTGGTACTCCTGCAACGGGACGACACTGCATCATGGGCCCCGGTCGCCTATGCCTCACAGGCCATGACCCCCACAGAACAGCGCTATGCGCAGATTGAGAAGGAGTGCCTGGGTTTGTTAACCAGCATAGATAAATTCCACGACTATGTGTATGGTCTCCCTCAGTTCACCGTGGAAACCGACCATCGCCCCCTGGTCAGCATCATACAAAAGGACATCAATGAGATGACCCCTCGCCTCCAGCGCATTCTGCTCAAGCTATGGGGGTACGACATACAACTGGTCTACACCCCGGGTAAGGACCTCATCGTCGCGGATGTCCTGTCCAGAGCAGTAAGCACACCGCCCGAATCGGGGGGGTTCGTCTGTCAGGTCGACGCACATGTAGCCTTCACATCGGCCAATCTGCCGGTTACTGATGCAAGTCTGGCCCATATTCGCCTTGAGACTGCGGCTGACCACCTTCTACAATGTGTGATGCGCCACATGACGGAAGGGTGGCTCAAGGGGCAGTGCCCACAATTCTACAATGTCCGGGATGACTTGGCCGTCATTGACGGTGTCCTCCTAAAGTTGGACCGGATTGTGATCCCACACAGCATGCACAGGCTGGTCCTCGAACAATTACACGAAGGCCATCTCGGGGTTGAAAAGTGCAGGCGGAGGGCCCGAGAAGCTGTGTACGGGCCAGGCATCAGCGACGACATTGCCAACATGGTGCTCAACTGCCCCACCTGCCAAAGGTTTCAGCTGGCGCAACCTTCTGAGACGCTTCAGCCCCATGAGTTGGTAACATCTCCCTGGGCAAAGGTGGGTGCGGACCTTTTTCATGCGCTCGGCAGGGACTACGTCATTATATTTGACTATTTTTCAAATTATCCGGAGGTCATACGCCTGCATGACTTGACATCATCTGCTCTAATCAGAGCATGTAAAGAAACCTTCGCTCGCCATGGCATTCCGCTTACCGTCATGTCGGACAATGGGCCCTGTTTTGCGAGCCAAGAATGGTCTTCTTTTGCTGCTTCATATGGCTTCACACACGTGACGTCCAGCCCTCTGCATCTCCAGTCAAATGGCAAGGCAGAAAAGGGCGTCCATATCGTGAAGCAGCTCCTCTGCAAGGCTGCTGATGCCGGATCTGACTTCTGTTTAGCCCTGCTGGCCTATCGTCGGCCCCACTGTCCACAGGCCTCTCACCAGCCCAGCTGTTGATGGTCGCGCCCTCAGGATCACTGTGCCGTCCATTCATATTCTTAAACCCGACCATGCTCCAGTACTGCAAAGGATGCGACGGCAGCGTGCTCAGCAGAAGGTGGCACATGACACTCGAGCAACTGATCTTCCTGCCCTGGCGCCTGGAGACAACGTCCACATACACCTACCAGAGGGTGGCTGGTCGGCAACTGCCGAGGTTCTCCGCTGCGTGGCTCCCCGCTCGTTCCTGGTTTGCATGCCTGATGGCTCCATTCGCCGGCGTAATCGGCAGGCCCTTCGGCTGCTTCCGCGCTCGCTACGTGATCATGTACCAGTGCCAAGCCCTCCTGTTGTCCCTGATGTCGACTTCGTGGAGCTTCCTGCCACTCTGCCTATTCCTCTATCGCCCGTGGCCAGGCCCATTCCTCAGCCGGTGGATCCTGACCCACCCAATTCAAAATATGAAAACGGCAGGAGGTACAAAAGCTGTTCTGAGGTTTGTGAGTTTTGCCAATTTTTGGGGCAAGTTTATATCAAAGCTGTCATCAAGAACATCTGCATTAAGAAATCTGATCAGAAAATCAACCATTTTTGAATGGACACAAAGTCATCAAAACAAATGGGCAGATTTAAAACAACAACTTATGCCCCCACCGATACTCGCTTTCTTCGACCTGAAAAGAGCAACTAAAATATCCACTGATGCAAGTCAGGATGGAATAGGTGCAGTTCTCTTACAGCAAGATGAACACTCTGATTGGATTCCTGTAGCATATGCTTCAAGAGCTATGACTGCAACAGAGTGCAGATATGCACAGATAGAAAAAGAATGTCTCAGAGTATTGACGGGAATACTTAAATTCCATGTTTACGGACTTCCAACCTTCACTGTGGAGACGGATCATAGGCTGTTGATCCACATCATTGAGAAAAATTTAAACAACGTGACAGACTCCAGCGTATCATGATGCATTTGCAAATGTATGATTACAAATTAACATATACACCTGGGAAAGAGCTTATCATTGCAGGCACTCTATCACGTTCCATTGCAACAGAGAGCACACCAATGGAATTCATCAGAGACATAGAGGCTCAGGCTCAACTCTGCATGGAGGATGTTCCAGCACCTGATGAAAAACTGGAGTTAATACAGCAAGAAACAAAGAAAGATGCAACTCTTCTAAGGGTAATGCACTATCTACAACATGGGAGGCCTAACATATTCAGGCGTTGTCCTGAATACCGCAATACTCAAACAGATTTAACAATAGTTAATGGTCTATTGTTAAGACAAGATCAAATCGTTATCCCGCAAAGCCTTCGTTCCGAAATCCTACAGAAATTCACGAGGGACACTTCGATATCGAAAAATGTAAGATGAGAGCAATACAAGCAGTATGCTGGCCAGGGATCAACAGGGATATCACTGACATGGTCATAATATGTGAAAACTGTCAAAGACACTGAGGTAGTAGAGGTATTATGGTACCTGGTAATGCTGGAACGCCATTGGTAGAAATTGTATACTTCCTATTGGTCAAGCTGTATGGTAGCCTCGCCCTGCTAGGCGGGGTATAAGAGCCCGTGCCGCAGCAGCAGCCTTCATTCTGTACCTGAGCTGCTGGGGGAAACATCGAGCTTATTAAAGCCTTCAGTTGGATTACAACCTCACTTGAGTGGTCATTGATCGTGCATCAATTTAATAAGCTAGATTTAAAAGGATGGAGCTCCGAATCATGCCGGAGTGTCTGCAACTCAGCCCCCATGCAGCGAACTCAGTGGCAATCTTCAAGCACTGGCTGGCGTGTTTTAAAGGATATCTCGGGACGGCCGAAAACACACCCACGGGAGAACAGAAAATGCAAGTCCTGCACTCGAGGGTGAGCCCGGAGATTTACACCCTATTCGAGGAAGCGGAAGACTTTGATGCAGCAATAGAGCTGCTAAAAGGACATTATATTCGCCCGGTAAACCAGGTATACGCCCGACATCTGCTAGCAACAAGGCGACAAATCCCTGGGGAATCGCGAGAAGAATTCTACCGTGCACTCCTGGTGTTGTGGAGAAATTGCAGCTGCCCGCAAGTTTCGGCGAGCGGACACACTGAACTCTTGGTCCAGGACGCTTTCGTGGCAGGCATGCTGTCCTCCCAAATCCGCCAGTGATTGCTGGAAAAAGACACTCTAGGTCTCAAGGAGGCATGGGCCCTTGCAGGCTACCTGGATGTGGCCTCCAGAAACGCCCACGCTTACTTTCCCGACCGCGCGGCAGCCCCCTGGACAGTGTGGAACCCCTCCGCAGCCGACCCCGAGACATCCCCCATCCCCCACAAGCTTGTGCTGCAAGGCGGCCTGGCAACCCCAGGGGGGCCCTGCTACTACTTTTGCGGGCAGGCCAAGCACCACCGCCAGCGCTGCCCAGCCCGCGCATCCACCTGCAAGGGATGCGGTAAAAAGGATCATTTTGTGGTGGTATGCAAGGCCCGTGCAGTTGCCGCGGTCTCCGGCGACGAATGCGGACCGCCACCACAAACCTCTCCACAGTCCCCGTGCAGCCAGCGGGTGCCGCCATCTTCCTACTCCAGGGCCACTTGCGGCCCTCGGGCGCCGTCATTTTGTCCCGCGGACGCCACGTTAGATGGATGGGCGCCGCCATTTTGTGCACCCCCAGCCATGTGCGACCAATGGGAGCCGCCAACTTGGATGGACCCCCAGGACCCCAGCTCGGCTGACTACACACTGCCCGAAGAGAACACTCAACTGCTGCGATTAGCCTCGGTGACCCTGGATCAGTCCCGGCCTCGAACACTCTCAACTGCTACAACAACTGTATTTATCAACGGGCACATGACGTTCTGCCTAATCGACTCTGGGAGCACGGAGAGCTTCATACACCCCGACATGGTAAGGCGCTGTTCTCTCCTCGTCCACCCCGTTAATCAAAAAATCTCCCTGGCCTCCGGTTCCCACTCAGTAGATAAATGGGTTTTGTGTAGCAAACCTCAGTCCAGGGAAGGGAGTTTAAAAATTACCGACTCTACGTCCTTCCCCACCTCTGCGCGGCCACACTCCTAGGTTTAGACTTCCAGTGTAATCTCCAAAGTCTAACTTTCAAATTCGGCGGCCCTATACCCCCCCTCACTGTCTGCGGCCTCGCGACCCTTAAGGTCGACCCGCCTTCCCTGTTTGCGAAACTCACCCCGGATTGCAAACCCGTCGCCAGCAGGAGCAGACGGTACAGTGCCCAGGACCGGATCTTTATTAGGTCAGAGGTTCAAAGGCTACTGAGGGAAGGAGTTATTGAAGCCAGCAACAGTCCCTGGAGAGCTCAAGTAGTGGTGGTAAAGACCGGGGAGAAGCATAGGATGGTCATCGACTGCAGTCAGACCATCAACAGGTTTACGCAGCTGGACGCGTACCCTCTCCCCCGCATATCCGACCTGGTAAACAGGATCGCGCATTACAAGGTCTTCTCCACGGTGGACCTCAAGTCCACCTACCACCAGCTCCCCATCCGCACTAGTGACTGCAAATACACTGCCTTCGAGGCAGATGGGCGGCTCTATCACTTCTTAAGGGTTCCCTTCGGTGTCACCAATTGGGTCTTGGTCTTCCAGTGCGAGATGGACCGAATGGTTGACCGGTACGGTATACGGGCAACATTCCCGTATCTCGAAAATGTCACCATCTGCGGCCACGACCAGCAGGACCACGACACCAACCTCCGAAAATTCCTCCAGACCGCAAAGATCCTTAATCTTACATACAACAAGGATAAATGCATGTTTAGCATCGACCGCCTAGCCATCCTCGGCTACGTAGTGCGAAATGGAGTTATAGGCCCCGACCCTGAGTGCATGCGCCACCTTATGGAGTTCCCCCTCCCTCACTGCCCCAAGGCCCTGAAGCGCTGTCTCGGGTTTTCAGTTACTACGCCCAGTGGGTCCCAAACTCTGCGGACAAGGCCCGTCCCCTGATCCAATCCACAGCTTATACCCTGTCGATAGAGGCCTGCCAGGCCTTCAGCTGCATCAAAACGGACATTGCAAAGGCCACAATGCACACCATCGACGAGTCCCTCCCCTTCCAGGTCAAGAGCGACGCGTCAGACGTAGATCTGGCGGCCACCCTCAACCAGGTGGGCAGGCCCGTGGTCTTCTTCTCACGTACCCTCCATGCTTCCGAAATCCGCCACTCCTCAGTCAAAAAGGAGGCCCAGGCCATAGTAGAAGATGTGCGACATTGGAGGCATTACCTGGCCGGCAGGAGATTCACTCTCCTCACTGACCAACGGTCGGTTGCTTTCATGTTCGATAATGCACAGTGGGGCAAGATAAAAAACGATATGATCTTGCGGTGGAGGATCGAACTCTCCACCTACAACTACGAGATCTTGTATAGTCCCGGGAAGCTAAACGAGCCTCCTTACGCCCTGTCCCGCGGCACATGTGCCACCGCACAAGTGGACTGCCTCCGAGCCCTCCACGAGGACCTCTGCCACCCGGGGAGTCACTCGCTTTTTCCACTTTATCATGACCCGCAACCTGCCCTACTCCATCGAGGAGGTCAGGACAGCCACCAGGGACTGCCAAATCTGCGCGGAGTGCAAACCGCACTTCTACCGGCGAGAGAAAGCGCACCTGATAAAGGCTTCCCATCCCTTTGAACGCCTCAGCGTGGACTTCAAAGGCCCCCTCCCCTCCACCGACCACAACACGTACTTCCTGAACGTGATTGACAAGTACTCCCGGTTCCCATTCGCCATCCCCTGCCCCGACATGACCGCAACCACCGTCATCAAGGCCCTTCATAGCATCTTTGCACTGTTCGGGTTCCCCCCCTACATACATAGTGATAGGGGGTCCTCCTTTATGAGCGACGAACTGCGCCAATTCCTGCTCAGAAAGGGCAACGCCTCTAGCAGGACGACCAGTTACAATCCCCGGGGTAATGGACAGGTAGAGAGGGAGAACGGAATGGCCTGGAAGACCGTCCTCCTGGTCCTATGGCCCAGGAATCTCCCAGTCTCCCGCTGGCTGGATGTCCTCCCGGATGCCCTCCACTCCATCCGGTCACTGCTTTGTACCACAACCAACCAGACATTTCACGAATGTCTCCTTGTCTTCCCCAGGAAGTCCTCCTCTGGGACCTCGCTCCCGACCTGGCTGGCAGCTCCCAGACCCATCCTGCTCCGAAAACACATGGGGGCGCACAAGTCGGACCCGTTTGTCGAGAGGGTCCATCTTCTCCACGCTAACCCCCAGTATGCCTACGTGACGTACCCCGACGGCCGACAAGATACGGTCTCCCTACGAGACCTGGCGCCCGCCGGAGCCCCACGCACACCCCAGCCACCAGTCCCACCCTCCCCTCCACCAGGGCCCTTTACAGGAGGATCGGACCTTCCGCCGGCCCCGACTAGGCCCACCGACGCACCCCGCAGGCGCTCCCTTCCCAGTTCAACCGTTTTCCCCTTCAGCGCCGTCTAGGGATGTCAAAGCTGCCACAGAGATCGAGGCCACACTCCCGGAGTCACAGGCGCCTGAGCCTCCACCGGAGTCACCACCGAAGCTCCGACGATCACAAAGGACGACCAGGGCACCCGATCGACTGATTACTTCATTTTAAATTGTAAATTTAAATCATAAATTGTAAATAGTTGCTAGAATTGTAAATAGTTACAAAACGCTGTACGGAGGTATTACGGTACCTCCATAACTAATTCTCCCACGTTGCCATGTTTGTAGTATCAGGCCACCACCCCCGCCGGACTCTTTTTTAACAGGGGGTGAATGTGGTAGGAGAGATATTACGGTACCAGGTAATGCTGGAACACCATTGGTAGAAATTGTATGCTTCCTATTGGACAAGCTGTATGTTAGCTCCACCCTGCTAGGTGGGGTATAAGAGCCTGTGCCGCCCCAGCAGCCTTCATTCTGTACCTGAGCTGCTGGGGGAAATATCTAGCTTATTAAAGCCTTCAGTTGGACTACAACCTCGCTTTAGTGGTCATTGATCGTGCATCAGACACCAACCTGCACAATGCAAGGAAACACTTCAACAACATGAACTTATCACATCACAATGGACAAAAGTAGGGATTGACCTCTCCCATGCACTGGTCGTGACTACGTTCTCATCATGGATTACTATTCAAACTACCCAGACGTTATGACACTTCTAGATCTAACATCTTCTGTCATTAAGGCATGTAAAGAAACATTCTCGCGACATGGAATTCCGGAAGCAGTAATGTTGGATAATAGTCCATGTATTGCAAGTTGGGAATGGTCCGAATTTTCAAACAACTACAATTTTGGACCTGTAACATCCAGCCCACACTACCCACAATCCAATGGAAAGGTAGGAAAAGGTGTTCCCATTATTAAACAACTTATAAGTAAAGCGAATGATTCAAAATCTGACATAAATTTAACTTTCTTATCATACAGAGCAACTCCATTAGTTTCAGGACTTTCACCAGCACAAATGTTATTCAATCGAGATCTCAGAACTACATTACCAGTGATCAGATTTCAAAATCCGGATCATCCACCTGTTCTAAAGAAAATCAAGGAACAACGTTCAAAACAAAGATTATACTATGACCAACACACAATTCAATTAGACCCAGTGACAAAAGACGGCATTGTCAGAATCAAGAATCCAGAGGGAGGGTGGTCAGCTCCAGCGACTATCGTTAGGCAAGCAGCTCCACGATCCTACATCGTCAAATCAGCTGATGGAGCAATTTCTCAACACAACAGACGAGCTTGACTGAAAGTTAAACTTCAACCACCAATTTTTCGAACCTTAAGTTTCAAAGAATCACTTTTTCAAGAAAATCTACTTCATACCAAGAAACCAGATGACATGCACAAAACTATCAAAATTTCACACTCACCACTTTGACAATTGAGAAGATCAACAAGAAGGTGACAAAAACCTAACAGACTTAACTTATAAATTCTGGGCTTATAAATATCATTCTACTGTGCATAGTCATCATTACCATTATGTTTGTACAGATATACATATCATTCTTTATGCTTATTTGTTATACAATTTTCTTTATAGTATAGAAAATGTGTTAAAAAGGGGGGATGTAGTGATCTGTATATCTGAAGGTATGTCTATCTGACATCTATAAGTAAGTGCTAGGTAACCACTAGACGGCAGACCCAGATATATGTATATAAGGTATACTCAGAGAGAGTTCCCGCCTCTTCGTATCAGGAGTGACTAGTGAACAGAGTTAGATATATAGCTTAGTGTGCAGGTGTAGTTAATCATTATATATAGATTTAATCTAATCTAAAGTTATAGTTATTGAAGTGGTTTTCCCCTCGACATGAGTGTGATTGCATTTGTTATTTCTAACAGCATGTGAGGTGTTGTCAAGAGAGCAGTTGATAGCAACCTGTAGCAGCCTGTTAGGAATATAGGAAAAAGAGAAGGTAATTCAGCCTGTCAAGCCTGCTCCGTCATTCAATACAATCATGGATGATCGGACACTTCAATGCCTTTTACACACACTATCCCTATAACCCTTACGTTTTTGTGCATCAGAAATCTATGAATCTCTAACATAAACATACACAATGACTGAGCTTCCACAGCTCTCGAAGGTAGTAAATTGCAAAAATTCCCAACTTTCTGATAAAAATATTTCCCCTTAGCTCGGTCCCAAGTGGCATCTCCCTTATGTTGAAATGTTGTCTCCTTGTTCTCGACTTCCCAACCAAGGGAAACATCTTAGCATCTACCCTGTTGATTCCTTTAAGTATTTTGTAGGTTTCAATGAGATCACCTCTCATTCTTCGAAACTCTAGAGGATACATGCCCACTTTATCCAATCTCACTGCAGAAGAAACCATACCCAGATCAAATTTGGTGAACCTTCTTTGCACTTCTTCTATGGCAATAATATCCTTTCTGAGGTAAGGAGACCAAAACTATACACATTATTTCAGGTGTGGTCTAACCAAGCTCCTATACAATTGAAGCAAGACCTCACTACTCCTGTACTCAAATCCTGTTGCGATAAAGACTTAACATTCCACTGGGCTTCCTAATAGCTTTCTGCACCTGCATGTTAGCCTTAAGTATGTTATGGACAAGGACACCCTTTGTACATTTACGCTTTCTAAATTCTATTGATTGCTTCTTCATTGATGGGTGAAGACTGATTGAGGGGAGCAGCATGATGGTGAAGTGGTTAGCACCTCATGTCGCTGAGGTCCCATGTTCAATCCAAGCTCTGGGTCACTGTCCATGTGGAGTTTACACATTCTCCCAGTGTTTACATGGATTTCACCCCCACAACCCAAAGATGCGCAGGGTAGGTGGATTGGCCACGCTAAATTACCCATAACTGGAAAAATGAAATGGGTACTGTCACGTGAGAGTACCCTTTAAGAAATGAGTGTTTAAGAAATGTACCTTTAAGAAATGGAGCTGCTCATGTTACTGGAGTGATGTCAGAGTGTGGGTGGAGCTGAGCTCGACTTCTGCTTTTTAGTTTCAGTTTGAGAAAGCTTGGGTGGGTCTGTGAGCTGCACTGCTGTTGATCTCTGCCATCCAAAAACTATCTAATAATCATTTGGTGAATTAAGAAGAATTGTAAATGTTTTCAGTCTTGAATGGAATCCCTAATGTGCTCCTGTTTGAAGGTTTGTTAAATCTTTTGGATGTTAAAAGAACAGCATACAGATTACTTAGTGTTGTATTCTTTGGGGGGTGTATTTGATTTACTGGTTGCTAAGATGTTCACTGTTTGTTTTAGAAAGGTTAACTTCAGTTCATAGAATAAACATTGTTCTGTTTTAAAAACCACTGGTCCATTTTCTGCCGTACCATACCTGTACAGTAAGCTGTGTGCTCCCCAGACCACAATCTATTAAAAGTTGTGGGTCAGGTGAACTCCATGATACACTTTGGGATTCTCTAAACCCTGGCCCATAACAGGTACTCTAAATTTATTTTTTAAAAGACTGATTGTGTGCTCTTCCCATCTTTCTAATATTTGGGCTTTTTCTCTGAGCTATGTTGACCCATTAACACCAAGGATTGATGAATCGGATAAATTGGGACCATAGACAGATTCGAGAACATCTTAGAATCTCCCCATGCTTCATAATTTGCATTGTTTTGTGATTCAGCTAAGTGTTTTACATCTCCCGGAGCTTACATTGCACAGTTCTGTGATCATTTCAGTAGGCATCATGCTTGGATAGTCATAACTTGTCAATCAGGTAAATCTTGTAGAAGTGAAGTTTCCCCTCCTGGATTAGCTCATTGTTTTCTTGATGCTTAGAAGAGGCCGGTCTAAGGACCTCTAGGCAGTGCAGCATACGATATCCCTGAAGGTCACCAAGTTACCCTTAATGCTGTGACTGTCTATTGGCTCTTTACACAGACAAACTCTTGAGTTGACTGCCTGTTTGAGCCTTGATAAACTTCTGAGCATTAAAGCCCTTGGGGTATCTAGAGGGATAGATTTTGATTTTTGACTTTGAAATGATAAGATGGTGGTTACTCCAGCAGTCAGTAACACACATGACATTTGTCACACACACTTGCTGTCTATCCCTCTCCCTGGTGATGATATATCAATTAGATGCCAATGCATAGAATGGGGATGCATCCAAGTTGTCTTGTTATGATTATGGAGGCTCAAAATATCTTCAGGGACAGACCTGCCCTGTTACAGCTGCCAACCATGTTTTTGTTCTGAAGATCCTTTCCCACACCCCGTGATCTGCACCACATTAGGGCAGCACGGTAGCATAGTGGTTAGCACAATTGCTTCACAGCTCCAGGGTCACAGGTTCGATTCCCGGCTGGGTCACTGTCTGTGCGGAGTCTGCACGTTCTCCCGTGTCTGCGTGGGTTTCCTGCGGGTGCTCCGGTTTCCTCCCACAGTCCAAAGATGTGCGGGTTAGGTGGATTGACCATGATAAATTGCCCTTAGTGTCCAAAAAGGTTAAGTGGGGATTACTGGATTGCGGGGATAGGGTAGATTATGTGGGCTTGAGTAGGGTGCTCTCTGTAAGAGCCGGTGCAGACTTGATGGGACAAATGGCCTCCTTCTGCACTGTAAATTCTATGATCAAATCTTGCCCTGATGTCACCAAGATAGACTAGCCTGTCCGATTTTGGCACAGTAGAATTCAAGGAGTGGAAGACATCATAGAATTTACTCCTGACATCATTGGGTCTTATAGGCTGATCTCCCTTCTTAACGTGGCTGCCAAACTGCTGGCAAAGCTTTTGGCCACTAGGATTGAGGATTGTGTGCCAAGTGTTATTCGGGCGGACCAAACAGGGTTTGTTAAAGGTAGGCAACTGGTGATGAATATAAGAAGATTGCTCAATGTGATCATGATGCCGCCAGAGGGAAAGGAGGTGGAGGTAGTGGTGGCAATGGACGCGGAGAAGGCATTTGACCGGGTAGAGTGAGACTACTTTTGGGAGGGGCTGGGACGGTTTGGATTTGGGTGGGTTTCATCGACTGGGTCAGGCTGCTACATCAGGCCCCGGAGGCGAGTGTGAGGACAAACAGGACGACTTCCGACTATTTTAGACTGCACCGCGGGATGAGACAGGGATGCCCCCTCTCTCCACTGCTGTTTGCGCTAGTTTTAGAGCCGCTAGCAATTGCTCTGAGGGCTTCAGAGGGTTGGAAGGGGCTGGTTCGGGGAGGGGGGTGGTGGTGGAGCATAGGGTTTCATTGTATGCAGATGACCTGCTCTTGTACGTTTCAGACCCGGTGGCGGGGATGGACGGAATCATGGGGAATGATAGTGGCCCTGGGGGAATTTGGCCGGTTTTCGGGGTACAAATTGAATATGACAAAAAGTGAAATGTTTGTAGTTCAGGAGAGGGGCCAGGGGGACCGGCTGAGGGAGCCGCCGTTCCGGTTAGTTGGGGACAGTTTCAGGTACCTGGGAATAAAAGTGGCGCAGGATTGGAGTCGACTGCATAAGCTGAACCTGTTCCGGATGGTAGATCAAATGCGAGGGGAGTTCCGGAGGTGGGATGCGCTCCCGATGTCGTTAGCTAGGAGAGTACAGACAGTTAAAATGACGGTCCACCCGAGGTTCTTATTCATGTTCCAGTGTCTCCCCATTTTCATTCCATGTTCCTTTTTTAAGAGGGTAACCAAGATCATTTGGGTCTTTGTATGGGCGGGCAAATCCCCGCGAGTAAAGAGGGTGATGCTCGAGCGGAACCGGGAGGAAGGGGGGCTTGCACTGCCGAATTTCAGCAACTGTTATTGGGCGGTAAACATAGCCATGATAAGGAAGTGGGTGGTGGGGGGGGGTCGAATTGGGAGCGGGTGGAGGCAGCCTCATGTAGGAGTACCAGTCTGGGGGCATTGGTTACGGCACCTCTGCCGTTCCCGCCGGCACGCTTGGAGGGTTTCCTGACAGTATGTAGATAGGCCAACGAGAGGCGAAGCTGTATTGGATTTGGTACTGGGTAATGAACCAGGACAGGTGTTAGATTTGGAGGTAGGTGAGCACTTTAGTGATAGTGACCACAATTCGATTACGTTTACTTTAGTGATGGAAAGGGATAGGTACCGCAGGGCAAGAGTTATATCTGGGGGAAAGGCAATTATGATGCGATGGGGCAAGACTTAGGATGCATCGGATGGAGAGGAAAACTGCAGGGGATGGACACAATGGAAATGTGGAGCTTGTTCAAGGAACAGCTACTGCGTGTCCTTGATAAGTATGTACCTGTCAGGCAGGGAGGAAGTGGTCGAGCAAGGGAACCGTGGTTTACTAAGGCAGTCGAAACACTTGTCAAGAGGAAGAAGGAGGCTTATGTAAAGATGAGACATGAAGGTTCAGTAAGGGCGCTCGAGAGTTACAAGTTAACTAGGAAGGACCTAAAGAGAGAGCTAAGAAGAGACAGGAGGGGACATGAGAAGTCTTTGGCAAGTAGGATCAAGGATAACCCTAAAGCTTTCTATAGATATGTCAGGAATAAAAGAATGACTAGGGTAAGAGTAGGGCCAGTCAAGGACAGTAGTGGGAAGTTGTGCTTGGAGTCCGAGGAGATAGGAGAGGTGCTAAATGAATATTTTTTGTCAGTATTCACACAGGAAAAAGACAATGGTGTCGAGGAGAATACTGAGATTCAGGCTACTAGACTAGAAGGGCTTGAGGTTCATAAGGAGGAGGTGTTAACAATTCTGGAAAGGGTGCAAATAGATAAGTCCCCTGGGCCGGATGGGATTTATCCTAGGATTCTCTGGGAAGCTAGGGAGGAGATTGCTGAGCTTTTGGCTTTGATCTTTAAGTCATCTTTGTCAACAGGAATAGTGCCAAAAGACTGGAGGATAGCAATTGTTGTCCCCTTGTTCAAGAAGGGGAGTAGAGACAACCCCGGTAACTATAGACCAGTGAGCCTTACTTCTGTTGTGGGCAAAGTCTTGGAAAGGTTTATAAGAGATAGGGTGAATAATCATCTGGAAAGGAATAATTTGATTAGACATAGTCAACACGGTTCCGTGAAGGGTAGGTCGTGCCTCACAAACCTCATTGAGTTCTTTGAGAAGGTGACCAAACAGGTGGATGAGGGTAAAGCAGTTGATGTGGTGTATATGGATTTCAGTAAAGCGTTTGATAAGGGTCCCCACAGTAGCCTACTGCAGAAAATACGGAAGCATGGGATTCAGGGGGATTTAGCAGTTTGGATCAGAAATTGGCTAGCTGGAAGAAGACAAAGGGTGGTGGCTGATGGGAAGTGTTCAGACTGGAGTCCAGTTACTAGTGGTGTACCACAAGGATCTGTTTTGGGGCCACTGCTGTTTGTCATTTTTATAAATGACCTGGAGGAGGGCGTAGAGGGATGGGTGAGTAAATTTGCAGATGACACTAAAGTCGGTGGAGTTGTGGACAGTGCGGAAGGATGTTACAAGTTACAGAGGGACATAGATAAGCTGCAGCGCTGAGCTGAGAAGTGGCAAATGGAGTTTAATGCAGAAAAGTGTGAGGTGATTCATTTTGGAAGGAATAACAGGAAGACAGAGTACTGGGCTAATGGTAAGATTCTTGGCAGTGTGGATGAGCAGATAGATCTCGGTGTCCATGTACATAGATCCCTGAAAGTTGCCACTCAGGTTGAGAGGGTTGTTAAGAAGGTGTACGGTGTGTTAGCTTTTATTGGTAGAGGGATTGCGTTTCGGAGCCATGAGGTCATGTTGCAGCTCTACAAAACTCTGGTGCGGCCGCAGTTGGATTATTGCTTGCAATTCTGGTCGCGGCATCATCGGAAGGATGTGAAAGCATTGGAAAGGGTGCAGAGGAGATTTACCAGAATGTTGCCTGGTATGGAGGGAAGATCTTATGAGGAAAGGCTGAGGGACTTCAGGCTGTTTTCATTAGAGAGAAGAAGGTTAAGCGGTGACTTAATAGAGGCATACAAGATGATCAGAGGATTGGATAGGGTGGACAGTGAGAGCCTTTTTCCTCGGATGGTGATGTCTAGCATGAGGGGACATAGCTTTAAATTGAGGGGAGATAGATATAAGACAGATGTCAGAGGTAGGTTCTTTACTCAGAGAGTAGTAACTGCCTGCAACAGTAGTGGACTCGCCAACACTAAGGGCATTCAAATGGTCATTGGATTGACATGTGGACGATAAGGGAATCGTGTAGATGGGCTTTAGAGTGGTTTCACAGGTTGGCGCAACATCGAAGGCCGAAGGCCCTGTACTGCGCTGTAGTGTTCTATGTTCTATGTTCTATGTTCTATGTTCTATGTTCCACCAGTCCTGCAGTGTTGGCGGCCCTTCGGGTCTGGGGACAGTGGAGGAGGCACACGAGAGCAATGGGAGCATTGGTCTGGTCCCCGATATGTGACAACCATTGGTTTGCCCCGGGGTGGTGGGGGGGGGGAGGGTTCGGGTATGGCGGAGGGTGGGGATTGAGCGGATGGGAGATTTGTTCTTGGAAGGCAGCTTCCCTAGCTTGAGGGGGCTGGAGGCCAAGTTTGGGTTGACAAGGGGAAATGAATTCCGGTATATTCAGGTGCGGGACTTTTTGCGCAGGCAGGTGCCATCTTTTCCTCTCTTGCCGCTAAGGGGGATCCAAGACAGGGTAGTATCTAGAGGATGGTTGGGGGAGGGCAGTCTCTCGGATATTTACAAGGAGCTCATGGGGGCGGAGGAGACGCAGACCAAGGAGCTGAGGCATAAATGGGAGGAGGAGTTGGGAGGGGAGATTGGGGAAGGCCTGTGGGCGGACGCACTGAGCAGGGTTAATGGGACTGCAACATGTGCCGGGCTCAGCCTGATTCAATTTAAGGTCGTCCACCAGGCCCACATGACAGTGTCCCGGATTAGCAGATTCTTCGGCGTAGAGGACAGGTGTGTAAAGTGTCTGAGAGGACCGGCAGACCATGTCCACATGTTTTGGGTGTGTCCAAAACTTAGGAGATACTGGCTGGGGTTTGAGGACATCATGTCTGGAGTATTGAACATAAGGGTGGCAATAGGTCCAGAGGTGGCGATTTTGGGGGTTTCAGAGGCCCCGGAAGTCCAGGGGGAGAAAGAGGCCGACGTTTTGGCCTTTGCTGCCCTGGTAGCCCAGAGACGGATACTTCTAGCTTGGAGGGACTCAAAGCCCCCGAAGTCGGAAGCCTGACTGTCAGACATGGCGAGTTTCCTGAGCTTGGAGAAAATCAAGTTCGCCTTGAGAGGTTCGTTGTTAGGGTTCGCCTGGAGGTGGCAACCATTCATTGACTTCTTTGCAGAGAATTAATCGTCAGCAGGGGGGGAGGGTTAGGGGAATGTAGTATAGGGTGTCAATTAGGCAGATCTGGGTGGGACGGGTTACGGCAATTGCTCTATGTACTTTGTTTATTGCACAGTCTTTTTGTTTTTTCGTTCTGTAATTCTACTGCTTACAAAATCATAAAAAATACCTCATTATAATTGTTTATCAAAAAAAAAAGAGATGAGAATTACTGCTTGCTACCATGCAGTGGGTGTTTAAGCATCATCGGACAATCATTAACACCCTTGACAAGGTAAGTCAACCTACTGATAAGATGGTCTTTGACAGCAAAGCTTATACCAGCTTCACATTGTTCTACTTTTCCATTGTCACCCCAAAAGAATGTGTAACCTGTGATTTGTTATGTTGTAGGTGTAACATAAGCGGCTTCCTTGTGGTGCACTTGACAAAGGAAGGTTCAGATGTGGAGATAACTTCAACACGTTTATTAAACTATTTACACTTCTATTACTCGGGTTCGACACTACTGCTAATCCTACTACCCAGCTACCCAGACTGACTAACCAGTTACTGCGATCCACGTGGTGGGTGTAATATCGAATCAACCCTGTCTCTCTACTCACTGACTGTCTCCACTGGAAAGAGGCAGATCATGTGTGTGGTGTCCTTTATATATGGGTTGGTGTAATGCCCCCCTGTGTCACCTTCTTGTGTATCGTGAATGTCTTTTGGTCATGTCCTATCTACTTGATCTATTGGTTGAGTGTGTGTGTGTGATGTCTCTTGTGCTCCATCTAGTATCTAGCTAGCCTACATGTATTTACATTGATGCACATCACCACATCCCCCTATTTTATATGTTCCATATTTTCTGCACTCTTTGAGAAAATTGAACAAAGAATAGGTAGATGAGGTAAGGTATATACAAGTCATGGGAACAGTGATTAAACAATAAGTCCAAATCATTTGTGTGAGTCCAAAAACCATCAATCATCATGGTCAAATGTCTCTCTTGGTTATGAACGCCATCAACGTCCCTGTGCCACAGGAACCAAGAAGTGGTCAAATCACTTCGCTGTCTGATTTGGAGTCCCTTTCTTTTTCCGATGGTTGTGATGATGCTGTCGGATGGCATCTTGTGGCTGATAAGGTGTTGATGTTGAAGAGGTACCAGGAAGGGTGATCCTGCTGAGAACCATTGAAGCTTGTCGAATTGGAAACAGAATTGCTGCTCGCATAAATACCTGGTGATGGTGTGAAACTAGAACCTTGCATCTGATAGGAATATGCCGTCTGGCCAGGCTGGGGTGCAGCAACTCCTGGGCTGTAACTAAGGCATCCAGACTGTAGTGCAGATTGCGCTTGTGGTAGACCTCCTTCGGTCTTGATTCCATTAGTGGGCAATCCGTAGTGCTGGCCTGTTTGAGAATATGCTGCATAGACTGCTGGCTGCAGCATGCCTGAATACTGGGTTTGTCCAGCATAAGCTGTAATTGGCTACATTGCTGGTGTAGAAAAAATGTGTGGATATAGCTGTGGTGAATATTGGTGTATTCCTCTTGGACTGTAACCGCTGCTTGTTATTACTGACCCAGTGTAATTGTTAAGTGATCCATCTCCTGTCGTTGTGGCATCTGCTGTCACCCTGAGCGTGCCATCACTGAGGTTGCGACACTCCCTGTCTGGAGTAAAGTCCGGCTTACGTGAATCAGAGTCGGCGTTTGGTTGCTCCACAACCTGCACCAATATCCTTCAGCTGACCTCCCTTAGATAGGCAGGTCAACTGAAGATGGCGCTCTGGACATTGTACCTAGCTTTCTCTTAGGTCTGTCAGTTAATGTCCATACGGATAGAATTATCACAGAATTTGGGCATGTTCCATTTGCCAATGGTAAAGGTGTCACCTTTACTTTCTTTTTTGAGATTGACTTGCAACCGTGTTGATACAATCGCTGCCAGCACTGGCAAACCATGTTTTAGGCAACATTTTTTTGGGCCTTTCCTCATTCTAGGGTGGTGAAAAATGAAGCTGTGTTTGTTGCTAAAACTCAGTGGATGCACATCTGCTGCTATATCGTTCACCCAATGCCACAGATCTTGTGGCAGATAGATGATAGAATGATGAAGAACATGAATTGCGCATGAATTGGATTATAGTGAGGGAGAGTTGTCCATCATCAACCTCATTCTCACATCCTCACCTCACCTACACAAAATGGCAGCCAGGTCATCGCGTTCGGATCATCGCCGGGCGATAATGACTAAAGTCTAACTGTTGGACAATGAGGGCAGGAGATCTCACAAGAGAATAATATAAGCAATCTGAAGCAACAAGAGGCAATGGCATCAATGATATCTGCACCCATTCCTTATAACTGGCAGGTGTGGAACATGAGTTCAGCATAGCAACTCAACATTCTTCGTACAAACTAATCTTGGAAGTTCCATTAAAGTGTCATGTTCAAAGAATCTATGACAGCACTTATACCATCTCAGTACCCTAATTCAAGTTGTTCCTGATTCATTAGCCACAGAAATTCCGTACGCTATTACAGTCTCTGGGGTAATCTTCCAGTCATGGGAACTTAACCCAACATTTTGCAGATATGAGTAGTAACTCCTTCCATGTGTCCATCATCTCAACCATATGTTCAAAAATATTCTCACTGTTTCCACACGTACTTGATACGCCTGGATATTAGATTTTTATTTAGTCATGGAGTCATTGAGGTTTACAGCTTGGAGAAAAAGGCCCAACTTGTCCATGCCACCCAGTTTTTACCACTAAGCTAGTCCCAATTGCCTGCATTTGGTCCATATCCCTCCATACCCATCTTGTGTGTGCTTACTTGTGACAATAAAGATTGTTAAATTATTAACTGCTTTTTAAAAGACAAAATTGTACCCATCTTTGCTACTGCCTCTGACAACTCGTTCCAGACACTCACCACCCTACGTGTGAGAAAATTGCCTCTCTGGACCCTTTTGTATTTCTCCCCTCTCACCTTCAACCTATGCCCTCTAGATTTAGACTCCCCTATCTTTGGGAAAAGATGTTGACTATCTACCTTATCTATGCCCTCATTATTTTGTAGAATCTATAAGATCACCCCTAAGCCTCCTACGCTCCAAAGGAAAACATCTCAGTTCATCCAGCCTCTCCTATAACTGAAACCATCAAGTCCCAGTAGCATCCCAGTAAATCTTTTCTGCGCTCTTTCCAGTTTAATAATGTCCTTTCTATTTTAGGGTGACCAGAACTGTACACAGTATTCAAAGTGTGGCCTTACTAATGTCTTGTACAACTTCAACAAGACGTCCCAACTCCTGTATTCAATGTTCTGAACAATGAAACCAAGCATGCTGAATGCCTTCTTCACCACCTGTCCACCTGTGACCCCACTTTTAAGGAACTATGAACCTGTACTCCTAGATCTTTTTGTTCTATCACTCTCCCCAACATCCTACCATTAACTGAGTAGGTCCTGCCCCGATTTGATCATCCAAATTGCGTCACCTCACATTTATCTAAATTAAACTCCATCTCCATTCATCTGCCCACTGGCCCAATTGATCAAGATCCCGTTGCAATCCTAGATAACCTTCTTCACTGTCCACTGTGCCACCAATCTTCGTGTCATCTGCAAACTTAATAACTATGCTTCCTAAGTTCTCATCCAAATCATTAATATAAATAATAAATAACAGTGGACCCAGCACTGATCCCTGAGGCACACCACTGGTCACAGCCCTTCAGTTTGAAAAACAATTCTCTACAACCACCCTTTGTCTTCTGTCATCAAGCCAGTTTTGTATTGACTGCCTCACCCTGGAGCCCGTGAGATTTCTCCACCCTCTGTGAAGCAATTGCATTCTTTCTCTTCTGTCCATGATACACAGACTCTTTCCCCAGTGAAAATTCTTCTAAATCATGAGCTACTTTCCTTGCGTGGATGCCTTGGTTCTGCTGCTTCTGCAATAAGATATGGTGACAGTGCAACTGAGGGCAGCAGGTGAAGCTGTGAATCAGTTGAAAGCAGGTTCCCTACTTTAAGTGACTGGTGGTTGTTATTGTGACCAGTTTCTTTTCCTTCAAGGTATCCCTTTTGATGTGAAATACAGGACAACTTGTTTAGCTGTTCATACAGAGATATTCATCCTTTTGGTTATATTGCATAAAGGTATTGCAATACATTGATAAGGCGCATAGCTGACATTACTCATAATGAGCAATACTCAAGTTTTTCGATCTTGGTACCACTTTGCTATTAACATCGCCCATCCTGCCTGCCCGTGATTTGTAGTTTCCCCTCTTCTTCATCTACACTCAGGATTTTCAATGCTGTAACTCGAGCTATCACTGCAATTCTGTGGTTACTGGATGCAGAGCAGCTTTTTATTTCTTTATTTATTTTTTTAAAAATTTAGTGTCCCCGATTTTTTTACAATTAAGGGGCAATTTAGCGTGGCCAATCCTACCCTGCACATCTTTGGGTTGTGGGGGCGAAACCCACGCAAACACGGGGAGAATGTGCAAACTCCAAAAGGGGCAGTGACCCAGAGCCGGGATCGAACTTGGGACCTCAGCGCCATGAGGCAGCAGTGTTACCCACAGCGCCACCATGCTGCCCGCAGCTTTTTAGTTTGAAGGAAAGGCAATACAAAGTGGTGTGGTGGGTGGCATAAATATTTTGCCTTTTTGATACACACAAATTATGATGCTGATGTTTCTTGAAGAATTTACCCTTTATGATTAGCAGCAGCCCTTATGACAACCATTGCACAATGCCAACGTCGTTTTGAGTAAAAATGATGCTCGGTGGTGTTTGTAGAAGTCCTTCTGAACAGAAGTGAGTCCTCATGACACCCAAATGTTGAATGAGAAACAGTATGATTGACAAAAACAAGATTGAAGGCTCAATGAATGGCAAACGTTGTATAATACCACCATAACCATGTATTTTTTTCATGGGCAACAGATGTTTATTTCATTCTTTGATCCAATGTCGTTTCATCCAAACGACATAAGGCTGTTGCTCCAGCTTTATGTTGCTGGAGCAACAGCCGACTGGGACATTTGGACAGACACGCGGGTGTGGGTCTTGGCCAGATGATCAGTGAATTCCTGGTATGGGGCCTTGGTAAACACAGTCTCTTTCCACAGATCCGGTAGTCAGATAACTGTCGGTCTTAGAGATGGCATCAAAAGTAGCTTTAGCAAAGTTGCCCAGTGTGGCCATACAGCCTCTGGCTGAGGTATAGCAATCGGCAATACCAGCCAATTGTAGCAGTTTCTTGGGTACAGGAGCTGAGACAATACCAGTACCACGGGGTGCAGGGATTAGACACACCAAGACTGAACCACAACGGCCAGTCACCTTGCATGGCACAGTGTATGGCTTTCAAATTTTGTTACCCCAGTAGCCCCTCCTTACAGGGATGATTGACAGCTTTGTCAGAATAATACCTCCGCGAATGGCTGTGGCCACTTCCTTGGAGCACTTGACAGCCTATCCAACATGTCCATTATAGTCACCAATAGCAACAAAACCCTTGAACCTTGTGCATTGAGAACCTCATCCTTTAAGGCCGATCCCAGGAAGATGTCAATTATTTCAGACTCCTTGATTTCAGACTTCCTTTGATGCCTTTACTATGTGTTATGGGCCAGGGTTTGGAGAACACCAAAGTGCATCATGGAGTTCACCTGATCCACAACTTTTAATAGATTGTGGTATGGGGAGCACAAGGCCCAATCTACAGGTGTGGTACAGCAGAAATGGAAAAATATTTTAAAAAACAAAACAATGTTTATTCTAGAAACTCAAGTTAATCTTTTTAAAACATACAGTGAACATCTTAGCAACCATTAATTCAAATTCACCCCCAAAGACTACAACATTACGTAATCCTTTAAACTTTCCTTTTAACATCCAAACGACTTAAACACAAAACCTTTAACAGAAGCACATTAAGTTTACATTCACTACTGAGAACATTTATAATTCTGAATTCACCAAATGATCAAGAGATAGTCTTTTGATGGTAGAGAGAACAGCAGTACACCTGCTTGGTCTGGCTTCAGCTCCAACACTGAAAACGAAACTAAAACACACCCTGTAGCAAACAGCATAAAACAAAAGTAAAAAGCTGACAGACAGCCCAGCTCCACCCACTTTCTGACATCACAGATAAACACCCACTTCTTAAAGGTACATTTTTAAGCACCCATTTCTTAAAGGTACTCTCACATGACACATCCCCCCCCAAAAAAAAATAAACCATCAACTTCAAGATGGTTTCATTTTTCAACTTTTCACTATCCTTTAAGAAATGCACACAGTAAATATATTTTTTAGTTTCAAAAAACAACACACGCAAACAGGTATGAAAATATTGTCCTTTTTTTTTTGTTCCTCCAAATGAAATCCTTCTCAATCGACAGTCTATTTGAACAAGAAGGTCTCTGCACGATCCATCCATTTCTCTATTCCTCAGCATTTCTCTTTAAAGTCAGATACTTTAGTTCAATCTGATCACAGAGTCCTTTGTAATTCTCCAACACACGAGCATTGGTTATCACAGCTTTCAGGCAGTCAAATGCCTGTTGAAAGTCCGCTGTCCACTGAAATTTTTGACGTTTCGTCAGCAAGTCCATCAGTGGAGCTATCACGCTACAAAACTTTTCCACAAATGTTTGATCAAATCCACTCATGCCAAGAAATCGCATTATTTCCCTTCATCTTGAGGGTATCGGAAACTCGTCAAGGAAAGTGACTTGGGCTTTTCCAAATTCACTTTTGGCTAGGTTTATCACCAAACCCGCCTCCTGAAGTCGATCGAATAACTCCATCAGATGTTTCAAATGTTCTGTCCTTTTCTGGCTGAAAATTACCAGATTGTCGATGTATACCACACAATTGGGTAATCCTGTAACAACTTTGTTAGTTAACCATTGAAATGTGGCTGGTGTGTTTTTCATGCCAAATGGCATAACTTTGAATTGGTATATACTATCTGCAGTCACAAAAGCTGAAATCTCCTTCACCCTTTCGGATCAAGGTACCTGCCAGTAACCTTTAAGTAAATCCAATTTGGAAATAAAAGCTGATTGTCCCACTTTCTCAATGCAATCCTCCAAACGTGGGATAGGATAAGAGTCCATTCGTGTAACTGCATTAACCTTTCGATAGTCCACACACAACCGTTGGGTACCACCTGGTTTTGGCACCATCACTATGGGTGAACTCCATTGGCTGCAACCCACTTCAATTATGCCATTTTTAAGCATACTCTCAATCTCTTCGTTGACCTGTGCCAATTTTAAAGGGTTAAGTCTATATGGATGTTGTTTGATTGGAACAGCATTTCCCACATCTACCTCATGTATAGCCATTTTAGTACTTCCCAATTTATCTCTACAAACTTGCCCACATGATATCAAGAACTCATTTTGTTTTTCCTCTGGAAGGTAACTCAACAATTTGTCCCAATTTTTAAGAACATCCTCGTTTTCCAATTTAATTTGAGGTATGTCAAATTCACAGTCATCTGGAATTGGTTTGTCACTTTGAGTTAGAATCATTAAACCGCCTTTTTCTCTCCTTCCCTTTCAAAGTACTTTTTAAGCATATTCACACGACACACTCGGTGAGTCTTCCTTTTATCTGGTGTTTTTACCACATAATTCACCTCACTTACTTTCCTTTCAATCTGATAAGATCCACAAAGCCTTGCTTTTAAAGGGTCACCTACCACTGGGAACAACATGAAAACTTTATCTCCACTGGCAAAGCTACAAACTTTGGATTTCTTGTCCGTTACCCATTTCATCACATTTTTTGCAACTTTCAAATATTGTCTACCCAATTCACCTGGTCTATGTAATCGTTCCCTAAATTTTGACACGTAATCCAATAATGTAAGTTCTGATTTCTCACTCACCAATTTTTTCTTAATCAACTTATGTGGTCCTCTTACCTCATGATCAAAAATTAGTACAAAAGGACTAAATTTGGTTGACTCATTAGTAGCATCCCTAATTGCAAACAGTACAAATGGAAATCCTTTATCCCAATCCTCTGGATAATCATGACAATAAGCCCTCAACATTGTCTTTAATGTCTGATGCAACCTTTCTAACGCTCCCTGCAATTCTGGATGGTATGCAGTTGATTTAAATTGTTTTATTCCTAAGCTATCCATAACTTCTTTGAATAACCTTGAGGTAAAATTCGATCCTAGATCTGATTGTATTTCTGTGGGTAGTCCATATCTAGTAAAGAATTTAAGTAACTCCTCCACAATCTTTTTAGCTGTAATATTAGGTACTGGAATGGCCTCTGGAAACCTAGTAGACACATCCATTATCGTCAAAAGATATTGATTCCCACTTTTTGTTTTCGGAAGCGGTCTACGCAATCAATTAGGATCCTTGTAAAAGGTTCCTCAAATGCTGGAATGGGTATTAAGGGCGCTGGTTTTATTACTGCTTGAGGTTTCCCTATCACTTGACATGTGTGACATGATTGACAACATTTAACGGCATTTTTCTGCTGTCCAGGCCAATAAAAATGTTTTTGTATTTTAGCTTGAGTGTTCCTTGTTCCCAAATGACCTCCCACTGGTACCTCATGTGCAACTCGCAACGCCTCCGTTCTACACCCTACCGATTATTCTACTTGATGAACTTCTGCCCACTTTTCATCCGCCTGCATATGTAAAGGTCTCCATTTTCTCATCAAGACATCACTTTTATGGTAATAACACTCTGGTATACACTCAGATTCCTCTTCCGTATATGCTTTCTGGTACATCCGTTTTATTTCTATATCTTTCTGTTGTAACTCCGCCAATTTTCCTGCACTAAAAATATCCACCTCATCCTCCACCTGTTCTTGTTCTTTTTCAACCATCTGATCAAAAATCATTTCTGATAATTGCACTTCAACTTCATCTTCACTCTATGATTTCTCCTCTTGGCTTAACCTGTGGCTTTCCGACCTGGTTACTACACAATCCGGAAAAATCCCAGGATATTCGCCCTTAAACACTTCAGTTGTCTGATTTTACACTGGCTTATCAACCACAGTAGGCATCACTCCCACCTGCGATCCAACAATATCATTACCCAAGATAAACTGTATTCCTGGACAAGATAGTTTATCGATTACTCCTACTCCCACTTCACCACTCTTCACTGGACTTTCCAACCTTACCTTATATAATTGAACACTACTCCTCTCATCCTGAATTCCACATATTACCACCTTTTCTGGCAACATTCTTCCCAAACTACATAATTCCTCATCTCTTACCATTAAAGATTGACTAGCTCCTGTACATCTTATAATTGTGACTTCTTTACCTGCTCTTCCTGATATACATGAGTAAACTTTACCCACACAAGTACATTCTTTAAAGAGATCTGGCACCTTCTTATCAATCACCTCTTGATCAGGCTGTACAATCTTTTGCACCTCCTTCGCTTCACATGAGCTTTCCTTTACCACTTTCACAAACCCCACTGTCTTATCCTGTTTTACCACATCAGCCTTCCCAGTGCTTTTCTTCAACCATCAACACTGTGACTTTGCATGGCCTAGTTTATTACAGTGAAAACATTTGAAACTTTTCATGACTCTTCCACCCTCCTGGATTTCTTTTGTAATCTGAGGTACACTCTCCTTATTATCTCCCATCAGATCACCTTTACTTTTACCACTTGAGTATTTCTCATGTCCCCAGTTTCTATCCCTCACAGGCTGAAACTGATGTCGGAAACCAAGCTTTGATATATGAACTAATTCATAATCATCTGCCATTTTGCTGCCAACCTCACATTTTTAAACCTCTGCTCTTCCACATGAGTTCTCACTACATCAGGAATTGAATTTTTAAACTCCTCGAAAAGTATAATTTCTCTGAGAGCTTCATACGTTTGGTCTATTTTCAAAGCCCTTATCCATCTATCAAAATTACTCTGTTTGAGCCTTTCAAACTCCATGTATATTTGACCAAATTCTTTCCTTAAATTTCTAAACCTTTGTCTGTAGGCTTCAGGCACTAGTTCATATGCACCTAAGATGGATTTTATCACCTCCTCATACGTCGCAGATACCTCCTCCGGTAGTGATGCAAACACTTCACTAGCCCTACCTACCAGCTTTGTTTGAATCAGTAATACCCACATGCCCTGTGGCCATTTCATTTGTTTAGCTACCTTCTCAAATGAAATGAAAAAGGCTTCCACCTCCTTCTCTTCAAACCTTGGCAATGCTTGGACATATTTAAATAGATCCCCACCAAGCCTTTGACTTTGACGCTCTTTCTGACTATCCTCATCACTATCACCCAACTGTACATTTCCCTTTACGTCTGTCAATTTTAACTGACTGTCATGTTTCATGGCCATTTTCTGAAGTTCAAACTCTCTCTCTTTATCTTTTTCCTTGATCTGTATCTCCCTTTCTCTTTCTTTTTGTTCTGTTAGGGCTATTCTTTCTTTTCTCCTTTCTTCTCTCTCCTTTTCTTTTTCGTCTCTCTCTCTTTGTTTTTCCTCTCTCTCTCTTTCTTTTTCCTCTCTCTCGCTTTCTTTTTCCTCTCTTTTGTATTCAAGCTGCTTTAATTCTTTCTCATGTTCCATTTGTTTAATTTGTAACTGAATTTCTGGCATTTACAATGAGTCAAACTTTATCTCAGGCAACTTTAAATACTTAGCCACCACCATAATTACCTCATCTTTTCGCATTTTATCAGGTCATGTTAACTGCAATGTTTTTGCCAAATCTAACAGTCTGCTTTTCGTCTCTGTCCGTAAGGTACTACGTATGACCATCTCCACCCCCAAACCCTTCAGAGCCTCTGAAAGAGCCATTGTCCACAACACACTCCCCACTTAAACTAGAATACCACACCTGATAAGCAACCACAATATGCTCACCCCTCACTGTGTTTAAATTCACTAAGCCAATCCAATAGATAGACTTTTATCCCGGACGAGCCCCCAATTTGTTATGGGCCAGGGTTTAGAGCACCCCAAAATGTATCATTGAGTTCACCTGACTCACAACTTTTAATAGATTGTGGTATGGGGAGCACACAGCCTACTCTAGAGGTGTGGTACAGCAGAAATGGAAAAGTATTTTTTAAAACAAAACAATGTTTATTCTATGAACTCAAGTTAACCTTTTTAAAACATACAGTGAACATCTTAGCAACCATCAATTCAAATACAACCCCCAAAGACTGAAACACTTTAAGCTTTCCTTTAAACATCCGTACAACCTAAAAATAAAACCTTCAACAGAAGCACATTAGGTTTACATTCACTACTGAGAACATTTATAATTCTGAATTCACCAAATGATCAAGAGATAGTCCTTTGATGGCAGAGAGAACAGCAGTACACCTGCTAGGTCTGGCTTCAGCTCCAACACTGGAAACGAAACTAAAACACACCCTGCAGCAAACACCCTGAAACAAAAGTAAAAAGCTGACAGACAGCCCAGCTTCACCCACTCACTGACATCACTGATAAACATCCATTTCTTAAAGGTACATTTCTTAAGCACCCATTTCTTCAAGGTACTCTCACATGACATATGTAGAAATCTATTGATCTCTAACTTCAACATACTCAATTACTGAGAATACACAACCATCCGGAGAAGAGAATTCCAAAGATCTTCCTCATCTTGGTCTTAAATGGCTTACCTCTTGTTCTGAGACAATGTGCCCCGGTTCTAAACCCCTCAGCCGGAGGAAATATTCTTCCTGCATCTACCTTGTCCAGCTATGTGTGAATTTTGTACATTTCAATGGAATCAATTCTCATCCTCTAAACTCTAGAGAATACAGGCCCAATCTCCTCAATCTCTCCTCAAAGGACAATAACGGCATCCCAAGAATCAGTCTAGCGAACCTCTGTTGAGCTACCTCTGTGGCAAGCATATCACTTCCTAGTCAAGAAGACCAAGACTGCATGCAGTACTCCACGTGCGGTTTCACCAAGGTTCTATGCTATTGCAACATGATGTCTATACTCCTGTACTCAATTAACCTTGCACTGAAGGCCAACATACCATTCCCCTTCTTAATTGCTTTCTGCATCAACATGTTAACTTTCAGTGAAATATGAACAAGAACACCCAGGTTCCTTTGGACATCAACACTTCCTAATGACTCACCATTTAAATAATGCTCTGCATATCTATTTTTACTACTAAAGTGGATAACTTCACTTTTTTTCATATTATATTCCATTTGTCATGTTCTTGCCCAGTCACATACTCTGTCTAAATCCCCTTGAAACTTCTTTGTATCCTCCTCACAACTTACATTCCTACCGAGTATTGTGTCATTGACAAATTTGGAAATAGTATATTTGGTTTCTCCATCCAAATCATTGATACGAATTGAGAGTATTTGGGGCCCAAGCACTGATCCTCTTGGTACCCCACTAGTCACAGACTGCCACCCTGAGAATGACCCGTTTATTCCTACTCTCTGTTTTCTGTCTGTTAACCAATTGTCAATCCATGTCAGGACATTACACAACATCCAATGTGCTCTAATTTTCTTTACTAACCTCTTGTGTGGGACCTTATCAAACATTGAAATACACTGTATGCAGTGGTTCTCCTTTATCTCTGCTGCATCCTCAAAAACCTCCAATGGGTTTGTCAAACATAATTTCTATTCATTTTCTTTTAAAAATATTTTTATTCGCCTCCTTTTCCACATTTTCTCCCAAATTTACATCCAGCAATAAACAATAATCAGTAACGAATATAATGTCAATCTCCATATCAATAGCAACGATCCCATCCTCCCTCCAGACCCCCAAACATTAGTCCACATGTTAACATAAACAAATGACAAAAAGGAATCACCCACAGAGACCATTAATACATACAGTCCCCCTCCACCCAACCCTCCCAGCACCACCCCCCCCCCCCCCCCCCACCAAATAGTGATTAAGGCCCATGAATTGTAGAACCCCTCCATCTTTCCCCTCAGTTCAAATTTGATCTTCTCAAGAGTCAAGAATTCCAGCAGGTCCCCCCCCTCCACGCCAGGGCACAGAGTGGAGAGGTTGATTTCCACCCCAACAGGATCCGCCTTCGGGCAATCAACGAGGCGAAGGCTACAACATCTGCGTCCACACCCATTTCCAACCCTGGCTGGTCCGACACCCCGAATCAGGGGCGGGATTCTGCAGGAATTGACCGGGCGGGAAACTCCGGCGCAAGGGACTGGTGTGAACCACTCCGGCGTCGGGCCGCTCCAAAGGTGCGGAACCCTCCGCACCTTCAGGGACTAGGCTGGCGCTGGGGTGGTTTGTGCTGCGCCGGCTAGCGGGGAAGGGGCTTGACGCCACGCCAATCGGCGGCGAAGGACCTCCGCTGGCCGGCGCGAATTGGCGCATGCGCGGGAGCACCAGTGTGTGCTGGCGTCATCCCAGCGCATGCGCAGAGGGGTTCGTCTCTGCACCAGCAATGGCGGACCGGTACAGCCGCCGGTGCGGAGGAATAGAGTGCCCCCATGGCACAGGCCCACCCGCAGATCGGTGGGCCCCGTTCGCAGGTCAGGCCACTGTGGGGGCACCTCCCTGGGTCAGATCCCCCCGCGCCTCCCCGAGGACCCCGGAGACCGCCGGCGCAGCCAGGTCCCACCGGTAAGTACCTACTCTAATTTACGCCGGCGGGACTGGCCGAAAACGGGCGGCCACTTGGCCCATCGCGTGCCGGAAAATCGCTGGGGGTGGCTGCTGCCAGCGATTCCCACCCCCGCCAAATCCCCGGCGCAGGAAAATTCAACAGCCGGCGGGGGCGGAATTCATGCCACCCCCCGGCAATTCTCCGACCTGGCGGGGGGTCGGAGAATCCCACCCGTGGCCTCCCGAGGGCCCGGGTCCAGTTTCACGTGCACCACTTTAGGTTAGAGATTACCCTAAAACCTCCTTCCAGTAATCCTCCAGCTTTGGACAGGCCCAAAACATATTAACATGGTTTGCGGCCCTCCCCTGCAACGTTCACACACATAATATTAATAAAACAATAATAATAATAACCTTTTATTGTCACACATATGAAGTTACTGTGAAAAGCCCCTAGTCGCCACATTCCGGCGCCTGTTCGTGTCAGCTGGTACGGTAATTGATCCTGCGTTCCTGGCCTTGCACTGCATCACAAACCAACTGTCTAGCCCACTGAGCTAAACCAGCCTCTTCTGCTAAATCTTCTGAACTAAACCAACATCTTCTACCCCCTCAAAGAGCCTGCATATCCTCGCCCTCGTAAGGTGTGCTCTATGTATCACCTTCAGCTGTATCAGCTCCAACCTCGTACACGAGGTGGAGGCATTCACCCTCCGGAGCACCTCACACCAGATAAAAGCAAATTACTGCGGATGCTGGAATCTGAAACAAAAGAGAAAATGCTGGAAAATTTCAGCAGGTCTGACAGCATCTGTAGGGAGAGCGACGAGCTAACATTTTGAGTCCAATGACTCTTTGTCAAATCATTGGACTCGGAACATTACCTCTTTTCTCTCCCTACAGATGCTGCCAGATGTGCTGAGATTTTCCAGCATTTTCTCTTTCACCTGCCACCAGAACCCGTCCTCCATACCCTCTCCCAACTCTTCCTCCCTTGATCCCTTCCAGCGGTGCCTCCTCCTCTTCCAAAATAGACCCGTAAACCGCCAATACTACCCCCTTTTCCAGTCCCCCTGTCGTCAGCAGCTCCTCCAGCAATGTGGAAGCCGGTTCTACTGGGAAGCTCCGTACCTCCTGTCTGGCAAAGTCTCGAACCTGCATGTATCTAAATATCTCCCCCTGCTCCAGCCAACACTTCTGACCAATTGGGAGTCAACCCCTCTGACCCAGCTCCGTACCTTCTCCACATTTGCCACCCAGTAATAATACATCAGATTCGGAAGACCCAAACTCCCTGTCTGCCTTCCTCTCTGTAGTAGCATCTTTCTAATTCTGGCCACCTTCCCTCCCCATATGAACGAGGTAATCATCCCTACAATCTCTCTAAAAAATGCCTTTGGCAGGAAAATCGGTAGGCATTGGAAAATAAACAGGAATCGTGGCAACACATTCATTTTAACCACCTGTACCCGACCCGCCAGGAACAGAGGGAGACCATCCCACCTTGCCAGATCAGCTTTCACCCTCCCCACCAAACTAGAAATGTTGTACCTACGGAACCCCCCAATCCCAAGCAACCTGCACCCCAGGTAGCACTGCCTCACCTCCGGCCGAGACACCACAAAATATTCACTCTTATCTAGATTGAATTTGTATCCCGAGAAGGACCCAAACACCCGAAGCAGCTCCAGTATTCCCCCAATTGCACACTCGGTTCCGACACGTATAATAACAAGTCACTGGCATATAAGGACATCTTATGCTCTACCCCACCCCCCCCACTCCCCCCCCACCCCGCACTATTCCTTTCCATATCCCCGAACTTCTTAACGCGATGGCCAATGGCTCAATGGCGAGTGCAAACAGCAGGGGGTCACAGGACATCCCTGCCTAGTCCCACGGTGGAGAGAAAAGTATCTTCAGCTGATGCTATCTGTGCGGACACTCGCCCTCGGCTCCTTATACAGTAGCGTAACCCAGTCCACAAATCTTTGTCCAATCTCAAACCATTCCAGAACTGCCATCAAGTACCCCCATTCTACCCAGTCAAAGGCTTTCTCGGCGTCTAATGCCACAACGACCTCTGTTTCCTTCCCCTCCGCCGGTGCCATAACCACGTACAATACACTCCCAATGTTCGAAAAGAGCTGCCTCCCTCTCACAAACCCTGTCTGATCTTCACCTATCACCTTCGGAAGGCTCTCCTCCAGCCTACCCGCCAGTACCTTCGCCAATATCTTTGCGTCCACGTTTAAAAGTGATATGGGCCTATACAACCCACACTCCGTCGGATCCTTATCTTTCTTAAGTAACAGGGAAATCGATGTTTGCCCCAAAGTTTGTGGTAACACCCCCTTCCCTATCGCCTCCTCAAACAACCCCACCATCGACGGCACCAGCTTATCCTTGAATTTTTTATAATATTCCACCGGAAACCCATCCGGCCCTGCCACCTTGCCCGACTGCATCCTCCCAATCGCATCTTTAATCTCCTGCTCCACTATCGCCCCTTCTAATATAGCCCTGCCCCCCCCCCCCCCCCTCCCAACCTCGGGTACTCCAGCCCATCAAGAAATTCCTGCATCTCCCAGTCTCCCCCAGATGGCTCTGACCTGTACACCCTCTCATAGAATTCCTTAAAGACCTTGTAATCTGACCTGGAGCTACCACCAACTTCCCTGCCCTGTCCCGCCCCTGGACAATTTCCCTTGCCGCAGCCTCCCTCCGGAGCTGACCCGCCAACAAATGCCTTCTCTCCCTGCTCGTAAACTGCCCCCCTTGCTCGCCTCAATTGCCGTACCGCCTTCCTGGTAGATAGTCGGTCACAGCTCGCCTGGAGTTCCTTCCTCTTTTCCAACTTCGCTGGGTCCCCATCTTCTGCACACCTCCTATCTACCTCCAGCATTTCATCTATTACCCTCTGATATTCCAACCTCTCCCCTTTGTCTAGCCTAGCCTTGAACGAGATCACCTTACCCCTCACCACCGCCTTTAGAGCCTCCCAGACAACTGCCTTCGACACCTCATCTGTGCAGTTAAAACCTACATATTCATCGATTACTTTTTCAATTTTGTCACAGAACCCTCGGTCCCCCAACAGTCACACATCTAACTTCCACCGTGGTGTCTTCACCACCCCCTTCTCCAGTACCACATCCACCCAATGCTGAGCTTGATCTGATATTGCAATTGCCGAGTACTCCGACCCTTTAACACCAGCTAGCAGCGCCTTCTCCACCATAAAAATGTCGATCCGCCTTATGGACTGATGAGAAAAACGAGACCTCCCGCTCCCTTGGGAAACCTCCAAGGGTCCACCCCTCCCATTTCCATTAGCCCAGCCAGCATCTTCGCCCCTCCTGATGGGACCAGCGAGCGGGGCCGTGACCTGTCCAATCTTGGCTCCTGCACCAAGTTCCAGTCCCCGCCCCCCCTACTATCAGTTTGTGTGTGTCCAAGTCGGGGATGGCCCCACACACCTTCTTCGCAAATCCCACATTGTCCCAATTGGGACCATATACACTTACTAGTTTTCCCTCCAGCGCCCCTGTCACGATCACTACCTATCCCACTGATCTGCAACCACCTTCTCCATCTGGAACCGTGCCCTTTTGCTGACCATTACCGTCACCCCTCGAGCCCTTCCGTCAAATCCAGAGTGAAACACCTGACTAACCCAGCCCTTTTTAAGTCTCACCTGGTCATTCACCCTCAGGTGAGTCTCCTGCAGCAATGCTACATGGGCCTTCAAACTTTTAAGATGCGCAAGCACCCTTGACCTCTTGACTGGGCCTCCCAACCCCCTCACGTTACACGTGACTATCCTAACTGGGGGTCTCTCAGCCCCCCTTCTTATCCACCATCATCATACCACCGGGCCCTGCCCCATGAGCCTGACCCGTCCCTATCCATTATTAACATCGAACCCCCTCCCGCCTCCCAGAATCCCCCCCTGCACTTCCCCTCGAAAAAATCTCACCCAGTATCGATCCTCACCTCCCCACCTGCTCGCCTCGTAGGCCCATCGAAACCTGCTAACCAGGCTCGAATGTCCGCAGCCCTCCTCTCACCTCACCTCCGTTCACTAGCCGACTTTAGTGAGCTAGCGCGGATGGTCCCCCTCCCCCGCCCCAAAAGGCATACTGCCCCCTCCCAGTAAGTTCCAGAAGAAAAAGAAAAACAATCTAACCGATACAATTCAATAAAATAACATACAACATTGCAACAAAAAGAAGTAACAAAAATGCCAATCAAACCAAACAAAAACTTCAACTCTATAACAATGTGAAGTCAAGTAAGTTACAATACAGGTCAGTGAAAAGAAAGTTATTACATTTATACATTTTCCAGCTCCCCAATCACAGACCACGATCTCTCTTCCAGCTCCATTCCTCACTTCTGTCCCCTGCCTTCTGCCTTCATGAACGCCTCAGCCACCTCCACCGTTTCAAAATAAAAATCTTTAGCGTTGTAAGTCACCCTCAGCTTTGCCGGGTATACCATACCAAATCGCAGCCCATTGTTGTACAGTGCTGCCATCACCCGGCTGAAGGCCGCTCATCTCTTCGCCAACTCCACCATCAAGTCCTGGTAAATCCGAACTCTAGCACCATCCGACTGCACCTCCCGCTTCTGCTTCGCCCAGATGAACACCTTCTCCTTCATTTGGTGTTTATGGAAGCAGCTATTACTGCTCTCGGCGGCTCATTTACTTTGGGAATTCGGCCTTAACGACCGATGAGCTCGGTCCAGTTTATACCGGGAGGGGCCTTCACCCTCCCCTATCAACTCCTTCAGCATCTTAGAAAAGCACTCTGTTGGCCTTGAGCCCTCTGCCCCTTCGGCAAGCCCCCAATTCTCAGATTGTGCCGCCTCGAGCGGTTCTCCAAGTATTTGAGCTTTGCTCGGAGTCCTCTGTTGACCTCCACCACCCTCCGCAGCTCGTCCCCCATCGAGGTGAGCTGGCTGCTGTGCTGTGACACAGCCTCCTCCACTTCCTTCATCTTTTCACTTTGTTCTCTCACATCGCCCAATATCATTGCCACATCCACCCTCACCGGCACGATTGCCTCCTCCACCAATGATCTCAGTGCGACCGCCATCTCCTTCCTCAATACCTCCTTGTGCCTCGCAAACTGCTCCACCAGCTCCACAGCCATTATCTTGGTTATCCTTTCCACTGTAAGTAGTGCAGCCTCAACACGCGGCCCGGCATCCGCCATCTTGTCAGCACTTTTTCTGGTCCTCTCATTCGACGGCGAACCCGCGTTTCTGCCCTTCTTCACAGCTGTTTTTTGCAGCCCTTAACCACTAAGTATTTTTCTCCTTCTTTCTTCAATCTTAAAACAAATAAATAATTTACAAAAAATAATAAAACAAAATTTTTAGATAAAAAAATAAAATTAATAAAATGTCAAAAATCAAAATTCAAAAAATCTCTTCCCCTGGGACTGGACTTCAAACATCCCAAACATTCATATTCAGCGGGGGCCACCCGACGTGCGTTGGTCCTCCTCTACATTCATCCTAGATTCGGGCCTCTCCTCGCGCCAAGTTCCTCCCCTGCTGCTCACTTCAGGCTCGATGCCCCTGCTCCTCCGGCACTGGGCTCCACACCGGCCCGATCCGGCGCCCGTCCCTCAGGCCCCAAGGGCGGAAGAAATCCCGATTGGTGAAACAAGGGGGAAACCCCCAGAAAACGCCGAAATGTCTTGGACCAGTGGGAGTCCCTCTCCAACGCGAACGCTCCGTTCGCGCGCGCCCACATAATTTCTATTCATAATTCCATATTGACCGCCCAATCCTAAAATCTTTTCTTAGTGCACATTTATCACTCCCTTTGTAATAGATTCAAGCATTTTCCCTACTACTGATGTCAGGCTAACAGGTCTGCAGATTCACATTTTCTCTCGCCCTCCTTTTGACAGGTCAAGAGAGACTAGTCTGGACTATCTGTGTTTGTCACATGTAGAGTATGTGGACCGCTAAATCACTTTAAGACTCCTATGCATTACAGTGCTACATCAAGCATGTGGAGTAGATAACACAAACATATTGTCCAGTCAGATGCAAGCACGGCAGCACGGTGGTGCAGAGGTTATCACTGGGACTGCGGCGCTGAGGAGCCGGGTTTGAATCCTGACCCTGAGTCACTGTCCGTGTGGAGTTTGCACATTCTCCCCATGTCTGAGTGGGTTTCGCCCCACAACCCGAAGATGTGCAGGGTAGGTGGATTGGTCACGCTAAATTGCCCCTTAATTGGAAAAAAAAATGAATTGGATACTCTAAATTTAAAAAAAAGATGCAACACAGCAACACATATTAAACATTCACTTACTGTTACTTTAAATAAGGGTGACCAATTTTATAAATGTGTGCTGATGGTAGAACTGGTCATGCCCATCAGGAAACTGCATGTGCACTGTTTACAATATTCCATCCATTAATTTCATGTGATAAAACAACAGCAGGCATGTTCACATCATGCCTGCAGGTAACAAACATGCATTCTCCAAATTATCCCAAACATATCTTAGCCCTTACATCCGAGTGTCACTTTAACATTGTTCGTTTCCACATAAATAGGTCTACAATAGGTGGCTTATATATTTATAATAATCAATGTAACACAAGAGCAGGCTTGAAGGAAAGAACAACTCAATTTCAGTGTAATATATTATTTACTTCATTGTTCTGAATCAATATTTGGAACTAGTTTTAACTCTATTTATTTTTTTGTTCTGTGATTGTCTCCTTCAGTGTACTGTGCTTTTTAGGGACTGAAATGTGATGCGTGAAAAAACTATTCACACAACAAGGGGTTTGAGTATGGAATGCAATGCCTTCAAGAGTGGTGAAGGCAGCTTCAATCCGAAGCATTCAAGAGGGCATCAGTTGATTATGATAATAATAATTAGTGTCACAAGCAGGTTGACATTAACACTGCAATGAAGTTACTGTGAAAATCCCCTAGTCACCACACTCAGACGCCTGTTCGGGTACACTGAGGAAGAATTCAGAATGTCCAATTCACCGAACAGCACATTTTACGGGACTTGTGAGAGGAAACCCGAGCACCCGGAGGAAATCTACGCAGGCACGGGAGAATGTACGGACACCGCACAGACAATGACCCAAGCTAGGAATCAAACCCAGTTCCCTGGCTCTGTGAAGCAATAGTGCTAACACTGTGCTACCATGCTGCCCATTACTTGACTAGAAACAATGTGCAGGTGTACGAGCAAAAGGCAGTGGAACGGCACTAAGTCATGGTGCTTATCTGGAGAGCTGGTTCAGACACGGTGGGCCAAATGGCCTTCCTCTGTGCCATAACATCTCTGTGATAAAAAGCGTCAATTGTGGCTGGTGTGCTCTCACATCATTTTAGCTGTATCGTGCTATCCAAGGATAGGCCCATGGAGATGACGGTGGCAGCAGAACACCATAATCTAATCCATGACCACTTGCCTTCAAGACCAAGAACAGGTTGCTTCATGTCAGTGAAAATTCTATTGGACACACACCCACATATAGGGACTGAAATTCAACAATCACCAGATCAAGTACATCTCAAACCTGTTCCAATCAGCTTTTTGGAAAGAAATTTGCAAAATTGCCCTCACTGGCAAAATCATCGATCCCATTTCACCTTCCACTGTGGTGATGGGTCCCAGATGCGACTGTATGAATTGGTTGTGGAAGAATAAGGTACAGTGAAAGAATATGTCAAACCTGTGTTGATACTGTTTTTAGCCTGCCTTAATCCAAAGGTGTTCTAAATCTCACTATTAAGTACTATCTCCAATGAAATGTCTACATCCTCTCCATTGCAATAGCTGTTCCACTTCTTTCCACTTCAGAAACTCCTCTAGGAAGCTAAAATTTATCCAAGACTTGGGTACTGTAACTATATGTGAAAACAATGGCTAAAATAACACCTTCAATGGGCTGCTGGTAAGGAAATAAGAAATGCTGTGATATTCTGCCTTACATCCAGTTGTCAACCCTCTTTCTGCCTCTCTATTTCACTGGTGGTAGTACAGTCAAATTGTCTCATTGCACCAGAGGTCATGTTCACTTTCATTACCATAATAGACAAGAGACATAGAACCACTTTCTCATTTTCACATCTTGCCTGATAAAGTATGTTTGTTGCTAGAAAATTAACCACAGCTACTTTACGCCAGACAATCCGTCCTGTCCTGCCAGTCTCTCCGCTGCTACTGTTAGTTGATAATCAGCTCTTGTCCTTAGATCCCAGTAAGGCTGGGCAATTTTTGTTCACTATATCACAAAAGTAATCTTTCACTTGGAATTTAGAATTGGGTTTACTAAAGATGGCATTTTTGCAATTTGTCAGTGGCACTTTTTCCTGGATGTTTCATATGTTTAATGCCTGAAAACAAGAGATTATTGACGTATTAGATTTATAAAACTGCTGGTCAGGAGTCCAAACACTCGAGACATAAATCAAATTGAAGAATGATTTCACGGTCATCATGAGACTTTTAATTTCAGATTTGTATTGAATTCAAATTTCACCGTCTGCAGTGGCAGGATTTGAACCCGGGTCCCCAGAGTACTCTGGATCTCTGGATTACTAGTCCAGCCTAATTATGCATCAGCCTTAGGTCCCATTAACATTATTTGGACATGTTGTTAACTCTTGCCGTGCCCTCATAGACAGTTTCTTCATTTAAAATGATAATGAACTGGCCGTTTGTCTAATTTTTAACTGTTCAAACCCAGGGAGGAGCTGGTACAAGGGTGTTACTATTTCAATTTTCATCACACAGGTGGAATTTTGGCAGAGCAGTTCATTCACCCATTACAGATTCCATCTGGGGGGGAAGACGGGACGGTGGAGGGGAGGGGTGGGATGGTGGTGGTGGTTGGGGCAGCCCGGAAACTAGTCTCCTCCCACCTACATCTGAAGTAAACCCTGCCAAAACCATGACCAGTCATGGTCAGCTACGCATTTTAAAACACTGTTTCATGGGCAACAAGCTACCAAGGAGTTGTGGATTTCTCTCATACTACAAGCTCTCCTGGAAGAGTAGGAATTCAGAATTGGCAGACTATTTTGTGTGCCAGGCTGCAAATCATCGACCCTTAACCTCCTGGCACCCCAGCATAGATTTGGGGGGAACACCAAAGATGCATTGGGGAATCCTTCTCAGAATTTCACAGGTAAGTGTTTTTAGAACATACAACATAGAACAGTACAGCACAGTACAGGCCCTTCGGCCCACGATGTAGTGCCGACCACTTATTCTAATCTAAGATCAACCTAACCTACACCCCTTCAATTTACTGCTGTCCATGTGCCTGTCCAAGGGTCGCTTAAATGTCCCTAATGACTCTGACTCCATCACCTCTGCTGGCAGTGCATTCCACACACCCACCACTCTCTGTGTAAAGAACCGACCTCTGACATCTCCCCTATACCTTCTTCCAATCATCTTAAAATGATGCCCCCCCCTGGGGCAAAGTCTCTGGCTATCCACTCTATCCATGCCTCTCATCACCTTGTACACCTCTATCAAGTTTCCTTCCTCGCTCCAAACAGCAAAGCCCTAGCTCCCTCAACCTTTCTTCATAAAACATGCCCTTCAGTCCAGGCAGCATCCTGGTAAATCTCCTTTGCACCCTCTCCAAAGCGTCCACATCCTTCCTATAATGAGGCGACCAGAACAGGACACAATATTCCAAGTGTGGTCTAACCAGGCTTTTATAAAGCTGCAGCAAAACCTCACGATCTTAAACTCAATCTCTCTGTTAATAAAAGCCAACATACGCTTTCTTAACAACCCTATCAACCCGGGTGGCAACTTTGAGGGATCTATGTACGTGGACTCCAAGATCCCTCTGTTCCTCCACACTTCCAAGAATCTAGCCTTTTACCCTGTATCCAGCATTCAAATTCGACCTTCCAAAATGAATCACTTCACATTTATCCACGTTGAACTCCATCTGCCACTTCTCAGTCCAGCTCTGCAACCTGACAATGTCCTGTTGTAACTTGCAACAGCCATCGACACTATCTACAAATCCACCAACCTTCGTGTCACCAGCAAACTTACTCATCCCACCCTTCCACTTCCTCATCAAGTCATTTATAAAAACCACAAAGAGCAGAGGTCCCAGAACAAATCCCTGTGGGACACCACTGGTCACTGACCTCCAGGCGGAATATTTTCCATCCAATATCACTCGCTGTCTTCTTTCGGCCAGCCAATTCTGTTTCGAGACAGCCAAATTCCCTGTATCCCATGCCCTCTGACTTTCTGAATGAGCCTATCATGGGGAACATTAACAAATGCCTTACTGAAATCCATATACACCACATCCACTGCCCGACCTTTATCAGTGTGTCCTGTCACATCCTCAAAGAATTCAATGAGGCTTGTGAGGCATGACCTGCCCATCACGAGGCCATGCTAACTGTCTTTAATCAAACTAGGTTTTTCTAACTAATCATAAATCCTGGCCGGGATTCGCCCCTACCTGGCGGGGCGAGGGGACCTGGCGGGATGGAGTGGCGTGAACCACTCCGGTGTCGGGCCGCCCCAAAGGTGCGGATTTCTCCGCACCTTTAGGGGCCAAGCCCTCATCTTTAGGGGCTAGGCCCGCGCCGGAGTGGTTGCCATCCCACCAGCTGCCATGGAAGGCGTTTGGCGCCATGCCAGCCAGGGCCGAAGGGACTCCGCCGGCCGGTGGAAGTCCGCACATGCGCGGGAGCATCAGCGGCTGCTGACTTCATCTCCGCGCATGTGCAGGGGGGTGGTCACCTCCACGTCGGCCATCGCGGAGGCTATGGCCGACGCGGAGGGGAAAGCGTGCCCCACGGCACAGGCCCGCCTGCGGATCGGTGGGCCCCGATCGCGAGCCAGGCCACCGGAGATCGCCCCACGCCCCCCCGCCCAGGACTCCGGAGCCCGCTCGGGCTGCCTGGTCCCGCCGGTAAGGGAGGTGGTTTAATTCACGCCGGCGGGACCGGCATTACAGCAGTGGGACTTCGGCCCATCGCGGGCCGGAGAATCGGCAGGGGGGACCCGCCGGCCGGCACGGCGCGATTCCTGCCCCCGCCGAATCTCCGGAGCCAGAGAATTTGGCGGCCGGCGGGGGCGGGATTCACGCCACCCCCCGGCGATTCTCCGACCCGGCGGGGGTTCGGAGAATCCCGCCCCCTATCTCTCAGAACCCTTTCCAGTATTTTTCTCACCACAGACGTAAGACGGACTGGTCTGTAATTCCCAGGGATTTCCCTATTCCCTTTCTTGAACAGGGGAACAACATTCGCCTCCCTTCAATCGCCTCCCTACTACTCCAGTGGCGAGTAAGGATGCAAAGATCATCGCCAACAGGGCAGCACCGTGGCACAATGGTTAGCATTTCTGCCTACGACACTGAGGACCTGGATTCAAATCCCGGTCCTGGGTCATTATCTGTATGGAGATTGCACATTCTCCCTGTGTCTGCGTGGGTTTCACCCCCACTGCCCAAAGATGTGCAGGGTTGGTGGATTGGCCATGCTAAATTGCCCCTGAATTGGAAAAAAATAATTGGGTCCCCTATATTTAAAAAAAAGATCATTGCCAACGGTGCAGCAATCTCCTCCCTTGCTTTCCGTAGTAACCTTGGGTATATCCCGTCTGGCCTACGGGACTTATCTATCCTGATGCTTTTCAAAATTTCCAGCACATCTTTCTTCTCAATATCAACCTGTTGGAGCCTATTACCTGCTTCACGCTGTTCTCACAAGCAACAAGGTCCCCCTCTCTAGTGAATACTGAAGCAAAATATTCATTTAGGGCCTCCCCTACGTCCTCAGATTCTAGGCATAAGTTCCCTCCACTATTCCTGATCGGCCCTACTCTTACTCTGATAATCCTCTTATTTCTCACATAAGTGTAGAACACGTTGGGGTTTTCCCTAATCCTTCCCACCACGGCTTTTTTATGCCCCTTTCCAGCTCTCCTCAGTCCATTTTTGAGTTCCTTCCTGGCTACCTTGTAACCCTCTAGAGCCATGCCAGATCCTTGATTCCTCAACCTTACGTAAGCTTCCTTCTTCCTTTTGACTAGAAGCTCTACTCCTCTTGTCATCCAAGGCTCCTTCACCTTACCATTCCTTCCTTATCTCAGTGGGACAAAGCTATCCAGCACTCGCAGCAAGTGCTCCTTAAACAACCCCCACATTACTGTTGTGCATTTCCCTGAGAACATCTGTTCCCAATTTATGCTCCCCAGCTTCTGTCTAAGAGCAGTATAATTTCCCCTTCCTCAATTATATACCTTCCCATACTGTCTGTTCCTATCCCTCTCCATAGCAACGGGCAAAGGTCAAGGAGTTGTGGTACTGTCACTAAAATGCTCTCCCACTGAGACATCTGACACCTGGCCTGGTTCGTTGCCAAGCACCAAATCAAATCTGACCTCCACCCTCGTCAGCATATCTACATATTGAGTCAGGAATTCTTCCTGGACACACCTGACAAAATCTGCTCCATCTAAACCATTTGCACTAAGGAGGTTCCAGTCAATATTAGGGAAGTTGAAGTCACCCATGACAACAACTCTGTTACTTCTGCACCTTTCGAAGATCTGCCATCCAATCTGTTCCTCCATCTGTCTGCTGCTGTTGGGGGGTCTATAGAAAACTGCCAATAAAGTGACTGCTCCTTTCTTGTTTCTGACTTCCACCCATACTGACTCAGCAAACAACCCTCCTCGACTACCTCCTTTTCTGCAGCTGTGATGTATTCTCTAATTAACAGTGCCACTCCCCTTCCTCTTTTACCTCCCTCCCTATTCTTCTTAAAACCTCTAAACCCCGGAACATCTGACAACCATCCCTGCCCCTGTGAAATCTATATCTCTGTAATGGCCACAACATTATAGTTCCAAGTACTGATCCATGCTCTAAGTTCATCTCCCTTATTCCTGATACTCCTTGCATTGAAACAGACAAACATTAACCCATCCCACTAAGTGAAACTTTGCCCTATCAACTATCTATCCTTCCTTACAGACTCGCTGCAGCAATTGCCCTGAAGGTGGCTCCATTGCAGGGATGGCCATGTCTGAATCCTCTGCAACTTTCATTCAGTAAGGACCGTTTTTCAAAGAGTCATTGTTCTCGGCACCTCAGAGATGTTATGAACCATAGTCAGATTGAGGGAAACCTTTCAAATCTAATTTGAAAAGGTTCTCCCCATGCCTTGATGCCAAGGGAGGACCCTCAACCTCTCGCTATGGCCCTTCATGTCCTCCATGCTACGGGATGCTCCCTATACACCCCCTCTGACATGCCATGTCCTCATTCCAGGGGATGCCACCTAACAAAAACCTATGGCCTCTCTATCCCAGGTTATACCACTTCCCTCCTCATTCACCCCACTAGACACTGTATAGAACCAATGAACCCTATAATGATAGTAGGATGTGTAATAAAATGTGCTTCAGTACTCTAATAAATGTCTGGGTTCTCAGATAAGAATACACAATGAGGCTTGGCTGAGGGCCCAGAAATCCATTAGCCTGTTGAAACGGCTGAGCCCCAGGGAAATCATTGCTTGACTGACCGCACTCACTCTCTGAACTATGTTGTCAGTTATACAGTGTTTATTTACACAAGATTTACACAAGGTTTCCTGTGCTTAGCATTACTACTATTGGTACTTTAAAAGGTTTGAATGACACTGCTGGCAGTGAAGTAAGACTGAAGCAAGACTGGCAGTGGAAGTAGACATAGGCAATCACAACCTTTGAACATGGAGTTGTCTGTAGACACATGGTCAAGGATACTACCTGGTGGGCTGGTGGCTTTGGCCTTGTTAGCTTATTCTCCTCAATGCCACTCACTGTTGCTATTTCTCCACCTCCATAATGATTGCATAGAAAGATTTTGTCAAGTGAAATCTAATGCCTGGTCCAAAGTAAGCCCATATTTGTGAGAGGTCAGAGACTGTCAAAAATGTAAGGTTGGAGTGAGATTATGGGGGATTCGAATGGCAATTCCTAGTGAGTAAAACTGTATTATACCATCTAATAGTGATGGGGTGGGTGGTGGAGGAGGAAATATGCAGACAAATTAGGGAACCGAGTAAAATACATAGAATGATAATCAAGGGGGATTTCCCTGATATTAATTTTACAGAAGAGGTAGATAAAGAGGATTAGGCAATGGAGATCTTCCAATTTGTACAGGACTCCTTTCTAACCCAATATGTAAAAAATCCATTCAGGTCAGGTTCACTCTTGGATCTAGTGATGAGGAATGGAACGGAGCAGATATGAAAAGTAAACACAAGGGTGCATCCAGGCAATAGTGACCATACTATAGAGCGTTAAGATGATGATAAAGAAGGACAAAAATGGAAGAAAAAAGTCAAGTTAATAGATTGGAGATAAGTCGATTTTGAGGGGCTACAGATAGAACTTGGAAAAATTAAATGGGCAACTAGATTGGCAAACAATGACGTGAAACAACAATGGTATGCACTTAAAACACCCAACAGAGTGCAGGGAAAACATATTCTACTGGGAAATGGGAAACAATAAGCACTCGTGAAACTCTGTGGTTGAAAAAAGACATAAGAGAACAATTGAGGGTTAGGAAAGAGGTATATATTAAATCATCGTCTGCACAGGAGTACAGGATAAGAGAAAATATGAAGAGATTAGGTGAAAGTTAAAAAATCAATCGGGAGCTGGATTCTCCGAGTCTCCGCGCCGAAATCGCGTTTGGCGCGGGGGCGGAGAATGGGCGTTCGCACAGAAATTGTGCCCGGTGTCGCTGAAGTGATTCTTTGGTCCCCGGAGATCTACGTGATCTACGTTGTGCGGTTAGGGGGCCATTGACAGAGGATCGCCCCGCTATTCTCCGTGCGTAACTGGCCAAGTTCCCGACTCGAACCCCTGAGTTCTAAACACGTATCGGCTGTTGCGGACCTCGGCTGACGGCCCAGGAACTATGAAATTAAATTATCAAGGACTATAAAATAAAGAGTAAATTATTTTACAGGCATATCAATTAAAACAAAAAGGAAGGCTGTGATGCGAGTAGGATCATTGAGGGATAGACTGGATAGGATCACTGAGGGATAGACTGGATAATAGTTGGCCAGATGGATAACATGTGGCTTGGAATCATGCCAACAGCACGGTTCCTGTTCCAGTTGTGTTGATTTAGGACCTGCTTCCTCACCCAATCCCCAAGAGTGGAAGGCAATGTCAAACGATCACTGATAAAATCTGACAAGAAAACGGCCCAGGGTGAAACATTAGCAGACAACGAGCCAATGACCTGCCTTCAAGCAGAGCACACATGACATGACAACGATAGAGAGATGGCAAAAATATTACAGAACTATTTTGCTTCAAAATTTACCAGGGAGGTAGAACAGGTAGACAGAATGATTAGGTGAGTAATGAGATTAATGCATTTAAATTAAAAAGGGGACATACTGAACAAAATATATAACCTCAAACAGGATAATGCCCCTGATTCGGGTGGGTTTCTTCCACACATTTATTAAATAAACTCTAGCAATTACAACACATAAATAATAATATATTAAAAGTGTAGAGTCATAGTGTTTTACCGCACAGAAAGAACTTTGAGCCCATCGTGTCTGCGCTGGTCATCAAGCATCTATCCAGTCTAATCCCATATTCCAGTACTTGGCCCATATACTTGTGAGTCATAGATGTTTACAGCATGGAAACAGGCCCTTTGGTCCAGCTTATCCATGCCACTCAGTTTCTATCACTAAGCTAGTCCCACTTGCCCACATCCCTCTATACCCACCCTGCCCATGTAGCTGTCTAACTGCTTTTTAAAGGAAAGAATTGTACCCGCCTCTACCACTGCCTCTGGCAGCTCGTTCCAGATGCTCACCACCCTCTGTGTGAAAATATTTCCCCTCTGGTCTCTTTTGTATCTCTCCCGCCTCACCTTAAACCTATGCCCTCTAGTTCTAGACTCCTCTACCTTTGGGAAAAGGATTGTTTCAAGTGCTCACCAAAATGCTTCTTAACAATGTGAGGGGTCCTGCAGTTGAAAACAAAAATAACCAGTCAGTTGAACATTGGTAGCAGGAAAAGTAATGGAACCTTTTGCAAAGGAGTGAATAGAAGAATATCTGAAATGAAAAATATATCAATGAATAGTCAACATAAATTTTTTGATGAATTGCTTTTGTTTTAATAAATTTAGTGTATTCCAGTTACATTTTTCCAATTTAGGGGCAAGTTAGCATGGTCAATCCACCTACCCTTCACATCTTTGGGTTGTGGGGGTGAAACCCATGCAGACACAGGGAGAATGTGTAAACTCCATACGGACAGTGACCTGGGGCTGGGATTGAACCCAGGTCCTCAGCCTCGTGAGGCAGCATTGCTAACCACTGTGCCACCGTGCCGACTTCTTAATAATTGCTTGATGAATCATATTGAATTTTTTAAAGGAGTTAACAGTGTAGGCAATGATCATGCAGTACTTGTAATTTATCTGGATTTCCAATAAGGTGCCACATGGTACACTAAGCAGAGGACGTGGAGCAGAATAGGTTGCCAGCTGGCTTCAAGACAGAAAGTGGAGAATGAGTAAAAGCTCATCGTTCAGAGTGGCTGAAGGTGGGAAATAATGTTTGACATGATAAATGTTGGGGCCACTGCAGTTGTTAACAAATTACATTAATGATTTGGAATGAAAAGCTTAATTTCTCAATCTTCAGATCAGAGAAAAATGAGGGGATAAGCAATATTAAGGAGGACTGCAACTCATTACAGAAGGACATTAATAAACTTGCAGAATGGGCAAATAATTGGCAAATGAATTTCAACACAGATAAATGTGAGGTCGTACATTTTGACATTTTGGTAGGAAAAATGCGGGGGAGGGTCACTTATTAGCTTGGAAGGTTCTCGTCTAAGTGAGGTTGAGGAACAAAAGAATTTGGAGTACAAAGACAATAATCACTAACCATCGCACCATACATTAACAGGTCCGTAAAAAAAAGGGAAACAGAGCATGAAGCTTTATTTTGAATGGGATAGAATTGAAAAGGAGGGAAGTTATGCTAAAACTGTATCGAATGTTGGTTAGACCACGTGATATAGTACTGAGTGTAGGCCTGGTCAATAATTATAATTATAAAAAGGACAGAGGGGCACTGGAGAGGGTGCAGAGAAGATTTATAGGGTAATACTAGAAATACCATAATAGGTATACATATTTTCTTCTTAGGCAGTCTCTTGCGGTCGAGGATAATTTGTTTCTTTCCAGAATTCTCCCTCTGTGTACCCGAACAGGTGCCGGAGTGTGGTGACTAGGGGATTTTCACAGTAACTTCATTGTTAATGTAAGCCTACTTGTGACACTAATGAAGATGATTATTTTTTTAAATAGTCAGTAGGTGATTGTTGGAAGATGTATGCACTCTCTTCAATGCCTCACCTTTACCTCTGCATGTTCCCAATGAAGGCTCTCAATAGGTCCAGGACCTTCCCAAATGGACATTCTCCATTTTGGTCAGTCAAAAGCCAGGGGACTGGATTCTCCATTCCTGAGACTAAGTGCTGATGCCAGCTGACCAAAAGATCGTCATGAAACCCTCACCAATTCCGGTACCGGTGAGGGGCTAGCACCGGTGACGACTGAAACTCCCGCCGCCCACGCCAAAAATGGCCTGGGAATGGTGCACAGCTCATGACCTGCACCGGTCGCACCGTACAACATGGCGCCAGCTGTGAGTCAACCGACCCCACAGCCCACCCGTTGGCCACCCCCTGGCTACCCCCCACCTGTCCCTCCAGCCCTGTCAGAAGCCCCCTCGGCCAGTGATCTCGGCCGAGTGTGGGGGCATTGGACACAATCCGCAGCCGGCACGCTGGGTTCCCAATGGCTGGGACCACACGTGGCTCGCTCCGTCGGGAATTCGAACCATTGGGAGCGGAGCGTCGCAGGTAGGCCAGCTGATGACATGCCAACTCCGTTGAAACGGTTCGATACAGTTTTAGCATAACTTCCCTGCTTTTCAATTCTATCCCTTTTGAAATAAAGCTTAATGCTCTGTTTCCCTTTTTTTATGGACCTGATATTGTATGGTGCAATGTTTAGTGATTATTGTATTTGTACTCCAAATTCGTTTGTTCCTCAACTTCACTTAGACGTGAACTTTCCAGGATAATGAGTAATACCAACCCACCTTCTTCCTACCAAAATGGACTACCTCACATTTATCTGTGTGGGAATTCATTTGCCAATTATTTGCGCATTCTGTAAATTTATTAATGCCCTCCTGTAATGAGTTGCATATAAATCTTCTCTGCTTAATATTGCTTTGGAAGCCTCACATCAGGCATACGAATGGCAGTTCCTGCCCAAGTGGAGGTGGTTTTGAATGACTAGCACCTCAATGCTGGGCCGATCAGGAAGAGATTAACAGTCTATGTCTCCTTTCTCCGTCAAAATTTTGGCTGAAGCATAACCTAATACAGGTCTTTAAAAATATTTAAGAGTGAGTAGAGAGAGCAGTAGAAGGGTTAAAGTGGGACTGAGTACAGTACCAGACAGTGATGTAAGAACGTCCATGGACCTAGAACCAGAGTCAGTTGAAGATGGTCAGAGATGTGTTAAGACCTCGGATGGAATAACCCACATATCTGCACCTCTCTGTATATATGCATATAGTTATGAGTTCCTAATAAAGACTGACTGTTAATATAATCAAGACTATAAAACATACTTCATGGTGTCTGAAGAAGGATTCTTCAGAAAGATTGTTTCTCTTGTGGGGAAGAGTATATCCAGAGACCAGGAACATAAAATAGTCACCAAGAAATCACATTTGGAATTTGAAAGAAACCTCTTTGTCCAAAGAGTCATGAGACTATGGAACTCAATACTACTGGGAGTGATTGAAATAAATGGTACAAATGCACTTAAGAGGAAGCTAGACAAGGATATAAAGGGGAAGGGAATAGATGGTACAATGATAGATTTAGATGTGGAACGATGCCTTGGAGGCCCAAGTGGATCACAAACTATGGTATGGGCAAATGGCCTGTTTCGGTACTATTGTCACAATCCTCCAAAAAAACAAAGTGCTGCAACCAATGTGAAAATTGGCGCAATTACCGCTGGCAATAGCAGCGCTAATCAGGTGCTATTCAATGACATTTTGCAAATGTTTTGGAGGGGTGGGTTTTGCAGGGCATCCCGATCTCAGAATCTGCAGTCCCACCTAATCATTGGCAAGGACGCCCCCCACACCCTGAATGGCTGGCAGGCCCCTTCCCCAAATCGCTGGCACGGCCCCCCAATCAAGTGAGCAACACCCAGTTATGGGTTCGCAAATGCCTCCCTCAAGTCCCACCCCTTGGCAATGCCAACTTGGTGCCATGGATGCTGAGGGGATGCAAGGGGGTGAGTACCCTCTCTACACTTACCTCCAGGATGCAAAGGGGGGGGGGGGTCCTTCAGTGGAGGTGGTGTCAGGGAAGCTCAGGCTGGCTGGAGGGGCTCAGGTCAGAGGTGTATCCTGGGATGGGGGTTGTGTGGCAGGTCTTTCCTATGTACTTTGAAAATCATTAAAATCTCTTTCAGCGAGTTAGGTTGTAGTTAAACGTCTTCCCTCTGGTGTGTTAGACCACTTTGATGTATGTCTCAGTATGCAAATCAATGATCTGTAATATGAAGGTGAACGTCCTTCCTCTGTATCCTAAAAATATTTGATGTCTCTCCCAGCACGTCAATATCAATGGTCAGTCAGATGAATATTGGATACATTGGAAACCTTTGGAGTGCCCTTTTCACAGTCAATTTCATTCCACTTTAACTGTGTCAAGCCTCTGAACTTCCTGAGAAGACTAAAATCTTTCAATTGCATTGTTTACATTCAATTTTACAGCCATTACCTTTTACAAGCTTCTTGACTGACAGGTTCAGACTATTTCAAAGGAGGGTTTATGTTTTTATAGCTCTTCACAGTCCATTAACTTCCTCTTTTGAATGGGCATTGTTTCTAACCGCAGTTTTTAAACGGAGGCTGTTTCTTTGTTCTGAAGAGCTTCCTGGAAAGGCCAGGGAGTCTGTCTTAGTGCCGCCCCCGGAAGATCCTGCCAAGGTCTATGGCATTTTCTATGGCTCGTCTATCCTGTCCCTGGGGCTGGGGAGGGATCACCTTCGCCAGAACTAAAAGATCCTGCCAGTGGGAAGGAAAACGGATCACCAGGAATCTCTCCCACTCTTACTGCCTGCAATTGGTGGACATTGGAAGGATTTACAAGTTGATACTCAAACTGTTTGACTGCATCATAAATGATCCTTCCTTGGCTATTGCGTGTTAGAGTGAGACATGAAACTGGAGCTTCTAGCTCAGAGGCAGGGACACCATCCACCATACCAAAAGGCCTCTGAGATACCTGCACTCCTTCAATCCTGGGTTATTGCTTCTCACCAATTTTAATTGCTGCATCATTGACAGGCTTGCATACAGCTGCCTATAGGCCCTAAATTCTGGAATTCCCTTCTTAAATCTCTTTTCTTCTCCACCTTTCTCTCCTTGAAGATATTCCTTTGAACTCACCTCTTTGACCAAGCTTTTGCTATGGCTCACTGTCAAAAAACCTTTGAGAATGTCTTAAAATCCTTTACTCTGTTGAATGCCAATATGTATATATATATTAATTTAAAGTACCCAATTCATTTTGTTTTAATTAAGGGGCAATTTAGCATGGCAAATCCATCTATCCTGAATATCTTTGGGCTGTGGAGGTGAGACCCATGCAGGCATGGGGTGAGCGTGCAAAGTCCACATGTACAATGGCCTGTGGCCGAGATCGAACCTGGATCCTCAGTGCTGTGAGGTAGCAGTGCTAACCACTGCGCCACCGGACTGCCCCTCAATGCAATATATAAATGTATCTTGTTGTCTGATGGAGTAACCACACCTAGTTTATATGAAGCTCATTTATTCAGAATGTAATAGTGCTGGTATAGCAGGAAATTCTCATTCACAGTACTACCAGATTAATAGCACTTCCGTATGAATGAACCTATATTTGTACATCTACAGCATTACAGCCAAAGATTGTGAGGCTAATCACCCCCAATATGTTAGAACACAGCACTTAATTGCTCACATCCAAAGTTTAACTTTAAAATATTTTGTAGCTGCAAGGTTATTTAAAATAAATGGCGTGTTAGATACAATAGTGCAAAATAACTTAAGGTATATACATTTTAGTTGGTCAAACTAAATGGCAAATTCAACAGTTAAAACACTTGAATTATATAACATTAGAGCTGACATGTCTATCCTGATAAATGCTTCGGAAGAGATAGTTCCCCATTACTTAACTGCAGGAAGGTGAATTCAATGATGGATGCCTGTGACCATGCAGAATGGTCTAATTCACTCTATATCACTAGATTTTAATTTGAAAAAAACACTCAGCAAAGTTCATGGCTGAGCCACCTAACTAAAGCATTTCTAGCGTGTATTCATTGTGTGTAACAATATTGTGCAAACTATTCTCTACATTAAAAAAGAAGAATTAAAAACCCAACCTTGCCGTACAGGTGAGTGAAATATTGAACTTTGAGGAACAAAATGTTAAGCCTCACAATCACTGTAGACCAAATTGTAATGATTTTCTTTAGTCCATTATTTCACTGGTTTCATATCTGGAATCCTCTGCCTAGGAGTGTGGTGGAGGCATGTTCAATTGAGGCATTCTAAAGGGCATTAGATGATTACTTGAATAGAAACAATATGCAGGGGTATGGGAAAAAGGCAGGGGAATGGCATTACGTCATGATGCTTGTTTGGAGTGAGGCTGCAGACTCGATGGGCCAAATGGCCTCCTTCTACGGCGTAACAATTCTGTGAGGAAGTGATCTATTTAAAATAAACAAGTTAATATCTACGCTGATAGAGGACTTTCATTAGAATGGGTTACGTGTCCTCTATTATCACCAGCCACTTTCAGACGATTTTGCATAATGCTGCATTTTATTTGTGCCAGTTTTGAATTTTAAGTGTGTCGTTACATTCAGTGCCACACTGAAAAATGTGGAAATGGTTATCAGGAATTACAAATAACCTGAGTTTTTTATCTGCAGCAGCAAAGTCCTATAACAGACAGCGAGGTGCAAAAATCACATAGGCTTATGGCATAAACAATTAAATTGTGAACAGGATTCTACGTGGCACCAGTCTCAAAGACTCCAGTGAAAGATCAGAACAACTTTTGGAGATTCGATCGAATATACCTGAACACAATATTGTGGGTGCTTGCCAGTAAAAGAATGTGTGGTGTGCAAGAATGAATTGAAAGGGGACTGGCGGTAATCGTTAGTTCAGCAAACTGAAAGATGAATAGAAAGAAATGAGAAGCAAGTCAAGGAAGTTTAAGCTCCACAGCAAATGATAAGACATATTTCTTCTGCATAATAATCATGACACAAGGGGAAATGCATCCAGGAGCTTTAGTACAATCATTAATACTGCAATCAATTCTGAATTAACTGTAGCTGCTGGTGAAGGGTTTGCACTGGAACTGTTTGTTCCTTTCTGTCTGAAAATAGATGGAAGAAATTATAGAGCTGAATGCAGATTTTAGAACAGACAAAGACTTGCAAAAATAGGCTCTGTCAAATGTTGACAGGATGAGAGATTAATTCTACAAATCTGTTCAGATAGTTAAGTTGAGTGCATCTTCGCCCTATCCTCCCACTGAAGGAAGTATCATCAACGTTGAGTAACCGCTGAACGTGTAGCCATGGTTTATTTTTAAAAGGGAAATGAAAGTTCAGCTTTTCCCAAACCTCGTGGAGCCACTTTTCATCTTCAGTTTTAAATGCCAAGGAGCTGCACAAATCCCATCCAAAAGATCAAGTGCACTTTGTTCTCCAGTGTAAGACCTTGGGCGCGATTCTCCACTCTCGCGGCGGTTGGGAGAATCGCCTGGGCCACCAAATTTTCCCGCAATGCCAGAACGACGCCCTCCCGCGATTCCCCAAGCGGCGGGAACAGCCACGTTGAGTTCCGCGCGGCGCAGGCCGGAGAATCGCCCGAGACACCCAAAATGGCGATTCTCCGGCACCCCTGCTATTCTCAGGCCCGAATGGGCCGAGCGGCCAGGCCAAAACGGCGGGTTCCCCCCCGGCGCCGTCCACACTTGGTCGCTGCCGTCGGGAACAGCGCGGGAACGCTGGGGGGGTGGCCTGTGGGAGGGGGGGAGGGGGGGGAATCCTGCACCGGGGGGTACCTCAAATGGGGTCTGGCCCGCGATCGGTGCCCACCGATCGTCGGGCCGTCCTCTCTGAAGGAGGACCTCCTTTCTTCCGCAGCCCCGCAAGATCCGTCTGCCATCTTCTTGCGGGACGGACGCGGGTGGCGCCAGTTATGCAGTGCCGGCTGCGTCATGTATGCGGCGCCGCCTTTACGCGGCGACAAGGCCTGGTGCATGTAAACGACGCGGCCCCACTCCTAGCCCATTATCGGGCCCTGAATCGGTCGGGATAGGGGCCGTTTCGCGCCGTCGTGTGCCTCAACGGCGTTCACGACGGCGTGGGCACTTCGGCGCGGGAGCGGAGAATTCCGCCACTTGTTTCTATAATTATTCACAGCTCTGGAAGCAAGACCTTAATGATGGGAAAGAAAAATCGTAAAATAAGCCAAATTTCAAATGAGTGACGTAGTTAAAATTGGGTGTCACAAGCTGAGCTTTGGGGGGGTGGGTGATGTGTTAGGCAGGTTGGTTCGATGTGGACTGCACTCAATGCAGGGAAGTGATGTCTAACACAGGAGAAGATCCAACACTGTTTTATTCAACTAGATGAACTGCTGTACATATTCAGCTGTGGGTCGACACTATACTGATCTGACTAGTGACCTTGTTGTAGCCTGACCAGACTTACTAGCTACCGCATGGTGTTTGTGCTTGCTAGCTCGTGGACTCTGACTGTCTCAGTAGCTGGGTCCCGAGGGAGTGAGAAACCTAGTGCCCTCTGGCTTTATAGTGGTAGTGTCCTGTCTGGTCTGTGCTGTGTTGTGTGCTTACTGGTCATCCTATGTGTCAATCACTGCCTGTCTGCATCTCATTATGTACATGAGTGGATATTATGACAGTGGGGAGGACATTTGGAAAACCGACTGAGAGTCATAATAATCAGCAGCCCTTAAACATCTGCAGAGACAAGTGGTTTTGGAAAGGCAGAAATGAAGTGAAAAGAAACCCAAGTTCAGACATGAGACCACAGAAAAGTAACCAACATTGAACATCCCTCTTTTGAGGCTGCTGAAGTTGAGCTTGTCATAATATCCACTCATGTATATAATGCGATGCAGACAGGCAGTGATTGACACACAGGATGACCAGTAAGCACACAACACAGTGCAGCCAATCACCAGACTGGACACTACCACTATAAAGCCAGAGGGCACTAGGTTTCCCGCTCTCTCTGGACCCAGCCACTGAGACAGTCAGAGTCCACGAGCTAGCAAGTGCAAACACCATGCGGTAGCTAGTAAGTCTGGTCAGGCTACTACAAGGTCACTAGTCAGATCAGTATAGTGTCGACCCACAGCTGAATATGTACATCAGTTCTATCATTGAATAAAACAGTGTTGGATCTTCTCCAGTGTTAGACGTCTGTTTCTAGCTTCCCTGCATTGAGTGCAGTCCACATCGAACCTACTGTGGTGGTATGTATTAGGGGTATTACGGTACCCTGTGATGCCGAGAGGCTATTGGTGGATAGACACTGGGTCCCAATTGGATCAGCCGCCTACTGGCTCCACCCAGTAAGGCGGAGTATGAGCCCAGGTTCTCCCAGCAGCCGCATTCTGTAACTGTGCTGCTGGGGAACAAGTCTGCGTGATAAAGCCATCGATTGACTCCATCTCTTTTCGTCTCGTGAGTGATTGATCGTGCTACAATTTATTACGCAGACTTAAAAGACATGGAGCTCCGAATCACTCCGGAGTGTCTGCAAATCAGCCCCTACGCGGCAAACTCAGCGGTCACTTTTAAACACTGGCTAGTTTGAGGGTGACCTTGGGGCCGAAAAAGGCCGACGCAGAGCTCGCGAAGCGGTCTATTGGCCGGGCATCATCCAGGACATTGCCTACACAGTCCTCAACTGCCCTCCCTGTCAGAAATTTCAACCAGCTCAACACAAGGAAACGCTGCAACAGCACAAGATCGTGACCTCTCCGTGGTCCAAAGTAGGTGTAGACCTTTTCCACTCCAAGGGGCGTGACTACGTACTCCTGGTCGACTGCTTCTCCAGTTACGCAGAAGTGGTGAAACTGTCCGACCTCACGTCAAAGGCGGTAATCAAAGCCTGCAAAGAAACGTTCGCCAGGCATGGGAATCTGCTCACGGTAATGAGCGACAACGGTCCTTGCTTTTACAGCCAGGAATGGTCTGATTTTGCACAGTCCTACAACTTCCGTCACGTACCCTCCAGTCCCCACTACCCGCAGTCAAAGAACAAAGAACAAAGAATAAAGAACAAAGAACAAAGAAAAGTACAGCACAGGAACAGGCCCTTCGGCCCTCCAAGCCCATGCCGACCATGCTGCCCGACTAAACTACAAACTTCTACACTTCCTGGGGCCGTATCCCTCTATTCCCATCCTATTCAAGTATTTGTCAAGATGCCCCTTAAATGTCACTATCGTCCCTGCTTCCACCACCTTCTCCGGTAGCGAGTTCCAGGCACCCACTACCCTCTGTGTCAAAAACTTGCCTCGGACAGCTACTGTAAACCTTGCCCCTTGCACCTTAAACCTATGCCCCCTAGTAATTGACCCCTCTACCCTGGGGAAAAACCTCTGACTATCCACTCTGTCTATGACCCTCATAATTTTGTAGACCTCTATCAGGTCGCCCCTCAACCTCCGTTGTTCCAGTGAGAACAAACCGAGTTTATTCAACCGCTCTTCATAGCTAACGCCCTCCATACCAGGCAACATTCTGGTAAATCTTTTCTGCACCCTCTCTAAAGCCTCCACATCCTTCTGGTAGTGTGGCGACCAGAATTGAACACTATACTCCAAGTGTGGCCTAACGAAGGTTCTACACAGCTGCAACATGACTTGCAAATTCTTATACTCAATGCCCTGGCCAATGAAGGCAAGCATGCCGTATGCCTTCTTGACTACCTTCTCCACCTGTGTTGCCCCTTTCAGTGACCTGTGGACCTGTACACCTAGATCTCTCTGACTTTCAATACTCTTGGAGGTTCTACCATTCACTGTATATTCCCTATCAGCATTAGACCTTCCAAAATGTATTACCTCACATTTGTCCGGATTAAACTCCATCTGCCATCTCTCCGCCCAAGTCTCCAAACAATCTAAATCCTGCTGTATCCTCTGACAGTCCTCATCGCTATCCGCAATTCCACCAACCTTTGTGGTGTCTGCAAATTTACTAATCAGACCAGTTACATTTTCCTCCAAATCATTTATATATACTACAAACAGCAAAGGTCCCAGCACTGATCCCTGCGGAACACCACTAGTCACAGCCCTCCAATTAGAAAAGCATCCTTCCATTGCTACTCTCTGCCTTCTATAACCTAGCCAGTTCTGTATCCACCTTGCCAGCTCACCCCTGATCCCATGTGACTTCACCTTTTGTACTAGTCTACCATGAAGGACCTTGTCAAAGGCCTTACTGAAGTCCATGTAGGCAACATCCACTGCCCTTCCTGCATCAATCATCTTGTGACCTCTTCGAAAAACTCTATCAAGTTAGTGAGACACGACCTCCGCTTCACAAAACCATGCTGCCTCTCACTAATACGTCCATTTGCTTCCAAATGGGAGTAGATCCAGTCTCGAAGAATTCTCTCCAATAATTTCCCAACCACTGACGTAAGTCAAACGGGAAGGCCGAGAAAGGGGTCCATATTGTAAAGCGGTTGCTGTGCAGACTCAGGCTCCGACTTCAACCTGGCGATGCTGGCATACAGGGCAACCCCACTGTCCACTGGGTTGTCTCCAGCGCAGATGCTCATGAATCGCACTCTGAGGACCACAGTTCCAGCCATCCATGTTCCAGACCTTGACCACCTCACGGTCTTACAGAAAATGCAGCAGTCACGGGCCCAACAGAAGGCCACATACGATGCTCATGCCATGGATCTACCCGAGGTGGCCCCAACTGATCATGCTCGTGTCCAGTTGCCTGAGGGCGGCCGGTCAGCCACAGCTGTTGTGATCAAACAAGATCGTTCCTTGCCCGCATGGCTGATGGTTCCCTGCTACGGCGCAACAGACGGGCACTGCAATGAGTTCCACGCCCGCTACCTGACTGAAGTACCTCGCCGCCTACGATGCTTCCTCCAGATGTACCCTGCCACGAGGCCACCGATCTACCAGCAATCCTGCCGGCCCATGCGACCACCGCGATGGCAGCGATCCCGCCTATCCACATGCAGGCGGCTCCTGATCCACCTCTGCGGCGATCAACAAGAATTTGTCGCCCGCCACAAAGACTGAATCTGTAGATGAACTTTTGTACATTTTGTGACTTCATCGATTTAACCTCTGTAAATATTGTTTCGTTTGCCATGTATCTGCACTATCGACACCTTCCTATGAATATACGTTCATTTAGACACCTTTTGTATATAGTCAGGTATATATATATATACGCATGCACACCTTAGTATTTATTTATCAAAAAAAAGGGGGGGGAGATGTCATAATATCCACTCATATATATAATGAGATGCAGACAGGCAGTAATTGACACACAGGATGACCAGTAAGCACACAACACAATGCAGCCAATCACCAGACAGGACACTACCACTATAAAGCCTAGGTTTCCCGCTCTCTCGGGAATTGGCCACTGAGACAGTCAGAGTCCACGAGCGAACAAGTGCAAACACCATGCGGTATCTAGTAAGTCTGGTCAGGCTACGACAAGGTCTCCAGTCAGTTCAGTATAGTGTCGACCCACAGTTGAATATGTATATCAGTTCTATCGTTGAATAAAACAGTGTTAGACGTCTGTTTCTAGCTTCCCTGCATCGAGTGCAGTCCACATCGAACCTACCTGCCTAACACATCAGAGCCTTTGCTGCATGATGTGCCCGTGAAGAGGGTGTCCTCAATGCTATTCAAGTGCGCTATTATCATAGGTATGCCATAGCAACAAAAGCGTGCATTTATATAATGCCTTTATTGTAGAAATATAACCAAAGATGCTTCACAAGAGAGTAAAAAAACAGAAAGTTGCCTGGAAAAAGCTTCAAACCACTTACAAGCCATTATTGTCACTAATAATCCCATCTATGAGCTGGAGTACAGTCACAGATATCTCTGAAGCAGACCTGAAGTACCTGGCTGAGTTGACACAAATTCTGGGAAGATGGGCTCTTACCCTCAATGGAAGTGTAATATAAGGTCCTGGCACATAAAGGTTTTATTTATTCATTCAAGGAATGTGGGCTTTACTAGCTAGGCTAGTATTTATTGCTAACCCTAATCACCTTTCGAAAGGTGGTGGTGAGCTGCCTTCTTGAACTGCTGCATTCCATGTGGTGTAGGTACACCCACAGTGCTGTTAGAGAGGGAGTCCTAGGACTTTGACCCAGCGACACTGAAGGAACAGTGATATATTTCCAAGTCAGGATGGTGAGTGGCTTAGGGAGGGGGCAACTTGATTTTCCCATGCTGCGATTGCAGTGCTTTCGACTAATCTTTCAACGTAACAGGATGCTCTGCACTCACATATCACCGTGATGCAATTCAAGATGTGCTGGCACAGCCTCCTTTAAGAAGAGGAACTTACACCAGCATTATATCTGTCAAACCTCTTCACAGATGCAAGTGTCAGCACGAGAGCTTAGATCCCATCTTAAGTCGTTTAACGTGCTCGGCATCCCCCTATAGATTTTACAACAAACACATTTTCTCAGATCATTCCCATTGGAAAAGTGATTGGTGCCAATAAAAGAGGATTGGGGCCATGAAAATAATAAGGAATGAGGATTGGAGCAAAGGATCATGACAGCAGGTGGTACAAAAGAGTAACACAACTGGGCTTATGTACCTGGAAGTTTGAGAACTGAAAACTGGTCTCATTGAAACGTATAGCACGGTATTTTACACTGGCGATGTCAATGGACATTTGAAATGCTTACCACATTGTAAAGCCCCGGCCCGTCATGATGGGGCCTTAAAATTCTACCCATAAAATTTGTAAGTATCAATCGATACTTTGGACACTGAGGAATTTCTAGGGAATCGGGCTAGTACAGGAATGTGGAGTTGAGATAGAAGATTAACTATGATCATACTGTATGATGAAGAAGGACTGAGTGTCTACTTCTGCTCCCATATTTTTTTTTAATTGTTGAGTTGCCTAAACCCACCCAAGCCTTAACTGTAGTTTGGGGCATATTTGGGGCAGGCATGGTGTGGAACAGGAGAGTGTTTGCCCTGGGCCATTTTGGGTGGAATTCTCCATTTCAGAAACTGGGGCTGGATTCTCCCAAAATGGGACTATGTCCCCACGCCGGCGTAGAAATGGCGGAGTTTTACTCCAGAGATTCCTGGAGAAATGTACAGCTAATTCAATGCCCTGCAGGGGACTAGCAGGGACCCGGAGTAATTCACGCAACTTTAGCTGTGGATACAGGCCCCCGCACTTCCCGTTTTGAGTCCGCGCATGTGCATGGCGGCCTCCAGCAGCCGCGCCGAGCTCCATGGCGGACTCGAACTGCGGAGGCAGACAGAAAAATTAGACTACCCAGATCAGCCGCGCGCCAGAGTATCCGACCGCGCGGATCTAACCCCTGGCCACCGATAAGGCTGTCCCCGATGTCCGATCCCCCCACCTCCCACCAGGACTGACAGGGCTGGCCTCTGTCAATGGGCCTCCAGCCGCGCGCCATACTCCGCGATCACGCCAATTCTCGGGTCCTGGAGAATTGCCGGACCGGAGCCGGGCCCGATTTCGGCGTGAAATTGGATTCTCCGCCCCTCGACAAAATTGTGTCTGGCGCGGGGCTGCGGACAATCCAGTCCTGAGTGTTGACGCAGGGAATGAACCCGGGGACTTCTGTGACAACTAAATTGGCTCAGGTCCCGGAGCAATTTGTGATCTACTAATTAGCGAGCACCAGCACCATGTGGAACTCTATTGATTCCAATGAAAAATGGATATTTGTACCATCGGCGAGGCCCCCTAGTCAGTGACCTGGTGGCGATTAGAACATCCCATGCGCATTGGCCCTGTTGCTCCTGTGCCTGCCCGAGCCCCATGTCCTGCCCATCCTGGCCATCTTCCGTATCCTCCTCATCAGACGGGGCCTGGTGTTAGCCCCCTCCTCCAGTACCTTGCCGCTCTGCTGCGCGATGTTGTGGAGGACGCAGCAGGCTTCCTCGCGCTGTACTGGAGGGTCCCTCTACTGTGGTCCAGGCACCTGAACCACATCTTCAGGATGCCAATGCACTTCTCGATCACGTTCCTGCTCGCTGCATGGGCGTCATTGTAGGCTGCATCAATAGCGGTCCATGCCTGGACATCCCAGTCCCGGGGGGGTGGGGGGGGGGGGGAGTCACCCGTCCCCAAGGTCCATCCGCTGGTTGCCCCCTGCTACTCGCACCCCTCCCCTGGCCCTGGCAGATGACCTCCCCCCCCCCCAGTGGTGCCAGCAGCAGGGACAGCAACCCACGGTTGCGTCTCTGGGAACAGGTCCTACCTCCTTCCTCTCCCTCAGCAGCCACGGTGCCTGTTTTCCAAATTTTAAAAACCACAAGTGAACCTTGCTGTCCGCAATTCCTCCTGGCGGAAGTGGAGCATCATGGGAGCGTCGGAGATTATCAGGTCGGGCCCATTTATAATATGCCAATGGCATTTACTGTACTGGCGGAGTAGAATGTATTGACGTGGCACTGGAGCATGGCACTCCATCGGGTGCCCGACACCATCTACGAATTGCGATCCATGCGCAATTCCCCACCCAATCGCGTTTTGTGATTCAGGCGTCATTGGATGTAGAATCCCGCCCCATTTTAACTTTCAAGCTTGATTCTCACAAAACTGAATAGCTGGAAAACTGTCACTCGCTGCTTCCAGATTTAGTGTACTTAAAGTGTAGAATCTGAGAGCTCATTTGGAGTTTTATTTTCAGGAAATCTGCAATATCTGACAAAGAAGTTTTAATTGAGAGGTAGGGATGAGGAAGGAAGTCTTCTTTCTCACCACCCAACACAGACACACTTGCACACATGCAGGCACCCCAAAGATAACAGTACTGTAGAACTGAACAGATGCAGCAGACAGTGCTAACATCGCCCACATGCCTGTTCAGAATGGGCAGGTTGAAAGGCCCACCTCCATTCTCACAAAGCTGTGGTCTGGTGGAGTGCTTCTGAGGCAATCGGCAGCTCACCTATGTAAATTGACGTTTTTGACCACTCGAAAGCCCCCATCTTCACACCCTCATCTTCACCCCCTCACACTTACCCCCACACCAACCTCACCTCCTCATCTATTATACACATTGTAGCGCACAAAGACTCCGTGAGACGAATAGAGTGAAGTCGATGAGGCTTTATTCAGTGTGTCTGTTCCCCCGCAGCTCGATAGTAGAATGGCCTGCGGGGGAGGACTCCGGCTTCTTATACTCCGCCTTCAGGGCGGAGCTAGAGGTCAACGGCCAACCAGGACCCGGGATCTGTCAGCCAATGACATTAGGGCTTCCAGTCCCACATGACCCCTAATACATACTACCACATTCACCCCTTGTCAAAAATGAACCCGGCGGGGTGATGCTTCGTATGGTGGTAAGGGTTTACAGGGCTGGTCCTGGGAGGAAAACATTCACATGGCAATACAGTATTGTACAATTTTGTCCTGTTTCAAATATTTACAGAAGGTATCGGGAGAAAAGCAAAATGTTCTTGTGAAAAGTCCATATATTGATTTAGATCGACGCCACGAGTCGGTTGGGCGGTCTGGTCGTCCGTGTCGATCGCCTCGGCCCCGGTGGTGGTGGTGGTGCTTGTACCGGTGTTGTCGTCTCCGGGAGCCTTACGGTTTCAGCTTGGGCTTTATTCTTGGTCGGGCCTGAGGGGAGGGGAACCGATCCTCCTGGGAAGGGGGCGGTCGCGGGGTGCGGCGGTGGCAGGAAGGTGGGGGGTTGGGTGAATGGTGTCGGGGGGGTGTGTGTGTTGCCAGCGGGCGCCAGGTCCCGCAGGGAGACCGTGTCCTGTCGGCCGTCGGGGTACTCCACGTAAGCGTACTGCGGGTTCGCGTGGAGGAGGTGAACCCTTTCGACCAACGGGTCCGCCTTATGTGCCCGCACATGCTTTCGGAGCAAGATGGGTCCTGGGGCCGCCAGCCAGATCGGCAGCGACGTTCCAGAGGAGGACCTCCTAGGGAAGACAAGGAGACGCTCATGAGGCGTTTGATTAGTGCTCGCACATAATAGCGAACGGATGGAGTGGAGAGCGTCCGGGAGGACCTCCTGCCACCGTGAAACTGGGAGGTCCCTGGACCGTAGGGCCAGTAGGACGGTCTTCCAGACCATGCCGTTCTCCCTCTCTACTTGCCCGTTCCCCCGGGGGTTGTAGCTGGTCGTCCTGCTTGAGGCTATGCCCTTGCTGAGCAGGAACTGGCGCAGTTCGTCACTCATGAAAGAGGACCCCCTGTCGCTGTGGACGTATGCGGGGCAACCGAAGAGTGTGAAGATGGTGTTCAGGGCTTTAATGACTGTGGCCGCTGTCATGTCAGAGCAGGGAATGGCGAATGGGAAGCGGGAGTATTCGTCCACCACATTAAGAAAGTATGTGTTGCGGTCGGTGGAGGGGAGGGGCCCTTTGAAATCGAGACTAAGGCGTTCAAAGGGGCGGGAAGCCTTAATCAGGTGCGCACCATCCGGCCTGAAAAAAATGCGGTTTGCATTCCGCGCAGATGTGGCAGTCCCTTGTGACTGTACGGACCTCCTCTAAAGAGTATGGGAGATTGCGGGACTTGATAAAGTGGAAAAACCGAGTGACCCCCGGGTGGCAGAGGTCCTCGTGGAGGGTTTGGAGGCGGTTAATTTGTGCGTTGGCACATGTGCCGCGGGATAGGGCATCGGACGGCTCGTTCAGCTTTCCGGGACGATACAAAATCTCGTAGTTGAAGGTGGAGAGCTCGATCCTCCACCTTAAGATCTTGTCGTTTTTGATTTTGCCCCGCAGTGCATTATCGAACATGAAGGCTACCGACCGTTGGTCAGTGAGGAGAGTGAATCTCCTGCCGGCCAGGTAATGCCTCCAATGTCGCACAGCTTCCACTATGGCTTGGGCTTCCTTTTCCACTGAGGAGTGGCGGATTTCTGAGGCGTGGAGGGTCCGGGAGAAAAAGGCCACAGGTCTGCCTGCTTGGTTAAGGGTGGCCGCTAGAGCTACGTCGGAGGCGTCGCTCTCGACCTGGAAGGGGAGGGACTCGTCGATGGCGCGCATCGTGGCCTTTGCGATATCCGCTTTGATGCGGCTGAAGGCCTGGCAAGCCTCTGTCGACAGAGGGAAGGTCGTGGTCTGTATTAGGGGTCGGGTCTTGTCTGCGTACTGGGGGACCCACTGGGCGTAGTATGAAAAAAACCCCAGGCAGCGTTTCAGGGCTTTTGGGCAGTGCGGGAGGGGGAATTCCATGAGGGCGCGCATACGTTCAGGGTCGGGGCCTATTATCCCATTGCGCACTACGTAGCCCAGAATGGCTAGCCGATTGGTGCTAAAAACGCACTTGTCCTCGTTGTACGTGAGGTTCAAGGCTTTGGCGGTCTGGAGGAATTTTTGGAGGTTGGCGTCGTGGTCCTGCTGGTCGTGGCCGCAGATGGTTACATTGTCGAGATACGGGAACGTGGCCTGCAACCCATGTTGATCAACCATTCGGTCCATCTCCCGTTGGAAGACCGAGACACCGTTTGTGACGCCAAATGGGACCCTTAGGAAATGGTATAATCGCCCGTCTGCCTCGAAGGCTGTGTACTTGCGGTCACTTGGGCGGATGGGGAGCTGATGGTAGGCGGACTTGAGGTCCACGGTGGAGAAGACTTTATATTGGGCAATCCGATTGACCATGTCGGATATGCGGGGGAGATGGTACGCGTCTAGTTGTGTGTACCTGTTGATGGTCTGGCTATAGTCTATGGCCATCCTTTGTTTCTCCCCTGTCTTCACTACTACCACCTGCGCTCCCCAGGGACTATTGCTGGCCTGGATTATGCCTTCCTTTAGTAGCTGCTGGACTTCGGACCGAATGAAGGTCCGGTCCTGGGCGCTGTACCGTCTGCTCCTAGTGGCGACGGGTTTGCAATCCGGGGTGAGGTTCGCAAACAAGGACGGGGGTTGCACCTTGAGGGTTGCGAGGCCGCAGATAGTGAGTGGGGGTATTGGGCCGCCGAATGTGAACGTAAGGCTCTGTAGATTGCATTGGAAATCTAATCCCAGTAAGGTGGGGGCGCAGAGTTGGGGAAGGACGTTTAGTTTGTAGTTTTTGAACTCCCTCCCCTGCACCGTTAGGGTAACTATGCAGAATCCTTGGATCTGTATGGAGTGGGATCCTGCAGCTAGGGAAATCTTTTGTGTGCTGGGATAGGTAGTCAAGGAACAGCGTCTTACCGTGTCGGGGTGGATAAAGCTCTCCGTGCTCCCAGAGTCGACTAGGCATGGTGTCTCGTGGCCGTTTATTAGCACCGTTGTCGTCGTCGTCTGGAGTGTCCGGGGCCGAGCTTGATCGAGCGTAATTGAAGCGAGACGTGGTTGTAGTAGTGGAGTGGGGTCCGTTGTTGCCGTCCAAGATGGCGTCGGGGATGAACAAAATGGCTGCCCCCATACATCGCACATGGCTGGGGGGTCACAAGATGGCGGTGGGGGTGGACAAAATGGCCGCCACCACGCGTCGTACAGGTCTGGGGTGGTCCAAGATGGCGGCGCCCTTCCTCCCCTCGTGGTGGCCGGGACCCAAAATGGCGGCGTCTGCGGGTCACACATGGGGCGCGAGGGGGGGGTTTGGGGGGCGTTAGAGACGCGCAGAACTCCCTCATCTCCGGGGAGAGTGGTGGTCGGGACCCAAAGTGGAAGCGCCGGCGGGTCATACGTGGGGACGGGGGTGGGGGGGTTGGGGAGCGTAAGCGGCGTGCAGGGCTCCCTGTTCTCCCGGGACCGCGGTGGTCGGGACCCAGAGCGGCTGCGCTTGCGTGTCGTACATGGGGCGCTGGGGGGGTTGGGGAGCGTAAACGGCTTGCAGGGCTCCCTGTTCTCCCGGGACAGCGGCGACCTCGCGGGACCGGCACACAACCGGGAAATGGCCCTTTTTCCCGCAGCTCTTGCAGATTGCTGCGCGGGCCGGGCAGCGCTGCCGGGGGTGTTTCGCCTGGCCGCAGAAATAGCAGCAGGCGCCCCCGGTGCGACTTGGCGTTTGGACCGCGCAAGCCTGTGGGGTGTCCGGGGGGGGGGGGTGGGTTTGTCGCGACGGGTACGTACGGAGCCCAATGGGCTGCCGCACGGTCGGGGCCGTCTAGGGAGGCTGCTAGGGCCCGGGCCTCTGAGAGTCCTAGCGACTCTCTTTCTAGAAGTCTTTGGCGGATTTGGGAGGAATTCATAACTGCCACAAAAGCATTGCGCATTAACATGTCCGTGTGTTCATTTGCGTTCACCGAAGGGCAGCTGCAGGCTCGTCCCAAAATCAGCAGCGCAGTGTAGAATTCGTCCATCGATTCTCCGGGACCTTGCCGTCTCGTCGCGAGCTGGTAGCGAGCGTAGATTTGGTTAACTGGGCGGACATAGAGACTTTTCAGTGCTGCGAACGCCGTCTGGAAATCCTCCGCGTCTTCGATGAGGGAGAAAATCTCCGTGCTCACCCTCGAGTGCAGGGCCTGTAGTTTTTGGTCTTCTGTGACCCGGCCGGTGGCCGTTCTGAGGTAGGCCTCGAAACAAGTCTGCCAGTGCTTGAAGGCTGCTGCCGCGTTCACTGCGTGGGGGCTGATCCTCAGGCATTCCGGAATGATCCTGAGCTCCATAGTCCTTTTTAGGCACGCTTAATAAATTGTAGCGCACAAAGACTCCGTGAGACGAATAGAGTGAAGTTGATGAGGCTTTATTAAGCGTGTCTGTTCCCCCGCAGCTCAATAGTAGAATGGCCTGCGGGGGAGGACTCCGGCTTCTTATACTCCGCCTTCAGGGCGGAGCTAGAGGTCAACGGCCAACCAGGACCCGGGATCTGTCAGCCAATGACATTAGGGCTTCCAGTCCCACATGACCCCTAATACATACTACCACACACATTATGAACAGAGCTTTCATGCTCTACCAGAACATTTGGAAGCTGTTAAAGAAGCCATAAAATACTCTGAGTAAGGCAGCTGGGCAAACAAGCACGTGTGAAAGGAACAGGCAATTGAATTCCAGCCAAAGCCAAATTGCATATCTGGTTTTGGGCGCATTTAACCATGTGTTTCTCGACATCTGCAATGCCGAAAAACATCCCACTATTCAATAGCAGTGCCACCCTGGCAGGTGCCACCCTGCCCAATGCGTGACCACCCAGGGGTCTCCAATTGCCTGGGAGAGCTCCCCCATGTGCCGTTATGCCTGGTCCACGTCAGACTCTGGGCAGGGTGGTATCCTGGCACTTCTGATGCTACCTTGGCAGAGCTTCCCAGGTGCCATGCAGGCAGTGCCAAGGTGCCCAGGTGGCTTATTGCCCATGGAGCCCTGGCCTTATGAGGTGGCTCAATGACTCCCTAATTGGGGCATGGGGGGGTGTACAGAGATTGGGGTGCCATTTAACAATTGCAGGCCAATTTCTTCCTGCACTGATGAACTCATGAGCCAAAGTTATTAATGAGCTGAAGTGTGGCCTCTGTGCGGCGTTCCTCACTGAAGCCCAAAACTGAAGCAGAGTCCCATGTAATAGCAAGGTTATTTTTGGCGCTACAAGCACCAGGAAATAACCCGCTAAACGTGCCCAAAACGGGACCGTTTCATTTCCTTCAAATCGTGCCCCTTATGTCCTCTTCACAACTCACTCTCCTGCCTATCTTTTTGTCACCATCAGTTCAGTACCTTCATCCAAGCCATTGATAAAGATTGTAAATAGTTGAGGCCCCAGCACGATCCCTGTGGCACATTACATCTTCTCAATCCAAAAATAACCCATCAATTCTACTCTCAGTTTCCTATCAGCTAATCAACCTCTATCCATGCTACTATGTGACCTCCAATGCTATATTTCCAGTTCGTTCTATGATTTCCTTACTTTTCCATGAGTCCAGGCTTGATCAATCAAGCACAGTGGGCATCAATTGTAAACAGGCTCAAATAATAAAACACAGAACACTTATGAGTTGACATTCTCAGTCTGTGAAAGATGTAGAATTTTCTGAATGTTTTGAATGTTCTTTAATGCAAATGAGGGGAGTGGCAACGGAGGTATGAAGGACTGTTAAGCAGGGGCATTCTGTGTAATGTTTGTAGGGCATGGGAATAATCTGTTCCTTTATAGAAGGAAGTACTTAACAAATTATTGACAGTGGCCTGAAATGCATACCATGCACATTTGAATTCCACCTCTTATTTCTTAACTCTATCCATATGGATTCTTTCTCAACTCAAATCCCAAGGACCCACTTACACCCTCCCACAGTGATAAAAAATCCTTTACTAACGCTGGTAAATCCATTACCATGTGACCTACTTAGTCCCCTCCTTATCTCTGTGAAGAATATTAATATTAATTTCCCTGCCAAACTTTAACACATCTCTATGAAAGCTACTACATAGTATCCTCCACATTAATGCTTTTGTCTCTGCAATTCTATTTTAATGCTTTGTGTATTTACTTAGTGTTGACTCCCATCTGATAGAACCTTGACTCTTACATTTTCCCTTGACCTTGTTTAATATTTTGATATCCTTTATCCCATCTACCAGCATGTAGGCTGTTCTTTCCTTTTTTCCTCAGAGAGTATTCAGTCATTCTTGCTATTTCTTTCGTCAAAGCTTAATGCTTCTATTCCATCAATCCTGATCTTGAGGGGTTCTGCTCATCGGAGCTCCTCAGTGTAGGAAATTATGCTGACTGTGGCCTCGGGGGAGGGTTGGGGGAGTGGGGGGTCCGCACCGAAGCACTGAAAAAACAGAAGCGTTGAGAACGACCCGGCTAACCAGGCTCAGAAGGAACTCCATTTTGTTTGTTAGATCATGCCCTACATCTTCACCAAAAACGAATCAATTCTTTTCTTGGGGCCATACCCCAACTGCCACCCGCTCATCCTCCACCCCCCACCCCCCCATCCACCCACCCCCACCCCCATCCCCTCCTCCCCACCCCCTCCTCCCCATCATGCGGGTAGTTACAATCTCACCCAAGGTTTCCAAATGTCAATGGCAACCTACGCTCTTATTCACTTTTGTCAATAAAAATCAAATGTGTTTCACAGAGACAGATTCGCGGATGATCAGAGGAACCAATTGTATTAAGTACTTTCAGACACACATTGCCTGGTTTGAAGAAGCAACGATATAATAGAAACATGGACTTTGATTCTCGTCATTTAAAATGTGTGTGGTTTTCTTGTAAAGTTTTACATTACCATTCACTTTTAAACATCAATTGATTTTATTTTCACAAAGGCAGACCTCATCATTATCCAGCCGTCTGTAAGTCATAAACCTGATTGACTGCCCTGAATTGCTTGTTGCCTTTGTTTTGTATTATGTTACTGATGCAAAAAGATACATTTTAGGAATTGAGGACTTTCTGCATGTGTTCATAGGCCTTATTTTCAGTTCCATAGTGCCACTGGGACAACATCACATCTGCAACAGAACGAAGGCCAAATACTGCAGTTGTTGAAAATCTGAAATAAAAAGAGAAAGTCAGCAAAAATACTCAGCAGACTTGGCAGCAGCTGTGGAGGCAGAAACACAGTTAACGGCTGTCTTTTTTTCAGCACTCTGGAGGTGGGTGGGGTGGGGTGGGAGGGGTGGATATTGATGTGAAGAACAATGGGAGCTTTCCCCACCCAATCCTATCAGAGAGCCATTTTCCCAGTGGCAAGAAGAGCAGCATCTCAGCCCCCCACTCCCCTTCTGAATTGAGCACAGTGAGAAATCTTAACAACACCAGGTTAAAGTCAAGCCGGTTTGTTTCGAATCACTGGCTTTCGGAGCGCAGCTCCTTCATCAGGTGAGTGAAGAGGTGGGTTCCACAAACCCATATATCAACAAAGTCAATGATGCAAGATGATACTTTGAATGTGAGTCTTTGCAGGTAATTAAGTCTTTACAGATCTAGACGGTGCGACTGGAGAGAGGGATAATTACAGGTTAACGAGGTGTGCATTGTCTCAAGCCAGGACAGTTGGTAGGATTTTGCAAGCCCAGGCCAAATGGTGGTGGGTGAATGTAATGCGACATGAATCCAAGGTCCCCGTTGAGGCCGTACTCATGTGTGCGGAACTTGTCTGTCAGTTTCTGCTCGGCGATTCTGCATTGTTGCGCGTCCTGAAGGCTACCTTGGAGAATGCTTGCCCGAAGATCAGAGGCTGAATGCCCTTGACTGCTGAAGTGTTCCCCGACCGGAAAGGAACATTCAGTAGGAAGTCGAACATTTCCCTTCCCCCTTTGCTGATATCCTATGCTGGTGGGAACATGTCGGACCTCTCTGTTGGAATTTACTGGAGTCCTTTGGTTAATCACATCTCCAGCAATTGTCAGAAATTGACTTTTTTGTTGACATGGCTGTTGGTCAGACTAAAATAAGTAGCAGGTTTGCTGCTTACACCCACATCAGGTGCACATATTGGGTATTGAAGATTGTAGTTTAGTCGGGCAGCATGGTCGGCACGGGCTTGGAGGGCCGAAGGGCCTGTTCCTGTGCTGTACATTTCTTTGTTCTTTGTTCTATTGGCCAGAACAATGGGAGCACCAAACAGCATCACTTAACTAATTGAGATTATCTGGGTCATGCTGAGTGATATTAACTGCTTATCAGCTAAATCATCATGGCGGCCGTTATGTTGAGAAGGAACTCACATCAATATACATTCTGAGTACGATGTGATATAACTCACAAGGAAAGGGTACACAATGGGCGTGATTCAACAGGACAAAAACAGAGACCTGTATCGGGCGAGTTTAACGGGGTGTTTCTCGGAGCCTGCAGCTATTCAACGTTTTATTTTAACCTTGGCGGGGAACGCCCTGTCGAGGCCACGCTGACATAATTTCCTGCACTGACAAGCTCAGCTCACCAGTTCAGGAAGATGACTTGCCGATCGGGGCGTCATTTTTAAAGGCCACCACTAATCCTTCAACCTCCTTCAGGGATCCTACCATGGCCTCTGGACCCCCACTGCACCCAACGTACATCTTCTGGGGTCCTTGAGACCGCCACTGCACCCCAACTCTTATGGGCAAGGCACACAGGGCCTGACTCCTGGCACAGGCAACCTGGCACCCAGGCACATTGGCACTGTCAGCCTGGCACCATGGCAGTGCCACTGCCAGACTGAAACTGCTAGGGTGTCCAGCTGGAAGTGCCAATGTGCCAGGCTAGCTGTGCCAAGGTGTCTGGGTGACAGCAGTAGTGCCAGGGTGCCAACCTGCCCAGAGCCTCACAACCCGGGAGCCTCCAAAGGCTCCTTCAGGTGCCATTGCACCTGGTCCACGTTTGTGTGGACCAGTGCTGAATGGCGCCCTGGCGAGGTCTCCCATTACCGTCCATTAGAACCTGGGCGCCAGGGGCATCCGGCGCAGACATATTTAAATGAGCCTAAATCTGGATCACGCTAAGTGAGGGTGAGATCCAGATCGCAAAGTCTTACGAGGTTTTGTCGAATCTTGCAACATGTTTCGAGCATCGTGAATCACGCGGGACACCTGACTTGATGACACGACAAGGCCGGTAAATCGTGTTCAATACAACAGGGAGCAGGGAACTAAGGTCAGAACTGACAAGGCAACTGGGAGGAGAATCACAAAGACAAAGTTTGATCACCCTGGATCAGCAGGAAGCTAAGTTGTATGAATCCATTGTTTAACCGTAATAGATATTACTCCACAGATGTCTGAGTAATGAAATGAAAATGAAAATCGCTTATTCTCACAAGTAGGCTTCAAATAAAGTTACTGTGAAAAGGCCCTCGTCGCCACATGCGGTGCCCGTTTGGGGAGGCTGGTGCGGGAATTGAACAGTGCTGCTGGCCTGCCTTGGTCTGCTTTAAAAGCCAGCTCTTTAGCGCTGTGCTAAACCAGCCCCTTGGGGCTGTATAATAAACGTGTATCTGGAAAGCACATCCAACCACAACCATGAAGAATTATAAAACTGCATTTCAGAGATTCCTTAACCCATCTAATGCCTTCATTCATCAATTAAGCACCCTCCAACCTCCACCAGCGAACTGATACAATTCAGACCAAAGTTTCAAGCCATTTACCCTTCTTAATGGATCGCTGACTATTTCCAGAATGCTTTTGTTCCACGTCACATCAACTGCATGGATCAAGTGATACTTCTCCCAAATCACCATGGTAACTGTCCATAAATATTTTATTGGATCGCTTATATGATTGAGTAAAGTTTTAATTGAGCTGAACAGGAGCCAATGGCTTGGCAGTAACAACATAAGGTTACATCAACAAACTTCAAAAAAGTGCTTTTACATTCAACCATGCAAACTGACTTCATTGCATTGTCCCTTTGCTTTAATCAGTCATTTTCAAACTCAGGTTCGTGACCCGCAGGTGGGTCGCGGCCAGGTATTGGAAGGATCGCGGGACCATCGGTCCCGGCGTTCTCGATCGTGGAAAGAAGTGCCCGAAGGCCGTGACCGACTTTTAAAAATGTCGGCCGCGACCGACTTTCAGAATGCCGGCCGTCCCACCCTCAGCAGTGCACAGACCTGGAACCCAGCGAGGCAGGCCGCCTCCTCCTGACGCCAGCACGCTGGCCCTTGAGCAGATTCTTCTAAGAAATCGGTGTAGCCTTCTCGACAGAAGTAATGGCAGAGAGGTCACACGTCCCATACACTTACGACACGTGCTCTGGACGCGAGAGAGAGTCCTCCATTTTGCGGCTGCCAGCAGTGGGCTGGTGTAAGCTCCAGGGCTTCTGGTGAACAACCCATGAAGAAGAAGATGAAAACAGGAACAAAGAAGGGTAAAGATGATTTATTGAGGTATCGATTATTAATTGTCGCACTGTAAATCAGGATGCAAAGCCCATGTATGTTATATACAGGGAAGAGACCTATTAACTTTAACCTGTCAAACGCCTTCTCCTCATCAAGAGACAGGAATGTGCTCAACTCATTTGCTGCCAGCATCACTCCTCCTTGCAGGGGGGGGAGGTGCATGTCATCCATGGACTCTTCGTGGATAATGACGAAGCCTTCCTCCGTGCAACCCTCCCGGGTCAGGCGAGCAAACTCCTGTCGCCGGAAGGAGTAAATGTGTTGGAGGAAGGCTTCATTAAGGCTGAATGAGCTTGGTGCCAGCCCCTCCCCCAGTAGATTTCATAGAATTTACAGTGCAGAAGGAGGCCATTCGGCCCATCGAGTCTGCACCGGCTCTTGGAAAGAGCACCCTACCCAAGTTCCACACCGCCACCCTATCCCCATAACCCAGTAACCCCACCCAACACTAATTTTGGACAATTTTGAACACTAAGGGCAATTTATCATGGCCAATCCACCTAACCTGCACATCTTTGGATTGTGAGAGGAAACCGGAGCACCCGGAGGAAACCCACGCACACACAGGGAGAATGTGCAGACTCCGCACAGCCAGTGACCCAAGCCAGAATCAAATCTGGGACCATGGAGCTGTGAAGCAATTGTGCTATCCACAATGCTACCGTGCTGCCCTGATGGAGGTGGGGGAGGATGAGCTTAGCCAGGATGAAGGGCAGGACGTTAGAAAGGATGATCCTCTGGGAAGTGGCCTCAAGAAGGTCCCACCCACCATGAGCCCCTTTCCCAGGGCAAAAGGGACCACCCACTCGACCTTCAGAAAAAAGATGGCTTTGCCGTACAATTTTGAGGCTGCGACAAGTCCTAGAGGTCGGCGACCCCGGCCATTGCCTTGATGCAAGCCTCTAATGTCATGTAATAATAATCTTTTATTGTCACAAGTATGAAGTTACTGTGAAAAGCCCCTAGTCGCCACCTTCCGGATTCTGTTTGGTTAAGCTGGTATGGAAATTGAACCCGCACTGCTGGCCTTGTTCTGCATTACAAACCAGCTGTCAAGCCCACTGAGCTAAACCAGCCCTCTAGCAATGGATGTAGCATTTCACCTTAGGTTTTGTGTTCAAATTTCAATACTGGCGCGGTTGCAGGAGCAGCGGAGACCTGGGAAGCCGCATTCCCGCATAGATGGTCCTGGAGTGTTGCTACATCCATCCCATGTGGTTAATTTTGTGCTTATGATGGGGGAGAGCACGTTTTTAAGGGCATTCTCCCCCAGGTGCTCGGAACTTGGAAAGAAGAGAGAGGCAGAGAGGAGCGTGCGAGAGGGAAGAGAGAAGGTTTCCACAGGAGTGGGGCACAAAGATGAACAGATGCCCCAGGTCAGATGGAGAGGGGGGGGCTTGGCTTCCAGATTTTTCTCAGTCAGTCAATGGGTGAAAGGACAGGGTCTTCAGCCCCAAGAGGGGTCCAGCTAATAGTCCACAAAAGTGTTTTTCTTTAACCCCCACCCCTGTCTCAACACAAGCCAAAAAAATCAGGTCAGGACTGTCCCGCCCCCCCCCACCCCCCACCCCACACCACCCCCCTCCTCCTTTAGGTATTGAAATTAAGCCCAGAACAGATTCAGTCACAGTTTCTGCAATCCTCCTGCATCTCCTTCTCTTGCAGGCTGTAAGGCCTCCAAGCCTCAGGCCCTTGGCCTTTGTCGGTGTTGGAATTGGAGGCAGCAGGTCCAGATTCAGTCCCAGACTCTGCAATCCTCCTGCACTTCCCTCTCTTGCAGGCTGTGAAACCTCCAGGCCTCAGGCCCGAGGCTTTTGTAGGTGTTGGAATTGGAGCCAGACTCAGTCCCAATCTGTGTAATGTAATTCTCCTGAGCCTCCCACACTGACCATGAGTTGCACTTATCTGGGTCCCTTGCATCCTGTCCAGTGCTCCCTCTCCAAATGTCAGCCTGGAGGATAATGGCGACCTGACTGTTCACCTCCGATATCTCCTCCAGAGGTGAGGTCGGCAGGCTCTCGTTTTTAAAGAGCTGTTATAAATCGCACTAGCATGACATCACTCGTTAATTTAAGTGAAGCTCCTTATTTTTCTGGGCGGAAACCTTGTATTGTCACCGGCGATGGGTGCGGACAATTGAAAAATGATCAGCTGTATTCTCTGCCCTGCCGCGCTACATTTCTTTTTTACCCTGCCGGCGGGATGCTCCGTTACGCCGGCTAGTCAATGGTGTTTCCCATTGTGGGGCAGCCCCACGCCATCGGGGTGCACCCACGTCTCTGTTCTCACTGACGGCTAACGCAGGCATAAAATCGCCCCATATACCTGAGCTAAACCAGGTAGGTGTCAGACGTTTCCTTACCCCATTCATGAATCTGGTAGGGCTTTATAACAATGTGGCTTTAAGGGAGATTTTTCTGCACCTCACTCACAAATCACCAGACTGATTGATTTCAGATCATAACTTGCCATCGTAGGCTGTCAATTTACAATCTCTAATCCAGTACCACAAGTATTGTGATGCTCTAGACATATATTTAAATGTTTTGCATTAATTCAGCTTGAATCATAATGAAAACCTGAACCATTGTCTCAGTGGTACCCAAATTGAGTTATGCAGAGTCAATTGGGATAAGCATACAAAATTGAATATTTAAAAATGGCTGTTGCTTTGCAAACTTTCACTCCTCCAATCTAAGGTCCCTGGTTATAAACTACAGCCTCAGCTGAGCACAGGAATAACATAACAAAACACAAGAGATAAGAAAAACACTAATATCAGACCTTGACAACTGTATGGCAAATAACCAGAGAGATGTAAACATACTTTGGCAGCAGCATGCCAACTAATCTTTAAAAATGTCTGACAAAAGCAGAATTCCAATTACAGAATATTAGCTTATCAACATTATACAGTATAGCATGTGATGCCCCTGAGCATCAAGCACATTACAAAGCAAATTAATATTGCAGTTGGGATATGGAGTTTTTCAAGACTGCATTAATTTCAATCAAAATTTATTAATAACTAGTACTACGTTATGGAAATGTGACATTTTCAATGTTTGTTGTAGCAGCCTGCCTGCGCTGAACCAAGAAATTTAATCAAGTTCATTACCTTGAAAGTGGCACGAGGATACATTAAATACAAATCACTTCATGCAACAACATCTGCAGCATTGAACTTGAAGATCTCTCTCGCAATACAGCAAACACAGCACTTGTGATCTCATAAATAGCATTTTTCAACCTTACTTTAATATAAAAAAGAAGCTTTTGCAGTCATTATTGCATTTATTTCTAATCTCATAACCATAAATGATTCCAGATAGAAATCTTCCCAAAGTATTCTGAATTCTGGATCGATTGAAATGTTCATGCCTGCTGTTGATTGATTTTTGCTAAGTAAATGTGGAAGGGATATGGACCATGGACCTGTTATTGGGGTTGAGGACCAGATCAGTCAGGATCTGTCGGAATGGCAGAACAGGTTTGAGAGGCTGAACGGCCTATCCAATTATATTGTTCCAATGTACCATGAAGCACAATGATAAAAGGGAAATGGGAGGGAAATGCCTCTCAACATTGGGCTTTGATGCAGCATATGCCGTCTTTCTGGCTTTCCTCATGTTCTGCAAGATGACAGGGATAACAACAGTCTCAAATGCAAGGTTCTGAAAATAATGGAAAATAAAACAGGTGGAGCAGAAAGTGGATTATGGAAAATCAGATACTAAATAGTATTGACCCATACCACACATGGACGGCAAGTCATTACTTTTAATACATCAAAGTGTAATGGATTTACTGAAACAATTTATTTTACAGAACATTTTTCCAAAAATCTTTACATCGGTGTTAGTGCTAAAGGAATAAGACACGCTTACCACCTTTTGAATCCCCTATGTTATCAAACACTCCAAAATTACATATAGTTCTAGCTGCATGTGGACTACTGCTCCTGCTCAGCACCAGTACAATGGGCGTGATTTAACCATCGCGTTGCACCCGACGCGGATCTGGGTGTGCTAGTTAAATAACAGCAAAGACCAAAATCGAGAGTTTGCCATCTAACCAGCCCACTCCCAATCGCGAGTTCCAGATCTCGGCCAAATATGGTGAGCATATTATTAACTCCAGTTTGCATTCATTTCTATCTCATTAGCGATATTGAAATTTAATGTAACGGCCTCCCGGGAAATAACCATCTCCCCAGCGAGAAATCACACGGACGTCGTTTAGTCGTCCTTTTTGAAAACGTGAAGCTGGCGCAATGGCTGCTGACGGAAACTGGCGCCTTCCCATTTGTTGTCTGCACCATGGTGTCAATGTGCTCAGTGATGCTCATCAGTGACTGGACCATGCTCTGTAGTGCCCCAGCAATGTTCACCTGCATCAGGAACACATTGCTCAGTGACTGGGATATGCTTTGCAGTGCCTCTACAATGTTCACCTGTGTATGGGACATGATGCCGAGGCCCTCAGCCATGGTCATCAGAAATTGAGCCATGCCTTGGACACCACCACTCACGGCGCTGAGATTGTGCTCCAGGTTTTCCACTGCTGTCGCTGCCTTGGTCGGCATCATTACCTGTGCCCTTGGCCTTCCTTTGGGATTCTGCCAATCAGCTATGAACTCGCTGGAATGTCGCTGACATGCCCTCCTGAATCTCACGGCTGTGTTGTAGCATCAGCTCTTGGACAACCTTGTCCAGAGGCTCGGAATCTGACTGTGACCCAGCTGAGTCCTGGGATCCAGCAGACCTCCGACCACTGTCTCCCTTGGATGTTCCTGCCTCCCCAGATGTGCATCAGCAACTGCATGATGCTCACATGATTGTGCCCCAGAAGACTGTCCAATAATGACACCCACCGAGATGTGTGCTTCTGCACTCGTGGAAGCTCAGGGTGATAGCTGTGACGTCTCGATGGTGGTCTCCTGCAAGGTGGTTTTTGGGTTGCAGTTGGTGGGGAGGGGAGCGGAGGTGGGGCACAGTGAAGTGCAGACGACTCTAGATGGCCCGGCCCCATCAGATGGAGATCCTACGAGACAATGGACATGTGGTCAGTGAGAGGGAAGGATCATTTTGTCTGACATTAACAATGCACTTGACACAGGCCATCTGGGTGAAGGGGCAGGGGATTCTCACCTCTGTGGATTTGTATTTGTATTTGTTTATTGTCACGTGTACCGAGGTACAGTGAAAAGTATTTTTCTGCGAGCAGCTCAACAGATCATTAAATACATGAAAATAAAAGAAAAGAAAAGAAAATACATAATAGGGCAACACAAGGTACACAATGTAACCACATCAACACTGTCATCGGATGAAGCATACAGGGTGTAGTGTTAGTTAGGTCAGACCATAAGAGGTTAATTTAAGAGTCTGTTAACAGCGGGGAAGAAGCTGTTTTTGAGTCTGTTCATGCGTGTTCTCAGACTTTTGTATCTCCTGCCCGATGGAAGAAGTTGGAAGAGTGAGTAAGCCGGGTGGAAGGGGTCTTTGATTATGCTGCCCGCTTTCCCCAGGCAGAAGGAGGTGTAGATGGAGTCAATTAATGGGAGGCAGGTTTGTGTGATGGACTGGGCTGTGTTCACGACTCTCTGCAGTTTCTTGGGCCGAGCAGTTGCCATACCAGGCTGTGATGCAGCCAGATAGGATGCTATCTATAGTGCATCTGTAAATGTTGGTAAGAGTTAATGTGGACATGCTGAATTTCCTTAGTTTCCTGAGGAAGTATAGGCGCTGTTGTGCTTTCTTGGTGGTAGCGTCGACGTGAGTGGACCAGGACAGAGTTTTGGTGATGTGGACCCCTAGGAATTTGAAGCTGCTCACCATCTCCAGCTCTGCCCCATTGATGCTGACATGGGTGTGTACAATACTTTGCTTCCTGAAATCAATGACCAGCTCTTTAGTTTTGCTGGCATTGAGGGATAGATTGTTGCTACTGCACCACTCCACTAGGTTCTCTATCTCCCTCCTGTATTCTCACTCGTCGTTATTCCAGATCCGCCCCACTATGATCTTATCATCAGCAAACCTGCCGATGAAGTTGGAACCAAATTTTGCCTGGCAGTCGTGTGTGTACAGGGAGTATAGTACGCAGTCTTGCGGGGCCCTGGTATTGAGGACTATTGTGGAGGAGGGATTGTTGTTTATTCTTACTGATGTGGTCTGTGGGTCAGAAAGTTGTGGATCCAATTGCAGAGTGTGGAGCCAAGTCCTAGGTTTTGGAGTTTGAGATGAGCTTGGCTGGGATTATGGTGTTGAAGGCGGAGCTGTAATCAATAAATAGGAGTCTGATGTAGGAGTCCTGGTTGTGGAGATGCTCTAGGGATGAATGTAGGGCCAGGGAGATGGCGTCTGCTGTGCACCGGTTGCGGCGGTATGCGAATTGCAGTGGATCAAGGCATTCTGGGAGTATGGAGGTGATGCGCTTCATGTTAGATAGGTTCTTGATTAATAAAGGGATCAGGGGTTACGGGGATAAGGCAGGAGAATGGGGATGAGAAAAATATCACCCATGATTGAATGGCAGAGCAGACTCGATGTGCCGAGTGGCCTAATTCTGCTCCTTGTCTTATGGTCTTATGACCAACCTCTCGAAGCACTTCATTACGACTGAAGTCAGGGCCACCAGACGGTAGTCATTGAGGCACGTTGCCTGGTTCTTCTTTGGCACCGGTATAATGGTAGTCTTCTTGAAGCAGTTGGGGATCTCGGGGCAGAGTCGGGACAGGCTAAAGTTGTCCGCGAACACATCTGCCAGCTGGTCCGTGCAGGCTCTGAATGCACGACCAGGGATCCTGTCCGGACCCGTCGACTTCCGAGGGTTCACTTTTAGGAAGGCCGATCTGACTTCAGAAGCTGTGATGGTGGGTATGGGTGTGTTATGTGCTGCTGGGGCACTCGACAGCGGATCATTGGTTTCCTGCTCGTACTGAGCATAGACTACATTGAGTTCATCGGGGAGGGGTACGCTCCTGCTGGAGATACCGCCCAGCTTCGCTTTGTTGCCCATTATGTTGTTTAAGCCTTGCCACAACCGCCGAGAGTCTGTAATGCTAGTCTCTTATTCTCGCTTGGACTGATATTCTCTCTTGGCCTCTCAGTTGGCTTTGCAGAGGTTGTGTGCGCAGGCGCAGGCCAACCTCGCTGTCGGTGACTGCTTTCTCCTTGGTAAACTCCTTGATCCCCAGGACCAGTTCCTCATATGGGGTAAGACTCGGAGCTCTGGTACTCCGTCCCCCTGTCTTGGCTCTCTCCAGTTCATTATGGGTGTCTTCTCCTGTGTGGACAAAGAGGGGGCCTTGTGAGCCATATGCTTGATGGGTCACGGGGGTTCTCCAGCAGGTAGCATGTGTGGGCATCGCACCTGGATATGGAGGGGTTGTGCTGGTGGGTTCTCAGGGGTGCTGAGGAACAAGCACGAAGATCAGATGTGGGGAGGGTGTGAGGTGTCAGCCAGTGATTTGTGGGTGGGAGGGGCATGTTTGAGAGCCTGAGTGGTGGCATGCGGAACTGATGGTAACTTACCTTTGCAGCTCGGTGGAGGTCGTTCATCTTCTTCCGATCTTGGACGCTGGTCCTCCTGGTCATGCTGCCCACACTGACAGCTGCTGCCACTGCCTCTCATGTGGTATTGTGGCCCTACTATGTAAATAGTCCAACTCAGGAAGGTGCCATACTGGACCTGGTGTTGGGGAATGAGCCCGGCCAGGTGGTTGAAGTTTCAGTCAGGGATTACTTTGGGAATAGTGATCACAATCCTGTAAGTTTTAGAATACTCATGGACAAAGATGAGAGTGGTCCTAAAGGAACAGTGCTAAATTGAGGGAAGGCCAACAAAACCAGAATTCGGCAGGAACTGGGGAATGTGGATTGGGAGCAGCTGTTTGAAGGTAAGTCCACATTTGATATGTGGGAGGCTTTTAAAGAGAGGGTGATTAGAGTGCAGGATAGACATGTCCCTGTGAAAATGAGGGATAGAAATGGCAAGATTTAGTGAACCATGGATGGCAGGTGAAATTGTGAGACTAGCTAAGAGGAAAAAGGAAGCATACATAAGGTCTAGGCGACTGAAGACAGACAAAGCTTTGGGAGAATATCGGGAATGTAGGACCAATCTGAAACGAGGAATCAAGAGGGCTAAAAGGGGTCATGAAATATCTTTAGCCAACAGGGTTAAGGAAAATCCCAAAGCCTTTTATTCATATATAAGGAGCAAGAGGGTAACTAGAGAAAGGGTTGGCCCATTCAAGGACAAAGGAGGAAATTTATGCGTGGAGTCAGAGAAAATGGGTGAGATTCTTAACGAGTACTTTGCATCGGTATTCACTGAGGAGAGGGACATGACGGATGTTGAGGTTAAGGATAGATGTTTGATTACTCTAGGTCAGGTCGGCATAAGGAGGGAGGATGTATTGGGTATTCTAAAAGGCATTAAGGTGGACAAGTCCCCAGGTTCGGATGGGATCTATCCCAGGTTGCTGAGGGAAGTGAGAGAGGAAATAGCTGGGATCTTAACAGTCATCTTTGCAGCATTCTTGAACAGGGGTGAGGTACCGGAGGACGGGAGAATTGCTGATGTTGTCCCCTTGTTTAAGAAGGGTAGCAGGGATAATCCAGGTAATTATAGACCGATGAGCCTGACGTCAGAGGTAGGGAAGCTGCTGGAGAAGATACTGAGGGATAGGATTGATTCCCATTAGGAAGAAAATGGGCTTATCAGTGATAGGCAACATGGTTTTGTGCAGGGAAGGTTATGTCTTACCAACTTAATAGAATTCTTTGAAGAAGTGACAAAGTTGATTGATGAGGGAAGGGCTGTAGATGTCATATACATGGACTTCAGTAAAGCATTTGATAAGGTTTCCCATGGCAGGCTGATGGAGAAAGTGAAGTCTCATGGGGTCCAGGGTGTACTAGCTAGATGGATAAAGAACTGGCTGGGCAACAGGAGACAGAGGGTAGTAGTGGAAGGGAGTTTCTCAAAGTGGAGAACTGTGACTAGTGGTGTTCCACAGGGATCCGTGCTGGGACCACTGTTGTTGATCTGGAGGAAGGTATAGGTGGTCTGATTAGATATAGATCGATTGGAGGTTTGGGCGGAGAAATGACAGATGGAGTTCAATCTGGGCAAATGCGAGGTGATGCATTTTGGAAGATCCAATTCAAGAGCGGTCAATGGAAGAGTCCTGGGGAAAATTGATGTACAGAGAGATCTGGGTGTTCAGGTCCATTGTACCCTGAAGGTGGCTGCGCAGGTCGATAGAGTGGTCAAGAAGGCCTACGGTATGCTTTCCTTCATTGGAAGCGGTATTGAGTACAAGAGTTGGCAGGTCATGGTACAGTTGTATAAGACTTTGGTTCGGCCACATTTGGAATACTGCATACAGTTCTGGTCGCCACATTACCAAAAGGATGTGGATGCTTTGGAGAAGGTGCAGAGGAGGTTCACCAGGATGTTGCCTGGTATGGAGGACGCTAGCTATGAAGAGAGGTTGAGTAGATTAGGATTATTTTCATTAGAAAGATGGAGGTTGAGGGGGGACCTCATTGAGGTCTACAAAATCATGAGAGGTGTAGACAGGGTGGATAGCAAGAAGCTTTTTCCCAGAGTGGGGGACTCAATTACTAGGGATCACGAGTTCTAGGTGAGAGGGGAAAGGTTTAAGGGAGATATGCGTGGAAAGTTCTTTACGCAGAGGGTGGTGGGTGCCTGGAACGCATTGCCGCCGAAGGTGGTAGAGGTGGGCACGATAGCGTCATTTAAGATACATGAATGGGCAGGGAATAGAGGGATACAGATCCTTAGAAAATAGGCGACAGTTTTAGGTAGAGGATTTGGATCGGCGCAGGCTTGGAGGGCCGGAGGGCCTGTTCCTGTGCTGTAATTTTTCTTTGTTCTTTGTTCTACTGCTGATGCTCCCAGCCCCTTGGGGGAACAGGATGTCCTGTCTTGCATCCACAACAGCAAGAAACCTGGCCAGATCGTTATCCCAAAAGCAAAGAGCAGGGGCGTCATTCTCCGACCCCCCCGCCGGGTCGGAGAATGGCCGTTGGCCGCCGTGAATCCCGCCCCCGCCCCCGCCGAAGTCTCCGAAGGGAGAAAAGTCGGCGGGGCATTAATGGCGCCGCTGCCGCGGAGAATGTCACGGGTCTGCGCAAGGCAGCCGATTTTCAGTCTGCCGCTATTCTCTCTTCCGGATGGGCCGCAGTCCCGTCGACGTGATGACCGTTCCCGTCGACGTGAATCAAACCTCCTTTTCATCGGCGTGACCCGGTGCTCCAGGCTCACGCCGACCAGCGAGGAGGTGAGTGACGGCCTGGGAGGTTGGCTCTGGGCAGGAAATGGCGTGGCCGCAGACTGATTGCGTGAGGAGAGGTGTGTCTCGGCTTGTGTGTGTGTGTGTGCGGCGGGGGGGGGTGGTTAGAGTAGGCTGGGCTCCGGGGGAGTGCCGGGAGGGGGTCCGTGCTGGGGTGGATGTTGGGGGGGGGGTCCGTGCTGGGGTGGAGGTTGGGGGTTGGGGAGGGGGTCCGTGCCGGGGTGGAGGTTGAGGGGGGTCCGTGCTGGGGTGGAGGTTGGGGGTTGGGGAGGGGGTCCGTGCCGGGGTGGAGGTTGGGGGGGGGGTCCGTGCTGGGGTGGAGGTTGGGGGTTGGGGAGGGGGTCCGTGCCGGGGTGGAGGTTGGGGGGGGTCCGTGCTGGGGTGGAGGTTGGGGTTGGGGAGGGGGTCCGTGCCGGGGTGGAGGTTGGGGGGGGGTCCGTGCTGGGGTGGAGGTTGGGGGTTGGGGAGGGGGTCCGTGCTGGGGTGGAGGTTGGGGAGGGGGTCCGTGCTGGGGTGGAGGTTGGGGGTTGGGGAGGGGGTCCGTGCCGGGGTGGAGGTTGGGGGGGGGGTCCGTGCTGGGGTGGAGGTTGGGGGTTGGGGGGGGGGTCCGTGCCGGGGTGGAGGTTGGGGGTTGGGGGGGGTCCGTGCTGGGGTGGAGGTTGGGGAGGGGGTCCGTGCTGGGGTGGAGGTTGGGGGTTGGGGAGGGGGTCCGTGCCGGGGTGGAGGTTGGGGGGGGGGTCCGTGCTGGGTTGGAGGTTGGGGTTGGGGGGGGGTCCGTGCCGGGGTGGAGGTTGGGGGTTGGGGGGGGTCCGTGCTGGGGTGGAGGTTGGGGAGGGGGTCCGTGCCGGGGTGGATGATGGGAGGGCAAATGAGTTGGTCCACCTGGCCAGGAGCCAGCCTCCAAGAGTTGGACCCATGCGGTCCATGCCACCTGGCTGGGGGGAGGAGGGGATATGGGCAATGATGACATGTCGTCGTTCCCCTCCCCCCCACCAGGCCGTCATGTTTTCAGACCATCCAACGATGTTGGCCGCCGTGGTGGCAGCCGCTCATGTCTATGTTGCCCTGGATGAGGAGGAGGAGGAGGAGGAGGAGGAGGAGCGTGCCAGAGAGGCGGCGCAGGCTGCCGCAGAGGGGCAGGCAGCAGCCGCCCAGGCTGGAGGGACACCTGACCGACAGGACGAGGATGGGAGGAGGACGTCGCGGCCCCACGGCAACGGAGGCACCCGAGGGCGCCCCGTGTGTACCGGCCCCGGCAGTCATACCAGGACCTCACGGACCAGGAATGCAGGAGGAGACTCCGGATGAGCCGGGAAACGGTGGCACACATCTGCCACCTGCTGGCACACCTGTCACCGCGTGGCACTGGCGGGGGACACCCTCTCCCCGTGTCCGTCAAGGTTACGGTGGCCCTGAACTTTTATGCAACGGGGTCATTCCAGGCACCGAGTGGGGACCTGTCCGGCATATCGCAGACATCGGTGCATCGGTGCATCCGGGCAGTGACAGATGCCCTTTATGCCATGGCGCACCGCTACATCCGCTTCCCCGTGGACCGGGCCAGCCAAGGTGCCCGGGCCATGGGCTTCTCTGCCGTTGCCGGGTTCCCCATGGTCCAGGGCGCGATCGATGGGATGCACGTCGCTGTGCGGCCACCTGCAGAGAACAGGGCCGTGTTCACTAATAGGAAGGGGACCTATTCGATGAACGTACAGGTGGTCTGCGACCACCGCATGATGATCCTGCACGTCTGCGCCCGTCACCCAGGCAGTGTACACGACTCATTCGTGTTGTCGCGGTCATCCATCCCCGGCATGTACGAGGGACGCCATCCCCGGCTGAGGGGCTGGTTGCTGGGCGACAGGGGCTACCCATTGCGATCGTGGCTGATGACGCCTATACGGAGGCCACGCAATGAGGCGGAGAACAGCTACAATGATGCCCATGTAGCAACAAGGGGAGTGATCGCGAGGTGCTTTGGCGTGCTGAAGATGCGTTTCAGGTGCCTGGACCTCTCTGGGGGCGCCCTCCAGTATCGGTCAGATAGGGTCGGCCGCATCATTGTGGTGAGCTGCGTCCTGCACAACATAGCCCAGCAGAGGGGCGATGTGCCGCAGGCAGAGGAGGGCGGAGTGGAGGAGCAGCAGGAAGAGGCCCAGTCCTCCCCAGATGAGGGGGATGGGGGCAATGGTCAGGGCAGACGGGGTAGACACAGGCGGGTGGCTGTCCACCGTTACCAGCTGGCCCAGCGGGCACGGGACAGACTGATAGACGCCCGCTTCACTGACTAGATGGGCGTGGGAATCGGGTAGTATGGCCACAGACCGCACACCATGGCAACAGCCGACCACCCACACCCCCCACCCAACCATCCACCCAGCACCCTCACCCCCCTCCCCAACCCCACACACCCCACCCGCATGCACACCACCCCCCCCCCCCAATTGCCGATCCACCGGCGGCACAACGGGCCGGGCTCACCCAGTTGCGGGTGGACGCGTGTCTATCGCAGGCCATGGAGGATGATGACAACCCGCCTCCGATGAGCTCCTGGCTCTACATCGTTGGACTATGTCTGACCCATGGCCACAGTACCACCATCCACCCGGACCATCCCTGCATGCGGCTGTGACACTGCAGCGCACAGTCCCGTCCTCTGCCCGGGGGATGTTGATGGCGGCCCAGGGGGAAGGGGGCAGACTCACCTGGGGCTGAGGTAAGACCACCCGTCACACACACACTTGCGCTCAACATACATGACACGCCCGCACACTTTGGACAGAGCACAAAGGCAGCTTCGGTCGGTGTAACATTGACTTTAATAACCAAAGGAGTTCATGCACGTGCCCTAGCCCCTAAAACTCATCTGTGCCCTGCACCCGTGCCAGCTTACTCAGTGTCTAATTGTTTGGCCTTACGGGCCCTTTGACTACGTCTACGTGGTTCCCCAGACGGTACAGCAGAACTGGAGGTGGACTCCTGTGATTCCTGCCCTCTGACACTGGATCCCTTTGGCGGCCGTTTCCTGGGGCGTCCTGGCCTAGATGGGCCAGGCTGCGGCCCGGGCGACTGGGATGGCGAGCTGCCAGCCTGTCCTGCCCGTTGCCCACCCGATGCACCTGGGACGGAAGGGGGGGAGTCCGAGGTGTCGCGGTGTACCGGGACCTCCCCTACAGAGGGAGCCGGGACGGACCACACCACCTCCTCCTCCCTCGGGGTGCCCGATGGCCCCCAGGCCTCTACATGGGTGGGGGATGCGAACGGACTGGCCATCCGACGCGCCCCCGACATCTGGCACTGCCAGTCCTGGAGGCCCGTGCTGGTATCGACAGGGGTCTGCAGGTTTGCAGCCATGGAGCCCAGGGGGTTGTCAAACCCTGTCTGTGACAGTGCGACGCCGGCTCGCACATGGCCACTGGCGCCGATGCCCTCAGCGATGGCCTGCTGAGACTGGGCCATGGCCTGCAGAGACTGGGCCATGGCCTGCAGAGACTGGGCTATGGCCTGCTGAGACTGGGCCATGGCCTGCAGAGACTGGGCCATGGCCTGCAGAGACTGGGCTATGGCCTGCTGAGACTGGGCCATGGCCTGCAGAGACTGGGCCATGGCCTGCAGAGGCTGGGCTATGGCCTGCTGAGACTGGGCCATGGCCTGCAGAGACTGGGCCATGGCCTGCAGATACTGGGCTATGGCCTGCTGAGACTGGGCCATGGCCTGCAGAGACTGGGCCATGGCCTGCAGAGACTGGGCTATGGCCTGCTGAGACTGGGCCATGGCCTGCTGAGACTGGGCTATGGTGTTGAGCGCCTCTGCCATCTGGCGCTGGCACTGGCTCATGGCCTCCTGTGAGAGGGCAGCCATTTCCTGGGCCACAGACGCCGCCTGCACGGAAGGCCCCAGGCCTCGCAAACCGTTCCCCATGTCTGACACCGTCGCACCCATTGCCTCCACCGCGGACGCCACCCGTGCGGTGTCAGCCTGGGTGGCACGCATGACCGGGACCACTCCCAGCTCCTGGACGCGGGTGGACTCCTCCACCTGCGACCGCAGCCGCCGCAAGCCACCCGTCACCCTATTCGCTCGTCTCCGTGTCGGTGGTTGCATCGGATCTATGTGTGGGTGTGGTAACTCCAGGAACCCGGGATCCATCTGGGCGGCAGATGTTCGCTTGGCCTGGGCTGCCCTCCGACCGCTCGGTCCCTCTGCTGCTCCTACCTCCACCTGCTGTACCGGGACGGCTGTGTTGTGCGCACCAGTGAGTGTACCAGACGCCTCATCACTAAAGTGCCCAACCGTGGTGAGTGTTTGTGCGATGGTGGAGGGTGTTGTTGACAGCAGTGGCGTTGTGTCGTGCTCTTCGTCCCACTCTGAGTCCATGGCACTTTGGGGTGGGGGTTCGTCTCCACCCATCCACTCTGAGTCACTGTCCGGTATTTCGTCTTCCCGGGTAGGGGTGTCCTGGGTAGTGCTGTCCCGGGTAGTGCTGTCCTGGGTAGTGCTGTCCCGGGTAGTGCTGTCCCGGGTAGGGGTGTCCTGGGTAGTGGTGTCCCGGGTAGGGGTGTCCTGGGTAGTGGTGTCCCGGGTAGGGGTGTCCTGGATAGTGGTGTCCTGGGTAGTGGTGTCCTGGCTCGGATGTGACGGGGGCCTGTGGCTGCCCCCCTCATCGCTGGGTGGTCGCTCCCGCACGTGACGGGGGTGTCGTCTCCCTGTTGCTCCAGGTCTCTCCGTCTCCCATGGTGTGCGAGGGGCATCCTGCGGGCGTCGCATGCTGGAGGGTCCGGGTCTCTCCGTCTCCCGTGGTCTCCGAGGGACATCCTGCGGGCGTCGTATGCTGGAGGGTCCGGGTCTCTCCGTCTCCCGTGGTCTCCGAGGGGCATCCTGCGGGCGTCGCATGCTGGAGGGTCCGGGTCTCTCCGTCTCCCGTGGTCTCCGAGGGGCATCCTGCGGGCGTCGCATGCTGGAGGGTGCGGGTCTCTCCGTCTCCTGTGGTCTCCGAGGGGCATCCTGCGGGCGGTGTGCATCTGCGGGGATGGGTGCCTGGACGTTTGGTCCTGCGATACACAATGAAGCATGCATGGTTAGACAGCAGGCAGTGATCAGGTGATACGGGGGAGGGGGATATAGGGGAGGGGGGATATGGGGACGGGCTGTTGGTGGCTCACTTGCTCGTGGGCCCCTGACCTCTGCATCAGCAACCTCCCGGTCCTCAGGTCCACCAGCCAGTTCCAGGGCCCTTTCCTCGTGTACGGTCAGTGGCCTCTCATCAGCGGGCCCTCCTCCAGTCCTCACATGCTCCCTATTGTTGTGTGCGCGCTTCTCCTGTGGGGGGGGGGGGCGGTGGTGGCAGGGGTAAAAGGCAACAGTGTTAGGCAGGTATATGAATGCACGCCATCGGTTGCGCGTGCATTGCAGAGGTTAAGGTTAGGGCTGGATTCACTTGGGGATATGGGGGAGGGGGGGTATGGGGGAGGGGGGATATGGGGAGGGGCGATATGGGGCAGGGGGATATGGGGAGGGGGGGATATGGGGGAGGGGGGATATGGGGGAGGGGGGATATGGGGGAGGGGGGATATGGTGGAGGGGATATGGGGGAGGAGGGATATGGGGGAGGGGGGATATGGGGGAGGGGGGATATGGGGGAGGGGGATATGGGGGAGGGGGTATGGGGGAGGGGAATATGGGGGAGGGGGGATATTGGGGAGGGGGATATGGGGGAGGGGGGATATGGGGGAGGGGGGAGGGGGGATATGGGGGAGGGGGGATATGGGGGAGGGGGGTATGGGGAGGGGGGATATGGGGAGGGGGATATGGGGGAGGGGGGATATGGGGAGGGGGGTATGGGGAGGGGGGATATGGGGAGGGAGGGATATGGGGGACGGGGGATATGGGGGAGGGGGGATATGGGTAGGGGGGATATGGGGGAGGGGGGATATGGGGAGGGGGGATATGGGGGAGGGGGGATATGGGGGGGATATGGGGGAGGGGGGTATGGGGGAGGGGGGATATGGGGGAGGGGGGATATGGGGGAGGGGGGATATGGGGGAGGGGGGATATGGGGGAGGGGGTATATGGGGGAGGGGGGATATGTGGGAGGGGGGTATGGGGGAGGGGGATATGGGGAGGGGGAATATGGGGGAGGGGGGATATGGGGAGGGGGATATGGGAAGGGGGGATATGGGGGATATGGGAGAGGGGGGATATGGGGGAGGGGGGATATGGGGGATATGGGGGAGAGGGGATATGGGGGAGGGGGGATATGGGGGATATGGGGAGGGGGGATATGGGGGAGGGGGGATATGGGGGAGGGGGGATATGGGGGAGGGGGGATATGGGGGAGGGGGGATATGGGGGAGGCTCACCCTGTCTGCTCTGACGAGGTCGTTCACCTTCTTGTGGCACTGGGTGCCTGTCCCTGGTGTCAGGGCCACAGCGGTGACGGCCTCTGCCACTTCCCTCCACAGACGCCGGCTGTGGCGTGGGGCAAGTCTGCGGCCGTGCCCGGGATACAGGGCGTCCCTCCTCTGCTCCACCGCGTCCAGGAGCGCCTCCACATCGCGTGACTTGAACCTCGGGGCTGAGCGACGGCCAGCCATCCAGTCGGGTGTTGCGGTCGGGTGTTCCGGTCGGGTGGGGGGGAGCAGCGCGGCCTTATGAGCCGTCACGCCGTGCAGCGCGTATGACGCTGCACGGCGTGAACCACTGCGCAAGCGTGGATCCCGTCACGTCGCTGCTAGCCCATTTTGGGCCGGAGACTATCGGCCCATTTTTATGACGTGACGCAAGTGTGATTTGCGCCGTTTTTTGCGCCGATCGGCGGACTTTCCGCCGATAACGGAGAATTTCGCCCCAGGTCTGTGCCCTGCCATGCTTGTGTGTTGCCTCTGAGTGAGTGGTGAGGGTGCGTGTAAAAGCAGTTCCCCCTTGTTCGCGGCAAGGTGCTGAGGCATGAGTCTGGTAAATCAAATGACGAGCAATGGCAAGATGCTCATGGGGGTTAATTTTCAGCACTAAGTGCAGTTAAATGCAGGCCGCGATCTCGCCAATGCGGTCATGGAGAACACCCTGCCAATCGTGCCCAAAATGATACTTCGAAATGCTTCCATTAAATCATGCCCTGTACCTCAAGCCCACCCTCACAGAATGAACGGCTACTCTAGTCTGTCTGAAGAAGGTTGCTAATTTTGTGTTAAATAGGTGGCTAATCATGTTCTGAGCACATGAATATTTGGAATCAGATTTAATTGCCCAGGTGTTACTCCAGTAAAATCCTTACAATCAAAAGACTGAGAAACAATTTAATTATAAATTTCTCACATCATTCTTTCTTAATTTCCGGAAAAATACACTGGTGAAAAACAATGGAGAGGAACTGAAAGAGTTTTTTGAACCATTGTAATAGACGGCATTCACATTTGTGCTGCAAATAGAAATGTACAATGTAGCTGACACAAAGTGACGAGAAGCAATCTTCAAAACTGCATAATCATGAGGAGGGGTTACACTAATATTTTTCCTTGCTTCTATAATTGCTCTGGGAGTAAATTGTTAACAGTTCCGTTTTTTTTTTGCTTGATAAGGGTTTATCAAGTACCAATTATGCAACTTTACGCATGATTGCCTTCAAATATACATTACATTGATGATATCAACATAAATGGTGGCATTAGTGCGGAAGAGAGAGTTGGCAAAGGTCCAGTCTGTAACAAAATTGGGAATATCAACAGGAGCAACTCAGCTCTTTCAGTGCCTGCTGCAACATACCCACATAAGCAAGGTTCACTTTCATGGCCACATTGGGGGAGGAGAGACACGCAAACATTCCCAATCTCTAAGCATGCCACGGCATCATGAGAGCTAACATTATATCTTCTTTAAAGCTGTATCTCAGTCATGATGCATGGATTATGCAATGAATCAGGAGAGGGTTTCAGTGTCTTCAGCCTGCAAAGTATTCAATTGGCTGCCTATACAGATGGTCCTGTATATCTAGCTTGACTGAATTCAACTTCGCTTCACTCAACCTCTCTACCGCTCTTTCTTCCTTTAGGATTAACCTTAAAACCTTCTTCTTTGATGAAGCATTTGATCATCTGTTCTAACTAATGCCTCCTTATTTGACTTGGTGTCAAATTTTTGACAACACTTCTGTGATGCACTTTGGGATGCTTTAATGCATTAAAGACACCATGTAAAGACATTGTTGTTGGCGAGGGGGCCCTCAAAGCCGGAAGGGATTTAAAGACCAGACTATGAATTTTAAATTGAAGACATTGAGAGGGCAGATGCCAGTGGAGATCAGCAAGGGTAGGTTTGATCGATGAGCAAAACGTGGATTGAAGTAGGGTATGATTATGGCAGGGTTTTGGATGAGCTAGTTTTAATAGAGGTTGTAGAATGGCACACTGATCAGGAGAGCAGTGGAATAATTGAGTCCAAGGATGACAATCCCATGGCGGTGAGATTCAGCAGCAAATGGGATAAAATGGAAAGAAAGGCAGGTGATGTTACAGGAAAGAAGTAGGTTATCTCCACTTCTGACCTTCTGATGGAGGAAAAGTAAATGACAAAACAGCTGAAAGTGAATGGGCCTGGGACACTACCCTGGGAAATACTGCAGTGGTCTATTGGGGTTGAGATGATTGGCCTCCGACAACCAATACCATTTTCCTTTGTGCCAGGTATGACTTCAGCCTGGCGTGAGTTGGCCCGTGATTCTCATTTACTTCAATTTTACCAGGACTTCTTCATGGCACTGTTAGTCAAACGCTGCCTTGGCAATGGTACCCATTCTCACCTCTTTATGGGGAGATGCTGGCGCGGGCCTTGGGTGGGCACAGTAAGAAGTCTCACAACACCAGATTAAAGTCCAACAGGTTTATTTTAAATCACAAGCTTTCGGAGCACTGTTCCTTCATCAGGTGAAGACTTCATCTGATGAAGGAGCTGCGCTCAGAAAGCTTGTGATTTCAAATAAACCTGTTGGACTTTAACCTGGTGTTGTGAGACTTCTTACTGTGCTCATCTCTTTAATCCATATTTGGAATATAGTTGCAATGAGGTCAGGAACCGAGTACCCCGGTGGAACCCAAACTTAGTATTGGGGAGCAGGTTATCACTGAGTAAGTGCCGCCTGATAGCACCATCAACAATACTTTCCATCATTTTCTTGATGATTGAGAGTAGACTGGTGGTCAAAGCCTGGTCAAAAATATGAGAATGTTTGTCAGGGTGAAAGAGAAATAGAGACGCATAGTTTTAGGGAAAATGTTCAAGAGACCAGTGCCAAAGCGGCTCACCAATAAACGAGAGTAAACATAAACGGTGAGAGTCAGAGGACCGAAAGACTGCAATGAGTCTGGAAGGGGTTCCAGAGATGAGGTGGAAGTATATCAAATGCCAAGGAAGCAGTTACAGGTCAGTGAGGATGGGAGACTGGGTATAGGTGATTTAGTTTGTTCAGAATGAAGAGGTGGTGGAGGAACGTGGCATGGTGAGGGATGGCAAAAAACATAAATAAAGGCTTCAGAAGAAGAGGGGCTGCGTTTGGGGCTAATTATTTCTATTTTGCGAGGCCTGTTCTGATGTGCTCACAGAAGAAATGTAGCAAAGGAGGACTGCCCTCTCTGGTATTCTCATCGCTGAAGAAATATCCAAACAGCTTGATATGAGGTGACTGCCAGTATCACAGCAGTGTGAAACATCCAGAAACTATGGGAACAGATGGCTATGGTGAATAACTACAGGATGGCAATGCATTTAATCAAGTAGATGAGTGAATTATGCCAGCTAAAAGAGTTTTCTATCATGACTCGGATTGCAGACCACGCCTTCTGGAAACAGTTTTTTCCAAGCCTCATGACCATGTCCATAACTGTAGCAAAGCATATTTCATAACTGCTACTCCAGTGCAAGTTGCAATTGCATAATCTTTTGGACGGGTGAGCCCATAAAGCTACCTACGACACAACTAATGTGCAAGATATCCTCGTACTTCATTAGACTTGTTGGCATGTGCTACCACAATATACGTTTGATTTATTCCAATTCCAATTCCCTTGCCTCACCAAGTGGTGCACTAAGGCAGACTTTCATTCGGTTCCATAGCTAGTAATTCGCAGAAGAGGTCGCTTGTCTGTCACCAGGGGCTTACATTTGGAGGGCCGTCACTCCATATCAAGCATGGCTGACCAGGAGTCTCTCCCGTTCTTACCGCCAGCCATTGGTATGTTTGGAAGGATTTGCAGATTGATGTCATGATATTCAAACACACACATCATGATGGACACACTAACAGGCAAATCAGAGTACACAACACCACAACCAATCACAGACAAGAACACCAACCACATAAAAAGCACGAGCACGACACCTGGAAGTCAGTAGGTCTGGGGAGAAGGAAGCATGAAAGAGCTGTTGAAACACCACAAGCAGGGAGCCCCCCACGTGCAGAGTGCAAAGACCAAGTTGTAAATAGTGAGTTTAAATAAACAAGTGTTGTACCATATGCAACTGTGTTGGCTCTTCTGTGTGTTAGAACACCCAACACCACATGGTACAGGAGTGGATCGATACCTGCCTACCAACCTGCCATTCTGGACATGGACCACACCGGCAAACCGCAGCCGATGCAAGTCACGGGGAACCTAGGCACCAACTGGAAGCTCTACAGGCAGCGATTTGACCTGTACATCCGTGCCACCGAAAAACAGAATGTCTCGGATGATTCGAAGATTGCAATGCTCCTCTTCTACGCAGGCCCCCACCCAAATGATGTCTTTAATTCACTGGTGTTCGAGGAAGGCGAAAACCAGGCCAAATATGACACGGTCATCCTCAAAATGGACCAGCACTTTCAAACTGAAGTAAACGAAACTTTCGAAAGATACATCTTTCAGCAACGCCTGCAAGGTAAGGAGGAGCTTTTTCAACCCTTTTTGACGCACCTCCGGATTCTAGCGCAGTCCTGCGGTTACGGCACCACCACAGAGTCCATGATCAGGGACCAGATTGTTTTTGGCGTTGCCTCCAGTGGCCTACGCCAGCAGCTTCTTAAAATAAAGAGCCTCACCTTAGCGTCTGCTGTGGAAGCCTGTGTCCTCCATGAAAATGCGACCTGCCGTTTTGCCCGATTTCAGGCGTCCGAGTTGGCACGGAGGGGGTCCCCAGCCGTCGAATCGGCAAGCCAGGCCGCCCACGACGTTGAACGCATCCAGGCCGTCGATTTCTTCCCGCCCCACGGCCCGGACGACAGCGGCCGCTTCCCGCGCTTTTCGCGGTCTCCCGCGCAGGTGCGCGCCAAGAATAACGGCCACAACGAGGGACGCACTGCGCAGGCGCGCCCACCGCAAGATCGCACTGCGCATGCGCAGTGGCGCAACGAACGCCGTGACGTCATGACGTGCAGCAAGTGTGGAGGTCTACACTTAAAAGGGCAATGTCCTGCAAAATACCAACAGTGCAACAGATGTGCCATGATAGGCCACTACGCAGCCCGCTGTCGTGCGGCTCAACCCATGGATCCGGCGCATCCTCGACAACCTCGCACACGAGTCAGGACCGTCCAGCCCACGCATCAAGACTTCCAGTTAAGTGATGCAGATGACCAGGATGACTTCAGAGTTGCCGTCATTGATGTCAACAAGGTCAATGCCATCAATCCAGACGATGAGTGGTGTGCCACCCTGACGGTCAACCGATCGCGCGTCGCCTTCCGTCTGGACACCGGCGCATCCGCCAACCTGATTGCTTACTCTGCAGTCCAGGCCATGAAGGTCAAACCACTCATCACACCATCCCGGCTTAAGATGGTTGACTATAACGGGAACGTTATCCCGTCCGTAGGATCTTGCCAGCTACAGGTGACTCACAAGAGGTACACGGCCACACTCCCCTTCGAAGTTGTGGGCTCATCAAAGGACTCGTTACTGGGCGCACAAGCGTGTAAGGTCCTTCACCTGGTACAGCGCATCATGTCTCTCTCTCCAGATGAGATATCCGACTTCCCGGATGCTGAGTTCCACGCGAATCTCCATTCCCTCCTCGCTCACAACCAGGAGGTTTTTGAAGGCATGGGGACATTGCCACACACGTACAAGATTCGACTCAGACCGGACGCCATCCCTGTCGTTCACGCACCTCGCAGGGTTCCTGCGCCTCTCAAAGACCGCCTCAAGGCACAACTGCAGATTCTTCAGGACCAAGGGGTCCTATCCAAGGTCACGGAGCCCACGCCATGGGTCAGCTCCATGGTCTGTGTAAAGAAGCCCTCTGGCGAGCTCCGTATATGTATAGATCCAAAAGATCTGAACAACAACATCATGCGGGAACACTATCCCATCCCAAAACGAGAAGACCTCACCAGCGAGATGGCGCGAGCCAACATATTCACTAAATTGGATGCGTCCAAAGGATTCTGGCAGATCCAACTGGACCCGGCCAGCCGAAGACTATGCACATTCAACACCCCTTTTGGCAGATTCTGCTACAACCGGATGCCATTCGGCATCATTTCGGCATCTGAAGTATTCCACCGCATTATGGAGCAGATGATGGAAGGCATCGAAGGGGTACGTGTATATGTGGACGATATCATCATTTGGTCCACCACTCCGCAGGAACACATGCATCGTCTTCGACGTGTCTTCACCCGCATACGGCAAAATGGCCTGCGTCTCAACCGTGCGAAGTGTGCTTTCGGCCAGACGGAGCTGAAATTCCTCGGGGACCACATCTCAAGGTCCGGGGTCCGTCCCGATGCAGACAAGGTTAGCGCCATCACAGCCATGCCACGACCGGCTGACAAGAAGGCTGTCTTAAGATTCCTGGGCATGGTCAACTTCCTTGGGAAGTTCATTCCCAACCTGGCTTCTCATACAACAAACATGCGCCATCTCGTAAAAAAATCGACGGAATTCAACTGGCACCAGTCGCATCAGCAGGAATGGGAGGAGCTCAAGCACAAACTGGTCACGGCACCAGTGCTGGCCTTCTTTGACGCGACTCGCCCTACAAAGATCTCAACAGACGCCAGCCAATCTGGTATTGGAGCGGTACTCCTGCAAAAAGACAGCACGTCATCATGGGCCCCGGTTGCGTATGCCTCACGAGCCATGACCCCTACCGAACAGCGCTACGCGCAAATCGAAAAAGAATGCCTGGGCTTGTTAACTGGACTGGACAAGTTCCACGACTATGTGTATGGCCTGCCACGATTCACGGTCGAAACTGACCACCGCCCCCTGGTCAACATCATTAACAAAGACCTGAACGACATGACTCCTCGCCTCCAGCGCATCTTACTCAAACTCAGGAGGTACGATTTTGAACTGATCTACACTCCGGGGAAGGAACTCATAGTGGCGGACACTCTTTCCCGAGCAGTGAGCACACCACCAGATGCGGAGGGGTTCGTGCGTCAAATTGAGGCACACGTGACTCTGACAGCAGCAAATATGCCAGCTGATGATCCTTGTCTGGCCCACATACGCGCAGAGACGGCGACTGACCCTCTGCTGCAGCGAGTGATGCGCCACATGACGGAAGGGTGGCTAAAAGGGCAGTGCCCCCAGTTTTACAATGTGCGAGATGATCTCACCAATATAGACGGGGTCCTTATGAAATCGCATAGGATCGTCATTCCACACAGTGTGCGCCAGATGATTCTTCGTCAACTACACGAAGGCCACTTGGGTGTCGAAAAATGCAGACGAAGGGCCCGGGCGGCGGTATATTGGCCGGGTATTAATGAAGACATAGCCAACATGGTGCTCAACTGCACAACCTGTCAGAGGTTTCAGCCGGCGCAACCTCCGGAAACACTTCTACCACACGAGATGGTGACGTCCCCCTGGGCGAAGGTGGGTGTTGACCTATTTCACGCGCTCGGCAGAGATTACATTGTTATTATAGACTACTTCTCAAACTACCCGGAAGTCATGCCTCTCCATGATCTGACGTCGTCCGCAGTCATTGGGGCCTGCAAGGAAACGTTTGCTCGCCATGGCATTCCAAGGACTGTCATGTCAGACAATGGACCTTGTTTTGCCAGCCGTGAATGGTCGTCCTTTGCCGCAGCATATGGTTTCACTCATGTGACATCCAGCCCTCTGCATCCACAATCGAACGGGAAGGCTGAAAAGGGTGTCCACATCGCAAAGCGGCTCCTGTGCAAGGCGGCTGATGCCGGATCGGACTTTAACCTTGCCTTGCTGGCCTATCGATCGGCCCCGTTATCCACGGGCCTCTCGCCAGCGCAGCTACTAATGGGTCGCTCCCTCAGGACGACGGTACCTTCCGTCCTGGCACCGACAACAGACCATGAGGCGGTTCTTCGGGACATGCAACTGCAGCGTGATCGCCAGAAAGGTCGGTACGACACACGAGCGACGGACCTGCCCCCCCTGTCCTCCGGAGACAAAGTACGCGTCCATCAACCGTATGGTGGCTGGTCAGCACCGGCCGAAGTCCTCCGACAAGTGGCTCCCCGCTCGTTCCTGGTTCGCATGCCGGATGGTTCCGTGCGTCGCCGCAATCGGCGCGCCCTTCGCCGACTTCCACGTTCACAGCCACACAACACGCCAGATCCTCAACAGGCTTCCGAGGATGACTTTGTGGAGCTGCCGCACATCACGCCCTTTCCATCGCCACCCATGGCCATGCCTGCACAGCAGCCGGTGGTTCTTGATCCACCCTTAAGGCGGTCAACCCGAATTCGTCGCAAACCCATTAGAATGGACTTATAATACAGTTCATATGTTTAATAAGTTGGACAATTTTACATGATAACCTGTTGTTGTTTATCGTTCCAGATGTCGTCTGACTGGACAACTGTTCAAAATTTTTTTTCTTCTTCTCTCGTTCGCATTTCTGTTATGTTATGGTACAACTGGATTCATGTGACGCACTCGACATCGCCCCATGTACATAGTTCCGTCATAGACACATGCTGCACACGACACACACACACTCTTAGATGCACTCACGTCACGATCATATTTATTACCACGTAGGCACATATCTTTGTAAAAAGGGGGGATGTCATGATATTCAAACACACACATCATGATGGACACACTAACAGGCAAATCAGAGTACACAACACCACAACCAATCACAGACAAGAACACCAACCACATAAAAAGCACGAGCACGACACCTGGAAGTCAGTAGGTCTGGGGAGAAGGAAGCATGAAAGAGCTGTTGAAACACCACAAGCAGGGAGCCCCCCACGTGCAGAGTGCAAAGACCAAGTTGTAAATAGTGAGTTTAAATAAACAAGTGTTGTACCATATGCAACTGTGTTGGCTCTTCTGTGTGTTAGAACACCCAACACCACAATTGACACACTCAACCTGTTTGACTGCGTTACGAACCCACCTTCCTTGGCCATCAAGTCCTGCGGTGGGACTCAAACCCAGGGTTTCTGGATCAGAAGCAGGTCGCTACCCACTGCGCCACAAGACCTCCTCATCTGATTAAATGGGTGTCAGCTAAACTCTTTACTTTACGCTTCTAGTCACGTGTTCGAACCTTAAATATGTCTTTAGCCCAGCCATTTAATTTGTTTTAATCCAAGAAAATGCAATCACCTTCCTTTACAGTGGTCATTTGCAGATCACAAATTTGCTAATATTCCTTCACCATATTACTTATGAAGTAAATACACAAACAGAAATCAAGAACAAATGCCCACACTGAGAGAGGCTTCTTCAGGTTCATATTTTGCTTTCTTAGTCAGATGTCTTTCCAGCCCAGTTCATCATCACTAATTCCAGACGATTAATTTTTTTTAAAAATCTGGATTACCAAGCTTTATTAAATGCTTGTGAAACTTGCACATAAATTATCAATGCAGCAAAAAAGTAATTGTTGTCCAAGGTGTCTCTTTTTTTCACTTATGTTTTCAATATAGCGCCTCAAGAAATATCATCCTCAAAATGAAGGCTGCACATTCACTCAGATGTTTGTTGTTTGCTTGAGGCTAAGAACTGTGGATGAGACGGGATCAGCATACATTGCCAGACTAATTTAATAATTAAAAGTTGTTGCAGGAAAAAGCCTGCAAGAATTTGAACAGAATAAAGCAATTAAATTAAAGGAATTTTGAAACAGGTGTGAATAGAATGCATAAAACATCGATTGTGGAATGAAATTATGGCAACTTGCCAAATCAAAAATGTGTATCATAACAAAATACTGTGAATGCTGGAAATCTGAAATAAAAATAGAAAAATGGAAACATTCAGCACCGACAGGATCTTGCCACATCCAGGCATGAAAGGTGGTGGACAATTAAACAACCAGAAGTGGAGGTCCCTCAAATATTTCCATCCTCACAGATGGGGGTGGAGTCCATCACACCAGTACAAAACACAAGGTTGAATCACTTGTTACATGGGGTGGATTTTTCCCATGAATTGCACAGAGTGCTGGATCATATGAGGAAAGCTGTGTGAAACGCGCTGGCTTCAGATATGCCTTTTCTCATCTAATTAGCTCGCACTATGTAATTTCAAAGCACTGACAAGTGCTCAGCCAGCTTGGGTTGGGTTGGGGGGGTTGGGGGGGGGGGGGGGGGGGGGAGAGGGGGCTGGGGGCGGCAAAGGCAGAGGGGGACCAAAACACGCCGGAAATGCCGGGACTCTGAGATTAAGGTGCCCTTGGTTAAATTAAAGGCCCCCTCCATTCTCCCATGGACATCGGGACCAGGGGCAGAACCAGGTACTGCCCGGCTGCGTCCCTCACCACTCGAGGGCTATACTCCACCTCCACCCCCGACATGGGCATCATGACTGTTTTTTGTTGTCGAAAGCCTGTAGTGATTCACGCCAATGTGACGTCACGCCAACTGGGGTGAGGATTGAACGTGGCAGGATGCTAAAGCGTAAAGCCATTAATTATATGAAAAATGTATTTAATATCATGCAAATCAGGTTCACGCCCTTTCTGGGTGTGAACCTGATCATGTCACCAATGTGGGCCAGTGAAGATCACATTCTGAAATCTCGCCAGCGCAAATCCCCTTATGGCTCTCTTGCAAGATTTTGCAACCATAACGGGATTTGTACATGCGGCAAAAGGGCTCACTAAATTCCGCCGATCATGCCAATAAACATCTGTAGGAAATGAATATAGCAATGGCTATGAACCCTGACAACATCGCTGCTGTGGTAAAGAACACCTCTGTTCCAGAAATAGCTGTGCCCCTAGCCAAGCTAACTCAATACAGTCCATATCCAAATGTAACAAGAGTTGGACAATATCCAGGCTTGGGCGGACAAGTGGCAAGTAACACTTTTATCACACAAGTGCCAAGCAATGATCATCTCCAACAGGAGAGAACCTAACCATCACCCGTTGACGTTCGATGGCCTTACCACTGCTCAATCCCCTACTGTCAACATCTTGGATGTTACCATTGACCAGAAATAAACTGGATTAGCCATATAAATGCAGTATCTACAGGAGCATGTCACAGAATCTAAGAACGGTTACGGTGCAGAAGGAGGCCATTTGGCTCATCATATCTGCACCGTGTCAAAGGCTAAGGGCGGGATTCTCCAATCCATCAGCTGCGTTTTCCTGCGCGGCGCGCTCCCGCTGGCATCGGGATTCTCCAGTCCCACAGCCGGCCAATAATGTTCACGCCTCAGGAACAAATAAAAACCTGCAAAATAATTGCTCTATATCTTTTCATTTGTAAAATGTCCTGGTACTTTGTTAATATTAGGTGCCATGTAAGTACAAGTTTTTATTATTTTTCCACCAATGACCGGCAGAAATAAATTAGCCTCTTTAAATCGCATTTGTGGCCATAAAAGTCACAATGTGTGCTGTTTTCCGCTTCCCTCAATGACAGCAGGTTCATGCACACAGTTGTAATCCAATCTGGGAGCGCACTGTGAATAGCTTATGAGACCAACCTCAGGAAATGCCATGAAACTGGACATATCTGAGAGGGTATTTGCTGATCCAGTACTGTAAAACAGTCACATTTCCACTATAGGGGTACAATATAGCTGCCATTGGCGTACAGGCTCTGTAATTTGTTGCAAATCCATTCACGGTAACTAACTGAACAAAATCAGCCATCACTCTTTTCTTCTCTCTTTCTTTTATGTGTTTTCCCTTTTCTTTCCATTTGTTTTTTTAGCTATCGCTGTCTGGCAATTCACCTTTTCCTTCTGGCATTGTTTATTTTCATGAGTAATGACAGGTCTTAGTAAAGCTAAATTATACCTGCATTTATAAAAGAATGATTTGAGATGTGACTCCACACTTTGTGCGGAATTGAGTTAAGGGCATGTCCAAGGTTTTTAACTTTAGAAATGAAAATCAACCCAAAGGAAAAACACAATTTGGACCAGTATCCTTATTTCCGCAGTTTACTGGTGTTCCATTTTCAAGGATACAAGGCCAGTCAGGACCAGTGCTCTTATTTTCCCGTTTTACTTTTTTTTCCTTCTGGGAAGTCGGAAGCAAACCCATTTTGTTAAAATGCTGGGACCTGTTATGGCATAAAACACTAGATTTGACGACATCAAATTAAGTTCATCAGATAAAATCATACACCTGTCAACCACACCAAAACTTCAGTCGAAAACCAGCTAACACTGTGAAGCAATGGTTTCATTTCTCCAGGGTGCCGATCTTCAAAATTCTGCCTTCCCGTAATGGCAGGGGGCAAAGTACCTTTCCATCATCGTGATGAAGGTAGATATGCTAGTGGCAGGAAGGAACACAAGCAGCATTTTAAGTGGCAAATAATTTAATTCAGCTATTCCTTGGAGGATCCATTGTAATTCTTTGAAGCTGCCAGTGCTTCACTCACCACATGCTCAACTTGTATAGAGATATGTGGTGTTAACCAGCAGGAAGGCCTCAAGCTTACTTGAATATGGAGCTATGTGGAGAAAAGTTTCCTTTCATAAACCCACACGGAAGGAATGAGGATTGCTTCCTCACCTCATCCTACCCCCGCGGATAATGATTGCTGCTGCCCAATGCCTGATGGGCGGCGCGGTAGCACGTGGTTAGCACTGTTGCTTCACAGCGCCAGGATCCCAGGTTCAATTCCCAGCTTGGGTCACTGTTTGTGCGGAGTCTGCATGTTTTCCTTGTGTCTGTGTGGGTTTCCTCCGAGTGTTCCAGTTTCCTCCCACAAGTCCCGAAAGACGTGCTTGTTAGGCGAATTGGACATTCTAAATTCGCTCTCTGTGTACCCGAACAGGCGCCGTAATGTGGAGTCTAGGTGCTTTTCACGGTAACTTCATTGCAGTGTTAATGTAAGCCTACTTATGACAATAAAGATTATTATTATTATCACCCACCCTTGCTCACTTAGCTTAGAGCTGCTGGGAAATTCATTAATTGCTGGGATTTAACGTTCCCGTTCAAGTCGGGCAGATTCGGTGACAAGAGCTCAAAATATCGCAAGGCCAAAAGCACATTTCACTTCACTGTAAAGCAGGAAGCGATCAACCCATCCCCTATAAATGGCAGGCCACATTTCCCACCATTCAAAGCCGGGAACCTCGTTGTAATAAATTAGCATCTCATTATCAGGTCTATAAGCCAGAATCATACTCAGACGTTAAATGACACGTCCAAGTGGCGTGATGTAAAAACAGCGCAAAGCATGACTGGTCTCAGAAGGCATGGACTTGGTGAGCAGTACGCCCAGGGGAGTTTAGAGGTGAATGCATTGCTCGGTGGGAGAGGGTCATGCTGGGGAATGCCAGGGAGTGCTGGGGGTGCACCAGAGTGAAGATTGTTTCCTGGTATGCTCGGTTTGCGCTGAGACAATTTTTAAAGTGGCACCCAGATCATTGATTCGCTGATTTTTGGGGTGGGCGAATCAGAGGCTCCCCACCAGCGATACAACGTGGTACCCCTGCCTGCCTTTTTATCTTCAAAGTCCCGCACTATATGGTGGGAAAAGCCGCCATTGCTGTTAACGAATTAAAGCCGCTTTTCCCGCCTGACATCAGTCTTTGCCGATATCAGACAAAATCTCACCCAATGTTTTTTTAGCATCTCTGGGAAGCACTATTGAGTTGTGTCCCAAGACCCACTATCAGGAATATCTCAGCCCTAGTTTTTCACCAGACACAGGGATAGCACCCTATGCCGTCACATACCCAAAACCCATGGGTGCAGCCAAATCTTTAGGCCAAAGTTCTTGACGAATTGCAGGGACTTGTTTTTTTCTTTTTGAACAAGCAGCCAGCTGCATGCCTTGAAAAAACTGTTCCACATTTCATGCCCCAACACTCTCATCCTCTTGTGAACTAAAATGTCTGAGAATTTTTTAATAATACATTTAAAAAAGGGCCATAAATAAATCGTTGCACTCTTGGCCAATTGGGAGCTGAGGTTTGATATGTGAGAGGGTACTTTATTTTTTAATGGAGGTTTTGCGAACCAGCTCACATATCCTACTAATTAACAGCCATGGGACTGTGCCTACAGTCTCATTCTCTCAGCAATGATGTATTCTAACTGTATCACTAAATTAAATTGATATAAAAAAGACCATGGGTCGAGTTTCCACTTTGGGTGCAATGATCTTGGTCCAATTTGCACCTAAAATTGCACCTGTTTTGAAATGTGCACCCTCCTCCCATCCCCACCCCCCGATTTTCTATTTAAGCTCATTTGCCCATCGCTGAATGCAAAGTCTGCAATGAGCGAATGCAATTGGGCATTGTTTTAAAATGTAATTTATTTTCTAAGATAAATTTCATTTCAAAAAAATCCTTTTTTTTAATAAACTTAGAGTACCCAATTATTTTTTTCCCAATTAAGGAGCAATTTAGCGTGCATAATGCACATCCATTTGGGTTGTGGGGGTGAGACCCACACAGACACAGGGATATTCTTCAACCTCCACACGAACAGTGACCCGGGGCCAGGATCGAATCCGGGTTCTTGCCGCTGTGAGGCAGTAGTGCAAACAATTGTGCCACCATGCCGCTCCTTCAAAAATAATCCTTGACATGTCTAAGAGTGGTAACTTAAGCTTTGATTAATATAGTCGCAAATGGTTTTGTCACAAAAAATATGCAGAACTACCTTCTCATCAGAGTGGAGAAAAGTAACCAGTTCTATTCTAATTTTTTAAAGACTTTTCAAAGTCTTTTAAAATGTACCAATGAGTGTCCTTGCACCTCAAAGCTTCAGTTGAATTCTTGGGGCCTTTTTGAAGACCTGTCAAATAGCTGAAACTCCCAATTGTGATTCATTAACCTGGGAGTATATACGGTTTTGTCGACAGGGCCTTCTGCTGTCGGAATGTTTTTGGTGGTACAGTAGCACAGCGGTTAGCACTGTTGCTTCACAGCGCCAGGGACCCGGGTTCGATTCCCGGCTTGGGTCACTGTCTGTGCGGAGTCTGCACGTTCTCTCCATGTCTGCGTGGGTTTCCTCCGGGTGCTCCAGTTTCCTCCCACAGTCCAAAGATGTGCAGGTTAGGTGGATTGGTCACGCTAATTTGCCCTGCAGTGTCCAAATGTTAGGTGGGGTTTCTGGGTTATGGGGATAGGGTGGAGGTGTGGGCTTAGGTAGGGTGTTCTTTCAAGGGGCGGTGTAGACTCAATGGGCTGAATGGCCTTCTTCTGGACTGTAAATTCTGTGATTCTAAGACTAGTGCAAAAAATCATGGAAAGTCAAGCTGAATGTTAAAACTTTGTGACCTCTCGTGCTTCAAATTTTGATATTTTTACGTCAATCACACCAACATTGGGGAAAATGTGCAAAAGCAGAGCAATCTCAAGGTCAACGATGATCATAATTTATCACTGCTTGATGAAGGTGACCAGTTGTTTCACCAATCATGAGGAAATTTATAAACTTAGTGCCCAAGCAAATATTTACAATGGTAATGCAAGGGAATCAGAATTAAACATCAGAAGCATATGGAATAATGCAGCAGAATAATAAATAATAATTCAGCTTATCCATGTTACAAACAGCAAAGTGGATATTTTCCATGTTCTGCATTTTCCTTTTCTCCAGTCTGGCTATAACTTCTAAGTGGCATATTCCATTTCATTCTTCAAGATGATGAAATAACCTGACTCCTCAAGCATGTAAGAACATATAAATAAGCATCTATCCCCAGTAACAACAAAATGGTATTGTTTTCTTACTCCTGAATTTTTAAGCAGATTCAGTTCTTGGTTAATCCAAGAGCTATTTGCCACAAAAGCTCTTTTCAAAAATTGCCATCATAGCTATCCATTTCTGTTGCAGAATATGCTGTATCTTCTGCAATAAGAATATGCAACCAAGCAGACCAGTGATGTTTTCTGAACAGTAGAGTTATTTTGAAGGTAGAAATGAGTAAATCAGCCATATTCAAAGTCCAGAGATGAAATGATATGCCAAGCAATTAAGAGCTGTATAAAAAGACCTGAGATGTAAAGAGTCCAAAATAGATGGGAACTGCTAAATGATGTGGAAAGTGGTTCTTCAAAATAATGCACCATCTTTCCTAGTTAATAAAAATTAAAGTTATTTTTACATTTTCACAGGATGTGGGGATCCTGGATGGGCCAACATTTGTTGTTTAAACTGACAGCCTTGAGAAGGTGGTGGCGAGCTTCCTTCTAGAACCACTGCAGTCCTTGTGGTGCAGGTACACCCACAGTGTCGATCGAGGTGGTGTCCCAGGAGTTTGATCCAGTGACAGGGAAGGGAAGGCGATATATTTCTAAGTCAGGGTGGTGTGTGACTTGGAGGCGAAATTACATGTTTACATGTGCCTGCAGTCCTGGTCCACCCAGTTGGTGTAGAAGGTGCTGTTGAAGAAACATTAGCAATTCGCTTCAGTGCATCTTTGAGATGACACACACTGCAGCCACAGGTGGGTGTCAATCAAGGGAGCTGTTTTGTCCTGGACGGTGCCAATCTTCTTGAATATTGTTGGAGTTGCAATCTCCAGGCAAGTGAGTATATTCCATCATGCTCTTGATCTGTGTTTTGAGGTTAGTAGAAAGGCTTTGGAGAATGAAGAGGTGAATTTCCACAAAAAAGATATCCTCTGATTTTGTCTTGTGCCGTATAATTGATGTGACTGGTCCAGTTAACTTTATCATCAAGGGTGACTACTGTGAAGTTTATAGTGGGGAATTTAGCAATGGTCAACCTTTTGAACGTTGGGTCCCTGCTCCTCCTCCCACCTCTGTTAAACCTGGAAGTGGATGGGTTCATAGAATTTACAGTGCACAAGGAGGCCATTCGGCCCAACGAGTCTCCACCAGCCCTTAAAAGAGCACCCTACCCAAGCCCAGACCTCCACCCTATCCCCGTAACCCAGCAACCCCACCCAACTTTTACTTGGACACAAAGGACAATTTAGCATGGCCAATCCACCTAACCTGCTCACCTTTGGACTGTGGGAACAAACCGGAGCACCCGGAAGAAATCCACGCAGACACGGGGAGAATGTGCAGACTCCGCACAGACAGTGACCCAAGCCGGGAATCGAACCTTGGACCTTGGAGCTGTGAAGCATCTGTGTTAACCACTGTGCTACTGTGCTGCCCATAGAGAAATAGCAATGAAAGACCAGCCGGCCCTGCATTGGTTAGGAATCGAACCCAGGCCTCCTGCATGGCAGGTGAGAACAACCAATGCTGCCCCTGTTGGAGGTGGGTTAGGGTGAGTTTGAGATTTTAACATCATATCCAATTCCAATCCGCACATTTCTGTGGGCTAAGATTCACCTCAGTATCTCCCTGTGCTGCTCAATGTCAAATATTGCATGATACCTGCACTACAAAACATCGTGTGGCGACTAGGGGATTTTCACAGTAACTTCATTGCAGTGTTAATGTAAGTCTACTTGTGACACTAATAAAGATTATTATTAAGTATTGTTGGGCTTCTTCTTGGTGTGGTTCATTTATTTTATGGACTCGTTTGGGATCCTCTGCATGTCTCGAGGTTTTAGACTTGCACACCTTTCCAAAATGTCGCAGGTGGTTGCAGTAAAAGCACTGGACAGTGATTGCTGGACACTTTTCGCACCTGTGGCGTTTTGTGGTGCCTCAACGATGACATGGTCTGCCATCATCTTGTGTTTAGCTTGGGTATTGTTTTCTTTGCCCTGGAGTCTCATTGCCTTTTTGTTGTGATATGGGCTGTTGGGGTTTCTAAGTACAATAGTTTAACTCCATCATGCAAAAATGGATCGATTGTGCTGGTGGACCTCTGATTGTTCGACAATCTGGACAGCTTTTTCGACAGTCAGCTCTTCTTTAGATTGGAGTACATCCAAAGTGTATCGTTGGCCTCTCGCACTATTATTCGGTCCATTTTCAGTTCCGATTTAAGGTCAACATAGTCATTGTCTTCAGCCAATCTGCATAACTGATTTATATAGAGTCTATGAGTTCCCTGTGTTTTTGGACTCTCTTGTTACATTTTGATCCCTCTAATATGTTATTGCTTTTTAGGTCAAAGTAGGTTTCAAAGGATTTAATGATGAGTGGCATGGTAGCATAGTGGTTAGCACAGTTGCTTCACAGCTCTAGCGTCCCAGGTACGATTCCCGTTGCCAGGTTGTTTCACAGCTCCAGGGTCCCAGGTTCAATTCCCGGCTTGGTCACTGTCTGTGCGGAGTCTGCACGTTCTCCCCATGTCTGCGTGGGTTTCCTCCGGGTGCTCCAGTTTCCTCCCACTGACCAAAGATGTGCAGGTTAGGTGGATTGGCCATGGTAAATTGCCCTTAGCATTCAAAAAGGTTGGTGAGGTTACTGGGTTACGGAGATAGGGTGGAGGTGTGGGCTTATGTAGGGTGCTCTTTCCAAGAGCCGGTGCAGAAAATGGCCAAATGGCCTCCTTCTGCGCTGTAAATTCTATGATCTCTTCAAAGTTATCTGAAGATTTATTTATTCCTTCTCTGGTATTAGGGGCTGGTTTAGCACAGGGCTAAATCACTGGCTTTGAAAGCAGACCAAGGCAGGCCAGCAGCACGGTTCAATTCCCGTACCAGCCTCCCCGAACATGCGCCGGAATGTGGCGATGAGGGGCTTTTCACAGTAACTTCATTTGAAGCCTAGTTGTGACAAGAAGCAATTTCATTTCATTCATTCATTCCGCCATTAGCCGCAGGACCTATTGAATTTCATAGTGTATTCGTTTGTTCAGTCTCTGTTTTCTTGTTCAAGTCTGATGCTGTCATATATCTTAACCTCCTTTTCTTCATAACGCCCAATTTTGCACCAGGCCTGACCCTTCCATCGGCCTTTATCAGTCTGGAAGTGTTGATTTACCATCCATGGCTGTTTTCAACACAGGGGAGTCAAGATTTTTTTTTCATAGTGCTACAGTGATCATATTTTCTTTTTTCCCCTGCTGGTATCAGGATTTGGCGGGCTCCCATTGGAGTTCTGGAGAAATTTTCAACTTCAGCAATTCAATAGAAAATATTTTGAATTAATCATTTTGGACAGCTAGTTGCTTTTCTCAGCTTGAAAAATCAAATTGAAGCTGATTTTTTGTCCGACTTCTCTTTCATTTTTTTGTTGTTCGCACGTGGTTAGATCTGGATCTGGACTGCAACGTCCTCCAAGCAGTTCTCATTAAAACAGTCAATCTGCCAGTGCTACCTGATTATTGCATCAAATTTAAAAGCTTATTTCAGCATGTTTTTTGCAGGTTGCTCATGTTTTTGCAATCTGGTTAGGTCCTTTGCTTGCTCTCGATCAGGTCTTTCAACAAACCTCCATGCGTTCTTGTGGAGTCCATTTATGCTGTAAAGTGGACCTATCTTCTACCCTTGAGCCTCCATGCCTTTAATGGAGCTCATTAGGCGATCTTCAGCTGTGTATTTGAGGTCTTCAAGTTGGGCTCACTTCTCTCAGGTCGGACTGCAGTTACTTTACTTCTTCATTCTTAGAGATTTTCGGTCCATCACCTGCTACCACAATGTTGTAAGTTGTATGTTGCTTCATGAAGAGGGTTAGAGGTTTGTATGGTTGAACAATGAGTATTTTTAACACATAACTACATACATATCAACAAAATACAGTGCTGACTAGGTGCTATCTTCATGCCAAATTCTTCTAGACTCATTACTATCGTCCATTATTCCCATGTAACTCTTTACATTTTAATGTGGATAATACTGTTTCCCCAGTCCCACACTAGCCCTTACAGGCCCAAACACCCTAACATTACAATGACCTGTTCCCAGGCCTTTTCTTCTTATGCTATATAGTCTGCAAAGAAACATACAAGAGGTATGATTTAACTACTGCGTTGCATCCAGCGCAGATCTGGGCGTGCAGGTTAAATAGGGGCATGGCCAAAATAGGGCGAAACAGTTTTCTATCTAACTGGCCCGCTCCCAATGGCGAGTTCCGGATCACAGCAAAATCTGGCGAGCATCTCATTAACCCTCATTTGCATTAATTTCCATCTCATTAATGAGATTGAAGTTGAATGAAAAGGCATCCCAGAAATTAATCGCTCCCCAGCGAGAAATCACGCGGGTGTTATTTTGTACTCCTTTTTAAAAATGTGAAACTGATGCAATGGCTGCTGAGGGCAACTGAGGAGGTGAGTAGCCATTTCCATTTTCCGGCATGCAGCTCAAGGGCACTGGAGCTTCTGCCCCAGTGCTCAGGGCGGTTGAGCTTGGTCAGGGAGCTGATACATTCCAGGTCAGGGGTCGTCCCTGGACCGGGGGGGCGGTGGCATAAGGGGTTTTTATTTTTGAGGCCTTCGAGCCATCTTTAAATATAGCAGGGACAACGACAACTGGATTTGGATTTGTTTATTGTCACGTGCACCGAGGGTACAGCGAAAAGTATTGTTCTGCATACTGCTCAGGCAGATCATTCCATTCATGAAAACAAAATACATAGGGCAAACATAAAATATACAATGTAAATATATAGACACAGGCATCAGGTGAAGCGTACAAGGGTGTAGTACGACGCAGTAGAGTACTACTCAGGCTGCTGACTGTCTGTCCAACCAAACAGTTCCAGGTCAGAGCCCAATCTTGGTTATAAGCTGAAAGTCCCTTTGGCTGTGAGCAGCTTCTAGCTTCACAGCTGAAGTCTATTGCTAAAAAGGAATTGGCCTTGTTAGTTGTGAGAGCACTTCACGGTTTTGTTTGATGTTTGCTCCTGCTGGTGTCTGCAATGCCTAGTATTTGTTTGCTGCTGCCCCTTCTGCTTCTGTGGCCTGGAATAAGGCAAAGGGAGGACGTATGCCGGCATACTCCTAGCACTGGAGAAGGGGATGGGGTGCTTTTTCACTCTTGTACTGTGCTCTGTGTCAGTGTCACTTTCTGGTATGATTATTCCAGCCTTTGGGAGCTGCAGGAGGCGGAAAGAGGAGGGACATGCAGCCTCGTCTGAGAAGGAGGAGCTAGACCAGGAGGGGATGGTGAATGAGCCCAGATAGGAGCCGCAGTAGTGCCGGAAGATGGAAGGCAGGCAGCGGCAAGGGCCTTGCATGCCCGGAGGACCAGGGAGGCTCTCACACTCGCCCGATTCTTGTAGGACAAGGTTTTGTCCATCAGCTCACCCAATCCCCCCCCAATCCCTCCTTCCCCCAATCCTTCCATTGCCCCCCATCCCTCCTTCCACCAAACATCCTGTCCCTTCATTCCCCACCTTCACACCCATTCCCCACCTTCCCACCCATTTCCCTCCTTCCGTCTTCCCATTCCCCGGCCATCCACAGCCCCCTCCCAACTACCTTGTTCCACCCTCCAAGGGTCTGTATAACATCACCTCAGGGTGATAGGCATATGTCGGCACAGTCAGCGGGTCAATATACAAGTAAAGTGATGATAACTCGCTATTAGGGTGGAGGGTGGGTGGAGGGTACAAGGGCGTCGGGATGCAGGCAGCACGGTAGCATTGTGGATAGCACAATTGCTTCACAGCTCCAGGGTCCCAGGTTCGATTCTGGCTTGGGTCACTGTCTGTGCGGAATCTGCACATCCTCCCCGTGTCTGCGTGGGTTTCCTCCGGGTACTCTGGTTTCCTCCCACAGTCCAAAGATGTGCAGGTTAGGTGGATTGGCCATGATAAATTGCCCTTAGTGTCCAAAATTGTCCAAGATTAGTGTTGGGTGGGGTTATTGGGTTATGGGGATTGGGTGGAGGTGTTGACCTTGGGTAGGGTGCTCTTTCCAAGAGCCGGTGCAGACTCGATGGGCTGAATGGCCTCCTTCTGCACTGTAAATTCTATGATAATCTATGAAGATTAACATGACAGAGGCTTCACATGTATCAAGTGTAACGTGTTTAATTGTGAACATTTGACATTTCCATTCCCCGAGCTACAGATAGTGCCCCCCACCCTGCCTCATGCCAACTCAGTCATGAGTGAGCTCCAGATGCCTCTGTGTCATCTGGCTCTGCCAGTCGTGGCGGCTGACCATTGTCTGTGCCATGGTGTTGAGGCCCTCAGCAATGCTCCTCAGTGACTGGGACATGCTCTGGAGAACCTTGAAAATGTCCACCTGCATCAGGGTCATGTCCCTCATTGACTGGGACATGATGTAGAGGCCCTCAGCCATGGTGGTCACAGATTGAGCCATTCCTTGGGCACCAACATTAAAGATGCTGACACTGTGCTCCACTGTGGTTGCCAGCTAGCAATGTTGGCCTTGGTGTCACGTATTGTCAGCATCATCTCTTGCGCTCATAGCCTTTGGGAGTCCTCCAAAAGGCTATGCACTCACTGGAATATTGCTGACGTCTTCCACTGAAACTGCCGGCTATGCCCTATCATCTACATCAGCTCTGGGATAACCTTGTCCAGAGGCTCGGCATCTGACTGGGACTCAGCAGAGTCCTGGGCTCCAGAAGACCTCCGTCTGCTGACTCCTCCAACTGTTCCTGTATCCACCTGATGTGCATCAGCAACTGTGCGGTTCTCACCAGATTGTGCCCCAGAAGCCTGTCCAATAATGTCACCCACCGAAATGTGTGTCACTGTGCTGGTGGAAGATGGGGATGATAGCCATGACACCTCGATGGCGGTCTCCTCTGAGCTCTCCTCTGATATGGTCTCTTGGCTGATGGGGAGCAGCGGGGGGTGGGGGAGTGGGACAACTTTAAATGACCCGGCCCCATCAGATGGCGATCCTGCTAGACAATGGACATGTGGTCAGTGAGGAGGAAGGATAATTTCATCTGACATGAACAATTCACTTGAGACAAGTCACCTGTGTGAAGGGGCAGGGAACCCCCACCTTTGCAGGGTAAACCAACCTCACTGTCTGCTCTCTCCTTAGTCAACCCCACGGTTTCCAGGGCACTTCCCTCAGAGGCGGTGTGGACTTGAATCTCTTGTACTCCACCCCCCTGCCCCATCTTGCTCCTTTCCCGCTTATTATGGGCTATCCTCACCTGCAGGGACAAAGAAAGAGAGGGAATTATGAGCAGTGCATGCTTGATGGATCAGGGGGGTGGTAGTAGGTGCATGTGTTGGGCACTGCGCCTGGACATGAAGGGCTTTTCAGGTGGGTACTAAGGGGTTCTGGGGAACAAGCACGAAGATTGGATGTGGGAAGGATGCGAGGTGTCACCCAGTGAACTTTGGGAAGGGGGGGGTTGGGAATTTGAGGGGTGGCAGGCGGATCACATGCCATGGAAGAGGTGGTAACTTACCCTTGCAGCTCAGTGGAGGTCATTGATCTTCTTCCTACATTGGCCGGCAGTCCTGCTTCTCCTGCTGTCCGCACTGACAGGCACTGCCACTGCCTCCCAGGCGTTATTGGTGACTCTACTGCTGGTCTTCCAACCCACTCGGGGGAACAGTATGCCTCATCTCGCATCCACAGCATCAAGAAGTCTGCCCATGTCGGCTTCCCCAAAACGAGGAGCAGGTTTGCGCACTGCCATGCTTGTGTGTTGACTGGGATGAGTATTGAGGGAGCACTTAAAAGCAGCTCCCCGTGTTAGCGGCGAGGCGCTGAGGTGCACATTTGGTGAATCAGTTGGCGAGACAGCCAGTAATGGTGTGAAATTTGTTGGGGGCTCATTTCTGGCACTAAGTGTCTTTAAATGCGGGCCATGATCTCACCAATGCAGCCATTGAGAAACACCCTGCCAATCGCGCCCAAAACAACACTTAGAAATGTTTCCATTAAATCGCATCCAAGAGTCGTGTTGTGACAGGGCCAGTGCTTCTTGCATCCTTCCCACTTAAGAATCGCTTGGCCTTGACATGGTGACTTGCCAAAATCAGTGCAGCTGAGATCATGGACTTTCAATCTGTGTTCAACCATACTATGCCATGGCACAGAACTGGTTAACAAGTAGTGCTTTTGACTGATCAATTTGTGAGAAGTTACACACAAATTGCAAAGTACTTAAAAATGCAAAGGATCTTAAATGAACAGACAATTAATCATTTTACTATCAGAACTATAACTGTACCCGGGCAGCACGGTGGCGCAAGTGGTTAGCACGATTGCCTCATGGCGCCGAGGTCTCAGGCTCAATCCCGGCTCTGTGTCACGTGTGGAATTTGCACATTTTCCTGTGTTTGCATGGGTTTCGCCCCGACAACCCAAAAGATGTGCAGGGTAGGTGGATTGGCCATGCTAAATTGCCCCTTAATTGGAAAAAAATGAATTGGATACTCTAAATTTATTTTTAAAAACTATAACTGCAATACAAAAGAAATGTCTCTACCTGACAAACTACAAGCAAAATATGCAGTCAACAAAGAAACGTGGATTTTATTAACTCATACCAGAAGTTGTCTATTTTGTCTGATGCACAAAAGAAATTTAAACTGCTGTTGAAAATTGCAACCAAAAGATAATAAACTTGGAGAGCAGAAATCATTTTATTTTTGACAGCACCTGCTACTGGCTGAAGGCTCAGGTCAATTGCTGAGCGCAGGCACACATTTGTTTAGATGACATTATGTGTAGCTGTGCCAAGCAACACTAAGTGCACTAACAGAGATGGAACAACAATCTAAAGTGATCTCCCCTCTGAGAAGAAATCATGTCAGTCTCATGTTCTTACAGGAATGTGACTGGAATGACTCAAGAGACTGAAGCCTGCAGCACCAACATCTTTAGCTCCAGTTGTTCTGCCACTTTCATGTCAATGTGAAGCATTCCAGTGCACACACTGACAGTGAAAGTGGAAGTGTTGTTGTGCCGTCAGATCTGATTCTGGAAGATACTAAAGGCAAGTGGTGTGACATCTCTTTCAGGAGGCCGGGCAGCACAGTGGTTAGCACTGCTGTATCACGGCACCGAGGACCAGGGTTCGATTCCAGCCCCAGGTCACTGTCCGTGTGGAGTTTGCACATTCTCTCTGAGTCTGTGTGCGTCTCACCCCCACAACCCAAAGATGTGCAGGGTAGGTGGATTGGCCACGCTAAGTTGTCCCTTAATTGGAATTTTTTTAAAAAGCTCTTCCACATACTTGGGATTTACACAATCAAAGTTCAGTGATCAAGCTGGTCCACTGAATCTACGGTCCACTTTTAAACTCAGCCCCACACTTCACCAAAATTGTTCTCCACATGTGTTCAAATCATACCAAATAGCCTCCTTGAACATCTTTCTAGTTGTTAAAAAAAAACCACGGAGTTCTTTTTGCCACATAGAAGTAAGTAAACAGGGAACTCCCTCCTGGCAGGCAGAATATGATTTTCAGTCAAGGGTAGCGACAATACACCTAATATACTGCGGGCACATTTCACACTCTACAGCGATTGATCTCGGAAAGATTGTGCTTTAACTGCAGCTTTTGATGAGCTGCTATCTTCTGTAGCAGCTGAGCAACTCTGGGAGGTTCTCGGGAATTATTTTCCTTAGATCACCAAAAAAACTCTAAACCGTTTAGGAGCTTTTTAGCTGTCGGCAACTTCCTAAGTATTTCCAACCACAGAGTTTCTGGTTAGCATTTGGATTTAGTCTGTCCAACACCTGCGCTCAGGTGCTTTGATGAAAGAAGTTTACTTTGTCACTATGGAGTTACTCATGCATATTTGTCATAAACAAATGATTACAGATGCCTGATTTACTGATTCCAATTATTTTTGTCTTTCCTTTAAACCAAATGCACCAGAAATATACATTTGTAATTTACTTTAATTGACAGACAATCTTGTGAGATAGAATGAACTTTTCAAAATAAACAGTGAGACAGAATAAATTTTTCAAAATAAACAGTCAATGAAAATATGATTCAGTCGAAGAGTTCACATTAACCACAATAACCTTATTAATGTTTTGGCTTTAACTCACACCAAAAATTGTCTATTTTGTTTGATACATAAAATAAATTTAAACTGCTGCTGAAAATTGCAACCAAAAGACAATAAAATGATAATAGCTAAAAAAAATAAGAGTTTTTGTCATAATGCCGTACACTACAATATCTGTGTTGAAGTGTTTTTTTGCAGCCAAGTACGAGACTTACCCTCGTATTTTGTTCTCCACATTCTGTTTCTGTCCTTGGAGTGACCTAGTACACAATCCCCAGGACTTCAACTCAGAAGTCAGAGCTAATCTGTCACAGGAGATGATTCTTAATCTTCTTAAATCAAACTGCACACTGCTCTTTCTCTGATTTATCCTTATGGAACTAAGTTTACATACATTAACCTTTGAAGTAGTGTAGCAGCAAGTGCCTTCGAATCTATCTTATGGACCTCTGCACCATTTAGGAAACAATGCTATAAATATGCAATGTTCTTGCAGGTATTTTTAGCATGACTGCTGTGGTTTGCAAAAAATATATGTATTTATAAAAATATTTATCCTGAATGTGAATGGCAGTTTACAAGTTGCTTATTTAGCACGACTGAGCTTGTAGTAATATGTTTTATGTTCTCTTGATTTAATTGTTTTTTCATCCACTCATAAGTAAAGAAGACACGTGTCAAATATTTGTGGGAAAGCAATTTAATAGATAGAAATGTTATGCAAATTTCTTATTACGGAAACTTTAGCTCTGACTAATTGATCGGACCAAGCGTGTGTCAGCTTTCAATTCAGTGCGACAGCTCCTTTCCTATGTTCTTCCACACTTGATAGAGTAAGTATCGCATAGATTTTCCAGTTTGGAGAATGAATTATTTACATTCTGGGGATTCTCTTCAGCAAGAACTGAACGCAGCTGGAGCAAGAAAGACCGTTCAACTGTTCAAGCCACATTCATCACGCAATATGTATAACTCTGTGAAGCCAGGCAACAATCGATGCGAAATGCACCAGGAAGGTAAAACTCTATGAAATGTCACCATGACCACTCAGAATAATCCAATAAAACTGTAGAACATTAATAAACCTTTACAAACTGAAGGTACAGCTCCGAATAATTGCAATCTGTAAGAGCAATATATATATTCCCAGGGTTGCAAAAATCATGGATGGGAGGGGTGGTGTTTCCTCATTGATTCCAGTGGATTTAGCTTGCTAGAATGGCGTTGGAGCGATTTCCATTGACAAAACTTGAGTACCGACGTTTTTTGCTATTTGTGCATTTTTAAAGCGATTTCTCTAAGTTTCCTCAATGTTCATTGCCCCTTCCTACGATCTTCCCACTGAGCACCCACAGGGCTCATTTACATAGCAATGAATGTCAATCTGCAGCCCTGCAGACTCAAGTTCCTGGTTTTCACAGCCCTATTCGACAAATGTACATGTGGATAAAGAAGCCACAGCTGCTTCCTCATCGCCTGATCCACATGGAAGTGAGGAACTGGTCAGCCTTTATAGAGTTCTTAAACTTGGCTTATTGAAAATCCTTTTACATCCTATTTTAATTCCTAAACCCTGTATTTCTTTTTGCCTGGGTACTACTATGATGAGGGAACTGGTGAAGTGCAGTGCTTTGATGACTTCTGGCTTATCACTGCAGCTATCCAGCGTGAGCAACTAAAAGAGGCATGAGCCGTTGGGAACAGAACAAAGAACAAAGAAAATTACAGCACAGGAACAGGCCCTTTGGCCCTCCCAGCCTGCGCCGATCCAGATCCTTTATCTAAACCTGTCTTCTATTTTCCAAGGATCTACTTCCCTCTGTTCCCCGCCCGTTCATACATCTGTCTAGATGCATCTTAAATGATGCTATTGTGCCCGCCTCTACCACCTCCGCTGGCAAAGCGTTCCAGGCACCCATCACCCTCTGCGTAAAACACTTTCCACGCACATCTCCCTTAAACATTCCCCCTCTCACCTTGAAATCATGACCCCTTGTAATTGACATCCCCACTCTTGGAAAAAGCTTGTTGCTATCTACCCTGTCCATACCTCTCATAATTTTGTAGACCTCAATCAAGTCACCCCCTCAACCTCCGTCTTTTCAACAAAAACAATCTTAAGCTACTCAACCTTTCTTCATAGCTAGCACCCTCCATACCAGGCAACATCCTGGTGAACCTCCTCTGCACCCTCTCTAAAGCATCCACATCCTTCTGGTAATGTGGCGACCAGAACTGCACGCAGTATTCCAAATGTGGCCTAACCAAAGTTCTATACAACTGTAACATGACCTGCCGACTCTTGTACTCAATACCCCGTCTGATGAAGGCAAGCATGCTGTATGCCTTCTTGCCCACTCTATCGACCTGCGTTGCCACCTTCAGTGTACAATGGACCTGAACTCCCAGATCTCTCTGGACATCAATTTTCCCAGGAGTTAGAATTTGGATTTGAATTTGGATTAGAGTTTATTGTCACGTGTACCGAGATAAAGTGAAAGTATTGTTCTGCGTACAGTCCAGACAGATTGTTCCATACATGAGAAACATAGGACATACAATAAATACACAATGTAAATACATAGACATCGGGTGAAGCATACGGAGTGTAGTGCTACACAGCAGAGAAGATGCATGGAGAGATCAGTTAAGTCCATAAGAGGGACATTCTGGAGTCTGGTATCAGCCGGGAAGAAGCTGTTTTTGAATCTGTTGGTGCGCATTCTCAGACGTTTGTACCTCCTGCACGATGGAAAAGGTTGGGAAAATACCTGGGTGGGAGGGGTCTGATTCTGCTGCCTGCTTTCCCAAGGCAGCGGTATATGTAGACAGAGTCGATGGATCGGAGGCAGGTTTGTGTGATGGTCTGGGCTGTGTTCATGACTCTCTGAAGTTTCTTATGGTCTTGGGCCAAGCAGTTGCCATACCAGGCTGTGATACAGCCAGATAGGGGGCGCAATTCTCCTCTCCCATGCCGAAGAGGCCGCGCCGTCGTGAACGCCGTCGAGGTTCACGACGGCGCGGAACGGCCCCGGTCCTGACCGATTCAGGCCCTGACAATGGGCCAGGATCGGGGCCGCGTCATCTACACGCGCCAGACCTTGTCGCCCGCGTAAAAGCAGCGCCGCATAGATGACGCGGCCGGCGCCACATAACGGGCGTCATCCGCGCATGCGTGGTTGCCGTCCTCTCGAAGTCCGCCCCGCAAGAAGATGGGGGACGGATCTTGCAGGGCCGCGGAAGGAAGGAGGTCCTCCTTCAGAGAGAATGGCCCGACGATCGGTGGGCGCCGATCGCGGGCCACCCCACATTTCAGGTAAAGCCCGGTGCAGGATCCCCCCTCGCCCCCCCCCACAGGCCGCCCCCCCCAGCGTTCACGCACTGCTCACGACTGCAGCGACCAGGTGTGGACGGCGCCGGGGCGAACCCGCCGTTTTGGCCTGGCCGCTCGGCCCATCCGGGCCTCAGAATAGCGGGGGTGCCGGAGAATCGGCATTTTCGGTGTCTCCGGCGATTCTCCGGCCTGCGGCCCGCGAAACTCGACCGGGCCGTTCCCGCCGCTTGGGAGAATCGCGGGAGGGCGTCGGACCGGCGTCCCCGGAAATTTTGGCGGCCCAGGCGATTCTCCCAACCGGCGTGGGAGTGGAGAATCGCGCCCAGGATGCTTTCTATGGTGCATCTGTAAAAATGGTCAGAGTCAATGTGGACATGCTGAATTTCCTTAGTTTCCTGAGGAAGTATATGGATGTTGTGCTTTCCTGCTTGTAGCGCGACGTGGGTGGATCAGGACAAATTGTTGGTGATGTGCACACCTAGGAACTTGAAGCTATCAACCATCTCCACCTCGGCACCATTGATACAGACAGGGGTGTGTACGATACTTTGCTTCCTGACATCAATGACAGCTCCTTAGTTTTGCTGACGTAGAGGGGGAGATTGTTGTCATTACACCACGCCATTAGGTTCTCTATATGCCTCCTGTACTCTGACTCATCATTGTTCGAGATCTGACCTACTATGGCCGTTTCATCAGCAAACTTGTAAATGAAGTTGGAGCCAAATTTTTCCACACAGTCATGTGTATATAACGAGTATAGTAGGGGGCAAAGTACGCAGCCTTGCGGGGCCCCAGTATTGAGGACGATTGTGGAGAAGGTGTTCTATCTATCCTTACTGATTGTGGTCTATGGGTCAGGAAGTCCAGGATCCAGTTACAGAAGGAGGAGCCAAGTCCTACGTTTTGGAATTTTGATATGCACTTGGCTGGGATTATGGTGTTAAAAACAGAGCTGTAGACAATGAATAGGAATCTGATGTCGGAGACCTTGTTGTGGAGATGCTCCAAGGATGAGTATAGGGTCAGGGAGATAGAGTCTGCTGTGAACGGTATGCAAATTGCATGGATCAAGGCATTCTGGGAGTATGGAGTTAATGTGTCTCATGAACAACCTCACAAAGCACTTAATAATTCTAGATGTCAAGGCCTCTGGATTGTAGTCATTGAAGCACGTTTCCTGGTCCTTCTTTGGCACCGGTATGATGTTGGTTTTCTTTAAGCAGATGGGAACCTCGGAACAGAGTAGGGAGAGGTTGAAGATGTCTGTGAACACACCCGCCAGTTGGTCCGCACAGGATCTGAGTGCACGACTAGGGACTCCATCAGGACTGGTTGCTTTCCATGGCTTCACTTTCAAGAAGGCCGATCTGACTTCAGAGGCTGTGAAGGTAGGTATGGGTGTGTCTGAGGCTGCTGGGGCAGTTGACAATGGTTTGTGGTTTCCTGCTTGAAACGAGCATAGAATGCATTGTGTTCATCGGGGAGGGGTGCGCTTTTGCCGGAGGTTCTACTCTGGTTTAAGGTCCATGCAGCAAAGTTTTGAGGAGATGTGCAATGCAGGGTTTTTACGCAGAGGGTGGTGAGTGCCTGGAACGTTTTGCCAGGTGAGGTTGCGGAAACAGATACATTAATGGTGTTCAAAAGGCATCTTGACAAACACATGGATAGGATGGATACAGAGCGATACGGCACAAGGAAGTGCTGAGGTTTTTGACAAAGGTTGGTATCATGACTGGTACAGGCTTGGGGGCCGAAGGACCTGTTCCTGTGCTGTATTGTTCTTTGTTCTTTGCTCTGTAGCCCGTTATGTTGCTTAAGCCTTTCCACAATCAACAAGAGTCCGTTGCATTAGTCTCTGACCCTAGCTTAGTCTCATATTTTCTCTTGGCATCCCTGATGGCTTTGCGGCAGTCATACCTAGATTTCTTATAGGTCAGGGTTGCCTGACTTGAACACCTCAGGCCTGGCCTTCAGTCGGGAGTGAATCTCCTGGTTGAACCATGGTTTCCATTTGGGGAACGCACAAACTAATTTTTTTGGCAAGCAATCTTCCACACACTTACTGATGAAGTCTGTGATGATGGTGGCATACTCATTTAGGTTGGTCGCTGATTTCTTGAATATGGACCAGTCCACTGACTCCAAGCATTCGAGCAAGAGCTCTTTCATTGTCTCCGACCAGCATTGCATGACCTTTTTAACCGGATTCTCCCACTTAGGTTTCTGCTTGAATGCCAAGAGAAGGAACACTGTCCTACTGTCCGATTTTCATAAGTGCGGCCCATCCCAGAAGTCCTGGAACGGCTTTACCAACTTATTGGGATGAAGGCTACAATAGCTCATAACTTTCTTGCCAAAGGGCCATTCCAAATGGCAACCAACAGCTTCTGCCAGGTCAATCATAAGGTTTGCAGAAGGCAAGTGTAGATCGAGTGGTCACGTGATGACACAGCGACTTAAAGGATCACGAGTTGGGAGCATGAGAGTCCCCCACAGAATGCATGGGGGTTACAGCATGTGAGAGCTCTTTGGAGTACTCAATAAACTATTGTTGGTGTAAGTCCTTGGTCACCAGTCATTGCAACCTCACACATCTACAGCAAATATGTTTTGCTAAAGACAACACAGTGCTTTATATTATGATAAAAGCAAATATGCTTTTTCATAAAAGCAAATGATAAAAGCAGCACTTTATAATTGTTGCAGGAATTGGCGGCACACTGGTGCAGTGGTTAGCACCACTGCCTCACGGTGCCTAGAACCCGGGTTTGATCCTGGCCGCAGGTCACTGTCCATGTGGAGTTTGCACATTCTCCCTGTGTCTGCGTGGGTCTCACCCCCACAATCCAAAGGTGTGCAGGGTAAGTGGATTGGCCACGCTAAATTGCCCCTTAATTGAAAACATTTAAAAAAAAATTTTTTTTTAATTTGTTGCAAGAAGAGGCTAACTGAAGAGGTCATTAATATTTATTGCGTCACAATGTTTCCACAAATGCTTAAAAACAATAATTTGTACTTGTGACTAACCTTGCAGGTCAATGGCCAGGGGGATGACATGAATGGATCATCCTTCAGCATTTCTGTATTCCTGCACTCAGCTTCTCCAGTACATTGTCCCACGCCCATGAGAAAACGGGCGCGAATCACTCTGGACTATCTTGGAGAAAGTCCAGAGTGAGTCTCCGATTTACAGGGGGCTAGCAGGGCCCCGGAATGCTCCTCACAGCTTCGGCTGCCGATACGGGGCCCTACACTTCAGGCCGCGGGTCTGCACATGTGCGCGGCGGCTGCCTGCGCCGGTGGCCCCACGCAACATGGCGGATCCACACAGCGGGCCGCTGCCTGCGCCGGTGGCCCCACGCAACATGGCGAATCCACACAGCGGGCCGGCCCCTTAAATATAGGCCCCCGCCGGATCACGTACACCCGCTGATCAGTGGCCACCGATCGTGAGCCTGACCATTCTGGAGGCATCCCCCCTCCCCCGGTGACCGATCCGCTCACCCCCCACCAGGGCAGACATGGACTGGGTCCGCAGCCACCATTCCGAGCTCACGCCGGGTGTAACCATGAGTGAACCACACCGGCGGAACTCAGCCAGTTGTCGGCAGAGAATCGCTGCGGGGGCCTTTTACAATGGCCCCCGACCGGTGTCTTGTCGACTGCGCACGCGTGATTGACGGCGATTCTCCGGTCCGCGGAGAACCGCTGGAAGATGTCGGACACAATCCGGGTCTGATGACCCATCCTCTGCCCCCGCGCCGAGTGCGAATTCGGTGCAGGGACTCGGAGAATCCCGCCCATTGACTCTGAACACTGTTGCGATACATTACCAATAGAACAAAAGACAAGAGGCTTATTTCTATGCTCATCACTGAACAGCAATAAGAAGCCTGAAGAGAAAAATCAGTTGCTTAAGGAAGCCAGGGCTTTCTCTTTGGCATTCTCCCAGTATTATGCTGTGAATTATGATGACCTGCTGTCTTTTCAACAATTTCACTCTTCAAAAAAGCCTGGAAATTGCAATTGCAGTGGCATATGGAGTCCAAATCTGGAGCCCTTGAAGCTGACGGACATAACATAAAAAGACACTGCTTCAGAATCAGCCTCAGCATTCGAGGAGAGCAGACTGAGACAGACAATCCAGGGTCCTTGTAGTAATGTGTAATCCAATTTATGCAATTGTATTTCTGCAATAACCAGATAGCTGCGCTAAATTGCAACCTTCGATCCCTCAAGATTCAATAAACATGATTAAAAGCAAAAGTCACATGAAGGTCTTAAGCATATAAACATTTTCTGTTTGCAGTGCCAGTTTGTATAACTTTCAGAGCAAGCACCGACATCATCAACGCCACTCAAACTCTAACAATACCATATGATATGAAACTTTACAATGGAATAATTCACCAAGATTTATTACAATGTCTATACCTTGTGACAATTTAACTTTTACAATTGGTAGGGCAGCACGGTGGCGCAGTGGAAGCACTGCAGTCTCACGGCGCCGAGGTCCTAGGTTTGATCCCAGCTCTGGGTCACTGTCCGTGTGGAGTTTGCACATTCTCCTTGTGTTTGCGTGGGTTTCGCCCCCACAACCCAAAGATATGCAAGGTAGGTGGATTGAACACGCTAAAATTGCCCCTTAATTGGAAAAAATGAATTGGGTACTCTAAATTTATTTTTAAAAAACTTTTACAATTGGTCTGGCCCTGCTGTTGTCAACAGGATTTCCCATTGAATGCAGCCCTCGCCACCAACAGGACCAGAAGACCCTGGCAGTGGGAATAGCCGGAAAGTTCCAGCCATTGTGCCCAATTGGTAGGAAACAATTGAAAGACAAACTATTTTAAAATCCCGTAATGTCCGTCATCCAGACTCGAAACGTTAGCTCCCTGCTCTCTCCACAGATGCTGTCCGACCTGCTGAGATTGTCCAGTAGTTTCAGTCTTTGTTTCAGATTTCAGCATCTGCAGAAAGTTGTTTTTATTAATCTAACACCTTGTTCACTCAAGAAGCTTTGCTGGCTTATATCTTCATACAGCTTTGCATATTGAATTGGAAAATCACCACTTGTTAAAATTTCAAACCCATCCAGGCTTGGTTGCAACAACATGATCAAGGATCCTGTCAATCAATTTGGGGAGAAATCCAATGTTGAGGAAATGGAAATGGAAGTCATTTAAAACAGAGATGAGGAGGAATTTTTTCAGCCAGAGGGTGGTGAATCTGTGGAAATCTTTGCCGCAGTGGGTTAGCCCTGCTGCCTCACTGCGCCGAGGTCCCAGGTTCGATCCCTGCTCTGGGTCAGTGACCATGTGGAGTTTGCACATTCTCCCCGTGTCTGCGTGGGTTTCGCCCCCACAACCCAAAGATATGCAGCGCATGTGGATTGGTCATGCTGAATTGCCCCTTAATTGGAAAAATGAATTGTGTACTCTAAATTTATAAAAACAAAGAGCACGCTTCCTCAACCCCCTTCCTCACCCTTAACCCATAACCCCACCTAACCTGCACATCTTTGAACACAACGGGGTAGTTTTTAGCATTGCCAATCCACCTAACCTGCACACCTTTGATACACGATCAATTGCACAAAGACTAAAGTTGGGTACAACTGTGGCTGTATTACAGTCAGATGCGTGGCCTCCTGCTGCAGCTGGCGAAATGGCAGGGCACTGGAGGTCATGCATATTTATACAGTTCTCCCTGGCCGGACCCAGCCGGCAGGAGCTACCGACAAATCTGTAGTGCAGGTCCTACCTTACATCTCCTATTACAGTGGATCACCACATTCACCTCCTGTTAAAAATGAGTCCGGCGGTAGTGACGTGAAACTATATACAATTAGTACAATTATGTACAGTGGTAGAGAAAGAAAAGTTCATGTTGACGGTCCGGAGTCCGTCAAAGGTTCAGCCGGTCCGGTGCTTTGGTGCTTCGTTGGGAGCGGCGTAACGGTGGCGGCGAAGTCGGTGCTGGCGGTGGCACTGATGGCGGTGCTGATGCTGGCCAGTCATCGGGGAACTCCGGGAGCGTGCAGAAGTCCTCTTCGTCCTCTTGTGCGGAAAAGGGGAGGGGGGGGGTGGTCTGGTGGGGTCAATATTGGCGGCGCGGTGGGAGGTGGGGGGGGGGGGGCGCATTGGTGGTGGTGGGAGGGGGGGGGGTGGAACCTGAGGGTGCCAGGTCCCTGACTGAGACAGTATCTTGGCGGCCGTCGGGGAACTCAACGTAGGCATATTGAGCGTTGGCATGAAGCAGGTGAACCCTGTCCACCAAGGGGTCCGCCTTGTGGAGTCAGACGTGCCTACGGAGAAGGACCGGTCCTGGAGCAGCGAGCCAAGTTGGGAGCGACACCCCGGATGTGGACTTCCTGGGGAAGGTGAAAACACGTTCATCGGGTGTATTATTAGTGGCGGTGCACAATAGTGATCGGATGGAGTGCAGAGTGTCAGGGAGGACCTCCTGCCAGCGAGAGGCTGGTAGGTTCCTGGACCGTAGGGCCAGCTGGACGGCCCGCCAAACCGTACCATTCTCCAGTTCTACTTGACCATTTCCCCGGGGGTTGTAGCTGGTCCTCCTGCTGGAGGCTATACCCCTGCTGAGCAGGAACTGACGCAGCTCATCGCTCATGAATGAGGACCCCGAGTCACTGCGGATGTAGGCGGGGAAACCGAACAGGGCGAAGATGGTGCTGAAGGCCTTGATGACGGTGGCAGACGTCAAATCGGGGCATGGGATGGCGAAGGGGAATCTGGAGTACTCGTCGACCACACTGAGAATGTATGTGTTACGGTCGGTGGAGGGGAGGGGCCATTTGAAATCCACGCTGAGGCGTTCAAAGGGGTGGGAAGCCTTCACCAGGCGCGCACGGTTCGGCCGGTAGAAGTGCGGCTTGCACTCCGCACAGACCTGGCAGCCCCTGGTGACTGTCCTTACTTCCTCAACGGAGTAGGGCAGATTGCGAGCTTTGACTAGATGGTACAATCGAGTGACCCCTGTGTGGCAAAGGCTGTCGTGTCGGGCCTGGAGTTGGTCCACTTGTGCGCTGGCACATGTACCTCGGGAGAGGGTGTCTGGGGGCTCGTTGAGTTTACCGGGGCGATACAAGGTCTCGTAATTATAGGTGGAGAGCTCGATTCTCCACCGCAAGATTTTATCATTTTTGATCTTGCCCCATTGTGTGTTATTGAACATGACGTCTACCGACCATTGGTCCGTAAGGAGAGTGAATCTCTTACCGGCCAGGTAATGCCTCCAATGCCGCACAGCTTCAACGATAGCTTGGGCCTTCTTTTCGACGGATGCGTGTCGAATTTCAGAGGCATGAAGGGTGCGGGAAAAGAATGGCAATGGTCTTGCCTGCCTGGTTTAGAGTGGCGGCAAGGGTGACGTCTGAAGCGTCACTTTCTACTTGGAAAGGCAGTGACTCGTCCACTGTGCGCATCCCGGCCTTGGCGATGTCAGCTCTGATGCGGGCGAAAGTATGTAGTGCCTCGGCCGCGAGGGGGAATTGGGTGGACTGGATGAGTGGGCGGACCTTGTCCGTATAGTTTGGGACCCATTGAGCCTAGTAGGAAAAGAACACCAAGCAGCGTTTGAGGGCCTTGGGGCAGTGGGGGAGGGGAAGTTCCATGAGGGGGCGCATGCGGTCGGGGTCGGGCCCGAGAAGTCCGTTTTGGACTATATAGCTGAGAATGGCTAACCGGGTCGTGCTTAACACACACTTCTCTTTGTTGGAGGTCAGGTTGAGAAGAGTGGCAGTGCGGAGGAATTTATCGAGGTTGGCATCGAGGTCCTGCTGGTCATGGCCGCAGATGGTGACATTACCTAAGTACGGAAAGGTGGCCCGCAAACCGTACTGGTCGACCATTCGACCCATCTCTCTTTGGAAGACCGAGGGCGAGATTCTCCGACCCCCCGCCGGGTCGGAGAATCGGCGGGGGCTGGCGTGAATCCCGTCCCTGCCGGTTGCCGAATTCTCCGGCACCGTAGATTCGGCGGGGGCGGGAATCGCGCCGTGCCAGTTGGGCCCCCCCCGCCGCGATTCTCCGGCCCGGATGGGTCGAAGTCCCGCTGCTAGAATGCCTGTCCTGCCGGCGTGGATTAAACCACCTCTCTTACCGGCGGGACAAGGCGGCGCGGGCGGGCTCTGGGGTCCTGGGGGGGGCACGGGGCGATCTGGCCCTGGGGGGTGCCCCCACGGTGGCCTGGCCCGCGATTCGGGCCCACCGATCCGTGGGCGGGCCTGTGCCGTGGGGGCACTCTTTTCCTTCTGCCTTTTCCACGGTCTCCATCATGGCGGAGGCGGAAGAGACTCCCTCCACAGCGCATGCGCGGGGATGCTGTGAGCGGCCACTGATGCTCCCGCGCATGCGCCGCCCGGCAATGTCATTTCTGCGCAAGCTGGCGGGGCATCAAAGGCCTTTTCTGCCAGCTGGCAGGGCGGAAATCTGTCCGGCGCGCCCCAAGCCCCTCAAGGTTAGGGTTTCGGCCCCCCCAAGATGTGGAGGATTCCGCACCTTTGGGGTGGCGCGATGCCGGACTGATTTGCGCCGTTTTTGGCGCCGGTCGGTGGACATCGCGCCGATACCGGAGAATTTCACCCCGAGACCCCATTTGTGACACCGAAAGGGACCCTAAGGAAGTGGTAGAGGCGAACGTCCGCCTCGAAGGCAGTGTATGGCTGGTCCGACCTCCGGATGGGGAGCTGGTGGTAGGTGGATTTCAGATCAATTGTTGAGAAGACCCGGTACTGCGCAATCTGATTGACCATGTCAGATATGCGTGGGAGGGGGTACGCGTCGAGCTGCATGTACCTATTGATGGTCGTTCTGTAGTCCACGACCATCCTGTGTTTCTCCCCAGTTTTAACCACCACCACTTGGGCTCTCCAGGGGCTGTTGCTGGCCTCGATAATACCCTCCTTAAGTATCCGCTGCACTTCGGACCTGATAAAGGTCTTGTCCTGGGTGCTGTACCGTCTGCTCCAAGTGGCAACAGGCTTCCAATCCGCATAGATTGGCAAAAAGGGAGGGGGGATCGACCTTCAGGGGGGTAAGCGCCTGCCGAATTTGAGGGTGAAGCTCTGGAAGTTGCACTGGAAGCCCAGGCCCAACAGGAGCAGCGCAGAGATTAGGAAGGACATAGAGGCCAAAGTTACTAAATTCTATGCCCTGGACCGTGAGGGTGACTGTAAAAAAGCCTCGGATCGGGACGGAGTGGGATCCGGAGGCTAGGGAGATCCTTTGATTGGCAAGGTGGACCGCGAGGGAGCAGCGCCTTACCGTATCTGGGTGAACAAAGCTTTCGGTGCTCCCGGAGTCCAACAGGCACGAGGTCGCGTGGCCATTGATTTTAACCGTCGTCGACGTGGTGGCCAGGTTGTGCGGGCGAGATTGGTCCAGCATCATCGAAGCGAGCTGCGGGTAGCCATCTGATGCTTCGGGTGGCAAGCGTGTGCGGTTCCGATGTCGGGATGACCGGGGACCCTGCGGGTAACAAGATGGCGGCGACAATGGTGCACACATGGACCAGGGAGGAGAAGATGGCGGCTCCCATTATGCGTCTGGCGTGGGGGAGGGGGCGATAGCGGGCGCGATCGCAGTGACTGAGAGGGCCTGGCACACAGCCGCGAAGAGGCCCTTTTTACTGCAGGCTTTACAAACTGCAGTGCAGGCCGGGCAGTGTTGGCGGGGTGCTTCTGCTGACCGCAGAAGTAGCAGCGGCGACCCCCGGGGTGCGCGGATCGGCGTGCGGCTGAGGAGGTTGTCGACGGGGTCCAGGAAGGGTAGGAAGGGGTTTAAGGGTGGGCTGCGCGGCGGGAGAGGTACAATTGTACGTTACGGGATGCGACCGTCATGGAGAGCGCCAAGGTTTTCGTCTCCGCCAGTTCGAGCGTGGCACCTTCCAGCAATCGTTCTCGGATGCTGTCCGACGCAATCCCCATCACGAAGGCATCGCGCATGAGGAGATTTGCGTGTTCAGCGGCCGTGATGGACTGTAATAAATTGATGCACGATCAATTGCACAAAGACTAAAGTTGGGTACAACTGTGCCTTTATTACAGTCAGATGCGTGGCCTCCTGCTGCAGCTGGCGAAATGGCAGGGCACTGGAGGTCATGCATATTTATACAGTTCTCCGTGGGCGGAGCCAGCCAGCAGGAGATACCGGCGAACCTATAGTGCAGGTCCTACCTTACATCTCCTATTACAGTGCATCACCACAACCTTTGTACACAAATGGGTAGTTTTTAGCATAGCCAATCCACCTAACCTGCGCATCTTTGGACTGTGGGAGGAAGCCGGAGCACCCAGAAGAAACCCACGCAGACAGGGAGAGAGACTGCAAGCTCCACACAGAGACACCCAAGGCAGGTTCCTGGCACTGTGAGGTAGCAATGATAACCACTGTATCACTGTGCTGCCGAATGTTAACCTTTCTCTCCACAGATACTGCCAGAACTGATGCATTTTTCCAGAACATTTTGTTTTTATTTCTGATTTCCAACATCAGCAGTATTTTGCTTTTCATGGGGGAAGAGAAAATTGTTCAAGGTAAAAATGTTGATTATGTTTGCTGGAATTCAATGTGTCAGCTGTGGATATGAAGATAGGTTCCTGTCCTTGATTTCCTGTTCATTTTCTCTGATGCTTTTTTTCAGTTCTGTGTAGTCATATGGAATGCATCCATCAGCTTCTCTTGGCAGAGCTGAAATATTGATCAGCCTGAGATGGTGAATGACAATATGGTCTGTCTCCTCTTTCCCAATCAATGAAGGAGAAAAAGTCACCAATTCCTAAGTGATAGGATGGAGGAATTCATCATTTTCATCATTGATTGACTATTGTTGGAGCTCATATCATTCTCCACTTTAAGGCAAGGAGTTAAATTCTGGTGTGGTGTTTCAGACTGTGTACGGTTGCTCTTTTGTTGACTGGTTATATGCTGCATAGCATCATAGCTTGTAGGTAGCAGATGCTATTGACTAATTGAAGGATTAGCTCATTCAGCTTTTACTGGTATTTCCTCCATCAAGAATCTCAGCACTGCCTCTTCCTTTTCAATGGAGGTCCTGTGGCACAGTAGGTGGCATTGCCTTTGAGCCAGAAGTCCCGGATTTGAGTCCCATCTTCGGACATGATGACCGAGGAATGTACATTTATAACGTTGCCACAAGTTGAGTATCAAGCTGCAAACACGCGGCATTGACAGGCACTAAGAGTGGGAGAGACTCCTGGTCGGCCATTCTTGATACGGAGTGACGTCCCTCAAGTTATAAGCCTCTGGCAACAGAGCAGTAAACTGTTCCAGGAAAAAGCAGCTATGGAATCAGATGAAAGTCCGCCTTGTGCACCACTAGAGATGGGAAGAGAGAAAAAAAACAACAAAAACATTGCCTTTGCTTAAAAAGAGAATCCCACGCCCACTCCCAGGTGTTTATCTGAGTGAAGCCAACATTACTTTCTATAATTAGCCAGGTAACATAACTAGCCCCCAGCTCCAGGTGTATTTGTTGATCATCATCATCTTGTGTTTGTTGAACCTTATTTTGTGTGAACTAACTGCTGTGCACCCTAAATTATAACAGTGACTCCATTTAATTGGCTTTAAATTACATCAGGATATTCTGAAATTATGAGAGAAGCGATATAAAATCTAGTCTTTATTTTATGTCTATATTGATAATTAAATATTTAGTTTCATTAGGTTTTATTCAGAATAAACATGGTCCGCAATCAGTAACCACGTTACGCCCGGTGCGGGTCTGTATGAGATGGGTGAATAGCAGGGAATGCAAAATCAAGATTTGAGCCGGGCACAAACCATTTTGCGATTCACCCGACCCGTCCCCATTGGCGAGTTCCGGATCTTGCCCCAAAATAGTGAGAAAAATTATTAACCCTCATTTGCATTCATTTCAATCTCATGAATGAGATTGAAATCAAAAGCAGCGGCCTCCCTGGAAGTACCTGACTCTCCAGCAGGAAGTCACGTGGGCAGCATTTAGTACAAAGAACAATACAGCACAGGAACAGGCCTTTCAGCCCTCCAAGCCTGTACCCGTCCTGATAGCACATTTGGCCAAACTCCTCTGCACTTCCTAGTGCCTTATCCCTCTATACCCATCCAATCCATGTATTTGTCGAGATGCCTTTTGAATGCTGTTCATATTCCTTTTCAAAAATGGGAACCTGGCACAATGGCTACTGAGAGAGAGTGAGCAGGTGATTAGTAATTTACATGTTCTGGCAGGCAGCTCGAAGGCATTGGGGAGCGGCGAGGAGGTGGGGGACCTCAGGGGAGTTGGACTTGATCAAGTGGCTGAAATGTTCCAAGTCGGGGGTCACCCTTGGGTCAGGATGAGGGTCTTTGCGTCTGTGAGACCTTCAAACCATCTTTAAATATTGTGCAGACCCATAACAGGGGTAACCACAGCTGCAGCCTGTCTGTCCTACCAAACACTTCCAGGACAGACCCTGCTGTGGCTTCGATCCTGAAATTCAATTTCACTCCCTTTGACTGTGAGCAGAGCCTAGCTTCACAGCTGAAGGCTAATTCAAATGAAGAATTAACCTTGTTAGTTGTGAGAGAACTTCACGCTCCTCAACTCTCAAGTGCCTCCTCAAGAGCACACGTGCCATGTCCCAGAGAATGATTAGTGCACTGCATGTCCAGCAAACTTTGATGCCTGAACAGTGTGCCTGAGCTGTAGGAGTGTCAGCACCACAGAAGCGGCAATCAAACACTGAATAGGACTTCACCACTATAGATCTTCTCAGAACCAAAGGATAAGTGTGAGAATAAGGGGTGGGCACCTGAGCATGGTCTCCCTAATGTTCCCGGCAGAGGTATGGGGTATAGAGGCTCCTGGGGCAAAATTCTCCGGTATCGGCGCGATGTCCGCCGACTTGCGCCCAAAATGGCGCAAATCAGTCGGGCATCGCGCCGCCCCAAAGGTGCGGAATGTTCCGCATCTTTGGGGGCCGAGCTCCAACCTTAAGGGGCTAGGCCCGCGCCGGACTAATTTCCGCCCCGCCAGCTGGCGGAAAAGGCCTTTTAGCGGCGGGACTTCGGCCCATCCGGGCCGGAGAATCGCGGGGGGGGGGGGGGGGGGGGGGCCAACCGGCATGGCGCGATTCCCGCCCCCGCCGAATATCCGGTGGTGGAGAATTCGGCAACCGGCGGGGGCGGGATTCACGCCAGCCCCCGGCGATTCTTCGACCCGGCGGGGGGTCGGAGAATCTCGCCCCTGATGTGGCCAGGGATGAGTGTACAGAGCAAGGTTTGCTGGCAGAATTGGCTCACTGGATGGCATTCTGAGAGAAGGCCGGACAGGTAAAGGTGGGGGAGGAATTTAAGGGTCCTGGGGTGGAAGCCCTAACTCCTTGTCAGTCTCTCTCCATCTCTAATTCCTTACAGATGCAATGATGTTTGCTGGGATTGATCACGCGAAGGCTGCTCTTGCATTGTGTGACAGCCGAGGTGGGCATACCCTGGAGACGGCAGCAACGCCAACACTGGCTGGAAGCGGCACCACATGAGCTGGCGGCTGCCGCACACCATGAAGACCCGGCTACCCATCAGGTTGAGGAGCGACTCAGAAGGGGAGGCCAGGGACAGCCCAAGGTGTAGAGACGTCGTTGCTCATTCAATGAACTGATGGACACCATGTGCTGCAGAAGACTGCGTCTCAGCAGGCAAACAGTGCAGCACCTGTGCTACGTTCTCGGGAACTTGGCACCCTGTGGAGGAGGCGGACACCGACTTCCAGTGGCCGTGAAGGTCACTGCAACCTTGAACCTTTATGCCACTAGGTCATTCCAGGGCTGGAGTCTTCCCCACAGGCGCATCCGGGAGGTGATGGATGCTCTGTATGCCCAGGCATCACCTGCCAGCTGGATCAAGCCCACCAAGATGCCAGGCTGCAGAATTTGCTGCCATCGCCAGGACGCCACAGGTCCAGGGAGTGATCATGGCATGCATGTCTCCCTGTGACCGCTGGGGCATCAGGGAGTGTCCTATATTAATAGCAAGGAGTTTCACTCTTTTAATGTTCAGATTGTGTACAACCACTGACTCTGAATCATGCACGTCTGTGCCCATTTCCCTGGGAGTGTGCACGACTGTTACATCCTGGGACACTCAGAGATCCCTGGTGTCATTGAGGACCATCCCAAGATGACGGGTTGGCTCGTGGGGACAAGTAATACCCACTGGGGTTGTGACTGATGACGCAGGTGCGGAGTCCTGAGACCGAGGCAGAGACTCGATAGAATGAGGTCCATGTTGCCACCCATGCTGTCATTGAGTGGTGCATCAGGCTGCTGAAAATGCAGTGCCTTGCAGTACACCCTCCAGAGAGTCCCCGCTTTGTGGTGATCTGCTTTGCCTTCCACATTCTGGCACAGCAGCGGGATGACATGCTGGATGAGGAGGAGGAGCACACGCAGGTGGAGGGACATGCAACCTCATCTGAGCAGGAGGAGGTGGTCCAGGAAGGACTGGAGGATGAGCCCATGGAGGAGCCAGTGGATGGAGGACAGGTGGAGGCAAGAATCTGATATGTGAGGGAGGCCCTCATCATGTCTAGATTCTGCTCGGAGACTGTGTCCGTCAGCTCAATGCACCTCCCCCACTTTTCCTCCCTACAATATCCCCATTTCTTTCCCTCCTCCCCCCCCAGTCTCCCTCACCCCATTTTCCTCACTCCCCCAATCCTCCTCTCTTTCCCTCTTCCCCCATTCCCTGCACTCTGCCCCATTCCCTTCCACCCCAATCACCCCGCCCTCCCCCTTTTCCGTCCCTCCCCCCGTTCCCCTCCCCTTTCCCCATCCCCCCATTACATCGCCCTCTCCTGAACACCCTATTAACCCCTCCAAGAGTCTGTGTGACATCACCCCAGGGTGATGGCCTGTGTCCGCACTGTCAGCGGGTCAATATACAAGGCAGGGGAGTGATTACAACTCACTGAGAGTAAAGCTCTGGTGCCCCTCAGTATATGCCAAAGTCTGACTATTGTCCTTCTGCTGACAGCACGCTCACCCCTGTGGTGTTCCTTGTGTAGTTTATTTCAGGATGGTTGGCGTAGTGGTCACAAAGACCACAGTATTGCTATTACTTAAACAAAGCTCTGATTTATTTACACTACTAAAATTGGGACTTAACACTTAGTCCTTAAGAATACAGAACTGATCAATAACATCTAACTACACTCATCTACTGCTAATCTTGCTACTGGTATAAACTATAATCTAACCTTACTCACACAATCTGCTTTTATGATCTTCACTAGCTATCTCCCGCATACACTCCTCCTCTAAGATTTAGCATCACTGCCTTATATAGTTGTATCTGTAGCTCCCTCAGTGGCTACTCTCGACACTACATTAACCCTTGTAATGCTGATAGTTATGATAATACCACAACCACTATCCTCTGAATGGTGCATGCATCCAGAGCTTAAGATCTTGGACCACTGTGCCCGAGTGGGGGGGGGGGGGGGGGGGGGGGGGGGGGTGACATAGGGTGGGGGTGCAGGCAGGCCCGCTGTGAAGATTAAAGTGCCAATTGCTTCACATATTTTAATAGGTACATTTTACTGTGACAGTTTTCAATTCCTACTTAGCTCCAGGTAGTGAACTCATCTGTGCCCACTCAGTACTCCTCACTCTTTCTTTTACTATACATTTAGAGTACCCAATTCTGTTCTTCCAATTAAGGGGCAATTTAGCATGCCCAATCCATCTACCCTGCACATCGTTTTGGGGGTAGGACCCACGCAGACACAGGGAGAATGTGCAAACTCCACACAGACAGTGACCTGGGGCCGGGAGTGAACCTGGGTCCTCAGCAATGTGAAGCAGCAGTGCTAATCTTTCCTCACTCTTTTTGCTCCTTCGTGGTCTACTAATACATTGAGGTTTGTCGCCAGGAAGCACATCAGAAGTGGAGGCAGCCTGCCGCCTCCGTGCCCTATGGCCTTTGGTGTACATCTACTTGAGGGTCTGGAGGTGGGGGAGGGGGAGGTGGTATTAGCTGACTTAACGGTGTCATGGGCATTGCCATGCCACCCTGTTCTGTCAGCTGCCCTTGAGATGCACCGGTGTCAGGAGGGGAGCATTTGGAAGAACTGGAGATCACTGCCGTCTGCTTGGTGGCAGGCCCTAGGTTGGCCTCCAGTGCTTCCTCCTCCATGATGGTGTTCGGAGGTTCCTGGGGGACTCCATGGGATGGAGGGGCAACTGGAGTGAACTCCAGAGCCTCGGAGTCATCTGACCCTGCCAGTCCTGAAGGCTCCCCCTTGTATGCACCATCGTGTTGATGTCCTCAGCCATTCTCCTCAGCGACTGGGTCATGCTCTGCATTGTCCATCTGCATCTGGGACACTTCCCTCAGTGACTGGGACATGTGTCGAGGCCCTCAGCCATAGTCGTCATAGATTGAGCCTACCTTGGACACCACCACTCAAGATACAGGCATTGTGCTCTGGGAGACCCTTGTCTAGAAGTGGTCTTTTGGGCGGTTGGGGGCGTGGGAGGGGGTGGGTGGCCTCATCAGATGGAGATCCTGCAAGAGAATGGACATGGGGTCAGTGAGAGGGAAGGATCATTTTGTCTGACATGAACTGCTCACTTGAGACAGGTCATTTAGGTGAAGGGACAGTGGATCCTCACCTCTGTGGCACAGGCCAACCTCACTGTCAGTGACTATTCTCTCCTGGGTAAACCCGTGGTTTCCAGGGCCTTTCCTCATAGGGGGTGAGGACTCAAATCTCTGGGACTCAGCCCCCCGTGTTAGCCAGTTTCTGTTTATTATGAGCTTTCTTCACCTGTGGGGACAAAGACAGCTTTGTGAGCCTCACGCTTGATGGGTCAGGGGGTCTTTAGCAGATAGCTGGTGCCACTACCTCCCAGGCAGCATTGCTGACCCTGTTGCTGGTCTTCTGACCTTCTTGAGGGAACAGGGTAGCCTGCTTTTCATCTACAGTGTCGAGAAGCTTTGTAATTTCACCATCCCCAAAGCGAGAAGCAGGTCTATACGCTGCCATGCTTGTGTGTTAACTGGGAGTAAGTGGTGAGGGAGTGTTTAAAAGCAGCTCCCCCTTGTTAGCAGCAAGCTGCTGAGGCGCAAGTTGGACAAATCAGATGGCAAGACAGCTAGAAGTGTTGAGAATGTCATGGGAGCTTATTTTTCGCATTAAGTGCCATCGAATGCGGGCCACCATCTCACCAATATGGCCATTGCGAAACATCCGCCAAAAACTGGACTCCCAAATTTTTCCGATGAATTGCGCCCATTAATTCTCACCATTCCCTTGGACACAGTGTTCTGGATGCGTTTTGTGTTGTAATTTAATCAGTTAGCTTAAGTAACTTCACTATTCACAAACTAACAGTTTTGCGTGCATCTTGGAGATCATCAGCTGTGCACGCATAACCAATAGCGGGCTCCCTCAGGGATCAGTCCTCATATGACTCTCTTCAACATCTACATCAATGACCTCCCACCCTGACAAAGTCACAGCTCTTCACATATGCCGTAAATTTGGAACTGGCTTTCCAGGCGAAACAAGTTCGGTATCACACAAGCAAGCCTGCAGAGGCAATAAAATATTGATATGAATATTTTTTTCTTTGTACATTTTATATCCAAATAGTACATCCATTCTCTATTTCAGTTGTGCAGTTGATAAGTTGTTCATCACAGAAAGCAATAGGCATTTGGTAATAAATTTGGTCTGAGTTTGTTCTGTGTCTCACAAAGAAGTTTGAAGGCTCCTATAGTTGAACATTATGGGCTGCATTCTCCCAAAATGGGACTATGTCCCCACGCCGGCATAAAAACACTGGAGTTTTACTTCAGAGATTCCTGGAAAAAAGATCAGCTAATTCAATGCCCTGCAGGGGGCTAGGAGGGACCCGGAGTAATTCACGCAGCTTTAGCTACGGACACGGGCCCCGCACTTCCGGTTCGGAGTCCGCACATGTGCATAGCGGTGGCCTCCAACGGCCCCACTGAGTTCCATGGCAGACTCGAACCGCAGAGCCAGACACAATAATTAGACCCCCCCCTGATCAGCCACACGCCCGAGTATCTAACAGTGTGGATCTAACCCCCGGCCGCCTTTATGGCTCCCCCACCGGTGTCCGATCCCCCCGCCCCCCCCCATCAGGGCGGCCGCGGACTGTGTCCGTATCCACCATGAAAGCATCCCCTCCGCCAATAGGTGGTTAGTTCCACGCCGTCGAGAACTCGGCCGGTCGGGAGCTGGTCTCTGTGAATGGGCCCCCAATCGCGCGGCGTATTCCACGATCATAACGATTCACGGGTCCCGGAGAATTCCCGGATAGGCACCAGGCCCGATTTCGGCATGAAAGTGGATTCTCCGCCCCTGCGCCGAATGCGATTTCAGCACGGGGCTGCGGAGAATCCAGCCCTCTGTTTTTATTGGTAACTCATAACTATATACATCTCAAACTTATGACCTTAACTAGGTACTACCTCCATGATGGCTTCTGCTAAACGCTAATGTACTCAGTCCATTATCATGCGGCTCTCTACATGATACTGTGGACAGTACTGTTCTCCAGTCTAACATTAACCATTGCTATGCTGAACACTCTTGTATTACACCGCCGCTCAAGCAGTTACTCAAATATATTTACTTTTCAATCTTTCCATGCAGCTTGTTCCTGACTTTATACATTCAGATGGTCTGGTGCCTTGACAATTCTTCTAGACCTTGTTCTGGTCACATTGAGAGGAGTGGCCGGTTCAGTTGCTTTGGGCAGAATTTTTTCAGTTCGGGGTTAAATTCGTAGTATTCTGTGATTCCGGTACTTGGTTATCTCCATCTTATTCGTGTTTTGCACTTCTCGGAGTTGGATTTCTCCTTCCTGACAACCCATCTGCCTTGTTTGGAATCCATAGCTTTGCCCTATTCCTTCCAGAGGAAACGTGCACTCAGTTCATTCATCTAGTGGACTCAATGGCCCCACTGGAAGTGAAAACCCATGATTTCACCGGAAGTTTCAAAAAAGGAACCTTTGTTCGAAGTTTTTTCACAATTTCACCCAAATTATTTTTTACTTTCTTATTTTCCATTCTTTTTTCAAGCCAATTAAACATTTCACTTAGCTAAGTAACTACTCTGGTGAATTCAGTTGTGTGACGAATGTGGGAATTTCATATATATATTGTATTATATGTGTCTGGTGTGTAATGGTTAAACGCCTGAGTTGGTGTGTGTATGTCTCGACTGCAGTAAGGTTTCTAAAAATCCTGGTATAAAAGAAAGGCAGACACTGTGGCTACAGAAGAGATAATTAAAGCCATGTAAAATTGAGATCATCATTCATTCCTACCATGTATAGTGTTTACAAATGGAATTTTGTTTATATAAAGAAGGTTCCCTGGGGTTTAGTTAATTGAGGGGTTGTGATTAGCTTAGTAAAATTAACATGAACCAGTTAGTGGGATGGAGATTATGTACTTAATGGGAGGAGCCAGGGGTTGAAGCAATCAGGTTTTGAGTTTCAGTTTAGATTCTGCTGTGAACGGAACAGGAGCTTTTAGTCAAGTATTGGGAAATTAAACAGTAGTTTGACACAGGCAAGAATCTGCAAACTGTTTCCGAAAGAATCTCTCACTCACAAAGCAGTTTCTCCAAGACATGTCTATTCCGGTGTTTGCTAACTATATTTAAAAAAGAATTTTGACAAGGCACCTGGAGCGAAGTATTCTTTCCTCACAGTCTTACAAATTAAATAAAATATAGGCTTTTCTTTCTGGTATCCTAGGAAATATTGGGGTCTGGTCTGGGATCATAATAATTGTTTTTGTTTCAGGATAATCTATGAAATTCTTATACAACCTGAACAACTGGAGATGGATATTCAGTTCCTTTTGAAATCTTTCTTCCACAGTCACTGACTGATACTTAGACTTCTTCAATTCACTCGTTAGTTCCTCAATCGGTTTCTGAGAAAGTTGCTTTTCTGCATTTAAAGTTTGGATTTGTCCTTCCATACCACACATCTAAACTTTCATGCACTTCATATTGAATCAAAGTTCAGGAATTTCATCAGTTTTGATTATTAATTCTGCATTCAATCAACTGTTTTGATTCATCAGCAATTCCTTCTCCTATTCCAGGCATTTTCATTGTACTTAATCGAGATTTCTGATACATGAAGTTCATCAAGTTTAATTGAATCAGCAAGAGAATCAAGGGTTATGGAGATGAGGCAGGAAAGTGGAGTTAAGTATTGTATCAGAGCAGCCATGATCTCGTTGAATGGCGGAGCAGACTTGATGGGCCGAGTGGCCTACTTCTGCTCCTACGTCTTATGGTCTAAGGCCTATCTTTGTTGAATTTGCTTCTGCAAGTTTATCATTTAAGCTTTTCAAGTTCTCTATCAAGTGTTTTACTTTCTGTGAGCAACATTTCAGTGTTCTCATCATGTCTGTTTTTCATCTCTGTACTTGGAAGTTGCTTCTCTTCACTGATTAATTTTCCCTTAGTAGTGCCTTATTTCTCTGTGCTTCTTGTCAAACTCATATTCTGTCCTTGTACTCCTGCTAATTGTTTCTGAGGCGTTTCATGCTCTTTTGGGGAGAATTTCTACTTTAATTTGGGTATGCTGTTTTTCTGACGGTTAAATTAGAGCTGAAGGTTTTACAGAAGAACATAAGAACTAAGAGCAGGAGCAGGCCATCTTGCCCCTCGAGCCTGCTCCGCCATTCAATGAAATCATGGCTGATCTTTTGTGGACTCAGCTCCACTTTCAGGCCCAAACACCATAACCCTTAATCTTTTTATTCTTCAAAAAACTATCTACCTTTATCTTGAAAACATTTAATGAAAGAGACTCAACTGCTTCACTGGGCAAGGAATTCCATAGATTCACAACCCTTTGGGTGAAGAAGTTACTGCTAAGCTCAGTCCTAAATCTACTTCCGCTTATTTTGAGGCTATGCCCCCTAGTTCTACTTTTACCCGCCAGTGGAAACAACCTGCTCGCATCTATCCTATCTATTCCCTTCATAAATTTATATGTTTCTATAAGATCCCCCCACATCCTTCTAAATTCCAACGAGTACAGTCCCAGTCTACTCAATCTCTCCTTGTAATCCAACCCCTTCAGCTCTGGGATTAACCTAGTGAATCTCCTCTGCAAAAATCGCTTGCTTTTAAAGCAGACCAAGGCAGGCCAGCAGCACGGTTCACTTCCCGTACAAGCCTCCCCGAACAGGTGCCGAAATGTGGCGACTAGCGGCTTTTCACAGTAACTTCATTTGAAGCCTACTTGTGACAATAAGCAATTTTCTTTTTTTTCTTCTTTTCTTTCTTTCTTTCCAGCACCAGCACTTTTGTTGCTCCTGTACACAAGAATTCTTTAACTTCCCATCGCCCACCACCACAGTTCCAAAAACCCATTGCTCAGTCATGTTTTCATTGTCTTAAACTCTTCAACAGAATGTATTGCAACTGTATTCCCTCTATCAATGTCTGGGTGTCTGATTGTACCCCAGCATTTTCCTGCTGGAACATTAAATATTGCTGAGTCTTCTCTAGGAGCAAGTTCTTCAGCTCTTTAAGAGTGATATTAAATTCATTTTGCTTCCCTATGTAATTTTCCAGAGAAACAAACTTTGTCCTGAGAGATCCATGTTGCATGTGAAGGTCCTTCAGCAGGTCTTCCTTTTCTTTGCAAAGCTCCGCTGCTTCATCTCAAAAGAGTCTGCTTGATGTTTATCTGCTGTTCCTCCATTCTGCCGTTTAAAGCAGTCTTCACTTACTCATGCTCCTGAAAGGTATGTACTCCCTTTACATTTGATCTTGAAGGACAATCAACTCTTCTTTCAACTGTTTATTTTCTTGGTGTTCTTACTAACTCATTCTGTGCTTCAGTGCATTGTGTTGTCTCTACCAATAGTTCCAATGCAGTTTTTTCTGAAGTAGAAGACAACGTGTCTTTAACTCCTCAGATTCCCGGCAGCATAATTTGATTCTTCAAAGAGTTTTTTAAAGGCTGCAACTTCTTTGGGTAAATTTTCTGCTGGCTGTTGTGCCTGGCTGAGGTCTGCCAACTCCCTCTTTAATTTTACAAGTTTTTCCTTCTTGTGCTCTTTTAGAGATATGTACTGGGTCTGCACACTATTCAGACTTCTTCTCAAGATTCAACCTTTCTGCTTCTTTCAAAGCCTCTTTGTACATTAGTGATACCTCAGAAATGTGTTTGCTCAGACCTTGAACAGTTACGCCAATGAAGATTTTAGTTTATTATGCATTTTCTAAACTACAAAGTCTGCTTGAATCTTGTGCTTCAAGTCTTCCAATTCTGCTTTGATACAAACATTTATAAATATTATTTATGTCTTTTCTTTCTCCACCTGTAACAGAGCTTTGACTTTATACTTTATTTTTCTTTTACTGTTAGTCCAGTCTATATCCCTTAGCTTGTTTCAATTCTGTTAATGTGCTACTCATGTCTTTATTATCCGGTCGCAGCCTGGAATGCTCTAGTACTTTGCCTTTGAGACAGCTAGCTCGGCCCTGTAACCTACTGTTGCAGTTTGGGTCAAATGTTGGCCTTTTCAAGAAGATCTATGTTAAGACTTGCCTCCTCCTTGCTCTGCATTAAACTCTTTAGCCCATGCACCCCATTCCACTCTCATGGTTTGACACCATCGTGCCGCTTGCTTTGCTATTGACTTTTGCCCTTTTGTTGCTTTATTGGGGTTGTTCTACAAAATCCATTTATTATTGGCTTTGTCAGGACCCCTGGAACTTTTGCCTTTCCTGTAGCAGCTATCCATGATTGATTATATCTCTTTTAAATATTGCTTGTTTACTGAATTTCCATCCTCATCTCACTCATTAGATGAGCACTCTTTTTCATCTCCACAACTTGAAGATTAAATACTTGTCAAAGGGTTTTAATATCCCATCAAAGCTGGCTGAGGATTCATCAGTGCCTTGCATTAGGATTATTTCATCGGCAATTTCACCAAATAAGTATAAAACTGTTAACTTGGACTTCCTTTGATGTCTGACCTAATCCTGATGTACAAGTGCAAGATTATTAAAAAATTCTCCTCCATGATGCCCAATTCTGAATCTGGCTTGGCCCTTGCATTAACTCAAATTGGTCTGGTAGTTTTAATCTGCCATCGATGGCGTATTCAACAGACCTTTAAGCTTCTAGAAAGTTCCAAATTGAATCACCCTGGATGGCAGACGTCCCCCTAGAATGGACATATCCAGACAGCACCCCTCTGCAAAATGTATTCCACCCAGCTTAACCAAAATGGGACTCCTGGACTCTATGTCTCCACGTTTGTAATTTAACAGAACAATGCTGACTGGTAGATAACTAGTCTCTAGTTATCTACCAGTTAAGTGTAAAAGACCACAATCTATCTCCTATTATGCATCAATAGACTTATAGCTTGAAGACATTATGTGTGGATAACGTCTGTTGACCATGTGGCCAAAACAGGCTTCTGATACTGAGATCCATCATTATCCCAAGACCCAGAAGAGGCACGAACAAGACAACAGTGGCAGAAAAAGGATGTACCATCATTGCCTTTTGGAAATCATCATTCATCAGCCAGTCTTAGAACCATTTATTCGTAAACAAGCTGCAAATCAACAATCATCCATGGTATTTAACCTGTTCCAGTTTCAAAGTTCACCTGGGAAGCAACCTCCTAGATATTTGACCAGAAGCCTCAAAACCTGGTTTGAACTCTTTGCTCTACAAGATCCTCACTTCAACTTTAAATCAAGAAATCCATTAAAGAAACCCAAGACCAGCTGGAGACTGGAAATCATACATTTTCATAACTATAATCTGTAATATTATGCAATCATTATTTGTATGCAATCTTGCTGTGTGTGTGTATGAGATTGAGTGTGTGAAGTGACATGAATTTTGGTTAAGCGTGTGAGAATAAATAACTTCCTTTATTTTAAACTCACAAAAGTTTGTTGCTGAATTAATTAACTGGCATACACACTCCAGGGAAAGCCTCATGTCTTTACATTCATACTGGTTATGGAAAGTAAGAATAAAAATACATTCTGCCCCCGACACCTGTAACTCATGCTCAACCATCTGTTGTTTTGACAATACACAGTGTGTTTCCCTATAAAATAGGCAATTCTAATAATGACACCATAATTTAGTTGGCTGTTCCAATATCTAAAAAAATGATTGTAAGAATCCTGTAAGTTTACTTTTAAATGGATCAAGGGCAGTTGAAGTGAAAATTGTACCTTTGACTATATTTATATTCTGTTTGGTTTTATTTTAAATACATACAGAACCAATACAGACTGCAATTTCAAAGTCCCAAAGAGTAGCATGGAAATGGGAAATAACTGTAATTCAAAATTCATTTACCCTAAAACCTAGTTTTACACATTGGAAAGTCTTTCACCAGTGCTTGTTAACTATGTTTCAGTATTTGGATATGTTTTTCAGACCATAATGCTGACTGCATTATAGTTAAAGTGAATGAGTTATTTTTTGAATTACAAGCGGAAACTCTAGACTGATTGATTTCAAGTTACTTTCGAACTTAACTTGGGGAACATGGGAAGTGGGCAATTCAGCCCTTCGAGCTGCTCCGTCATTCAGTCAAGTCATGGCTGATCTCTTCCTGGTCTGAAATTCACCTCCCTGCAATTTCCCCATATCCCTTTAACCCATTTTTGGATCAGAAGTATATCTATCTCCTTCTTGAAACCATTTACTGATTCAGACTCCATCACACTATGGGGCAACGAGTTCCACAAATTCATCACCCTCTGCAAGAAGCAGTTCATCCTCATTTCAGTTTTAAATCTACCACCTTGCAAACTATATAATAATAATCTTTATTAGTGTCACAAGTAGGCTTACATTAACACTGCAATGAAGTTACTGTGTGTGGTAGTATGTATTAGGGGTCATGTGGGACTGGAAGCCCTCATGTCATTGGCTGACAGATCCCGGGTCCTGGTTGGCCGTTGACCTCTAGCTCCGCCCTGAAGGCGGAGTATAAGAAGCCGGAGTCCTCCCCCGCAGGCCATTCTACTATCGAGCTGCGGGGGAACAGACACGCTTAATAAAGCCTCATCGACTTCACTCTATTCGTCTCACGGAGTCTTTGTGCGCTACACTGTGAAAATCCCCTAGTCGCCACACTCCGGCACCTGTTCGGTTACACTGAGGGAGAATTCAGAATGTCCAATTCACCTAACAAGCATGTCTCTCAGGACTTGTGGGAGGAAACCGGAGCATCCGCAGGAAACCCACACAGTCACGGGGAGAACGTGCAGACCCCGCACAGACAGTGACCCAAGCCGGGAATCGAACCCTGGTCCCTGGTGCTGTGAAGCAACAGTACTAACCACTGTGCTAACATGCCCAAATTATGCAATCTCTCCTCATAAGTCAACCCTTTCATCCCCGGAAACAATCTGGTGAACCTCCTCTGAACTGCCTCCAATTTCACCACATCCTTCCTCAAATAAGGAGACCAAAACTGGACCCGATACTCCAGATGTGAGTATATGTCACCAACACCCTATACAATTGCAACAACACTTCTCTACTTTTATATTCCAGTCCTTTTGTAATAAATGCTGAAATTCCATTTGCCTCATTTATTACATGCGGTACCTGCAAAATGACTTTCTGCGATACATGAACAACGACGCCCAGATCCTTCTACCCAGACGTATTTTGAGTCTGCGTTCCAGTTAGATAATCATTTGCCTATTTTTTTGGCCAAAATGGCCAACCTCACACTTATCCACATTAAACTCCATTAGCCTATGGTCATAAGAAGATAAGATGGTAATTTCCCTTGCTGGGTCTGGACCCAGTAAAGCAAGCTGGATGAATGGACAGCTTATACAAATCATATTGTGTTGAATTCTGGCTGATATATTTTGGGGCTCACGTCATTAAAACTCCATTCAAGGTGCTCATCTAATCAGTGAGATGAAGGTGGAAATTCAGCGAACATACAATATTTAAAAGGGATGTAATCAATCATGGATAGCTGCTACAGGAAAGGCAATAATTCCAGGGGTCCTGACAAAGCCAAGAACAAATGTATTTAGTCGAGTTTTACAAGATTAATGGGAAGTGGAAGGAAGGGACAAAAACAAAATGAGACAACCTCAGTCTCAAGGCACAAAATGGAACTTGGGGCAAGTGAATAAGTTTAGTGAAAAGAGCGAAGAGTAAAGACAATATGCTAGTCAAATGTTTGTACCTCGGGTGAACCTTGCACACACCAAGGATCTGGGATCAGCAAGAGCCCTCCAGCAAGGCCTTGGTTGTTTACATCAGAGCAGATAGTCTCTAGCGAGGAGGAAATAACAATCCTGCTTTTGGGTGAAAGATTTAATAATTCAAGACTGGAAATTAAACAATGTTCTGTGTACTGGTTAAACAGTGTGTATCTGTGATTTAGAAGAGAGAGAGCTTCATTAGAGTTCTCTCCCTGCGAGAGCTGTATTAGAGCTGAGGGGTGTATGAGAGGAGATTTCTGCTTCAGAGGTTTCTCTGAGGTACTGCCCTCCATGTTTGAATCATAAATAAATTCTTATAACCTGTCCCTGAGTCACAAGTGGTTAGTTTGAATAAGTGCACTGCAACAGTGACAAGAGTGGCACAGCACTTGACTTCCTATTTGGTGCTGGTGAGGTTTGCTGCTGAAGGGGAGAATAAAACAATGGGGTGTTCTGTTTGTCATTTTAGAGGTTCTGAAGATGGCAGTCCAACATGTCTAGCAGGAGAGGATTGCAGGCACAATATCACCCACTCTGTAGCCTGGCAACAGGGCAAGTGAAAGCAACAGACTAAAGAATCTGACAAGGTAAAATTACCCAACAGTACCATGTACTATTCTAGGTTTATTGAAATGAAATGAAAAATGAAATGAAAATCACTTATTGTCACAAGTAGGCTTCAAATGAAGTTACTGTGAAAAGCCCCTCGTCGCCACATTCCGGCGCCTGTTCGGGGAGGCTGTTACAGGAATTGAACCGTGCTGCTGGCCTGCCTTGGTCTGCTTTCAAAACCAACGATTTAGCTCTGTGCTAAACAGCCAAGTATTGGTCATGTATTTAGTCATATATTTGTCCAAATATTTAGCTGCTAGACTGGTCTACAATAACTGGTCAACTGTGTTAAGTTGACACACCAATCTGCATCAGTCCATCTCTCATGAAAGCCCATTGTTTATCTAGGCACATGTTCAAACTATTGAAAGTCTTGTCACACTCAAGTCTTATAACTGTTTGTCATGAAATCATGGCCAATTATTGACATCCAGGATGCAATGCATATTAGGCACACATTTGCCAATGTGTATGTTCTGTGATTTCCTATTTGGTGCTGGTGAGGTTTATATCTCAAGAACGCTTTTCTGTTTACACAAGGTGGCACATAAAAGAAGGAAACAGACACAAGCTGACTTAGAAAGAACCTCCTTATTATTAGTAATCAAAGATGCAATCAAAGTGATACAAATTCCCACTGGTCCATGCATGCCTTGTGACCTACCACTGACCCTGCATAGTCTCACCTCATTGGAAGGTAGCAGCTGACTCAAACCGAGTGCAAGTGCACATCTTGCTTTCCAGCAAAAATGAACATTTCCCATTTGTTAGATGCGGGAAACTTTTGTAGATCCACTGGTACTCCAGCTGAGATAGATTGACTACACGAACTAGAGAGTAACTTTGGGACCCTTGTGCACTGTAGATTTCAGGAATGCTTTCCAACTCATTTCAGAATGATTTTGACACAGGAAAGACAGATGTACAATGATTTTGCTTCCAAGGTTAAATTATTCTAGCAAATAATACCAACTTTGATTCAAAATTCAAACACAGCAAATTACTATTTCCTCAATCTAAATATGAATTTACCTATCAGCTTTATAATAAATGAATGTGAATATAGCCCTCAGGAGGAAACCTTTGAACTTCTTCACATCTGTTCTACATAATTGCTCCCCCTTTTCTTCTTTATTTACTAACATATACACACAATGAAAATTCAATTTATGGCCCAGCTTTGGAGTAAGCCGGTTACCTTGAAGCCTAGCAATTTTATTTGGATGGTGTGGCCGCCTTCAGCACCGTACCAGCATATTGATAGAATCATAGAATCTCTACAGTGCAGAAGGACGCTATTCAGCCCATTGAGTCTGGACTGACCTTCTGAAAGCTCACCCTACTCCTCCTATCCACGTAACCCCACCTAACCTGTACATCTCCGGATGCTAAGGAGCAATTTTATCATGGCAAATCTACCTAACCCGCACATCTTTGGATTGTGGAGGAAACCAGAACACCCAGAGGAAACCCACACGGACACGGGGAGAAAGTGCAAACTCCACACAGACAGTCACCCAAGCCGATATTGAACCAGGGTCCCTGGCACTGTGAGGCAGCAGTGCTAACCACTATTGCTATCAGCGGTTACAGTTAGCTGCTGGTCGACTTCTTCTCTAGACTCCTAATCAAAGCTCGAGCTGCAGGTCATGATTTAAAATCAGAAATAACCCAGCAGGATAATCGCAAAATCCTGGATTTTAACTTCTGGGGGCGTTGGCATGGCTGGACATCTAGTTCTAGAAAATATTGCATAATGCTAAACAATATACCGCATGCTAGATATATGGCCAAGATCCAGAAGGCACTGCACTTTGTGAATAATACCCAAAAATTACATTGTATGAAAATGGAAAGCAGTGCCAATGTTGTTGACTCACACATCAATCACCTTTTTTTTATTCACAGAAAGAAGTCTTACAACACCAGGTTAAAGTCCAACAGGTTTGTTTCAAATCACTAGCTTTCAGAATATTGCTCCTTCCTCAGGTGAATGAAGAGGTAGGTTCCAGAAACATATATATAGACAAAGTCAAAGATGCAAGACGATACTTTGAATGTGAGAATTTGCAGGTAATTAAGTCTTTACAGATCCAGACAGAGGGGTAATCCCAGGTTAAAGAGGTGTGAATTGCAGGATTTAGATCATTTGGAGACTTGGGCGGCGAGATGGCAGATGGAGTTCAATCCAGACAAATGTGAGGTAATGCATTTTGGAAGGTCTAATACAGGTCGGGATTATACAGTGAATGGTAGAACCCTCAAGAGTATTGACAGTCAGAGAGATCTTGGTGTACAGGTCCACAGGTCACTGAAAGGGGCAACATAGGTGGAGAAGGTAGTCAAGAAGGCTTACGGAATGCTTGCCTTCATTGGCCGGGGCATTGAGTCTAAAAATTGGCAAGTCATGTTGTAGCTGTATAGAACCTTAGGCCACACTTGGAGTATGTGTTCAATTCTGGTCACCACACTACCAGAAGAGGGTGCAGAAGAGGCTTTAGAGTGGATGCAGAAGAGTTTTGCCAGGATGTTGCCTGGTATGGAGGGCATTAGCTATGAGGAGAGGTTGAATAAACCTGTTTTGTTCTCACTGGAATGAAGGAGGTTGCGGGGCGACCTGATAGAGGTCTACAAAACTATGAGGGGCATAGACAGAGTGGATAGTCAGAGACTTTTTCCCAGGGTAGAGGGGTCAATTACTAGGGGGCATAGGTTTAAGGTGCGAGGGGCAAGGCTTAGAGGAGATTTACGAGGCAAGTTTTTACACAGAGGCTAGTGGGTGCCTGGAACTCGCTGCCGGAGGAGGTGGTGGAAGCAGGGACGATAGTGACGTTGAAGGGGCATCTTGACGAATATCTGAATAGGATGGGAATAGAGGGATACGGACCCTGGAAGTGTAGAAGATTTTAGTTTAGACGGGCAGCATGGTCGGCGCAGGCTTGGAGGGCCGAAGGGCTTGTTCCTGTGCTGTACTTTTCTTTGTTCTTTGTTCTTGTTCTTTGTTGTCTTAAGACAGGACAGTTGATAGGATTTCCCAAGCCCAGGCCAGATGGTGGGGGTGAATGTCATGCGACATGAATCCAAGGTCCTGGTTGAGGCTGTACTCATTTGTGTGGAACTTGGCTATAAGTTTCTGCTCGGCGATTCTGCGATGTCGCACCTCCTGAAGGCCGCCTTGGAGAACGCTTATCCGAAGATCAGAGGGTGAATGCCCTTGACTGCTGAAGTGTTCCCCGACTGGAAGGGAACATTCCTGCCTGGCGATTGTCGCACGATGTCCGTTGTCACAGCGTCTGCATGGTCTCGCCAATGTACCACGCTTCGGGACATCCTTCATCCTTTCCTGCAGCGTATGAGGTAGACAACGTTGGCCGAGTCGCACGAGTACGTACCGCACACCTGGTGGATGGTGTTCTCATGTGTAATGGTGGTACCCATGTCGATGATCTGGCACGTCTTGCAGAGATTGCCATGGCAGGGTTGTGTGGTATCGTGGTTGCTGTTCTGAAAGCTGGGTATTTTGCTGCAAACAATAGTTTGTTTGAAGTTGTGCGGTTGTTTGAAGGCAAGTCATGGGGGTGTGGGAATGACCTTGGCAAGATGTTCATCTTCATCGATGACGTGTTGAAGAATATGAAGAACATATCCTAGTTTCTCCGCTCCGGGGAAGTACTGGACGGCGAATGGTACTCTGTCGGTTGTGTCCCGTGTTTGTCTTCTGAGGAGGTTGGAGCAGTTTTTTGCTGCGGCGTGTTGGAACTGTCGATCGATGAGTCGAGCACCATATCTATGGGCAGCACGGTAGCACAAGTGGATAGCACTGTGACTTCACAGCGCCAGGGTCCCAGGTTTGATTCCCCGCTGGGTCACTGTCTGTGCGGAGTCTGCACGTTCTCCCTGTGTCTGCGAGGGTTTCCTCCGGGTGCTCCGGTTTCCTCCCACAGTCCAAAGACGTGCCGGTTAGGTGGATTGGCCATGATAAATTGCCCTTAGTGACCAAAAAAGTTAGGAGGGGGTTATTGGGTTACAGGAATAGGGTGGAAGTGAGGGCTTAAGTGGGTTGGTGCAGACTTGATGGGCCAAATGGCCTCCTTCTGCACTGTATGTTCTATGTACTATGTATCCCGTTCGTACAAGGACATCTTTCAGCATCTGTAGATGTTTGTTACGCTCCTCCTCGTCTGAGCAGATCCTGTGTATATGGAGAGCTTGGCCATAGGGGATGGCTTCTTTAATGTGTTTCGGGTGAAAGCTGGAGAAGTGGAGCATCGTGAGGTTATCCGTGGGCTTGCGGTAAAGCGGCATGCTGAGGTGACCGTCCTTGATGGAGATGAGTGTGTCCAAGAATGCAACCGATTTTGGAGAGTAGTCCTTGGTGAGTCTGATGGTGGGATGGAACTTATTGATGTCACCGTGTAGTCGTTTCAGTGACTTTTTAATCATTAGTGGGATGTGGGCACCATTGGCTAGTTCAGCATTCATTATCCATCCCTAGCTGCCCTTTAGAATGTGGTGGCGAGCTGCCTTCTTGATCCACTGCAATACCTGATGGGTAGGTACACCACAGTGCTGTTAGGGAGAGAATTCCTGGATTTTGACCCAGCAACATTGAAGGAATGGTGTTATAGTTCCAAGTCAGGATGGTGAGTGACAGGCGGTACGGTGGTGCAGTGGTTAGCACTGCTGCCTTACGGTACCTAGAAATCAGGTTCGATCCCCGCGCAGGGTCACTGTCTCTGTGGAGTTTGCACATTCTCCCTCTTTCTCCGTGGGTCTCAGCCCCACAACACAAAAAGATGTGCAGGGTATGTTGCTCGGCCATGGTAAATTGCCCCTAAATTGAAATTTATTTTTAAAAAAGGATGGTGAGTGACTTGGAGGGGAACCTCCAGTGTCTGTGTTGCCAGGTATCTGCTGTTCTTTTCTTTCTGCATGGTAGTGGTCATGGGTTTGGAAGGTGCTCCCTGAGGAACATTGGTGAGTTCCTGCAGTGCATCTTGTAGATGGTACGTTCTGCTGCAACTGTGTGTTGGTGGTGGAGGGATTGAATGTTTGTAGAAGGGGTAGCGATCAAGTGGGCTGCTTTGTCTGGGTGGTGTCAAACTTCTTGAGTGTTATTGGAGCTGCATTCATTCAGGCAAGTTACGAGTATTACTTTACAGTCCTGACTTGCGTCTTGTAGGTGGTGGACAGGTTTTATTTTGTGGGGTGGAATGGGGATCGTCAAATGGTCTAGTTACTCGCCGCAGGATTCCTATCCTTTGACCTGCTCTGGTAGCCAAAGTATAAAGAGGCTAGTCCAGCTCAGTTTCTGGTCAATGGTCACCCCGAAATGTTGATAATGGGGGATTCAGCAATGGTAATGGCATTGGATGTCAAGGGGCAATGGTTAGATCCCTCTTGTTGAGATTGTCATTGCCTGACATTTACATGGCGTGAATGTTACTTGTCATTTATCAGCCCAAAGCTGGATATGGGCGGCACGGTAGCACAGTGGTTAGCATTGTTGCTTCACAACGCCAAGGTGCCAGGTTCGATTCCCGCTTGGATCACTCCAGGTGCTCCAGTTTCCTCCCACAAGTCCCGAAAGACGTACTTTTTAAGTTTATTGGACTTTCTGAATTCTCCCTCCGTGTACCCAAACAGGCCACAAAGCGTGGTGACTGGTGGATTTTCACAGTAACTTCATTGCAGTGTTAATGTAAGCCTACTTGTGACAATAATAAAGATGATTATTATTGTCCAGTTCATGCTGCATTTGAACATGAACTGCTTCAGTATCTGAGGAGTCACGAATGGTGCTGAACATTGTGCAATCATCTGCTAACATCCGCACTTCTGACCTTATGATGGAAGGAAGGTCATTTATGAAGCAGCTGAAGATGGTTGGGTTGAGGACACTCCTCTGAGGAACTCCTACAGTGATGTTCTGGAGCTGAGATGATTGACCTCCAACTACCAGAACCATGTTTCTTTGTGCTGGGTATGACTCCAAGCAGTGGAGAGTTTTCCTGCTGATTCTCATTGACTCCAGTTTTGCTCGGTCTCCTTGATGCTACACTCGGCCAAATGCTGCCTTGATGTCAAGGGCAGTTACCTCACCTCTGGCATTCAGCGCTTTTGTCCATGTTTGAACTAAGGCTACAATGAGGTCAGGAGCTTAGTGACCCTTGTGTAACCCAAACTGAGTGTCAGTGAACAGGTTATTGCTGAGTAAGCGCCACTTGATGGCACTATTGATGACCCTTTTCATCACTTTGCTCATGGTTGAGAGTCAACTGATGGGGCAATAATTGGCCTGGTTAGATTGGTCACGTTTCTTGTGTACAGGACATATCTGGGCAATTTTACACATTGCTAGAAAGATGCCAGTGTTGCAGCTGTACTGGAAAGCTAGGCTAGAAGCATGGCAATTTCTGGAGCGCAAGTCTTCATGATTATTCCGGAATATTGTCAGGTCCCATTGCAGTATCCAGTGCCTTCAGCCATTTCATGATATCACGTGGAGTGAATCGAACTGCCTGAAAACTGTCATCTGTGATGCAGAGAAGGTGAGCTGGATCATCCACATGCCACTTCTGGCTGAAGATTATTGTGAGTGCTTCAGCCTTAACTTTTCCACAGATATTCTGGGCTCCTCCATCATTGAGGGTGGGGATATTTGTGGAGACTTCTCCTCCAGTGAGTTGTTTAATTGTCCACCACCATTCACAGCTGGATGAGGCAGGACTGCAGATTTAGATCTGATCTGTTGTTTTTGTAATTTCCTGTTCTGTTCCTTCACCATGATGTGGAGATGCCCGTGTTGGACTGGGGTAAGCACAGTAAGAAGTCTTACAATCCCAGGTTAAAGTCCAACAGGTTTGTTTCGAATCACTAGCTTTCGGAGCACAGCTCCTTCATCAGGATGAGATTCGAAAGCTAGAGATTCGAAACCATCCTGTTGGACTTTAACCTGGGGTTATAAGACTTCTTCGTTGCTTCGCCAGATTGACACTTCATTTTCAGTATGCCGGTGTTGCTCCTGGCATGCTTTGCTGCATGCTTCATTGAATCAGGGTTGATCCCCTGGCTTGGTGGTAATGGTAGAGTGGGGGATGGCCATGTGGTTGAGCACAATTCTGCTGCTGATGGTCCACCCTACCAATACTATCGTGGACAGATGCATCAGCAGCATGCAGATTGGTGAGGATGAGATCAAGTATGTTTTTCCCTCTTGTCTGACCACCTGCTGCAGTCCCACCTAATAGCTATGTCCTTTAGGATTCAGCCAGCTCGGTCAGTAGTGGTGCTACCGAGCCACTGTTGGTGATGGGCATTGAAGTCCCTCATGCAGAGCACCTTCTTGCCATCCTCGGTACTTCCTCTAATGGGTGTTCAACATGGAGGAGTACTGATTCGTCAGCTGACGGGGGGTGGGGAACGATACGTGGTAATCAGCAGGTGGTTTCCTTGCCCATGTTTGACCTGGTGCCATGAGAATTCATGGGGTCCAAAGTCGATGTTGAGGACTTCCAGGCTAACTCCCGCCCGACTGTATACCACTGTGCCACCACCTCTGCTGGGTTCATCATGCTCAGAACTAGTGATGGTGAACATGGGCGTCATTCTCCGCCGGCGGGAGTCTCCGTTCTGCCGGCGCCCGGGGGTTTCCCGATGGCGTGGGGCTGCCCCACAATGGGAAACCCCATTGACCGGCCGGTGTTACGGAGACTCCCGCCGGCCGGTCGGGGCAGAAATGTGGCGGGGCGGGTAGGAGAATTTCGCCCCATATCTGTAACATATCGCTGTTTCAAAGGCATTTTAAAAGCAAACTTACCTGCGCCCCACGGCCCGGACGACAGCGGCCGCTTCCCGCGCTTTTCGCGGTCTCCCGCGCAGGTGCGCGCCAAAAATAACGGCCACAACGAGGGACGCACTGCGCAGGCGCGCCCACCGCAAGATCGCACTGCGCATGCGCAGTGGCGCAACGAACGCCGTGACGTCATGACGTGCAGCAATTGTGGAGGTTTACACTTAAAAGGGCAATGTCCTGCAAAAAACCGACAGTGCAACAGATGTGCCATGATAGGCCACTACGCAGCCCGCTGTCGTGCGGCTCAACCCATGGATCCGGCGCATCCTCGACAACCTCGCACACGAGTCAGGACCGTCCAGCCCACGCATCAAGACTTCCAGTTAAGTGATGCAGATGACCAGGATGACTTCAGAGTTGCCGTCATTGATGTCAACAAGGTCAATGCCATCAATCCAGACGATGAGTGGTGTGCCACCCTGACGGTCAACCGATCGCGCGTCGCCTTCCGTCTGGACACCGGCGCATCCGCCAACCTGATTGCTTACTCTGCAGTCCAGGCCATGAAGGTCAAACCACCCATCACACCATCCCGGCTTAAGATGGTTGACTATAACGGGAACGTTATCCCGTCCATAGGATCTTGCCAGCTACAGGTGACTCACAAGAGGTACACGGCCACACTCCCCTTCGAAGTCGTGGGCTCATCAAAGGACTCGTTCCTGGGCGCACAAGCGTGTAAGGTCCTTCACCTGGTACAGCGCATCATGTCTCTCTCTCCAGATGAGATATCCGACTTCCCGGATGCTGAGTTCCACGCAAATCTCCATTCCCTCCTCGCTCACAACCAGGAGGTTTTTGAAGGCATGGGGACATTGCCACACACGTACAAGATTCGACTCAGACCGGACGCCATCCCTGTCGTTCACGCACCTCGCAGGGTTCCTGCGCCTCTCAAAGACCGCCTCAAGGCACAACTGCAGATTCTTCAGGACCAAGGGGTCCTATCCAAGGTCACGGAGCCCACGCCATGGGTCAGCTCCATGGTCTGTGTAAAGAAGCCCTCTGGCGAGCTCCGTATATGTATAGATCCAAAAGATCTGAACAACAACATCATGCGGGAACACTATCCCATCCCGAAACGAGAAGACCTCACCAGCGAGATGGCGCGAGCCAACATATTCACTAAATTGGATGCGTCCAAAGGATTCTGGCAGATCAAACTGGACCCGGCCAGCCGAAGACTATGCACATTCAACACCCCTTTTGGCAGATTCTGCTACAACCGGATGCCATTCGGCATCATTTCGGCATCTGAAGTATTCCACCGCATTATGGAGCAGATGATGGAAGGCATCGAAGGGGTACGTGTATATGTGGACGATATCATCATTTGGTCCACCACTCCGCAGGAACACATGCATCGTCTTCGACGTGTCTTCACCCGCATACGGCAAAATGGCCTGCGTCTCAACCGTGCGAAGTGTGCTTTCGGCCAGACGGAGCTGAAATTCCTCGGGGACCACATCTCAAGGTCCGGGGTCCGTCCCGATGCAGACAAGGTTAGCGCCATCACAGCCATGCCACGACCGGCTGACAAGAAGGCTGTCTTAAGATTCCTGGGCATGGTCAACTTCCTTGGGAAGTTCATTCCCAACCTGGCTTCTCATACAACAAACATGCGCCATCTCGTAAAAAAATCGACGGAATTCAACTGGCACCAGTCGCATCAGCGGGAATGGGAGGAGCTCAAGCACAAACTGGTCACGGCACCAGTGCTGGCCTTCTTTGACACGACTCGCCCTACAAAGATCTCAACAGACGCCAGCCAATCTGGTATTGGAGCGGTACTCCTGCAAAAAGACAGCACGTCATCATGGGCCCCGGTTGCGTATGCCTCACGAGCCATGACCCCTACCGAACAGCGCTACGCGCAAATCGAAAAAGAATGCCTGGGCTTGTTAACTGAACTGGACAAGTTCCACGACTATGTGTATGGCCTGCCACGATTCACGGTCGAAACTGACCACCGCCCCCTGGTCAACATCATTAACAAAGACCTGAACGACATGACTCCTCGCCTCCAGCGCATCTTACTTAAACTCAGGAGGTACGATTTTGAACTGATCTACACTCTGGGGAAGGAACTCATAGTGGCGGACACTCTTTCCCGAGCAGTGAGCACACCACCAGATGCAGAGGGGTTCGTGCGTCAAATTGAGGCACACGTGACTCTGACAGCAGCAAATATGCCAGCTGATGATCCTAGTCTGGCCCACATACGCGCAGAGACGGCGACTGACCCTCTGCTGCAGCGAGTGATGCGCCACATGACGGAAGGGTGGCTAAAAGGGCAGTGCCCCCAGTTTTATAATGTGCGAGATGATCTCACCAATATAGACGGGGTCCTTATGAAATCGCATAGGATCGTCATTCCACACAGTGTGCGCCAGATGATTCTTCGTCAACTACACGAAGGCCACTTGGGCGTCGAAAAATGCAGACGAAGGGCCCGGGAGGCGGTATATTGGCCGGGTATTAATGAAGACATAGCCAACATGGTGCTCAACTGCACAACCTGTCAGAGGTTTCAGCCAGCGCAACCTCCGGAAACACTTCTACCACACGAGATGGTGACGTCCCCCTGGGTGAAGGTGGGTGTTGACCTATTTCACGCGCTCGGCAGAGATTACATTGTTATTATAGACTACTTCTCAAACTACCCGGAAGTCATGCCTCTCCATGATCTGACGTCGTCCGCAGTCATTGGGGCCTGCAAGGAAACGTTTGCTCGCCATGGCATTCCAAGGACTGTCATGTCAGACAATGGACCTTGTTTTGCCAGCCGTGAATGGTCGTCCTTTGCCGCAGCATATGGTTTCACTCATGTGACATCCAGCCCTCTGCATCCACAATCGAACGGGAAGGCTGAAAAGGGTGTCCACATCGCAAAGCGGCTCCTGTGCAAGGCGGCTGATGCCGGATCGGACTTTAACCGTGCCTTGCTGGCCTATCGATCGGCCCCGTTATCCACGGGCCTCTCGCCAGCGCAGCTACTAATGGGTCGCTCCCTCAGGACGACGGTACCTTCCGTCCTGGCACCGACAACAGACCATGAGGCGGTTCTTCGGAACATGCAACTGCAGCGTGATCGCCAGAAAGGTCGGTACGACACACGAGCGACGGACCTGCCCCCCCTGTCCTCCGGAGACAAAGTACGCGTCCATCAACCGTATGGTGGCTGGTCAGCACCGGCCGAAGTCCTCCGACAAGTGGCTCCCCGCTCGTTCCTGGTTCGCATGCCGGATGGTTCCGTGCGTCGCCGCAATCGGCGCGCCCTTCGCCGACTTCCACGCTCACAGCCACACAACACGCCAGATCCTCAACAGGCTTCCGAGGATGACTTTGTGGAGCTGCCGCACATCACGCCCTTTCCATCGCCACCCATGGCCATGCCTGCACAGCAGCCGGTGGTTCTTGATCCACCCTTAAGGCGGTCAACCCGAATTCGTCGCAAACCCATTAGAATGGACTTATAATACAGTTCATATGTTTAATAAGTTGGACAATTTTACATGATAACCTGTTGTTGTTTATCGTTCCAGATGTCGTCTGACTGGACAACTGTTCAAATTTTTTTTTCTTCTTCTCTCGTTCGCATTTCTGTTATGTTATGGTACAACTGGATTCATGTGACGCACTCGACATCGCCCCATGTACATAGTTCCGTCATAGACACATGCTGCACACGACACACACACACTCTTAGATGCACTCACGTCACGATCATATTTATTACCACGTAGGCACATATCTTTGTAAAAAGGGGGGATGTCATGATATTCAAACACACACATCATGATGGACACACTAACAGGCAAATCAGAGTACACAACACCACAACCAATCACAGACAAGAACACCAACCACATAAAAAGCACGAGCACGACACCTGGAGGTCAGTAGGTCTGGGGAGAAGGGAACAAGAAAGAGCTGTTGAAACACCACAAGCAGGGAGCCCCCCACGTGCAGAGTGCAAAGACCAAGTTGTAAATAGTGAGTTTAAATAAAGAAGCGTTGTACCATATGCAACTGTGTTGGCTCATCTGTGTGTCAGAACACCCAACACCACATTACCTTCAGGAATTAAAGAAAATGCTTCCTTTTTTCAAACAATAAAGCTGAAGAAAATTGCTCGAAACCTTGAAAATAATGTGGCATTAAAAAATACTCCTAATATTGCAAGATTCAAATTCACCCACGCTGATCCATAAAAAGAAATAAAGCCAGCACAAATACTGTATAATTGAACTATTTTTGCATCAAATCTGAGACCTTAAAATGGACTTAAGCACTGTAACACACAAACAAAATGTAGAAATGCACTGAATTGCAGTCAGAAAGATATGAGAGCAGGGTCTGCTCTTCAAATGCTCTCCCTGCATTGCTTGCACCCCTGTTCTCCCGGTGCATTTGCAAACAGTTCATGTCAAAACAACTTGAGTCGCAGATGCTGTTATTAACATATGTGCACTGTACTTTGAGAGACTTCAGAATAAACAGAGGTCTTCGAGTAGCCACATCCATAACAATAATTGGCTTAATCTGTGCTGAATTTATGCTTTGTTCATGGATGACGCAGCTCTGCAGGTAAGTAACCGTGTCAAAATCTCAATGAATTATGTCATGGTGGGGTGGAGTTCAACCATGTCACCCGAGGGCCTGAATTTTCATCCTCGAGTCAAATGCGCAGAGTTGAGAGAATTTATGACTCCATGAACCTGACTTTTAAAAATGAATGGCCTAATATCAAAGGGATTTGGGCACGATTAAAGTCGGAACAGGTGACCCCAAAAGAATGAGGGGCATGCCAGGTGAGGAGGCTGCTGGGCGGAAACCTTGCCTCAGGGCCTGCACAAAGTCTAAAACATTAAACATCCCTCCAGCTCTCCCCACCCTCTCCCCACCCCACCACACTCCCCGGGCGTCATTCTCCGACCCCCCGCCGGGTTGGAGAATGGCCGTTGGCCGCCGTGAATCCCGCCCCCGCCCCCGCCGAAGTCTCCGGTCCCGGAGATTGGGCGGGGGCGGGAATCCGGCCGCGCCGGTTGGCGGGACCCCCCGCTGGATTCTCCGGCCCGGATGGGCCGAAGTCCCGCCCAGGAATTGCCTGTCCCGCCGGCGTAAATCAAACCTGGTATTTACCGGCGGGACCAGGCGGCGTGGGCGGGCTCCGGGGTCCTGGGGGGGGGCGCGGGGCGATCTAACCCCGGGGGGTGCCCCCACGGTGGCCTGGCCCGCGATCGGGGCCCACCGATCCGCGGGCGGGCCTGTGCCGTGGGGGCACTCTTTCCCTTCCGCCTCCGCCACGGTCTCCACCATGGCGGAGGCGGAAGTGACTCTCCCCACTGCGCATGCGCGGGAAACTGACAGCGGCCGCTGACACTCCCGCGCATGCGCTGGGAATCTGACAGCGGCCGCTGACGCTCCCGCGCATGCGCCGCATTTCCGCGCCAGCTGGCGGGGCAACAAACGCCATTTCCGCCAGCTGGCGGGGCGGAAATCCCTCCGGCGTCGGCCTAGCCCCTCAATGTTGGGGTTAGGCCGCCAAAGATGCGGAGACTTCCGCACCTTTTTGCCGGCGCGATGCCCGTCTGATTTGCGCCGGCTTTGGCGCCAGTTGGCGGGCATCCCGCCGTTGGGGGAGAATTTCGCCCCATGTGTCCAATCCATGCCACCCATTCTAAATCATGCCCTGTAGCCACCCCATAACCATTAATCCACTCCACGGCAAAAATATTTGGTCCCCCATATTCTGCATACCAACCTATGCCTCTGCACCAACTCCTCCATGGCCCCTCATACTCTCCATGTCAATGTATAGCCTTTATAGCCCCATGCTAACTTAGTACCAACCCATATTAACCCTGGTTTTCCCACTCACCATTCTTTGCCCTTACACCTATCAAACCAACTTATCTATTATCCACTGCAGGCAGACCTCAGGACCCATGCAGAAATGAGACAAAATAAAGTTCCCACCTGCTGCAGAATTGGAAATTCCTGCCCAAAGTCAACGGACCTTTGTCTTGTCCGTCATATTTTCCATTCCACTCGCGACAATTCCCACCATGAGCGAGTTCGGAAAATCTCAGCCTCAGCCTCTATTCCAGATGTCATTACAACGAAAACAAAACACTTTATTCATTAAAAAAAGATTTACTACATTTAAATTCCTTCAACTACACAAAGCCTTACAACAATAAATATTTAATTTAAGTGCACAACCCATGATAACAGCAAGCAATGGAATTCATAGTGTCACTCCAAAGAGTCTTTAACCACTTGTAACTGTCAATCAAATTGTGAAATGGCTGTTACCCTTCTGTAATAATGGATGGTGGTAAAATAAGTCAGCAGCACTAATCTATTAATGGCTTATGTCAACAGACAGAGTGAAATAGCAAACAATGTTTTCTTTTCAAACATTCTAGAAAGTTATTTCAAAGATTTAAAGGGCAGGACTTTTCATTGTTTTGAAAGTTTTAAAGCTCCCTTTGACAAGTGATTTTGACAGGTCATCTTGAAACTTCTTGCAGGCCCTCTTGACAGGTCTTTGTGATAGTTACTTTAAACAGTGTATTATGACAAAAGGTAACATACAGGTACTGCAAGTGACTAGGAAGGCAAATGGAATGTTTTGTTTATTGCAAGGGGAATGGAAAGGTAGAAGGTTTTGTTGCAGTTTACAGTATGTTGGGAAGACCACATCTGGAGTCCTGCATAAAGTTTTGGCCTCTTATTTAGGAAAGGATATAAATGTGTTCAGAGAATGTTCACGTTGCTGAAATGTGGGATGGGGTGAGGGAGTGTCATCTTATGAGGAAAGGTTGGACAGGCTGGGCTTATTTCAGCTGCTGACTTAATTCACAACCATCCATTATCACAGAAGGGTGTCAGCCATTTCACAGTTTGATTGACAGATACAAGTGGCTATGGACTCTTTGGAGTTTAAAAGATTGAGAGGTGACCTTATTGAAAGATATAAGGTCCTGAGAGGCTTGACAGGGTGGATGCTGAAAGTATGTTTCCACTCATAAGAACTAGGAGCAGGAGTAGGCCATCTGGCCCCTCGAGCCTGCTCCACCATTCAATGAGATCATGGCTGATCTTTTGTGGACTCAGCTCCACTTTCCGGCCCGAACACCATAACCCTTAATCCCTTTATTCTTCAAAAAACTATCTATCTTTATCTTAAAAACATTTAATGAAAGAGCCTCTACTGCTTCACTGGGCAAGGAATTCCATAGATTCACAACCCTTTGGATGAAGAAGTTCCTCCTAAACTCAGTCCTAAATCTACTTCCCCTTATTTTGAGGCTATGCCCCCTAGTTCTGCTTTCACCCGCCAGTGGAAACAACCTGCCCGCATCTATCCTATCTATTCCCTTCATAATCTTATATGTTTCTATAAGATCCCCCCTCATCCTTCTAAATTCCAACGAGTACAGTCCCAGTCTACTCAACCTCTCCTCGTAATCTAACCTAGTGAATCTCCTCTGCACACCCTCCAGTGCCAGTACGTCCTTTCTCAAGTAAGGAGACCAAAACTGAACACAATACTCCAGGTGTGGCCTCACTAACACCTGATACAATTGCAGCAGAACCTCCCTAGTCTTAAACTCCATCCCTCTAGCAATGAAGGACAAAATTCCGTTTGCCTTCTTAATCACCTGTTGCACCTGAAAACCAACTTTCTGCGACTCATGCACTAGCACACCCAGGTCTCTCTGCACAGCAGAATGTTTTAATATTTTATCATTTGAATAATAATCCCTTTTGCTGTTATTCCTACCAAAATGGATAACCTCACATTTGTCAACATTGTATTCCATCTGCCAGACCCTAGCCCATTCACTTAGCCTATCCAAATCCCTCTGCAGACTTCCAGTATCCTCTGCACTTTTTGCTTTACCACTTATCTTAGTGTCGTCTGCAAACTTGGACACATTTCCCTTGGTCCCCAACTCCAAATCATCGATGTAAATTGTGAACAGTTGTGGGCCCAACACTGATCCCTGAGGGACACCACTAGCTACTGATTGCCAACCAAAGAAACACCCATTAATCCCCACTCTTTGCTTTCTATTAATTAACCAATCCTCTATCCATGCTACTACTTTCCCCTTAATGCCATGCATCTTTATCTTATGCAGCAACCTTTTGTGTGGCACCTTGTCAAAGGCTTTCTGGAAATCCAGATATACCACATCCATTGGCTCCCCGTTATCTACCGCACTGTTAATGTCCTCAAAAAATTCCACTAAATTAGTTAGGCACGACCTGCCCTTTATGAACCCATGCTGCGTCTGTCCAATGGGACAATTTCCATCCAGATGCCTCGCTATTTCTTCCTTGATGATAGATTCCAGCATCTTCCCTACTACCGAAGTTAAGCTCCCTGGCGTATAATTACCCGCTTTCTGCCTACCTCCTTTTTTAAACAGTGGTGTCACGTTTGCTAATTTCCAATCCGCCGGGACCACCCCAGAGTCTAGTGAATTTTGGTAAATTATCACTAGTGCATTTGCAATTTCCCTAGCCATCTCTTTTAGCACTCTGGGATGCATTCCATCAGGGCCAGGAGACTTGTCTACCTTTAGCCCCATTAGCTTGCCCATCACTACCTCCTTGGTGATATCAATCCTCTCAAGGTCCTCACCTGTCATAGCCTCATTTCCATCAGTCACTGGCATGTTATTTGTGCCTTCCACTGTGAAGACCGACCCAAAAAACCTGTTCAATTCCTCAGCCATTTCCTCATCTCCCATTATTAAATCTCCCTTCTCATCCTCTAAAGGACCAATATTTACCTTAGCCACTCTTTTTTGTTTTATGTATTTGTAGAAACTTTTACTATCTGTTTTTATATTCTGAGCAAGTTTACTCTCATAATCTATCTTACTCTTCTTTATAGCTTTTTTAGTAGCTTTCTGTTGCCCCCTAAAGATTTCCCAGTCCTCTAGTCTCCCACTGATCTTTGCTACTTTGTATGTTTTTTCCTTCAATTTGATACTCTCCCTTATTTCCTTAGATATCCACGGTCGATTTTCCCTCTTTTTACCGTCCTTCCTTTTTGTTGGTATAAACCTTTGCTGGGCACTGTGAAAAATCACTTGGAAAGTTCTCCACTGTTCCTCAACTGTTTCACCGTAAAGTCTTTGCTCCAGTCTACCTTAGCTAGTTCTTCTTTCATCCCATTGTAATCTCCTTTGTTTAAGCACAAAACACTAGTGCTTGATTTTACCTTCTCACCCTCCATCTGTATTTTAAATACCACCATATTGTGATCGCTCCTTCCGAGAGGATCCCTAACTATGAGATCCTGAATCAATCCTGTCTCATTACACAGGACCAGATCTAGGACCGCTTGTTCCCTCGTAGGTTCCATTACATACTGTTCGAGGAAACTATCGCGGATACATTCTATAAACTCCTCCTCAAGGCTGCCTTGACCGACCTGGTTAAACCAATCAACATGTAGATTAAAATCCCCCATGATAACTGCTGTACCATTTCTACATGCATCTGTTATTTCTTTGTTTATTGCCTGCCCCACCATAATGTTACTATTTGGTGGCCTATAGATTACTCCTATCAGTGACTTTTTCACCTTACTATTCCTGATTTCCACCCAAGTGGATTCAACCTTATCCTCCATAGCACTGATGTCATCCCTTACTATTGCCCGGATGTCATCCTTAAATAACAGAGCTACACCACCTCCATTACCATCCACTCGGTCCTTCCGAAAAGTTTGATACCCTCGGATATTTAACTCCCAGTCGTTACCATCCTTTAACCATGTTTCAGTAATGGCCACTAAATCATAGTCATGAGTCATAGTCATCATAGCTATGAGAGAGACTAGAGCTGGGGAGCTGAGAAGAAACGGTTTCTCTCACGGGGTTGTGATCTTTAGAACTCTCCTCCCCGGAAAGCGATGCAGGCAGGATTATTTACGATTTTTAAGGCAGAGGTAGATAAATTCTTGACGAACAATGGAGTCAAAGTTTATCGGGGGTTGGTGGAATGTGGAGTTGAGCCTCCGTGGTCCATACGTGCCGCACTGCAGGATGCGGGCCCTGGGTTGGCAATAACACCGGGTCTGGGGCATGGGATAGAGGATCATGACAACCCGCGTTGCGAAGAGCTCTGATGCTCCATTTTTCACCAACCACCTCAGTGTTCCCTGCATGCGAGCTGACCATCCATCACACGGCCTCATCGAATCCCTGGGGTAACGGTGGTGGGGACAGTCAGGGGGAGGGCTGAGGAGCGCAGGCCACTCACAACGTCCGCCCATTCCCCCCTTGCCCCCCATCCCTTTATGCCAGCCCAGACCAGCCCACCCCTCACAGCCATCTGACAGAGCATCGAGACTGGTTAGAATCATGAACTCACAGAATCATAGAAGCTAAAGTGCAGAAGGAGGCCATTCGGCCCAACGTGTCTGCATCGGCTCTTGGAAAGAGCACCCCACTTAAGCCCACCTTATCCTTGTAATCCAGTAACCCCATCTAACCTAAGGGAAATTTATCATGGCCAATCCACGTAACCTGCACATCTTTGGGCTGTGGGAGGAAACTGGAGCACCCGGAGGAAACCCACGCAGACACGGGCAGAACGTGCAGACTCCACACAGACAGTGACCCAAGCCAAGAATGGAACCTGAGACCTTGGAGCTGTGACACAACTGTGCTAACCACTGTGCTACTGTGCCGTCCTTTACAAAAGCCAGTAAGTTGTAAAAGTGCGAACAGGTGTTTAATTTGACAATGCGACAACATATATACAAATTTGCGCCCTAGCCCCTGTAACTAAACTGTGCCCTGAAACCCCTACCAGCTAAACTGGTGTCTAACATTCTGGCATTACAGGCCTTAACGCTGCGTCCAGGTGTATCCCCAGATGGTACATCAGATGTGAATTCCCGCCCTGCGACCTGGGTCCTCGTTGGCGGATATCTTCTGGGACAACCGGTTCTGGATGGGCTTGGCTGCTGCTCGAGTGTCCCAGGTGGTATGGTGCAGTCCTGTTCTGCCTGCTGCCCACCAGATGCACCAGGGACAGAAGGGGGGAGGGGGGGGGAGTGCAAGGTGCTGCGGTGTTCCAGCATGGGAGTCACCGACATGGGCCCCGTCACCTCCTCCTCCCTCAAAGTGTTGGATGGACCTTGGGCTACTCCATGGGGTGGGGGTGTGAGCAGAGCTATCCCCTGAGGCTCCACTGATGCTACTAATCCTGGAGGCCCGTTCTGGTCATGACCAGGTTCCGCATGCTTGTGGCCAGGAAGCACAGGGAGTAGACCATCTCCATCTGGGACTGCACCACATCACCCATTGACTGTGCCACCACCTTCTGGGTCTGTGTCAAATCAACCATCTCCCTCTCTGGGACCACCTCCCACTTGTGTCTATGCCATGTCGGCCAACGCCTGGGCAATGCCGCCAACGTTCCCAGCCATGGTCTGCTTTAACTGCGCTCTGCCCAGTAGCGCCCTGTGATGTCCAAGTGGCTCTGGCACATGGCTACCTGTGAGGTCCTGGGTCTTGGCCTCGGCCAGCACCTGCACAGAATGCCCCAGGCCTTGGACATGCTGATCCATAGACCTGGGCATGCTGATCCATTGCCCCCAAAGCCTCCAGCATGGACGCCACCCGTGGGGTGTTGGCCGGGTGGCAGGCATGATCGGTAGCACCTCCTGCTGCTGCACGTGGTTGGACTCCTCCAATTTCACCTGCTGGTATTGGATGCTCACTGACAAGCCCTCATGTAGCCCCTGGCTCTGCGATTGCATCTCCACAATCGATGGGACCGTCCATTCCAGAATCCCCAAACTCTTCTGGACAGCAGCTAGTCCCTGGGGTCGGCCTGTCCTCCATCAGCCCAACCCCTCGGGAGTTCCTACCTCCACCTGCTGTACTGGATCAGAGGGCGTCCCAGGAGCCTCTTCACTAAAGTGCCCATCCAAGATGATGGTGGAAGGTGTTGGCGACAGCTGTGACGAGAAATCTGTGACATCCGTGTCATGATATTCAGATGAACATCACAGCACATACATACATACATAATGATGGACAGATCAACGGACCAATCAACACACAAAACACGACAGCCAATCAGGGACAGGTGCATACACAGCACAAAGCAGGGAACACGACACTTCCTGGGCACTCGAGCAGGAGAGAGCTCAGGGCACAGACCTCATTGCCAGCCACTCAGAGGTTCACCATGTGCTGAATACCAGAGTTTACTATGTTTATAGTTCAATGAAATCAAACTGCGTTGTACCATTCGCAACCGTGTTGGTTCATCTGTGTGCCAGAGGACCCAACACTTCATGATACCAGGAGTGAATTGACACCTCCCCACAAATCTGCCATCCTGCACCATGGACACCGTCAACACACCGCAGCCGCTGCAAGTCGCTGGGAACATCGGCATAAATTGGAAGCTATTCAAGCAACACATCCAGCTCTTTCTGGAAGCCAACGAAAGAGAGAGCGCCTCCGACACCAGAAAGATCGCCATCCTCCTCACCACCGCAGGGCAGCACGCCATCCTTGTCTACAACTCCCTGGTGTTCGCGGAAGGCGAGGACAAATCCAAATACAAGAGGGTCCTTCTCAAGCTCGACCAACACTTCAACGTCCAGGTCAACGAAAGCTTCGAGAGATATGTCTTCCAGCAGCGCCTGCAAGGTAAGGATGAGCTTTTTCAGTCATTCCTTACCCATCTCCACATCCTCGCGCAGTCCTCCGGTTACGACACCACCTCAGACTCCGTGATTCGGGACCAGATCGTTTTTGGGGTTGCCTCGGGCACCCTATGCCAGCAGCTTTTAAAAATAAAAGGCCTCACCTTAGCCTCCGCAATCGAAGCCTGTGTCCTGCACGAAAATGCGACTAGCCGCTATGCACAATTTCAGGCGACCGAATCGGCGCGGCGGGGGTCATACGCGGCCGGATCGGCGAGCCAGGTACCCCACGAGGCCGAACGGGTCCAGGCGATCGAGTTCCTCCCGGCCCGCGGCCCGGACAACGTCGGCCATTTCGCGCACTTTTTGGGGCCTCCCGCGCTTGTGCGCGCCAAAACCTACGGCAACACTGAGGGACGTGATGCGCAGGCGTGCCCGACGCAAGACCGAACTGCGCATGCGCAGTGGCACAACGAAAGTCATGACGTCACGACGTGCGGCAATTGTGGAGCTGCACATTTAAAGCGGCAATGTCCCGCAAGAACCCGACAATGCCGACGCTGTGGCAAGGTGGGCCACTACGCTGCTTACTGTCGAGCAGCTCAACCTGTCAATCTTCCACAATTCCGACAACCTCGCAGGGACGTGCGGACCATTCAGCCTCCCCAGTACGAATCTTGCCCAGACGACATCCAGACCGGTGACACAGATGACCGAGACGCCTTCCGTGTTGCGGTCATTGATGGGAACCGAGTTAACACGATCAATCCGGTGATGAATGGTGTGCCACCCTGACGGTCAATCGATCGCCGATAACTTTCCGCCTGGACACTGGCGCCTCTGCCAACCTCATAGCATGGTCAACCTTCTATGCCATGAAGGTCAGACCACCAATTCGGCCGTCCCGGTGCAGGCTGGTCGACTACAACGGGAACGTTATACCGGCTATGGGATCCTGCCAGCTCCAGGTGACACGCAACACACACACGGCCACACTCTAGTTCGAGATAGTTGGCTCATCGAAGGACTCCCTGCTAGGCGCACAGGCATGCAAGGCTCTCCACCTTGTGCAACGAGTCCACTCTCTCTCTCCAGACGGAATGGCTGAATTCCCGGATGCAGAGTTTAACACACAGCTCCAATCGCTCCTCGCCCACAACCAGGAGGCATTCGAGGGCATGGGAACACTGCCATACACCTATAGAATTCGGCTCAAACCAGATGCCACCCCGGTCATTCACGCACCTCGCAGGGTCCCTGCGCCACTCAAAGACCGCCTCAAGCAGCAGCTGCAGGATCTCCAGGACCTAGGGGTCCTATCCAGGGTCACGGAGCCCACGCCGTGGGTCAGCTCCATGGTGTGTGTCAAGAAGCCCTCCGGCGAGCTCCGGATCTGTATTGACCCAAAAGACCTCAATAACAATATTATGAGGGAACATTATCCCATACCCAAACGGGAAGAGATCACGAGTGAAATGGCCCAGGCGAAAATATCTACCAAACTGGATGCCTCTAAAGGCTTTTGGCAGATCCAACTAGACCCGTCCAGCCGAAAGCTGTGCGCTTTCGGCAGGTTCTGCTACAACCGAATGCCGTTTGGCATCATCTCGGCATCCGAGGTCTTTCATAGGATCATGGAGCAGATGATGGAAGGCATTGAAGGGGTGCTGTTCTCCGTGGGCGACGTTATCATCTGGTCCACCACACCACAGGAGCCCATCTATCATCTCCAACGCGTCTTTGCACGCATACGTGAAAACAGCCTGCGCCTCAACCGAGCCAAGTGTTCTTTCAGCCAAACCGAGCTGAAGTTCCTGGGGGACCACATGTCCCGGTCAGGGGTCCGTCCGGATGCAGACAAGGTGAGCGCCATTACAGCCATGCCGCAGCCGGCAGACAAGAAAGCAGTACTACGCTTCCTAGGCATGGTCAACTTCCTGGGGAAGTTCATTCCCAACCTTGCCTCCCACACGACAGCTCTGCGCCACCTCGTCAAAAAGTCCACGGAGTTCCAATGGCAGCACACACACCAGCTGGAATGGGAGGAGCTCAAACTCAAGTTCACCACTGCACTGGTACTGGCGTTTTTCGACACGTCTCGTGCCACTAAAATCTCGACTGATGCCAGCCAGTCCGGCATTGGGGCGGTGCTCCAACAGTGGGATGACACTGCGTCATGGGCCCCGGTCGCCTATGCCCCGCGGGCCATGACCCCCACAGAGCAGCTCTACGTGCAGATCGAAAAGGAGTGTCTAGGCTTGCTAACTGGTTTAGACAAGTTCCATGACTATGTGTATGGTCTTCCCTGGTTCACTGTTGAAACTGACCACCGCCCCCTGGTCAGCATCATAAACAAGGACCTAAACGAGATGACACCTCGCCTCCAGCACATCCTACTTAAACTCAGGAGGTATGACTTCCAACTGGTCTACACCCCAGGGAAGGACCTTATCATTGCGGATGCCCTATCCAGAGCAGTGAGCACACCGCCCGATTCGGAGGGGTTCGTATGTCAGGTCGATGCGTAGGTGACCTTCACATCGGCAAATCTGCCAGCTGACGACTCCAGCCTGGCCCGCATTTGCAGAGAGACTGCGGCCGACCCCCTTCTACAACGTGTGATGCACCACATGATGGGAGGGTGGCTCAAAGGGCAGTGCCCGCAGTTCTACAATGTCCGAGACGACTTGGCCGTCATTGATGGTGTCCTTCTGAAGCTGGACTGGATTGTGATTCCGCACAGCATGCACAAGCTGGTTCTCGACCCACTACACGAAGGCCACCTGGGGGTCGAGAAGTGCAGACGGAGGGCCCGAGAGGCGGTATACTGGCCGGGCATCAGTGACGATATTGCCAATATGGTGCTCAACTGCCCAACCTGCCAAAGGTTTCAACCGGCGCAACCTCCTGAAACGCTTCTGCCCCATGAGCTGGTGACGGCCCCATGGGCGAAGGTGGATGTGGACCTCTTTCACGCGCTCGGCAGGGAGTATGTCATCGTTGTTGACTACTTCTCCAACTACCCAGAGGTCATACGCCTAAACGATTTGACGTTGTCCACTGTCATAAGGGCCTGCAAAGACACATTTGCTCGCCACGGCATTCCGATGACAGTCATGTCGGACAATGGGTCCTGTTTCGCCAGCCAGGAATGGTCATCGTTTGCTGCCTCGTATGGCTTCACAAACGTGACGTCTAGCCCTCTGCACCCCCAGTACAACGGAAAGGCGGAGATGGGCGTTCACATTGTCAAGCGGCTCCTCTGTAAGGCTGCTGCTGCCGGATCGTATTTCTGCCTCGCCCTGCTGGCCTATCGCTCGGCCCCACTAGCCACTGGTCTCTCATTAACCCAGCTGTTGATGGGTCGCGCCCTCAGGACGACTGAGCCTTCCATTCTGGCACCCACAATCGACCATGCTCCGATACTGCACAGGATGCATCTGCAGCGCGGTCGCCAGAAGAGGTTATATGACACACGGGCAACTGATCTTCCCGCCCTGGACCCTGGAGACGAAGTCCGCATCCACCTACCAGAAGGTGGCTGGTCAGCACCTGCCGAAGTTCTCCGAAGCGTGGCTCCCCGCTCGTTCCTGGTTCGCATGCCTGATGGATCCGTTCGTAGGCGCAATCGCCGGGCTCTTCGCCTGCTTCAACGCTCGCTATGAGACCTTACACCGACACTGTGCCCTCCTGCTGTTCCTGATTTCGACTTCGTGGAGCTGACTGCTACCATGCCCCTTCCGTCGTCGCCCGTGGCCAGGCCCGTTCCTCAGCCGGTGGGTCCAGACCTACCCTTGAGGCGGTCAACCCGAATTCGTCGCCCACCTACTAGACTGGACTTATGAGACTGTTTATACATTGAACTCATGCAACCACTTTGTTAATATGTTTATGTTCTTATCGTTACAGGAATTCGTTTTGTCGTTCAACATTTCCCCGTTCTTTGTTCATGGTACAACCTCGTTGTTATGTCTCACCTGACATGGCCCCTTGTATATAGTTAAGCCCCATGTACATGCTGTAAATATTGCACACACACACATTTAGCTACACTCAGTACACATCTCTATTTATAAACACGTAGGCACATAATCCTGTAAAAAAGGGAGGATGTCATGATATTCAGATGAACATCACAGCACATACATACACACATAATGATGGACAGATCAACGGACCAATCAACACACACAACACGACAGCCAATCACGCACCAGAGCATACACAGTACAAAGCAGGGAACACGACACTTCCTGGGCACTCGAGCAGGAGAGAGCTCAGGGCACAGACCTTATTGGCAGCCACTCAGAGGTTCACCATGTGCTGAATACCAGAGTTTACTATGTGTATAGTTCAATGAAATAAAACTGCGTTGTACCATTCGCAACCGTGTTGGTTCGTCTGTGTGTCAGAGTACCCAACACTTCAATCCTCAGACTCAAGCTCCGGGGTGAATTGCATCTCGGGTCAAGGGCTGCCGTCCGAGGTGCTCTCCTATTCACTGCTCGGCTCACGTGTGGGCTCTGGCTATGGCACTGGCTGGGGGCAGAGGACGTCGGATGGACCCACCCCATCACCTGCAGGTCAAGACAAGACGCATGATTAGACGGCGGGCCGGGGGACGGTGGGGTTGGGGGCGGGGGGGGGGGGGCGCGCTGAGTGTAGTGTGGGGATGATGGTGAGGTTGTGGGTGGTGTTGCGGGTGAAGGTGAGGCCAGTCTGGGGCTGGTGTTGGTGAGGGCACGTGTCACGGGGATGTATGGGACACGGGTTACGGCCAGGGTCACGTGTTGCCTACTCATCTTTGCCGTGCTGAGGAGTACGTGTAGTTTACTTGGGCACTGCTGGCTGGTCCGGGCGGTGTTGCTCACGTCGCTGAATGCCTCTGCCACCTGCGCCCAGGCACGCTGAACAGCGGCGGCTGGCAGCCTCCTTCCCGGGCCAGGATACCGGGTCAATCACCTCTCCTTCACTGCGTTCAGGAGTGTCTCCAGCTGGGTGTCCATGAACCTTGACGCCTCTTTGCTTGCTGCCATCTCCATGCTGGGATGGTGTGGGTGGGGAATGAAATGTGTCTCTGTGGCTGCAGCTTGTCAGCTTCCTGAGTGTCAATCCTGGACCCGGCGAATCCTGCACCGTTTCGCACTGGAATCGATTGTGTTCCACATGGTGCCGGTGCTAGCCCCTAGTAGCTGACTCAGTCCCGGTGCGACACCACTGTTATTGTCTTGGAACTCCACAAATAGGGCAGCACGGTAGCACAAGTGATTAGCACTGTGGCTTCACAGCGCCAGGGTCCCAGGTTCGATTCCCCGCTGGGTCACTGTCTGTGCGGAGTTTGCACGTTCTCCCCGTGTCCGCGTGGGTTTCCTCCGGGTGCTCCGGTTTCCTCCCACAGTCCAAAGACGTGCAGGTTAGGTGGATTGGCCATGCTAAATTACCCGTAGTGTCCATAAGGGTTGGGAGGGGTGATTGGGTTGCGGGGATAAGGTGGAAGTGAGGGATTAATGTGGGTCGGTGCAGACTCGATGGGCCGAATGGCCTCCTTCTGCACTGTATGTTCTATGTAATCTATGAATCCTGTGCTGGCATCAACACTTCGTCTCAGGAACGGAGAATCCCCCTGCAAGTATGTTGAATTACTGTTACTAAACTGAACTGCTGTTAAATCTGTTTGTAATTTTATCAGTTACCTTAATCTCTTATTGTTTGTTTTGTCAATGTTCGTGTTAAGTGCTGGTAACTTTGATTCTAATATTAATAAATCATTAGTTCAGAACATTGACATCTGACAGCTTTAATAATTAGCAAGCAAAGATTAATTTATTCACTCAATTGCTCGTGTGAACCTTGATGAGATTGGTCGCGTAAATGGTAATAGAATTTCAACAACCTACTGTCAAACATATTGGCAAACTGAATTTGGATATCATTAACTCCAAGGTATCAGCGAGGTGGAGAACTAGGCAGCTTCTTCACAATGAATTAAGCTGAAGGGTTAAGGATTTGTCTGGTGCCTGAGATGGATTTTCTTGTCCGGTTCTGAACTCAAATGTTTTTTTATTTGTTCCTGGGGTTGTGGCAAGGATTTGAATTTCCCAACATTTCTGGATATTAACCTTTTTATCTCTCTCTCTCTCACTCCTCTTTGAAGACACTGCTTAGAATGTGCTTCAATGGTTAATCTGTTCGAATATCTTGGTGTCAGATTTAACCTGATTACACTTCTGTAATTGGGACATTTACTTCATCCCTCTGTCTTCGCTCATCAGCTGCTGAAACTCTCATTCATGTCTTTACCACCTTAGACTTGACTATCCCATTGCACTGCTGGCCACTTTCCCACATTCTATTCTTTGTAAATTTAAGGGGCGGGATTCTCTGTTGGCTGACTTTGGAATTGAGGGAAACGTCTGGGCGGAGAATCGGTACCGATCCGAATTCACGGTGGCCGCCGATTTGATGCCAAATCGCAATTCACCGTCGCCTTGACAGCGATGCCAAAGCGGTCCACAACACACGTACAGTAAACAATGTTTGCATATCATTAGCGGACCTGACCCAGTATTCTTTGGGGCCTCAGCGTATTTCCGCCTCCGATGGACTGAATTCCCGGTGGCGCAGTCTACTTTTTGTTTTTAAAAATCGTGCATTCGGCATCGTGGTTGATGAGGGAGACAGAGAGGAGGTAGGACCCAGAAAAGCGCGATGGTGGGCTGTCGGGCCGGACTCTTGCCCGACTGGTTGGGTGGGAGGGGCCCGGCAGGGTTGGCTTGGGGGGTGACAGGGGAACAGGTCGAGTGGCCGGGGTGACCCATCCATGGAACTGGGGCGGTGCCCAGGCACGGTCCGGCATTGCCACGGCCTGCAAGGCAGCCATCTTGCGCGGAACTCGCTGATCAACTACCTTGGCTCCTGGTTCTACAGAGTGACACTGGCTGAATGGATGCCCCCCCCACCGCCATACCACCCCCACCCAGCCACCACCCGCCGGCGGGGCATCAGGTGGCCCGCTCAAGGGTAATGCCTACTGTAGCCTCTAAGGGGACGCCGGCCAGTGGCCATGGAACGTTCCCCTGGCAAGGTGAGAGCCAACCAACAGTACACCTGGCATCAGGGACTGGTGCGAGGGCCACAGGCCCCCAAGGTGCTGGGCAATGATGGGGCCAGGGGTGCGGCGATGGGGGAGGCATGCGGAGGCAGAGCCTGAACAGCCAACCTGGGCCACCATGTAGCCCGGTAGACCTGGTTGGGCATGGGGGCATGAACCATGCTAACATTTTGGCCTTTCACCCCCTGCAGACACTGGATATTGGAATTCAACTAGCAATGGTGGCCTTGCCTCTAGTCGCCGCAGCCCTGGGGATGCACTGCGACTGTGCAAGCTGGCGCTGCTCAAGGAGGAGGAAGATGCAGCAGCAGAGCGTGCACCAGTGGTTTTTGGAGTGTGATTCAAAATGGGGGGCTAGATTCTCCGTCCCGGGATGCCAGCAGTGCGTTTCCCTCATTAGATATGGTCTCCGCCTCGGTCTCTGGCCTCCACACTGGCGTAATCAGCCAGGATCTCAGCGGGTACCCCTTATCCTCAAGAGCCAACCCACCATCCTGGAGGGTCCTCGAAGAAACCGGGAATCTCCGGGTGTCCCAGCATGTAGCGGTTCAGGCACACTCCCTGGGAAACGTGCACACACGTGCATGATCCTGAGGTGGTGGTTGTACACGAGTTGAACATTCAGGCAGTGGAACCCCTTCCTGTTAATTAAGGGCACTCCCGATTGTCCTGGAGAGTAGAAAACAACATGCATGCCATCTATTACCCACTGGACCTCAGGCATCTTAGTGATGGCGGAGAATCCTGTTGCCCAGACATCTAGATGGGCTTGGTACAGCACAAAGTTTATATAGTCAGCAGCCCTGGCGTACAGGTCATCCTGACATCACGGATGCACTTGTCGGCTGTAGCTTCTGATATGCCGCTCGAGCCCTGGAACAATCAGGTGGTATAAAGGGTCAGGGTTGCGGCAACCTTCATGTCCACCGGGAGTGGATTTTTCCTCTTCCACGGCTTGCCAAGTCTGCAAGAACCCCTGCAGTGCAGAAGGAGGCCATTTGGCCCATCGAGTTTAAGCTGACCCTCTAAAAGAGCACACTACCTAGGCCCAAGCCCCCATCCTAACCCCATAACCCCACCTAACCTGCACATTAAGGGGCAATTTTAGTTTGGCAATCCACCTAACCTGCACATCTTTGGATTGTGGGAGGAAACTGGAGCACCCGGAGGAAACCCACACAGACAAGTGGAGAACCGTACAAACTTCACAGAGACAGTCACTCGAGGCCAGAATTGAACCCGGATTCCTGGCGCTGTGAGGCAGCAGTGCTAACCACTGTTCCACAATGCTGTCCTTGATAAAAGATGAAAGAGCAAAAAGAAAAGAAACAGATAAGTTTAATTCAAAGAGATTGACAGAATTACAGTAAGGCAGATTTATGAAATGATTCACTTTGAATAGGAATCTCAGTGTGTTCCTGGATGTTATTGTTGTATTGTGCTTCTTCATGTAACATAAGCTGCTTCCTTGATGCATACTCTGACAAAGGAAGGTTCAGACTTGGAGACAGGTTTAACACATTTACTGAACAGTTAACAATTCTCCTACTTGAGCTCGACTCTCCTGCTGATGTTACTATAGTAACTCAATCTGACTAACCAGTCTGCTCTAATCCATGCGATGGGTGTGATGCTTCCTGATCTGCCCCTGCCTCTCTGAGTGTTGCCTGTGGAAAAGAGGAAGAGCATGTGTGCCCTGTCCTTGTATATGGGTAGCCCCCTTGTGGTAGTGTCATCTCTGGGTGTGTCTTGACTGCCCATTGATCGTGTCCTATCTTACTGACCTATTGGTTGAATGTCTGTGTGTCATGATGTCTCTGGTGCTCCCTCTAGTGTTTACTCAATCCTAGTGTATCTACATTAACCCCTTGTGTATTTACAGTGATGCATATCACCACAGTTATTATGTAAAGGATCACATATTAATGAGAAATGGTGTCCCACGCATACTAGTGCAGATGACAAATGGGCAGAAATACATCATATTGTATCATTCTTGAGTATAGGAAAGAAATTCTAAGGATAGATCATGAAATTACATTAGTAGGACATCTGGGAATAAAGAAAAAACAAACAAAGATATAGAAACGGTTTTACTGGCCGGGACGACATAAAGATGTAGTTTCATTTTGTCAAACATGTCACACATTTCAAGGGCAGCACGGTAGCCTAGTGGATAGCACAATTGCTTCACAGCTCCAGGGTCACTAGACAAGTTACTCAGGGTAATGCTCTTGCGACGTGGGTTCAAATCCTGCCACTGTATATAAATGTATATTTGGGATTCCCCTTCAAAATAATCCTTTAAGATACACAGTTGTCTCTGGAGGTCATTTTACCTTTTGGAAATAGTATAAAATAGTATAACAGGGGCAGCATGGTAGCATTGTGGATAGCACAATTGCTTCACAGCTCCAGGGTCCCAGGTTTGATTCCGGCTTGGGTCACTGTCTGTGCGGAATCTGCACATCCTCCCCGTGTGTGCGTGGGTTTCCTCCGGGTGCTCCGGTTTCCTCCCACAGTCCAAAGATGTGAAGGTTAGGTGGATTGGCCATGATAAATTGTCCTTAGTGTCCAAAATTGCCCTTAGTGTTGGGTGGGGTTACTGGGTTATGGGGATAGGGTGGAGATGTTGACCTTGGGTAGGATGCTCTTTCCAAGAGCCGGTGCGGACTCGATGGGCTGAATGGCCTCTTTCTGCACTGTAAATTCTATGATAAAGTCATAGGGAAACCACCAGCTGCAATAAAGGAAGCACCTTTGATCCTGATTCCAGCTTTCAAAGAACCTTTTACAAGAGTTCTAGTCGACTGCGTTGGCCACTTTTGAAAAAGCAAAGCAAAAATCTATACTTGTTAGCTAATATGGATATATCCACTAGATTCCTGAAGAAACATTCCATTAAGAAACATTACAGCCAAGAGAGCGGGAGAAGAATGAACAAAATTCTTTGACAAAGAGACCCGTTTTTAGTATTTGCTATTCGGATGCACCAAATTATTCTACAAGATTTAATCCTTTTGAATTGGTTTATGGACTTGAAGTTAGAGGATCACTGAAATTAATCCAAGAAAAGTTATTAAGTAGGAAATAATATACTTTTGGACTGCGCACTGAATTTCAAAGAAAGACTGAATGGGGCTTATGAGGTGACAAGGAAGTATTTAAAGGGAATGAATGCAATGGCTGATATGGGAGCATAAATTTGTAGTTTTGTAGTAGGGGAGAAAGTGCTCATGTTATTACCAATATTGGGTGCCCCATTGAAAGCTAAATTTTGCGCATCATGATAAATTGAGAAAAAACTTAGTGAAGTAAAACATTTCGTACCTACACCAGATCGATGTAAATCTTAGAATATGTCATATTAACATGCTTTAGCGGTATCTTGATAGAGGAGATGAGGACAAACATGAGCGGCGGAATTCTACGACCCTCCGCACCGGAATCGCGCCCGGCACAGGGCCGGAGAACAGCCGTTCACGCCGGAAATCCGGCACGACGGTGCTTCCGTAATTGTCCGCAGACCTGCCAGTCGCGCACGTGCAGTCGACGCGGCGCCAATCGGGGGCTGCTGAAAGAGGACCCCGCGGCAATTTTCCCCAGTCGACCGGCCGAACACCCGCCGGCGTGGTTTACATCTGGTACCATCCGGCGGGAGCTCGGACCCGCGGCCGCGGTGGCGGTCCTGGTGGGAGTCGGGGGGGAATCTGACTCTGGTGGGGGCCTCAGCGGTGGCCAGGCCCGCAATCAGGTGCCACCGATTAGCGGGCCATCGCGATCTGGGGGGGACCAACCTTACTCCGAAGTGGGCCACCGTGCGCATGCGCGGCCGCGCGGTCTGGGCAGCAGGGCCCGCCGGCAGCCAGAGCTGCTGGATGCACGCCGGGGCCCTGCCAGCCCCCTGGAAAATGGAGAATCACCCCAGACATTTGAGGAAAAAGTCCAGAGTGATTCACGCCCATTTTCCGGCGGACTTAGTCCCCAAAAGGGAGAATCCCGCCCGAAGTCTTGGTAGCAATGAAGCAGGGAGAAGAAGAAGGGTTAAATGTTGAGAGTGACTATCCTCTAATTCATTTGTGTAATGAGGAACTGCTGAGAAATTTAAACAATTGGTTATGTTATCTTCCAGATAAGAGCTGAGATAAACTGAAAGAGTTACTGCAGTCTTATAAATGTATTTGTGGGAATAAATTAGGTAGAGGCGGAGGTAGCAATGCATGATGTCGATGTGGGGGAACCAGTTCCAAAAAGCAACATCCATTTGGGTTAAATCCAGCAAAGTTATCATAAGTCCAGACGGAAATTGAATAGATGCACCAAAATGACGTTATTGATTTGAGTTCTAGTGATTGGAGTTGATCTATTGTAATAGTGTCAGAGTAGATAATACATCCACTTTTTTTCCTTTTGATTAAGAACTGCTTAACTGGTATTTGTCAAGCTATTTATTTGATGTTAATGTGGTTAATTCTGTGTTTAAATTAAGTTTGTTTTGACATAAAAGATGCCGACTGGTCAGAGTCATCTCTCCTGGGTGAAATTTCTCACAGTTTTACAAATTAAAAAATTGTTTGGGGTTCTCGTCCAGTATCTTAACAAAAGTTGGATCTGGTCCAGTATCCTGACAGAACCTGTGTATAAATACTTTGGAGTATATTTTATATTAATGCATGCTTTAAATCTTCATAATGTTAAATAAGGTAGAAATGACAAGAAATGGTTGAAAATTGAAAACACCTTCCAGATTATGATGTTTGATTTGAAAAATAGGGTGAAGGAGTTATGAATTGAGGAAAACCAAGATTATAAAATGAAATTGGGATAAGATAAAGTGGAGAAATGGGCTAAAAAGGGGCTAATACGTACAGCTGTCTGAAGGGGTGTTTTTGATGTGCAAATTACGGTGGCAGTAGGAAAACAAGTGTTTACCTAAGTGACTGGGGAAAAGCAATGGCGTACAGAGGAGGTGACTTCCCAGTGGAGAGATGAGGGAATAATTTGCTGTAATTCTATAGTTCCATATTACTTATCATCTGAATGATTCCTCATACTGTGTCTAATTTTAGTTGCCCCAAAAAGAGAGGCCAACTAGCTTGATTTACCTTGCTTAAACTGAATGAGTAAGAGGATAAGCTAGGAGAGTTGGTGCTTTTTCTCTTCAAAATGCACAGCCTTGAGGGAGATTTCGTTCAATGGTAAAGTATTTCAAAGAGTGAAAGGCTTTCAGTACATTGGGCATGTGAGCTTGATAGGTTTTGCCCAGGGGATGTAAGTATTAGTCATATAAGCACTGAAGTTACATCATTTCAGAATGGAACTCTTGAGTTGGATAGTTGCTCCCTCTACCTTTTTATATGTTTGTATCTTTATCCTCCAAATAACAGCAATGTAAGCCAGTTTTCATGGCAATGGATATTCACTTCCACGTAATGACAACAATCAACATACATCAGTAAATTCAATTGACTAATTATTTGGGGTCGTGTCAGACTGACTCTTGTTGGAATTATAATTTAGTACTGATGCAATCTTCCACTTTCAGCTTTTCTGATTGTAGTAGTGTAGTGACAGATTGCATTGACCCTATTTTTAAGTCATTCCAAAGCAACATCTTTGGCTTGACCTAATCAATAGATTCTTCAGATACTTTCAAGTATTTGTTAACCGCATATTAGATTTAATTGGGGGGGTTAATATACCCCATCCGATACTCTCTTAGTGCAACTTCTTTTGTTTTACAAATGGTAACACAACTTTGAGAGGTAACGCAGTGCATACTATGGGAGAAGGTGGTGCAGTGGTATTGTCACTGGACAAGTTACTCAGGGTAATGCTCTTGGGACGCGGGTTCAAATCCCGCCACTGTATATAAATATATATTTTGGATTCCCCTTCAAAATAATCCTTTAAGATACACAGTTGTCTCTGGAGGTCATTTTACCTTTTGGAAATAGTATAAAATAGTATAACAGGGGCAGCACGGTAGCATTATGGATAGCACAATTGCTTCACAGCTCCAGGGTCCCAGGTTCGATTCCGGCCTGGGTCACTGTCTGTGCGGAGTCTGCACGTCCTCCCCGTGTGTGCGTGGGTTTCCTCCGGGTGCTCCGGTTTCCTCCCACAGTCCAAAGATGTGCAGGTTAGGTGGATTGGCCATGCTAAATTGCCCTTCGTGTCCAAAATTGCCCTTAGTGTTGGGTGGGGTTACTGGGTTATGGGGATAGGGTGGAGGTGTTGACCTTGGGTAGGATGCTCTTTCCAAGAGCCGGTGCAGACTCGATGGGCCGAATGGCCTCCTTCTGCACTGTAAATTCTATGAAATTCTACGAAAAAAATAAGCAACGTCAGATCGACTGACTGTTTTTCAGATTATCCGATTATCCATTTCACCGGCTTCAACAGAAAGGAAAGTTGAACAGTGTGTGTAACAGCCGTATGATCCAATGTTATCCATTTTACACCATCATCTTCTAAATCCTCAATCTCTTTCGAATTTACCTCGCTCGCTATGCTAGATCGTTAAGTGCGAATGTTTATTTATTGAGTTCAGCGAGAAACTTGGAATGAATGATTTGCATTTACAAGATTGCTTCACAATATATGCCCTGTCATAAAATGTCTGTGTCAGAACGATTAGCAGTGCTATCACATAACTGTAAATTATCATTCTTTGGTGGACAATATATAACTGCTCACGTCAACTATAGAGTGGCATCTGCCTGTAGTGGTGATGCAAGAGACAAGGAGTTATTCATAGATAGAATTTACAGTGCAGAAGGAGGCCATTCAGCCCATTGAGTCAGCACCGGCTCTTGGAAAGAGCACCCCACCTCCACCCTATCCCCATAACCCCATAACACAGTAACCCCACCCAACACTAAGGACAATTTTGGACACTAAGGACAATTTATCATGGCCAATCCACCTAACCTGCACATCTTTGGACTGTGGGAGGAAGCCAGAGCACCCGGAGGAAACCCACGCACACACGGGGAGGATGTGCAGACTCTGCACAGACAGTGACCCAAGCCGGAATTGAACCTGGGACCCTGGAGCTGTGAACCAATTGTGCTATCCACAATGCTACCATGCTGCCCTTATCTAGTCCTGCGTCGGAAAAACCATACTTAAAAATCACATACTTAACGATGACTGTAACTGGGTTACAGAGAGGCTGCCCATGCTATAGTATCTTTCTGGATGTCGTTAATGCACTTACACTTTGGTGACATAATATAAGATACAAACATTGAAACAGGGGAATCTTTAAGTTCCTATCCCAAATTTTGTCAACTCTCCATTTTTGGACTGCTGTCTGCTGTGATACTCACAAAAAGCTCCAGTATATGCACATAGTCAGGGTAAGCTTCACGTTGCAGTTTTTTCACAATTTTGTGTGAGTTCTGTGGAAGCCATAATGACGGTGTAATCCACAATAAGGTCTTGGATCGCAAGAGCCTTGCTTGTAAAGGAATAAATTCTGGAGGAAAATGGGGGGAGGAATGGTATTTGTTGATTGGCTGGCAGTGCCCAATGACGCAGCAGTGGGTGGGATTGGTAAAATGGGAAACAGGTTAATACGATTAGCCATTAGCAGGCACACTGGCAGGAAGGTCAACGAGAGGGAATTGAACCAGTTGAGGTTATTCCTGAGAAGGAGGTAGCAATAGATAACATGGTAAAGCCTTTAGAGATTGCTGAGAGAGGCAGAGTGTAGCTGTGAGTTTATCGATTCCATCAAGCCTGGGGCAGAAGCAAGTTAATAGGAAGGCAGAGGAGTTTGGGATGGAGATTGTGGAAGAAAAGGAGTTGAGAGAGAAGAATGTAGGGTGACATTACTGTGTTACACGTTGTAGATGACGAAAGGGCTTGAGAAGCACCAAAGAAAGGAGATAGAAATAATAGACATGGATCCAGAGCATGAACCAACACACATAATCAAATACAGATGGAAATAATTCATGTTAAATAAGAGTGGCAGACATTATGATACCTTCTTCATACACAATGAGTTGGGAGGCGAGATAATCCAAAATTGAAGTCTGAGTTCCTATGGTGAGAGGAAGTTGGCCGGTAGGCAGATTAAAACTGCTCGAGAGGCAGGGTATCAATACACTACTCTATGTTTTAAAGTAGAAGGTGAGGTGAGGTGGAGCAAGTCATCTTCCAGCCAGCGTACATTGACCCTGGGGTTCAGTAAGGAACATAATGGCTTTGGTGTTAACACCCTGCAGCAGCAGGTTCAGAATACCAGCAAAGGATTGAAGAGCAGGGGTGGTGACACCAACAGTAAAGTCCAGGGAGTCAGCTGAGGGTGAAATCAAAATCCACAGGATAAGTTCAGACAGAGCTGTTCATTCAGTAAAGTAGTGCTCTTTGCAACTTTCTCGAAACCCATTCAGTTGTGTGTTAAAGACAAGGGTCATTAACATTTTAAAATTCTCCAGTTTAGTATGAAAGTTTAGTTTACAAGGATAAATACAGAGAGATATGTTCAAGTGATAAATGTTCTGAACAAGGATGAATAATATGGTGTTTGTGGTTAGAGAGACATCCTAATGTTTCAGTTGAAACTTAGTGAATGGGATGTGTGGGAACAGGTGGGGCCACGCGGGTTAGGAAAGGAGCAGAGAATTCACCTCCGCATTCATGCCACACTCATATGGGAGGTACATGTAGTGCTTGCCATAAGCAGACAAAGGCCAAATATTCAAAGTTTGGGGTCTATAATTAGGCCAATGGTACAATTTTAACATGGAGCAAAGCGTGATTCTCACAGTGTTGCTTCCGTCAGAGACCACTGGCAATAGGGAGAATCGGGATAGGAAGGAGATCTCCTTCCCATACAGCAATCACACCCACTTACACCATGTTGGGGGGGGGTCATTTCCTCAACAGCGGCCTTTTGCCAGCTAAAATCCCTCCCCTGCCCACCAGAAAGCTGGTGATTACAGGAGAAACCTTCACTTAAATGGGGAATTTAGTCCAGGAATGGGAAGGATGCAGCTTCAATCCGCTGTCACTAAATGCTGCTCGCTCCTCCTTATCGGTCACATTCATGTCCCAAATTAAAATTAGGACTTAGAGTAAGCGCAATTGTGTAGGTTCAGTAAAAATAATTGGATTAACATGCTTGAGTGACCTTTTCCCGTTCAATGTTTTCCCTTGTTCTGGATTCCTGGTGTGAGGATAAAAGTTGTTAAATCGCTGACAGCTGTATTGACTGAAGCCACACATTCTAAATTGGGTCTCAGGCTGACTAAAGCACCGACAAATTACCTTACACTTGAAGCAGCTCTCTGACTTGTCCATTCCACACTGAATACCGTGTTCCAACAAAACAGTCACATTTATTAAATACTTAATCAGTTTAGTCAACCTGTCAAACTTCACATCCCAGATATACATAAATTAGGCTATCTTGCTGAGCGGAACAGAATAATAACTTGCCTGGAGTGCTTTACAAATTTGCAACACAGTTGCAAGCTTCATGTGACATCATAAGTCATGACAGCAAAACTCAAAGGAATTTATCAAGTCACCTGAGCCCTTGAAATTGCATTCAAGCCTTATAATGTTCCATTCAAGGCAGTTTTGATTGATTTAAGCTTTGATTGATTTATCTTATTAATACATCTAGTCTCAAGTGCTGTTTCACTTTATTTCTTCCATATCGCTCTCTCCCCATCCCCTTTGCTTTGCTTCTCTATTCATCCTTGATCACTTCTCTTTATATTTTATTCTTTTGGGTCGATGGGGGTGGGTGTTATGTGATGTTAGGCATTGGCTGCAGAGTTTGAGGGAAAAATATGACTCTCAGTAGTTTCCTTCCAATCCCCATTCTTAATCATTTAGGTTGAATTTCAGTGCCATTTTCTTTTGCAGACCTTCGACCTTCCTATTACTAACCCCACTACAATCACAAGTGCTCCCACATGTGTTCCTCCATCTTTCCGCTTTGAGCCAATTCTCGCCTTGCCTTGAGTCAACTTTCTGTCAATTCTTTCCACTTCTGGGAGGTGGTGACAAGAGGCCCCGAGTCCTCTCAGCCACAATTATCTTTTCCCTGCCCTTGTCCATTATCCTTCCTTCTTGACTTCCTTCAGTATCTCTCAAACAAAATTTGTTTGCCTTCCCAATGAAATTTCAAAACAAAATCAAATTAAAATGAAGAAATAAACTGGGTGATGCTGCGGTCCACAGTCCTGTGTTTCTCGGCAGCGCGCTGTTCGCTGGCACCGGGATTCTCTATTCCCACCGCTTGTCAATGGGATTTCCCATTGAAGCCACCCCAAGCCGCTGGAATACCCGTGGGCGGGGATGCGCTGCCACCGAGAAAAGTGAATTGCAACGAGCGGAAAATTCCGGCCAGTGTTTCTCAATTTGTGTACCTTGCTCCCTCTCCCTGCTTCGTGGCACATAGAAATTAGAACATCTATCTCGCTTGTGGCTGAAATTAGCATTGATATTTTCTGTCAACCAATAGATATGAGTGGTGATAATTTGGTAGGTGCAAAATTCAAACAATGAGTTTTGAAAATTAAACTAATCGTAAATGAAAGCTTTTTCTCTCACCGGTATTTGTCCTTTTTTTCTAACACAGGGACCTGGGTTCAATTCCCGCCTTGGGTCACTGTCTGTGTTGAGTTTGCACTTTCTCTCTGTGTCTGCGTGGGTTTCCTCCGGGTGCTTCGGTTTCCTCCCACAGTCCAAAGATGTGCAGTTGGTGCATTGGCCATGCTAAATTGCCCCTTAAGCGTCTAAAAGATTAGGTTGGGTTATGGGGATAGGGTGGGGGCTTGGGCTTAAGTATGGTGCTCTTTCCAAGGACCGATGCAGATTCTATGGGCCGAATGGCCTCCTTCTGCGCTGTAGATTCTATGATTCTATGATTTGTTTCTTTATTCCCCCTCTCCTCCCAGCTTACTGCACTTTCTAAAGTTAATAAATAAATAAGCAAAAGCAACAATGGATGGAGCATCCAATTTTGTTTATTTTTCTCACAGACACACACTATAAGCACACGTTATAAAACCCCAATCTCTTACTGTACTGGCGAGTGGAGCTCCTTAGTGTAGGAAATGTGATGAGTGTGGCCTCAGTGGGGCATTCCCCATTGTGGCCTGAAAAAAAAACAGAGTCCCGTTCGATAGTGGGGTCGCTCCGGGCGAATTCCGCCTATTTTTTTGTCAAATTGTGCTCATAAAAACATGTAAAGTTGTTCTTTTCCACAATTAGAAAAAGCTGCTGGAAGGTAATGGAAAATATCCTACTTATACAGTAAACTACTGAAAGCATCCTGGGGATTTTGATGCCCGTGAACATATGGAATACATCTTAAGACTGTTTCTCTTCTGTGTCTAATGAACATGCCCAACGTTGGAGTAGAAAATAGTGCACAATAGGATATATTTTGATTGACACCAAGATTATCCATTTGCAGTCAACCCGAGGCCGGGTTGGAGAATCGCCGGGCCGGGCACAATTTACACGATGCCGCCCCAACGCCGGTCCGCCGATTTTCCGGTGACCATTGGCGGCAGCGCGATCAGCGCGGCGATTCTCCACGCGGGATGGGCCGAGTGGCCGCCGAGATAGCCCGAGTCCCGCCGGCACCGTTCACATATGGTCTTACCTGGCGGGGCCTCAGCGTCCATCCTGTGGGGGGCGGCCTGGTGGGAGGGAGGGGGGATCCAACCCCGTCGCCGGGCCCGCGATCGGGGCCGATCGAACGGCATACCGGCTTCTCCTGTTGGGGGCCTCTTTTACTCCACGCCGGCCCCTTTAGCTCTCCGCCATGTTGCGTTGGGTTGCGCAGAGAAGGAAGCTACCGCGCATGCGTGAGTTCACGCCGGTTGAAGCGCGCATGCGCAAGTTCACGCCGGCGGCAGCGCGCATGCGCAGCACCACGCTGCCCGTTTAACGCCGGTATCGGCTGCTGGATCTGCGTGAGTCACTCCAGTGGCATGCTGGCCCCCTGTAGGGCTCAGGATCGCTGCTCCTGGGGGCTTCTTGACGGCGTCATAAAACACGACGGCGTTTACTAAGGCGTCAACACTTAGCCTCAGGATCAGAGAATCCCGTCCAATGATTTGGAATTTATAAACACTACCCCCTGCTCTTGAATGCTGACAGAAAAGACCAAGCAGCTTTAATGTCCAAGGAAACTATTATTAGCAATCCATTATGAAGGTAGTTCAGAGTGCCTGCCAGAAACATGTGTTAGATGTCTTAAGCATGATAATCAAATGCGTTTTTAGGACTCCAACCAATATTCTTTATACATTTCATGATGCATGCGCCACACATTCCTCACTAAGATTTTCCGAGTCAACAGCGATACTAACTAGTGGACCTCAAAGGGACTGCGAGAGGCTACCAACAAAACAATGTAGGTTAATGTTTTTAAACTTCAGTTTCTGGGGAGTTAAAAGGCTCAGGTGTGTTTCTCATGGCTCCACAATAATATTGTAAACTACTGACAGTACAAGCTCACCATCCATCCACCCTTCAACTCTGAGGTTCATCTCCTCCACCCCATCCCAAGATTTGGAACAAATTTATTTCCCCAAGGCCCAGACATGCAAACTGGAATGGGAGGTTTAATTAACACTGTAACTTATTTGTTTAATGCAAGTAAGACCAGACCAGACAATTGGTATTGTCACTGGACAAGTAATCCAGAGATCAGGGGTAATGCGCTGGGGACCTGGGTTTGAATCCCACCATGGCAGATGGAGAAATTTGAATTTGATAAAAGCTGGAATTAAAAGTCGAATGAAGACCATGAAAACATCGTCTATTTTCGTAAAAATCCATCTGGTTCACAAATATTCTTTAGGGAAGGAAATCTGCTGACCTTACCTGGCCCGGCCTTCATGAAACTCCAGATCCACAGCAAAATGAACAAAGAACAAAGAAAAGTACAGCACAGGAACAGGACCATTGGCCCTCCAAGCACATGCCGACCATGCTGCCCGTCTGAACTAAAATCTTCTGTACTTCCTGGGTCCGTATCCCTCTATTCCCATCCTATTCAAGTATTTGTCAAGATGCCACTTAAAAGTCGCTTTCGTCCCTGCTTCCACCACCTCATCCGGCAGCGAGTTCCAGGCACCCACTACCCTCTGTGTAAAAAACTTGCATCGTACATCTCCTCTAAACCTTGCTCCTTGCACCTTAAACCTATGCCCCCTAGTAATTGACCCCTCTACCTTGAAGAAAAGACTCTGAATATCCACTGTGTCTCTGCCGCTCATAATTTTGTAGACGTCTATCAGGTTGCCCCTCAACCTCTGTCGTTCCAGTGAGAACAAACCGAGTTCATTCAACCGCTCCTCATAGCTAATGCCCTCCATACCAGGCAACATCCTGGTAAATCTCTTCTGCACCCTCTCTAAAACCTCCACATCCTTCTGGTAGTGTGGCGACCAGAATTGAACACCATACTCCAAGTGTGGCCTACCTAAGGTTCTATACAGCTGCAACATGACTTGTCAATTCTTATACTCAATGCCCCGGCCAATGAAGGCAAGCATGCCGTATGTCTTCTTGACTACCTTCTCCACCTGTGTTGCCCCTTTCAGTGACCTGTGGAACTGTACACCTAGATCTCTCTGACTTTCAATACTCTTGAGGGTTCTACCATTCACTGTATATTCCCTACCTGCATTAGACCTTCCAAAATGCATTACCTCACATTTGTCCGGATTAAACTCCATCTGCCATCTCTCCGCCCAAGTCTCCAAACAATCGAAATCCTGCTGTATCCTCTGACAGTCCTCATCGCTATCTGCAATTCCAGCAACTTTTGTGTTGTCTGCAAACTTACTAATCAGACCAGTTACATTTTCCTCCAAATCATTTATATATACTACAAACAGCAAAGGTCCCAGCACTGATCCCTGCGGAACACCACTAGTCACAGCCCTCCAATTAGAAAAGCACCCTTCCATTGCTACTCTCTGCCTTCTGTGACCTAGCCAGTTCTGTATCCACCTTGCCAGCTCACCCCTGATCCCATGTGTCTTCACCTTTTGTACCAGTCTGCCACGAAGGGCCTTGTCAATGGTCTTACTGAAGTCCATATAGACAACATCCACTGCCCTACCTGCATTAATCACCTTTGTGACCTCTTCGAAAAATTCTATCAAGTTAATGAGACACGACCTCCCCTTCACAAAACCATGCTGCCTCTCACTAATACGTCCATTTGCTTCCAAATGGGAATAGATCCTGTCTCAAAGAATTCTCTCCAGTAATTTCCCCACCACTGACGTAAGGCTCACCAGCCTGTAGTTCCCTGGATTATCCTTGCTACCTTTCTTAAACAAAGGAAGAACATTGGTTATTCACCAGTCCTCCGGGACATCACCTGAAGACAGTAATGATCCAAAGATTTCTGTCAAGGCCTCAGCAATTTCCTCTTTAGACTCCTTCAGTAGTCTGGAGTAGATCCCATCAGGCCCTGGGGACTTATCTACCTTAATATTTTTCAAGACGCCCAACACCTCGTCTTTTTGGATCTCAATGTGACCCAGGCTATCTACACACCCTTCTCCAGACTCAACAGCCACCAATTCCTTTTCTTTGGTGAATACTGATGCAAAGTATTCATTTAGTACCTCGCCCATTTCCTCAGGCTCCACACATAGATTCCCTTGCCTTTCCTTCAGTGGGCCAACCCTTTCCCTGGCTTCCTTCTTGCTTTTTATGTATGTGTAAAAAGCCTTGGGATTTTCCTTAACCCTATTTGACAATGACTTTTCGTGACCCCTTCTAGCCCTCCTGGCTCCTTGCTTCAGTTCCTTCCTACTTTCCTTATATTCCACACAGGCTTTGTCTGTTCCCAGCCTTCGAGCCCTGACAAATGCCTCCTTTTTCTTTTTGATGAGGCCTACAATATCTCGCGTTATCCAAGGTTCCTGAAATTTGCCGTATTTATCCTTCTTCCTCACAGGAACATGCCGGTGCTGAATTCCTTTCAACTGACACTTGAAAGCCTCCCACATGTCAGATGTTGATTTACCCTCAAGCATCCGCCCCCAATCCAGGTTCTTCAGTTCCTGTCTAATATTGTTATAATTAGCTTTCCCCCAATTTAGCACATTCACCCTAGGACCACTCTTATCCTTGTCCACCAGCACTTTAAAACTTACTGAATTGTGGTCACTGTTCCCAAAATACTACCCTACTGAAACTTCTACCACCTGGCCGGGCTCATTCCCCAATACCAGGTCCAGTACAGCCCCTTCCCCAGTTGGACTGTCGACATATTGTTTTAAGAAGCCCTCCTGGATGGTCCTTACAAACTCTGCCCCGTCTAAGCCCCTGGCACTAAGTGAGTCCCAGTCAATATTGCGGAAGTTGATGTCTCCCATCACAACAACCCGGTTGTTTTTACTCTTTTCCAAAATCTGTCTACCTATCTTCTCTTCTATCTCCTGCTGGTTGTTGGGAGGCCTGTAGTAAACCCCCAACATTGTGACTGCACCCTTCTTATTCCTGATCTCTACCCATATAGCCTCACTGCCCTCTGAGGTGTCCTCCCGTAGTACAGCTCTGATATTCTCCCTAACCAGCAGCGCAACTCCGCCACCCTTTTTACTTCCCCCTCTATCCCGCCTGAAACATCTAAATCCTGGAACGTTTAGCTGCCAATCCTGTCCTTCCTTCAACCAGGTCTCTGTAATGGCAACAACATCATAATTCCAAGTACTAATCCAAGCTCTAAGTTCATCTGCTTTACGCGTAATACTTCTTGCATTAAAACATATGTACTTCAGGCCACCAGACCCACAGTTTTCAGCAACATCTCCGTGTCTGCTCTTCCTCAGAGCCATACTGGCCGTATTCCCTAGTTCTCCCTCAATGCTTTCACCTTCTGACATATTGCCCCAGTACCCACCCCCCTACCATACTAGTTTAAACCCTCCCGTGTGACACTAGCAAACCTCGCGGCCAGGATATTTATGCCTCTGCAGTTTAGATGCAACCCGTCCTTCTTGTACAGGTCACACCTGCCCCGGAAGAGCTCCCAGTGGTCCAGATAATGGAAATCCTCCCTCCTACACCAGCTGTTTAGCCACGTGTTTAGCTGATCTATCTTCCAATTTTAAGCCTCACTGGCACGTGGCATAGGGAGTAATCCCGAGATTACAACCCTAGAGGTCCTGCCTTTTAACTTTCTGCCTAGCTCCCTGAACTCCTGCTGCAGGACCTCATGCCCCTTCCTGCCTATGTCATTAGTACCAATATGTACAACGACCTCTGGCTGTTTGCCCTCCCCCTTCAGGATGCCCACTACCCGTTCGGAGACATTCTGGACTCCGGCACCAGGGAGGCAACATACCATCCTGGAGTCCCTTTCACATCCAGAGAAGCGCCTATCTGTGCCCCTGTCTATAGAGTCCCCTATGACTATTGCTCTTCTGCGCTTTGACCCTCCCTGCTGAACATCAGAGCCAGTCGTGGTGCCACTGCTCTGGCTGCTGCTGTTTTCCCCTGATAGGCTATCCCCCCCCCCCCCCCCGACAGTATCCAAAGGGCTATACCTGTTCGAGAGGGGGACAACCACAGAGGATTCCTGCACTGACTGCCTGCCCCTTCTGGTGGTCACCCATTTATCTGCCTGCACCTTGGGTGTGACCACATTTATATAACTGCTATGACGCTTTCCGCCACCTGCACACTCCTAAGCGCATCCAACTGCTTCTCCAACCGAACCATGTGGTCTGTGAGGAGCTCTAGTTGGGTGCACTTTCTGCAGATGAAGCCATCCAGGATGCTGGAAGCCTCCGGGACATGCCACATCTCACAGTCAGAGCACTGCACCCCTCTAATTGACATAGCATCAATTAATTAGTAACTTAAATTTTAATTTTGTTTTCTATAAAGTGACTGTTAACTATATGTTTCCTAGCGCTAGATTTCTACTATAAATCTGAAAGCTAAATACAGTACTCTCCGATCTCTGGCTTAGATACCTGTCTAAATTATAATTAAGTAATTATGTTTAATTAGTTTAACAATCCTTAATTTTTAAATTTAGTGTAGATTCCAACCAGCCAATCAGGTCACAGCTTTACTGTGATGTCACTTCAGCTTTCACCCCCCACACACACAATTTGAAAAGGGAATAAAAATAAATAAGAATCGCTTACCTTCCCAGGTTCTCAGATGCTCTCTGGTTCTCTCCTTGAAGATTAAAAGTTACAGGCCAGAAGAAAGAGAGAGAACAAAACAGGAGGGAAAAAGCACCTTCTCCCACTCTGCACCGAATTACCTCACTGCACCAAATTACCAAGTTCCAATTCCCACTCTGGATGTACCTCACTCAGGATGTCTCGACTTCATCCTGCGCAAAACTTACTGAGTGCGCTTTCTGTCTGTCTTTTATACAGACCTCAGCTAACCAAGGTGACTCACACTACTTAGGGTTTGCTCTCAACTGCCCTCTGAAATGGTCTACTTGGTTCAAGGACAATAAGGAATGGCAATAAATGCTGGCCTAGCCAGCAACACTCACATCCCATGAAAGACCTTTTTTACAAATTGAGCCTTTGGCTGAAATTGTCTAACTCCAGTTTTTTTTAAACTCCAATGTAGTATCAATGTTTTGTGGCGAATGTGAAAAATGTTGTTATTTTGAAGTTTGTATTTAATATTTTTGCTGTGATTACAGAGGGAGAGAATCATTGATTTTTACAGGGGCAATGTAACCTTTTGTAACAAGACACAAGAATGTGGTGTGCTTTTGGATTGCAAGTTAATTGGAGGGGCCGAGTTTGTTAGTTGCTTCTGGAACGCCAAGCTGGGCAGATATGGTTCAGTTTGGTTCTAAATACATCTCTCTCTATAAGGCATTCAAAATATGTATGGTTTGCTGAATTGGAAAATATATGCATATATATAGAGAGGCATGGTTAGAAAGTTAAATGTAAGCTATCTCTTTGTTGCTAATGTGTTTAAATTAAACTTTGAGTTATAAAAGATTTCTGCTGGTCAGTGTTGTCACTCCTGTGTTGCAGTAACATTTCCTCAAATTTTCCAAAGTAAAAAGTTAGGTTCTCATCCGGAATCCCACAACAATTTGGGGTTCTCGTACTTGGACCCATTGTATTCACGGAAGGTGAGGTCTTTGTAGTTGGAACAATCCCGTAACAGCCTCCCCGAACAGACGCCGGAATGTGGCGACTGGGGGCTTTTCACAGTAACTTCATTTGAAGCATACTTGTGACAATAAGCGATTTTCATTCATTTCATTTTCAGAGAACATACGGCTTTGAAAACGAACAAAACTGTTTATTAATTAACCAAAATACTAAAGGGTTTCTATGATGTCTACTAAGTTGGATATGACGGCTAAATACAAACAACTATGATTAACTATTATTAATTTCTGTTGACTCAGGAGCTGCTTGATCTGTGACTGCAGTGTGTGCCTGCTGTCCATGTTGAGTCTTTGTGCTGTCCAGGTTCTGTGTCTCACGTGTGGGTGTCTTCCATTGACGTTCTCTTGTCGTCACGCCACCTGTGGTCGGATGCTAGAATTGCTAAAATAATCTATGCATGCAGGCACAAATGTTTATATACAGTTTGGTTATTATGTTATATACACAAATGATATTCTACATATCATTACACCCATAACAGCTTCCTCTGAGCTGCGTGGGATGCATAACCATGCAGCAATTTTATGCAATGCAACAAACTGGTCACACGCAACTAATGTTCTCTTTAAGTTGCATGTGTGCTGCTGTGCAACAATCTTAAAGGGACTGACAGTGTCTGAAAAGGCTGCATACAGCAAAGAAAAATTAAAGGGGGATATTGATTATGAAAAGTTCCTGATGCAACATCAAGCTGGAATAGTGTGTGAATTTTTTTTGGTGTATCAAAGTTCTCAGATCAATTTAATTGCTCATTACAGAAATGCAACCAAACAGGATCTGGATAGCAATGCAGACAAACAGCAGAAGGTAATAAATAAAAGACATTGGTATCTTAAAAATGTGGCAATTAATTAACTGAATAATATTTTGTTTCAACCCAGCCAACACTTGTAATAGATTGAATGCCAAAGTGACAGTGGTTTGCAACTTTATTATATTGAAGCCTCCAGTGTTTCAATGCACCGTGGAAGCTTTTCAAATATGCAAATTTCTCTGATGCCTACTGGCAGATATGCATAATACATTTTGTCTATGTTGTAGACCAAGGATTTTGGATCCATTGCATTGCTACAGGTTAGCATTCTGCTTCACTTCCAAGAGCAGGCAGCATTGCATAAATGATTCATCGTTTCAGTTTGAGTTGAGTTCAGGGAACAGTCTGTTTGAAAAGAAATCTGGGCTTCGGACAAATAATTACTGAGGTTTAACAGATCCATACTGATCCCAATGATGGAGGGATGCTTTCACTCTTAGTTCAACCTCCTGTTTGTATGTTTCAGCTTCTAGGAAGCCTCAAAAATGCTATTTTATATTACATTTAGAATCACTGTGCGCCAACATGCTGTGATTCAGAGGTTACTTTTTGGATGAAAAAGGAGATAGAAATTAAGATAAAGAAGAAAAAGTGTGCTTGTGACAGGTGGAAGATGGAAAATATACTTGAGAACAAAGAGAAATACAAAAGGTTCAGAGAGGAGGTGAAAAAGCATATTAGAGAAGTGAAGCACGATTATGAGAAAAGACTGGCCATCAACATAATGGGAAATCCAAAAGTCTTCTCGAGGCAGAGATATAGGAAAAGTATGGTAAAAGGAGGAGTATGGCTGTTTAGGGACCAAAAATGAGATTTTCACATGGAGGCAGGGGGCATGGCTGGTGTATAACATAAATACTTTGCACCCATCTTTACCAAGGAAGGAGCTGCTACCCAGGTCATGATGACAGAGGAGGAAACTATGTCACTAGAAGGTTCAAGATTGATAAGGAGGAAATGTTGTTTTTTAAAGTTGACAAGGCACCAGGACTGGATGAGATGCACCAATGATTATGGGGTGTAATTTGACGGAAATGAAACAGTCCGGTTTTGGGCGCGTTTAGCTTGTTGATTCCCAGCGCTTGCAGTGCCGGGAACGTCTGGGCTATTAAATGGGACTCTGCTTCATTTCTAGGCCTCGCTAAGGAAAGCCCCGTCAAGACCGTACGTAAGCTAATTTCCAGCACTAACAAGCTCAGCTCGCCATCTAAAAATTGTGCCCCGATCTCTGGAGCCCCCACCATGGCCTCTGGATCCCCCAGCACTCCACCTTACTAATTAGGGTGTCCTCGAGACCCCCGCACCTCACCTCATAAGGGCAGGGCACCCCGGGCCCAATCCCCAGCATGGGCAAGGTGCCAAATGGACACATTGGCACTTCAGCTTGGCAGCCTGGCAGTACCCATGCCAGCCTGGAAATGTCACCTGGGCACTCTGACCTCTCACAAGATTTGCCACCTCGTCATGTCCCAAGATGTGAGTCGGAAGGAAATGAGAGTGGAAATTGCAGTGGCACTAGCCATAATCTTTCAGTCTTCCCAAGACTCAGGGAAGGTGCCAAAGGACTGGAGAATTGCAGATATTACATCCTTGTTCAAAAAATGCTGTAAGGATAAGGTTGGCCGGCACGGTGGCACAGTGGCTAGCAATTAGTTCAATTCCAGCCTTGTGTGACGGTCTGTGTGGAGTTTGTATCTTCTCCCCGTGTCTGCGTGGGTTTCCTCCGGGTGCTATGGTTAGATTAGGTGCAGGTTAGGTGGATTGACCATGCTAAATTGTCCTTAAGTGTCCAAAAGGTGAGGTGGTTACTGGGTTATCTTTCTTTATCTTTAATCTTTATTGTCACAAGTAGGCTTACATTAACACTGCAATGTGAAAAACACCTAGTCACCACATTCCGGCGCTTGTTTGGGTACACAGAGGGAGAATTTGGAATGTCCAAATTACCTAACAGCACGTCTTTCAGGACTTGTGGGAGGAAACCGGAGCACCCAAAGATACAGGGAGAACGTGCAGACTCTGAATAGACAGTGACCCAAGCCGGGAATCGAACCTGGGACCCTGGTGCTGTGAAGCAATAGTGCTAGCCACTGTGCTACCATGCTGCCCATGGGCTATGGGGATAGGGTGGGGATGTGGGCCTTGGAGCCCTGGAAGGGTGCTCTTTCAGAGAGTTGTTGCAGGTCTAATGGGCCAAATGGGCTCCTTCTGTACTGCAGGGATTCTATGATTCTGTGATGCCCAGCAATTACAGACTAGTCAGTTTAACTCAGTGGTGTGGATTGGAAGCTTTTATAAGCAATTATTCAGGATAGAATTAGTAGTCAGATGGTTATATGCGGGTTAATTAGGAAGAGCCAGTATGGATTTTTAAAGAAGCAATCATACTGAATGTCATGATATCCATATTAACATATCATGGTGCAATCTCACACACACACTGATGGACAGGTCGACGGACCAATCAACACACATGCAACATCACAGCCAATCACCAGTGAGAGCACACACACTATAAAACAGGGAACACCACAGTTCCCGCTCATTCCACCAGGAGATAGCTCAGAGCACAGAGTTCACATCGTGCCACTCAGACATACACCATGTGCTGAGTGCCTCTCTAAGATAGTGCTAGGGCTGGGTCCACAGGTTAACTGGTGAAGTACGAACCACAGCCAGAAGTTAACAGTTGTTATTATACAGAATAATAAAACAGAGTTGTACCATCTACAACCGTGTTGGTTCGTTTGTATATCGGAACACCCAACACAACACTGAATTAGCTTGCTGGAGTTTTTTGAAGGGGTAACACAGAGGCTTTATGAGGGTAATGTTGTTGCTGTGGTGCACATGGACTTTTAAAAGACATTTGATACAGTGCCTCACAACAGACGTGTGAGAAAAGTTATAGCTCTTGGAATGAAAGTGATGTAGATACAAATTTGGCTAAGTAACAGGAAACAGAATAAGGGTCAATATATATTTTTCAGGCTGGAGGAAGATTTGTAGTGGTGTTCCCCAGGGGTCAGTATTGGGACCCTTGCTTTTCCTGATGTATATTAATGATCTAGATATTGATGTTTAGGGAACAATTTTAAAGTTTACAAATGACACAAAACTTGGAAGTTTTGTAAAATGTGAAAAGGACATAGACAAATGGGTGGAGTGGACAGATAGGGGGTAGATGAAGTTCAATGTGGAGTAGTGTGAGGTGATGTATTTTGGTAGGAAGGAGATGGATGGACAATGTAGAATAAGGAGCAAAATTCTTAAAGAGGTGCCGTAGTAGAGGGACATGGATGTATATGTGCAAAGATCATTGAAGGTAGCAGGACAGGTGGAGAGAGCAGTTAATAAAGCATATCGTATCCTGGGTGTCATGATATTCAAACACACACATCATGATAGACACACCAACAGACAAATCAGAACACACAACACCACAACCAATCACAGAAAGATATAAAAGCACAAACACGACACCTGGTGGTCAGTATTAGCTGGAGACAAGGACAAGGACAGACCTGCTACACAACACACTCAGGGAGACAGCACGTGGAGAGTATCCAGAACGAACTGTATACAAGAGTTAAAATAAAATAGAGTTGTACCACATACAACTGTGTTGGCTCATCTGTGCACCAGAGCACCCAACACCACATGGTACAGGAGTGGATAAATACCTGCCGGCATACCTCAGTGTACACAGACAACCAGCAATGCCCAGGCAAAATGATAGAGCTCCCGGTTCCGCAGCCGCTCCAGTGCCACGGCGATTCCGGCAAGTGTTCGAATTGTTCCTGGTGGCAGCTGAACTCCAAGACCTGGATGATAGCGAAAAAATTGAATTTCTCCTCACCATCGCAAGGGCAAGAGAAATATTCACAAGGTTCATGTTCTTCAGGAGGCAGCAAAGGTACGATTACCAGGCAGTCCTGGACAAATTCTCCAAGTACTGTGAAGAAAACGCAATCCAATCGGCAAGTAAAGGTAAGAAAAGCGGCAGTACTCACCTCGTGGCCAGGATCCCGGAGCCCGAATTCCCAGAGGCCGAAATCCCGGGCCTGAGAGAGGGCTGGGTCGAGGTCGGCGGCCATCTTGCTAAAGGTATCACGCTAGCACAGTTGCGCGAGCAGTGCGCAGAACCGGAAGTTTCGTTTGCGCATGCGCGAGACGCTGCGCATGCGCAGTCAAGAAAACGGCCGTCGGTAAAGGAACAGCGATCTGAGCATGCGCAGTCACTTCCTACGTGCTACATACCAAGCGTCAGGATGTCAGAGGCCCAGACCGCACCAATTTAAAGGGGAAACGTCCCAAATCCAATTTAAAAGGGAAACGTCCCAAATCAAAAAAACAAAAATCTGTTATAGCTGTAAAACAACCTTCCCTCACCTGGAATGACAGCACATTGCCGCAAATTGACCCAGGAGATGAATTTGACCTCCGAAGAACCCTCCGACAAGCAGTTACCTACGCACAAGCCGATGATTCCGACCTCGAATACTTCGATGACGATCTTTACAGTGTTTCCGGACCTCGCAAGCCCAATGATAGCTCCGTGGTCCTATACGACTATGACTCGGACGAACCTTTCGTGTTGCACATTGGCGGCCCCCACATTGAATCCGACGCAGATGCGGATTCATTTTTCGGATTTGAAGATCTTCAACCCGGCAGATATGACGTCCCAACTTATCAGTGCAGGATGATGCTGCAGCCTGACATTAACAGACAGGGAGCGGTGCAAGCCCACAGAGAGCGGCCTAATGCCACACAGAGCATGGTCCACGTCCCGCTCAGCGTTCCCGACTCTATGAAAGAAGACATGCAAGACTCCAGAGCGCAGTCCTTGCATGAACAAGAAGTGACTCCAGAGTCACAAGCCTCCACAGCGAGCTCGTGGACAGACTCCATGATAGAAGGAACGCAAGACTCCAGAGCGCAGTCCTTGCGCGAACAAGAAGTGACTCCAGAGTCACAAGCCTCCACAGCAAGCTTGTGGAAAGACTCCACAATTGCAGAAATGCAAGACTCCAGCGCGCAGTCCTTGCATGAACAAGAAGTGACTCCACAGTCACAAGCCTCCACAGCAAGCTCGTGGACAGAATCCACAATTGCAGAAACGCAAGACTCCAGAGCGCAGTCCTTGCACGAACAAGAAGTGACTCCAGTGTCACAAGCCTCCACAGCAAGCTCGTGGACAGACTCCACAATTGCAGAAATGCAAGACTCCAGAGCGCAGTCCTTGCACGAACAAGAAGTGACTCCAGTGTCACAAGCCTCCACAGAGAGCTCGTGGACAGCCTCCACGATAGAAGAAACGCTTGACTCCGATGCGCAGTCCTTGCAGGAACAAGACCATGAGGGTCTAGCAACCTCTCCTGACCAACCAGCGGCAGACGATGCAAGTCTGCCATGCTCACGTGAACAGCGCGAAGGCTATGACAGCCTACCATGCTCCACTGCACAGCAGCATGACCATGACGGTCTCTCATGCTACAATGAAGGGCACAGCGCCGATGACTGTTCAAGCCCAACTGAAGACAAGCCAAAGGAATCTCCTCTTCCAAGCCCGAAGGAAAAAGGTTCATGTGCTGACCTTCAGAATCATTGTAGCCAAACAGAGATTAATAATGCTGCACGGTCACAGAAGGATACTGAGGATTTGCTGAAGAAATTACCTGTATGTTTAACCACACTAACCCCAGTGATTAAGCAGTTATGTATGGGGAGTATAATGTGGGCAATTGAGAACAGTAAAAGAGAGACTGTGACCATGCCAGTCCCAGCAAAATCAGACCCAGAGACCATGAAGGCATGTACATTAGACAAAGATACATATGAGGTACCTGAGAAAAAAAGTGAAACGGAATATTCTTTGGAAAATAGTACAATGTCGATAGAAACATTGGATCCTATATTCGAGACCATACATATGGGAGAATTTGGGGGTAATAAACAAGGTTCTGCAATGTCTGGGGGAAGATTTAAAATTCCAAAGAAGAAAAGCCCAAATGAAGGACAACGGCAAGACAATGACAGTCCACCGACATGGTGTGCACCACCAGATGAAAACTCTGACAATTTACCCAACCCTAGTGAACAGCAAGCTGCTAATGAGGATCTATCCACGGGATGTGAGACGAGTGACGACAGCATCCCACTTCCCATGCAAAAGGTGCAAGGTGACAGACCTCGCCTAGTGCGTACCGAGGCACTCGACGATCACGGTGGGACCACTGACGACTGCGGTGGCGGCGCACCGCTTCCACCCTCGATGGCTCGAGCCTCTCCACTGGTCGGTGCATTCCTGCATGTTCCGACTCCAGAAGTGCAGCTTCAGGGAATCTCGGCTGCCTCCAGTGAACCTGTTGGGACTCCGGACGGGGAGCATCGACGGAAGGCAGACCGGACTCCAGATGGGGAGCAGCCAAGCGCCGACTCTGATTCGCGCACGCCAGACCTTGCTCCGGACGGGCGGTGTCGCGGCCTCGGTGATGGCACGCTCAGGGTGACGGCGGATGCCACGGCGACAGGGAATGGATCGCGTGGCAGTCCCACTGGGTCGGCAGTGGCGACCAGCACCAGCGGTCCAAGACGGACACACCAATTTGCGCCATCGCCAGACGTTGATGCGAGCAACAATTCTCTCTCCAAGGCAACATGCTTCGACGTTTCTCTGCGGAGTCGCCCTTCCGGCACAGCAGGTGGCCGGAACCAGCGTGCACGGTCTCGGCCAACTTCCACATCTGGCACAGTCATCGCCTTGCATGATATTAGTGATGGTGCTTCTTCGATGGCAACGACCCATCGGCTACAAGATGCCGTCCACCACAAACATAAAAAGAAAAAAGACTCCACCTTGTTCCTGGCATGCAGGGCGGATGGATTGGGGCGTAGGCGCAATCAGCGAGCTTTGCGCCGCCTTCCACGCTCGCAACTGAACTGTACGCACACGCCGGATCCTCCACTGGTTCCCAAGGATGACTTCGTGGAGATGCCACGGATCATGCCCCTTCCATCGCCACCCGTGACCAGGCCACAGCAGCTAAAATCCTCCCCATGCAGAAGCTAAGGCTGTTTCTGGGACCTTGCCACCTGTCAAATCCAGGGCAAACTTTATTGAAGCAGACAAGTATTTTCTCCCTTTTGAGTTGGCATGCCAGTCGAAATGTCCCCGCATAGTCAGCACATCAGCTGACTGTTTACAGAAATTAATTGATAGAATTATAGAGACAATATGTGGTTGTTCTCAAGGACCACAAACCGACGAAGGTGTTCAGTTGCAAATAATTAAGGCCTTACTAACTACAGTAATATCTCAGCACATAGAAATACACAAAGGAACTGTGTTACAGGCTGTTAGAACGCGCTACAATATATACCTGGCCAGCAAAAAAAAACTTAGTAAGCCAAACCACAGCCAAGGCAACACTAACAAAGATGTTGAATGTTATATTTGCACGAATGAAAAACCAAGCACTGCACGAAGTACAGCAAATGGAAAAGTAGAGACTTCGGCAACAGCATCACCTCCAACAGTCCAAGGTGAACCAGTGTGACCCCAAAACTCCACAGCTGAACCGGCTTGAGGACCAGCCTATTCTTGAGGCGGTCACCCATTAGACTGGACTTATAACGCTGTTCATACGTTCAAAAAGTCAAACACTTCTGTATTATAACCTGTTGTTGTTTATCGTTCCAGATATCGTCTGACCGGACCACTGTTCAAGTTGATTTTTTTCTCGCATTCATGTTTTGTTATGGTACAACCTTGTTAGTGTGACGCACCCGACATCGCCCCATGTAAATAGTTACGTCATATACACACGCTGTACACAACACACACACACACTCTTAGATGCACTCACGACACGATCATATTTACAACCACGTAGGCACATATCTTTGTAAAAAGGGGGGATGTCATGATATTCAAACACACACATCATGATAGACACACCAACAGACAAATCAGAACACACAACACCACAACCAATCACAGAAAGATATAAAAGCACAAACACGACACCTGGTGGTCAGTATTAGCTGGAGACAAGGACAAGGACAGACCTGCTACACGACACACTCAGGGAGACAGCACGTGCAGAGTATCCAGAACGAATTGTATACAAGAGTTAAAATAAAGTAGAGTTGTACCACATACAACTGTGTTGGCTCATCTGTGCACCAGAGCACCCAACACCACACTGGGCTTTATTAATAGGGCTATAGAGTACAAGAGAAAGGAGGTTATGTTGAACTTACACAAGACACTAGCCCTCAGCTGAAATATTGTGTTCAGTCCTGGGCAGCATAACTACAGGAAGGATGTAATTGCGTTGGAAAGAGTGCAGAAGCCATTTACAAGAAGAGTTCCAAGTATGAAAAACCTTAGTGAAGAGGATAGATTGGAGAGGTTGGGACTTTCTCCTTGGAGAGATGAAGGCTAAGTGGAGAACCAATTGAGATGTTCAAAAGCATGAGGGAGATGGACAGAGTAGATGGGGAGAAGTTGTTCCTGCTTGTAAAATAATCGAAAATGAGAGGGCACATAACAGTTGTAATTATGTTATTATTTTTATTTTCATGCAGAAATCATATTGTGATCCACAGTTAACTTTACTGGATTAAAAAAGAACGTACCTTAAAAACCAACACATACATTGAATAAAATGCATGGTAGAGTTACAGTAGACTGTGATGGAGCAGTAAATGCAAACTGATAACAACCTTTTATCATTTTATTTGCGAAGATACAATTTAATTTAGAATGCTGAATCTGGAACTGTTGCAGTAAAAGTAGCGGCAATGTTGTAACAGCCACCATGAGTGAGCAGACTGAGTAATAGGAGTTGTAGCGTTTACACCACTGAATGCTGAGAAAATTCACATACTTGGAGTCAGAGTGGTACTGACACCAGCCTGCAAGTCATGCACCACTGTTACAGCATATTGCTGAATTTGCTTGAACACACACTCGTGAATAATTCAACTGTTTGCTAATACATCCAGGCTGGGTCCTTCGCATGATAATAAATAAAGAATAATAGAAAGTGTCAGGGAATTACAAGGATATTAGTAACCTCAAAGAATTATTTTCCATTTCTCAGCAATAATGCATTGCTATTTTCCTATTCCATCTGGAATATTTCTGTAAAGTCACTCTGATGTGCTAATCTATGGGGAAGTATGGTCCCTTAAAGTTTATTGTTTAAAAGAAAATTATTTTAGTGTTGGAAACAAAACGAATATGGCAATCAACGATCTCTCGACTTAAAATCTTCTCAGACTGAAATATTAAGCAAGAACTCAAAGGCCAACTAATAGTTCATTGCCGCATTCAGTAAGCTCACATAAATACTTGACTGCTGTCATTACTTTGACATTTTCATCATGGATAAGTTCACACACTCTTTTACTGTAGTCTTCCAGTGGCAGCAATGGTATTGAAAGAGTTCTTTATATCCTCTAATTCATGAAGTTCAACAGAGAGGTTTCAGCCTCTGATGTGCAAGGAGATCAGCCAGTTGATAAAGCCGAGATTGCAGATTTTGTTATCGCCCATGATAGTGAATAATTTCGACAGCCTAACATCCAAAGTGTTGTTGTAGATTAGACGGTACAAATTATGGAAAATTACAGAAGACAATGGAATGTTTTGTGAAAGGTCAGCGATAACCAAGATATTCTTCCATTTCCCCTTCACTTTCCTTTTGACCAATTGAAGCTGGCATTGAGCAGCTGGTGAACCTTTCAGAGTCCAGTCTCTGATAATGCAAACAAAGTAATATAGTAAATTGTATGTTGCTGCTAGCACTGCTGCCTCCAATATGACATCTGAAAGAATAATGATGGTAAATGGACAAACTCTCCCACGCCTGTAAAGAGTTTGGTTTGACCATCAGCATCAGGAAGACAAATGTCTTGGTCCAGGATGTTGCCCTGCCACCTTCTATCAACATTGGAAATGTGACGCTGGGGTTTGTTGAGAGTTCCACAATCGCCAGCAATCTGTCACTTGATGCTAAAATTCAACACGTGCATCGCAATAGCCATAGCTGTTATGTCCAAACTGAGTAAGAAAGTGTGAAACAACAGTAATCTGACTGAGAACACCAACTGCAAGTCTACAAAGCCGGTGTCCTCAGCGCACTGCTCTCCAGTGGTGAGACCTGGACAGCAAATGCATCGCAGGAGAAAAGACTGAACAGTTTCCAACTTTTCTGTCTCAGATGTATCCACGTCATAACTTGGCTGGACAAGGTCACCAACCCAGAGGTCCTGGAACATGCTAATTCCATCAACACACACTCATTGCTGAATCAATGGACTTGGTCCGTTCATTGGCTTATGCCCTGTGCTCAAAGACCTTCTGTACAGCTAACTGGTCACTGGGTTAAAACTTCATGGGTGTTCATACCTCCGCTACAAGGACACCTCTAAATGAGATATGAAGATGGGAGACATTGACACTAGCAATTGGGAGACAGTCATTGACAGCCATGACATCTGGAAACTGATTGTTTTGAAGGGCAATAGAAGAGACAAGTAGCAAATAAAAGCTCAACCAGTTGAGAAGAGGGCCCAGAGAAAACGGAGACCAACAAATTATGCACCTTCTTCGCTCACTGTCTTCCTCTGCAGCAAACATGACAGGGTCTGCCATAGTGAGGTTCCTGAGCCACACTCAGTGACCACCATCGTCTTAGTGAAGGCTGCTTCAATGAAACGGCCAGTTAGATTTCATTTGAACTGAGAGAGAAAATTCAAAACTGTATTACTTGGAACACCAGTCTGCAAATGTTATCAGTTGTGACCATTATGAATAAGGCTTTAACTTTTAGTTACTACAATATTTTTTATTGATTACACATCATCTTATGATTATTCCTGTGGTAACCAGGACATTTCTCATGCATTCAACATACTAACACCAATATAGGCAAAACTACATACATTTTAACGAGAGAAGTCAGTCAATTCTATTTTAGATTCCTCTTGAATGCGAATGTATACACAGGTTAGTATGGTATATGGCCCTGTTTTGCTCTTATTTCTTATGTTCGTATCTTATCATGAGCACTCAACACCTCCAATAACATGAATATCCTTCCTTGGTTTCTGATATAGTCCAAGCAAAGTGGCCATTTTGGAGACTGGAATTTTTTTAATGAGTATCCGTCCCTTGTCACTCTACCACCCTGTTGATGCTGTCACTCTCGTTCTCCACTCCCTCGTAGTTGATGCTGGAATTCTTTCTTCACTGCACAGCATCAGTTTTCTCTTTCCTTTTCCCTTCGTTTCAGCTTCCCAATGTCTCCTGCCTTTTATTGATTTATTTTCTGCCTTTTCACGTTCCTCACCTGCCATTTTCCCCTCTCTTTCACCACTGTGGATATCTGTTTCCCATATCCTCTTTACCCTTACTCCCACTCCTACCTGAGGCTGCTATGAAAGAGACACTGGCTGCTGCAAACTGAAGACATGAATTTCTGTTCTGATAAGAATTCCCACTTCTGGTATTCTTTCACCAGGATTCCTCCCATTTGCAATAGGAGTCTTATCTGAGAGAAGGGAAGGGATTTATTCCATGCTCATTTTTGGCAGGGAGTACTGACTTTCAGCCTGGCTCCTCACATGTTATCTGTCACTGACAATGGTAGGAATGTTTCCTGAACATCAGGTGAACCATGCAGGTGACAGGCGGTTTGCATGCTTCCGTGTAACTGTACCATCACTTACACTAGCCATGTAACATAGAACAGAGAACATACAGTGCAGAAGGAGGCCATTCGGCCCATCGAGTCTGCACCGACCCACATTAAGCCCTCACTTCCACCCTATCCCTGTAACCCAATAACCCCTCCTAACCGTTTTTGGACACTAAGGGCAATTTATCATGGCCAATCCACCTAACCTGCACGTCTTTGGACTGTGGGAGAAAACCGGAGCACCCGGAGGAAACCCACGCACACACAGGGAGAATGTGCAGACTCCTCACAGAGAGTGACCCAGCGGGGAATCGAACCTGGGACCCTGGCACTGTGAAGCCACAGTGCTATCCACTTGTGCTAGCGTGCTGCCCACGGTAACCCTAAATGTCATAAAGGGATGCCTGCACACTCATCAGTAATGCTCTTTGATATTTCATTTTTAGACTAGAGGCAGTTGTGTGCAATACTCCCTGATGTAACATTAAAAAATCGCATTCCAGCAACTTCCGGAGATTAAGAGCAGTATTCTCCCTCGTGCAATGCCAAAATTATGTAAGGTATACTTTTACAGAAATTGTTTGCCGTTGAACTGTCGGGATCTGCTATATACTTTAGCAACTTCAAGTAGAAAGCAGAGTCACCAAAGATGGCTAAGAGATAACATTGGAGTAAGAAGCAAATGAATAAATATTATTCCCTTCCGAAAGGAAAATTCAAGTCCATATTGAATACTGTAGAACATAAATATTTGGCCGAGTGTGTTTTCCATGTGGGGAAATAATTTTAATCAATAAGAACATTCCCCTGGAGACTACCCATCACTTCAATGAAACAAGTGCTAGTTTGTGCAGTGTATATACTTCATATGTTTAAAATGGATAATGGAATTTTATATGACTTCCTCACTCAGTAAAATTTATACAATCATATCATTGCAGGTATAATAATGTAATGCTGTCACTGATGACGCAAATCAGAATAATTTTTAAAAATAGGTAATTTGACAAATAGAACAGTGCTTGGGAAAAAAATCAGACAGTAACTAAGTCACAATGTGCCAGAGTATTATCTGATCTCCCCAGGCTGAAAAATAATGGATTTACAAGGCATGCCTCCCTTAAAAGTCATCTATATATAGCTATTATAAATGGGTAACAACCATGCTTAATTCAGCGATTATCCTTTCAAATTCTAATGATGCATTACTGTGTAACTGCTTATTTTTTGTGTGGTCAAATGCTGTAGGTTATTAAATGTGGTAGAAATGAGTTTTGATATTTGAAACCCAGCAAGGCTAAATATTAGGACCACTCACCCATATTCCCATTCCTAGTTTTACTGCACCCAACACATAGTTACACGGAATAATATGTCGTCCCTGAACTATTAATAGGTTAACTCCAGTTTATCACCTTGTCCTTTCAATGCTCTAGACATAGAACATAGAACATACAGTGCAGAAGGAGGCCATTCGGCCCATCGAGTCTGCACCGACCCACTTAAGCCCTCACTTCCACCCGATCCCCATAACCCACTAATCCCTCCCTTTGGGCACGAAGGGCAATTTAGCATAGCCAAACCACCTAACCTGCATGTCTTTGGACTGTGGGAGGAAACCGGAGCACCCGGAGGAAACCCACGCAGACACGGGGAGAACGTGTAGACTCCGCACAGACAGCGACCCAGAGGTGAATCGAACCTGGGACCCTGGCGCTGTGAAGCCACAATGCTATCCACTGTGCTACCCTGCTGCCCTACATGCATTTTACTTTCCCATGAAAATCCAAAACCATGGATGGACTTTACACTGCTGTCCTGGCGTTAATGTGGGGGGTGAACAAGCCCAGGTGCTGGGTGAGGTGAATGGGTGGGGGCCTGGGTTGACAGGCCAGGGGACTCGTTGGGAGGGAACTCTGACTGGTCCAGGTAGCTCATAAAGGAAATACTACTCAAGCCCAAGCAATGAAATTTTTCTGGGCTTCAGACTTGGCACCTATCTCTGCCCAACACAGGAAAACCTTGAGAAAGGGCAGGAAGAGCCCCTCGCGTCAGATTAATTGGCCACCCAAGGGTCTCAATTGGTTAATGGATGGGCAAGGCCTTCTCTGCTATGGGTAAATTTGCCATGGGGCAGGCAGGCAGGTTGGTGCAAAGAATGGGCAGCATGGTAGCACAGTGGTTAGCACAGTTGTTTCACAGCTCCAGGATTCCAGGTTTGATTCACGGCTTGGGTCACTGTCTGTGCGGAGTCTGCATGTTCTCCCCATGTCTGCTTAGGTTTCCTCTGGGTGTTCCGGTTTCCTCCCACAGTCCACAGATGTGCAAGATAGGTGGATTGTCCATGATTAATTGCCCTTGGTGTCCTTGGGTTACTGGGTTATGGGGATAGAATGAAGGCATGGGCTTAAGTGGGGTGCTCTTTCCGAGGGCCGGTGCAGACTTGATGGGCCGAATGGCCTCCTTCTGCACTGCAAATTTTATGATTCTATGATAATAGCACCATAACATTGTGCCCAAATTTGCACTCTGTCTGCCTCTGAACTCACCCCCTGGTGGTGTAACATTCTTAAACCATAAATAATAATACATATTATGGAAGTCCAGTTTTCTGCTTGAAAGGCACAATTAGTGTTTGATAAATTGAGTGGAAATTCAAATCTATACATGCACCAGGCACGAGGGTGGTGGGTTACAAATTATGGATATGATACTATTTTCCAAAAATCCCCAGGAATTGTAGTGCAGATACTTCTGATGAAGCACCACAGAGCGAGCAGGATGTTTGCATCAGGCCCGGAACTTCACGACAAGTGACAAAATCAGTATTATGTGAGTTTGCACAGACAGTCAGTGCTGCACAGAGTGCACACAGACTGGAAAAGCCACTTGCCAAAATGTTATATTCCATTCTTTGGGATATGTTTGGTAGGGGTTTGTTTGCTTATTATTGTTTTCCTTTAGTTGCATTTCTTTATATTTTTTACTTCTTTCATAGGTTGTGGGAGTTGCTGGATAGTCCAGCCCTTTCATTAGTCTTGAGAAGGTGATGGTGAAGCACCTTCATGAACAACTGCAGTCGGATCCAGGTTTAATCCTGCCCTGTGTCACTGTCTGTATGGAGTTTGCACATTCTCCCCGTATCTGCATGGGTCTATCCCCACAACTCAAAGATGTGCAGGGTAGGTGGATTCGCCAATCTAAATATCCCCTTAATTGGCAAAAAGTAATTGATATTCTAAATTCAAAAAAAATGAAGCACTGCAGTCCATTTCTCTAGGTGCTGTCATGTGAGGGCCCCTTTAAGAAAAGTGTGTTTTATCAAATGGCTGCAGTGATGTCATTGAGTGGGTGGAGCTGGAATGTGATTCTGTCTTTTACTTTAATTTTGAGCAAGAAGCTTCTTTGTGTTTTACTTTCATTTTAGCCAGTTGAACGCTGGATTCAGACTACAAGGATGTTGGAGTCTCTCTCTCTCTCTGTATGTTAAAAAGGTGTTTAGAACACTTGATAATTTAAAAATGATACCTGGGGCGGAATTCTCTCAGCTCGCGGCCGAACCAGAGCAGAGAATCGGCGCCATTAGCGCCGGTGTGGTTGGCGTGGCGCCAGTCGGGTGCCGCTCTACGCGGCCGCCTGCCGATTCTCGGCCCGGGATGTGCCGAGCGGCAGTCGTAAAAAATATGAGTCCCACCGGTGCCGTCCACATCTGCTCTCAGCCGGCGGGAACTCGGCGTGGAAGGGTCGGGGGACGGCCTGCGGGAAGGGAGGGGGGTCCAACCCCGGGGGGGGGGGGTCCTCCGATGTAGCCTGGCCCACAATCAGGGCCACCGATCGGAGGGCCGCCTTCTCTGGCTGGAGGCCTCCTTTCTTCCGCACCAGCCCCTGTAGCCCTGCGCCATGTTGCGTCAGGGCTGGCGCGTTGAAGGAAGTCACTGCGCATGTGCGCGTTGGCACTGGTGCCATTGCGCATGCACGGATCCCGCGGCGCCCAGTTGTCGCCGGGATCAGCAGCTGGAGCGGCATGAACCGCTCCAGTGCCGTGCTGGCCCCCTGTAGGGGCCAGAATTGCTGATCCTGAGGCCATGTTGACGCTGTCGAGAAACACAACGGCGTTTCCAACGGCGTCAACACTTAGCCTCAGGATTTCCTGCTTTCTGTGGAGATTTCAAACATGCTGTCTTTGTTAAAAAGGGTCGTTTGACTTATGGATGTCATTAGGAAAGTTATTAAGGGCTACCTATGGAGTATTGCATCTGTGGGGATTATCAGTGTTGGTAGTTTATAAACTGTTTACTGTGTGTTCATAAAGTGTTAACTGAATTCATAGAATAAACATTATTTTGTTTTAAAAATACTTAGGGTCTCTGTTGCATAACACCTGGAGCGTGGACCCTTGTGCTCCCCATAACCAAAATCTATTAAAAGTTGTTTTTAACTGGATGGAGTTTTAGTGTTTTGACCCAGCGGCGATGAAGGAATGGCGATATAGTTCCAAGTCAGGATGGTCTGTGACTTGGAGGGGAACTTGTAGGTACAATGTTCCGATGCATCTGCTGCCCTTGTCCTTCCAGGTGGTAGAGGTGACAGATTTGGAAGGTGCTGTTGAAGAAATGCACTGTTTTATTTGCATTGCATATTTTTGTAATTTTGTCTCTGTCTACCAGCAGTGAGAATTTATATTTGTGATTTTAAATTCTCCTCATCCACAAAAGATTAGAAGACCAGAAGAATTCCACACATTTATCATGGTGCGTTTTGTTTTATATTTAACTCATGTTATCAGACCCACCATATCTCTTTGGGTTCATCAACAAAGATATGCCTTCTATTACATCCTTGTGGTAGTATGCATTAGGGGTCATGTGGGACTGTGAAGCCGTGATGTCATTGGCTGACAGATCCCGGGTCCTGGTTGGCCGTTGACCTCTAGCTCCGCCCTGAAGGCGGAGTATAAGTACCAGGAGTCCTCCCCCGCAGGCAGTCTACTACTGAACTGCGGGGGAACAGTCACGCTTAATAAAGCCTCATCGACTTCACTCTATTCGTCTCTCGGAGTCTTTGTGCGCTACAATTTATTAAGCGTGACTAAAGGACTATGGAGCTCAGGATCATCCCGGAATGCCTGAGGATCAGCCCCCACGCAGTGAACGCAGCAGCAGCTTTCAAGCACTGGCAGACTTGTTTCGAGGCCTACCTCAGAACGGCCCCCGGCCGGGTCACAGAAGACCAAAAACTACAGGTCCTGCACTCAAGGTTAAGCACGGAGATTTTCTCCCTCATCGAAGATGCAGAGGATTTCCAGACCGCGTTCGCAGCACTAAAAAGTCTCTATGTTCGCCCAGTAAACCAGATCTACGCTCGCTATCAACTCGCAACGAGACGGCAAAGTCCCGGAGAATCGATAGATGAATTCTACGCCGCGCTACTAATTTTGGGACGGGCCTGCAGCTGCCCGCCGGTGAACGCAAACGAACACATGGACATGTTAATGCGCGACGCTTTTGTGGCAGGTATGAACTCCTCCCAAATCCGCCAAAGACTTTTAGAAAAAGAGTCGCTAGGACTCTCAGAGGCACGGGCCCTAGCAGCCTCCCTAGACGTGGCCGCGCGAAACACCCACGCCTACGGCCCCGACCGCGCGGCAGCCCATTGGGCTCCATACGCACCCGTCGCGACAAACCCGCCCCCCGCCCACGGACACCCCACAGGCTTGCGCGGTTCAAACGCCAAGTCGCACCGGGGGAGCCCGCTGCTATTTCTGCGGCCAGGCGAAACACCCCCGGCAGCGCTGCCTGGCCCGCGCAGCGATCTGTAAGAGCTGCGGGAAAAAGGGCCATTTCGCGGCTGTGTGCCGGTCCCGGGAGGTCGCCGCTGTCCCAGGAGAACAGGGAGCCCTGCACGCCGTTTACGCTCCCCAACCCCCCCCCAGCTCCCCATGTACGACCCGCAGGCGCAACCACTCTGGGTCCCGACCACCGCTCTCCCTGGAGAACAGTGAGCCCTGCACGCCGTTTACGCTCCCCAACCCCCCCCCCGCGCCCCATGTATGACCCGCCGGCGCTACCACTTTGGGTCCCGGCCACCGCCGTCCCCAAAGAAGAGGGAGTCCTTCAACCCCCATCCTTGTTTGCAAACCTCACCCCGGATTGCAAACCCGTCGCCACTAGGAGCAAACGGTACAGCGCCCAGGACCGGACCTTCATTTGGTCCGAAGTCCAGCGGCTACTAAAGGAAGGCATAATCCAGGCCAGCAATACAGACCACGACCTTCCCTCTGTCGACAGAGGCTTGCCAGGCCTTCAGCCGCATCAAAGCGGATATCGCAAAGGCCACGATGCGCGCCATCGATGAGTCCCTCCCCTTCCAGGTCGAGAGCGACGCCTCCGACGTAGCTCTAGCGGCCACCCTTAACCAAGCGGGCAGACCCGTGGCCTTTTTCTCCCGAACCCTCCACGCTTCAGAAATCCGCCACTCCTCAGTGGAAAAGGAAGCCCAAGCCACAGTGGAAGCGGTGCGACATTGGAGGCATTACCTGGCCGGCAGGAGATTCACTCTCCTCACGGACCAACGGTCGGTAGCCTTCATGTTCGATAATGCACAGCGGGGCAAAATCAAAAACGACAAGATCTTAAGGTGGAGGATCGAGCTCTCCACCTTCAACTACGAGATCTTGTATCGTCCCGGAAAGCTGAACGAGCCGTCCGATGCCCTATCCCGCGGCACATGTGCCAACGCACAAATTAACCGCCTCCAAACCCTCCACGAGGACCTCTGCCACCCGGGGGTCACTCGGTTCTACCACTTTATTAAGTCCCGCAACCTCCCATACTCTTTAGAGGAGGTCTGTGCAGTCACAAGGAACTGCCAGCAGTCACAAGGAACTGCCACATCTGCGCAGAGTGCAAACCGCATTTTTTCAGGCCGGATGGTGCGCACCTGATTAAGGCTTCCCGCCCCTTTGAACGCCTTAGCCTGGATTTCAAAGGACCCCTCCCCTCCATCGACCGCAACATATACTTCCTTAATGTGGTGGACGAGTACTCCCGCTTCCCATTCGCCATCCCCTGCCCTGACATGACCGCGGCCACGGTCATTAAAGCCCTGAACACCATATTCACACTGTTCGGTTGCCGCGCATACGTCCACAGCGACAGGGGGTCCTCCTTCATGAGTGACGAGCTGCGCCATTTCCTGCTCAGCAACGGTATAGCCTCGAGCAGGACGACCAGCTACAACCCCCGGGGGAACGGGCAAGTAGAGAGGGAGAACGGCACGGTCTGGAAGACCGTCCTACTGGCCCTACGGTCCAGGGACCTCCCAGTTTCACGGTGGCAGGAGGTCCTCCCGGACGCTCTCCACTCCATCCGGTCACTACTGTATACTAGCACTAACCAAACGCCTCATGAGCGCCTCCTTGTCTTCCCCAGGAAGTCCTCCTCTGGAACATCGCTGCCGACCTTGCTGGCGGCCCCAGGACCCATCTTGCTCCGAAAACATGTGCGGGCGCACAAGTCGGACCCGTTGGTCGAAAGGGTTCACCTCCTTCACGCGAACCCGCAGTACGCTTACGTGGAGTACCCCGACGGCCGACAGGACACGGTCTCCCTGCGGGATCTGGCGCCCGCCGGCAACACACACCCCCCAGACACCATCCACCCAACCCCCCCCCTTCCTGCCACCGCCGCACCCCGCGACCGCCCCCTTCCGAGGAGGATCGGTCCTCCCCCCTGGCCCGACCAGGAGTGAAGCCCAAGCTGAAACTGTAAGGCTCCCGGAGACGACAACACCGGAACAAGCACCACCACCACCGGGGCCGAGGCGAGCGACACGGACGACCAGACCGCCCGACCGACTCGTGGCGTCGATCTAACACTACAATATGTGGACTTTTAACGAGAACATTTTGCCTTTTTCTCCTGATTACTGTAAATAGTTCGAAACAAAAAAAACCTTGTACATACTGTAATAACATGCGAAAGTTTTCCTCCCAGGACCTGCCTTGTAAACCCTTACCACCATGCGAAGCATCACCCCGCCGGGTTCATTTTTAACAAGGGGTGAATGTGGTAGTATGCATTAGGGGTCATGTGGGACTGTGAAGCCGTGATGTAATTGGCTGACAGATCCCGGGTCCTGGTTGGCCGTTGACCTCTAGCTCCGCCCTGAAGGTGGAGTATAAGTACCAGGAGTCCTCCCCCGCAGGCAGTCTACTACTGAACTGCGGGGGAACAGTCACGCTTAATAAAGCCTCATCGACTTCACTCTATTCGTCTCTCGGAGTCTTTGTGCGCTACAATCCTTCTGTTTAATACAAGCATACAAGGGTTGGTAGAACAATAACTGTTCATTTTAAATATGAGATCGATAAATTTTTGTTTTGCAAAGATATTAAGGATATGGGCTAAAAGCAGGTATATGGAGTTAGGCCACAGATCAGCCATCATCTCATTGAATGACGGGACAGGCTCGAGGGGCTGAATGGCCTACTCCTGTTCCCATGTTGCTCATAAAGCAGGTTCTTCATTTGAAGTTAACTGGGAAGCTATTCAAAATATGTCTGGCCTGCCAGACTGCTGCCCTGTTCTCCTAGGTTCATGGGATTATACATTACATCATAGTCGGAATTCTCCGGCTTTTAGGACTCTCTTTTCACGCTGGCAGTGTCGCCCGCTCACGGGTTTCCCAGCGGCATGGGGTGGTTTCAATGGGAAATCCATTTGACAAGCGGCAGGAAGAGAGAATCCCACCACCAGCAAATGGCGTGCCGCCGAGATCATGCGGATGGGGGAAAGAAGAGTGTCCTGTTTCTTGGTGGCTAATGAGTGTCAGCAGTTTTAGAAATGCCCTCCCCAGGGCAGCACTGTGGCACAGTGGTGAGCATCGCTGCCTCACGGTGTCGAGGTCCCAGGTTCGATCCCGGCTCTGGGTCACTGTCCGTGTGGAGTTTGCATATTTTCCCCGTGTTTGCGTGGGTTTCGCTCGCACAACCCAAAGATGTGCAGGGTAGGTGGATTGACCACACTAAATTGCCCCTTAATTGGAAAAAGATTAATTGGGTACTCTAAATTCAACAAAAAAAAAGAAATGCCCCCTAAAGGTATCTCACAACACCCTCTAGATCTGGGGAGTGATTTAACGGAAATTAAACAGAGTTCCATGTCGGGCACGCTTAGCCGGGTGTCTTCCGGTGTTGGCAGTGCGGAGCATGACCCCGCTATTAAACGGGATTCTGCTCCACATCTTGGCCTCGGTGAGGAATGTCCCGCCAAGACCGTACTTAGTCCCTCTTCCTGCACTGATGGGCTCCGATCGGGGAAATGGCACACCGAATCTTCTACCTTCCAGTATAAAAGCAAGTTACTGCAGATGCTGGAATCTGTACCCAAAGAGAAAATGCTGGAAAATCTCAGCAGGTCTGGCAGCATCTGGAGGGAGAGAAAATAACTTATTTTGTGTCCAGATGACCCTTTGTCAAAGCTAAAAGACAGAGAAAGTGGGAAATATTTATTCTGTGGAGTGAGAGAATGAAAGATGAGTCATAGCCACGGAAACCCAGCATGGCTTCCGGAAACCCCCCCCCAATTCCCCAACTTACTAATGAGGGGGTCCTCAAGCCCCCTGCACTCCACCTCATAAGGGCAGACCACCCCCGGGATGGCCAAGGTGGCACCCAGTTGATACTGCGAGGGTGCCTGGAATAAGGGGTGCCAGGGTACCACCCTGCCCAGAGCCCAACCACCCAGGGGTCCTAATTGCCTGGGAGACCCACTCCCCCAGTGCTGGTATGCCTGGTACACGTTTGTGGAAAGCAGGGCTAAATAGCCCCCGGTCGGAGTCTCCGAGGCGAGGCTGTTCGATCCCTGGTGCTGGGTAGATCAAACGAGACTAATTACTCACTCGACTATGTAAATCTGGATCCCATCCTCAATGGGCAGGATCCAGGTCACAATGCCTCGCGAGATCCCGTTAGCTCTTGTCAAGCGTGACGAGGCCAATAAATCTCGCGAGTGGCCTCTTGCAAGATTTACTGATCTTGTTGGGCCCCGAGTCAGCCCATCGAGCCTGTACCGACCTTTGAAAGTGAGATTTTTCTGAATATTAGGATTCTGGGGCGAAATTCTCCCCCAACGGCGGGATGCCCGCCGACTGGCGCCAAAGCCGGCGCAAATCAGACGGGCATCGCGCCGGCAAAAAGGTGCGGAAGTCTCCGCATCTTTGGCGGCCTAGCCCCAACATTGAGGGGCTAGGCCGACGCCGGAGGGATTTCCGCCCCGCCAGCTGGCGGAAATGGCGTTTGTTGCCCCGCCAGCTGGCGCGGAAATGCGGCGCATGCGCGGGAGCGTCAGCGGCCGCTGTCAGTTTCCCCGCGCATGCGCGGGAGCGTCAGCGGCCGCCGAAAGTTTCCCGCGCATGCGCAGTGGGGAGAGTCTCTTCCGCCTCCGCCATGGTGGAGGCCGTAGCGGAGGCGGAAGGGAAAGAGTGCCCCCACGGCACAGGCCCGCCCGCGGATCGGTGGGCCCCGATCGCGGGCCAGGCCACCGTGGGGGCACCCCCCGGGGTCAGATCGCCCCGCGCCCCCCCCCAGGACCCCGGAGCCCGCCCACGCTGCCTGGTCCCGCCGGTAAATACCAGGTTTGATTTACGTCGGCGGGACAGGCAGTTTCTGGGCGGGACTTCGGCCCATCCGGGCCGGAGAATCCAGCGGGGGGTCCCGCCAACCGGCGCGGCTGGATTCCCGCCCCCGCCCAATCTCCGGGAGCGGAGACTTCGGCGGGGGCGGGGGCGGGATTCACGGCGGCCAACGGCCATTCTCCGACCCGGCGGGGGGTCGGAGAATGACGCCCCAGGTCTCAAGCTGGAATCATGGTGTACAAGGAAAGTTGTATTTGAGAGGTGGAAAGTGAAGTAGAACAGGCATCATAATTGGCATGTACACATTCTGCAGCCCAACATGTGTGTCAGGAGTAACTGTGGAGTGTGCAAAAAGTTGTCCAAAACCAAGAGACAATCTGGCTTTGAATGTGGCAAGATATTCAGTTCAGCATTACATCTCCTTCCTGGGTATATATAAAGGACAAGAAATGTACTCTATGATTGTGTTAGAGTTTGCCATGGATGTAGAGAACATATGGATCAGGCAGTAATTTACACCATGTAGTCTTTGGGTATTTGTAAGATGCACAGTACTGTTGGATAATGTATCATTGGCTTTTTTGGTATCGCTGCCATTAAAAGTGGCGTCTGCCCTCGAATCGTCTTTATTGGAAAATTTGTCTTCTCTGTGAAGTAACTGGTATGTCTTGTTATTCAATGAGTTTTGACAGCATGTTATGTAATTATCTCCATTAGTGGATTGAGATCATTAGAATGACTGGGTAGTATCAGCTGAATCACTTAAGTATTAAGTAATGCAAGCAAGTAGCTAATGAACAACTGATTTCTTGTGAACTGCAGGCTGTGTAAGAACACGAAGCTCAGTTACCATGGTGAGACCCCCTTACACTTATCGGTCCTGAACTCCAGGACATGAAAATCTGGAACCTGATTGTACTCCCAGTCCTGACCAGTGCTACCTCTGCTGCGAGTGGGACTACAAATCTGGCAGTTATCATATTCCCCAGAGGATAGGTGGCAGCACAGTGACTCACACTTATGCCTCACGGCAGGTTCGATCCTGGCCCGGGTCATTGGCATGTGGAGTTTGCACATTCTCCCCGAGTCTGTGTGGGTCTCATCCCCACAAAGATCTGCAGGGTAGGTGGATTTGCCACACTAAATTGCCCCTGAATTGGAAAATTTTTAAAACATATTAATATTCCCCAGAGCGTTAAATGGCTGTGGGGCTGCTGTGATCAGTGGGGGTGTCCAATCTTCCAATGGAACAGCCTTCTCTTTCCTGATGACTGGTGTCCTACACCACACTGAACCATACATTTAATTTTTAATTTGCCTGGCACTGGGTAACAATCCTGATATGGTCACACTTGGAGATTGTGTGTTTTAATTTGACTCAAACATCTCTAACACTCTGAGCATAACATCATTCCATTTTGGGCAGCACGGTAGCACAGGGGTTAGCATTGCTGCCTGACAGGGCCAGGGGTCCGGGTTCACTTCTGACCTTAAATGACTGTTGTAATAATCCACAGGAGGAAGGGGGGGGTTCCATCACCACACCAGTATTTATTTGCAATAACTTATATACACGAGCCACTCCGACCAGTGCTGCTAGCATTCCAGTCAACTTAAGACTGCCTCACAAAGCCTACACAGGTGCTTATATGGGCCCCCTCAATGAGCTATCATTTAGGGAGCTCATACTCCAATTGGCCAACCAATAATGCCAATTGGAGGTCATTACACCTGTGTGGAGTTTGAACATTCTCCCTGTGTCTGCATGGGTTTCCTCCGGATGTACAAAGATGTTCAGGTTAGGTGGATTGGCCATTTTAAATTGCTATTGAGGGTGGGGTTGCAGGAATAGGGCAGCGGATTGGGCCTAGGTAGGGTGATCTTTCAGAGGTTCGGTACAGGCTCGATGGGCCAAATGGCCTCCTTCTGCATTGTAGGAATTCTGGGCGGAATTCTCCACTCCCGCGCCGAAGTGGCCGCGCTGTCGTGAATGCCGTCGAGGTTCACGACGGCGCGAAACGGCCCCGGTCCCGACCGATTCAGGCCCTGACAATGGGCCAGGATTGGGGCCGCGTCATCTACACGCGCTAGGCCTTGTCGCCCGCGTAAAAGCGGCGCCGCATAGATGACACGGCCGGCGCCGCATAACGGGCGGGCCGCATAGATGCGCGGCGGCGCCGCATAGATGACGCGGGCGGCGCCACATAACTGCCGTCATCCGCGCATGCGTGGTTGCCGTCCTCTCTAAGTCCGCCCCGCAAGAAGATGGCGGATTGATATTGCGGGTCCCTGGAAGGAAGGAGGTCCTCCTTCAGAGAGGATGGGCCGACGATCGGTGGGCACCGATCGCGGGCCAACCCACATCTGAGGTACCCCCCGGTGTAGGATCCCCCCTCGCCCCCCCGCAGGCCGCCCCCCCAGCGTTCACGCACCGCTCACGACTGCAGCGACCAGGTATGGACGGCGCCGGGGGGGAACCCGCCATTTTGGCCTGGCCGTTCGGCCCATCCGGGCCTCAAAATAGCGGGGGTGCCAGAGAATCGCCATTTTCGGTGTCTCCGGCGATTCTCCGGCCTGCGGCCCGCGAAACCCGACCGGGCCGTTCCCGCCGCTTGGGAGAATCACGTGAGGGCGTCGGACTGGCGGCCCAGGCGATTCTCTCAACCGGCGTGGGAGTGGAGAATCGCGCCCTCTATGTTTCAACCTATGTAGCTGGTTCCTACATGGACCATGACAATTTCCCCTCCAACTCCAAGTTTGTTTCCAGCGATAAGAAGATACCCTTAACTCTGGCACTAGGCAAGCAACACAACTTCCAAAGCTCCTGGCCCTGGCTGCAGACAACATTCTCGATTCTACCCACTTTGATCACTACTATATTCCTTTTCCCTCCTCTCACTTGAATGTATCCTGCACATGGTGGGAGATGGGGAGATGGTGGCACAATCATAATGTTCCTGGGCTAGTAATTTAGATGTCCAAATTAATGAAATGAAATGAAATGAAAACCGCGTATTGTCACAAGTAGGCTTCAAATGAAGTTACTGTGAAAAGCCCCTAGTCGCCACATTCCGGCGCCTGTTTGGGGAAGTAGGTACGGGAATGCTGTGGGGACATGGGCTCAAATTCCACCAAGGTGGCTGGTGGAAATTGAACCAATAAATCATAAAGTTAGTCTCTGTAATGGTGACTCTGGCACGATTACTGACTGTTGTAAAAACTCATCTGGTTCACTAATGTCCTTTAGATAAGGAAATCGGCCATCCTTACTTGGTCGGGCCTTGGGGCAGCACGGCAGCATAGAGGGTAGCACAGTTGCTTCACAGCTCCAGGGTCTCAGGTTGGATTCCTGGCTTGGGTCACTGTGTGGAGTCTGCAGGTTCTCCCTCTGTCTGCGTGGGTTTCCTCCGGTGCTCTGGTTTCCTCCCACAGTCCAAAGATGTGCAGGTTAGGTGGATTGGCTATTCTAAATTGCCTTTAGTGTCCAAAAAGATTAGGTGGGGTTATTCGGTTACGGGGATAGGGTGGAGGGGTTTAAATAGGGTGCCCTTTCCAAGGCCCGATGCAGACTCGATGGGCCGAATGGCCTCCTTCTGCATTATAAATTCTATGATTCAATGGTTCTATGATTCTCCACTCTATGCACGAGCAAATACTGTTGACGTCACAGATAACTTACTTAACTCGCTGTCAAGTTAGAACTGCTAAGTCATCCTCCTGTTGTAATAGTTAACATTTATACAGGTGCCGCCAACAATTTAAGCACAAGGACCACACACAGATTACAAAACAAGATTTGTTTATTCCACTAGCATAAAGTAGTATCAACCTTCGAGAAAGCATGAATTCAAGAAACAGCTCTTTGCAGTGAATATTCACCACTGACACTCCAGGGGCGGGTTTCTCCAGATTACTGGTGCGGCACGCCATCGGGATTCCTCATTTCGCCAGCTGATCAATGGGGATTCCCATTATGGGACAGCCCCTCACTGTCAGGAAAACCCCGGGTTGCCGGCAAGATGCAAGATGGAGAATCCCGACGGTGGAGAATTCAGCCCCAGATCTTTATCCTTTTTGCGGTCTTGGCTTCTCAATGAATTTAGTCATCAGGCTTGTTTTGTGGCCAAGCCTAATATAAGGCCATAGTAATAGTAATAATAATTGCTTATTGTCACGAGTAAGCTTTAATGAAGTTACTGTGAAAAGTCCCTAGTCGCCACAGACATAAGACCATGAGACCATAAGACAGAGAAGCAGAATTAGGCCACACGGCCCATCGAGTCTGCTCCGCCATTCAATCATGGCTGATAGTTTTCTCATCTCCATTCTCCTGTCTTCTCCCCATTACCCTTGATCCCCTTATTAATCAAGAACCTATCTATCTCGGTCTTAAAGACACTCAGTGATTTGGCCTCCACAGCCTTCTGCGGCAGAGTTCCACAGAAGTGGAACTGAATCAAAAGGTTTGAACATTGTCCTAAAGGATAAAGCTTGAGCAGAGAGCAGTAGAATAATTCAACTGAATATATTTTGTCTCAGGTGATGTATTAGCTGATTGTACATTGACGGGGGGAAGCAGGTTTAAGGTTTTAGAGAACCACCTTTGTGGTTGTTAAAGGCAACCTCATTGGAAGTTCCTCATCCTGTTACAATTCCAGTACATCTTTGGAGCATCCCTTGGATGTGCTCGGTTGCAAGTCTTGCTGCAGAGATAGGACAACAAGGCATGGATTTGTGCTTACTGTTCCGCTTGCGTCTTCAGCCTGAGGCTTGCATCCATGTGCATGACAATATTCAGCTCCCTTATGGTAGCCTCTTTCCTGGTCTTCAGAGTTTAAAAAAAAGGGCTGGCTGAGACATAATACATTCAGTTAAATTATTCTACTGCGACTGCTATCTGCTCAAGCTTTATTCTCTCGTATAATGTTCAAACCTTTTGATTCAGTTCTTATTATATGTCATTGTCAAGAGTTGACCTCCAGTATCACGTTGTGAAATAAACAAATATCTGGAGGTTCCATAAATAGATCACTGAATGGAAGTCGATAAATCTGATTTCTGTTCAGATAGCTCATCAAATTGCTTTTTTGCGGCCACTTGACTTAAATAGAACCCATTATACTCTTAAATAGCCTCAGTGATTAGAACTTTTTTCAACTATATTTCATACAGTTCAGGCGTGCAACCATCAACATAGGATGGAAACAATTAGATCATAGAATTTATCATAGAATTTACAGTGCAGAAGGAGACCATTCGGCCCATTGAGTCTGTACCGGCTCTTGGAAAGAGCACCCTACCCAAGGTCAACACCTCCACCCTATCCCCATAGCCCAGTAACTCCACCCAACACGAAGGGCAATTTTAGACACTCAGGGCAATTTATCATGGCCAATCCACCTAACCTGCACATCTTTGGACTGTGGAAGGAAACCGGAGCACCCAGAGGAAACCCACGCACACATGGGGAGGATGTGCAGACTCCGCACAGACAGTGACCCAAGCCGGAATCGAACCTGGGACCCTGGAGCTGTGAAGCAATTGTGCTATCCACAAGCTACAAGATGGAAATTGCTGCAATCAGAAAATGCATCAAATAGTTCAGAGTTTTTCATTAATGTGTAAGATTTTAGTTGTTACAAAAGTCACCATAGTGGCAACTGCACAATTCAGATCAGTTGGAGACCTTTGGTTGCAAGATATTGTTTTTGTGACATTCTAATCTTATTCAAATTGTAAAAGGGTGTGTGGGAGGAGTTGGCAGGGGAAGGTGGAAGTAACCTTTGATTACTCGCTTGAACAATGTGCAATTTTGCTCCATTAGAGCTTCCTTCTTAAGAGTCATTATGGTACAGAAAGAGGCTTTTCTGCCCATCAAATCCATGCTCTAGAGCAATACCGTGACTCTAATTCCCCCATTGTAACCTTGAAGACCTGTACGTTTACCTCCCTCAAGTGTCCATCCATTTTCCTTTCGAAAACATTCATAATTTCTCTTTCACCAGAGAGTACTTACCAGTCTCCGTGAAAACGCTCTTCCATAAAACCCCTCTGTATCTCTTCTCTAAAACCTTAAACCTGCTTCCCCCCGTCAATGTACAATCAGCTAATACATCACCTGAGACAAAATATATTCAGTTGAATTATTCTACTGCTCTCTGCTCAAGCTTTTTCCTCTACTACAATGTTCAAACCTTTTGATTCAGTTCCCATTATATGCCATTGTCAAGAGTTGACCTCCAGTATCACCTTGTGAAATAAACAAATATCTGAAGGTTCCATAAATAGAAAACTGGATGGAAATCTATAAATGTGATTTACAATTTTTTGTCTAACTTGTGGAAACCTGCCATAATCTTGTACGTCAGTATCGTATCTCCTCTCCATCCCCTTTACTCTGGGGATAACAATGCCAGCTTCTCCAATCTAACATGGCAGTTGAAATTCCACATTGTACGAACCAGTCCAGGAAATCTCTTCTGCACCCTCTCCAGGATGGCTCAGGATGGCTTCTGAACTCATTATTTCTATGAAGATACAATTTGTTAATTACTTTCACAATATGCTGGATTTTCATTCTCAAGGTGGCTAGTGGGAGTTAGTAAATTTCCCTGAAAGCCTGCCTGTCTCTGGAGGATGAGATTTTCATTGCTGGAGGATGGGTGTGGGCTGCTGTCGGGTTAACTGATCTGGGAAAAAGTTCAAGGCAGCCACACTGGCTGTCAGGTGTGGAAGCCACATGGGTGCTGTGGGATTTTTCCCCAGTTATAATAAAAGCAGAAAGGTCCTCCAGCCCACAGCCCTCAAACTCCCTCCTTTCTTCAGCCATGCAACCTCATGTCCCCAATCACCCTCTATGATCCCTCATCTCTCCATTCCCAAGTATGCTCTCCAAACAACCCCTATACCGCCCTCATGTGCTTTATGCCCCCTGTGCTAAGGTATGTCCTCCATGCATTTTCTCTGACTCCATGCCAGGCTATGGCACTTTCCTGCCCATTCAATCGTTATACATTTTATAGAAGCAACACACATTATAGTGAAAGCAGAATGTATAGGAAGAGCTTAAAAAACAGTGGGATGGATTCTCCGGTTGCCGTCCCGAAATCACGTTCGGCGACCAGCCGGAGAATCCGAGTTGCCGACCAAATCAGGGACAGTGCCGCTTTTGCGATGCTCTGCCTCCTCCAAAGCGGCATACTCTAGGTCAGAGGTGACATTATTTGGGGCTGGGTGCACTGTGGAGGGTGTGGTCTGGGGTGCGTGAGCCAGCCGAAAGGGGGGACTATTTTTCGGGCTGAGTGCGCGAGCAGCCGGAGCCATGTAGCATGACCCGGCCGCTGCAGGCTGCCGCCATGCACATGTGCGGCCACGGACCCGGCAATTCTTTGGGGCGTCTCGGCAGCTAGAGCCGGATGCTCTACGTTGCCATCCTGCTAGACCCCAGTAAAATGGGGAACAGGTGGCCGTTTTGCGGCATTTTTTCTGAAGAAAAATACCACCATTCCCACGCTGGCGTGGGGCGTAGCCCCAGAATCAGAGAATTCAGTCCAGTAATTCCACTTGTTTCTTAAAAAAAATGTTTTAACCACATCATCCAGACACTTTAAACTTATCAGCAGCAGAAACACAAGCATTTTAAATCTCTTTATGTTGTGTAAATAAACATTGTGAAATTGACAGCATAGATCAGAGAGCCAGAACTGTCAATCAATCACAGTTGTCCCTGGGGTTCGGGTATTTTAGTAATCTAATCGATGTCTCATGCCAAATCTCATTATGTATTATTGGCTGAGAGCCCATAAATCCATTATCCACCACCCAACTCAGGCCACACTCTTATAAGCCACTTTGTACCCCTGGGAAAACATTGCTTATTCGACGCCTCTGGCTCTGTGATCCACTCTAGATCATAATGTTTATTTACACAGGCTAAAGAGTTTTCAAGTGTTTGTAGTTTTAACTATTGATACTTTAAATGGTCTGAATGATTGACACTGTTATTTGGCTATAGTAAAAAGGAGCTTTTGAGGAAAGTCGGAAATTATCAATGAATGCCATCGTAAAGCATTTTTCTGAACATGCCGCTGTAACTATAGGGTTCATTATATCTGTATAGTGCATAATGGGTGAATAAGTATGAAAACATCATATATTGGCATTGAGGAAGGAGGGGCCATAGGGGTTGTTTGGGATGAGGGAAACATACCTCCGCATGAGAGAATACAGGGCCATAGTGGTTGTTTGGGCAGAGCCCTTACCATAGGAAGCATGAGGGTTGTTTGGGGAGTGGCTTGGCATGGGGGACATGTGAGTCCTTCGGGGTTGGTTGTGGGAATACCTTGGCAAGCAGGCATGAGAGGCCAAAGGAGTAGGTGTGGGGGGTGGGGCATACAAAATCATGGGGACCATGAGGAGCACCTCTTGAATTTACCTTTGAAAAGATTGCCTCATGCAGGTTATGGTTAATGACACCTCTGAGGTTCTGTGAACCATGACCAGCCAAGTCCAAGTAAATCATGAAAGACTAGGGCATGCCCAGGTAGAGTGCGGACTCACAACCCAACCCTGCCCAGCCCAGCCCACACCCTCAAAAGGCACATCAGAGATCCCAGGAATGTATTTAGAAATCCTGGAATTATGACTTTCTAACCATTTTTACAGGGCTCTTGAGTCATCCTGTCTCGACAAATATCTAGCCCTATATGTCCTGCTGTTTTCATACATCTAGTCCCATTGTCCCTGCACGCTCATTAGAACTGTGCCATTAAATCTATATTGCCCCTCTCTATCCCTTCTGCCAATACTCTTCTTTCAGAGATCACTCAATGGATCTGCACTCCACCAACTGAACCATTCTTGTCTCTGCTGTCTGTGAGTGATACTGTACTTCACATAATAATTATTTTAGGTGGCTGCTCAAGATTCATGAAAAAGGTTCAACTCAATATTGGGTCAGGAGTCTTTGCGACATCATTTGGACAGGAGGCATTTGGTCACAAAATTGTTCCTTGTTGCAACCATTTTATAGAATCAGCGACTCTTAGGACACAGAAAGAGGTCAATCAACCCATTGTGCCTGTTTTGGCTCTTTTAAAGTGCTGTCCAATTTAATCCTATCTCCCCAGCATTTTTCCATAGCCCTGCAAATTGGTCTTCTATAATTTCAGTCCAATTGCCATTTGAAATTCCCAATGGAGTCAGGTCAGGCAGGCCAGATCTAAACCATCCTCCATGTGAAAAAAATTATCTTTTGCAAATTATTTTAAACCAATGACCTTTGGTAACCCACCCCCTTGCCAGAGCAACCTTTTCTAACTCTTATATGTCAAAGTGCCTCATCTTGTTGAATACCTGCATTAATCTTTCCTTAACCTTCTCTGCTCTAAGGAGAACAATCTCAGCTTCCCCAATTCCTGCTCGCAACTGAAGTCCCTCATTCCTGGTCTTGGCAGTCCTCCTCTATACCCTCTGCCTTGACAGCCTTCCTAATGTGTGATATCCAGTATTGTGTATCTTATTGCATTTGAGACTTAAAACCAGTGATTTGTAAAGGTTTTGCATGATGTCCTTGTTTTTGTATTCAGGGCCCCTCTTTACAAAATCAAGTACCCTGTTTGCTTGTTTGACCAGCTCATCAACTTGCCTTGTCACCTTCATAGTTTTGTCAATATGTGCCACAGGTTGTTGTGCTCTTGCATCCCCTCAAATAGTACCGTTTAAATAAAGCAGTTTATCCATGCTGCTCATCCCAAATTGCATAATTTAATGCTTAGCCAAACCAGGGTGTACCTGTCATGTGTCTGTCCACTGGGAGGGACAGCAAAGTTCTCTGCTGCTATTTTGCCAAGTTTTGCAATATCCACAAAAACGCAGATCATTTATAAACAACAAGGGAAAGCAAAGTCCGAAGATCGATTGCTGTCTCCCTTTCTCCAATCAGAAAAACATCCATTTGTCAGTCTGATAGAATTCCTTGACAGTTCAGGCCAATATAATGCAAAAGGTTAAGCATATTACAAGTTCCTTAAGTTGGAAGTTCACCATCAATAATTTCAACTAGCATCAATCGAAATGACAAGCTTCCAACAGTTAATTACAGTTTTTAATCCTGTAATTGCAATATGTATTTCCAGAGTCATGGATATGATGAAAATTCATTTCCTAAGTATAAAAGAGCTATACATATTAATGTGTTTCATTCCTTATGCAAGCGTTATATGCAGATACTCGATAGAAAACCATTGAGAATGCGGAAAAGTACAGGGTTAGAAAATACAATGGTCTCCAAGAAGAATTACTCTCAGATGTTAACTCTCTCAAAATGTTACACAAAATCTGACTGCTAGCCAGTCTGTTATCCACTATTCTGGTCCTAAAAGGGGTTGAATCTAACTCCCTCCTCCCCTCCCTCCATAGACATACAACCTTGCCTGTTTAATGTAAATGAGGTCCGTTGCTGAATTTTGATTTGACATCAGGCTGGCAGCGGCCAGTACATGAAGCAATCACTTCCTTACACACCGCCCACGTCCAATATTCTAAGGCATGGATTTTTGTGCAATAGTTTAATATGGGTGATAGCAGATTGGCAGCTTGTCTTACATCTCTGCTGGTTTTTATTTTCGTGTAAGTTAATGAAGCTAAAAATCGGGAGAGATGTAAAACAGGCTGCTGACTCGCTATCATACATTTTACACTCTCGTACAAAGTCAAGATCGAGCTGTAAGTAATCTCATTAGTGTAGGAAAATCCAATGTGAATTCTATCTTAGTATAGACCAGATGCTGAAAGTGCTATATCTTTCATGTCTGCATGTTAAGTGTTTTTCTTTTCTATCTTAAATGCTTTGTGAACAGACATCCCACATTAAGCTTATTTAGCAGCACAACAAAGAGAATAGAATGTTAATGTGATATTCTGAACTAGTTGTGTTTAATCTAGGTTGAATACAGCTGATATTGTGACTGAATAAAGTGCATCAGGGTTGAGTTAGTTTATAAAACATCAGGAACAGAATTGCAATAAATTAACATATGATTATGTTAATAATCACTCCCTCCACCCCAGTCAGAAAATCCATTCATGTTAGCATGACAACAGAGAGGCGTGAATTACGACTAGTCTCCGAAGGCATGTACCTGCCGAGCAGACTTTCCAGGGCAGCTCAGGTGAGTGCACCGCACCCCCCCCCCCCCCCGGAACCCCCTGGGAGCAGTGTGCTGCTTGAGCACCTCCGACACTGCTGGGTGCCCAGGCAATGCCAGGGGTGCCCGACTAATGTCACGGCAGTGCCTGGGTAGTGACAGGAGGCTGCCGGGGGGTTCCAGTATTAACTGGTTTGCTCGCTGTTCACTGGAACAGCCTTTAAAAATGGCACCCCGATCCTTGCTCTTCTAAGTTGCTGGTGTGGCGAGCGAATCAGAGGCCGCCCCTGTTGAGGAATGTTTTTTTCGAAGTGCCACACTATATGGTGCTTCAACAATGCCTTTCCTGCCCGCCATGGGCCCTTACTGATCTTTGGGAAAACTTGCCCAGAAGGTGATGATCAATTCTACAACTGACAACGAGGCCTGTCACCCCTAAGCTATGGCTGGATATGGTTGCAGATACACACTTGAGCAGATAAGTTCCTTATTAAATTCAAAGTTGCATATTTGCATTATAACAAAGGACCCATTTGACTCCTACCTACCCACACTAGAATTTTTTTAAGTTGCATGCGCTTGACCACTTGTGAACAGCATGGGATATGTCACAGGTATAACTTTGGATAGTGGTGTTGGACTTTCCCAGAAATGGTTTCATTGTCCTGCATTCAAGTCTGTTTCTGTACTGCCCAATATATAACTCTGCAATAGTGCAGCCCAGGGTATCTAACAACAGAACTCCTTACAATCTGATTATTACACTCGTGCCTTTGGCATATGCTCTCATTTGCACCAACACACTTTCTTTGTACGTGAATTGAAACATTTAATAGATGGGACCACAGACAAATTATTAACAGGCACTATTTCACAGATGATAATTAAATATACAATTATTTAACTCAATCTTATCTTATATCCCTTTCACAAACTGCCTTCTTCAATTTTGGCATTACCTTTGTCCTTGAAATCTAGACCAAAGACATAGGGCTGGATTCTCCACAGCCCCGTGCGGAAATCGCGGCTGCACGGGGGTGGAGAATCCACTGTCACACCGTAATCGGGCTCGGCCCCGGTCCGGCAATTCATGGAGTACGCCGCACCACCAGGGAGCCATTGCCAAAAGCCGGCCTAACAAACCCCTGTTCCTGACCAGCCGAGTTCCCGACGGCGTGGTACTAACCACCTATTGTCAGTCAGGTTGTTGGCGTGGTGGCTGTGGACTCAGTCCGCGGCCGCTCTGATCAGGGGCGAGATATTCGGAGGCCAGGGTCGGCCTTACAGGCCGCCATGGATTAGACTTCGGCGGTTTCAGGCTCAGGGGCGCTGACGATTGGGGGGGGGGGGAGGCGGAGGGGGGGGGGGGGGGTCTCTTTTCTTTTCTTGGTGTGGCTCCGCGGTCCGAGTCTGCCATAGAGCTCGGCGTGGCCGCTGGAGGCCGCCATGCGCATGCGCGGACTCCGAACCGGAAGTGCGGGGGCCTGTATCCGCAGCTAAAGCTGTGAGATTTACTCTGGGACCCTGCTAGCCCGCTGCAGGGCATTGAATTAGTTCATCGTTTTTAAAGGAATTTCTGGAGTAAAATCCCACTGTTTTTACGCCGGCGTGGTGATAGTCTCATTTTGGGAGAATCCAACCCATGTTGTTTGGTGCGGTTGGCATTGTGGGGAGAGAGGGAGCGGAGGGTAGAGTTGAAGTGGAGGAGGTGGTAATGAAATACCACCCCTGTCTCCTGTTTGAAAATTCATCCCTTCTTACCTACTTTTACTTTTTTAAAAAATAATTTATTCAAGACATTTTCATGTAAGTAAACAAAAGTCGAAGAACAACCACAGCGCCAGGGATCCGGGTTCAATTCTCCACGTATCTGTGTGGGTTTCCTCCGGGTGCTCAGGTTTCCTCCCACAGTCCAAAGATGTGCAGGTTAGGCTGTAGGATTAAGGGGATAGGGCGGTGTGGACACTCGTAAATGGGCAGAGTGCTCATTCAAAGGGTAGGTGCAGACTCTATGGGTCGAATGGTCTCCTGCACTGCAGGGATTCAATGATTCAAACAACAATTCAATCCCCGCCCCTGCTCCCCTTATACCGCCCCCTTCTCCCATCCCCCTTAACCCTCCCCTTATTACCCCACACCCGCTGACTCCTCAAACCTCCTTAAAGAAATCAATGAATGGCTTCCAGCTTCCAGTAAACCTGGAGTCGCGATTGACAAGCTGCAGCCACATATACACACTTCACTCCCCACACACACCATCCCAGCCAAAAATATGGGAGCAAGATGCCATATTGGTGGAGGAGAGGCGGGCCACCCTTTACCCTGGCCTGGGAAGGAGGCTGCCAGCCACCGCCGTTCGCCATGCATGTGCACAGGTGGCAGAGGCGGTCAGCGCCACCAGCAACACCATCCAGACCGGCCTGTGCAAACTCCTCAGGAGGGCCAGGGTGAGTAAGCAGCACTTTGCCCCTGGCACCAACCTCTGTCCCACGCACCATAACACCACCCACCTCCCCTCCCAACAGGAGGGCAGTAGAGGTCCCACCCTGCACCGCATGCTGGCACCTTTATCGGCCGCACATAATCGCCAGGAGCGGGTGAAAACAGGAGGGAACTGCTGGACCTGTCATCCCTCAGCGCGACAGAGCAGCGGGCCCTGGACGTGGTCGGTGGGCCCGAGGAAAGGGCAGTTGCCGGGTTGCAGATTGGCCTCGGCAAGAAAGTGAGACCCTGCTGAGTTGCAGTTCCCCGTGCCACATATGTCAACCCACCCCTTCCCCCCCCCACCACCCTGCACCCCCCATCCTCTGATGCGCACCACACAGATGCTCCGGTACTTCAGGTGGGGGTAAGAACTCCCGAGGTGGCGGCCGGCCGGTGGGAGGGCCGACCCCAGGGTCTAGCTGCCGTCCAGATGGGTTTCAGGCTTCTGGAATGGACAGTCCCATTGATTATGGAGATTCAGTGACAGAGCCAGGAACTGCCTGAGGGATTGTCGGTGAGCATCCAGCACCTGCAGGCACAGGTGGAGGAGTACAACCACGTGCAGGAGCTGTAGGTGATTCGGGCAAGTGTGCCACCCAGGCCAACACCACATGGGTTGCGTCCGCAGTGGAGGCCTTGGGGGTGAGGGTTGCGGCTATGGATTAGCATGTCCAAGGCCTGGGCATTCTGTACAGGCAGTGGCTGAGGCTCAGGACAGGGCTGCCCTCTTACAGGTAGCCATGTGCCAGAGCCACATAGACATTGCAGTGGCGCTCCTGGGCGTGGCCGACTCACAACGGGCCATGGCTGAGAGCATCGGCAGCATTGTCCAGTCGCTGGCCACGTGGCGCACACACAGAGCGAGGTGACCCAGTCCCAGAGGGAGATGGCGCAGTCACTGGCTGATGTGGCACAGACCCAGAAGTGGTGGCTCAGTCACAGTGTGATGTGACACAGTCCCAGACGGAGGTGGTCCACTGCCTTTGCTCCATTGCCACGAGCGTGCAGTCCCTGTCCGAGACGAGAGTGGGCTTCCAGGACTGGGAGCACCACATGGCGATGGAGCATCATGGGATAGCTCCGCTCGCACCCCCATCCCATAGAGTAGCCTGGGGCCATCAGGCACCACAGGGAGGAGGAGGTGATGGGGCCCATGCCGGTGACTCAAGCAGGGGAGGTGCTGGAACACCGCAGCGCCACAGACTCCCCGCCCCCCCGTCCCTGGCACATCTGGTGGGCAATGGGCAGAATCAGATGGCACCATGCCGCCTGAGACACCCGAGCAGCAGCTGAGCCCATCCAGAACCGGTTGTCCCAGAAGATAGCTGCCAACGGGGATCCAGGCCACAGGGCAGGAATCACAGCACGCCGCCTCCACTCCTGCTGTACCATATGGGGATCCACCTAGACGTGGTTATAGGGCCCGTAAGCCAGAAGATTAGACACCAGTTAAATTGGCACGGGTGCAGGGCAACGTTTAGTGATAGGGGCTCGGGCATGTATCTATAACCAAAGAGAAAATGCAGGAAAATCTCAGCATGTCTGGCAGCATCTGTAGGGAGAGAAAGGAGCTAATGTTCCGAGTCCAGATGACCCTTTGTCAAAGCTCACAAAGGGTCATCTGGACTCGAAACATTAGCTCTTTTCGCTCCCTACAGATGCTGCCAGACATGCTGAGATTTTCTGGCATTATCTCTTTGGTTTCAAATTGCAGCATCCACAGTAATTTGCTTTTATGGCACATATCTGTATATGTGTTGTCACATTAAACACCTCTTCAGACTGCTACCACCTGCCTCGGTGCTCTGTCAGATGGGTGTGAGGAGTGGGCTGGTCTGGGCCAGCCGCTGATTGGGTACGGGTGGGGTGGGGTGGAATTTGCGGGTGTTGGGGGTGGGCTTGGCTCAGGGTCTGTAGTTCAGCCAGCGCTCATCGCTCCACTCTCCCCACCCCCCTCCACCCCACCAAACCCACCAGCCCTGGCATTCGATGGGACCGTGTGATGGAATGGCCAGCTCACCTGCTGAGCATCAGAGCACACTGCAGAACGGGTTGTCATCATCCTCCATCCCATGGACCAGACCTGCTGTTACTTCCAACCCAAGGCCCGCAGTAGCGTGTCAGGTATGTATCACGGAGGTGTTGTAGGCGGGTGGGAGGCCAGGGGTGGGGAGAGGGTGTTGGGGGGGCGGGGGGGGGGGGGGTGGATGCGGTGTCCGTGCCTCTGGCAAGTCCCCTTCCCCACTTGTCGGTGAACCTGGCGGCGATCAGAGTGTCCCATGCGCATTGGCCCTGGTGCGCACTTCATGCAGCCTCTTGTGTCTGCCTGGATCCCATGTCCTGTCAATCTTCATCCTCCTCCGCATTGCCCTTGTAGGAGGAGGCTTGGCATTTATCCTCATTCTCCTGAACAGCGCCCCTCTGCTGCACGATGTTGTGGAGGACACAGCAGGCCACCATGATGCCGGTAACCTTCCCAGTATCATACTGGAGGGCCCCTCAAGAGTGCTCCAGGCACCTGAACCGCATCTTCAGGATGCCAAAGCACCGCTCGATCATGCCCCTGGTTGCTGCATGGGCATCATTGTAGCTAGTCTCCACATCGGTCTGTGACCTTTGGATAAGCGTCAACAGCCACAACCACAGTGGATAACCCCTGTCACCCAGGAGCCAACCCACCCAGTCAGGGGTGGGGAGCCGGGCATCTCAAACATGTCAGGAATCGTTGAGTGTACCAGGATGAAGGCATCATGCACACTGATCGAGTATCGGGCGCAGACGTGCAAAATGCGCATCTGTCACACAGCAGCTGCACATTCAGCGAGTGGAACCTTTTTTCGGTTTGTGTACAGCGACCAGTCATCTGCAGGTGCTCGTTGTGGTAGTATGCATTAGGGGTCATGTGGGACTGTGAAGCCATGATGTCATTGGCTGACAGATCCCGGGTCCTGGTTGGACGTTGACCTCTAGCTCCGCCCTGAAGGCGGAGTATAAGTACCTGGAGTCCTCCCCCGCAGGCAGTCTACTACCGAACTGCGGGGGAAACATTCACGCTTAATAAAGCCTCATCGACTTCACTCGATTCGTCTCTCGGAGTCTTTGTGCGCTACAATTTATTAAGCGTGACTAAAAAGGACTATGGAGCTCAGGATCATCCCGGACTGCCTGAGGATCAGCCCCCACGCTGTGAACGCGGCAGCAGCTTTCAAGCACTGGCAGACTTGTTTTGAGGCCTACCTCAGAACGGCCACCGGCCGGGTCACAGAAGACCAAAAACTACAGGTCCTGCACTCGAGGTTAAGCACGGAGATTTTCTCCCTCATCGAAGACGCAGAGGATTTCTAGACGGCGTTCGCAGCACTAAAAAGTCTCTATGTCCGCCCAGTAAACCAGATCTACGCTCGCTATCAACTCGCAACGAGATGGCAAATTCCCGGAGAATCGATAGATGAATTCTACGCCGCGCTACTAATTTTGGGACGAGCCTGCAGCTGCCCGTCGGTGAACGCAAATGAACACACGGACATGTTAATGCGCGATGCTTTTGTGGCAGGTATGAACTCCTGCCAAATCTGCCAAAGACTTCTAGAAAAAGAGTCGCTAGGACTCTCAGAGGCACGGGCCCTAGCAGTCTCCCTAGACGTGGCCGCGCGTAATACCCACGCCTACCGCCCCGACCGCGCGGCAGCCCATTGGGCTCCGTACGTACCCGTCGCGACAAACCCACCCCCCCCCCGGACACCCCACAGGCTTGCGCGGTCCAAACACCAAGTCGCACCGGGGGCGGCCGCTGCTATTTCTGCGGCCAGGCGAAACACCCCCGGCAGCGCTGCCCGGCCCGCGCAGCGATCTGCAAGAGCTGCGGGAAAAAGGGCCATTTCGCGGTTGTGTGCCGGTCCCGCGAGGTCGCCGCTGTCCCGGGAGAACAGGGAGCCCTGCACGCCGCTTACGCTCCCCAACCCCCCCTGCGCCCCATGTACGACCCGCAGGCGCAGCCACTCTGGCTCCCGACCACCGCGGTCCCGGGAGAACAGGGAGCCCTGCACGCCGCTTACGCTCCCCAACCCCCCCCCCCCCCCGCGCCCCATGTATGACCCGCCGGCGCTACCACTTTGGGTCCCGACCACCGCTCTCCCCGGAGAAGAGGGAGTTCTGCGCGGCTCTAAGGCCCCCCAAACGCCCCCCCCGCGCCCCACGTATGACCCGCCGGCGCTACCAATTTGGGTCCCGACCACCGCTGTCCCCAGAGATGAGGGAGCCCCGCGCGTTCCTAACGCTCCCCAACCCCCCCAGCGCCCCATGTGCGACCCGCAGACGCCGCCATTTTGGGTCCCGGCCACCACGAGGGGAGGAAGGGCGCCGCCATCTTGGACCACCCCAGACCTGTACGACGCATGGGGCAGCCATTTTGTCAACCCCTGCCGCCATCTTGTGACCCCGCCCGCCATGTGCGATGCATGGGGGCAGCCATTTTGTTCATCCCCGACGCCATCTTGGACGGCAACAACGGACCCCAGTGTCGACGGCTCCACGGGGTTCGAAGAAGACGCTCAACTACTACAACCACGTCTCTCTTCAATAACGCTGGACCAAGCTCGGCCCCGGACACTCCAGACGACGACGACAATGGTGCTGATAAACGGGCACGAGACACCATGCCTAGTCGACTCCGGGAGCACGGAGAGCTTTATCCACCCCGACACGGTAAGACGCTGTTCCTTGACCACCCATCCCAGCGCACAAAAGATTTCCCTAGCTGCAGGATCCCACTCCGTACAGATCAAAGGTTTATGCATAGTTACCCTAACGGTGCAGGGGAGGGAGTTCAATAACTACAGGCTCCACGTCCTTCCCCAACTCTGCGCCCCCACATTACTGGGATTAGACTTCCAGTGCAATCTACAGAGCCTTACCTTCAAATTCGGCGGCCCAATACCCCCACTCACTATCTGCGGCCTCGCAACCCTCAAGGTGCAACCCCCGTCCTTGTTTGCGAACCTCACCCCGGATTGCAAACCCGTCGCCACTAGGAGCAGACGGTACAGCGCCCAGGACCGGACCTTCATTCGGTCCGAAGTCCAGCGGCTACTAAAGGAAGGCATAATCCAGGCCAGCAATAGTCCCTGGAGAGCACAGGTGGTAGTAGTGAAGACAGGGGAGAAGCAAAGGATGGTCATAGACTATGGCCAGACCATCAACAGGTACACACAACTAGACGCGTACCCTCTCCCCCGCATATCCGACATGGTCAATCGGATTGCCCAATATAAAGTCTTCTCCACCGTGGACCTCAAGTCCGCCTACCATCAGCTCCCCATCCGCCCAAGTGACCGCAAGTACACAGCCTTCGAGGCAGACGGGCGATTATACCATTTCCTAAGGGTCCCATTTGGCGTCACAAACGGGGTCTCGGTCTTCCAACGAGAGATGGACCGAATGGTTGATCAACACGGCTTGCGGGCCACGTTCCCGTATCTCGACAATGTAACCATCTGCGGCCACGACCAGCAGGACCACAACGCCAACCTCCAAAAATTCCTCCAGACCGCTAAAGCCTTGAACCTCACGTACAACGAGGACAAGTGCGTTTTTAGCACCAACCGGCTAGCCATCCTAGGCTACGTAGTGCGCAATGGGATACTAGGCCCCGATCCCGAACGTATGCGCGCCCTCATGGAATTTCCCCTCCCGCACTGCTCAAAAGCCCTGAAACGCTGCCTGGGGTTCTTTTCATACTACGCCCAGTGGGTCCCCCAGTACGCAGACAAGGCCCGCCCTCTAATACAGACCACGACCTTCCCTCTGTCGACGGAGGCTGGCCAGGCCTTCAGCCGCATCAAAGCGGATATCGCAAAGGCCACGATGTGCGCCATCGACGAGTCCCTCCCCTACCAGGTCGAGAGCGACGCCTCCGACGTAGCTCTCGCGGCCACCCTTAACCAAGCGGGCAGACCCGTGGCCTTTTTCTCCCGGACCCTCCACGCTTCAGAAATCCGCCACTCCTCAGTGGAAAAGGAAGCCCAAGCCATAGTGGAAGCTGTGCGACATTGGAGGCATTACCTGGCCGGCAGGAGATTCACTCTCCTCACCGACCAACGGTCGGTAGCCTTCATGTTCGATAATGCACAGCGGGGCAAAATCAAAAACGACAAGATCTTAAGGTGGAGGATCGAGCTCTCCACCTTCAACTACGAGATCTTGTATCGTCCCGGAAAGCTGAACGAGCCGTCCGATGCCCTATCCCACGGCACATGTGCCAACGCACAAATTAACCGCCTCCAAACCCTCCACGAGGACCTCTGCCACCCGGGGGTCACTCGGTTTTTCCACTTTATCAAGTCCCGCAACCTCCCATACTCCTTAGAGGAGGTCCGTACAGTCACAAGGAACTGCCACATCTGCGCAGAGTGCAAACCGCATTTTTTCAGGCCGGATGGTGCGCACCTGATTAAGGCTTCCCGCCCCTTTGAACGCCTTAGTCTGGATTTCAAAGGACCCTTCCCCTCCACCGACCGCAACATATACTTCCTTAATGTGGTGGACGAGTACTCCCGCTTCCCATTCGCCATCCCCTGTTCTGACATGACCGCGGCCACAGTCATTAAAGCCCTGAACACCATATTCACACTGTTCGGTTGCCCCGCATACGTTCACAGCGACAGGGGGTCCTCTTTCATGAGCGACGAGCTGCGCCAGTTCCTGCTCAGCAACGGGATAGCCTCGAGCAGGACGACCAGCTACAAACCCCGGGGGAACGGGCAAGTCTGGAAGACCGTCCTACTGGCCCTACGGTCCAGGGACCTCCCAGTTTCCCGGTGGCAGGAGGTCCTTCCGGACGCCTTCCACTCCATCCGGTCACTACTGTGTACTAGCACTAATCAAACGCCTCATGAGCGCCTCCTTGTCTTCCCCAGGAAGTCCTCCTCTGGGACGTCGCTGCCGACCTGGCTGGCGGCCCCAGGACCCATCTTGCTCCGAAAGCACGTGCGGGCGCACAAGTCGGACCCGTTGGTCGAAAGGGTTCACCTCCTTCACGCGAACCCGCAGTACGCCTACATGGAGTACCCCGACGGCCGACAGGACACGGTCTCTCTGCGGGATCTGGCACCCGCCGGCAACACACACACCACCCCGACACCAATCCCCCAACCCCCCCCCCTTCCTGCCACCGCCGCACCCCGCGACCGCCCCCTTCCCAGGAGGATCAGTCCTCCTCCCAGGCCCGACCAGGAATAAAGCCCAAGCTGAAACCGTAAGGCTCCCGGAGAAGACAACACAAGAACAAGCACCACCACCACCACCGGGGCCGAGACGATCGACACGGGCGACCAGACCGCCCGACCGACTCGTGGCGTCGATCTAACAGTACAATGTGGACTTTTAACGAGAAAATTTTGTCTTTTCCTGACGATTACTGTAAATAGTTGAAACAAACAAAAAAAAAACCTTGTACATACTGTTATATTGAAAGTTTTCCTCCCAGGACCAGCCTTGTAAACCCTTACCACCATGCGAAGCATCACCCCGCCGGGTTCATTTTTAACAAGGGGTGAATGTGGTAGTATGCATTAGGGGTCATGTGGGACTGTGAAGCCATGATGTCATTGGCTGACAGATCCCGGGTCCTGGTTGGACGTTGACCTCTAGCTCCGCCCTGAAGGCGGAGTATAAGTACCTGGAGCCCTCCCCCGCAGGTAGTCTACTACTGAACTGCGGGGGAAACAGTCACGCTTAATAAAGCCTCATCGACTTCACTCTATTCGTCTCACGGAGTCTTTGTGCGCTACACTCGTAGACCAACATGCGTCCAGTGAATCACCCCCTGGACCCTGGCATGTTGGCGATGGCGACGAACCCCATTGCCCGGGCATCCTGGTGGGCTTGGTCCACATTGAAATGGATGTATTGTGCAGACTAGGCATATAGGGCCTCTATGATGGCACAGATGCACCTGTGTACCGAGGTTTGTGAGATGCTGGATAGGTCCCCACACGGCACCTGGAAGGACCCTGTAGCGTAAAAGTTCAGGGCGACCGTCACCTTGATGTCCTGCTGGAGTGGGTGGCCCCTGCGGTGCCTGGTGTCCCATTATCTGGCAGATATGTTGCACTTTCTCCTTGCTCAACCGGAGTCTTCCACGGCATGCCTGGTCCGATAGGTCCTCGAATGATAGGTGCTGCCGATACACACGGTGTCTCATGCGGCGCCTCCTTGGCATCTCATCCTCCTCGGCTTGTTGGGCGGCCAGCACTCCATCCTCAGCGGCTGCCTCCTGTTCCATCGCAGCATGCTCCGCTGCTCCATACATGCCAATCTGCACGTTCGAGTCAGGCTTCCTGCCTCGCTCTAATATGGAGATTTGCTAAAAAGTGAACCCGCCCTGTGTGGGCAGGATTCACATTGCAACGTCTCGCGAGATTGCTTTGGATCTCGCGAAGCATTGCGAGCCGGATAGATCCCGGGAGTGCGGTCTCCTGGCTTTCAATGGCCACACTGTGCCATGACTAGCTGCTTTTCTGGTGCAGCCTGGCTATAGGACGCGCCCAAGGAATTCCTTTCCATGCAGATGATCAGAAATGTTAAAAGAACATTATCAAAGGGGATCAGATAAGATGACAAGCAGGAGGAGAATCACAAAATGCAACCTGCAATGCCTAAAGGAACTTCTAGTAATTAATGTTACAGAGGGCTACTACAGAAAGAAAGAAGCTACATTGATACAGCAAATTAACACTCCCTCAGAACACACCAATGTGCTTTATTACTAATAAATTACATTTGAAGTGCAGCCACTAGTATTATCCAGGGAAATATGTGACAACTAATTTGTGAATGACCAGATAATTTGTTCCTGGTGATGTTAGTTCAGAGACAAATGTTAGCCAGCATACTTTAGGAATCTCCTGTTCAATAGTACTAAGGGATATTATACAATGATCTATACAAACAAACAATACTTTGGTTTAATGTAGAAGATGAAACCATTGATAATGCAGAAGTCCTCCTGGGTTGCACTGAATAGGCACATATTCCTTTTTTGTGATAATAGAGAAATCTCACTGATGTGGCCATACACATTAGCAACCCGTAAATATACAACAGAGTCGTTGATTCACTGCCCAATCATGTTTCCTGATTCCAGCGTCAGCCTAAGGAGAGTCCCGCCCCTTGAATTGCAGTTGGATAGTAAATTTACGAGATTCACTGTCATATATGCATACTCAGCTATGATATATGGGTTAATTGTTGTAAATATGCAGATTCAAACAATAAGATAGGTACTATATATGCTTAGCTCATAGCTAAGACAGTGGGCTAGACAGTTCATGATGCAGAGTAAGGCCCGCAGCACGGGTTCAATTCCGGTTGTCCCAGAAGATAGCTGCCAATGGGGATCCAGGTCGCAGGGCAGGAATCACAGCAGGCTGCCTCCACTCCTGCTGTACCGTCTGGAGATCCACCTAGATGTGGTTATAGGGCCTGTATGCCAGAGGATTAGACACCAGGTAAGTTGGCACGGGTGCAGGGCACAGTTTAGTGATAGGGGCGAAGGCACGTATCTGTAACCAAAGAGAAAATGCTGGAAAATCTCAGCAGGCCTGGCAGCATCTGGAGGGAGAGAAAAGAGCTAATGTTTTGAGTTCAGATGACCCTTTGTCAAAGCTCACAAAGGGTCATCTGGACTCGAAACGTTAGCTCTTTTCTCTCCCTCCAGATGCTGCCCGACCTGTTGCGATTTTCCAGTATTTCCTCTTTGGTTTCAATTCCTGTACTGGAGATTATTCATGAAGGTCCCGACTTCTGGTTCTTGGGGCTGGTTTAGCACAAGGCTAAATCGCTGGCTTTGAAAGCAAACCAAGGCAGGCCAGCAGCACGGTTCCATTCCCGTACCAGCCTCCCGAACAGGTGCCGGAATGTGGCGACTAGGGGATTTTCACAATAACTTCATTTGAAGCCTACTTCTGACAATAGGCGATTTTCATTTTCACTTCTCAACCTTCCCCTTGCCTGAGGTGTGGTGATCCTCAGGTTAAACTACCACCAGTCAGCTCTCCCCCCCCCCCCCCAAAAGGGGAAAGCAGTCGATGGTCATCTGGGACTGTGGCGATTTTACCTTAATATATGTTTAGTATACATACGCTTCTCCAGCTAACTCTTTTCATTATTGCAGAGGGAACTTGGAACAGAATTCTGCTTACAACTGGAAATAATTCTACAGAATTCCCAAGAGAACGGGTGAATAAAATGTCACAGTGATTGGTAACGTCTGTGTTATGAGTGATTTGGCCTCGATACTTACTCAGAAGAAGGATATTGCCAATCAAGTGTGTGAACACTGGCAGAGTACAACTCATAGCCAATGATTAGCCAATTATTGTGTTGCTCTCAAAGCTGAACTCATAAACTAATTGAATCTCAGGCCTATTAACCGCTCCCACTAAACAGAACCATGTCAAAATAACCGTTGGAAGAAAGAAAAGCGTTTTTAACAAGGATCTTGAAGTTCAGAGCTGTCAAAGAGAGCTTATGACAGAAGAAAGGGAGCGGCATTAGAGAGGGAAGACAAAAATAATTAAGTTTTGTGCAAACAAGCAAAAATGTAAAAGATTTTAAATCATTTACTCTCAATAGTTACAAATATTAATAAAGACATTGAATAGGACATGTGATGAAATATTCATCAATTTTTATAAGGCCTGTGCCTCAATGGACCTATATGAAGAAGCTGAAAGATAATGGGTATGAATGGTCAAAAATGTATTCCTGCTGTCACAAACGAGGAGACGGCAGGTTTCCCATTATCACCCTTCTATTCAATGTCTGTAACAATAATGTGTTCAGTGACAGTGCCACCAAAGCACCCTGGCAATACCAACTGGGTGCTAACCTGGCAGTGCCAAAGTGCCCAGGTGGAACTGCCAGGATGGCAGGGGCATTGCCAGGGTGACAGGCTAGCAGTGCCAAGGTGCCTTAGTGGCACCATGCTCATGCCAGGGATCAGGCCCAGGGGTTCCCTAACCTTATGAGGTGGGGTGCGGGGGCTCAATCGATCGTTATTAATGAGTTGGTAGGAGTTTGGTGGCCGCGGTGGGGGGATGCTAGTGGGACTAAGCGCGGACTCAGTGGGGCGTTCCTTGCCGAGGCACAGAAATGAAGCAGAGTTTTGTTTAGTAGCGGGGTTGTTCTTGCCGCTGCAAACGCCAGGAAACACCTGGCTAAACGTGTTTGACAAAGGATTCTGGGCACGAATCTGTGGCCATGTTGGGTTCTCGCTTGAGCACAACGTGGCTGGAGAATGCCAGGAAAGCCCTCCAGCGAGCCTCCGGACTGCCTCCGCGCCTCGCGAGATTCCCCGGTGCCCTGTGAGACTTCGGAGTCGGAACCCCGCCCCAAATTGGCGTGACCGAATTATGCTTGTGGAAGTAGTTCGCAAACCTACTTACAACTTACCTACGGGGGATCCACTGGCCCCCCGCGTTTCACCAGCCTCCCCAGGGAGGCTGCAGCCGGGCACCTATCAGTTCTGGTCTAAACAGACAGCATATTTGAGGACTACGCCGTACACCGTCAGGACGGCCTCAGGATGCCACCTGAGGCCCTCCCCCGATGCTCCGCCCCCGATGGGCCGAGTTCCCGACGGCGTGGACACGTGTCCTCACAACGGCGTGGACACGTGTCCTCACAACTTTCGGGGACCTCGCATGGCGGCTGTGGATTGCGGAATTCTTGGCTTCACCGCATCTGAAAGACGGCGTCTCAGACGTTGCAATATTTCCTTTGCATTGATGTGTCAGCCTAGATTGCATCCTTAAGAATCTGAAGTAGAGCCAAAGATGGAAATTTTTATGTGCATATGCGGCATTAAAAACATATTAATTTAATTGATACACACAACCCTAATCCTAACCCAAATTAAACCAGGTTACAGTTAACTCACTGATTGTCAGGAGTTCAGGGTCTGCCATTGAATATTTCTAGAGAATGACTCAGATGCAGAAATTATTGGCCTTGAACTTCCACAGAGGTTTTGCCAGTGAACTGCTGTGACATCAATTATGACTGGTACTGACTCAGTTAGGCCACACCTTAGCCATTTATCAAGGATTTCTCTTTGTACTCCGCTGAAATTACAGTGGGAGATCGGCAGAATCCCAATGGAACTCTTAGTATTTTAAGTTTGCATTGTCAAATGCAATCCACAAATATTCTTATGACATTACTGATACCATATAATAAACATCAGCACAGGAATGTGCCATCTGCAAATGTGTATGCATTACTTAAACAAATCTGCACTTAATTAAATTAATTGAGTGTACTTCTTAATCCAATGTCTGCAAAATAGCACAGGCTTTCCTCATGCTGGTTTTGAACACAATGCCTTTGGTATAAGGTGCCTGTTTGGAATAAGAATTACTGCAGCTTCCTGGCTGTGTGTCATAAAAAAATAACCTCACATAATACGTAATGGGAAAAGAAAACAAGTTGTAACATGACAATCGCTGTCCTTTTATTCAGAACAACATCAGAACCTTTGCTTTGTAACATGCCTATCTTTTTTCAGTGGCACATTCAATGATCTTGGGCGGGATGCTCCGTCGGCTGATGCTGGAATTGGGAAACGCGATTGGCAGGGGAATTGGTTTTGACGCCAAAATCGTGGCGGTTGCGGTTTTGCGCCAAATCACAATTCTCTGGTGCTTCAACAGCAGCATCAATGCGTTCCAGAATGCATGTACAGTAAACGCCGTTGGCATATCATTAGTGAGCCTGACCTAGTATTCTCCGGGGCCTCTGCAATTCTCCACCTCCAATAGGCCGAATTCCCGATGGTGAGGTTCACTTGTGCTTTTAAAAATCGTGAAACAGGCACCGTGACTGCTGAGGGAGAGAGGGTTTACGGAAATGTCCAACATTGCCATAGTTTGCTGACAGTTGTGCCGCAGGCTGGGGTGGTTACTGCCAGGTCTCAGGGCAGTTGAGGGAGGTGGCCAGGAGGTTGGCTGTGGGGTCAGGGTGGACGGGCATGGAGCACGATTGCCATGCCCTGCAAGCCAGCCATGCAGCTGCACACGCCGCTAACTGCTTACAGTGAACTTAAGGCCACTAGTTGTATGGGTGTCCCCCCAGGGCACCCCCCTTGGTGCCCTCTGGCCCCAGCCGACCTATCAGCGGAATGGGCGTGCTCCAGCGTAACCAGTGCCATCTTGTTGGCTGGGATGAGTGTGTGTGTGGGGAGTGTAATGTGTATGTGCAGCTGCAACTTGTCAGCCACCCAAGTGTCAATCATGGACCCCGCGAATCCCGCACTGTTTCTCATTGGGATCGATTGTGTTCTACGTGGCGCTGATGCTAGATCCCCCACAGTTACTGAATCGGTCCAGGTGCGGTGCCAGTTTTGCTGTTGTGGAAGTCCATGAATCCTGCCCTGGTGTCAACACTTAGTCTGAGCAACGGAGAATACCATCCCTGGCATTTCCCTATGAATCAAGATGACCTAGTTGTAGGACATGCTACACTAGTTAGTGCTCTGAGTGGATACTTAACTGTGCTAACCAAGAGGAATGGTAATGGCCACTAAATGTTATTCATCTTACGTAGCAAAGAATGACAGTGGATGGATCAGCAATGATGTCGAATACGATAGATCTGGATTTGTAGATAACTAGTCTAATTTTCATTAATGTTGCTTTTAATTTTTGAGAAAAAATCAAAACGCTGTCTCTATATTACCTTTGCTGGTTTGTTAACTTCTGCATCTGTGTCAAATGAGTTCATGCAAATTTATAGATAATGATTGAAATGCTCCATATGTGTGCCATTCAGATAATTCCCACTGGGGGAACAAGACTGATTGGCAAGCTGGAGAACCACAGCTTGCTGATGGGGAAGGGGATACATTTTTCAAAAATAGAATAGTAAAGGTGCTAGGAAATGTTACAAGATTAATAACAGCCAAAAGGCTGAATAAAAATAGGTTTCTGAAAGTAGAACCCACTTCTGTTGCTCAGTGCATTGATTAACCTCTTTGATTTATTGCAAATTATTATTTTTTATAAATTTAGAGTACCCAATTCATTTTTCCAATGAAGTGGCAATTTAGCATGACCAATTCACCTATCCTGCACAACTTTTGGGTTGTAGGGACGAAACCCACGCAAACATGGGGAGAATATGCAAACTCCACACAGACAGTGACCCAGAGCCAGGATCGAGCCTGGGACCTCGGCGCCGTGAGGCAGCAGCACTAACCACTGCGCCACCGTGCTGTCCTAGATTGATTGCAAAGTTAATCATTAGACCAGCTAGCATTTCAATTTTGCATATTTGTGAGTATTATGAAATACATTTGTCAACACATTACTTTACAAATTCTAAAATGATTGCCATTTCTAATGCATTTTATGTGCGAATCTCTACCAACATTTAGAGTGACTAACAAAAATGGCAGAAGCATAAATATCTAACTGGGGTAGCACATCTTTCAATGATCACTGTTGACAGCTAAGGCCTTGGGTTCCTCCCGACTGCCTCGCCACCCACCAGTTTACCGATTGGCTCAAACCTCTGGACCTCTGGCCAACCTGCTACTGTGCCAGCCCAGAGAAGCCCCCACCACCACCCCCACACACTACATCCCCACCCATCGGCAAGTGAAAATTATGTGAATGACATGTAACTTTCTGATAGCCACTGGCGCTTACCAATGAAGATTTTAGGCGAGATTCTCCATCGACCAATGCTGGAATCACGAAACGTGATTGGGCAGGGGGGAATTGTGCTTGAGCCAAAGACATGTCTAACACCGGCACCCGAGGAATGCCATGCTCCAGTGCCTCGACAGTGGCATCAATACATTCTACTCTGAACATACAGTAAACACTGTTGGCATATCATTAACGGGCCTGACCCGGTAATCTCGGGGGCCTTCGCAATGCTTCACCTCAGCCAGGAGGAATTATTGACAGCAAGTTTTACTTGTGGCTTTAAAAATCGGGAAACAGGACCATGGCTGTTGAGGGAGAGAGAGGAGGTAGGTCATGTTCCCAGAGGCGCATTGTGGTCCGCTGGTTCAGCCGCTGGTATGGCTGTCTGGGACGAGTGGGGGGTTTCTGCCAGGACTTGGGAATGGAGTAGTGGAGGACGACCAGGGGATGGGCCATGGGGTCGGGATGATCCCCCCCAAGACCGGGTCTAGCCACAGACTGCCATTTCTGCGGCCTGCAAGGTAGCCACTTTGCTGCGCACCCCACTGACCGCCGACCGTGGCCCATGGTTACGCAGAGAGACACCAGACATATGGATGCCCCCACCCTACCATCACCGCATTCCACCTCACCTCCACCGCACCAAACCCCCCTCCCACCCCCAATGAAAAACTGGGTGGCACCTGCCGGCCCACCCAAGGGGGACACCGACAGTGGCCCCTGTAGGAGTGGATCGGACAGGGGCCGCAGAGCGTACCAGCCACCAGAGCCCCAACCAGCAGGGGTTGCCGGGGCCAGAGGCCTCCCTGGTGCCAGACCTCAATGGGGCCAAGGGTGCGTTGTAGAGGGCAGAGTGCCAGGAGGAATGGCTGGGGTGGGTGTTAGGATGGAAAAGGAGGGGGGGGGGGGGGCATGCAGGGACAAAGGCTGCTGTGTAGGCCGGGGCCACCGTGTAACCTGTTGGAACTGGTTATCCCCTGCAGACAATGGACTTTGGAATCCAACCAGGAATGGTGGCCTTCATCCTAGCTGCATCGCTGGGGGATGCAGAGAGGCTGTACGAGCAGGAACTGCTTGGGCCAGAGCCTACAGAACTGGAGCTTGCCCAGAGGAACAGGGAACAACCATTGAGGATGGAGAGCTGATCACCCAACAGATGGGAAGGAGGCGCCGCATGTGGCCTTGTGTGTACTGGCAGTGCATATCATTCAAGAACCAGTCCAAAGATGTACAGGTTAGTTGGATTGGCCATGTTAAATTGCCCCTTAGTCTCCAAAAGGTTCGGTCAGGGTATTAGGTTACGGGGATGAGGTGGAGACTTGGGCATAGGTGGGGTGTTCTTTCCAAGGACCGGTGCAGCCTCGATGGGCCAAATGGCCTCCTTCTGCACTGTAAATTCAATGATTCATTAAACATGCCGGACCAGGCGTGTTGTCGAAGTCTCCGGCTGAGCAGGAGAACTGTGCGGCATATCTGCAGGATCATGGCTCACCTGGAACTGTGGGGGTATGGGGGAGGACTCCTGCTCCCGATGGCTGTCAAGATGACGGTCGTCCTTCCAGGTGCCAAGTGGGGACTGGTCAGGGATCTCACAGACCCTAATGCATAGGTGCATCAGTGCCATCATGCAAGCCCTGTATGCCTGGTTGGCATAATATATCAAATTCAATGTTGACCAAGTCCACCAGGGTGCCCGGCAGTGGGATTTGTCGCCATCGCCGAGATGCCCCAAGTACAGGAGGTGATCGACGGGATACAGATTCCCCTACTAGCACCGACGCACGGGCCAGCCTTTACAAACAGGGGTTCCACTTGATGAACGGGCAGCTGGTGTGTGACCATGAGATGCACCTCTGCGCCCGATCCCGGGCAGCATGCAAGACGTCTTCATCCTGCACACTCAATGCTCTGGCACCTTCGAGGGGCATCCCTGGGTGATAGGTTGTCTACTGGGCAGCAGGGGTTATCCGCTGCGGTTAGAAGCCACAGACATTCGCCAATACCTGCTACAATGACACCCATGCTACGCCCATCAGCATGACTGAGCGGTACATTGGCATCCTGAAGGTGTGGTTCAGGTGCCGAGACCACTCTAGAGGGGCCCTCCAGTATAGTGCTAGGAGGGTCGCCCACATCGGGGCTGACAGGGAATGGGAGGGGTGGATTACCAGGGTAATCATAGAATCGTAGAATCATAGAATTTACAGTGCAAAAGGAGGCCATTCGGCCCATCGAGTCTGCACCGGCCCTTACAAAGAGCACCCTACTGAAGCCCACATATCTACCCTATCCCCGTAATCCAGTAACCCCCACTTCACATTTTTTGAAAACCCACGCAGACACGGGGAGAAAGTGCAGACTCCGCACAGACAATGACCCAAGCCCGGAATCGATCCTGGGACCCTGGAGCTGCGAAGCAACTGTGCTAACCACTATGCTACCAAGCTGCCCTGTGCAGCGTCTGGCCTGGAGGCCCCAACCTTACAACCCCTCCACTCCCAAGCGTCTGCACTCTGCAGCCAGTCCAGCCCACCACTCACACCATTCTGAAAGAACACCGCGGCAGTTTGGAACTTTTGCGCACAGGTGTTTATTTTGAACATAACAGGTGAACATCTCTATAACGGTTTAGAACATGGAACATACAGTGCAGAAGGAGGCCATTCGGCCCATCGAGTCTGCACCGACCCACTTAAGCCCTCACTTCCACCCTATCCCCGTAACCCAATAACCCCTCCTAACCTTTTTGGACACTAAGGGCAATTTAGCATGGCCAATCCACCTAACCTGCATGTCTTTGGACTGTGGGAGGAAACCGGAGCACCCGGAGGAAACCCACGCAGACACGGGGAGAACGTGCAGACTCCGCACAGACAGTGATCCAGCGATGAATCGAACCTGGGATCCTGGCGCTGTGAAGCCCAGTGCTATCCACTTGTGCTACTGTGCCGCCCGAGTCCTAGGGTGCTGGTTTGTGCTCTAGCCCCTAACGGTATCCTGTGCGCTGCATCCGTGCCAACTTAACTGGTGTCTACCTTTCTGGCCTTACAGGTCCTAACACTATGTCCAGGTGGATCCCCAGGTGGTACATCAGGGGTGGAGGTGGCCTGCTGTGATTCTCGCCCTGTGTCCGGGGTCCCCTTCAATAGCCATCCTCTAGGGCAACCGGGACTGGATAGGTCCAGCAGTCCCACCAGTGTCCAGCTGGCATGGTGCCACCTGTTCAGCCCACTGCCCATCGGATGTTCCAGGGACAGGAAGGGGGACAGGGGGAGTCTAAGGCACTGTGGTGTTCCAGCATCTCCCTTGTGGAAGTCACCGGCACTGGCCCATCACCTTCTCCTCCCTCGGGGTGCCCGATGGCCCCCGGGCTACTCCTTGCGATGGGGGTGTGACTAGTGCAAGCTCTTGGAGCTCCCCCCCACCTGCGCTGCCAGTCCTGGAAGCCTGCTCTCGTCTTGACCAGGGCCTCCGTGCTCCGGGCCAGCCATGAAGCGCAGGGACTGGGCCATGATTGATTCAGGTCAACCAGCGCCCGAGCAATTCCGTCTACGCCCTCAGCCATAAACTGTTGTGACAGGGCCAAGCTCTGGAGCACTGCTGCAAGGTCCAGGTGATGCTGGTACAAAGCTACTGTAACTGAGCAGTCCTGTCCTGTGCCTCGGCCACCGCCCACACAGAGTGCCCCAGGCCTTGAACATCTTGATCCATGGCCAATACACTTGCCCCAAGGCCTTCACCCCGATGCCACCAGTGTGGTATTGGCCTGGGTAATGCGCATGGTCTGTCCCATCTCCTGCCCCTACACATAGTTGGACTCCTCCAACTGCACCTGCAGGCACTGGATGGTTGCTGACGTCCCCTCATGTAGTCCCCGGCTCTGTGTCTGCATTTCCGTTATCAATGGGACCACTCTTTGCAGAAGCCTGAGACCTGTCTGGATGGCAGCTAGTCCCTGGTTTTGGGCCACCCTCTGACCGACCGCCCCCTCAGGGGTTCCAACCTCCACCTGATCTACCGCTGCATGTGTGTGCTGCTCACCAGATAGTGCCCAGGAGCCTCTTCACTAACATGCCTAACCGAGGTTAGTGTCTCTGCGATGGTGGAGGCTGTTGGAGACAACTGTGAAGGAAAGTTGATGCTGTCCCCCGGCTGGTACTTCCGGGTGATTCGGGCTGGTGGTTGGGGGCTCGCGTGACCATCCGTTGCTGCCTTATTGCTGGAATCCGCTTGATGTTGGAGTTGGGGTTGGGGCAGGGGGCACCAGAAGGGCCTGCTTCATCGCCAGGTAATCCTGCAAGACACAAGACATAACGCATGATTGGATTGCGGATTGGAGTGGTGGGTGGTGTGGGGGTGGGGGGGGGGGGTTATTTCTGGGTCGTGAGGGTGTGGTATGGGTGGTGTGCGGGTGGTGAGGGGGGATGGAGTGGTGTGAGGGAGGTGGGGTGGTTAGGGGCGGTGAGGGGGAGGTAGGGTGGTGGTGTGGGGAAGGTGGCGTGGGAGTCATGCCACACGTGCCATAGGGACACCGCAACTCAGTGGGGGCTCACTTTGTTGTCCGATGCCAACCGCTGCTACAGCGACCGCCCTCTCTCCTGGCCTACTAACCAGGTGCCGTGCCTGCTGCTCCACTATGCTGAGGGGCCGCAGGTCCTGTAGTCCACCCTCCGGTCTTCTCACTCTCTCTCTCTCCGGTTATGCGCCGCCTTCTCCTGTGGGGTCGGGGGAGGGGGGAGACTGAAAGAGCGCTATGTTAGGCAGTCGGACACGGGCAGCACAAGGGGTGCGAAGCTTGTGACATCTGGCCATGGTGGGCGGTATGGGTGCTGGCATCTGGTGCAGGTTGGGGTGCGCGTACACTGCCGGCTGGTGGGGTTTGTTTGCCCTCCAGGTGAGAGGCGGCTTACGAGTGTGTGGGACGGGTTGGTGCCAGGAGCATGGTGCTGTCTACTCACCCTGTTTGCCCTGAGGAGGTCATGCAGCTTCTTTCTGCACTGCTGTCCAGTCCTGGCAGTGGAGCCCATGGCCTCTGCCACCTGCAACCAGGCCTGGCGTACCGCAGCGGGTGGCAGCCTCCTTCCCATCCTGAGGAACTGGGTGGTCCGTCTCTTCTCTACGGTGTCCAGCAGTGTCTAGCGGTTTGCATTCGCGAGCCGGGGTGCCGCTCTTCATGCTGCCAGGGGCTGTTTAGCACAGGGCTAAATCGCTGGCTTTGAAAGCAGACCAAGGCAGGCCAGCAGCACGGTTCGATTCTCGTAACAGCTTCCCCGCACAGGTGCTGGAATGTGGCGACTAGGGGCTTTTCACAGTAACTTAATTTGAAGCCTACTTGTGACAATAAGTGATTTTCATTTCATTTTCATTTCATTTCATTCATTTCATCTTGTTGGCTGGAACGAGTGTGTGTGGGGAGTGGAGTGTTAATTTACAATTGCAGCTTGTGAGCCTCTCGTGTGGCAATCCTAGTGAATCGGACACCATTCTTCATTAGAATTTCTCGGATCCCATGTGGGGCTGGTGCTCGCCCATTAACGGATCATGGTTTGCTCCGGGACCAATTTAGTTGTCATAGGCGTCCACCAATTCAGTCCGGGCATCTCCACTTAGTCTCTGAAATGGCGAATAAATCATCTCAAGTAGCAATAAGCCCTGTTTAATCAAAGGAGCAGTTTTGGGCTTGTGGTGAGAGAGCAGATGGATGTGTTGAAAGTCAGAAGGAACAGTCTTGATTTTGTTGTCCAGTTCCTAAAGATTTTTATATTCAGCAGTAATTTTTCAGGCCTAATTAATTTGGTTGAGGCTGACAAAATGATGCTGAATCAATAGGAACTTCCTTCAGGCAGCATGACGGTTAGCAGTAGCCAGCATGTTGAGGGTTAGTGCAGACAGTTACTAATGAAAATGATCATGATATTCTGCATTGGGTGCCTCCATCTTCATGTACTTTTCCACAAGTTCATCTGGAATGTAGCAGATAAAGTATGAGTTATTCAAAGGTTCTTCCTATATCTATAAAAATGGCAGTATTGCTTTTTTTGAGTATAAGCTTGTATGCTTAGAATCATAGAATTTACAGTGCAGAAGGAGGCCATTCGGCCCATTGAATCTGCACCAGCCCTTGGAAGGAACACCCTACCCAAGCCCACACCTCCACCCTATCCCCGTAACCCAGTAACCCCACCCACCTCTTTGGACACTAAGGGTAATTTAGTATGGCCAATCCACCTAACCTGCACATCTTTGGACTGTGGGAGGAAACCGGGCACCCGGAGAAAACCCACGCAGACATGGGGAGAACGTGCAGAATCCACACAGATAGTGACCCAAGCCAGGAATCGACCTGGGACCCTGGAGCTGTGAAGCAACTGTGCTAACCACTGTGCTGCCATGCTGCCCCTGTATCAATGTTGTCACAAAACAGGGTTAAAATCAAAATAAAAAGTTTCTGGCAGGCATCAATTCCCTCTTATAAAATAGTTCCCTTCTCCATTCCCTTGATTCCTCTTTCCATGAGAATGCGTAAAGAATAATAATTTGAACATTGTTGACAGGAATTAAGTAAATCCTATTAGTTAGAAAATAACGAGGCATTGAATATAAGAGCAGGGAGGTTATATTGGAACTGTATCAAATGCTGGTTAGGCCCCAATTGGAGTACTGTGTGCAGGTTTGGTTGTCACATTATAGGAAGGGAGTGATTGAATTGGAGAGGGTGCAGAGGAGATTAACCGGGATGCTGTCTGGGCTGGAGTGCTTCAGCTATGAACAGAGACTGGCTAGGCTGGGGTTGTTTTCTCTGGGACTTGATTGAGGGGTATCAAATTATGAGGAGCATAGATCGGGTTGATAGAAAGGAACTTCTCCCCCCCCCCAGCACTGCTGCTTCATTCTGTGCGAAGTCCGCACATTCGTCCCGTGTCTGCGTGGGTTTCCTCCAGGTGCTCCCACAAGTCCTGAAAGACGTGCTAGTGAGGCGATTTGAACACTCTGAATTCTCCCTCTGTGTAACCGAACAGGCGCCGGAGTGTGGCGACTAGGGGATTTTCACAGTAGCTTCATTGCAGTGTTAATGTCAGCCTGCTTGTGACACGAATAAAAATTATAAACAGATTATTTTTAAATTGTGGAACTGGCTTGAGGGGACTGCCCTAATCCTGAGCGGGATTTTCCGCTGGCAGATGGCGAAATCGCGAAACGCGATTGGGCGGAGAATCTGTTCCGATGCCAAAATCCCGACAGCTGCGATTTGACGCCAAATCACAATTCTCCGCCACCTCAACAGCGGTGTCAATGCATACCGGAACGCACATACAGTAAACACTATTTGCATATCATTTGCGGGCCCGACCCAGTATTCTCCGGGGCCTTTGCGATTCTCCTCCTCCGATGGGCCAAGTTCCCGACGGAGCGATTGACTTGTGCTTTAAAAATCGTGAAACTAGCGTTGTGGCTGATGAAGGTGAGAAAGAGGAGGTAGGGCATAGAGAGAAGCGACTGTGGGCTGCCAGGCCGCACACTGGCCGGGCAGTTTGGAGTGGGGTTGGGGGGGCGGGGGGTGGGCGGGTGGAAGTGACAGCGGAACAGGCTGAATGGTTGGGGTTACCACACATTGGACTGGACATGTGTCCAGGCACGGACTGCCATTACAGCGGGCATCTTGCTGTGCACCCACTGACCATCCACAACGGCCCCTGATTTTGCGGAGTGGCACCAGCCATATGGATGCCCCACCCATCCACCTCCGCACCCCAAGCTCTGCCACAAACCCCTACCCACCTGGCCGCCACCACTGGCGTCCCACTAACAGTAGCCTTATAGGGGCCGCGGTACACACCTCTGACAGGGGTAGTGCCAGCCGACGGTACTGCTGGCATCAGGGCTGGGTCCCAGGGCCGGAGATCCTCACGGTGCCAACCACCGGTGGGGCAAGGGGTGCGGGGATGGGAAGGGGGAGGGACACATGGGAGCAGAGTCCGCAGTGCCAACCGGGGCCACCATGTAATCCGTTGGACCTGGGTGGGCATGGGAGTACACACCATGCTAACATGTCGGCATTTTATCCCCTGCAGGAAATGGATATTGGAATTCAACCAGCAATAGTGCCTTCCTTCCAGGCGCCAAGCCCTGGGGAACACCTGCGGCTGCACGAGCTGGAGCTACTCGAGGAGGAGGAAGCTGCAGCAGCGGAGCGTGTAGCAGCGGAGCGTGCTGTAGAGGGCCAGCCGCTCAGAATGGGGAGCAAGCCGTCCAACAGGCCGAGGAGGAGGAGGGATGCCAAGGAGGCGCCTCATGAGGAGTCGCATATACGGCCACCACCTGTCATTCAAGGACCAGAAGGACCAGGCATGCCGCCGAAGACTCCGGCTGAGCAGGGAGACAGTGAGATATATCTGCCAGATAATGGCACACTTAGCACCGCGAGGGTATGGGGGAGGACACCCGCTCCCGATAGCCGCTGAGACGGTCACCCTGAATTCTACACCACGGGGTCCTTCCAGGCGCCGAATGGGGACCTGTCTGGTCTCGGTGCACAGATGCCACCACGGAGGCGGCTCAATACATCCATTTTAATGTGGACCGAGCCCACCAGGATGCCCGGCCGGGTGGTTTGCCGCCATCGCTTGGTTGCCGCGAGGTCCAGGGGGTGATTGACGGGATGCATGTCCCCCTACAAGCCCCTGCAGATGACAGTCCGCTCTACACAAACCGAAAGGCGTTCCGATGAATGTGCAGCTGATATGTGACCCATCAGCTGCACATCATACACCTCTGTGTCCGATACTCAGGCAGTGTTAACAATGCCTTCATTCTGGCATACTCGATGATTCCTGACGAGTTTGAGATACCCCCTCACCCTGGCTGTGGTGTTGGCTCCTGGGCGACATGGCGACACTGCTGTTGTGGCTGATGACGCCTATTCGGAGGACACAGACCGAGACCTGTTACAGCGATGCCCATGCAGCAACCTGGAGCGTGATTGAGCAGTATTTCAGCCTCCTGATGATGTGGTGTCTGGACCGCTCTGGAGGGGCCTTCCAGTGTGACACTGACAGGGTCACCTGCATCGTGGTGGCCTGCTGCGTCCTCACAATATCGCACAGCAGAGGGGAGATGTGCTGGAGGAGAAGGAGAGCCACCAGGCCTCATCCGATGAGGAGGATGCGGAGGAGGGTGAGGATGGGCAGGACATGGGGTCGGGTAGGCCTGGGAGGCCGGATGGCATGTGCGCCTGAGCCAACTGGAATGCTCTGATCGCCTCCAGGTTCAGCAACTGGGCGGGGGAGGGCGGCGGTGATGGAGGGGGGAACTGGCCAGGGCACAGACACGGCATCCAACCCCCAGATCCCCTCACTAACCCCCCCCCCCCCCCCTCCCCCCCCCCCCCCCCCATCCCCACCCCACCCACCCGTCCAGCCTCAGCCAGCAACCTGTATTGGTACTAACATATGGGATGGAAGATAATGACAACCCTGCTCTATGATGAGCTTTGGTGCTCCACATTGTATGACCTGCCAATGGTAGCACTTTCCTCCGGCCACCTGGATGATCCCTGCATGCAAGCTGACCATTCCATCACTCAGTCCCATCGAATCCCTGGGGTGATTATCATGAGGATGGGCGGGGGGGGGGGGGTGGGGGGTGAGGGGTCAGGCCACCCACAGGGTCCCCCCCCACCCCAATGTCCAGCCATTCCTCCCTACACCCCCGGCCAGCCCAAATCAGCAGACCCCTCACACCCATCTGACAGAGAACTGAGACAGTTTGGAACCGTGGAGCAGGTGTTTAATGTGAACAAATATTTACAGGTACATGCCCTAGTCCCTATCACTAAACTGTGCCCTGCACCCGTGCCAACACAACTGGTGTCTATCTTCCTGGCCTTATGAACCCTAACGTTACGCCAAGGTGGTTCCCCAGATGCAGCAGGAGTGGAAGCGGCGTGCTGTGATTCATGCCCTGTGACCTGTGTCCCCATTGGCAGTATCTTCTGGGGCAATTGGGCCTGGATGGGCCCGGCTGCTGCTAAGATGTCCCGGGTGGCATGGTGCCGCCCTGTTCTGCTCGCTGCCCACCAGATGCACCAGAGACAGATGGGGTGGGGAGGGTGGGGGGTTGGGGGGGGGGGGGGGGGGGGGGGGCGGGGGGAGAGTTTGAGGTGCTGCAGTGTTCCGGCACCTCCCTTGTGGAAGTCACCAGCATGGGCCCCATCACCTCCTCCTCCCTCGGGTGCCCAATTGCCCCCGTGCTACTCCATGGAACGTCGATGTGAGTGGAGCTATCCCAACTGCCGCTGCCAGTCCTGGAATCCCGCTCTGGTCTCAACCAGGATCTGCACTTTTGTGGCCATGGAGCACAGGAAGTGGACCAACTCCATCTGGGAGTGTGTCACATCACTCATTGACTATGCCACCACCTTTTGGGTTTGTGTCACATCAGAGAGTGATTGTACCATTTCACTCTGGGACTGGGCCACCTCACTCTGTGCCTGTGCAACATCGGCCAGCACCTGGGCAATGCCGCCGAAGTTCCCAGCCATGGCTTGCTGTAAGTGGGTCATGCTCAGGAGCGCCACTGTGATGTCCAGGTGGCTCTGGCACATAGTTGGCATTGAGATGGCAACCTTGTCCTGGGTCTCAGCCAGCGCCTGCACAGAATGCTTAAGGCCTTGGACATGCCAATCCATAGCCACAACCGTCGCCCCCAATGCCTCCACTGCGGATGCCAACTGTGGGGTGTTGGCCTGGGTGGCACACATTGTCGGCACCACCTCCTGCACCTGCACATGGTTGGACTCTTCAAACTGCTCCTCAAGGTGCTAGATGCTCGTCGACAACCTCTCATGTAGTCCATGGCTCTGTAGCTGCATCTCCACAATCAATGGAACTGTCTGTTCCAGAAGTCTGGGACCCATCTGGACGGCAGCTAGTCCCTGGAGTTGATCCGCGCTCCGACCATCCGCCTCCTCGGGTGTTCCTATTCCACCTGATGTACCGGATGAGCTGTGTGGTAAACATCAGAGAGTGTCTCAGGAGCCTCTTCACTCACATGCCCAACCGAAATGAGCGTCTCTGGGATGGTGGAGGGTGTTGGAGATAGTTCTGATGGAAAATCACTGTCATCCTCCGACCCAAGCTCCAGGGTCTCCTGGGTCAGGGGTGGAGGGCTGGTGTCCAAGCTGCTAATCCTGTCACTGCTCGGCTCACGGCAGGGGGGCTCCAACTGTGGCATTGGCTGGGGGCAGGCGACGGCAGATGGACTCGCCCCATCCCCAGCAGGTCTTGAAAGACACAAGGCAAGATGCATGATTAGCCCGCGGGCCGGGGGGGGGGGGGGGGGGTGAGAGGGGGGGAGCGTGTGGGTGGGTGTGTGGGGTAGTGGTGTAGGGGTGGTATAGGGTGATGGTGGTGTGGGGGTGGGAGTGGTGTAGGGTGAGGGTGGTGTGGGGATGAGGGTGGTGCAGAGTGAGGGTGGTGTGGGGGTGAGGTAGGTGTAGGGTGAAGGTGGTGTAGGTTACAGGTGGTGTTGGGTGCGAAAGTGATGTAGGGTACGGGTGGGGCGAGGGTTGTGTGGTGTAGGGTGAGGGTGATGCAGGGTGTGGTTGGTGTGCGGTGAGGGTGGTTTGTGGGGGGTGGGTTTGACAAGCACCGTTGCCTCACGGCACTGAGGACCCAGGATCAATCCCGGCCCCAGGTCACTGTCCATGTTTGCACATTCTCCCTGTGTCTGTGGAGGTCTCACCCCCACAACCCAAAAAGATGTGCAGGGTAGGTAGTCAGGCCACGCTAAATTGCCCTTCTTTGGAAAAATGGAATTAGATCCTCTAAATTTAAAAAAAAAGGAATTGGAAAGAACTGTGGGCTATTTTAATCTGTAGCCTGTGCAGGAAAGTAGCTTGATCTCCTGCCAGTTAAAGTTAGCAGGAAGAAGATTCGGGCCAAGAAACAACTCAAGGAGGTACGTTTTTAGCTTGTTTTAATTTTCATTGATGAGCAACAAATTGTTCGTTCAGACACCTGCCGTCCTTCACTGCTTTCAAGATACCACTCAAACCTCTTTTCTCACAACTTACTTGATTGTGCCTTGCTCTTGACTGACATTCCAGTCCTGCCTGCCAATCTTCTGTTTTCTCATCAATTGCAGATGGGCAATTGACCAGAGACATGCAGGTGAGTCCCAGGAGTGACAATTCCCTGAGCCACACTCTGCATTAATTAAGAAGATGAGAACATGGAAAAGAATATAAGAACACAGGAATGGGCAGCCGGATTCTCTGGCTGGGATTTTCCAAAATCCTGGCCAAGTGTTGATGCCGGTGTCAATACCGGCGCGAGCGACGCCAGAGTCAATAGGCCTCCAGGCCCAGTCATTCTCCCCTTCCTCGGGGGCTAGCACGGCGCCGGAGTGCTGTGCGCTGCTCCGGCATTGAAAGCTGGGCCCAACACGTCCGTCGCGGGTCCGCGCATGCGCACCACGGCCGTCTCCGCGCCGGCCCCCGGGCAACATGGCGGAGCCCTACAGCGGCACGGCACGGAGGAATGCAGGCCCCGCCCAGAATGAGCACGCCCACCGATCGGTTGCCCCTGACCGCGGGCCTGGCCACAATGGAGGCCGCCCCAGAGTCGGCTCCACCCCCCCCCCCCCCCCCCCCCCCCCCCCACCAGGATGGCCCCCGAAGCCAGAATGGTGAGGTCCCGCCGGGTAGGACCACATGTGAACCACACCGGCGGAACTCGGCGGAACTCAGCGGGCACTCGGTCGGCGGAGAATCGGCGGCCTGGCGTCGGACTGGCACGGCGGGATTTGCCCCCAAGGCATTTCTCTGACCCGGCGCGAGCTTGGAGAATCACGTCCTCTGTTTCTGAGACTAAGGGCTGAATTCTCCGCTGTCAGGATTCTCTGTTTTGGCGGCAGCCTGGGGGTTTCCCGATGGCATGGGGGCTGCCCACAATGGGAACCCCATTGACCAGCCGGTGAAGCGGAGAATGCCTACGGCGTGCCACACCAGAAATCGAAGAAAACCGCCCCATGTGTTGACGCCAACGCAGAATCCGTGGACTTTCACGACAGCAAAACTGGCGCCACACCTGCACTGATTCTACTACTGTTAAGGGGCTAGCACCAGCATCACGTGGAACACAATCGATTCTAATGAGAAATGGTGCGGATTCGCTGGTTTTGCGATTGACACTCAGCCAGTTGACAAGGTGTTGCAGCATATATGCACTGCACTCCCCATACATACCATCCCAGCCAACAGGATGGCAGCCCCACGTTTCGCAGACACAGAGCTGGAGACTCTCTTGGACACCAAGGAGGAGAGGAGGGTGACCCTATACCCCAGCCTGGGAAGGAGACTGCCAGCCACCACCATTCATCGTGCTTGGGCACAGGTGGCAGAGGCGGTCAGTGCCGTGCGCAACACCGTCTGGATCAGTCAGCAGTATCGGAAGAAACTGCACAACCTCCTCTGGTGGCCAGGGTGAGTAGGGAGCACTGTGCCCCTGGCACAAACCCCATTCCCAGACACCTATAACCCCATCCCCCCAACCCAGAGGGCAACCGAACTTCCACCCTGCCCCACATGCTGGTACCCATACCAGCCACCAAGGCTGAGAGCTCTGGCCACTGAGACCACCAGCTACCCACTCTCTGGGCTGCATGAGTCGGCTGGTCCAACATTGTCATTTTCTGTTTCTCCCCCCCCAGGTGAAGCACAACTATCGGGAGCGGGAGAAGACAGAGCCAATGGCAGAGCAGAGGGCCCTGGATGGGGTGGTGGCCCGGAGAAAAGGATCGTTGTCAAGATGGAGTTCGGCCGCGGGTGAGGAAGTGAGACCCCGCTTAGTTGCGGTTCCCCATGACACAAGTCCTGAAAGACGTGCTAGTGAGGCGATTTGAACACTCTGAATTCTCCCTCTGTGTAACCGAACAGGCGCCGGAGTGTGGCGACTAGGGGATTTTCACAGTAGTTTCATTGCAGTGTTAATGTAAGCCTGCTTGTGACACGAATAAAAATTATAAACAGATTATTTTTAAATTGTGGAACTGGCTTGAGTTCTAATCCTAATCCTGAGCGGGATTTTCCGCTGGCAGATGGCGAAATCGCGAAACGCGATTGGGCGGAGAATCTGTTCCGATGCCAAAATCGCGACGGCTGCGATTTGACGCCAAATCACAATTCTCCGCCACCTCAACAGCGGTGTCAATGCGTACCGGAACGCACATACAGTAAACACTATTTGCATATCATTTGCGGGCCCGACCCAGTATTCTCCGGGGCCTTTGCGATTCTCCTCCTCCGATGGGCCAAGTTCCCGACGGAGCGATTGACTTGTGCTTTAAAAATCGTGAAACTAGCGTTGTGGCTGATGAAGGTGAGAAAGAGGAGGTAGGGCATAGAGAGAAGCGACTGTGGGCTGCCAGGCCGCACACTGGCCGGGCAGTTTGGAGTGGGGTTGGGGGGGCGGGGGGTGGGCGGGTGGAAGTGACAGCGGAACAGGCTGAATGGTTGGGGTAACCCCACATTGGACTGGACATGTGTCCAGGCACGGACTGCCATTACAGCGGGCATCTTGCTGTGCACCCACTGACCACCCACAATGGCCCCTGATTCTGCGGAGTGGCACCAGCCATATGGATGCCCCACCCATCCACCTCCGCACCCCAAGCTCTGCCACAAACCCCTACCCACCTGGCCGCCACCACTGGCGTCCCACCAACAGTAGCCTTATAGGGGCCGTGGTACACACCTCTGACAGGGGCAGTGCCAGCCGCTGGTACTGCTGGCATCAGGGCTGGGTCCCAGGGCCGGAGGTCCTCAAGGTGCCAACCACCGATGGGGCAAGGGGTGCTGGGATGGGAAGGGGGAGGGACACATGGGGGCAGAGTCCGCAGTGCCAACCGGGGCCACCATGTAATCCGTTGGACCTGGGTGCGCATACCACTCAGCACTTTCTAATTTCTAATGCTCATAAGAGCAGGTTAAAATTCTAGACAGCAGAAAGAAAGCAGGACATTGGTGGGTAAGCATTCCAAGTGATCTTAACTGACAATATGTCCAAGCAGGCAGCCTTCACATCAATCTGAACATAATTAGTCTCCACCTAAATGATTTGATCACCTAAAGATTAATATCCTAAATCAAAACATATTTTGTAACAAAATACACAATACCAATTTCAGATAAATTGTAACAATATTGAGAAATGCACCATTACAACAATCACCCAGTAAAAAAATCTCTGAATGTCGCAAAAATAAAAAAATATTCGGCAATTAAAACCATTTACATTTTATTGAAGGAACTGGCACAATGTTCTCAAGCTTCATTCGTTAATTTTAAGCCATTGAGTCAAGCTAATAATGTTGTAAGGAGCAGGGCTCCTCCAGCTATGGACATTTCTTAACATTTAGCAGCTTTGAATAATTGCTGGAAACAGGAACAAGAACACAGCCAAACATTCCAAGGCACTTCGCAAGGGCATCATCAAATTAAATTCGACACCAAGTCACCTTAAGGGATATTTGGGAAGGTGACCAAAATGTGGCCAAAGAGGTAGGTTTTAAGGAGTAGTTTAAGGGAGAAAAGAGAGGAGAGAGTTTTAGAGAGGGAATTAAGAAAGATTTACATTTATTTGGTACTTTTCTTGACTGCCAGACATATCAAATCATTTTGCAGCCAATTAAGTCCTTTGGAAGTGTAGTCAATGTTGTAACGTCGGAAAAACAGCAGCCAATTTGCACACAGCAAACTCCTACAGACAGCAATGTGATAACAGCCAGATAATCTGTTTTTAGTGATGTTGATTCAGAAGTAAGTATTGGCCAGGACAACGGACATAACTCCCCTGCTTTTTTTAAAATAAAATGTCGTGGGATCATTTACATCCACCCCCAGCAAACAGGCGGGGTCTCAGTTGAACATCTCATCTGAACAATGGCACCTGTGACAGCACAGTGCTCCCTCACTGTGAACTGGAGTGTCAGCCTTGGGTTTTGTGCTTCGATCCTGGAGTGGGACTCAAGCTTAGAACCTTGTAGTTTAGATGTGAGCAGGCGAATCAAAAGGGTGGCAGCTGTGGGGGTTGCAGTCGGGATCCAGGACAGGATAGAAGCAGTTTCCCCTTGACTTGAATCTATTAGCTCTGGTTCTTTCTGGAAGAGAGAATGACAAGCATCCCTTACCTGCTTTATCTGTTCAACTCTTGATATGACTGATAGACCACCAGATGGTCACACCATCAAGCAGGTACAAACCGTACACTTTAGTAGCTTTTAGGCTGCCAGTAATACAAGCTACAGTGCGTTTGGGACCTAATATCTTGGCAAGGGGAGGGAATTACATCGGATTTATGGCAGGTTTTTGGCCAAACAAGTCCATGCTGGAATTTATATTCCACTCAAACCATGTCCCATTTTTTCTCATCTAAATCCAGAATCGTAATCATCTATTCCCTCCTCAATCATAAATATGCTTGCTGTCCCACCATCAATTGAGAACCATACGTGGGCAATTAATGGCCACCAATGGACCTCATCTTGCTGCAGCTGGTTGTGGGGGACTGCAGGGAGGCTAAATTAAAATGCTGTCAACTTTGCTTGCTGACTCTCAGTTTGTGTAACGGGGGAGTGATACCTTGTCAGGCACTCAGTGCCTAATCGAGTGACCTGGCATTAGTGCGGGGGAATGAGGAAAGCCACCCATCTACCCTTGCTGTTGAAACTCCTTCCCCCTGACCTCCAATCCATGACCCCCTCCCACCATCATTGACCTGTACCCCGGATCCCTTAATGATCCTGTGCTTCCCATGGGAGCATCCCCAGTAGCAGCCATTTCTATTGCCCGCAATAGAGAGTTGTCAACTTCTGATTAGCTAGAATGTCTCTCGGGGTGGAACTTCTGCCCACCTGGGGTCCTTGATCCCGGGGAAGGCCTCCAATGGCCGTTAACACTTAATACTGTCGTCCTTTTCCAAAGGAGGTGACATGGAGCTCTTGTGAGCTCCCCAGTAAGTGTGTGAGACCCCTATTGCCTGCATTAAATACTTCCCCAAATCTCTATTAGCTGCTGCTATGTCATAAATGAGAGATGGCCTCCTTGCCTCTGACCAGATTTCTACTAATTCTTCACCTTCATTAGTCTCTGAGGACCTCCGTTGTGTGATGTAGTTGAAGCTGCCAAGCAGAACATTCACCTGGTTGTCAGTGAGAAAGTGAATTGTCCACTTGGTGACTTATATACTGCACTGATTGACATTCTATAAGTTGAATGTTGAGGACTTCTGAGATAGAAGATTTATATACACCAGCTCCATTTTATAAACAGCACTCCTGTACAGATCATGAGCTCTGACTACCTCAAGATACATTCCTATAATAATAATAATTTTTAATGCCACAGGTAGGCTTACATTAACACTGCATTTAAGTTATTATGAAAAGCCCCAAGTCGCCACATTCCGGCCCCTGTTCTGCTGCACAGAGGGAGAATTCAGATATCCAAATTACCTAACAGCACGTTTTTCGGGACTTGTGGGAGGAAACCGGAGCACCCGGAGGAAACCCGCGCATACACAGGGAGAATGTGCAGACTCCGCACAGTCAGTGACCCAAACCAGGAATTGAACCTGGGACCCTGGTGCTGTGAAGCAACAGTGCTAACCACTGTGATACCATGCCGCTCTAAAACAAACTGGAGAATGTGGGCATTATCCTTAACCAAATGTTTGTAGCTCATCGATATGTCTTCTGTAGGCAAAGGATGTCACATATGTTTCTTGTGTAAACATGAGCCTGGAAATGTGCTTGACTGCTGAAAGACCATCAATGTTGGCCAAGGTGATAGTCAATGCCAGCTCTGTTAAGGGCACAAGCTACCAACATTGTTGCCTACTGCCAATCTGGCCTCATTTTGATTGTATATTCATTCTTCATTTTCCAGTGCCAGATGTATTAATCTGAGTGGCAAAACATTGAATTGTAGAAGGATTCAGAGGCTAAACAAAAGCAGACAGAGCACTACATTAATGCTTCTTCCATGGCTCCTCTCTAAACCTTAATGTTAGATCACAGAGGAACCATAAATTATCAGCCATCTTCACAAAGCAACTGCTAATGCTTAAAATAAGGGACAACTTAGAATTTTGGGAACTGAAGTATTGGAGGGTTAGGTGGTGATTGCCACACCTTCTGGTCTGTGCATTTCTGTGCATCAGAAAGCCTGCAGGACAAGATGGAAGCTACCTTTTCAAGAAGAAAAGAGTACATTGTATTCTCTCTGAGCACGAACAAACATGAGAGAGCACACAACTTCACTAAAAGAGTGGGATTCCCAATGGTGCAGGGTGTTCAATTCCCCAATGCCCTGTGGCTGCCCCATGTTGCTTTCTTTATTTGGTTCTAAATATGGCGATCAATATGGTCGCCTTCCTTAATTCTAATTACGTTTGCTTTAGAGTCGCCAGGTATCTTTCGATACCGCCGCAAGGTTCAAACCCGAATACTGATCAAAGATTCGGTACACGAGTTAGTTAGTTCAAAGTCAATACTATTTATTTACACACACAGCAATATCTACTCATGCGCGAAATACTACAGACTAAACTATCACTACTGCTAAAGCCTATACTTAGCTTCGGGCGCCCACTCAGTTGGAGGAACAATGGCCGTTGTTCGGTCTGAGGCTGCTGGGGTCGAAGGGGGGTACAGGAGAACAGCTCAGGTCGTCCGTCTGGTAGCGAGCACTGACCTTGGACTTACTTGCTTCTGGTGCAGCTGGTGGAAGGGTCTCTCCGCTTTGAGAGCCAATTCCAAGAGAGCGATTCTCTCTTGGGGCCTTCTTCTTATACCCGAAGGGGGCTTCACGCGCTTTTGGGCCGGTCTTGAACTTGGCCCCAATCAATTGGGCCGTATCTTGATCACTCGTATTGATCTTGACCAATAAAGGGGTGGGAGCACTGATGGCTGGGCGTGTCCTAGGTGGCCGTTGGCCTGGCTTTGTTTGTGCTTTCGGTTTGGGGAACTGGCACCGTGAGGTCTGGAGCCAGATCGGTTACTTGAGTATCTCCCTTTGTTCCTGTAGATGGGCCATCAATATGCTAATAGACCTACAGTTTCAGTCTCGTCTGGGAGCTGCGGTTCCAATACACGTACAGGCTCTGTGCCTGCCTGCTTTCTTAGTATTGTCCATAGTTCCCTGCAATCTTTGCAAACATCCATTTTGTATTCTGGAAGTGGCCATCCCAGATGGCTACACCCATGCCAATGGGGAAAGGAATAGGAATTTCAAGTGCTACAATTTGAGACAAGTAGCTGGTGTGTGACCACTCGCAATGCATCATGTTGGTGAATAGCCACCGCCCTGGCAACAGCTATGATATATTCATCCTTCACCAGCCAGTCAGGCCCAGCATCTTTGAACCTACAAGGAAAACCAGAGACAGTGGCTGCTTGGAGACAAAGATCTCAAACATCTTGGAAAGCATCCTCATTGGCATTTTTCTGCAATGACATTCTCATCTGCATTGTCATCAATATTCTCATCTTCGTTCCCTGTAACAGGCCTCATGTGGAACTTTGTCCTCTGGGGAGTGAGCACACAAAGTATCCTATCCCCTTGTCTTGGCTGCAACCCATTCCTGCTTGGTGACTCAGCACAGGTAGGTTCCAATTGCTCTCAGGTACATGCATCATTAGTCTCTGAGCTGTTAGCTATAATCAAATGACAGTGACCGTTCTTCCTTATCACCGATTTGGGTTGCTCCCCCTTCCTCCGTGTGCTGCTGTGGCTGGCCAGGAGACAGTTTGGGGGGTTTCTGAGAGCACAAGGTCAAAGAGGAATGTTAGGGTGGTGAGTGGGAAGGAATGCTAATTGTCCATGGACACAGCATCTGCAGTTTGCATGACATTCCAGCTAGCTGGATGAGGGTGAGAAGGAAGCTGAGGAGTTGTCTAAGGCAGTAACTTACTACCCTTCTAGATGGTCTCAGAGACAACGAATACTAAGGCATTTGTGTATTAAGTGGTGCCTGCCCCCACCTCCCCCCAATTACCTTCTGTTGTGGACCACCTTGTCTTGCAAGAGAAAGGGCAGAATGCCAGTTATGCTGTGTGTAGATGACTTGCCTCATAGCTGATTAGCTGGAGGTATGTAGGCGGCACCTCCCGGTAGCACAGTGGTTAGCACTGTTGTTTCACAGCATCAGGGCCCAGGTTCGATTCCCAGCTTGTGTCACTGTCTGTGCAGAGTCTGCACGTCCTCTCTGTGTCTGCATGAGTTTCCTCCCACAAGTCCGAAAAGATGTGCTGTTTGGTGAATTGGACATTCTAAATTCTCCCTCTGTGTACCCGAACAGGCGCCAGAGTGTGGCGACTAGGGGCTTTTCACAGTAACTTCATTGCAGTGTTAATGTAAACCTACTTGTGACACTAATAAAGAGTATATTGAGTCTGTAAAAGGTGAGTCTGATTCTGACATCATTGGAAGGTGTGTGAGCGTTAGGTGGAGTATGTAAATGTTAAGCATGAGTCTTGAAGTGTTAGGGACTGCTTCAGTGTGAGTGATGAAGTTGTGGTGCATTCAGTAGGGTGAGAGGTTGCTGGAATGGTGGGGAGGAGATGTCCTGTGAAGTTACATTCACTAACTTTGACCACCTGTGAGAAGTCACTAAACTTCTTCCTGCTGTAAGGTCCAGGTGCTCTCGTGCCAGACTTCGGGTATCGCCCTTCCTTAATACCCGCTTAATACCCGCTTCCATTCCCCTCACAAGATTTGAGTTAGGAACCAACTGGCACCCATTGGAAACTCTCTTTCCATCCCTCTATTCTCTTTTAAGGCACTACTTGAAAAGCTACCTCTTTGAACAGCTGTTAGCCACTTGTTCTAGTATCTCCTTGTATAGCTCAGTGTCAAATTTTGTTCGATAACACTACTGTGAAGCACCTTGGGATGCGAGTTGTTGCATATATCCAATTCTCTTTTGAAAGCTACGATTGAATTTGCTTCTGCCTGAGGTAATGTGATCCAGTGCACAACAACTCACCTTTTAAATACAAATTCTCCTTGTCTTCCCATGGTTCTTTGATAGATTATTTTAAATCTATGTTGTCCTTTTACTGATTCTCCTGATATGGACTCTGAATGATGCAGAACAGCAAAATCAATTGTGGGACAGCCTTCACAGGCACACATTACACACAAAGATTGCTAGGAGTGGGGAGGACCACCTCATCTCTCTTTTGATTTCCATTTATATAAACAATTTTGAACACGCATAACACCAGCACAGACACAGGGGTCTGAATGGCCTTCTTTCATACTATGAATTCTGCCACCCTCTTTGGTTTACATCCTGATAAAGGTTGACTCAAAATAAAATGTGTTCCTTTGGAAAATAATTGATTAGCCTGGGAGGAACAAAGGAATGAGATCAAGTGGCAAAGAATTAGGAGCAAGGAAATGTGAATACTACTTCAGAATTCTAAAACAATGAGGCAGTTAAGAGGGTGAAGAAAGAATGTCAAGGCATTATTGCAGAGCAGATGGCAAAATACAAATATCCCTAAGCAGTTGCCAGATGCAATCGGGACACGCTTGAGAGTAAAGTAGCTCAAACCACCGTGCTCTGTGTAAAAAGTGTACCCTTCCTCTGGTTAAAATCGGGTCCAAATCAGCGGATTGGAAAAAGCAAGGATAGTTAGTTTAGTCCTAGAACAAAAGTGGATAGAAATCTATTGATATTTTTAAGATACGTTCAATTAGTTTGGATTGGTACCGGTTCAGTGAGTCCTTAATGATTCCTCCACGGGTTATTAATATACGGCATGAAAGATGACTGTGAGCTCTGCTTCTTTGAAAAGCTGCCAGTAAACATGTTCAGGAATACTAAAATTATTGCATGATTGTTTATTTTTTTTCATCCTAAATATAACACTGAGTTTTACAATTTTTTGACTGTGGTTTATTGTGAAGTGCACTGTAATTAGAGTCCCTCACAGATTTTATTTTGGTTGTGATAAATGTCAGGCTCGGTTTTTCTGATAAAGCTGAGCATTCCTGCTTGAAACTTAAATTTTTTGGCAAATTGTCGTAAGCTAAATTTACCAACTGCTTTCCCCTATACCTTCAGGACATAAATAGGACTGTATTATGGGACAAAATCCTTTCTGCACTGGAAAATGTGTCCTTGACATGCGAATAGTACAAGATCGAGGTCACCAGGAGGCACTCACAAGCGAGAGGCCAATCAGAACATATCTGTGTGGTGAACATATTGTACCACCCATCCACCACTGTATCACATTGTGTATCACATTGTATCATGCTGTTGCCCATGTGGGCTCCACCTATCGCCATTGTACTGTACTACACTGATTGTATCATGTTGGTGCCCTTGTGGGCTCCGCCCCTTGAGGGGAGGTATAAAGAGCAGCTGCCCTGTAGGCAGCTCTCACTAGCAGAGAAGTCGCTGGCAGGCACTGTTCTAGTCGATTAAAGCCACAGTTCACTTCCACTCACTGCCTCGCGTGAATTGATGGTCGCATCAATTTAATCGACTCCAACACCACAATGGAATCAGCCCTCAAACCTGACCGACTGGAACTCGACCCACAGGCCGCGGAAGCCAAAGGGATTTTTTCTCACTGGCTCCGATGTTTCGAGGCCTACCTCGCCGCCTCTTCCTCGCTCTCCGTCACTGATGATCAGAAGCTGAGCCTCCTCCACGCCCGGGTGAGCCATCGAATCTCTGTACAACTCGAGGAAGTCTCCACATACATGGACGCCCTCGCGATGCTGGAGCGCCTATACGTAAGGCAGGTGAACGAAGTGTACGCGCGGCATCTCCTCACCACTCGCTGCCAACGCCCTGGGGAATCGCTGGAGGAGTACCTACGCAACCTCAAAGTCCTCGCGCGAAGCTGCAACTACAAGGCTGTCATGGCCTCTCAACATATGGACCTCGCCGTCCGGGATGCCTACGTGGCAGGAGTCAGGTCCAACTCCATCAGACAGTGCCTGCTCGAGAAAGACACCCTTGACCTAGAAGAGACGGTAAAACTAGCCACCTCCCTAGAAGTAGCGTTCCAATGGCTCAACGCGTTCCCGTCTGATCACGCGACCCCCCTCGTGGACCCCCGACCAGAAAGTAACCCAGGCCTGTGCCGCGTGGCTGTCCGCCCAACCCGGGGGGCTACCCTGCTATTTCTGCGGCCAGCTCCAGCACCCCAGGCAGCGCTGCCCGGCCCGGAACACGAACTGCAGCAACTGCGGCAAAAAGGGACACTTCGCCAAAGTTTGCCAGGCCAGGCCAAATCCTCCAAATCGCAGGCCCGACTCTCAAACTCACAGACCCCGCAGTGTGGCTGCGTGCCTGCCGGCTCCGCCCCCTCCGGGGACGCATCATCTGCCTCATGTTGTCCGTGGGGGCAGCCATCGTCAATCCCGCACACGATGTGCGACTCACGGGGACCGCCATCTTGACCGCCGTCTCCCATGCAGCCCGCCACGTGTGACTCATGGGGGCCACCATCTTGGACACCATCTTCCTCACTGCCCGACACGTGCGACCGACGGGGGCCGCCATCTTGGCTGCGATCTGCAACGCCGCTCGACACGTGCGACCGACGGGGGCAGCCATCTTGGGACCACCCCACCACCTCCGACCACGCCGGCTACACACAACTCGGCGCGGTCACCCTCGACCAGTCACGACCAAAGCACCTTCGGAACTCCATGATGACCGTCCGGGTCAATGGACACAAAACGCCTTGCCTGTTTGACTCCGGGAGCACGGAGAGCTTCATTCACCCTGACATGGTAAGGCACTGCTCGCTCCAAATCCTCCCCACACTTCAAACAATCTCCCTCGCTTCCGGGTCGCACTCAGTACAGATTCAGGGTTACACTGTCGCAAACCTCGCGATACCGGGCGCCGAGTACGCCAACTTCAAACTATATGTACTCCGTGATCTCTGTGCTCCTCTACTGTTGGGACTGGACTTGCAGTGCAACCTCAGGAGCCTAACCCTGAAGTTCGGCAAGCCCCTACCCCCACTCACCATATGTAGCCTCGCGACCCTGAAGCTCGGCCCTCCCCCGCCCTTCGCAAATCAAAAGCCGCCACCGGAAGCAGGCGGCACAGCATGCAGAACAGGACTTTTATCAGGTCCGAGGTCCAGCGACTCTTGCGAGAAGAGATCATCGAGGCCAGCAATAGCCCCTGAAGAGCTCAGGTGGTGGTCATCATGACCGAGGAAAAGAACCGTATGGTTGTAGACTACAGCCAAACTATAAACTGGTACACGCACCTTGACGCGTACCCCATCCCCCGGATAGCGGACATGGTTAATCAGATCGCACACTACCGAGTCTTCTCCACGGTGGAGCTGAAGTCCGCATACCACCAGCTCCCAATCCGCCCGGAGGACCGCCACTACCGGCCTTTGAGGCAGACGGCCGCCTCTTCCACTTCCACCGGGTCCCCTTCGGCGTCACAAACGGGATCTCGGTCTTCCAAAGAACGATGGACTGAATGGTGGACCAGTATGGGCTGCGGGCCACATTTCCGTCCTTGGACAACGTCACCATCTGTGGCCACGACCAGCAGGACCATGACGTCAATCTCCAGAAATTTCTCCAAACCGCCCAAGCCCTCAACCTCACTTATAACAAGGAGAAATGTGTTTTCCGCACAACCAACTAGCCATCCTCGGCTACGTCGTGGAAAACGGAGTTCTAGGGTCCGACCCCGACCGTATGCGCCTCCTCCTGCAACTACCTCTTCCCCAAGGCCCTGAAACGGTGCCTCGGGTTCTTTTCCTATTACTCCAAGTGGGTCCCCAACTACGTGGACAAAGCCCGCCCACTAATCAAAGCTACCATCTTCCCACTGGCGGCTGAGGCCTGCCAAGCCTTCAGCCGTATCAAGGCAGATATTGCTAAAGCCGCAATGCACGCGGTGGACGAGTCCGTCCCATTCCAAGTGGAGAGCGACCCGTCAGAGGTCGCCCTCGCCGCCACTCTCAATCAAGCGGGCAGGCCAGTAGCATTGTTCTCCCGTACCCTCAACGCCTCAGAAATTCGACACTCCTCAGTCGGAAAAGAAGCCCAAGCCATCGTGGAATCCGTGCGGCATTGGAGGCACTACTTCGCTGGTAGGAGGTTTACCCTCGTCACCGACCAACGGTCGGTAGCCTTCATGTTCGATAATACACAGCGGGGCAAGATCAAGAACGATAAGATCTTGAGGTGGAGGATCAAACTCTCCACCTATAATTACGATATAGTGTATCATCCTGGGAAGCTCAACGAGCCCCCAGATGTCCTGTCCCGCGGCATGTGTGCCAGCGCGCAAGGTGACCGACTCCAGGCCATCCACGATGACCTCTGCCACCCGGGGGTCACCCGGCTTCTCCACTACATCGAGGCCCGCAGCCTGCCCTACTCCATCGAGGAGGTCAGGGCCAAACCTGCGCGGAGTATAAGCCGCATTTCTATCGACCGGATAAGGCCCACCTGGTGAAGGCATCCCGGCCCTTTGAGCGCCTCAGTATCGATTTCAAAGGGCCCCTCCCCTCTACCAACCACAACATGTATTTCCTCAACGTCATTGACGAGTTCTCCCGCTTCCCCTTTGCAATCTCCTGCCTCGACATGACCGCGGCCACCGACATCAAGGCCCTACATAGTATTTTACCTTGTTTGGTTTCCCCACTTATGTCCACAGTGACCGGGGCTTCTCGTTTATGAGTGACGAACTGCATCAGTACCTGCTCGGTAAGGTCATCGCCTCGAGAAGGACTATCAGTTACAACCCCTGGGGAAACGGACAGGTGGAGAGGGAGAATGCGACGGTATGGAAGGCCGTCCTCCTGGCCCTACGGTCTAGAAATCTCCCCGTTTCCCATTGGCAGGAGGTCCTCCCCGACGCGCTCCACTCCATTAGGTCGCTCCTTTGCACAGCCACGCACGAGACCCCTCATGACTCCCTCTTCGTTTTCCCGAGGAAATCCACCTCCGGGGTCTCGCTTCCGTCCTGGCGGAAGACACCGGGGCCCGTCCTACTCCGCAAACACGTAAGGAGCCATAAATCTGACCCCCTGGTCGAGAAGGTCCAGCTCCTTCATGCAAACCCCCAGTACGCATACATAGAACAGCCCGACAGCCGACAGGATACGGTTTCCCTCCGGGACCTGGCACCCGCAGGCTCCCCTACCACCAGCCCAACCTACCCCCTTCAACCTACACCGACCAGCGCCCCCGCCCCTACATAGCCTCCACACCCCCTCCTATACTCCCTCCCCCCTTCACCGGCCACAGGAATGAAGCTCCTGAAGACACGCTCCCAGAGTCCACGCCTGTGCCCGCACCGACGAGTTCACCACCCATGCCCGCACCGACGAGTTTGACACTCAGGCCCGTTGCGGTACCAGAGCTCCGGCGATCACAGCGCATGATCAGGGCGCCGGACAGACTGAGCCTGTGAGCTGTTCACCCCTTCCGGACTTCAATTTTTGTAACAGGGGGTGAATGTGGTGAACGTATTGTACCAACCATTCACCACTGTATCACATTGTGTATCGCATTGTATCATGCTGTTGCCCATGTGGGCTCCACCTATGGACCATTGTACTGTACTACACTGATTGTATCACGTTGGTGCCCTTGTGGGCTCCGCCCCTGGCTCCGCCCCCTTGAGGGGAGGTATAAAGAGCAGCTGCCCTGTAGGCGGCTCTCACTAGCAAAGAAGTCGCTGGCAGGCACTGTTCTAGTCGATTAAAGCCACAGTTCACTTCCACTCACTGTCTCGTGTGAATTGATGGTCGCATCAATCTGCAACAACATTCCTGATTAAGCCTCAAACAAGCCATTGTGTGCAGATCATTAATGCAGTTGTAAAACACACATTGTTACGTGCTAATGGAGCAGAACACGCTATGAAGGAAGCACCATTTCATTGAAGCACTACTGCAGATGGTTTGGCAAATTGCCTTTTGTAGAGTAGCCAGAGTAGGGTAGATAGAGGGAATGCTACACATGGTGGAAGCGCTTATGGACAGAGTGAACCATGTTGCTGCTGCCTGTCAATGGACAAGCGGCATAATAAACCGAGCGCATGAGAAGTGCAATAAGCACCAGTGTTAAGTACAGTTATTAAAATAGCTCATGTATAATGCAAAAGATCTGCAAAGGATTTAAGAATACATGCCCAAACAAGAACTGACAATACAAATTTAAGTTATAGTGTATGATGAATGTGGAAATTGTTATATATCATGGGAACGATTTAGCCGCCTCGTCGTGCCCGACTTGTTGTCGGGAGGAGATCTTTGAATCTTGCGAGAAGCCATGATCTGGGTCTCGCCCTCGCTGGGTGTGAACCAAAACTGCATACTTAAATGATCCATAATTCCCCCATTTGCGGGATTCCCCCAGTGTCCGGGGCCTAACGGCCACGCCTGGGAGACTTCTCCAGGGTGCCGCTTAGTACTGGTTTCCACAAACATGGACCAGCCATACTGGCACCCTGGGAGGGTTTCCCTGGCCATTGGAGACCCCTGGGTGGTCAGGACAAGACAGGGTGGCACTCCCTCTGGTACCCAGGCACTTTGGGACTGCCAGACTTGCATCCTGGCAGTGCCATCCAGGCACGCTGACGCTGCCAGGCTGGCCAGGATACTGCCATGGGGCCAGACTTGCAGTGTCAGGGTGTCCAAGTGCCACGTGGGCTCTGCCAGCGATGGGGCCCAGGGGTGCATTACAAGGTTGAGTGGAAGAGAGGGCGTGTTACCGGGAACCTCCCGTTGTCGGGGAAGGCGTCAAAAACAGGGGGTGTTGAAAGGTGGGGAACAAAATCAGGGCAGCCAGACAAGGAGCCTTTCCGCTGGGTTTGCCAGCAGGAAATGATGCAAATGCAGCCTTGGCAGAGAGAAAATCCCCGAGGCCAAAACAAACAGCAAAGTGCCATTGAATAGCAGGGGGTTTCTCATTGTTGGAGCCGCCAAGATACAGCCTGCTAAATGCGGCCAAAACCGGATTATTTTCTGTTGAATCACGTTCTGTATTTTCTGTTTGTGGTAGTAATGTTGTGAACAGCCTGGATTAAGGTGTACATTTGCTGCAGCAATATTATTAAAGAACCTGGGTTAAGGTATTCAGATTGTGAGTCTGCTAAAGTTGTAATTAAGAAGTTGTAAAAGGTCTGGTCACGATTGATTCTACCGTTTACTTGCTTACCTATAGCGGGCTAATGGAATATTATTATGATTGCTAGATTCCCGATATAATTTATGAACGGTTGTATTTGGTCCGAGCTAAAGAGGTGATTTGACATCTTAGTAAGATGCAGATGATGTCATTAAAGGGATGAGCCAGGTCTGTCAGTAGTTTTCTGGTTTGCCACCGGATTTTAGTCTGATAAGACAGAAGGATATTATGTTGAACAGCAGTTTTGTCAAAAGCAGCTAGGTTGAGCAGATGGGTACTAAATCTGCTCCTGAAATAGTATTTTTCTCCAAACATCTCTGCACAGCTAAGCATGTTATCTGTTTGTGAACTTCATTTATAACTGGAATCTGGGGCTGGATTCTCCATTTTTGGGACTATCGATAACTGGAATCTGGGACTGGATTCTCCGTTTTTGGTGCTTTGACCCCATGCCATCGTGAAAACTGTGGTCTTATTCACCAGGAAAACTGGTGTTAGAAGGCCACAGATTCACAGCCTTGCAGGGGGCTAGCAGGCAGCTGTCGTGGAGCTCGCAGCTCCAGCTGCAAATACAGCCCCCCGCACTTCCAGGTCAGAGGCCGCGCATGCGCACGGCAGCGGCCTCCAGCGGCCGCGCCATGCTTCATGGCGGACTCATTCCGCGGACCTGGACCGTGGAAATAATGCCCCTGATTTCTGCTCGCCCGACCCGGACCACAGGCACAAAAAACACATTCCCGAATGAGGCCCCCCCTGCCCTCCGATCGCCACCCCCCCTCCGACTGTGGCGGCCGCGGACTGAGTCTGCAGCCACCTCGCGTGTTTCACGATCGGCAGGACCACGTTAGAAATACGGCGTCGGGAATTCGGCCGGTCAGGGACGGAGAATAGCGCGGTGGGCCTCAGGCAATGGCCTCAGGTGGTTGATACTTGGCGCAGCGTACTCCCCGAGTATCCAGCCCCTGAACTGGATTGGGTTGCTTAATTTGAGATTATAGCAGGTTTCGGTCGTAAGTTTCAGTTTTTCCTTTTTGCTTAAGAAATGTTTAATTGATAATTGTAAGCTACTTTCTTTGATATCAATGTGATTAACTCTGTGTTTAAATCAAAACTTGTTTTAACATGAAAGGTCAGAGTCATCACTCCTGAGTATTCTTTCCTCACAGTTTTATAAATTCCATCAAGTTGTTTGCTGTTCTTGTCCTGTATCCTAAAAATTGTTGTGTTCTTGTCCGGGATCTTACCAAAATTGGTGACTCAGCCAGGATTAAAAAGTATCATTCCTAATTTGTTTTGAGATTATTGATTTTGAAGACAGTGCGTGAGGAACTGGTGCTTTCTTTCAGGTACAGATACTCTTGTCAATTTAAATAGCCATGTGATTTGTGAAATGACTCGTTCAGTGGCTAAGAATTTCCTGGGTGTTGAAAAGGTCAGTGTGGGTGGTTTACAAAGAGTGGTTAAAACAAAACTGTTGGTGGTCAAGCTGCAATTGAATTTAATTGAAGCAGTGAGGAAGATGGAGATAATTTAGGCATTTAAATTTGCCATAAACATAGGCTGAATCATTTGAATTAACTAAAATTCAATTAAAAATGAAATACAGGCAAATGGGAAAGAGAAGGAAATAGAACTGATATAGCTTGAATTTGAATTAAGTCAGAACAAAAGGAAAGAGAGTGAGTGGCAATAGCAGAAGCAAAATAAAATGAGAGAATTTAAACCTTGGAAAATGGAACTGCAAAGAAACTTACATCTGAAAATGTTGGCGTTAAATGCAGAGGTTGAGGAAAGTTCAGACAGAGGAATAATTTTTCTTAGTCAATAGCCGAGTGGGGATATGTTTAAGTATATTCAAGCAATGCCAAGGTTTGATGATAAGGATGTGGAAGCTTTTTTTTAATTGAATTTGAGAAAGTAGCTGAACAAGTGAATTGACAAAAACCTATGAGTATTGTTGGTTCAAATGGAGTTGGTAGGTAGAGCGAGCCAAGTGTTTACACCACTATCAGAGGAGGTGTAAAGGGATTATGATGAGGTGAGAAAAGCCATTTTACTTGCATATGAACCAATGCCAGAAACCTATAGACAGAAGTTTAGATACCCAGGAAAACAACGAGGTCAGATGAAAATAGAATTTGAAAGAATCAAACAAAATAAATTTGGTAGGTGGATGAATCCATTAACATTAGACCAAACATACGAAGCTCTTAGGAAAATTGTTAATTTGGGGGGAATTTAAAGGTTCACTTCCCACAGTAGTGAAAACTCATGTGGAAGAGCAAAGGGTTAAAACTGCTAGGCAAGCAGCAGGCATGGCCAATGACTTTGTTCATAAATCATGGTTTGGTGGTCAACATCAATTTCAACCTGTGAAGGATAGAAACTGAGGAAATGAGAAATCAACAGATGGTCAAGGCAAAGCAGGTCTAGTTGGAGATAGGAAAGAGATTTTGTCTCAGTTTAAAAAGGAAACTTAAGCGGGTGGAAGAGAGATAAGATAACGTATATGTTTTCATTGTAATGAGATTGGACACACAAATTCAGTGTTGTTATTTAAGAAAGATACTGGGAAGACAAACTCTGTAAAACAGGATAAGACAGTAGGGCTAAAGTGACAAAATAAACCATGGTTCCTGAGGAAGAGATGCAAAACAGTGTCCAGCTGGTTCAGAGGTTGGTGGATAAGAAGGGGTCAGATCTTTTTAAAAAATTTATTCATGGGGGTAAGGTTTACTCATGTGTAAAAGGTGGAGTAGATAAGGAGGTTAAGACCTGAAGGGCTACAGGAGCAAGTCAATCTTTAATGATGTGAGATAAGGAGATATGGGGCGGGATTCTCCGACCCTCCGCCGGGTCGGACAATCGCCGGGGGGCGGCGTGAATCCCGCCCCCGCCGGCTGCCGAATTTTCCTGCGCCGGGGATTTGGTGGAGGCAGGAATCGCGCTGCGGCGGTCGGCGGCTGCTGGCAGAGGCCCCCACGGCGATACTCCAGACCGCGATGGACCGAGTGGCCGCCCGTTTTCGGCCGGTCTCGCCGACATACATTAGAGCAGGTCCTTACCGGTGGGACCTGGCGGCGCGGGCGGCCTCCGGGGCCCTCGGGGGGAGGGTGCGGGGGATCTGGCCCCGGGAGGTACCTCCACGGTGGCCTGGCCCGCGATCAGGGCCCACCGATCCCCGGGCGGGCCTGTGACGTGGGTGCACTCCATTCTTCCGTGTCGGCTGGTGTGGTCCTCCGCTACGGCCGACGCGGAGAAGACCCCCCTGCGCATGCGCCGGGATGACGCCAGCACACGCTGGGGCTCCCGCGCATGCGCCAACTCGCATCGGCCGGCGGAGGTCCTGCGGCTCCGGTTGGCATGGCGCCAAGCCCCTTCCGCAAACCACTTCGGCGCGGCGTAGCCCCTGATGGTGCGGAGGATTCCACACCTTTGGGGCGACCCGACGCCGCAGTGGTTCACGCCACTCCTCGGCGCCGGGACCTCCCGCCCCGCCGGGTAGGGGAGAATCCCGCCCATGTAATTCAGAAGGAGTATTGCCAGAAAAGGTCGTAATATGTGGGATTACTGGTGAAATTAGTAATATTCCTTTAGGTAAGGTGAGGTCAGAGAGTCTGGTGAAAAGTTGTGAAGTAGTGGTAGGAGTATTAGAGAAATTTCCTTTTTTCAGGGTTACAGTTTATCCTGGGAAATGATGTAGTTGAGTCACAGATGGGAGTGAAGCCTACTGTGGCTGAAAAGCCAAACAACTGAGGTGTTGAAGCAAATGCTGGGGTATCTCCAGATTGTGTGGTAACAAGATCACAAAGCCATAGGTTGAGACGGGAGGAGGAGAAATCAAGGAGCACAGATAGGTAGGTTGAAATTCAATTATCAGAAACAATCTTTGACCAGATGGTTAATAAAGATCAAGAATGAGGGCAGCATGTGGCACAGTGGTTAGCATTGCTGTCTACTGCGCTGAGGACCTGGGTTCGAATCCCGGCCGTGGGTCACTATCCGTGTGGAGTTTGCACATTCTCCCCGTGCCTGCATGGGTTTCACTCCCACAACCCAAAGATGTGCAGGGTAGATAGATTGGCCACGCTAAATTGCCCCTTAATTGGAAAAATATATAATTAGGTCCTCTAAAATTAAAATAAATAAAGATCAAGAGCAGGCGATGGATGAAGCGGGTATCTTTAGTTCAGGGAAGTTGGTAGATTTACAAAAGAAGGATTCACCGATAAAGCAATTGTATCAGAAATCATACACAGAAGTAGAATCTGAGTGTATATAAGAGTGTTAATACATTAGAAATATTGCATTAATGAGGAAGTGGAGATATTTACATATTCAGGGAAATGAAAAATGGGCAGAAATTCTGGATGATTAGTCGAGCGACAATAACACTATGTCACCACCTTCATCTGCTGTCTCCAAGTGCTGTGTTAGAATCATAGAATCATAGAACCTTCGGCCCAAACTGGTCCACGCCAACCAAAAATCTCATCTAAGCTAACCCCATTTGCCTGCATTTGGTCCATATCCCTCTGAACCTTTCCTATTCATGTATCTGTCCAAGTCCCCCTTAAATGTTGTTAATGTCCCTGCCTCAACTTCCGGCAGCTCATTCCACATATGTACCTCCCTTTGTGTAAAAATGTTGCTCCTCAGGTTCCCATTAATTCTTTCTCCTCTTAACTTAAACCTATGCCCTCTAGTTCGCGATTCCCCAACCCTATCCATGCCTCTCATGATCTTCATAGATTATCATAGAATTTACAGTGCAGAAGGAAGCCATTCGGCCCATCGAGTCTGCACCGGCTCTTGGAAAGAGCACCCGACCCAAGGTCAACACCTCCACCCTATCCCCACAACCCAGCAACGCCACCCAACACTAAGGGCAATTTTGGACACTGAGGGCAATTTATCATGGCCAATCCACCTAACATGCACATCTTTGGACTGTGGGAGGAAACCAGAGCACCCGGAGGAAACCCACGCACACACGGGGAGGACGTGCAGACTCCGCACAGACAGTGACCCAAGCCGCAATCGAACCTGGGACCCTGTAACTGTGAAGCAGTTGTGCTATCCACAATGCTACCGTGCTGTCCTCTTATACACCTCTATAAGATCGTCCCTCAGTCTCCTATGCTCCAAAGAACAAATGATGTGGAGATGCCAGTGTTGGACTGGGGTGAGCACAGTAAGAAGTCTTCCAACACCAGGTTAAAGTCCAACAGGTTTGTTTCGATGTCACTAGCTTTCGGAGTGCTGCTCCTTCCTCAGGTGAATGAAGAGGTATGTTCCAGAAACATATATAGACAGATTCAAAGATGCCAGAAAATGTTTGGAATACGAGCATTAGCAGTTGATTGAATCTTGACAGATCCAGAGATGGGGTAACCCCAGGTTAAAGAGGTGTGAACTCTGTCAAGCCAGGACAGTTGGTAGGATTTCACAGGCCAGATGGTGGGGGATGAATGTAAGCCAACATGAATCCCAGGTCCCGGTTGAGGCCGCACTCGTGTGCGGAACTTGGCTATAAGTTTCTGCTCGGCGATTCTGCGTTGTCACGCGTCCTGAAGGCCGCCTTGGAGAACGCTGACCCGGAGATCAGAGGCTGAATGCCCTTGACTTGTTCTCCAAGGCGGCCTTCAGGACGCGCGACAACGCAGAATTGCCAACACTCATATGCCCAGTGGGTCCCCAGATATGCGGACAAAGCCTGACCACTCAGTCGGCCTTCAGTTGTATCAAAGCCGACATCATCAAGGCCGCCATGCACGCGGTGGACGAAACCATCCCCTTCCAGGTAGAAAGCGATGCATCAGACGTCGCCCTGGCTGCTACCCTCAACCAGGCGGGCAGGCCAGTAGCCTTTTTCTCCCGAACCCTCACCGCCTCGGAAATTCGGCACTCTGTAGTCGAGAAGGAGGCACAAGCCATAGTGGATGCCGTGCGGCACTGGAGGCACTACCTAGCCGGTAGGAGGTTCGCCCTCGTCACCGACCAACGGTCGGTCACCTTTATGTTCGATAACGCACAAAGGAGCAAAATAAAGAATGATAAAATTCTGAGATGGAGGATCGAACTCTCCACCTATACATACGATATTACATATCATGCAGTGAAGCTCAATGAGTCCCCAGATGCCCTGTCCCACGGCAGTGACCCAACGCGCAGAAAGAGTTTCTGTGGGCCATCCACGATGACCTCTGTCACCCAGGGTCACCCGGCTTGCTCACTTCATCAAGTCCTGAAACCTACCTTACTCCACCGAGGAGGTCAAGGCCATGACCAAGGCTTGCCAGGTCTGTGCGGAGTGCAAACCGCACTTCTACCGACCAGACAAGGCTCGCCTGGTAAAAGCCTCTGGCCCTTTGAGCGACTAAGCGTGGACTTCAAAGGGCCCCTCCCGTCCACCAACTGCAACATTTATTTCCTCACTGTCATCGACGAATTCTCCCTCTTCCGATTCGCTGTCCCCTCCCCCGATATGACCTCGGCCTCCGTAATCAAGGCACTGCACAGCATCTTCATCCTGTTTGGTTTCCCCGTCTATATCCACAGCGACCGGGGTACATCGTTCATGAGCGATGAGTTGCGTCGGTATCTGCTCAACCAGGGCATCGCCTCGAGCAGAACGACCAGCTATAACCCGCGGGGAAACGGGCAGGTGGAGAGGGAGAATGCGACAGTTTGGAAGGCTGTCCTTCTAGCCCTACTGTCAAGAAGTCTCTCAACCACCTGCTGGAAGGAGCTGCCACCCGATGCCCAACACTCCATTAGGTTGCTCCTCTGTACGGCCACGAACGAGACCCCTCACAACCGTTTGTTGGTCTTCCCCAGGAATTCCACCTCTGGGGTCTCGCTTCCACGCTGGCTGACGACTCCGGGACCAGTTCTACTCCGAAGACACGTGAGGAGCCATAAGACAGACCCACTAGTCGAGAGGGTCCAACTGCTACACACAAACCCTCAATACGCCTACGTCAAGCACCTCGACGGAAGGCAAGACACAGTTTCCCAACGAGACCTGGCACCTGCTGGCTCTCCCACCAACCGACGCACCCCTTCCCGCACCGACTGTCGACCCCGATAACGCCCCCCCCCAGCGCCCCCTTTCCACCCGCCGGCACCGGCAACAATCACCCTAGTCACCCCGGATACCCCCCCAGCCCCAACACGGGCAAAGGCTCAGACAACCGTGCTCCCGGATATACCCCCACCGAAGACAACCGTATCCGCCGCACCACCGCCAGAGCTGAGAAGGTCAACACGGACAACCAGACCACCCAAAAAACTGGACATGTAATTCCACTTCACCCCCGACGGACAATGTGTTTTTTTTTTAAAACAGGGAGTGAATGTGATGAATGATAACTGCACCCTTAATGTAATGATCCCTTTAAGACCGGGCTTGGAACCCTGGGGGACTCCGCCTCCGGCTCTGCCCCCTCCAGGGAGCCATATACAAGGTAATGTTCAGTGGGCAGTGTGAAGTGAGCACACTTCTCCGCAACTGCCTGGTTCTCTGCTAATTAAAGCCTTTGTATTACCAATCTCTCTCGAGTTGTAATTGAGGGTATCTCAACTGCCCTATGTACAGTGACTCCACCTTTAGAAGACCGTGCACCTGAACTCTAAGGTCCCTCTGTTCCAAGATACTCCCTGAGGTTCTACCATTCACTGTAACAGTCCTACCTTGATTTGACTTTTCAAAATGCAACACCTCACACTTATTTGGACTGAACTCCATTTGTGATTTCTCAGCCAACTTCCCCAGCTGATCAAGATCCTGCTGCGATTTTTGATAATCTTTCTCACTATCTACAATACCATCTATTTTACTGTCGTTTGCAAACTTACTGACTGACCATGCCTTGTACATTCTCATCCAAATCGTTGATATAGATAACAAACAGCAATGGATCCAGCACTGACCGCTGAGGCACACCACTAGTCACAGGCCTCCAGTTCGACAAGCATCCTTCCATCATTACACTCTGCTTCCTACCATCAAGCCAATTGTACATCCAATTTGCCAGCTCTCCCTGGATTCCATGTGATCTCACCTTCCAGACCAGCCTACCATGTGGAACTTTATCAATGGCCTTACTGAAGTCCATATAGACTATGTCTACCGCCCTGCCCTCATCAACTTTCCTGGTCACTTCATCAAACAACTCTTAACAAATTTGTAAGGCATGATCTCCCATGCACAAAGCTGTGCTGACTACTCCTGTCAAACCCTGTCTTTCCAAATGCCTATATCTTACCCCTCGGAATCCTTTCTAGTAAACTACACACCATAGATGTTAGAATTATTGGTCTATAATTCCCAGGTTTTTCTTTGCAGCCCCTCTTAAATGAGGGCACAATATTTGCAACACTCCAGTCTTCTGGTATCTCACCTGTGGCTAATGATAATGAAAATATCTCCGCCAGGGCTCCCTCAATTTCTTCTCTAGCCTCACAAAGTGTTCTTGGATAAACCTGGTCAGTGCCAGGAGATTTATCCACCTTCATATATTTTAATACATCCATCACCTTCTCCAATGTAATGTGAACGGTCCCCAATATATCCCCAGGTTCCCAAGTCTTCATGTCTTTCTCCATGGTAAACATGGAGGAGAAATATTGAATGAGAACCTCGCCCACTTTGGTCCTTGAGGGGTCCTATTCTCTCTTTAGTTATTTAATATACTTGAAGAATCCCTTTGGATTCACCCTAATCCTCTCCCACCCAGCCACTTTTTGCCTTCCTAATTTCCTTCTTGGGTATACACCTCCAGGGAATCCCTTGATTCCAGCTGCTTGTACCTGAGCCATGCCTCCTTTTTCCTGGCTAAAATCTCAATATATTTTGTCCTCAAGGGTTCTCTACTTCTGCCAGCCTTGCCCTTCACCCGAACAGGAACACAGAGACCCTGGACTCCAGCTATTTCACTTTTAAAGACATCACACTTTCCAGAGGTCCTTTTACCCTCAAACAAGCTACTCCGATCAACCCTTGAAAGCTCCTGTCTAAATTCATCAAAATTCACCTTGCCCAATTTAGAACTTGCACCTGTGGATCAGTTTTCTCCCTTTCCATAACCATTTTAAAATTAAAAGAACAATGGTCTTTGGTCACAAAGTGGTCCCCCACTGGCACCTCAGTCATTTGCCCTGCCATATTTCCCAAGAGTAGGTCAGGTTTTGCCCTTTCCTGAGCAGGACCCTCCACATACTGCCTGAGGAAACTTTCCTGAACACACTGAACAAATTCCACCCCATTTTAGCCCTTAACACTATGGCAGTCCCAGTTTATGTTCGGAAAATTAAAATCCCCAACCATGACAACCTTATTACTGCTGCAAGTCTCCACAATCTCTCTGCATATTTGTTCTTCTAATTCCCGTTGACTATTTGGAGGCCTATACTACAACCCCAATAAGGTCACCATCCCCTTATTATTTCTTAGTTCCACCCACAATGCCTCGCTGGATGATCCCTCAGTTATTTCTTCTCTGACTACCGCCATGATGCTCCCCTTAATCAAAAATGCAACTCCCCCCCTTCTCTTTCCTCCACCTCTGTTCCGCCGACAGCACCTGTATCCTGGAACGTTAAGCTGCCAATCCTGTCCTCCCTTAACCATGTTTCAATTATGGCTTTAATATCCCAGTGCCACGTACCTATCCATGCTCTGAGTTCATCAACCTTACCTGTCAGCCCTCTTGCATTGAAATAGATGCAGTTTAATCCAACAGGTTTTCCACGCTCCCTGCCGTGCTTCTGCCGATCATGTCTATTCAGCTTGCCGTTGCTGAGTACTGCATCTCCTTTCAGCACCTGTGGTGAATGAAGCAGATAACCAACCCATCTGAGACCCTCTCTCTGGACCAAAATGCAGGAAGCCCGAGACCTGTCCCAGCTACAGAACTTTTGTTTGAACACCCCAATTGTCTGCTCCATGATGGCTCAGCACTCCCATGGTCTGGGTTCTATCTCCATTTAGATGGCAAATGTGGGTTTCTCAAATATGTCTTGAGCTAGGCATTAAGAAATGGCCTTTGTCTCCAAATGGCAAGGATTGTTGTGTTTAGTTGAAGAGTGGAGCAGAGGGGGTGAGCGGAGAGAGGGAAAATAGAGAAATCAAATAGTATGTGTCATCATCACACCTCCAGGAAAGTAGGAATGGGCCTGTGTAACGGTCTGGCAGTTATCACACACCAGCTGAAATCTTTTCAGTTTCTGTAAGCCTGCCTGCTTTTTAGGGGATGGCACAATAGCCATATGGGTACAGTGAATGTTTTGGGGAAACACATGTTATTTGTGTAAAGCCAACAACCCTTTCCTACTACTTCGTGGTGTCCACATCAGGGAGGCAATGGATTGGTTTGCCTTTGCGAAAAGAGTGTCATTATCCAATTGATGTAGCCATGGTCTGTGAGCTCCTTTTATTAATGCTCAAAATAACATCATAATTGGAGTATTTTATTGAGAGTTCCACCCAAGACAGGTAGCTACTTGGACCATCCTTGTAAAGCTGCTATTCAAAATATTGGCAGAGAGATTGGGAGGCGGAAAAGGGTGATAATTTCACACCATGCTTGTTTTGGGTGCTACTGTTGCATTCCTACCAAGCGGACACCATGAAAATAGAGTCCGAGGGATGGGGACTAGAGAAAGTGTTGATTATTCGGCCAAATTCAAATATTTATCAAAATAATCTGAATTCTATATCAGTTCCAACCATTTGAAATTTAAATGAGCTGGTGGTTTCGATTAAAATGATCCTTGAATAAAGAGCTAACAACCACGTTTAGTACATTCTACCCTGTATAAGATGCTATTTTCCAACTTTGTCCGAAAGATTCTGTTATTCGTATTAATTCTATCATTACTGGTCATCAAACAAAAGTGAGTATTGAAATAGATGCTCTTCAAATCCTATTTTTTAATGTTCAGGATCCCAGGCAGTCTCACAGGGAGAATGGATTTTATTCTTTATTTCTCATTTGGAGTCAACACACTTATGTTTTCAGATAAAAAAATTGAGAATCCAAACCTTAATTAATCCATCCCCAGGAAATATCTAAGTCCCTTAAATGCACGATAAACCGATCTTGTACATGACTTGATCCTCTAATTACATTGTGTTCAAGTCAATATTTCTGGAGGGCTATATACTGCAAGTAATCAGGATGCTTTGCTGAAAAGCTCCTTTTGCCAACCCTTTCTTGTTATGCACTGCACATTTTTTGGGTTAAAGATTGTATTTTGCTGACCTCTTGCGATCTTCTTCCTTTGGGCACTGGTTGATAAAATATGTTTTCATTTAAAGTAGTCTACTGAATTTTACGAGCTTTTTAAACTGATTTTGTGTTTCCAAGGGAGGTGGCTGTCTTTTGCCATACTGTAAGTACATCTCTTTTGTGCATTGATTATTTTTTTGAGAGCTTGCTAATCAGAATTTGCGGCTCAACCATTGTTCACTGTCTTCAAGAAGCCTGAGCCACCAACGCGACAACTGGAGAAGTCGAATGACTGCTGGAATATGAACCGTTTTCATTTGCTGTGACAAGAAAATGTAAAAGTATCAGAAACTTCTGTCACGGAACAAATGAGTAATTAACCAGCACACTATTATGTATGCCATTTTAGAATTTTAATGACCTGAATGACTTCACGAGAACAAGTGTTTTCAATAGTCGATCTGCCTGGTGACTATATGATCTTTCTGGAAACCAGTCTCACCAGTATTTTCAAATACTATCAAACCTCATTTTAATTATGCAGTCTAGCTCTCATGAGATTGTGCATACATTGTCATTCGATAAAATTGCTGTACCTCTGATTTTCTCTTGGTATACCGCAGTTAAGCAATGCCTCAATTTTAACATTCTCTCCATGATCTCCCTATTAACCCTTGTTATGGGCCAGGGTTTAGAGAACCCCAAAGTGTATCATGGAGTTCACCTGACCCACAACTTTTAATAGATTGTGGTATGGGGAGCACACAACCCGCTCTACAGGTGTGGTACAGCAGAAATGGAAAAGTATTTTTTAAAGCAAAACAATGTTTATTATATGAACTCAAGTTAACCTTTTAAAAACATACAGTGAACATCTTAGCAACCATCAATTCAAATCCAACCCCCAAAGAATACAACACTAAGTAATCCTTAATAACTTCCCAAATAACATCCAGAAGACAAAAGAAACACCTTTTAACAGAAGCACATTAGGTTTACATTCACTACTGAGAACATTTATAATTCTGAATTCACCAAATGATCAAGAGATAGTCTTTTCATGGCAGAGAGATCAACAGTACACCTGCTCTGTCTGGCTTCAGCTCCAACACTGAAAATGAAATTAAAACACACCCTGCAGCAAACAGCCTAAAATGAAAGTTAAAAACTGACAGACAGCCCAACTCCACCCACACTCTGACATCACTGCAGTAAAATGAGCAGCCAAACATTTCTTAAAGCGACATTCTCATGACACTCTGTAAACACCTACAACCCTACAACCCACCAAAGTGTTAACAGCCCTTCAATTCTAGCCTATTATGCATTCCTGATCTCTAAATTTAGAGTACCCAATCCTTTTTTTCCAATTAAGGGACAATTTTTGTGGCCAATGCACCTACCCTGCACACCTTATGGGTTGTGGGGGTGCGACTTACACAGAAAAGGGGAGAATGCGTAAATCCCATATGGACAGTGACCCGGAGCCAGGATCAAACTAGATCCTCAGCACTGTGAGGCAGCAGTGATAACCACTGCGCCACTGTGCTGCCCAGTATTCCTGATCTTAATTATGTCACCATCGGTGGTTAGTGCCTTCAGTTCCCAAGGTTCTAAACTCTAGAACTCTTTCCTAATCATCTCCACCTCTCTTTTATCCATAAAGACACTGCTTAAAAACTACCTCTTTTTCCAAATGTTTGATCAATTGATAAAGAGGGGTGATTAGAAAGCTATACTTAAAGTTGATAATTTACCAGGACTGGGCCAGATGAGGAAACTGAGGGAACAAGGGTGGAAATTGTGGGAACACTGGCCATAATCAACCAATCCTGCTGAGATACTGGGCTGGTGCCAGAAGACATTTGAACTTCAATTGTTATACCATTGTTCTAAAAAAGGGTGTGAGGATAAACCCAGAAACTGTAGGTCAGGCAGTTTAACCTTTGTGGTGGGAAAGAAAGCTTTTAGAAACAGGACATAATTAACAATCATTGGACAAATCTGGGCTAATTAAGGAACACCTGCACAGATGTATTAAGACAAAATCTTGTTTAACTAATTTGATTGAATTCTTTGATGAAGGAACAGAAAGGGTCGATTAAGGTCATGTACATGACTTCCTCCCCAAAAATGCATTTGATAAAGTTCCATATAATAGGCTTGTCAGCAAAGGTGGCGGCAGCCTTCTATCTTGTAAGATGATGGTTTGTGCCGTGGTGTGTTAATCATCACCAATGTGTCGCAGTAACCCTATTTTGGCATGGCAACCTGTACCACATTTGCTGCAGAGGAAGCTAGTGGGTTGAGAAGCTGCAGGATTCGTTGGCCCCTGTTTTCCCTGGGCCCTCTTCTTGGTCAACTGAGCTTTTCAATTCTGCTTGCCTCCTCCAATGCCCTCCCAAACAGTCAGCCTCCAGAGGCCACAGTTGTCAGCAACTGTCTCCTCAATGTCAGTGTCTATGTCTGCTATCCTCATATCTCACTTTCAGGTGTCCTTGTCATGGAATATGGATAGCCAGGAGGTTGTGACCCATGGCCAACTCATTTTACAGAGGACCTTTGGCTGTACGGCTGTCATCCATCTGACGAACATGGTCAAACAAACAAAATTGAAGCCCATGGAATAAGATGGATAGTGCAGCATGGATACAAAGTTGACTGAGTGACTGGACTGGGATCACAGAGTATTGATGAACAGTTGTTTTTTGAGTGGAGGTATATATGGTGAGGTTCCCCAGGGGTCAGTATTCAAACTTCTGCTTTTCTTGATCGATACTGAGTTCCTAGACTCGGGCAAGACACAATTTCAAAGATTGTGGATTTCATCAAACCTGGAGGTACTGTGAACTATGAGAAGGATAGTGATGGACTTTAAGAGCGCATAGACAGGTTGGTGGATTGGGCATATATATAACAGATTAAATTCAACACCTTAACTATATATTTTTTTCCAAAAATATGCTTTATTCATAAAATCTCTAATAAACATGACAGAACATTTTGAATTGTTATGACTGTACATTTCCTCCAAAGTTACATATTCACTTGACTTTCTTCCATTCAATTGGGATGACATTACACACATTTCCCTCTTTACGTTACAATACTTTCTTAAATATTTACATCATCATTATTCTTTTATACATTGGAGTGTTAATGACCCAGACCGAGGGGTTTTACACGGTTTCCAGCCCCTCGGTGTACATCTGCTGGAAGACCTTACACAGTGGCCTCTCCCCATTGCGCCTTGGTGGCAGTTGCCCCAAGCTTGAGTGCTTCCCTCAGCACGTAGTCCTGGACGTTGGAATGTGCTAGTCTGCAACACTCGGTCGAGGACAATTGTTTGCACTGGAAGATCAGCAAGTTTCGGGCTGCGTCTTTCACCGAGTTGATGGCCCTCCAGCAGCAGCTGATGTTTGTCTCGGTGTGTGTCCCTGGAAACAGTCCGTAGAGCACAGAGTTCTGTGTCACAGAGCTGGTCAGGATGAACCTTGACAAATACCACTGCATCTCTCTCTAGACCTTCTTTGCAAAGGCACATTCCACAAGGAGGTGGGTGACCGTCTCATCTCCCCCGCAGCCCTCCAACAGCAGCGTGCGACAGCGCTGAGACTTCGAGTGTGCATGAAGGATCTGACAGGGAGGGCCCTTCTCACCACCAGCCAAGTTAGGTCTTGGTGCTTGTTTGACAGTTCTGGTGATGAGGCGTTCTGCTAGATGACTCTGACAGTCTGCTCAGGGAATCATCCAACGTCCTCCACAGTCTCCTTTTCCATAAGGGCCTCGAGGACATTACGTGCAGACCACTGCTTCATTGCCTTGTGGTCAAAGGTGTTTTTCTGAATAAATTTTTCCACGAGGGACAGGTGATATGGCACGGTCCAACTACTTGGAGCGTTCCGCAGCAATGAGGCTAGACCCATCCTTCATAATACCGGGGACAAGTAGAACCTCAGTACGTAGTGACATTTGGTGTTTGCGTACCGGGGTCCACGCACAGCTTGTTGTAGCTGCACACAAAGGTGGCCATCAGGATGCGGGAGACGTGGGTACGTTTCTCCCTCCCTTATCCAGAGATTTGTACATGGTGTCCCTTCGGACACGGTCCATCCTGGATCTCAAGATGAACTTAAAGATGGCTCGGGTGACTGCTGCGGCATAGGGTTGGGTAATGAGCCAGACACCGAGAGTATCTCACACCTGATGACCAGGGTTTTGCCCGCAATGGAGAGGGAGCGTTGCTCCCACATGCCCAGTTTCTGAATTATCTTGGCGATGCGCTCCTTCCAGTTTTTGGTGCACGCCCCAGCCGCTCTGTACCATATCCCCAGCACATTCAGGTAATCTGACCTGACGGTGAAGGGGACAAAGGACCGGTCGGCCCAGTTACCACCTTGACTATATAAGCAAGGAAGTGATGGTGAGCCTTTATAAAGCACTAATTTGTCCTCAGCTAGAGTATTGTGTCCAATTCTGGGCATCACACTTTAGGAAGGATGTGATAGCATTAGAGAGGGTGCAAAAATTATTTATGGGAATGATTCGAGAGTTGAGGGACTTCAATTAAGTGGATAGATTGGAGAAATAGTGGTTATTCTTTTCAAAGAGAATGTTGAGAGGAGACTTGATAGAGAGAAACTGTTTTCATTGGTAGAATGGCCAATAATCAGAGGCACCATTTAATGTGAATGGCAAAAGAACTAATGGTGACATGAAGAAAAATGTTTCTTTTAGTCAGAAAATGATTTAGAATGCACTATCTAAGTGTGTGCTGGAGGTGAATTCAATTGGGGCTTTCAAAATGGAATCAGATAATTACTTGAGGAGAAAACATTTTAAGGACTATGTGGAAATGGAGGGAAAGAGGAACTAGCTGAATTGTTACTGTAGAGAGCCAGATGGACAAGATGGACTCTTTCTGTGCTGTAACCATTCTAAGCTTTTATGCTGCTATGATCTGCCTCACTAATCAGTTTAAGTGGCTGGGTGTCAAGTTTTGTTTGATAACACTCCTGTGAAATGACTTGGGACCTTTTTATTAGGTTTAAGGTGCGATATGAATACAAGTTGTCCATGTTGTTTTTCATTAAAGATAACCAACTAGCGACAAGAGAGCCTGTGGCAGCATCTGCCAACGTTCTTGTTCAATTTATGTGTTTGTAGGATTGTCTATTCCATTAACCAAAGAAGAAAAATACTGCTTGAGGAATTTAGAATAAGAAGTGATGTAACAGTGTAGATCTCCACAAGTGATTTATTGCTTCTCACGGTTAAACTGTATTCATCAATATACATACACACAGTCTAATATTTCCAGCTGTCTGGAACCACCTCCGAATGTTTAGAACCTCCGATTGTTCTTATTATGATCATAATAACTCTTTTCAATAGCTTTATGTTTTCAATAGCCTTATGTATGGGCAGCACGGTAGCATTGTGGATAGCACAATTGCTTCACAGCTCCAGGGTCCCAGGTTCGATTCCGGCTTGGGTCACTGTCTGTGCGGAGTCTGCACATCCTCCCCTTGTGTGCGTGGGTTTCCTCCGGGTGCTCCGGTTTCCTCCCACAGTCCAAAGATGTGCAGGTTAGGTGGATTGGCCATGATAAAATTGCCCTTAGTGTCCAAAATTGCCCTTAGTGTTGGGTGGGGTTACTGGGTTATGGCGATAGGGTGGAGGTGTTGACCTTGGGTAGGGTGCTCTTTCCAAGAGCCGGTGCAGACTCGATGGGCTGAATGGCCTCCTTCTGCACTGTAAATTCTATGATATGTTGCTTCTTGATGACAAAGGGGCATACAGATTTTTGTGGTTACAAAATATTTTTAATTAAATATTAAATAGGCACAATCCTATTCTCATTTCACAACAGATTATAAATATCAAATAATTACCTTTAACAAAGTATTGTTGTACTGAAGTGTGTTGAAAACAACAAAAAAGACACTTAGCTTAAGCTGCTAGCAACAACAGTTTGAATCAGATCTAGCATAAGAAGTACAAACAACCAGTTTCCATGCAGAAAGCATAACATCCCAGTTTGACTGTTCTGGCATAAGAATGAAAATGAATTGTTTGCACAAAAAAAGCACAAACAGGAAATACTGGAAGCACACAGCAGGCCAGTCAGCATCTGTGGAGAGAATAGAAAGATCAAAGCTTGGGCTTGGCTCAGCCTGAAACATTGGCCGGTCTAATCCCTCTACTGATCATGACTCTTGTATTCTTCTGTTTATTGAAAAACGGGATGAGGTCCTACAAGCTGAATTTAGGGAGCTAGGAGTTAAACTAAAAAGTAGGACCTCAAAGGTAGTAATCTCAGGATTGCTACCAGTGCCACGAGCTAGTCAGAGTAGGAATGTCAAGATAGAGAGGATGAATACGTGGCTCGAGAGATGGTGCAAGAGGGAGGGATTCAAATTCCTGGGACATTGGAACCGGTTCTGGGGGAGGTGGGACCAGTACAAACCGGACGGTCTGCACCTGGGCAGGACTGGAACCGATGTTTGTTGGAGCTGTTGGGGAGAGTTTAAACTAATGTGGCAGGGGGATGGGAACCCATGCAGGAAGTTGGAAGGTAGTAAAACAGGGACAGAAATAAAAGGCAGTAAGGGGGAAAGTGTAAGGTAGAGAAGCCACAGTCAAAAATCAAAAAGGGCGACAGTACAAGGTACAGTGACTGAGGGGAGCTCAGTGAATAGGACCAGGAATACTAAAAGAAATAAAACGGGAAGTGAAAACATTAATGGTAAGCGACGCGGCAGGTTGTTACAGGAAGATATGGGTTCGACGACAAGGAAAATTAGGAGAAAGGTTAAGAGGAAATATAACTTAGGAGAGGTTACTGATCGAGGTGTTAAGATTCAGAACAGAGGTAAAAAAGCCAACATAAGTGTACTTTACCTGAATGCTCGTAGTATTCGGAATAAGGTAAATGAGTTGATGGCGCAAATCATCGTGAATGACTATGATTTAGTGGCCATTACTAAAACATGGTTAAAGGATGGTCACGATTGGGAGTTAAATATCCGAGGGTATCAGACCTTTCGGAAGGACAGAGTGGATGGTAAGGGAGGTGGTGTAGCTCTGTTATTTAAGGATGACATCCGGGCAACAGTAAGGGATGACATCGGTGCTATGGAGGATAAGGTTGAATCCATTTGGGTGGAAATCAGGAATAGTAAGGCGAAAAAGTCACTGATAGGAGTAATCTATAGGCCACCAAATAGTAACATTATGGTGGGGCAGGCAATAAAAAAAGAAATAACAGATGCATGTAGAAATGGTACATGGGGGATTTTAATCTACATGTCGATTGGCTTAACCAGGTCGCTCAAGGCAGCCTTGAGGAGGAGTTTATAGAATGTATCCGCGATAGTTTCCTAGAACAGTATGTAATGGAACCTACGAGGGAACAAGCGGTCCTAGATCTGGTCCTGTGTAATGAGACAGGATTGATTGATTCAGGATCTCATAGTTAGGGATACTCTCGGAAGGAGCGATCACAATATGGTGGAATTTAAAATACAGATGGAGGGTGAGAAGGTAAAATCAAGCACTAGTGTTTTGTGCTTAAACAAAGGAGATTACAATGGGATGAGAGAAGAACTAGCTAAGGTAGACTGGGAGCAAAGACTTCATGGTGAAACAGTTGAGAAACAGTGGAGAACCTTCCAAGTGATTTTTCACAGTGCTCAGCAAAGGTTTATACCAACAAAAAGGAAGGGCGGTAAAAAGAGGGAAAATCGACTGTGGATATCTAAGGAAATAAGGGAGAGTATCAAATTGAAGGAAAAAACATACAAAGTAGCAAAGATCAGTGGGAGACTAGAGGACTGGGAAATCTTTAGGGGGCAACAGAAAGCTACTAAAAAAGCTATAAAGAAGAGTAAGATAGATTATGAGAGTAAACTTGCTCAGAATATAAAAACAGATAGCAAAAGTTTCTACAAATACATAAAACAAAAAAGAGTGGCTAAGGTAAATATTGGTCCTTTAGAGGATGAGAAGGGAGATTTAATAATGGGAGATGAGGAAATGGCTGAGGAACTGAACAGGCTTTTGGGTCGGTCTTCACAGTGGAAGACACAAATAACATGCCAGTGACTGATGGAAATGAGGCTATGACAGGTGAGGACCTTGAGAGGATTGTTATCACCAAGGAGGTAGTGATGGGCAAGCTAATAGGGCTAAAGGTAGACAAGTCTCCTGGACCTGATGGAATGCATCCCAGAGTGCTAAAAGAGATGGCTAGGGAAATTGCAAATGCACTAGTGATAATTTCTCAAAATTCACTAGACTCTGGGGTGGTCCCGGCGGATTGGAAATTAGCAAACGTGACACCACTGTTTAAAAAAGGAGGTAGGCAGAAAGCGGGTAATTATAGGCCAGTGAGCTTAACTTCGGTAGTAGGGAAGATGCTGGAATCTATCATCAAGGAAGAAATAGCGAGGCATCTGGATGGAAATTGTCCCATTGGGCAGACGCAGCATGGGTTCATAAAGGACAGGTCGTGCCTAACTAATTTAGTGGAATTTTTTGAGGACATTAACAGAGCGGTAGATAACGGGGAGCCAATGGATGCGGTGTGTCTGGATTTCCAGAAAGCCTTTGACAAGGTGCCACACAAAAGGTTGCTGCATAAGATAAGGATGCATGGCATTAAGGGGAAAGTAGTAGCATGGATAGAGGATTGGTTAATTAATAGAAAGCAAAGAGTGGGGATTAATGGGTGTTTCTCTGTTTGTCAATCAGTAGCTAGTGGTGTCCCTCAGGGATCAGTGTTGGGCCCACAACTGTTCACAATTTACATCGATGATTTGGAGTTGGGGACCAAGGGCAATGTGTCCAAGTTTGCAGATGACACTAAGATAAGTGGTAAAGCAAAAAGTGCAGAGGATACTGGAAGTCTGCAGAGGGATTTGGATAGGCTAAGTGAATGGGCTAGGGTCTGGCAGATGGAATACAATGTTGACAAATGTGAGGTTATCCATTTTGGTCGGAATAACAGCAAAAGGGATTATTATTTAAATGATAAAATATTAAAACATGCTGCTGTACAGAGAGACCTGGGTGTGCTAGTGCATGATTCGCAAAAAGTTGGTTTTCAGGTGCAACAGGTGATTAAGAAGGCAAATGGAATTTTGTCCTTCATTGCTAGAGGGATGGAGTTTAAGACTAGGGAGGTTCTGCTGCAATTGTATAAGGTGTTAGTGAGGCCACACCTGGAGTATTGTGTTCAGTTCTGGTCTCCTTACTTGAGAAAGGACGTACTGGCACTGGAGGGTGTGCAGAGGAAATTCACTAGGTTAATCCCAGAGCTGAAGGGGTTGGATTACGAGGAGAGGTTGAGTAGACTGGGACTGTACTCGTTGGAATTTAGAAGGATGAGGGGGGGATCTTATAGAAACATATAAGATTATGAAGGGAATAGATAGGATAGATGCGGGCAGGTTGTTTCCACTGGCGGGTGAAAGCAGAACTAGGGGGCATAGCCTCAAAATAAGGGGAAGTAGATTTAGGACTGAGTTTAGGAGGAACTTCTTCACCCAAAGGGTTGTGAATCTATGGAATTCCTTGCCCAGTGAAGCAGTAGCGGCTCCTTCATTAAATGTTTTTAAGATAAAGATAGATAGTTTTTTGAAGAATAAAGGGATTAAGGGTTATAGTGTTCGGGCCGGAAAGTGGAGCTCAGTCCACAAAAGATCAGCCATGATCTCATTGAATGGTGGAGCAGGCTCGAGGGGCCAGATGGCCTACTCCTGCTCCTAGTTCTTATGTTTATGTTCTTATACCAATCACATGACTAGGATTGACAGACAACAATGTGGGTCTTTATTTGAAGATAAAACTATTGACAGATGAGGTAACTGGGTGGCTATGCAGTGAGACCTGCAGAACTATTGCTGTATTCTGTCTACAGATTCATCTTGTAGTGTGGTGATGGACTGCACATTCTCCCTTAAAAGTACATGTAAGTCATATGACAACATTCGCCTTTTTTCGAAATTAAAGTTTAGAATGAAAAACTATTAACATTACATCAAAAGAAAATGACATTGTGTTTGCATATACTCTTATACAAAGCAACAAACTTATAAATCTCTGCAGTTTACTTGTAGGTCCAGACTTAGTTACAGTGATTTTGATTTGAGACTGCCGTATGTTTGCAAAATGTTGGTTGTCGTTCGGAGTGCTGTTTTGGGGCTCTGTTTCAGACCAGGATATAGGGTTGCACAATTTTTCTGGTTGTGGTATTAGTCTGATTTGGCAACTGTTTCATCATACTGTTATGCAATTTAGTGATCGCACTTGTACAATCTCAGCTCTCGGCATATACTTTCAGGGAATACTATCACCTGAAAGTTTCCCTCGAAACCACCCACTATCCTGACCTGAAAATATATCGCCGTTCCCTCACTGTCACTGGGTCAAAATCCTGGAATTCCCTCCCTAACAGCGCTGTGGGTGTACCTACACCATAGGACTGCAGTGATTCTAGGAGACAGCACACAATTGACTTCTCAAGGGCAGTTAGGGTTGGCCAGTGCTGACCTAGCCATCGATGCCCAGATCCCAGTAATACATTTTTGAAAAGTGTTGACAATTTTTGCAGATTCCTTGTACCATCAGTCGGGTATTCTACTGAAACATTTTGTTTAGGTTGGGTAAGTTATTGCCCACACACAGTCATGAATATCTTTCATCTGTTCCTGTTTCTTTTTTAAAATTAAATTTAGTGTACCCAATTCATTTTTTCCAATTAAGGGGCAATTTAGCGTGGCCAATCCACCTAGCCATCACATCTTTTCATTTTGGTTGTGGGGGCGAAATCCACGCAAACACGGGGAAAATGTGCAAACTCCACACTGACAGTGACCCAGAGCCGGGATCGAATCTGGGACCTCGGCGCCGTGAGGATGCAGGGCTAATCCACTGTGCCACCGTGCTGCCCTTCCTGTTTCTTTTTCAATGCATCTCATACTCCTTGATGTTTTGATGAATGGTGACTGGGAATGGTTGTCCACACTTGTCTGCAGAATTCTAATTCATATTGATGCTGCAGTATGATAAAGTCTGCAAGCTTGCAATCAGAATACATATTTCCATGTTTCCGAACATACTGCACAGCTGATGATCTGTGTTGCACAATGAGGTAGTCTGCTCCCAGTATATAGCACAGGGTTTCCAATGGTGTTCTCTGTGGTCTGTGGTCCACACCGCTGTCTTGCCAATACCATAGATGGTGATGAAGGACAGGTCCCCGCACACTAGGAAGCCTGCAATCACTGGACCGAATCAAAGGGCTGAATTGCCTATTCTGCTCCTAATTCCTGTGTTCCGATGAACAAAGAACAAAGAACAAAGAAATGTACAGCACAGGAACAGGCCCTTCGGCCCTCCAAGCCGGTGCTGACCATGCTGCCCGACTAAACTGCAATCTTCCACACTTCCTGGGTCCGGATCCCTCTATTCCCATCCTATTCATGTATTTGTCAAGATGCCCCTTAAATGTCACTATCGTCCCTGCTTCCACCACCTCCTCCGGTAGCGAGTTCCAGGCACCCACTACACTCTGCGTAAAAAACTTGCCTCGTACATCTACTCTAGACCTTGCCCCTCTCACCTTAAACCTATGGCCCCTAGTAATTGACCCCTCTACCCCGGGGAAAAGCCTCTGACTATTCACTCTGTCTATGCCCCTCATAATTTTGTAGACCTCTATCAGGTCGCCCCTCAACCTCCTTCGTTCCAGTGAGAACAAACCGAGTTTATTCAACCGCTCCTCATAGCTAATGCCCTCCATACCAGGCAACATTCTGGTAAATCTCTTCTGCACCCTCTCTAAAGCCTCCACATCCTTCTGGTAGTGTGGCGACCAGAATTCAACACTATATTCCAAGTGTGGCCTAACCAAGGTTCTATACAGCTGCAACATGACTTGCCAATTCTTATACTCAATGCCCCGGCCAATGAAGGCAAGCATGCCGTATGCCTTCTTGACTACCTTCTTCACCTGTGTTGCCCCTTTCAGTGACCTGTGGACCTGTACTCCTAGAACTCTTTGACTTTCAATACTCTTGTGAGTTCTACCATTCACTGTATATTCCCGACCTGCATTAGACCTTCCCAAATGCATTACCTCACATTTGTCCGGATTAAACTCCATCTGCCATCTCTCTGCCCAAGTCTCCAAACAATCTAAACCCTGCTGTATCCGCTGACAATCCTCATCGCTATCCGCAATTCCACCAACCTTTGTGTCATCTGCAAACTTACTAATCAGACCAGTTACATTTTCCTCCAAATCATTTATATATCCTACAAACAGCAAAGGTCCCAGCACTGTACTAGTCTACCATGAGGGACCTTGTCAAAGGCCTTACTGAAGTCCATATAGACAACATCCACTGCCCTACCTGCATCAATCATCTTAGTGACCTCCTCGAAAAACTCTATCAAGTTAGTGAGACACCACCTCTCCTTCACAAACCATGCTGCCTCTCACTAATACGTCCATTTGCTTCCTGTCTCAAAGAATTCTCTCCAGTAATTTCCCTACCACTGAAGTAGGGTTCACCGGCCTGTAGTTCCCTGGATTATCCTTGCTACCCTTCTTAAACAGAGGAACAACATTGGCTATTCTCCAGTCCTCCGGGACATCCCCTGAAGACAGTGAGGATCCAAAGATTTCTGTCAAGGCCTCAGAAATTTCCTCTCCAGCCTGCTTCAGTATTCTGGGGTAGATCCAATCAAGCCCTGGGGACCTATCTACCTTAATATGTTTTAAGACACCCAACACCTCGTCTTTTTGGATCTCAATGTGACCCAGGCTATCTACACACCCTTCTCCAGACTCAACATCTACCAATTTCTTCTCTTTGGTGAATACTGATGCAAAGTATTCATTTAGTACCTCGCCCATTTCCTCTGGCTCCACACATAGATTCCCTTGCCTATCCTTCAGTGGGCGAACCCTTTCCCTGGCTATCCTCTTGTGTGTACGTGTAAAAAGCCTTGGGATTTTCCTTAACCCTATTTGCCAATGACTTTTCGTGACCCCTTCTAGCCCTCCTGACTCCTTGCTCAAGTTCCTTCCTACTTTCCTTATATTCCACACAGGCTTCGTCTGTTCCCAGCCTTTTAGCCCTGACAAATGCCTCCTTTTTCTTTTTGTCGAGGCCTACAATATCTCTCGTTATCCAAGGTTCACGAAAATTGCCGTATTTATCCTTCTTCCTCACAGGAACATGCCGGTCCTGAATTCCTTTCAACTGACACTTGAAAGCCTCCCGTATGTCAGATGTTGATTTGCCCTCAAACATCCGCCCCCAATCTATGTTCTTCAGTTCCCGCCTAATATTGTTATAATTAGCCTTCCCCCAATTTAGCACATTCATCCTAGGGCCACTCTTATCCTTGTCCACCAGCACTTTAAAACTTACTGAATTGTGGTCACTGTTCCCGAAATGCTCCCCTACTGAAACATCTACCACCTGGCTGGGCTCATTCCCCAATACCAGGTCCAGTACCGCCCCTTCCCTAGTTGGACTGTCCACATATTGTTTTAAGAAGCCCTCCTGGATGCTCCTTACAAACTCCGCCCCGTCTAAGCCCCTGGCACTAAGTGAGTCCCAGTCAATATTGGGGAAGTTGAAGTCTCCCATCACCACAACCCTGTTGTTTTTACTCTTTTCCAAAATCTGTCTACCTATCTGCTCCTCTATCTCCCGCTGGCTGTTGGGAAGCCTGTAGTAAACCCCCAACATTGTGACTGCACCCTTCTTATTCCTGATCTCTACCCATATAGCCTTGCTGCCCTCTGAGGTGTCCTCCCGCAGTACAGCTGTGATATTCTCCCTGACCAGTAGCGCAACTCCGCCACCCCTTTTACATCCCCCTCTATCCCGCCTGAAACATCTAAATCCTGGAATGTTTAGCTTCCAATCCTGCCCTTCCCTCAACCAGGTCTCTGTAATGGCAACAACATCATAGTTCCAAGTACTAATCCAAGCTCTAAGTTCATCTGCCTTACCCGTAATACTTCTTGCATTAAAACATATGCACTTCAGGCCACCAGACCCGCTGTGTTCAGCAACTTCTCCCTGTCTGCTCTACCTCAGAGCCCCATTGTCCCTATTCCCTAGTTCTTCCTCAATGCTCTCACCTTCTGACCTATTGCTCCCGTGCCCACCCCCCGCCATACTAGTTTAAACCCTCCCGTGTGACACTAGCAAACCTCGCGGCCAGAATATTTATGCTTCTCCAGTTTAGATGCAACCCGTCCTTCTTATATAGGTCACACCTGCCCCGGAAGAGCTCCCAGTGGTCCAGATAACGGAAACCCTCCCTCCTACACCAGCTGTTTAGCCACGTGTTTAGCTGCTCTATCTTCCTATTTCTAGCCTCACTGGAACGTGGCACAGGGAGTAATCCCGAGATTACAACCCTAGAGGTCCTGTCTTTTAACTTTCTGCCTAGCTCCCTGAACTCCTGCTGCAGGACCTCATGCCCCTTCCTGCCTATGTCGTTAGTACCAATATGTACAACGACCTCTGCCTGTTTGCCCTCCCCCTTCAGGATGCCCTCTACCCGTTCAGAGACATCCTGGACCCTGGCACCAGGGAGGCAACATACCATCCTGGAGTCTCTTTCACGTCCACAGAAGCGCCTATCTGTGCCCCTGACTAGAGAGTCCCCTATTACTATTGCTCTTCTGTGCTTTGGCCCTCCCTTCTGAACATCAGAGCCAGCCGTGGTGCCACTACTCTGGCTGCTGCTGTTTTCCCCTGATAGGCTATCCCCCCCGACAGTATCCAAAGGGGTATACCTGGTTGAGAGATGGACAACCACAGGGGATTCCTGCACTGACTGCCTGCCCTTTCTGGTGGTCACCCATTTCTCTGCCTGCACCTTGGGTGTGACCACATTTATATAACTGCGATCTATGACGCTTTCTGCCACCTGCATGCTCCTCAGTGCATCCAATTGCTGCTCCAACCGAACCATGCAGTCTGTGAGGAGCTCCAGTTGGGTACACTTTCTGCAGATGAAGCCATCCGGGACGCTGGAAGCCTCCCGGACCTGCCACATCTCACAGTCAGAGTACTGCACCCCTCTAACTGACATTGCGTCAATTAATTAAAATTAAAAGTTCAAAAAATGTTTTTATATATATTTTTTTAATTTTTTCAAAGTTACTGTTAACTATCTTTTCCTAGCACTAGATTTCTAATATAAATGCGAAAGTTAAATATAGTACTCTCCGATCTCTGGCTTAGATACCCCTCTAAATTATAATTAAGTAATTATGTTTAATTAGTTACCAATGCTTAATTTTTTTAATTTAGTGTATTAATTTAGTTTAGTAATTCCCAACCAGCCACTCAGGTCACAGCTTTTCTGTTTCGCCCCGACACACACAATTTGAAAAAGGTATAAAAGTAAAAATGAGTCAAAATCACTTACTTACCTTCTTACCTTCTGAGTGTCTTATATGTTCTCAGGTTCTCTCCCTGACAGAGACTGCTCCTCCTCCTCCGAACGGCTCCCTAAACTAGGCCGCGATCTTTTAAAATCTCCGCTCTGATTCGCAGCTCCCGCGCTTTTTAAATCCCCCGCGCTTTTTAAATCTCCCGGTTCTCTCTCCTCTCGCGCTTTTAAAATCTCCCGCGCTTTTAAAATCTCCCGGCTTTCTCTTCTCCCGCGCTGTTTTCACTGTCCCGGCTCACTCTCCTCTCGCGCTGTTTTCAATGTCCCCTGTGGTGATCACAGTATGAAATATTTGAGGTGACTAGGGCAAGTTGTTGTCGTGTCAATTAAGTATAATGGATCCCAGAGACAGAACCCTTTGGCCATTGTAACAGTGAGTACAGCAGAAGTATGTTGAACCATCACTTGCCAATTCTGTGGGTACATGCATTTCAGTGTGTGAAGTGGAAGCATGTTTGTGCAATGGTGTCGAGTTTTGCATTAACTTTAAGATGTTGCTGCATCTGTGGGAATATAATCTGGATGTTGTTACCACTGTGCTCACAGAATGATGTTCACCATGTTGTTCACTTGGTGTAGCGATGCTCTTCCATCCTCATCATTTAATCTTATTTCTTGGCTAGAAATGTCAGGGACCTTGGGCGGGATTCTCCGACCCCCCACTGGGTCGGAGAATCGCCGGGGGGCAGCGTGAATCCCGCCCCCGCCGGCCGCCAAATTCTCCGGCACCAGAAATTCGGCGTGGCCGTAAATCGCGCCGCGCCGGTCGCGGGACACCCCCCCCGGCGATTCTCCAGCCCGCGATGGGCCATAGACCCGCTGCTGTAATGCCTGTCCCGTCGGCGTGAATCAAACCACCTCCCTTACCGGGGGGACCAGGCCGCGCGAGTGGGATCCGGAGTCCTGGGGGGCGCGCAGGGCGATCTGGCCCCGGGGGGTGCCCTCACGGTGGCCTGGCCCGCGATCGGGGCCCACCGATCCGCGGGCGGGCCTGTGCCGTGGGGGCACGCTGCGCATGCATGGGGATGACATCTGCAGCCGCTGACACTCCCACGCATGCGCGGACTGCCGGTGGCCGGCGGAGTCCCTTCGGCCCCGGCTGGCGTGGCGCTGAAGGCCTTCCACGGCAGCCGACGGGACGGCAACAACTCCGGCGCGGGCCTAGCCCCTAAAGGTGAGGGCTTGGCCCCGCCCAAAATGTGCGGAGAAATCCGCACCTTTGGGGCGGCCCGACGCCGGAGTGGTTCACGCCACTCCATCCAGCCGGGACCCCCCGCCCAGCCGGGTAGGGGAGAATCCCGCCCAATGTCTTGACGATTTTTGGCACTGTGGTAATACCAGGTATTGTGGTACCTGAGAGGTGGATGACCATTGGTTAGACCCAGGAGTCTACCATTGGCTGATGTACAAAGCTCCGCCCTGAGAGGCGGAGTATAAGAACCGATGCCGTCCCAGCAGCCTTCACTTTCTGTATCAAAGCTGCTGAGGAAGAGTTCGAGCAGATTAAGGCCTATTAGTTATGACTCACCTTGTCTTGAGAGTAATTGATTGCGCATCAATTTAATCTGCTACAAATTCAGTTGAAAGGATGGATCTCCGTATCAAACCGGAGTGCCTTCAGCTCAGCCCCCACGCGGACAACTCTGCTGCTATTTTCAAACACTGGCTGGGGTGCATTAAGGGCTACCTCGACACGGCCGCCGACACCCCACGGAGGGACAAAAGATGCATCTCCTACGCTCACGGGTCAGCCCTGGGATCGAGCCTCTTATCCAGGAGGCGACAAATTATGCTGCTGCGATCGAGCTGCTAGAAGGACATTATATCCGCCCTGTGAACCAGGTCTACGCTCATCACCTGCTGGCGACTAGGAGGCAAAGCCCCGAGGAAACGTTGGAAGACTTCTATCGGGCGCTGCTGGTGCTGGGCCGAAACTGTGGCTGCCCGCCAGTTTTGGGGAATGAGCACACGGAACTTTTGATCAGGGATGCTTTCGTGGCAGGTATGACCTCCCCCGATATCCGCTGAAGGCTCCTAGAAATGGACACTCTGGGACTTGCAGAGGCACGGGCCCTGGCGGGGTCCATGGACGTTGCATATAAAAACGCGCTGTCCTTTGCTCCCGATCGCGCAGCGGCCCCCTGAGCTGCGTGGCACCCCGTAGTGGCAGCCCCTCAACCTTTCCCCTGACCTCGCAAGCCTGCGCGGCGAGACGGCCCGCTAATGCCACCGGACACCGCTGTTTCTTCTGCGGGCTGGCGAATCATCCTCGCCCGTGCTGCCCGGCCCACACCGCCACCTGCAAAGGGCCACTATGTGGGGGTCTGCCAGGCCCGCGCCATGGCCGCGGTCTCCAGCGACTATCTGCAACCCCCCTTTCAGGCCCCGACCGCCCAGCGCTCACCGCCACCCCCCTATCCTAAGGCCGCGTGCGACACGTGGGCGTGGCCATTTTGCCCCCCGGACACCACGCTGGACGGGTGGGCGCCGCCATTTTGTCCCTCGCCGCCGGACACCATGTGCGACCCATGGGTGACGCCATCTTGGATGGGGCCCCAGGCCCCCAGCACAGCCGACTACATGCTGCCCGACCAGAACTCTCCATTACTGCAGCTGGCCTCGGTGACTCTGGACTAGCGTCGGCCCGGACGCTGGCGAAAGCTACAACGACGATCTCCATCAACGGTCACGTGACGTCGTTTTCCATGATCGACTATGGGAGCACGGAAAGTTTTGTTCACCCTGACACGGGAAGGCACTGTTCTCGTAAATCAGAGGATCCCGTAAATCAGAGGATCTCCCTGGCCTCCGGGTCACACGCAGTGGAGATAAAGGGGTTCTGCCTAGCGAACCTCACTGTCCGAGGCAGGGAATTCCACAATTTCCGCCTGTACGTCCTGCCGCACCTCTGCGCAGCCACCCTCCTTGGGCTGGATTTCCAGTGCCATCTGCAAAGCCTGACTTTTAAATTCGGCGGCCCCATACCCGCCCTTACTGTCTGCGGCCTCGCGACCCTTAAGGTCGACCCGCCTTCCCTGTTTGCGAACCTCACCCCGGATTGCAAACCCGTCGCCACCAGGAGCAGACGGTACAGTGCCCAGGACCGGACCTTTATCAGGTTGGAGGTCCAGAGGTTGCTGAGGGAAGCGGAGAGCTCAAGTAGTGGTAGTAAAGATCGGGGAGAAACATAGGATGGTCATTGACTACAGCCAGACCATCAACAAGTTTACGCAGCTGGATGCGTATCCTCTCCCCTGTATAGCTGACCTGGTGAACATGATCGCGCAATACAAGGTTTTCTCCACGGTGAATCTCAAGTCTGCCTACCCCTCCGTAATGGTGACCGCCAGTACACTGCCTTCGAAGCAGACGGGCGTCTCTATCACTTTTTAAGGGTTCCCTTCGGTGTCACAAACAGGGTCTCGGTCTTCCAACGAGAGATGGACCGAATGGTTGACCGGTACGGCTTACGCGCAACGTTCGTTCCCCTATCTGTATAACATCACCATCTGCGGCCATGACCAGCAGGACCACGACACCAACCTCCGAAAATTTCTCCAGCCCGCGCAAATCCTTAATCTGACATACAATAAGGATAAATGTGTGTTTAGCACCGACCGCCTAGCCATTCTAGGCTACGTAGTGCGAAGTGGAGTCATAGGCCCCGACCCTGAGCGCATGCGCCCCCTCATGGAGTCCCCCCTCCGTCACTGCCCTAAAGCGCGAAAGCGCTGCCTCGGGTTCTTCAGCTATTATGCACAGTGGGTCCCCAATTACGCAGACAAAGACAGACCCCTGATCCAGTCCACAACCTTCCCCCTGTCGACGGAGGCCCTCCAGGCCTTCAGCCGCATCAAGGCAGACATTGCAAAAGCCACGATGCGCGCCATCGACGAGTCCCTCCCCTTCCAGGTCGAGAGCGATGCGTCCAACATAGCTCTGGCGGCCACCCTCAACCAAGCGGGCAGGCCTGTGGCTTTCTTCTCCCGTACCCTCCATGCTTCCGAAATTCACCACTCCTCGGTCGAAAAGGAGACCCAGGCCATAGTAGAAGCTGTGCGACACTGGAGGCATTACCGGCCGGCAGGAGATTCACTCTCCTCATGGACCAACGGTCGGTTGCCTTCATGTTCGATAATGCGCAGCGGGGCAAGATTAAGAACGACAAGATCTTGCGGTGGAGGATAAAACTCTCCACCTACAATTACAAGATCTTGTACCATCCGGGGAAGCTGAACGAGCCTCCTGATGCCCTGTTCAGCGGCACTTGTGCCACCGCACAAGTGGACCGCCTCCGATCCCTCCACGAGGACCTCTGCCACTCGTTTCTTTCATTTTATCAAGACCCGCAACCTGCCCTACTCCATCGAAGAGGTCAGGAACGTCACCAGGGACTGCCAAATCTGCGCGGAGTGCAAGCCGCACTTCTACCGGCTAGAGAGGGCGCACCTGATAAAAGCTTCCCGTCCCTTTGAACGCCTCAGCATGGATTTCAAGGCCCCCTCCCCTCCACCGACCGCAACACTTATTTCCTGAACGTGATTGACGAGTACTCC